>NW_027272075.1:0-1240304 GCF_040938485.1 Diadema antillarum | reverse complement strand
ATCTGGATTCAACTGGTCTCAACTTGCTTTAACTGGTTTGAACTGGTCTCAACTGGTTTTAACTGGGTTCAACTGATTTCAACTGGTTTGAACGGGTCTCAACTAGTTTCAATTGGTTTCATCTGATTTCAACTGGTTTGAACTGGTCTCAACTTTTTTTAACTGGTTTAAACTGGTTTGAACTGGTTTCATCTGGTTTCAACTGGTTTGAACTGCTCTCAACTGGTTTTAACTGGTTTCATCTGGTTTCAACTAATTTGAAATGGTCTCAACTGGTTTCAACTGGTTTCATCTGGACTCAACTGGTTTTAATTGGGTTCAACTGGTGTCAACTGGTTTTAACTGGTCTCAATTGGTTTCAACTGGCCTACACTGTTCTCGACTGGTCTTAACTGTTTTTTTTTTCTGGTTTCAAATGGTTTTACCTGGTCTTAACTGGCTGTACTAGTTTCAACTGGTTTTTACTGGTTTCATCTGGTTTTAACTAATTTGAAAGGGTCTCAACTGGTTTTAATTGGTTTCATCTGGACTCAACTGGTTTTAATTGGGTTCAACTGGTGTCAACTGGTTTTAATTGGTCTCAACTGGTTTCAACTGGCCTCAACTGTTCTCGACTGGTCTTAACTGTTTTTTTTTCTGGTTTCAAATGGTTTTACCTGGTCTCAACTGGCTGTACTAGTTTCAACTGTTTTTACCTGGTTTCATCTGGTTTCAACTGGTCTCAACTTGCTTTAACTTGTTTGAACTAGTCTCAACTGGTTTTAACTGGGTTCAACTGATTTCAACTGGTTTGAACTGGTTTCAACTAGTTTCAATTGGTTTCATCTGATTTCAACTGGTTTGAACTGGTCTCAACTTTTTTTAACTAGTTTAAACTGGTTTGAACTGGTTTCATCTGGTTTGAACTGCTCTCAACTGGTTTTAACTGGTTTCATCTGGTTTCAACTGGTCTCAACTTGTTTTAACTGGTTTGACCTGGTCTCAACTGATTTTAATTGGGTTCATCCGGTTTGATCGGGTTTGATCTGGTCTCAACAGGTTTTAATTGGGTTCAACTGATTCAACTGGTTTGAACTGGTCTCAACTAGTTTGAACTGGTTTCATCTGATATCAACTTGTTTAAACTGGTCTCAACTTTTTTTAACTGGTTTCAACTGGTTTGAACTCGTTTCATCTTGTTTCAACTGGTTTGAACTGCTCTCAACTGGTTTTAACTGGTTTCAACTGGTCTCAACTGTTTTGAATTGGTCTCAACTGGTTTTAACTGGTTTCAACTGGTCTCAACTGATTTGGACTGGTTTCAGCTGGCCTCAACTGGTTTCAACTGGTTTCAACTGGTCGCAGCTGGCCTCAACTGGTTTGAACTGGGTTCAACTGGTCTCACCTGGTTTTAACTGCTTTTTTTCCGGGTTTCAAATGGTTTTAACTGATCTCAACTGGTTGTACTAGTTTCAACTGGTTTTTACTGGTTTCATCTGGTTTTAACCTAATTTGAAAGGGTCTCAACTGGTTTCATTTGGTTTCATCTTGACTCAACTGGTTTTACTTGGGTTCAACTGGTGTCAACTGGTTTTAACTGGTCTCAACTTTTTTAACTGGTTTAAACTGGTTTGAACTGGTTTCAACTGATTTCAACTGGTTTGAACTGGTGTCAACTAGTTTCAATTGGTTTCATCTGATTTCAACTGGTTTGAACTGGTCTCAACTTTTTTTAACTGGTTTAAACTGGTTTGAACTCGTTTCATCTGGTTTCAACTGGTTTGAACTGCTCTCAACTGGTTTTAACTGGTTTCATCTGGTTTCAACTGGTCTCAACTTGTTTTAACTGGTTTCAACTGGTTTGAACTGGTTTCATCTGGTTTCAACTGGTTTGACCTGCTCTCAACTGGTTCTAACTGGTTTCATCTGGTTTGAACTGGTCTCAACTTGTTTTAACTGGTTTGAACTGGTCTCAACTGATTTTAATTGGGTTCATCCGGTTTGAACGGGTTTGATCTGGTCTCAACAGGTTTTAATTGGGTTCAACTGATTTCAACTGGTTTGAACTGGTCTCAACTAGTTTGAACTGGTTTCATCTGATATCAACTGGTTTAAACTGGTCTCAACTTTTTTTAACTGGTGTCAACTGGTTTGAACTCGTTTCATCTGGTTTCAACTGGTTTGAACTGCTCTCAACTGGTTTTAATTGGTTTCAACTGGTCTCAACTTTTGAATTGGTCTCAACTGGTTTTAACTGGTTTCAGCTGGCCTCAACTGGTTTGAACTGGTTTCAACTGCTCTCAGCTGGCCTCAACTGGTTTGAACTGGTCTCAACTGGTCTTAACTGCTTTTTTTCCGGGTTTCAAATGGTTTTAACTGATCTCAACTGGTTGTACTAGTTTCAACTGGTTTTTAGTGGTTTCATCTGGTTTTAACTAATTTGAAAGGGTCTCAACTGGTTTCAATTGGTTTCATCTGGACTCAACTGGTTTTAATTGGGTTCAACTGGTGTCAACTGGTTTTAACTGGTCTCAACTGGTTTCAACTGGCCTCAACTGTTCTCGACTGGTCTTAACTGCTTTTTTTTCTGGTTTCAAATGGTTTTACCTGATCTCAACTGGTTGTACTAGTTTCAACTGGTTTTAACTGGTTTCATCTGGTTTCAACTGGTCTCAACTTGCTTTAACTGGTTTGTTAGATAGAGACCGTACAAGACATGGTGGCGGTGTGGCTGTATATATTTCCAAAAGATTCAACTATAAAATAAGAGACGATTTGAATTCATCTATTTTAGAATGCCTTTGGTTTGAATTGAATTATCCAAATAAGCCTTCCATCCTTGTAGGGGAATTTTACAGACCTCCGAATTCTCACGCTGATTTCTTTGACGAATTAGAGAGGACTTTGGACTCTGCTCTCTCGGAACATATGAGTTGTACAGTATTATATTAGGCGATTTCAATTGTAATTATATGCCACACCAACATGATGTGAATGCCGAAAAAGTTATGTTTTATACAAATATGTACGGACCAAGTCAGTTACAAATACTGCTTCTACTTTTACTGCTTTTACTTTAATTGATTTGATATTTGTATCAAAGAACTTTACAGTGAATGGGGAATATTTGAGACTAGCATCAGTGATCATTATTTGGTATATGCTATTCGGGAATTCAGTGCAAAGATCCATCAAAAATCTGAATGTGCGTAATTTCGCTCATTAATAAATCTTAATGAGGAGGAATTTTATAGTGATTTGAGAAGTGCTCCGTGGCAGGTCATAAAAGATATAGACGACGTTGATGATACGTGGGATATGTGGTTGACTCTTTTCAATAATGTTGTCAACAAGCATATACCTTTGCGCAAAAAGCGGATAAGAAAACATGCATGTCCATGGATATCTGATGAGGTTGTTAAGCTCATGACGGAACGTGATAAAGTTCTCAAAGCTCCTAAAACTAACAACAGCAATGATCTTTGGAATACCTATAAATATCTAAAAAACAAAGTTACTCATCTCATGAGAATAAGAAAAAAACAGTATAACACTGACCAAATTTTACAAAATCGTAACAGCAGTAAAAAAATGTGGAAGAGCTTGAGGGAATTTACGCCTAAATCATCACCCATTTCTCCCAATACCATAAAGGTTGATGATGCAGAAGTATCGGACAACGCAAGTATTGCTGAAACATTCAACAATTTTTTCATATCTAATGTTACTAAAATTACAAAAGATCTGCAGAGAAATACTTCTCAAATGATATTAGATGAGGACAAAGGCTTTGTTCCTTCTCATTCTCAATTTAAATTAAGTATGATAACGAGAGATTTTGTATTTAGACAGTTCGAGCTTCTTGGCATAGATAAAGCAACCGGAGAAGGTCACATCGGCTACAAACTTTTAAAGATGACAAAGAATGTTATTGCAGAATCTCTTTGCGATATTATTAACAAATCCCTGTCTACGGGAGTTGTTCCACATGAATGGAAAAAGGCTCTTGTAGTACCAATATTTAAAGCAGGAGATATTTTTTCGTTGAATAACTATCGCCCCATCTCAATCTTACCAACAGTGAATAAAATTATCGAAAGGACCGTACATCAACAACTGAGCGAATTAATGAATGCGAATGATTTACTACACCCTAATCAATCTGGTTTCAGACCATTTCATTCCACATCAACTGCTCTTGCAAAACTTGTGAATCAGTGGTCTTTGAATATAGATAATCAAATTTCTGGAGTTGAATTCATAGATCTTCGGAAGGCATTTGACGAACCTTGCACAGATTTGTAACGAGTAACAAAATCGACGAAATCGACAGAACAAATACCAGGAATTTTCTCTCCTTGCATGCCAGATCGAATATACTTGCCCGATGTTTCTCTACTTTGCGTCGTTACTATCAAATACCCAATTTACTGGAAATTCCGTGAAACTTTCATTATGGGCTAATTCGATTTCATCACCGTTATAACACCGAGAGTCATTACACAGACTCATTTCGTTTTAAAACATGATTGTGAACCAAATTGTCTACTTTGATCTTAATTTGTAAAGTCATGCTATAGCATTTTCTTGTATTTCTTTTAAACTTGTGAATTGCGTCATTAGAAAGGAAAACGAAATTCCCAATTCAATGATTTGTTTCCTTTCAACAAAGAGGGAAGAGCTCTCTTCCAGATTTACAAAATTCGCGGTGAATGAAAACATTGCTACATATAATTTGCTATATTTTATGTCATTGGTAGTAATGACGCAAAGATAAGAAACCCTACGACACGCAATTAAAGGATAGAGAAGAAAAAAAGGCCTTTCATTCGTTCTATTACTTTCAAATACTTTGGTACTTGTGGCAAACTACAATAGACTATCAAGCATCTTATATTGGTCATCTATCATTCACCTGACTTCCTAACACACTCTTTCTTGAAAATTGATTATTTCTCTTACCTTGCACGAAAATTTGACGGTTTTACGTTGGAAACGGTTTCGAACCCGTTTTCAATGTAATGTACGATTTACCCAATAACGGATTTTGTCTAACCTTGCACAGATTTCTAGCGAGTAACAAAATCGACGAAATCAACAGAACAAATACAAGGAATTTTCTCTCCTTGTATAACACATGGAATATACTTGCCCGATGTTTCTCTACTTTGCGTCGTTTGCTACCAAATACCAAATTTACTTGAAATTAAGTGAAACTTTCATTATGAGCTAATTCGATTTCATCACCGTTATAACACCGAGAGTCATTACACAGACTCATTTCGTTTTAAAACATGATTGTGAACCAAATTATCTACTTTGATCTTAATTTGTAAAGTTATGCTATAGAATCACTATTTTCTTGTATTCACGCAGTTTCTTTTAAACTTGTGAATTGCGTCATAAGAAATGAAAACGAAATTCAAGATTTGTTTCCTTTCAACAAAGAGCTTTGTAATAAATTCACAAAATTCGCGCTTTGTTACATATGTCGTTACATATAATTCCCTATACATTGCGTCATTTTAAGTAATGACGCAAAGATAAGAAACCATAGGACACGCAATTAAAGATAGAGAAGAAAAAGGGCATTTCATTCGCTCTATTACTTTAAAATTCTTTGGTACTTGTGGCAAACTGCAAGTAATTAGACTATCAAGCATCTAAAATTGGTCATTTGTCATTCACGAATTCATAACGTTCCCTTTTTTGATAATCAATTTTTTCGTATACCTTGCCCGAAATTTTAACGGTTTTACACGTTGGGAATGGGTTCAAGCCCGTTTTCAATGTAATGTATAATTGTTCATTTATCATTCACTTGAATTCATAGCGTTCTCTTTCTTGATAACCAATTATCTAGTGCACCTTGCACGAAAATTTAACGGTTTTATACCATTGGGAACAGGTTCAAGCCCGATTTCAATGTCATGTACGATTCACCCAGTAACGGATTTCTTTCTCCGATGTTTCTCTACTTTAAGTCGTTACTGCCAAATACCCAATTTGCCGTAAACTCAATGAAATTCGAAAATTGTGCTAATTCGATTTCAGCACCGTTATAATGCCGATACTCATTACACAGACTTTGAAACCACGATCGTGAACCAAATTGTCTGATCTCTATTTGTCATGCTATAGAATCACTATTTTCTTGTATTCATGCAGTTTCTTTTAAACTTCTGATTTGCGTCATAAGAAATGAAAACAAAATTTACATTTTTAATGATTTGTTTCCTTTCAAGAAAGAAGAAAGAGCTTTTCTACCAGATTCACATAATTCGCGGTGTGTGAAAACATTGTTACATATAATTTACTATACATTGCGTTATTGGTTGTAATGACGCAAAGATAAGAAACCATAGGACACGCAATTAAAGGATAGAGAAGAAAAAAGGCATTTCATTCGTTCTATTACTTTCAAATACTTTAGTACTTGTGGCAAACGGCAATAGACTATCATGCATCTTACATTGGTCATTTATCATTTACTTGAATTAACAGCGCAGTCTTTCTTGAAAATTAATTATTTCGTTTACGTTGCACGAAAAATTGACGCTTTTACGTTGGAAATGGTTTCAAACCTATTTCAACGTAATGTACGATTTACCTAATAACTAATTTTTGTTTTGTCGAACCTTGCACAGATTTCTAGCAAGTAACAAAATCGACGAAATCGACAAAACAAATACAAGGAATTTTTCTCTCCTTACATACCAGATCGAATATACCGATATTTCTCTACTTAGCGTCGTTGCTACCAAATACCCAATTTACTGGAAATTTAGTGAAATTTTCATTATGGGCTAGTTCGATCTCATCACCGTTCGAGAATCATTACACAGAATAATTTTGTTTTAAAACATGATCGTGAACCAAATTGTCTACTTTGATCTTAATTTGTAAAGTCATTCTATAGAATCACTATTTTCTTGTATTCACGCAGTTTCTTTAAAACTTGTGAATGCGTCATAAGAAATGAAAAAGAAAGTCCGAATTCAATGATTTGTTTCCTCTCAACAAAGAAGAAAGAGCTTTGCACCTAATTCACAAAATTCGTGCTGTGTTACATATGTTGTTACACATAATTTAATATACATTGCGTCATTGGCAAAGACACAAAGGACAAAAACCGCAGGACACGGAATCAAAGATAGAGAAGAAAAAGGGCATTTCATTCGCTCTATTACTTTCAAATTCTTTGGTATTTGTGGCAAACTGCAAGTAATTAGATTATCAAGCATCTAAAATTGGTAATTTGTTATTCACGAATTCATAGCGTTCTCTTTCTTGATAATCAATTATTTTAGTACCTTGCACGAAATTTTAACGGTTTTACACGTTGGGAACGGGTTCAAGCCCGTTTTCAATGTAATGTACAGCTGTCACTTGTTATTCACTTGAATTCATAGCGTTCTCTTTCTTGATAACCAACTATTTAGTACACCTTGCACGAACATTTAGCGGTTTTACACATTGGGAACGGGTTTAAGCCCGATTTCAATGCCATGTACGATTCACCCAGTACGGATTTCTTTCTCCGATGTTTCTTTATTTTGCGTCGTTACTGCCAAAGGCCTTTCATTCGTTCTATTACTTTCAAGTACTTTGGTACTTGTGGCAAACTGCAATAGACTATCAAGCATCTTATATTGGCCATTTATCATTCATTTCAATTCATAACACACTCTTATTTGAAAAATAATTATTTCGTTTACCTTGCACGAAAATTTGACGGTTTTACGTTGAAAACGGTTTCAAACCAGTTTTCAAAGTAATATACGATTTACCCAATAACAGACTTTTGTCATTTTGTCGAACCTTGCACAGATTTGTAACGAGTAACAAAATCGACGAAATTGACAGAACAAATACAAGGAATTTTCTCTCCTTGCATACCAGATCGAATATACTTGCCCGATGTTCCTCTACTTTGCGTCGTTACTACCAAATACCCAATTTACTGGAAATTCCGTGAAACTTTCATTATGGGCTAATTCGATTTCATCACCGTTATAACACCGAGAGTCATTACACACACTCATTTCGTTTTAAAACATGATTGTGAACCAAATTGTCTACTTTGCTCTTCATTTGTAAAGTCATGCTATGGAATCAGTATTTTCTTGTATTCACATAGTTTCTTTTAAATTTGTGACTTGCCTCATAAGAAATGAAAACGAAATTCCCAATTCAATGATTTGTTTCCTTTCAACAAAGAAGAAAGAAATTCCCAATTCAATGATTTGTTTCCTTTCAACAAAGAAGAAAGAGCTTTGTACCTAATTCACAAAATTCGCGCTGTGTTACATATGTTGTTACATATAATTTACTATACATTGCGTCATTGGTAGTAATGACGCAAAAATAAGAAACCATAGGACAAGCAATTACAGATAGAGAAGAAAAAGGGCATTTCATTCTCTCTATTACTTTCAAATTCTTTGAAACTTGTGGCAATCTGCAAGTAATTAGACTATCAAGCATCTAAAATTGGTAATTTGTCATTCACGAGTTCATAGTGTTCTGTTCCTTGATAATCAATCATTTCGTATACCTTGCACGAGATTTTTAACGGTTTTACACGTTGGGAATGGGTTCAAGCCCGTTTTCAATGTAATGTGCAATTGTTCACTTGTCACACTCTTTCTTGAAAATTGATTATTTCTTTTACCTTGCACGAAAATTTGACGGTTTTACCTTGGAAACGGTTTCGAACCCGTTTTCAATGAAATTTACATTGTAATTCATAGCGTTCTCTTTCTTGATAACCAATCATTTAGTACATCTTGCACCAAAATTTAACGGTTTTATACCACTGGGAACGTGTCATGTACGATTCACCCAGTAACTGATTTCTTTCTCCGATGTTACTCTACTTTGCGTCGTTACCGCCAAATACCCAATTTACCGCAAATTCAATGAAACTTCCAAAATTCTGCTAGTTCGATTTCAGCACCGTTATAATGCCGAGACTCATTACACAGACTTTGAAACCACAATCGTGAACCAAATTGTGCGATCCTAATTTGTAAAGTCATGCTGTAGAATCACTATGTTCTTGTATTATGCAGTTTCTTTTAAACTTGTGTGATTTGTGTCATCAGAAATGAAAACTAAATTCACATTTTTAATGATTTGTTTCCTTTCAACAAAGAAGAAAGAGCTCTCTACCAGATTAACAAAATTGCGGTGTGTGAAAACATTGCTTCATATAATTTACTATATTCTGCGTCATTGGTAGTAATGACGCAAAGATAAGAAACCATAGGACACGCAATTAGGATAGAGAAGAAAAAAGGCCTTTCATTTCTTCTATTACTTTCAAATAGTTTGGTACTTGTGGCAAACTGCAATCGACTATCAAGCATCTTATATTGGTCATGTATCATTCACTTGAATTCATAACACACTCTTTCTTGAAAATGAATTATTTCGTTTACCTTGCACGTAAATTTGACGGTTTTACTTTGGAAACTGTTTCAAACCCGTTTTCAATGTAATATACGATTTACCCAATAGGGGATTTTTGTCATTTTGTCTAACCTTGCACAGATTTCTAGCGAGTAACAAAATCGACGAAATCTACAGAACAAATACAAGGAATTTTCTATCCTTGTATAACCACATCGAATATACTAGCAAGATGTTTCTCTTAGCGTCGTTACTACCAAATACCCAATTTACTGGAAATTTAGTGAAACTTTCATGGGCTAATTCAATTTCATCAGCGTTATAATACTGATAGTCATTACACAGAGTAATTTCGTTTGAAAACATGATCGTGAACTCAATTTTCTACTTTGATCTTAATTTGTAAAGTCATGCTATAGAATCACTATTTCTAACTGGTGTCAACTGGTTTTAACTGGTCTCAACTGTTCTCGACTGGTCTTAACTGTTTTTTTCTCTGGTTTCAAATGGTTTTAACTGGTCTCAACTGGTTGTACTAGTTTCAACTGGTTTTAACTGGTTTCATCTGGTTTCAACTAATTTGAAATGGTCTCAACTGGTTTCAACTGGTTTCATCTGGACTCAACTGGTTTTAATTGGGTTCAACTGGTGTCAACTGGTTTTAACTGGTCTCAATTGGTTTCAACTGGCCTTAACTGTTCTCGATTGGTCTTAACTGTTTTTTTCTGGTTTCAAATGGTTTTGACTGGTCTCAACTGGTTGTACTAGTTTCAACTGGTTTTAACTGGTTTCATCTGGTTTCAACTAATTTGAAATGGTCTCAACTGGTTTTAACTGGTTTCATCTGATCTCAACTACTTTTAATTGGTTTCATCTGGATTCAACTGGTCTCAACTTGCTTTAACTGGTTTGAACTGGTCTCAACTTGATTTAACTGGGTTCAACTGATTTCAACTGGTTTGAACTGGTCTCAACTAGTTTCAATTGGTTTCATCTGATTTCAACTGGTTTGAACTGGTCTCAACTTTTTTTAACTGGTTTAAACTGGTTTGAACTGGTTTTATCTGGTTTCAACTGGTTTGAACTGCTCTCAACTGGTTTTAACTGGTTTCATCTGGTTTCAACTGGTCTCAACTTGTTTTAACTGGTTTAAACTGGTTTCATCTGGTTTCAACTGGTTTGAACTGCTCTCAACTGGTTTTAACTGGTTTCATCTGGTTTCAACTGGTCTCAACTTGTTTTAACTGGTTTGAACTGGTCTCAACTGATTTTAATTGGGTTCATCCGGTTTGAACGGGTTTGATCTGGTCTCAACAGGTTTTAATTGGGTTCAACTGATTTCAACTGGTTTGAACTGGTCTCAACTAGTTTGAACTGGTTTCATCTGATATCAACTGGTTTAAACTGGTCTCAACTTTTTTTAACTGGTTTCAACTGGTTTGAACTCGTTTCATCTGGTTTCAACTGGTTTGAACTGCTCTCAACTGGTTTTAACTGGTTTCAACTGGTCTCAACTGTTTTGAATTGGTCTCAACTGGTTTCAACTGGTCTCAACTGATTTGGACTGGTTTCAGCTGGCCTCAACTGGTTTCAACTGGTTTCAACTGGTCGCAGCTGGCCTCAACTGGTTTGAACTGGGTTCAACTGGTCTCAACTGGTTTTAACTGGTTTGAACTGGTCTCAACTGGTCTTAACTGCTTTTTTTCCGGGTTTCAAATGGTTTTAACTGATCTCAACTGGTTGTACTAGTTTCAACTGATTTTTACTGGTTTCATCTGGTTTTAACTAATTTGAAAGGGTCTCAACTGGTTTCAATTGGTTTCATCTGGACTCAACTGGTTTTACTTGGTTCAACTGGTGTCAACTGGTTTTAACTGGTCTCAACTGGTTGTACTAGTTTCAACTGGTTTTAACTGGTTTCATCTGGTTTCAACTAATTTGAAATGGTCTCAACTGGTTTTAACTGGTTTCATCTGATCTCAACTACTTTTAATTGGTTTCATCTGGATTCAACTGGTCTCAACTTGCTTTAACTGGTTTGAACTGGTCTCAACTGGTTTTAACTGGGTTCAACTGATTTCAACTGGTTTGAACTGGTGTCAACTAGTTTCAATTGGTTTCATCTGATTTCAACTGGTTTGAACTGGTCTCAACTTTTTTTAACTGGTTTAAACTGGTTTCAAACTGGTTTTAACTGGTTTAAACTGGTTTGAACTGTTTTCATCTGGTTTCAACTGGTTTGAACTGCTCTCAACTGGTTTTAACTGGTTTCATCTGGTTTCAACTAATTTGAAATGGTCTCAACTGGTTTCAACTGGTTTCATCTGGACTCAACTGGTTTTAATTGGGTTCAAACTGGTGTCAACTGGTTTTAACTGGTCTCAATTGGTTTCAACTGGCCTACACTGTTCTCGACTGGTCTTAGCTGTTTTTTTTTCTGGTTTCAAATTGTTTTACCTGGTCTCAACTGGCTGTACTAGTTTCAACTGGTTTTTACTGGTTTCATCTGGTTTTAACTAATTTGAAAGGGTCTCAACTGGTTTTAATTGGTTTCATCTGGACCTCAACTGGTTTTAATTGGGTTCAACTGGTGTCAACTGGTTTTAACTGGTCTCAACTGGTTTCAACTGGCCTCAACTGTTCGCGACTGGTCTTAACTGTTTTTTTTCTGGTTTCAAATGGTTTTACCTGGTCTTAACTGGCTGTACTAGTTTCAACTGCTTTTAACTGGTTTAGTCTGGTTTCAACTGGTCTCAACTTGCTTTAACTGGTTTGAACTAGTCTCAACTGGTTTTAACTGGGTTCAACTGATTTCAACTGGTTTGAACTGGTCTCAACTAGTTTCAAGTGGTTTCATCTGATTTCAACTGGTTTGAACTGGTCTCAACTTTTTTTAACTAGTTTAAACTGATTTGAACTGTTTTCATCTGGTTTCAACTGGTTTGAACTGCTCTCAACTGGTTTTAACTGGTTTCATCTGGTTTCAACTGGTCTCAACTTGTTTTAACTGGTTTGAACTGGTCTCAACTGATTTTAATTGGGTTCATCCGGTTTGATCGGGTTTGATCTGGTCTCAACAGGTTTTAATTGGGTTCAACTGATTTCAACTGGTTTGAACTGGTCTCAACTAGTTTGAACTGGTTTCATCTGATATCAACTGGTTTAAAACTGGTCTCAACTTTTTTTTAACTGGTTTTCAACTGGTTTGAACTCGTTTCATCGGTTTCAACTGGTTTGAACTGCTCTCAACTGGTTTTAACTGGTTTCAACTGGTCTCAACTGTTTTGAATTGGTCTCAACTGGTTTTAACTGGTTTCAACTGGTCTCAACTGATTTGGACTGGTTTCAGCTGGCTTCAACTGGTTTCAACTGGTCGCAGCTGGCCTCAACTGGTTTGAACTGGGTTCAACTGGTCTCAACTGGTTTTAACTGGTTTGAACTGGTCTCAACTGGTCTTAACTGCTTTTTTCCGGGTTTCAAATGGTTTTAACTGATCTCAACTGGTTGTAATAGTTTCAACTGGTTTTTACTGGTTTCTCTGGTTTTAACTAATTTGAAAGGGTCTCAACTGGTTTCAATTGGTTTCATCTGGACTCAACTGGTTTTACTTGGGTTCAACTGGTGTCAACTGGTTTTAACTGGTCTCAACTGGTTGTACTAGTTTCAACTGGTTTTAACTGGTTTCATCTGGTTTCAACTAATTTGAAATGGTCTCAACTGGTTTTAACTGGTTTCATCTGATCTCAACTACTTTTAATTGGTTTCATCTGGATTCAACTGGTCTCAACTTCCTTTAACTGGTTTGAACTGGTCTCAACTGGTTTTAACTGGGTTCAACTGATTTCAACTGGTTTGAACTGGTGTCAACTAGTTTCAATTGGTTTCATCTGATTTCAACTGGTTTGAACTGGTCTCACATTTTTTAACTGGTTTAAACTGGTTTGAACTGGTTTCATCTGGTTTCATCTGGTTTCAACTGGTTTGAACTGCTCTCAACTGGTTTTAACTGGTTTCGTCTGGTTTCAACTGGTCTCAGCTTGTTTTAAATGGTTTGAACTGGTTTCATCTGGTTTCAACTGGTTTGAACTGCTCTCAACTGGTTTTAACTGGTTTCATCTGGTTTCAACTGGTCTCAACTTGTTTTAACTGGTTTGAACTGGTCTCAACTGATTTTAATTGGGTTCATCCGGTTTGAACGGGTTTGATCTGGTCTCAACAGGTTTTAATTGGGTTCAACTGATTTCAACTGGTTTGAACTGGTCTCAACTAGTTTGAACTGGTTTCATCTGATATCAACTGGTTTAAACTGGTCTCAACTTTTTTAAACTCGTGTCAACTGGTTTGAACTCGTTTCATCTGGTTTCAACTGGTTTGAACTGCTCTCAACTGGTTTTAACTGGTTTCAACTGGTCTCAACTTCTGAAGTGGTCTCAACTGGTTTTAACTGGTTTCAATTGGTCTCAACTGATTTGGACTGGTTTCAGCTGGCCTCAACCTGTTTGAACTGGTTTCAACTGGTCTCAGCTGGCCTCAACTGGTTTGAACTGGGTTCAACTGGTCTCAGCTGGTTTTAACTGGTTTGAACTGGTCTTAACTGCTTTTTTTCCGGGTTTCAAATGGTTTTAACTGATCTCAACTGGTTGTACTAGTTTGAACTGGTTTTTACTGGTTTCATCTGGTTTTAACTAATTTGAAAGGGTCTCAACTGGTTTTAATTGGTTTCATCTGGACTCAACTGGTTTTAATTGGGTTCAACTGGTGTCAACTGGTTTTAACTGGTCTCAACTGGTTTCAACTGGCCTCAACTGTTCTCGACTGGTCTTAACTGTTTTTTTTTTTCTGGTTTCAAATGGTTTTACCTGGTCTCAACTGGTTGTACTAGTTTCAACTGGTTTTAACTGGTTTCATCTGGTTTCAACTGGTCTCAACTTGCTTTAACTGGTTTGAACTGGTCTCAACTGGTTTTAACTGGGTTCAACTGATTTCAACTGGTTTTAACTGGTCTCAATTAGTTTCAATTGGTTTCATCTGATTTCAACTGGTTTGAACTGGTCTCAACTTTTTTTAACTAGTTTAAACTCGTTTGAACTGGTTTCATCTGGTTTCAACTGGTTTGAACTGCTCTCAACTGGTTTTAACTGGTTTCATCTGGTTTCAACTGGTCTCAACTTGTTTTTACTGGTTTGAACTGGTCTCAACTGATTTTAATTGGGTTCATCCGGTTTGATCGGGTTTGATCTGGTCTCAACAGGTTTTAATTGGGTTCAACTGATTTCAACTGGTTTGAACTGGTCTCAACTAGTTTGAACTGGTTTCATCTCATATCAACTGGTTTAAACTGGTCTCAACTTTTTTTTAACTGGTTTCAACTGGTTTGAACTCGTTTCATCTGGTTTCAACTGGTTTGAACTGCTCTCAACTGGTTTTAACTGGTTTCAACTGGTCTCAACTGTTTTGAATTGGTCTCAACTGGTTTTAACTGGTTTCAACTGGTCTCAACTGATTTGGACTGGTTTCAGCTGGCCTCAACTGGTTTCAAGTGGTTTCAACTGGTCGCAGCTGGCCTCAACTGGTTTGAACTGGGTTCAACTGGTCTCAACTGGTTTTAACTGGTTTGAACTGGTCTCAACTGGTCTTAACTGCTTTTTTTTCCCGGGTTTCAAATGGTTTTAACTGATCTCAACTGGTTGTACTAGTTTCAACTGGTTTTTACTGGTTTCATCTGGTTTTAACTAATTTGAAAGGGTCTCAACTGGTTTCAATTGGTTTCATCTTGACTCAACTGGTTTTACTTGGGTTCAACAGGTGTCAACTGGTTTTAACTGGTCTCAACTGGTTGTACTAGTTTCAACTGGTTTTAACTGGTTTCATCTGGTTTCAACTAATTTGAAATGGTCTCAACTGGTTTTAACTGGTTTCATCTGATCTCAACTACTTTTAATTGGTTTCATCTGGATTCAACTGGTCTCAACTTGCTTTAACTGGTTTGAACTGGTCTCAACTGGTTTTAACTGGGTTCAACTGATTTCAACTGGTTTGAACGGGTCTCAACTAGTTTCAATTGGTTTCATCTGATTTCAACTGGTTTGAACTGGTCTCAACTTTTTTTAACTGGTTTAAACTGGTTTGAACTGGTTTCATCTGGTTTCAACTGGTTTGAACTGCTCTCAACTGGTTTTAACTGGTTTCATCTGGTTTCAACTAATTTGAAATGGTCTCAACTGGTTTCAACTGGTTTCATCTGGACTCAACTGGTTTTAATTGGGTTCAACTGGTGTCAACTGGTTTTAACTGGTCTCAATTGGTTTCAACTGGCCTACACTGTTCTCGACTGGTCTTAACTGTTTTTTTTTCTGGTTTCAAATGGTTTTACCTGGTCTTAACTGGCTGTACTAGTTTCAACTGGTTTTTACTGGTTTCATCTGGTTTTAATTAATTTGAAAGGGTCTCAACTGGTTTTAATTGGTTTCATCTGGACTCAACTGGTTTTAATTGGGTTCAACTGGTGTCAACTGGTTTTAATTGGTCTCAACTGGTTTCAACTGGCCTCAACTGTTCTCGACTGGTCTTAACTGTTTTTTTTTCTGGTTTCAAATGGTTTTACCTGGTCTCAACTGGCTGTACTAGTTTCACCTGTTTTTACCTGGTTTCATCTGGTTTCAACTGGTCTCAACTTGCTTTAACTTGTTTGAACTAGTCTCAACTGGTTTTAACTGGGTTCAACTGATTTCAACTGGTTTGAACTGGTCTCAACTAGTTTCAATTGGTTTCATCTGATTTCAACTGGTTTGAACTGGTCTCAACTTTTTTTAACTAGTTTAAACTGGTTTGAACTGGTTTCATCTGGTTTCAACTGGTTTGAACTGCTCTCAACTGGTTTTAACTGGTATCATCTGGTTTCAACTGGTCTCAACTTGTTTTAACTGGTTTGAACTGGTCTCAACTGATTTTAATTGGGTTCATCCGGTTTGATCGGGTTTGATCTGGTCTCAACTAGTTTCAATTGGTTTCATCTGATTTCAACTGGTTTGAACTGGTCTCAACTTTTTTTAACTAGTTTAAACTGGTTTGAACTG
The DNA here is from genome assembly GCF_040938485.1 of Diadema antillarum. Lineage (NCBI taxonomy): Eukaryota > Metazoa > Echinodermata > Echinoidea > Diadematoida > Diadematidae > Diadema > Diadema antillarum. The sequence goes on along the minus strand of NW_027272075.1, from coordinate 1,223,835 downwards.
GTTTCATCTGGTTTCAACTGGTTTGAACTGCTCTCAACTGGTTTTAACTGGTTTCATCTGGTTTCAACTGGTCTCAACTTGTTTTAACTGGTTTGAACTGGTCTCAACTGATTTTAATTGGGTTCAACTGATTTCAACTGGTTTGAACTGGTCTCAACTAGTTTGAACTGGTTTCATCTGATATCAACTTGTTTAAACTGGTCTCAACTTTTTTTAACTGGTTTCAACTGGTTTGAACTCGTTTCATCTTGTTTCAACTGGTTTGAACTGCTCTCAACTGGTTTTAACTGGTTTCAACTGGTCTCAACTGTTTTGAATTGGTCTCAACTGGTTTTAACTGGTTTCAACTGGTCTCAACTGATTTGGACTGGTTTCAGCTGGCCTCAACTGGTTTCAAGTGGTTTCAACTGGTCGCAGCTGGCCTCAACTGGTTTGAACTGGGTTCAACTGGTCTCAACTTGTTTTAATTGGTTTGAACTGGTCTCAACTGGTCTTAACTGCTTTTTTTTCCGGGTTTCAAATGGTTTTAACTGATCTCAACTGGTTGTACTAGTTTCAACTGGTTTTTACTGGTTTCATCTGGTTTTAACCTAATTTGAAAGGGTCTCAACTGGTTTCATTTGGTTTCATCTTGACTCAACTGGTTTTACTTGGGTTCAACTGGTGTCAACTGGTTTTAACTGGTCTCAACTTTTTTAACTGGTTTAAACTGGTTTCAACTGATTTCAACTGGTTTGAACTGGTGTCAACTAGTTTCAATTGGTTTCATCTGATTTCAACTGGTTTGAACTGGTCTCAACTTTTTTTAACTGGTTTAAACTGGTTTGAACTCGTTTCATCTGGTTTCAACTGGTTTGAACTGCTCTCAACTGGTTTTAACTGGTTTCATCTGGCTTCAACTGGTCTCAACTTGTTTTAACTGGTTTCAACTGGTTTGAACTGGTTTCATCTGGTTTCAACTGGTTTGACCTGCTCTCAACTGGTTTTAACTGGTTTCATCTGGTTTCAACTAGTCTCAACTTGTTTTAACTGGTTTGAACTGGTCTCAACTGATTTTAATTGGGTTCATCCGGTTTGAACGGGTTTGATCTGGTCTCAACAGGTTTTAATTGGGTTCAACTGATTTCAACTGGTTTGAACTGGTCTCAACTAGTTTGAACTGGTTTCATCTGATATCAACTGGTTTAAACTGGTCTCAACTTTTTTTAACTGGTGTCAACTGGTTTGAACTCGTTTCATCTGGTTTCAACTGGTTTGAACTGCTCTCAACTGGTTTTAATTGGTTTCAACTGGTCTCAACTTTTGAATTGGTCTCAACTGGTTTTAACTGGTTTCAGCTGGCCTCAACTGGTTTGAACTGGTTTCAACTGCTCTCAGCTGGCCTCAACTGGTTTGAACTGGTCGCAGCTGGCCTCAACTGGTTTTAACTGGTTTGAACTGGTCTCAACTGGTCTTAACTGCTTTTTTTCCGGGTTTCAAATGGTTTTAACTGATCTCAACTGGTTGTACTAGTTTCAACTGGTTTTTACTGGTTTCATCTGGTTTTAACTAATTTGAAAGGGTCTCAACTGGTTTCAATTGGTTTCATCTGGACTCAACTGGTTTTAATTGGGTTCAACTGGTGTCAACTGGTTTTAACTGGTCTCAACTGGTTTCAACTGGCCTCAACTGTTCTCGACTGGTCTTAACTGTTTTTTTTTTCTGGTTTCAAATGGTTTTACCTGGTCTCAACTGGTTGTACTAGTTTCAACTGGTTTTAACTGGTTTCATCTGGTTTCAACTGGTCTCAACTTGCTTTAACTGGTTTGTTAGATAGAGACCGTACAAGACATGGTGGCGGTGTGGCTGTATATATTTCCAAAAGATTCAACTATAAAATAAGAGACGATTTGAATTCATCTATTTTAGAATGCCTTTGGTTTGAATTGAATTATCCAAATAAGCCTTCCATCCTTGTAGGGGAATTTTACAGACCTCCGAATTCTCACGCTGATTTCTTTGACGAATTAGAGAGGACTTTGGACTCTGCTCTCTCGGAACATATGAGTTGTACAGTATTATATTAGGCGATTTCAATTGTAATTATATGCCACACCAACATGATGTGAATGCCGAAAAAGTTATGTTTTATACAAATATGTACGGACCAAGTCAGTTACAAATACTGCTTCTACTTTTACTGCTTTTACTTTAATTGATTTGATATTTGTATCAAAGAACTTTACAGTGAATGGGGAATATTTGAGACTAGCATTAGTGATCATTATTTGGTATATGCTATTCGGGAATTCAGTGCAAAGATCCATCCAAAAATCTGAATGTGCGTAATTTCGCTCATTAATAAATCTTAATGAGGAGGAATTTTATAGTGATTTGAGAAGTGCTCCGTGGCAGGTCATAAAAGATATAGACGACGTTGATGATACGTGGGATATGTGGTTGACTCTTTTCAATAATGTTGTCAACAAGCATATACCTTTGCGCAAAAAGCGGATAAGAAAACATGCATGTCCATGGATATCTGATGAGGTTGTTAAGCTCATGACGGAACGTGATAAAGTTCTCAAAGCTCCTAAAACTAACAACAGCAATGATCTTTGGAATACCTATAAATATCTAAAAAACAAAGTTACTCATCTCATGAGAATAAGAAAAAAACAGTATAACACTGACCAAATTTTACAAAATCGTAACAGCAGTAAAAAAATGTGGAAGAGCTTGAGGGAATTTACGCCTAAATCATCACCCATTTCTCCCAATACCATAAAGGTTGATGATGCAGAAGTATCGGACAACGCAAGTATTGCTGAAACATTCAACAATTTTTTCATATCTAATGCTACTAAAATTACAAAAGATCTGCAGAGAAATACTTCTCAAATGATATTAGATGAGGACAAAGGCTTTGTTCCTTCTCATTCTCAATTTAAATTAAGTATGATAACGAGAGATTTTGTATTTAGACAGTTCGAGCTTCTTGGCATAGATAAAGCAACCGGAGAAGGTCACATCGGCTACAAACTTTTAAAGATGACAAAGAATGTTATTGCAGAATCTCTTTGCGATATTATTAACAAATCCCTGTCTACGGGAGTTGTTCCACATGAACGGAGAAAGGCTCTTGTAGTACCAATATTTAAAGCAGGAGATATTTTTTCGTTGAATAACTATCGCCCCATCTCAATCTTACCAACAGTGAGTAAAATTATCGAAAGGACCGTACATCAACAACTGAGCGAATTAATGAATGCGAATGATTTACTACACCCTAATCAATCTGGTTTCAGACCATTTCATTCCACATCAACTGCTCTTGCAAAACTTGTGAATCAGTGGTCTTTGAATATAGATAATCAAATTTCTGGAGTTGAATTCATAGATCTTCGGAAGGCATTTGACGAACCTTGCACAGATTTGTAACGAGTAACAAAATCGACGAAATCGACAGAACAAATACCAGGAATTTTCTCTCCTTGCATGCCAGATCGAATATACTTGCCCGATGTTTCTCTACTTTGCGTCGTTACTATCAAATACCCAATTTACTGGAAATTCCGTGAAACTTTCATTATGGGCTAATTCGATTTCATCACCGTTATAACACCGAGAGTCATTACACAGACTCATTTCGTTTTAAAACATGATTGTGAACCAAATTGTCTACTTTGATCTTAATTTGTAAAGTCATGCTATAGCATTTTCTTGTATTTCTTTTAAACTTGTGAATTGCGTCATTAGAAAGGAAAACGAAATTCCCAATTCAATGATTTGTTTCCTTTCTACAAAGAGGGAAGAGCTCTCTTCCAGATTTACAAAATTCGCGGTGAATGAAAACATTGCTACATATAATTTGCTATATTTTATGTCATTGGTAGTAATGACGCAAAGATAAGAAACCCTACGACACGCAATTAAAGGATAGAGAAGAAAAAAGGCCTTTCATTCGTTCTATTACTTTCAAATACTTTGGTACTTGTGGCAAACTACAATAGACTATCAAGCATCTGATATTGGTCATCTATCATTCACCTGAATTCCTAACACACTCTTTTTTGAAAATTGATTATTTCTCTTACCTTGCACGAAAATTTGACGGTTTTACGTTGGAAACGGCTTCGAACCCGTTTTCAATGTAATGTACGATTTACCCAATAACGGATTTTGTCTAACCTTGCACAGATTTCTAGCGAGTAACAAAATCGACGAAATCAACAGAACAAATACAAGGAATTTTCTCTCCTTGTATAACACATGGAATATACTTGCCCGATGTTTCTCTACTTTGCGTCGTTTGCTACCAAATACCAAATTTACTTGAAATTAAGTGAAACTTTCATTATGAGCTAATTCGATTTCATCACCGTTATAACACCGAGAGTCATTTAACACCGAGAGTCATTACACAGACTCATTTCGTTTTAAAACATGATTGTGAACCAAATTATCTACTTTGATCTTAATTTGTAAAGTTATGCTATAGAATCACTATTTTCTTGTATTCACGCAGTTTCTTTTAAACTTGTGAATTGCGTCATAAGAAATGAAAACGAAATTCCCAATTCAATGATTTGTTTCCTTTCAACAGAGAGGGAAGAGCTCTCTACCAGATGAAATTCGTGGTGAATGAAAACATTGCTACATATAATTTACTTTATTTTACCTCATTGGTAGTAATGACGCAAAGAGAAGACACCCTACGACACGCAATTAAAGGATAGAGAAGAAAAAAAGGCCTTTCTATTACTATTACTTTCTTCTTTCTATTACTATCACGTTCTATTACTTTCAAATACTTTGGTTCTTGTGGCAAACTACAATTCATAACACACTCTTATTTGAAAAATAATTATTTCGTTTACTTGCACGAAAATTTGACGGTTTTACGTTGAAAACGGTTTCAAACCCGTTTTCAAAGTAATGTACGATTTACTCAATAACGGATTTTTGTAATTTTGTCGAACCTTGCACAGATTTGTAACGAGTAACAAAATCGACGAAATCGACAGAACAAATACCAGGAATTTTCTCTCCTTGCATACCAGATCGAATATACTTATTCGATGTTTCTCTACTTTGCGTCGTTACTACCAAATACCCAATTTACTGGAAATTCCGTGAAACTTTCATTATGGGCTAATTCGATTTCATCTTCCGTTATAACACCGAGAGTCATTACACGGACTCATTTCGTTTTAAAACATGATTGTGAACCAAATTGTCTACTTTGATCTTAATTTGTAAAGTCATGCTATAGAATCACTATTTTCTTGTATTTACACAGTTTCATTTAAACTTGTGAATTGCGTCATAAGAAATTAAAACGAAATTCAAGATTTGTTTCCTTTCAACAAAGAGCTTTGTAATAAATTCACAAAATTCGCGCTTTGTTACATATGTCGTTACATATAATTCACTATACATTGCGTCATTTTAAGTAAGTAAAGATACAGAAGAAAAAGGGCATTTCATTCGCTCTATTACTTTGAAATTCTTTGGTACTTGTGGCAAACTGCAAGTAATTAGACTATCAAGCATCTAAAATTGGTCATTTGTCATTCACGAATTCATAAAGTTCCCTTTTTTGATAATCAATTTTTTCGTATACCTTGCCCGAAATCTTAACGGTTTTACACGTTGGGAATGGGTTCAAGCCCGTTTTCAATGTAATGTACAATTGTTCATTTGTCATTCTCTTGAATTCATAGCGTTCTCTTTCTTGATAACCAATTATCTAGTGCACCTTGCACGAAAATTTAACGGTTTTATACCATTGGGAACAGGTTCAAGCCCGATTTCAATGTCATGTACGATTCACCCAGTAACGGATTTCTTTCTCCGATGTTTCTCTACGTTTCTCTCCGATGTTTCTCCGATGTTACTGCCAAATACCCAATTTACCGTAAATTCAATGAAATTCGAAAATTGTGCTAATTCGATTTCAGCACCGTTATAATGCCGACACTCATTACACAGACTTTGAAACCATGATCGTGAACCAAATTGTCTGACCTCTATTTGTCATGCTATAGAATCACTATTTTCTTGTATTCATGCAGTTTCTTTTAAACTTCTGATTTGCGTCATAAGAAATGAAAACAAAATTTACATTTTTAATGATATGTTTCCTTTCAAGAAGAAGAAAGAGCTTTTCTACCAGATTCACATAATTCACGGTGTGTGAAAACATTGTTACATATAATTTACTATACATTGCGTTATTGGTTGTAATGACGCAAAGATAAGAAACCATAGGACACGCAATTAAAGGATAGAGAAGAAAAAAGGCATTTCATTCGTTCTATTACTTTCAAATACTTTAGTACTTGTGGCAAACGGCAATAGACTATCATGCATCTTACATTGGTCATTTATCATTTACTTGAATTCACAGCGCAGTCTTTCTTGAAAATTAATTATTTCGTTTACGTTGCACGAAAAATTGACGCTTTTACGTTGGAAATGGTTTCAAACCTATTTCAACGTAATGTACGATTTACCTAATAACTTATTTTTGTTTTGTCGAACCTTGCACAGATTTCTAGCAAGTAACAAAATCGACGAAATCGACAAAACAAATACAAGGAATTTTCTCTCCTTACATACCAGATCGAATATACCGATGTTTCTCTACTTAGCGTCGTTGCTACCAAATACCCAATTTACTGGAAATTTAGTGAAATTTTCATTATGGGCTAGTTCGATCTCATCACCGTTCGAGAATCATTACACAGAATAATTTTGTTTTAAAACATGATCGTGAACCAAATTGTCTACTTTGATCTTAATTTGTAAAGTCATTCTATAGAATAACTATTTTCTTGTATTCACGCAGTTTCTTTAAAACTTGTGAATGCGTCATAAGAAATGAAAAAGAAAGTCCGAATTCAATGATTTGTTTCCTCTCAACAAAGAAGAAAGAGCTTTGCACCTAATTCACAAAATTCGTGCTGTGTTACATATGTTGTTACACATAATTTAATATACATTGCGTCATTGGCAAAGACACAAAGGACAAAAACCGCAGGACACGGAATCAAAGATAGAGAAGAAAAAGGGCATTTCATTCGCTCTATTACTTTCAAATTCTTTGGTATTTGTGGCAAACTGCAAGTAATTAGATTATCAAGCATCTAAAATTGGTAATTTGTTATTCACGAATTCATAGCGTTCTCTTTCTTGATAATCACTTATTTTAGTACCTTGCACGAAATTTTAACGGTTTTACACGTTGGGAACGGGTTCAAGCCCGTTTTCAATGTAATGTACAGCTGTTACTTGTTATTCACTTGAATTCATAGCGTTCTCTTTCTTGATAACCAACTATTTAGTACACCTTGCACGAACATTTAGCGGTTTTACACATTGGGAACGGGTTCAAGCCCGATTTCAATGCCATGTACGATTCACCCAGTACGGATTTATTTCTCCGATGTTTCTTTATTTTGCGTCGTTACTGCCAAAGGCCTTTCATTCGTTCTATTACTTTCAAATACTTTGGTACTTGTGGCAAACTGCAATAGACTATCAAGCATCTTATATTGGCCATTTATCATTCATTTCAATTCATTACACACTCTTATTTGAAAAATAGTTATTTCGTTTACTTTGCACGAAAATTTGACGGTTTTACGTTGAAAACGGTTTCAAACCAGTTTTCAAAGTAATATACGATTTACCCAATAACGGACTTTTGTCATTTTGTCCAACCTTGCACAGATTTGTAACGAGTAACAAAATCGACGAAATCGACAGAACAAATACCAGGAATTTTCTCTCCTTGCATGCCAGATCGAATATACTTGCCCGATGTTTCTCTACTTTGCGTCGTTACTATCAAATACCCAATTTACTGGAAATTCCGTGAAACTTTCATTATGGGCTAATTCGATTTCATCACCGTTATAACACCGAGAGTCATTACACAGACTCATTTCGTTTTAAAACATGATTGTGAACCAAATTGTCTACTTTGATCTTAATTTGTAAAGTCATGCTATAGCATTTTCTTGTATTTCTTTTAAACTTGTGAATTGCGTCATTAGAAAGGAAAACGAAATTCCCAATTCAATGATTTGTTTCCTTTCTACAAAGAGGGAAGAGCTCTCTTCCAGATTTACAAAATTCGCGGTGAATGAAAACATTGCTACATATAATTTGCTATATTTTATGTCATTGGTAGTAATGACGCAAAGATAAGAAACCCTACGACACGCAATTAAAGGATAGAGAAGAAAAAAAGGCCTTTCATTCGTTCTATTACTTTCAAATACTTTGGTACTTGTGGCAAACTACAATAGACTATTTTCTAGCGAGTAACAAAATCGACGAAATCAACAGAACAAATACAAGGAATTTTCTCTCCTTGTATAACACATGGAATATACTTGCACGATGTTTCTCTACTTTGCGTCGTTTGCTACCAAATACCAAATTTACTTGAAATTAAGTGAAACTTTCATTATGAGCTAATTCGATTTCATCACCGTTATAACACCGAGAGTCATTTAACACCGAGAGTCATTACACAGACTCATTTCGTTTTAAAACATGATTCTGAACCAAATTATCTACTTTGATCTTAATTTGTAAAGTTATGCTATAGAATCACTATTTTCTTGTATTCACGCAGTTTCTTTTAAACTTGTGAATTGCGTCATAAGAAATGAAAACGAAATTCCCAATTCAATGATTTAATTCCTTTCAACAAAGAGGGAAGAGCTCTCTACCAGATGAAATTCGTGGTGAATGAAAACATTGCTACATATAATTTACATTATTTTACCTCATTGGTAGTAATGACGCAAAGAGAAGACACCCTACGACACGCAATTAAAGGATAGAGAAGAAAAAAAGGTCTTTCTATTACTATTACTTTCTTCTTTTTATTACTATCACGTTCTATTACTTTCAAATACTTTGGTTCTTGTGGCAAACTACAATTCATAACACACTCTTATTTGAAAAATAATTATTTCGTTTACTTGCACGAAAATTTGACGGTTTTACGTTGAAAACGGTTTCAAACCCGTTTTCAAAGTAATGTACGATTTACTCAATAACGGATTTTTGTAATTTTGTCGAACCTTGCACAGATTTGTAACGAGTAACAAAATCGACGAAATCGACAGAACAAATACCAGGAATTTTCTCTCCTTGCATACCAGATCGAATATACTTGTCCGATGTTTCTCTACTTTGCGTCGTTACTACCAAATACCCAATTTACTGGAAATTCCGTGAAACTTTCATTATGGGCTAATTCGATTTCATCTTCCGTTATAACACCGAGAGTCATTACACGGACTCATTTCGTTTTAAAACATGATTGTGAACCAAATTGTCTACTTTGATCTTAATTTGTAAAGTCATGCTATAGAATCACTATTTTCTTGTATTTACGCAGTTTCATTTAAACTTGTGAATTGCGTCATAAGAAATGAAAACGAAATTCAAGATTTGTTTCCTTTCAACAAAGAGCTTTGTAATAAATTCACAAAATTCGCGCTTTGTTACATATGTCGTTACATATAATTCACTATACATTGCGTCATTTTAAGTAATGACGCAAAGATAAGAAACCATAGGACACGCAATTAAAGATAGAGAAGAAAAAGGGCATTTCATTCGCTCTATTACTTTAAAATTCTTTGGTACTTGTGGCAAACTGCAAGTAATTAGACTATCAAGCATCTAAAATTGGTCATTTGTCATTCACGAATTCATAACGTTCCCTTTTTTGATAATCAATTTTTTCGTATACCTTGCCCGAAGTTTTAACGGTTTTACACGTTGGGAATGGGTTCAAGCCCGTTTTCAATGTAATGTACAATTGTTCATTTGCCATTCACTTGAATTCATAGCGTTCTCTTTCTTGATAACCAATTATCTAGTGCACCTTGCACGAAAATTTAACGGTTTTATACCATTGGGAACAGGTTCAAGCCCGATTTCAATGTCATGTACGATTCACCCAGTAACGGATTTCTTTCTCCGATGTTTCTCTACTTTGCGTCGTTACTGCCAAATACCCAATTTACCGTAAATTCAATGAAATTCGAAAATTGTGCTAATTCGATTTCAGCACCGTTATAATGCCGACACTCATTACACAGACTTTGAAACCATGATCGTGAACCAAATTGTCTGATCTCTATTTGTCATGCTATAGAATCACTATTTTCTTGTATTCATGCAGTTTCTTTTAAACTTCTGATTTGCGTCATAAGAAATGAAAACAAAATTTACATTTTTAATGATTTGTTTCCTTTCAAGAAAGAAGAAAGAGCTTTTCTACCAGATTCACATAATTCGCGGTGTGTGAAAACATTGTTACATATAATTTACTATACATTGCGTTATTGGTTGTAATGACGCAAAGATAAGAAACCATAGGACACGCAATTAAAGGATAGAGAAGAAAAAAGGCATTTCATTCGTTCTATTACTTTCAAATACTTTAGTACTTGTGGCAAACGGCAATAGACTATCATGCATCTTACATTGGTCATTTATCATTTACTTGAATTCACAGCGCAGTCTTTCTTGAAAATTAATTATTTCGTTTACGTTGCACGAAAAATTGACGCTTTTACGTTGGAAATGGTTTCAAACCTATTTCAACGTAATGTACGATTTACCTAATAACTTATTTTTATTCAAATTTATGAAGTTCTTCCGTCGTGATGTTTTCATTGCAACTGATTGACAAATTGCCCTACATCGACGTAAATAAGCACTGAATTGATCAGTGTTTTAGTAGTAGCCATGATTTTTATCATGGCTACTACTAAAACACTGATCAATTCAGTGCTTATTTACGTCGATGTAGGGCAATTTGTCAATCAGTTGCAATAACTTATTTTTGTTTTGTCGAACCTTGCACAGATTTCTAGCAAGTAACAAAATCGACGAAATCGACAAAACAAATACAAGGAATTTTCTCTCCCTACATACCAGATCGAATATACCGATGTTTCTCTACTTAGCGTCGTTGCTACCAAATACCCAATTTACTGGAAATTTAGTGAAATTTTCATTATGGGCTAGTTCGATCTCATCACCGTTCGAGAATCATTACACAGAATAATTTTGTTTTAAAACATGATCGTGAACCAAATTGTCTACTTTGATCTTAATTTGTAAAGTCATTCTATAGAATCACTATTTTCTTGTATTCACGCAGTTTCTTTAAAACTTGTGAATGCGTCGTAAGAAATGAAAAAGAAAGTCCGAATTCAATGATTTGTTTCCTCTCAACAAAGAAGAAAGAGCTTTGCACCTAATTCACAAAATTCGTGCTGTGTTACATATGTTGTTACACATAATTTAATATACATTGCGTCATTGGCAAAGACACAAAGGACAAAAACCGCAGGACACGGAATCAAAGATAGAGAAGAAAAAGGGCATTTCATTCGCTCTATTACTTTCAAATTCTTTGGTATTTGTGGCAAACTGCAAGTAATTAGATTATCAAGCATCTAAAATTGGTAATTTGTTATTCACGAATTCATAGCGTTCTCTTTCTTGATAATCAATTATTTTAGTACCTTGCACGAAATTTTAACGGTTTTACACGTTGGGAACGGGTTCAAGCCCGTTTTCAATGTAATGTACAGCTGTCACTTGTTATTCACTTGAATTCATAGCGTTCTCTTTCTTGATAACCAACTATTTAGTACACCTTGCACGAACATTTAGCGGTTTTACACATTGGGAACGGGTTTAAGCCCGATTTCAATGCCATGTACGATTCACCCAGTACGGATTTCTTTCTCCGATGTTTCTTTATTTTGCGTCGTTACTGCCAAAGGCCTTTCATTCGTTCTATTACTTTCAAATACTTTGGTACTTGTGGCAAACTGCAATAGACTATCAAGCATCTTATATTGGCCATTTATCATTCATTTCAATTCATAACACACTCTTATTTGAAAAATAATTATTTCGTTTACCTTGCACGAAAATTTGACGGTTTTACGTTGAAAACGGTTTCAAACCAGTTTTCAAAGTAATATACGATTTACCCAATAACGGACTTTTGTCATTTTGTCGAACCTTGCACAGATTTGTAACGAGTAACAAAATCGACGAAATTGACAGAACAAATACAAGGAATTTTCTCTCCTTGCATACCAGATCGAATATACTTGCCCGATGTTCCTCTACTTTGCGTCGTTACTACCAAATACCCAATTTACTGGAAATTCCGTGAAACTTTCATTATGGGCTAATTCGATTTCATCACCGTTATAACACCGAGAGTCATTACACACACTCATTTCGTTTTAAAACATGATTGTGAACCAAATTGTCTACTTTGCTCTTCATTTGTAAAGTCATGCTATGGAATCAGTATTTTCTTGTATTCACATAGTTTCTTTTAAATTTGTGACTTGCCTCATAAGAAATGAAAACGAAATTCCCAATTCAATGATTTGTTTCCTTTCAACAAAGAAGAAAGAAATTCCCAATTCAATGATTTGTTTCCTTTCAACAAAGAAGAAAGAGCTTTGTACCTAATTCACAAAATTCGCGCTGTGTTACATATGTTGTTACATATAATTTACTATACATTGCGTCATTGGTAGTAATGACGCAAAAATAAGAAACCATAGGACAAGCAATTACAGATAGAGAAGAAAAAGGGCATTTCATTCTCTCTATTACTTTCAAATTCTTTGAAACTTGTGGCAATCTGCAAGTAATTAGACTATCAAGCATCTAAAATTGGTAATTTGTCATTCACGAGTTCATAGTGTTCTGTTCCTTGATAATCAATCATTTCGTATACCTTGCACGAGATTTTTAACGGTTTTACACGTTGGGAATGGGTTCAAGCCCGTTTTCAATGTAATGTGCAATTGTTCACTTGTCACACTCTTTCTTGAAAATAGATTATTTCTTTTACCTTGCACGAAAATTTGACGGTTTTACGTTGGAAACGGTTTCGAACCCGTTTTCAATGAAATGTACATTGTAATTCATAGCGTTCTCTTTCTTGATAACCAATCATTTAGTACATCTTGCACCAAAATTTAACGGTTTTATACCACTGGGAACGTGTCATGTACGATTCACCCAGTAACTGATTTCTTTCTCCGATGTTACTCTACTTTGCGTCGTTACCGCCAAATACCCAATTTACCGCAAATTCAATGAAACTTCCAAAATTCTGCTAGTTCGATTTCAGCACCGTTATAATGCCGAGACTCATTACACAGACTTTGAAACCACAATCGTGAACCAAATTGTGCGATCCTAATTTGTAAAGTCACGCTGTAGAATCACTATGTTCTTGTATTATGCAGTTTCTTTTAAACTTGTGTGATTTGTGTCATCAGAAATGAAAACTAAATTCACATTTTTAATGATTTGTTTCCTTTCAACAAAGAAGAAAGAGCTCTCTACCAGATTAACAAAATTGCGGTGTGTGAAAACATTGCTTCATATAATTTACTATATTCTGCGTCATTGGTAGTAATGACGCAAAGATAAGAAACCATAGGACACGCAATTAGGATAGAGAAGAAAAAAGGCCTTTCATTTCTTCTATTACTTTCAAATAGTTTGGTACATGTGGCAAACTGCAATCGACTATCAAGCATCTTATATTGGTCATGTATCATTCACTTGAATTCATAACACACTCTTTCTTGAAAATGAATTATTTCGTTTACCTTGCACTGTAAATTTGACGGTTTTACTTTGGAAACTGTTTCAAACCCGTTTTCAATGTAATATACGATTTACCCAATAGGGGATTTTTGTCATTTTGTCTAACCTTGCACAGATTTCTAGCGAGTAACAAAATCGACGAAATCTACAGAACAAATACAAGGAATTTTCTATCCTTGTATAACCACATCGAATATACTAGCAAGATGTTTCTCTTAGCGTCGTTACTACCAAATACCCAATTTACTGGAAATTTAGTGAAACTTTCATGGGCTAATTCAATTTCATCAGCGTTATAATACTGATAGTCATTACACAGAGTAATTTCGTTTGAAAACATGATCGTGAACTCAATTTTCTACTTTGATCTTAACTTGTAAAGTCATGCTATAGAATCGCTATTTCTAACTGGTGTCAACTGGTTTTAACTGGTCTCAACTGGTTTCAACTGGTTTCATCTGGAATCAACTGGTTTTAATTGGGTTCAACTGGTGTCAACTGGTTTTAACTGGTCTCAACTGTTCTCGACTGGTCTTAACTGTTTTTTTCTCTGGTTTCAAATGGTTTTAACTGGTCTCAACTGGTTGTACTAGTTTCAACTGGTTTCATCTGGTTTCAACTAATTTGAAATGGTCTCAACTGGTTTCAACTGGTTTCATCTGGACTCAACTGGTTTTAATTGGGTTCAACTGGTGTCAACTGGTTTTAACTGGTCTCAATTGGTTTCAACTGGCCTTAACTGTTCTCGATTGGTCTTAACTGTTTTTTCTGGTTTCAAATGGTTTTGACTGGTCTCAACTGGTTGTACTAGTTTCAACTGGTTTTAACTGGTTTCATCTGGTTTCAACTAATTTGAAATGGTCTCCACTGGTTGTAACTGGTTTTATCTGATTTCAACTACTTTTAATTGGTTTCATCTGGATTCAACTGGTCTCAACTTGCTTTAACTGGTTTGAACTGGTCTCAACTGGATTTAACTGGGTTCAACTGATTTCAACTGGTTTGAACTGGTCTCAACTAGTTTCAATTGGTTTCATCTGATTTCAACTGGTTTGAACTGGTCTCAACTTTTTTTAACTGGTTTAAACTGGTTTGAACTGGTTTGAACTGGTTTTATCTGGTTTCAACTGGTTTGAACTGCTCTCAACTGGTTTTAACTGCTTTCATCTGGTTTCAACTGGTCTCAACTTGTTTTAACTGGTTTAAACTGGTTTCATCTGGTTTCAACTGGTTTGAACTGCTCTCAACTGGTTTTAACTGGTTTCATCTGGTTTCAACTGGTCTCAACTTGTTTTAACTGGTTTGAACTGGTCTCAACTGATTTTAATTGGGTTCATCCGGTTTGAACGGGTTTGATCTGGTCTCAACAGGTTTTAATTGGGTTCAACTGATTTCAACTGTTTTGAACTGGTCTCAACTAGTTTGAACTGGTTTCATCTGATATCAACTGGTTTAAACTGGTCTCAACTTTTTTAACTGGTTTCAACTGGTTTGAACTCGTTTCATCTGGTTTCAACTGGTTTGAACTGCTCTCAACTGGTGTTAACTGGTTTCAACTGGTCTCAACTGTTTTGAATTGGTCTCAACTGGTTTTAACTGGTTTCAACTGGTCTCAACTGATTTGGACTGGTTTCAGCTGGCCTCAACTGGTTTCAACTGGTTTCAACTGGTCGCAGCTGGCCTCAACTGGTTTGAACTGGGTTCAACTGGTCTCAACTGGTTTTAACTGGTTTGAACTGGTCTCAACTGGTCTTAACTGCTTTTTTTCCGGGTTTCAAATGGTTTTAACTGATCTCAACTGGTTGTACTAGTTTCAACTGGTTTTTACTGGTTTCATCTGGTTTTAAATAATTTGAAAGGGTCTCAACTGGTTTTAATTGGTTTCATCTGGACTCAACTGGTTTTATTTGGGTTCAACTGTTGTCAACTGGTTTTCACTGGTCTCAACTGGTTGTACTAGTTTCAACTGGTTTTAACTGGTTTCATCTGGTTTCAACTAATTTGAAATGGTCTCAACTGGTTTTAACTGGTTTCATCTGATCTCAACTACTTTTAATTGGTTTCATCTGGATTCAACTGTTCTCAACTTGCTTTAACTCGTTTGAACTGGTCTCAACTGGTTTTAACTGGGTTCAACTGATTTCAACTGGTTTGAACTGGTCTCAACTAGTTTCAATTGGTTTCATCTGAATTCAACTGGTTTGAACTGGTCTCAACTTTTTTTAACTGGTTTAAACTGGTTTGAACTGGTTTCATCTGGTTTCAACTGGTTTTAACTGGTTTTAACTGGTTTAAACTGGTTTGAACTGGTTTCATCTGGTTTCAACTGGTTTGAACTGCTCTCAACTGCTTTTCACTGGTTTCATCTGGTTTCAACTAATTTGAAAGGGTCTCAACTGGTTTTAATTGGTTTCATCTGGACTCAACTGGTTTTAATTGGGTTCAACTGTTGTCAACTGGTTTTAACTGGTCTCAACTGGTTTCAACTGGCCTCAACTGTTCTCGACTGGTCTTAACTGTTTTTTTTTCTGGTTTCAAATGGTTTTACCTGGTCTCAACTGGCTGTACTAGTTTCAACTGGTTTTAACTGGTGTCATCTGGTTTCAACTGGTCTCAACTTGCTTTAACTGGTTTGAACTGGTCTCAACTGGTTTTAACTGGGTTCAAATGATTTCAACTGGTTTGAACTGGTCTCAACTTGCTTTAACTGGTTTGAACTGGTCTCAACTGGTTTTAACTGGGTTCAAATGATTTCAACTGGTTTGAACTGGTCTCAACTTTTTTAACTAGTTTAAACTGGTTTGAACTGGTTTCATCTGGTTTCAACTGGTTTGAACTGCTCTCAACTGGTTTTAACTGGTTTCATCTGGTTTCAACTGGTCTCAACTTGTTTTAACTGGTTTGAACTGGTCTCAACTGATTTTAATTGGGTTCAACTGGTCTCAACTGGTTTTAACTGGTTTGAACTGGTCTCAACTGGTCTTAACTGCTTTTTTTCCGGGTTTCAAATGGTTTTAACTGATCTCAACTGGTTGTACTAGTTTCAACTGGTTTCAACTGGTTTCATCTGGACTCAACTGGTTTTAATTGGGTTCAACTGGTGTCAACTGGTTTTAACTGGTCTCAATTGGTTTCAACTGGCCTTAACTGTTCTCGATTGGTCTTAACTGTTTTTTCTGGTTTCAAATGGTTTTGACTGGTCTCAACTGGTTGTACTAGTTTCAACTGGTTTTAACTGGTTTCATCTGGTTTCAACTAATTTGAAATGGTCTCAACTGGTTGTAACTGGTTTTATCTGATTTCAACTACTTTTAATTGGTTTCATCTGGATTCAACTGGTCTCAACTTGCTTTAACTGGTTTGAACTGGTCTCAACTGGATTTAACTGGGTTCAACTGATTTCAACTGGTTTGAACTGGTCTCAACTAGTTTCAATTGGTTTCATCTGATTTCAACTGGTTTGAACTGGTCTCAACTTTTTTTAACTGGTTTAAACTGGTTTGAACTGGTTTGAACTGGTTTTATCTGGTTTCAACTGGTTTGAACTGCTCTCAACTGGTTTTAACTGGTTTCATCTGGTTTCAACTGGTCTCAACTTGTTTTAACTGGTTTAAACTGGTTTCATCTGGTTTCAACTGGTTTGAACTGCTCTCAACTGGTTTTAACTGGTTTCATCTGGTTTCAACTGGTCTCAACTTGTTTTAACTGGTTTGAACTGGTCTCAACTGATTTTAATTGGGTTCATCCGGTTTGAACGGGTTTGATCTGGTCTCAACAGGTTTTAATTGGGTTCAACTGATTTCAACTGTTTTGAACTGGTCTCAACTAGTTTGAACTGGTTTCATCTGATATCAACTGGTTTAAACTGGTCTCAACTTTTTTAACTGGTTTCAACTGGTTTGAACTCGTTTCATCTGGTTTCAACTGGTTTGAACTGCTCTCAACTGGTGTTAACTGGTTTCAACTGGTCTCAACTGTTTTGAATTGGTCTCAACTGGTTTTAACTGGTTTCAACTGGTCTCAACTGATTTGGACTGGTTTCAGCTGGCCTCAACTGGTTTCAACTGGTTTCAACTGGTCGCAGCTGGCCTCAACTGGTTTGAACTGGGTTCAACTGGTCTCAACTGGTTTTAACTGGTTTGAACTGGGTTCAACTGGTCTCAACTGGTTTTAACTGGTTTGAACTGGTCTCAACTGGTCTTAACTGCTTTTTTTCCGGGTTTCAAATGGTTTTAACTGATCTCAACTGGTTGTACTAGTTTCAACTGGTTTTTACTGGTTTCATCTGGTTTTAAATAATTTGAAAGGGTCTCAACTGGTTTTAATTGGTTTCATCTGGACTCAACTGGTTTTATTTGGGTTCAACTGTTGTCAACTGGTTTTCACTGGTCTCAACTGGTTGTACTAGTTTCAACTGGTTTTAACTGGTTTCATCTGGTTTCAACTAATTTGAAATGGTCTCAACTGGTTTTAACTGGTTTCATCTGATCTCAACTACTTTTAATTGGTTTCATCTGGATTCAACTGTTCTCAACTTGCTTTAACTCGTTTGAACTGGTCTCAACTGGTTTTAACTGGGTTCAACTGATTTCAACTGGTTTGAACTGGTCTCAACTAGTTTCAATTGGTTTCATCTCAATTCAACTGGTTTGAACTGGTCTCAACTTTTTTTAACTGGTTTAAACTGGTTTGAACTGGTTTCATCTGGTTTCAACTGGTTTTAACTGGTTTTAACTGGTTTAAACTGGTTTGAACTGGTTTCATCTGGTTTCAACTGGTTTGAACTGCTCTCAACTGCTTTTCACTGGTTTCATCTGGTTTCAACTAATTTGAAAGGGTCTCAACTGGTTTTAATTGGTTTCATCTGGACTCAACTGGTTTTAATTGGGTTCAACTGTTGTCAACTGGTTTTAACTGGTCTCAACTGGTTTCAACTGGCCTCAACTGTTCTCGACTGGTCTTAACTGTTTTTTTTCTGGTTTCAAATGGTTTTACCTGGTCTCAACTGGCTGTACTAGTTTCAACTGGTTTTAACTGGTGTCATCTGGTTTCAACTGGTCTCAACTTGCTTTAACTGGTTTGAACTGGTCTCAACTGGTTTTAACTGGGTTCAAATGATTTCAACTGGTTTGAACTGGTCTCAACTAGTTTCAATTGGTTTCATCTGATTTCAACTGGTTTGAACTGGTCTCAACTTTTTTAACTAGTTTAAACTGGTTTGAACTGGTTTCATCTGGTTTCAACTGGTTTGAACTGCTCTCAACTGGTTTTAACTGGTTTCATCTGGTTTCAACTGGTCTCAACTTGTTTTAACTGGTTTGAACTGGTCTCAACTGATTTTAATTGGGTTCATCCGGTTTGATCGGGTTTGATCTGGTCTCAACAGGTTTTAATTGGGTTCACCTGATTTCAACTGGTTTGAACTGGTCTCAACTAGTTTGAACTGGTTTCATCTGATATCAACTGGTTTAAATTGGTCTCAACTTTTTTTAACTCGTTTCCACTGGTTTGAACTCGTTTCATCTGGTTTCAACTGGTTTGAACTGCTCTCAACTGGCTTTAACTGGTTTCAACTGGTCTCAACTGTTTTGAATTGGTCTCAACTGGTTTTAACTGGTTTCAACTGGTCTCAACTGATTTGGACTGGTTTCAGCTGGCCTCAACTGGTTTGAACTGGTTTCAACTGCTCTCAGCTGGCCTCAACTGGTTTGAACTGGGTTCAACTGTTCTCAGCTGGTTTTAACTGGTTTGAACCGGTCTCAACTGGTCTTAACTGCTTTTTTTCCGGGTTTCAAATGGTTTTAACTGATCTCAACTGGTTGTACTAGTTTCAACTGGTTTTTACTGGTTTCATCTGGTTTTAACTAATTTGAAAGGGTCTCAACTGGTTTCAATTGGTTTCATCTGGACTCAACTGGTTTTAATTGGGTTCAACTGGTGTCAACTGGTTTTAACTGGTCTCAACTGGTTTCAACTGGCCTCAACTGTTCTCGACTGGTCTTAACTGGTTTTTTTTTTCTGGTTTCAAATGGTTTTACCTGGTCTCAACCGGTTGTACTAGTTTCAACTGGTTTTAACTGGTTTCATCTGGTTTCAACTGGTCTCAACTTGCTTTAACTGGTTTGTTAGATAGAGACCGTACAAGACATGGTGGCGGTGTGGCTGTATATATTTCCAAAAGATTCAACTATAAAATAAGAGACGATTTGAATTCATCTATTTTAGAATGCCTTTGGTTTGAATTGAATTATCCAAATAAGCCTTCCATCCTTGTAGGGGAATTTTACAGACCTCCGAATTCTCACGCTGATTTCTTTGACGAATTAGAGAGGACTTTGGACTCTGCTCTCTCGGAACATATGAGTTGTACAGTATTATATTAGGTGATTTCAATTGTAATTATATGCCACACCAACATGATGTGAATGCCGAAAAAGTTATGTTTTATACAAATATGTACGGACCAAGTCAGTTACAAATACTGCTTCTACTTTTACTGCTTTTACTTTAATTGATTTGATATTTGTATCAAAGAACTTTACAGTGAATGGGGAATATTTGAGACTAGCATTAGTGATCATTATTTGGTATATGCTATTCGGGAATTCAGTGCAAAGATCCATCAAAAATCTGAATGTGCGTAATTTCGCTCATTAATAAATCTTAATGAGGAGGAATTTTATAGTGATTTGAGAAGTGCTCCGTGGCAGGTCATAAAAGATATAGACGACGTTGATGATACGTGGGATATGTGGTTGACTCTTTTCAATAATGTTGTCAACAAGCATATACCTTTGCGCAAAAAGCGGATAAGAAAACATGCATGTCCATGGATATCTGATGAGGTTGTTAAGCTCATGACGGAACGTGATAAAGTTCTCAAAGCTCCTAAAACTAACAACAGCAATGATCTTTGGAATACCTATAAATATCTAAAAAACAAAGTTACTCATCTCATGAGAATAAGAAAAAAACAGTATAACACTGACCAAATTTTACAAAATCGTAACAGCAGTAAAAAAATGTGGAAGAGCTTGAGGGAATTTACGCCTAAATCATCACCCATTTCTCCCAATACCATAAAGGTTGATGATGCAGAAGTATCGGACAACGCAAGTATTGCTGAAACATTCAACAATTTTTTCATATCTAATGCTACTAAAATTACAAAAGATCTGCAGAGAAATACTTCTCAAATGATATTAGATGAGGACAAAGGCTTTGTTCCTTCTCATTCTCAATTTAAATTAAGTATGATAACGAGAGATTTTGTATTTAGACAGTTCGAGCTTCTTGGCATAGATAAAGCAACCGGAGAAGGTCACATCGGCTACAAACTTTTAAAGATGACAAAGAATGTTATTGCAGAATCTCTTTGCGATATTATTAACAAATCCCTGTCTACGGGAGTTGTTCCACATGAACGGAGAAAGGCTCTTGTAGTACCAATATTTAAAGCAGGAGATATTTTTTCGTTGAATAACTATCGCCCCATCTCAATCTTACCAACAGTGAATAAAATTATCGAAAGGACCGTACATCAACAACTGAGCGAATTCATGAATGCGAATGATTTACTACACCCTAATCAATCTGGTTTCAGACCATTTCATTCCACATCAACTGCTCTTGCAAAACTTGTGAATCAGTGGTCTTTGAATATAGATAATCAAATTTCTGGAGTTGAATTCATAGATCTTCGGAAGGCATTTGACGAACCTTGCACAGATTTGTAACGAGTAACAAAATCGACGAAATCGACAGAACAAATACAAGGAATTTTCTCTCCTTGTATAACACATGGAATATACTTGCCCGATATTTCTCTACTTTGCGTCGCGTTTGCTACCAAATACCAAATTTACTTGAAATTAAGTGAAACTTTCATTATGAGCTAATTCGATTTCATCACCGTTATAACACCGAGAGTCATTACACAGACTCATTTCGTTTTAAAACATGATTGTGAACCAAATTATCTACTTTGATCTTAATTTGTAAAGTTATGCTATAGAATCACTATTTTCTTGTATTCACGCAGTTTCTTTTAAACTTGTGAATTGCGTCATAAGAAATGAAAACGAAATTCCCAATTCAATGATTTGTTTCCTTTCAACAAAGAGGGAAGAGCTCTCTACCAGATGAAATTCGTGGTGAATGAAAACATTGCTACATATAATTTACTTTATTTTACGTCATTGGTAGTAATGACGCAAAGAGAAGACACCCTACGACACGCAATTAAAGGATAGAGAAGAAAAAAAGGCCTTTCTATTACTATTACTTTCTTCTTTCTATTACTATCACGTTCTATTACTTTCAAAACTTTGGTTCTTGTGGCAAACTACAATTCATAACACACTCTTATTTGAAAAATAATTATTTCGTTTACTTGCACGAAAATTTGACGGTTTTACGTTGAAAACGGTTTCAAACCCGTTTTCAAAGTAATGTACGATTTACTCAATAACGGATTTTTGTAATTTTGTCGAACCTTGCACAGATTTGTAACGAGTAACAAAATCGACGAAATCGACAGAACAAATACCAGGAATTTTCTCTCCTTGCATACCAGATCGAATATACTTGTTCGATGTTTTCTCTACTTTGCGTCGTTACTACCAAATACCCAATTTACTGGAAATTCCGTGAAACTTTCATTATGGGCTAATTCGATTTCATCTTCCGTTATAACACCGAGAGTCATTACACGGACTCATTTCGTTTTAAAACAGGATTGTGAACCAAATTGTCTACTTTGATCTTAATTTGTAAAGTCATGCTATAGAATCACTATTTTCTTGTATTTACGCAGTTTCATTTAAACTTGTGAATTGCGTCATAAGAAATTAAAACGAAATTCAAGATTTGTTTCCTTTCAACAAAGAGCTTTGTAATAAATTCACAAAATTCGCGCTTTGTTACATATGTCGTTACATATAATTCCCTATACATTGCGTCATTTTAAGTAAGTAAAGATAGAGAAGAAAAAGGGCATTTCATTCGCTCTATTACTTTAAAATTCTTTGGTACTTGTCGCAAACTGCAAGTAATTAGACTATCAAGCATCTAAAATTGGTCATTTGTCATTCACGAATTCATAACGTTCCCTTTTTTGATAATCAATTTTTTCGTATACCTTGCCCGAAATTTTAACGGTTTTACACGTTGGGAATGGGTTCAAGCCCGTTTTCAATGTAATGTACAATTGTTCATTTGTCATTCACTTGAATTCATAGCGTTCTCTTTCTTGATAACCAATTATCTAGTGCACCTTTCACGAAAATTTAACAGTTTTATACCATTGGGAACAGGTTCAAGCCCGATTTCAATGTCATGTACGATTCACCCAGTAACGGATTTCTTTCTCCGATGTTTCTCTACTTTGCGTCGTTACTGCCAAATACCCAATTTACCGTAAATTCAATGAAATTCGAAAATTGTGCTAATTCGATTTCAGCACCGTTATAATGCCGACACTCATTACTCAGACTTTGAAACCATGATCGTGAACCAAATTGTCTGATCTCTATTTGTCATGCTATAGAATCACTATTTTCTTGTATTCATGCAGTTTCTTTTAAACTTCTGATTTGCGTCATAAGAAATGAAAACAAAATTTACATTTTTAATGATTTGTTTCCTTTCAAGAAAGAAGAAAGAGCTTTTCTACCAGATTCACATAATTCGCGGTGTGTGAAAACATTGTTACATATAATTTACTATACATTGCGTTATTGGTTGTAATGACGCAAAGATAAGAAACCATAGGACACGCAATTAAAGGATAGAGAAGAAAAAAGGCATTTCATTCGTTCTATTACTTTCAAATACTTTAGTACTTGTGGCAAACGGCAATAGACTATCATGCATCTTACATTGATCATTTATCATTTACTTGAATTCACAGCGCAGTCTTTCTTGAAAATTAATTATTTCGTTTACGTTGCACGAAAAATTGACGCTTTTACGTTGGAAATGGTTTCAAACCTATTTCAACGTAATGTACGATTTACCTAATAACTTATTTTTGTTTTGTCGAACCTTGCACAGATTTCTAGCAAGTAACAAAATCGACGAAATCGACAAAACAAATACAAGGAATTTTCTCTCCTTACATACCAGATCGAATATACCGATGTTTCTCTACTTAGCGTCGTTGCTACCAAATACCCAATTTACTGGAAATTTAGTGAAATTTTTCATTATGGGCTAGTTCGATCTCATCAACGTTCGAGAATCATTACACAGAATAATTTTGTTTTAAAACATGATCGTGAACCAAATTGTCTACTTTGATCTTAATTTGTAAAGTCATTCTATAGAATCACTATTTTCTTGTATTCACGCAGTTTCTTTAAAACTTGTGAATGCGTCATAAGAAATGAAAAGAAAGTCCGAATTCAATGATTTGTTTCCTCTCAACAAAGAAGAAAGAGCTTTGCACCTAATTCACAAAATTCGTGCTGTCTTACATATGTTGTTACACATAATTTAATATACATTGCGTCATTGGCAAAGACACAAAGGACAAAAACCGCAGGACACGGAATCAAAAGATAGAGAAGAAAAAGGGCATTTCATTCGCTCTATTACTTTCAAATTCTTTGGTATTTGTGGCAAACTGCAAGTAATTAGATTATCAAGCATCTAAAATTGGTAATTTGTTATTCACGAATTCATAGCGTTCTCTTTCTTGATAATCAATTATTTTAGTACCTTGCACGAAATTTTTAACGGTTTTACACGTTGGAACGGGTTCAAGTCCGTTTTTCAATGTAATGTACAGCTGTCACTTGTTATTCACTTGAATTCATAGCGTTCTCTTTCTTGATAACCAACTATTTAGTACACCTTGCACGAACATTTAGCGGTTTTACACATTGGGAACGGGTTTAAGCCCGATTTCAATGCCATGTACGATTCACCCAGTACGGATTTCTTTCTCCGATGTTTCTTAATTTTGCGTCGTTACTGCCAAAGGCCTTTCATTCGTTCTATTACTTTCAAGTACTTTGGTACTTGTGGCAAACTGCAATAGACTATCAAGCATCTTATATTGGCCATTTATCATTCATTTCAATTCATAACACACTCTTATTTGAAAAATAATTATTTCGTTTACCTTGCACGAAAATTTGACGGTTTACGTTGAAAACGGTTTCAAACCAGTTTTCAAAGTAATATACGATTTACCCAATAACAGACTTTTGTCATTTTGTCGAACCTTGCACAGATTTGTAACGAGTAACAAAATCGACGAAATTGACAGAACAAATACAAGGAATTTTCTCTCCTTGCATACCAGATCGAATATACTTGCCCGATGTTCCTCTACTTTGCGTCGTTACTACCAAATACCCAATTTACTGGAAATTCCGTGAAACTTTCATTATGGGCTAATTCGATTTCATCACCGTTATAACACCGAGAGTCATTACACACAACTCATTTCGTTTTAAAACATGATTGTGAACCAAATTGTCTACTTTGCTCTTCATTTGTAAAGTCATGCTATGGAATCAGTATTTTCTTGTATTCACATAGTTTCTTTTAATTTGTGACTTGCCTCATAAGAAATGAAAACGAAATTCCCAATTCACTGATTTGTTTCCTTTCAACAAAGAAGAAAGAAATTCCCAATTCAATGATTTGTTTCCTTCCTTTCAACAAAGAAGAAAGAGCTTTGTTACCTAATTCACAAAATTCGCGCTGTGTTACATATGTTGTTACATATAATTTACTATACATTGCGTCATTGGTAGTAATGACGCAAAAATAAGAAACCATAGGACAAGCAATTACAGATAGAGAAGAAAAAGGGCATTTCATTCTCTCTATTACTTTCAAATTCTTTGAAACTTGTGGCAATCTGCAAGTAATTAGACTATCAAGCATCTAAAATTGGTAATTTGTCATTCACGAGTTCATAGTGTTCTGTTCCTTGATAATCAATCATTTCGTATACCTTGCACGAGATTTTCAACGGTTTTACACGTTGGAATGGGTTCAAGCCCGTTTTCAATGTAATGTGCAATTGTTCACTTGTCACACTCTTTCTTGAAAATTGATTATTTCTTTTACCTTGCACGAACATTTGACGGTTTTACGTTTGGAAACGGTTTCGAACCCGTTTTCAATGAAATGTACATTGTAATTCATAGCGTTCTCTTTCTTGATAACCATCATTTAGTACATCTTGCACCAAAATTTAACGGTTTTATACCACTGGGAACGTGTCATGTACGATTCACCCAGTAACTGATTTCTTTCTCCGATGTTACTCTACTTTGCGTCGTTACCGCCAAATACCAAATTTACCGCAAATTCAATGAAACTTCCAAAATTCTGCTAGTTCGATTTCAGCACCGTTATAATGCCGAGACTCATTACACAGACTTTGAAACCACAATCGTGAACCAAATTGTGCGATCCTAATTTGTAAAGTCATGCTGTAGAATCACTATGTTCTTGTATTATGCAGTTTCTTTTAAACTTGTGTGATTTGTGTCATCAGAAATGAAAACTAAATTCACATTTTTAATGATTTGTTTCCTTTCAACAAAGAAGAAAGAGGTCTCTACCAGATTAACAAAATTGCGGTGTGTGAAAACATTGCTTCATATAATTTACTATATTCTGCGTCATTGGTAGTAATGACGCAAAGATAAGAAACCATAGGACACGCAATTAGGATAGAGAAGAAAAAAGGCCTTTCATTTCTTCTATTACTTTCAAATAGTTTGGTACTTGTGGCAAACTGCAATCGACTATCAAGCATCTTATATTGGTCATGTATCATTCACTTGAATTCATAACACACTCTTTCTTGAAAATGAATTATTTCGTTTACCTTGCACGTAAATTTGACGGTTTTACTTTGGAAACTGTTTCAAAACCCGTTTTCAATGTAATATACCGATTTACCCAATAGGGGGATTTTTGTCATTTTGTCTAACCTTGCACAGATTTCTAGCGAGTAACAAAAATCGACGAAATCTACAGAACAAATACAAGGAATTTTCTATCCTTGTATAACCACATCGAATATACTAGCAAGATGTTTCTCTTAGAGTCGTTACTACCAAATACCCAATTTACTGGAAATTTAGTGAAACTTTCATGGGCTAATTCAATTTCATCAGCGTTATAATACTGATAGTCATTACACAGAGTAATTTCGTTTGAAAACATGATCGTGAACTCAATTTTCTACTTTGATCTTAATTTGTAAAGTCATGCTATAGAATCACTATTTCTAACTGGTGTCAACTGGTTTTAACTGGTCTCAACTGGTTTCAACTGGTTTCATCTGGAATCAACTGGTTTTAATTGGGTTCAACTGGTGTCAACTGGTTTTAACTGGTCTCAACTGTTCTCGACTGGTCTTAACTGTTTTTTTCTCTGGTTTCAAATGGTTTTAACTGGTCTCAACTGGTTGTACTAGTTTCAACTGGTTTTAACTGGTTTCATCTGGTTTCAACTAATTTGAAATGGTCTCAACTGGTTTCAACTGGTTTCATCTGGACTCAACTGGTTTTAATTGGGTTCAACTGGTGTCAACTGGTTTTAACTGGTCTCAATTGGTTTCAACTGGCCTTAACTGTTCTCGATTGGTCTTAACTGTTTTTTCTGGTTTCAAATGGTTTTGACTGGTCTCAACTGGTTGTACTAGTTTCAACTGGTTTTAAACTGGTTTCATCTGGTTTCAACTAATTTGAAATGGTCTCAACTGGTTTTAACTGGTTTCATCTGATCTCAACTACTTTTAATTGGTTTCATCTGGATTCAACTGGTCTCAACTTGCTTTAACTGGTTTGAACTGGTCTCAACTGGATTTAACTGGGTTCAACTGATTTCAACTGGTTTGAACTGGTCTCAACTAGTTTCAATTGGTTTCATCTGATTTCAACTGGTTTGAACTGGTCTCAACTTTTTTAACTGGTTTAAACTGGTTTGAACTGGTTATAAACTGGTTTCATCTGGTTTCAACTGGTTTGAACTGCTCTCAACTGGTTTTAACTGGTTTCATCTGGTTTCAACTAGTCTCAACTTGTTTTAACTGGTTTGAACTGGTCTCAACTGATTTTAATTGGGTTCATCCGGTTTGAACGGGTTTGATCTGGTCTCAACAGGTTTTAATTGGGTTCAACTGATTTCAACTGGTTTGAACTGGTCTCAACTAGTTTGAACTGGTTTCATCTGATATCAACTGGTTTAAACTGGTCTCAACTTTTTTAACTGGTTTCAACTGGTTTGAACTCGTTTCATCTGGTTTCAACTGGTTTGAACTGCTCTCAACTGGTTTTAACTGGTTTCAACTGGTCTCAACTGTTTTGAATTGGTCTCAACTGGTTTTAACTGGTTTCAACTGGTCTCAACTGATTTGGACTGGTTTCAGCTGGCCTCAACTGGTTTCAACTGGTTTCAACTCGTCGCAGCTGGCCTCAACTGGTTTGAACTGGGTTCAACTGGTCTCAACTGGTTTTAACTGGTTTGAACTGGTCTCAACTGGTCTTAACTGCTTTTTTTCGGGTTTCAAATGGTTTTAACTGATCTCAACTGGTTGTACTAGTTTCAACTGGTTTTTACTGGTTTCATCTGGTTTTAACTAATTTGAAAGGGTCTCAACTGGTTTCAATTGGTTTCATCTGGACTCAACTGGTTTTATTTGGGTTCAACTGGTGTCAACTGGTTTTAACTGGTCTCAACTGGTTGTACTAGTTTCAACTGGTTTTAACTGGTTTCATCTGGTTTCAACTAATTTGAAATGGTCTCAACTGGTTTTAACTGGTTTCATCTGATCTCAACTACTTTTAATTGGTTTCATCTGGATTCAACTGGTCTCAACTTGCTTTAACTGGTTTGAACTGGTCTCAACTGGTTTTAACTGGGTTCAACTGATTTCAACTGGTTTGAACTGGTCTCAACTAGTTTCAATTGGTTTCATCTGATTTCAACTGGTTTGAACTGGTCTCACTTTTTTTAACTGGTTTTAAACTGGTTTGAACTGGTTTCATCTGGTTTCAACTGATTTTAACTGGTTTAAAACTGGTTTGAACTCGTTTCATCTGGTTTCAACTGGTTTGAACTGCTCTCAACTGGTTTTAACTGGTTTCATCTGGTTTCAACTAATTTGAAAGGGTCTAAACTGGTTTTAATTGGTTTCATCTGGACTCAACTGATTTTAATTGGGTTCAACTGTTGTCAACTGGTTTTAACTGGTCTCAACTGGTTTCAACTGGCCTCAACTGTTCTCGACTGGTCTTAACTGTTTTTTTTTTCCTGGTTTCAAATGGTTTTACCTGGTCTCAACTGGCTGTACTAGTTTCAACTGGTGGTCATCTGGTTTCAACTGGTCTCAACTTGCTTTAACTGGTTTGAACTGGTCTCAACTGGTTTTAACTGGGTTCAACTGATTTCAACTGGTTTGAACTGGTCTCAACTAGTTTCAATTGGTTTCATCTGATTTCAACTGGTTTGAACTGGTCTCAACTTTTTTAAACTAGTTTAAACTGGTTTGAACTGGTTTCATCTGGTTTCAACTGGTTTGAACTGCTCTCAACTGGTTTTAACTGGTTTCATCTGGTTTCAACTGGTCTCAACTTGTTTTAACTGGTTTGAACTGGACTCAACTGATTTTAATTGGGTTCATCCGGTTTGATCGGGTTTGATCTGGTCTCAACAGGTTTTAATTGGGTTCAACTGATTTCAACTGGTTTGAACTGGTCTCAACTAGTTTGAACTGGTTTCACCTGATATCAACTGGTTTAAATTGGTCTCAACTTTTTTTTAACTGGTTTCAACTGGTCTCAACTGATTTTGACTGGTTTCAGCTGACCTCAACTGGTTTCAACTGGTTTCAACTGGTCGCAGCTGGCCTCAACTGGTTTGAACTGGGTTCAACTGGTCTGAACTGGTTTTAACTGGTTTGAACTGGTCTCAACTGGTTGTACTAGTTTCAACTGGTTTTTACTGGTTTCATCTGGTTTTAACTAATTTGAAAGGGTCTCAACTGGTTTCAATTGGTTTCATCTGGACTCAACTGGTTTACTTCGGTTCAACTGGTGTCAACTGGTTTTAACTGGTCTCAAGTGGTTGTACTCGTTTCAACTGGTTTTAACTGGTTTCATCTGGTTTCAACTAATTTGAAATGGTCTCAACTGGTTTTAACTGGTTTCATCTGATCTCAACTACTTTTAATTTGGTTTCATCTGGATTCAACTGGTCTCAACTTGCTTTAATTGGTTTGAACTGGTCTCAACTGGTTTAACTGGGTTCAACTGATTTCAACTGGTTTGAACTGGTCTCAACTAGTTTCAATTGGTTTCATCTGATTTCAACTGGTTTGAACTGGTCTCAACTTTTTTTAACTGGTTTAAACTGGTTTGAACTGGTTTCATCTGGTTTCAACTGGTTTGAACTGCTCTCAACTGGTTTGAACTGGTTTCATCTGGTTTCAACTGGTCTCAACTTGTTTTAACTGGTTTAAACTGGTTTGAACTGGTTTCATCTGGTTTCAACTGGTTTGAACTGCTCTCAACTGGTTTTAACTGGTTTCATCTGGTTTTAACTGGTCTCAACTTGTTTTAACTGGTTTGAACTGGTCTCAACTGATTTTAATTGGGTTCATCCGGTTTGAACGGGTTTGATCTGGTCTCAACAGGTTTTAATTGGGTTCAACTGATTTCAACTGGTTTGAACTGGTCTCAACTAGTTTGAACTGGTTTCATCTGATATCAACTGGTTTAAACTGGTCTCAACTTTTTTTAACTGGTGTCAACTGGTTTGAACTCGTTTCATCTGGTTTCAACTGGTTTGAACTGCTCTCAACTGGTTTTAACTGCTTTGAACTGGTCTCAAATTTTGAATTGGTCTCAACTTGTTTTAACTGGTTTCAACTGGTCTCAACTGATTTGGACTGGTTTCAGCTGGCCTCAACTGGTTTGAACTGGTTTCAACTGGTCTCAGCTGGCCTCAACTGGTTTGAACTGGGTTCAACTGGTCTCAGCTGGTTTTAACTGGTTTGAACTGGTCTCAACTGGTTTTAACTGTTTTTTTTTCCGGGTTTCAAATGGTTTTAACTGATCTCAACTGGTTGTACTAGTTTCAACTGGTTTTTATTGGTTTCATCTGGTTTTAACTAATTTGAAAGGGTCTCAACTGGTTTTAATTGGTTTCATCTGGACTCAACTGGTTTTAATTGGGTTCAACTGGTGTCAACTGGTTTTAACTGGTCTCAACTGGTTGTACTAGTTTCAAACTGGTTTTAACTGGTTTCATCTGGTTTTTAACTGGTCTCAACTTGCTTTAACTGGTTTGAACTGGTCTCAACTGGTTTTAACTGGGTTCAACTGATTTCAACTGGTTTGAACTGGTCTCAACTAGTTTCAATTGGTTTCATCTGATTTCAACTGGTTTGAACTGGTCTCAACTTTTTTTAACTGGTTTAAACTAGTTTGAACTGGTTTCATCTGGTTTCAACTGGTTTCAACTGCTCTCAACTGGTTTTAACTGGTTTCAACTGGTCTCAAACTTGTTTTAGCTGGTTTAAACTGGTTTCATCTGGTTTCAACTGGTTTGAACTGCTCTCAACTGGTTTTAACTGGTTTCATCTAGTTTCAACTGGTCTCAACTTGTTTTAACTGGTTTGAACTGGTCTCAACTGATTTTAATTGGGTTCATCCGGTTTGAACGGGTTTGATCTGGTCTCAACAGGTTTTAATTGGGTTCAACTGATTTCAACTGGTTTGAACTGATCGCAACTAGTTTGAACTGGTTTCATCTGATATCAACTGGTTTAAAACTGGTCTCAACTTTTTTTAACTGGTTTCAACTGGTTTGAACTCGTTTCATCTGGTTTCAACTGGTTTGAACTGCTCTCAACTGGTTTTAACTGGTTTCAACTGGTCTCAACTGTTTTGAATTGGTCTCAACTGGTTTTAACTGGTTTCAACTGGTCTCAACTGATTTGGACTGGTTTCAGCTGGCCTCAACTGGTTTCAACTGGTTTCAACTGGTTTCAACTGGTCGCAGCTGGCCTCAACTGGTTTGAACTGGGTTCAACTGGTCTCAGCTGGTTTTAACTGGTTTTAACTGGTCTCAACTGGTCTTAACTGCTTTTTTTTCCGGGTTTCAAATGGTTTTAACTGATCTCAACTGGTTGTACTAGTTTCAACTGGTTTTTTACTGGTTTCATCTGGTTTTAACTAATTTGAAAGGGTCTCAACTGGTTTCAATTGGTTTCATCTGGACTCAACTGGTTTTAATTGGGTTCAACTGGTGTCAACTGGTTTTAACTGGTCTCAACTGGTTTCAACTGGCCTCAACTGTTCTCGACTGGTCTTAACTTTTTTTTTTCTGGTTTCAAATGGTTTTACCTGGTCTCAACTGGTTGTACTAGTTTCAACTGGTTTTAACTGGTTTCATCTGGTTTCAACTGGTCTCAACTTGCTTTAACTGGTTTGTTAGATAGAGACCGTACAAGACATGGTGGCGGTGTGGCTGTATATATTTCCAAAAGATTCAACTATAAAATAAGAGACAGATTTGAATTCATCTATTTTAGAATGCCTTTGGTTTGAATTGAATTATCCAAATAAGCCTTCCATCCTTGTAGGGGAATTTTACAGACCTCCGAATTCTCACGCTGATTTCTTTGACGAATTAGAGAGGACTTTGGACTCTGCTCTCTCGGAACATATGAGTTGTACAGTATTATATTAGGTGATTTCAATTGTAATTATATGCCACACCAACATGATGTGAATGCCGAAAAAGTTATGTTTTATACAAATATGTACGGACCAAGTCAGTTACAAATACTGCTTCTACTTTTACTGCTTTTACTTTAAAGATAAAATGGAGTTCCTGTTAAGGTGCATTTCACCGAGTGAAACCATGATTCAAAGTATCAGGATATAACTGGTAGTCAGTATGATGCTTAGGGAGCATTATAACTCATGTTTGATTACTAGAACGTCAATTTAGATGAGAACTGCAGTAGTGACTCTCGCAAAATAACGGCTCGTTTAAACGGAAGGATTTGGTCTCGAGCGCATGATTCACAACGCCCCCTTGCGGTCCCGAGAAGAAAGTCGGTTTTTCGGATACTACTGATACTATACTACTTACAGAAGTCTTGAGAGAGCTCTGTGATATACTACTGAAGTGTACTGTACACAAGCGCGACCGCATCCCAGAGGCTACGATCCGCGATCCGTTTATAGCAGAGCAAGCTGTCGACAACTGCGTACATTGTGTGTATAGCCACTGTGTGCGTTTTATGTCCGACGTCCAGTAGTGTACGATCGAACGATACCCCTGTGCGGTGTATGTTGTGTGTACGTATCATGGGGGCATGGATGGGCCAACCGTATACTGTGCATGTGGGTACGGTGCCATGAGCATGCTATCTAGTACCCATATTGTACACATGCCCCACGCGCTTTCCCCACTCTTTGCCTTCCACCAGGGAGGTGAGACCTCCCTGCTTCCCACCAAAAAAGTTGATACTCTTTGCTAGTCATGCTTCCACCAAAGAGTGGATTCAGTCCATTGAACAATGTAGTCCGTGGCGATATCGTACTGGCTTCCGTTCGCTATGACAATGCCAATCACTGTACTAGTGGATGGTACATGCGTGGCCATGGCAAGCGAGCTGGCTTCGTTCGTTCGCCCCGTTGCAAGCTACTAACGTATTACACGTATTATGTACTTGGGTACTGTTAGTATTCATACGACCAGCTGCGAGCTGCGTGTTAGTGGACTGTTCTGCAGATCTACATAGAGGCGGTCCGAAATGCATGTTCAATTGCCATGTTTTTCATGCTATAATAAACAATAAGATCTCTCGCCATATTATGTGTTGACAAGAACAGATAAAATAACTGAAACAAACAATCAAAGGTAGCCCTCCCATTTTTTCTTGTTTTTGTTATTCTGTCGATAAATGAGCTTCCAAGTAAAAAAAAAAAAGAGTAAACAATAGTGGGCCTGTACGTTTTGTGAAGGACATGTTTGTTGTTCGTCGGGTGATTTGTTGACAGGCCATGGACCTAATATAGGCCTACTAGTACAAGGACATTCATCGTACACATTTTTGCACACGCATAATACCTTCCCTACAGGATATACCTGTCCTCTACGAATACCGATCCTTTTTTTTCCTTCTTTTTTTTTTTTGCTGCTCTGGAATATGCTACGGAAAAGTGAAATATTGAGATCACAAGTGACAATCATTCTTCCATTATTTCTTTTAAAAACCTGCCTGCTTTTCCCTAGCGAAAGTGTTTGCTTTGAGGTATGATTTCCTAACATTACACCTCAAGACTGCACATTCACTTCATTTGATTTTTCTGCGTTATTTCTTCTGCGCATATAGTTTTAGATTTATCGAATCTCCATCTTGTTCTTCTCCCGGCTTGCTTGCGGTGACAATCATGGGATCAAAGCAGTACCCTAAAGCATGCTAAAACTGTCTTTGAGATAGTCCATGGGCCAAGACCCCGAAAAATGGGTTGTTGGTACCATCTGAGGTGGCACAACCTTTTTGGTGTCATTTTGTTTGCTCGGGTATAGATATGCTTATACAAGCTATGATAGCAATTCCAAATGAGTAGCTTAGTCATAATAAAATGAATTTTTAACCAATTTGGTCTCGTATTTATATCCCTATACTTCTGAATCGAAACTAAACCGCTATACAAAGAAGAGCACTGCCTTCTGTATGTCCACCAGGTGTTCTGTTGTAAACGCGGTGCGCTTAGTCTTTATTCAAGGCAGCGAAGGGAATATCCAAAGGGTTATGATGTCCACAGCTGTCACGCGGTGCGCTTAGTTCTTTATCTAGACCAATGTACCCTTATCATATCTAAAGTTCCTCATAAAAGGGATTATCTATACTGTTTTTATACTACCCTATCAACAAATACATCAGTTTTAAACAAAAATCAATCTGTTCATTTACAATATCATTCATTATAATGTATCGTAGTGTACCGGTACATTGTTTTTGCATTATCTTATATTGTTGGAGGGAAATAAAGCGACATTGGCGTGGTATCAGCGTTTTTCACCGTAGCGTTTTCACCGGAAAATGATAAATGATTGAAAATACGGTAAAATTCACTAGGAATTGCTTTTGTTGTTGTTGTTGTTTTTAGATAAAAGGATATACACTGTATCATACGCTTTGGATATTCCCTTCGCCGTCTAGAAATAAAGACTAAGCGCTGTTGACATCATAACCTTTGGATATTCCCTTCGCTGCCTTGAATAAAGACTAAGCGCACCGCGTTTACAACAGAACACCTGTGAACATACCAGAGAGCTGCATTTTACAGCTCTATGGAACATACAGAAGACAGTGCTCTTCTTTGTATGGCGGTTAGTTTCGATTCAGAAGTATAGGGATATAACAACGAGACCAAATTGGTTAAAAATTCATTTACTATGACTAAGCTACTCATTTGGAAATGCTATCATAGCTTGATAAGCATATCTATGCCCGACAAACAAAATGACACCAAAAAGGTTTTGCCACCTCAGATGGTACCAATATCTGGCCTGGCCCATGGACTAAGACGCTTTTGAGATGTAGGCCTACAGGTGGCCGTGCATGATTGACACAAAATTTCTCATGATCTCAGGTATTGCTGCTCCTCATCATCTGTATCTATTCAAAGACATTTCTGTCTGAAAAAGGCACATCTGCAAAACAAGACTGAAATGAGGGAAACGATCCTTTTGTTAGTGACGATACATGATCACACAATCAAGTAAAGAAAAAATGCCAAGTAAACCTAAGAAAGAACAACAGCTCTCATGTATTTATTACTGATGATCATCTACACAGCCAAAGTTGCCATGCAGTCGGTAGATGTTGACGCTTCCGCACGTACCACATGCTGTTCATTTCTAATTTTAATTTTTTTATTTATTTTTTTAGTTGCATAGGCCTGATTGTCAGAGAAAGACATAATCCGAAATCGAAAGGATTTTTGTTTTGCTTTTTTTCTGTTTTTTTTTTTTTTTTTTACTGATTGTTTGTAATTTTCAAATTAGTGGGGCCTATTGAGATACGTTTTGCGATTGTAGGACATGTTTGTTGTTGGTCAGGTGATTTGTCGAGAGAACTGACAACCAAATTTGCTAATCCTGTTTGTGTTATTGTCGTTTTAGGGTTTTTTTTTTTGTTTTTTTGATTTGTTTGTCCAGCATGGTAGGGCCTACCTGTGTTCTGTGCGTAGTTACTGCGGCCGGCGTGTAATGGCGACAGGGTCTTGTTCAATTTGCCATGGTTTTTACACTATATCATATGTGATGAAAGAAAAGCAATTCTCTCGCCGTAAGTGCTGACAAGCCAAATCAAAAAATCAATAACAATCTTTGCATCGTTTTTGCCAACTCTGTCCATAGCCTATAAATGAGCAGTCCAATAAAAAAATGCACTAAATATCGTCAACTAAACATACAGAAGTAAAAACAGCTTGATGATCTACACACGGTCAACGTTGCCATAGTTGACGCTTCAGCCTGTATATGCTGAGCATTTCTTTCTTAATTTCATTCCTTTTCTTCTTCTTTTTTTCTCAGCGTACTTTTACTGATTGTTTTTCAAATTAGTTGGGCCTATATGCGTTTTATGGAAGACGTGTTTAATTGTGTTTTCGTTTTGTTTTGTTTTGTTTTGTCAGGCGATCTGTTGACAGAATAATATTGATGACCACTAATCCTGTTTTGATTACTATTAATATTATTTTGGGTTTTGTCGTTTGAAATCAAAAATTGTCTGCACTTTTTTCCTTTTTTTGGCCGATTATGTCGATAAATCAGCTGTCAAGTAAAAAAAGAAAACAATCGCCGACTAAACCTAACTAAAACATCAACAACAAACCAACAACAACAAAAACAAACCCAGCTCGGTTGTTACTGATGATCGTCTATACACTATACGTTGCCAGAGTTGGTGCAGTACATGACGCTTGGCACGAAGCATTAATTTTATTCAAAATCATGAAATTCTTCCGTCGAGATGTTTTCATTGCAGCTGATTGACAAATTGCCCTACATCGACGTATATCAGTTGCAACGTAGCATTTATGCTTGACATTTTTCCATTTGTCCATTTTTTCTTAGCGTAAATAGCATAGGTCTGAGTGTCAAAGAATTATATGGATTCCGAAAGGTTCGGGTTATTTATTTTGTTGTTGTTGTTTTACAGATTTAGTAGGGCCTATATGCGTTTTGTGCAGAACGCGACAATGTTTTTTGTTTGAGCAGATGATTTGTCGACAGATTGTACAGAAATGCTAATCCTGTTTAGATTATTATTGTTTTCGGGTTTTTGTTTTCGTTTTTGTTTGTTTTTGCTTCATTGCTCCATTCACGTGGTACCTGTGTACTGTGTGCAGTCAAAGAGTGTGTAATGGAACTGTGCTGCAAGATGGTATACATGTAGCGTTCTTCTAGAATAATGTTCAATTGCCATGTTTATATGCTTATCGAAGAAAAACACTTCTCTCGACATATGTGCTGTCAGGTCAAGATTTAAACAAAAAAATGAAAGAAATTATTTTAAAAAAAAGTCTTCACAGCCTTTTTTTTTCTTTTGCTCATTCTGACAATGAATGGGCTGTCTAGTCAAAAAGAAAAAAAAAATCGCTAACTAACATAATATAGAAAATCCGATTGTTAATGACGATTATCTACATGGTCAACGTTGCCATCAGAGTAGGCATAGGCCTATCATGGATATTGACGCTTGGCATGTAGCATTTTATGCCGGACATGTTTTTCTTATTTTTTTTTTCGTAGCGTAGTATGCGCAGGCCTGATTGACCAAGAAAGACGTATTCCGAAATGTTATGTTTTCTAGTTGTTTTACTGACTGTTTGTTTTTACAATTAGTAGGGCCTAATATGCGTTTTATGTATAACATGTTTGCTTGTTGTTTGGGCAGGTGATTTGATGGAATTGATTACCACAGTCATGTGCTGGTTCTGTTTGTATTATTATTATTTTTTGTTGTTGTTGTTTTTGCTTAGCGGCCAATTTTGTGGAGAGAATTAGCAGAAAAAAAATTAATGTGAAGAGGACTGGTTTGTTTGCTTATCAGGTGATTCTGTGAGACACTTTTGTCAACAACAACAACAACAAAGCAAATCAAAGACCTCTTCCATCTGTGATTGTGCGACCGTCTTTTCCCTTTTTTCATGATGACAAATGTCATGACAAGAGCATAATCTTATGCAATCTCTTTCACATAACACAATCCCAATGGAGATCGAGGGGGCTTCGTGTTATAGTAAGCTATAATCAGTAGTGATCGAGGTGGCTTCGTGTTCGACCGGTATAACAAGCAACGGTGGACAGCTCTACACGTATGCCATCAGGTATGTATCACACGTATATATATATATA
The DNA here is from genome assembly GCF_040938485.1 of Diadema antillarum. NCBI lineage: Eukaryota > Metazoa > Echinodermata > Echinoidea > Diadematoida > Diadematidae > Diadema > Diadema antillarum. The sequence continues at coordinate 1,185,735 of NW_027272075.1, read as the reverse complement.
TATATATATATATATATATATATGTATATATATAAGATATATATATTGCATCCTTTCTTTTTTATTTCTTTCTGGTGCCCCACTCGGGATTAATCGGCTGAATAGGAAAAAAAGGCTCCCCCATGCATTTTTCCCCTTCAGTTTCTCGTGCCACCAATGCCCCCTCGTTACGGGGTTGTTTCCTTCCTAAAAACAAATATCAAAAAATAATATACCCGTGGTCACTGCAGAACCTTGATGATATACATTTTAAAAGAAAAGAGAACTAACTATACCCTATAGGGGGCATGGGGCAGTTTTCTTTCGTTATAACGAAGTTTCGTTATAACCGAACAAATACAATATTAAACGAAAACAAGGAAACCACGCATATAAATTATGATGTTCTGTTTGCTGAATACACTGGAAAGCTATGTAAAATGGAATGGGACCTTTTAAATTTCGTTTGAATATTACAATTAAAAGAGAGCATAAAGTTGTTTGTAATGTCCGAAGGTTCGTCGATCGGAAATTAAAATGATCAGGTTCGTCATTCCAAAGGTTTGTAATTTACTAACTGAGAAAGGATCACTATTCCGAAGGTTCGTTGTTGCGAAGGTTTTTTAATCCGAAAATGTAATAAAGTTTGTCATTCCGTGGAAGGTTTGTTAATTAAAAAAAAAATGACACAGGTTACGTATTTCGAAGGTTCAGTTTTCTTATAAGACGATTATAAGGTTTGCAATTCCTAAGATTTGTTAGTGGACTTACCTTTTCTTTTCTGGATTAACGAAACGTTTTTTGTTTGTTTGTTTGTTTGGGGTTTTTTTTTTTGTTTTGTTGTTGTTTTTTTAATGTTCCAATCAATGAATGTTTGGAATTCCTATCATTTTCGGACAAACGCACCGTCGTAATAAGAACCATATTTTTATTTTTTTTTTTCGGAATAACGAATCTTTGGAATAACGCCAAAATGTTCGTGAACAAACACTGTTTCATTTCCGAACTAACGGACATTTAGGTGTATCAGAATCTTTGTGTTTTGTAATAAGGAACCTTACTCAATTTCAGATTATTGTCAGATTGTTTAACAATAATGCAAGTTCTCCTCGAAAACTTGTGCGTGACACACGGATCGAAAACGCAGTATTGTGAAGCATTCGCCCACGCAGAGACGCTATAAATGCTTGTTCCGCTACGTATTTTCGGAAGCGATCCGCATTTCGTTATAACAGAGCACATTTCTTTTGTTTTTCTTTGTCAGTGGCGCTCGGAAACGACTTCGTTATAACGAAAATTTCGCTATAAACGTGTTCGTTATAAGCGAATTTTTTTAACACAGACTTTTATGGCGAACATTTTGGGAACAGAAGTTTTGCTTCGTTATTACCGTGTTCGTTGTAACGGGAGTGCAATGTATTGCAAATAAGCCATAAACATCACATCTCATTATTATTGTCATAAATTATCAGAGGATTGTTATTAATTATTTTCAGCATCCAGAAATGTACGGTATGACATTAATTTTGGTGAATGTATGTTACTAAAATTTGTAGATTCTTTGCAAAATGGTAACATCAAGGCGATGGAAATGTCCGACCACTATACCCTTTATACCATTGGCTAATGTTTCTTTTGTGTCCATGAGTATACGTATGTATCAAAGAGAGGTCAGTCTTTATGCTCCACTGACATTAATTCGCTCCGCGAGAATGTGCTCCACAACATCACCCCAACGACATCTGCTCCGTCGACAATGATTGCTCCGCCGACGACTGAACCACCAACACTTGCTCCGGTGATGTTTCCTTCGAAGACACCACAATGAATTGTCCCGCGCCCCGGCGACATTTTACTCCAAGGATACGGCAAATAACATTGATCTACCATTAGTTCCAGTGGAAATGGCTGCATTTCATTTACCCAAATTCTGCTGGCATGTCCTCATGAACGAGATCCGAAGATATTTTATGACATCTGCTGAACTCAGCTCAATATTGAAATTGTTCTTATAACTCACAATCTCATGTTCGCATTATATCTTGCCACATTCAAAAAATATGCAGGAATTGTTTTGCACAAGACATATAGTTGTTTCTTGAAATACTTGAGGGGTGCTGCCGATTATTTATAGGCAATTATTAATTCGTTTAAATGTTTTATTGGTTATTTAGATGGCCTAGCTAGTATACATATGCTACGATTGTTTTGGTTTATAGGTAATGTTTAGGCACTAATCTTCAACATATATCCGAAGAGTGTTCTTCGTAAAATAGCATTGCGTAAGCTTGTGATTCTAATTCATCGGAGTATCAAGCCTTTGTACTTCATTGTCGGATATCACCTTCGGAATAAACATTCTACATCCGGCACTGGTGGATGTTTCAGAAAATTATTGTCAGACGGGAGGGGAAATCTTAAAAGCAAAAATGAATGTCATTCTTAGTTTGATATGTTTCCCCTTGGGCAGTGGGAGATATTTGATTGTCTGTTAATAAATGATTCACCGTAAAGTCCCAAGGTAACAATGATACATTTCAACTATAATAACATGGTATTATAACCAAAGGTAAACGTATGTCGGCATTCATGGTCGTGATGGTCTTCCGAGGAGTCCAATTTGACATGAATAATAAAATTGATTGAAACTCCATTTAAAATGAAACTCTTATTATACGCACATAATCTACACATAACGAAATCATAATTATACAAAACAGTATTCGAATACCACCCACGAACAGCCCTCTTCATGTAACATAATCATTTACATTACGTCGGGATACCAGATCACATACATTTTCATAACATCCAGTGCAAAACATAATTATTAATTGCTTTCTTATATAGGAATTACACGATGGCGAGGGTGAGGATATCATCCAAGGTAACAGTATTGCATAGATGCCCCACGATAGGAGAACATGCGTTTATTCTGTTCTTGTTTATTTTGACGTTGTTCATTTCTTTTTCTTTTTCTTTATCGAGCAACGAGAGACAGACCTATACTTCCGAAGTAGGAGCCTTAGTATTGACGGAAGGGGGAATTGGCGGGAAACTAATCTCCCTTTTGACATCGTTAATTTCTTTGCACGGTATCCATTACTTTGGGGGATAAGTACACGTCATGTATAAGGTTCGTCAAGTCCGGGTCCCCAAATTCCTGTTCCAGATCCATTTGTTGCTCCGAATATGAAGGCGTTAGTTATAATCCGAACATTTTTATTCTGGAAAACGAATTAGGTCCTATACGTGGTACGAAATTTATTTCGTTTCAGGATGAACGAACACCCGTGTTCGAATCAAGGAACCATAAAAATAACGAAAGTGTTTCTCTCTCAGAACAACGAACTTGCAGAGTGACGAACAGTAACATGATTTTCCCTTTTTATAATCAAGCACCTCTGAGTCACCGTCAGAAAAGAAAGAATAATGATAGAGAATCTTCCCCCTTTGGAGGGCAGTGGGATAATATTTCAGGAAAGATATAAAGAAAATAGAAAAAATGACATTATTTTACGTCAATTGATTGAAAGAAATGTAGAATCAGGTAACGATTGCAATCCTGCCAGTGGTCTTCCCCGGAGTCTTAGACTTGAGCTCGCTTCGAAACATCCTTTTCATTCCCGCAGGCCCCAGACTGTTTATGACCTCAGCAGGAATGCGCCACCGCGCGGATTTGTGGTTTACCCCCCCCGCCCTCCCCCCTCCCCCTCCCCCCTCCCCCCCCCTCTTTGCCAAGTCTGTGGCACCTTGCTATCGTGGGATTTTGCTCTTTTCTCTTTTTCTCCGCCAACGAAAGTGGCCGGAGGCATTGTTTTCGGGGCGTCCGTCCGTCCGTAACGTCCGTCGTACGTCCGTCCCGTTTTGTTTTTGTCAATATCTCAAGAACCGTGAGGTGGTTTTGCATCAAACTTGGTATGAGGGTATATCCTGGGGGATAATACTTTGTTTGGATTTTAGGGGGTCACGGGGTCAAAGGTCAAAGGTCACAGGTTTATTTTGTGAAAAAAGGTTGAAATTTCATGTTTTTCTCCATATCTCGCAAATGGTTCAAGGTATCTTCATGGAACTTAGTATATATATGAACCGATGGGCAGTGATTATCTAGGGAAGTTGGGGGGTCATGGGTCAAAGGTCATGGGTCAAAGTTCAAGGTCAACTCCTCAAAATATCACTACTTTTCTTATATTTATGCAATGCCTGAAGGATTTTTTTAAACTTGATGTATGCATGTATAACCCAATATATATTCTGCGGGAAGTTTCGTGCCAAAAGGTCAAAGGTCAAGTGAAAGTGCTAATTGCACTTCTTCCTCCATATCTCAAAAGTAACTCAAGGTATTATCATGAAACTTACATATTTATGCATGTTCTACCTAACAGTGATTCTCTTTGGAACTGTGAGGTCAAAGGTCAAAGGCCAGGTTTAGATAATACTATTTTACCATTTGATACTGAATTTATATTTTTTCTCAATACCTTGAAAATTACTCAATGCATAAACCTATAAAAGGGTCAAAAGTCCAGTAAAAATCATCAGTTCCCCCAAATACCTGCACTCTGACGTTTTTAATCATTCATCCAATTGATAGTTCTAGGAAAGTGAACATTCAGCACATTTGTGGCAAACCTGTCATTTTAATATCTTGCCAATTGTGTGAAACTGTCATCACACATGGTCAAGACATTGTACTATAGACCTGCATTATTGCGGAGGCATACACCTGTCGCCGTAGCGACATTTTTTTTTTTTTTTTTAAAGAAGATGTTCGCACGCAGTGTCTTTTCCCCGTACCACTGCGCGTTCTGTTTCAATTCGTTTGGGTTGTAGGTTTTTTTTCCTTGAATTTTCACTATGCCCTATAAACACGTGGAACACGCACCAGCCATACACCACAGGTAGCTCACCGCAATTTTTGCAGCCAAATACTCGACTTTGTCAACACGAAACCCCCCTAAAACAATAAAGAGATGATGGAGTACCTTGTATCGATGCATAAACGAAATACCATTGATGGAGAATAAAATATTCTTTAAAAAAAAATAAAATAGAGTTCAGCCAACATATGAGTTTGTCGTCCCACAAGTTTTACACGTGTTTTTCATAAAATTTGATAACACTTATATAGTTAGAACATGCATGTCGCCAATTCTCGAGGATGTCGCACACAATGTTGCAGGCTTCTGTTGTGTCGCACAATATTATTACAGCGACATGCTCATACCCGTGGCTACACTGGCGTCGTAAATAGGTAGTTCTAAACTACAATCAAACTGAAGCTTACTAAAGTACTAGTATACCACCCACAAGATCTTGCGATATTCCTCTGAAACTCACAGAACTTGGATTTACTTATGTTACCTCAACATCGGTATGCGCAGCTTGATTTTCCTCCCTTTGGAGTTGAATGTGGAGGTTTTGTGTTTCTCTGAAGGAAGAAGAGCGTGTTCGAAAGAAAAAAATTATCCGGTAAGTCCATTTTCCTTGAAAATCAATCGATTAATGATTTACACTGTCAATCTGAATATAATCTGTATGTAAAAAAAATAAAATAAAAAAAACACGTAACTCGGATTATTTTCAGTCTAAAATCATGTTTTGGGGCCAATAGGCCACTTATCATAGGCCTACTATAATGCACCATCTGCATAATGAAAACACCAACGTAACTTTGAAATACAAAAAATAAAATAAAATAAAATAAATAAATGAATAAATTAGTGCAGGCCGAACTAAAGGCCAAAGAGTGACCTACATATCCTAAGCCCGCCGCACACTATTGGAATACGACTCACGACTATGACTGACCGACTTTGGATTTGAAAAAACAAAACAAAACAAAAAACAACTCGTTTATGCTGAAGCTGCTGTGACTTGTTCAGGATCCAAACTCTGTCAGTCCTATAGTCGTGAGTATGGGATGGGCTTTATTCCATCAAGGAGCTTCAAGCTCTGATTCCATCCTCGACTGTATCATGGAGCTACTGGCACTGTTCTCCACGATTGCGTCCATAACGAGGCAGGTTTGTGAAAATGTGTCTTTCCCTCTTCCTCTCTCTCTCTCTCTCTCTCTCTCCCTGCAATCTGATCACTCCATCTCTGGCGTGGTTTCTTCTTCCTCTTTTTTTGTGAGTCTGACCCGACTCAAGGTCAATAAACGTTCGATCTATTTCTGTACCCGTGTCAAGACAGGTGGACTGGAACACTCCCTGGTGTCAGTGTGCTTGTGAGTATGTGTGTGTGTGTGTGTGTGTACTGTGTGTGTATGTGAGTGTGTGTATGTGAGTGTGTGTGTGTGTGTGTGTGTGTGTGTTTGCTGTTCCAAACGTAAACCAGCGCGAGCGGGTATTGCATTCATGCATGCATCTGGTCGGGCTGGGAGCTGGTTGAGGTAATGTCTTCCTTCATGTACAGTACTGAATGAATAGAGAGTTCCCGTCTCCCCGGTAAACCACCTCCCTGGTAAAACGATCGACTGCTGAACAGGGCATGCTAAGGCTGCTTACAAGGTAGATGTCTTCTATCTCATAGCAAGTCCGCGTGATAGTCTAGCACTGTGGTGGAGCCTCTAAAATCACGAGAGTTTACCAACATATGAATTCAGACAATATTAAAAATATCTAACTACATTAAAATATCATGTAGGAACTGCTGTCTTATTTGGCAGCACAGCAAGTCACTTCTCACCACCGCAGTGTTGTCAAGTTGTGTGCGCGTACAATCTGTATGTATAATCCGTGCTTCGCTGCATAACCAGCCTCGATCTAACCAGGGTGGCCGGTGGTGAGTAAAACGCAGCGCCTAGTAGTATACAAAGTATACTGATGCATATCTGATCGCCTCAAAGTTGCCGCAGCTATACTCGTCTTTTTTTCCCCTCCGGCAGGATTGACCACTGTTTATGGTCTTCGTATTTGTTTTTGTTTCCCTCCTGCAATGGCTGCTCTATGTCAAACCCGTCTTCGTGTACCATACTACTAGTCCTAGTACACACAAGTCGCACATCCTCGCCTCATGTACCATAATCTGTGATCACGCATTGTCGGCACTGTACATACCGCTCGCATGCATGCACGCATTACCGCATCGCACAAACAGCTTCAGAGGAGTGTTAGCGCTGCGGCACTGCCCGGATAACTGGCGGTCACAGAACTCTACACAAGTTCTGTGCTGGCGATCCGGTTCTCACGAGTTACACGCAGAATGATCGTTGAGGGAGCTATATAAAGATTCGAACGATTCGAACGAGCCGTTAGTATTTATTGACGTTGTACAGCGTCGATAATATCCGAAACCATTATTGCATGATTACTAAGATATGAGAGCACTTTGGGGCGAGTAAGTCTCACTGTGTTGGTTATATGAAAGGTACTTTAACCTGAAACACAAACTAAGACAAGGCAATCTCAGGGAAACTTTGTAAAGGTACCAAAACTTCATATTATCTTTAATTGATTTGATATTTGTATCAAAGAACTTTACAGTGAATGGGGAATATTTGAGACTAGTATTAGTGATCATTATTTGGTATATGCTATTCGGGAATTCAGTGCAAAGATCCATCAAAAATCTGAATGTGCGTAATTTCGCTCATTAATAAATCTTAATGAGGAGGAATTTTATAGTGATTTGAGAAGTGCTCCGTGGCAGGTCATAAAAGATATAGACGACGTTGATGATACGTGGGATATGTGGTTGACTCTTTTCAATAATGTTGTCAACAAGCATATACCTTTGCGCAAAAATCGGATAAGAAAACATGCATGTCCATGGATATCTGATGAGGTTGTTAAGCTCATGACGGAACGTGATAAAGTTCTCAAAGCTCCTAAAACTAACAACAGCAATGATCTTTGGAATACCTATAAATATCTAAAAAACAAAGTTACTCATCTCATGAGAATAAGAAAAAAACAGTATAACACTGACCAAATTTTACAAAATCGTAACAGCAGTAAAAAAATGTGGAAGAGCTTGAGGGAATTTACGCCTAAATCATCACCCATTTCTCCCAATACCATAAAGGTTGATGATGCAGAAGTATCGGACAACGCAAGTATTGCTGAAACATTCAACAATTTTTTCATATCTAATGTTACTAAAATTACAAAAGATCTGCAGAGAAATACTTCTCAAATGATATTAGATGAGGACAAAGGCTTTGTTCCTTCTCATTCTCAATTTAAATTAAGTATGATAACGAGAGATTTTGTATTTAGACAGTTCGAGCTTCTTGGCATAGATAAAGCAACCGGAGAAGGTCACATCGGCTACAAACTTTTAAAGATGACAAAGAATGTTATTGCAGAATCTCTTTGCGATATTATTAACAAATCCCTGTCTACGGGAGTTGTTCCACATGAATGGAAAAAGGCTCTTGTAGTACCAATATTTAAAGCAGGAGATATTTTTTCGTTGAATAACTATCGCCCCATCTCAATCTTACCAACAGTGAATAAAATTATCGAAAGGACCGTACATCAACAACTGAGCGAATTAATGAATGCGAATGATTTACTACACCCTAATCAATCTGGTTTCAGACCATTTCATTCCACATCAACTGCTCTTGCAAAACTTGTGAATCAGTGGTCTTTGAATATAGATAATCAAATTTCTGGAGTTGAATTCATAGATCTTCGGAAGGCATTTGACGAACCTTGCACAGATTTGTAACGAGTAACAAAATCGACGAAATCGACAGAACAAATACCAGGAATTTTCTCTCCTTGCATGCCAGATCGAATATACTTGCCCGATGTTTCTCTACTTTGCGTCGTTACTATCAAATACCCAATTTACTGGAAATTCCGTGAAACTTTCATTATGGGCTAATTCGATTTCATCACCGTTATAACACCGAGAGTCATTACACAGACTCATTTCGTTTTAAAACATGATTGTGAACCAAATTGTCTACTTTGATCTTAATTTGTAAAGTCATGCTATAGCATTTTCTTGTATTTCTTTTAAACTTGTGAATTGCGTCATTAGAAAGGAAAACGAAATTCCCAATTCAATGATTTGTTTCCTTTCAACAAAGAGGGAAGAGCTCTCTTCCAGATTTACAAAATTCGCGGTGAATGAAAACATTGCTACATATAATTTGCTATATTTTATGTCATTGGTAGTAATGACGCAAAGATAAGAAACCCTACGACACGCAATTAAAGGATAGAGAAGAAAAAAAGGCCTTTCATTCGTTCTATTACTTTCAAATACTTTGGTACTTGTGGCAAACTACAATAGACTATCAAGCATCTTATATTGGTCATCTATCATTCACCTGACTTCCTAACACACTCTTTCTTGAAAATTGATTATTTCTCTTACCTTGCACGAAAATTTGACGGTTTTACGTTGGAAACGGTTTCGAACCCGTTTTCAATGTAATGTACGATTTACCCAATAACGGATTTTGTCTAACCTTGCACAGATTTCTAGCGAGTAACAAAATCGACGAAATCAACAGAACAAATACAAGGAATTTTCTCTCCTTGTATAACACATGGAATATACTTGCCCGATGTTTCTCTACTTTGCGTCGTTTGCTACCAAATACCAAATTTACTTGAAATTAAGTGAAACTTTCATTATGAGCTAATTCGATTTCATCACCGTTATAACACCGAGAGTCATTACACAGACTCATTTCGTTTTAAAACATGATTGTGAACCAAATTATCTACTTTGATCTTAATTTGTAAAGTTATGCTATAGAATCACTATTTTCTTGTATTCACGCAGTTTCTTTTAAACTTGTGAATTGCGTCATAAGAAATGAAAACGAAATTCAAGATTTGTTTCCTTTCAACAAAGAGCTTTGTAATAAATTCACAAAATTCGCGCTTTGTTACATATGTCGTTACATATAATTCCCTATACATTGCGTCATTTTAAGTAATGACGCAAAGATAAGAAACCATAGGACACGCAATTAAAGATAGAGAAGAAAAAGGGCATTTCATTCGCTCTATTACTTTAAAATTCTTTGGTACTTGTGGCAAACTGCAAGTAATTAGACTATCAAGCATCTAAAATTGGTCATTTGTCATTCACGAATTCATAACGTTCCCTTTTTTGATAATCAATTTTTTCGTATACCTTGCCCGAAATTTTAACGGTTTTACACGTTGGGAATGGGTTCAAGCCCGTTTTCAATGTAATGTATAATTGTTCATTTATCTTTCACTTGAATTCATAGCGTTCTCTTTCTTGATAACCAATTATCTAGTGCACCTTGCACGAAAATTTAACGGTTTTATACCATTGGGAACAGGTTCAAGCCCGATTTCAATGTCATGTACGATTCACCCAGTAACGGATTTCTTTCTCCGATGTTTCTCTACTTTAAGTCGTTACTGCCAAATACCCAATTTGCCGTAAACTCAATGAAATTCGAAAATTGTGCTAATTCGATTTCAGCACCGTTATAATGCCGATACTCATTACACAGACTTTGAAACCACGATCGTGAACCAAATTGTCTGATCTCTATTTGTCATGCTATAGAATCACTATTTTCTTGTATTCATGCAGTTTCTTTTAAACTTCTGATTTGCGTCATAAGAAATGAAAACAAAATTTACATTTTTAATGATTTGTTTCCTTTCAAGAAAGAAGAAAGAGCTTTTCTACCAGATTCACATAATTCGCGGTGTGTGAAAACATTGTTACATATAATTTACTATACATTGCGTTATTGGTTGTAATGACGCAAAGATAAGAAACCATAGGACACGCAATTAAAGGATAGAGAAGAAAAAAGGCATTTCATTCGTTCTATTACTTTCAAATACTTTAGTACTTGTGGCAAACGGCAATAGACTATCATGCATCTTACATTGGTCATTTATCATTTACTTGAATTAACAGCGCAGTCTTTCTTGAAAATTAATTATTTCGTTTACGTTGCACGAAAAATTGACGCTTTTACGTTGGAAATGGTTTCAAACCTATTTCAACGTAATGTACGATTTACCTAATAACTAAATTTTGTTTTGTCGAACCTTGCACAGATTTCTAGCAAGTAACAAAATCGACGAAATCGACAAAACAAATACAAGGAATTTTTCTCTCCTTACATACCAGATCGAATATACCGATATTTCTCTACTTAGCGTCGTTGCTACCAAATACCCAATTTACTGGAAATTTAGTGAAATTTTCATTATGGGCTAGTTCGATCTCATCACCGTTCGAGAATCATTACACAGAATAATTTTGTTTTAAAACATGATCGTGAACCAAATTGTCTACTTTGATCTTAATTTGTAAAGTCATTCTATAGAATCACTATTTTCTTGTATTCACGCAGTTTCTTTAAAACTTGTGAATGCGTCATAAGAAATGAAAAAGAAAGTCCGAATTCAATGATTTGTTTCCTCTCAACAAAGAAGAAAGAGCTTTGCACCTAATTCACAAAATTCGTGCTGTGTTACATATGTTGTTACACATAATTTAATATACATTGCGTCATTGGCAAAGACACAAAGGACAAAAACCGCAGGACACGGAATCAAAGATAGAGAAGAAAAAGGGCATTTCATTCGCTCTATTACTTTCAAATTCTTTGGTATTTGTGGCAAACTGCAAGTAATTAGATTATCAAGCATCTAAAATTGGTAATTTGTTATTCACGAATTCATAGCGTTCTCTTTCTTGATAATCAATTATTTTAGTACCTTGCACGAAATTTTAACGGTTTTACACGTTGGGAACGGGTTCAAGCCCGTTTTCAATGTAATGTACAGCTGTCACTTGTTATTCACTTGAATTCATAGCGTTCTCTTTCTTGATAACCAACTATTTAGTACACCTTGCACGAACATTTAGCGGTTTTACACATTGGGAACGGGTTTAAGCCCGATTTCAATGCCATGTACGATTCACCCAGTACGGATTTCTTTCTCCGATGTTTCTTTATTTTGCGTCGTTACTGCCAAAGGCCTTTCATTCGTTCTATTACTTTCAAGTACTTTGGTACTTGTGGCAAACTGCAATAGACTATCAAGCATCTTATATTGGCCATTTATCATTCATTTCAATTCATAACACACTCTTATTTGAAAAATAATTATTTCGTTTACCTTGCACGAAAATTTGACGGTTTTACGTTGAAAACGGTTTCAAACCAGTTTTCAAAGTAATATACGATTTACCCAATAACAGACTTTTGTCATTTTGTCGAACCTTGCACAGATTTGTAACGAGTAACAAAATCGACGAAATTGACAGAACAAATACAAGGAATTTTCTCTCCTTGCATACCAGATCGAATATACTTGCCCGATGTTCCTCTACTTTGCGTCGTTACTACCAAATACCCAATTTACTGGAAATTCCGTGAAACTTTCATTATGGGCTAATTCGATTTCATCACCGTTATAACACCGAGAGTCATTACACACACTCATTTCGTTTTAAAACATGATTGTGAACCAAATTGTCTACTTTGCTCTTCATTTGTAAAGTCATGCTATGGAATCAGTATTTTCTTGTATTCACATAGTTTCTTTTAAATTTGTGACTTGCCTCATAAGAAATGAAAACGAAATTCCCAATTCAATGATTTGTTTCCTTTCAACAAAGAAGAAAGAAATTCCCAATTCAATGATTTGTTTCCTTTCAACAAAGAAGAAAGAGCTTTGTACCTAATTCACAAAATTCGCGCTGTGTTACATATGTTGTTACATATAATTTACTATACATTGCGTCATTGGTAGTAATGACGCAAAAATAAGAAACCATAGGACAAGCAATTACAGATAGAGAAGAAAAAGGGCATTTCATTCTCTCTATTACTTTCAAATTCTTTGAAACTTGTGGCAATCTGCAAGTAATTAGACTATCAAGCATCTAAAATTGGTAATTTGTCATTCACGAGTTCATAGTGTTCTGTTCCTTGATAATCAATCATTTCGTATACCTTGCACGAGATTTTTAACGGTTTTACACGTTGGGAATGGGTTCAAGCCCGTTTTCAATGTAATGTGCAATTGTTCACTTGTCACACTCTTTCTTGAAAATTGATTATTTCTTTTACCTTGCACGAAAATTTGACGGTTTTACCTTGGAAACGGTTTCGAACCCGTTTTCAATGAAATTTACATTGTAATTCATAGCGTTCTCTTTCTTGATAACCAATCATTTAGTACATCTTGCACCAAAATTTAACGGTTTTATACCACTGGGAACGTGTCATGTACGATTCACCCAGTAACTGATTTCTTTCTCCGATGTTACTCTACTTTGCGTCGTTACCGCCAAATACCCAATTTACCGCAAATTCAATGAAACTTCCAAAATTCTGCTAGTTCGATTTCAGCACCGTTATAATGCCGAGACTCATTACACAGACTTTGAAACCACAATCGTGAACCAAATTGTGCGATCCTAATTTGTAAAGTCATGCTGTAGAATCACTATGTTCTTGTATTATGCAGTTTCTTTTAAACTTGTGTGATTTGTGTCATCAGAAATGAAAACTAAATTCACATTTTTAATGATTTGTTTCCTTTCAACAAAGAAGAAAGAGCTCTCTACCAGATTAACAAAATTGCGGTGTGTGAAAACATTGCTTCATATAATTTACTATATTCTGCGTCATTGGTAGTAATGACGCAAAGATAAGAAACCATAGGACACGCAATTAGGATAGAGAAGAAAAAAGGCCTTTCATTTCTTCTATTACTTTCAAATAGTTTGGTACTTGTGGCAAACTGCAATCGACTATCAAGCATCTTATATTGGTCATGTATCATTCACTTGAATTCATAACACACTCTTTCTTGAAAATGAATTATTTCGTTTACCTTGCACGTAAATTTGACGGTTTTACTTTGGAAACTGTTTCAAACCCGTTTTCAATGTAATATACGATTTACCCAATAGGGGATTTTTGTCATTTTGTCTAACCTTGCACAGATTTCTAGCGAGTAACAAAATCGACGAAATCTACAGAACAAATACAAGGAATTTTCTATCCTTGTATAACCACATCGAATATACTAGCAAGATGTTTCTCTTAGCGTCGTTACTACCAAATACCCAATTTACTGGAAATTTAGTGAAACTTTCATGGGCTAATTCAATTTCATCAGCGTTATAATACTGATAGTCATTACACAGAGTAATTTCGTTTGAAAACATGATCGTGAACTCAATTTTCTACTTTGATCTTAATTTGTAAAGTCATGCTATAGAATCACTATTTCTAACTGGTGTCAACTGGTTTTAACTGGTCTCAACTGTTCTCGACTGGTCTTAACTGTTTTTTTCTCTGGTTTCAAATGGTTTTAACTGGTCTCAACTGGTTGTACTAGTTTCAACTGGTTTTAACTGGTTTCATCTGGTTTCAACTAATTTGAAATGGTCTCAACTGGTTTCAACTGGTTTCATCTGGACTCAACTGGTTTTAATTGGGTTCAACTGGTGTCAACTGGTTTTAACTGGTCTCAATTGGTTTCAACTGGCCTTAACTGTTCTCGATTGGTCTTAACTGTTTTTTTCTGGTTTCAAATGGTTTTGACTGGTCTCAACTGGTTGTACTAGTTTCAACTGGTTTTAACTGGTTTCATCTGGTTTCAACTAATTTGAAATGGTCTCAACTGGTTTTAACTGGTTTCATCTGATCTCAACTACTTTTAATTGGTTTCATCTGGATTCAACTGGTCTCAACTTGCTTTAACTGGTTTGAACTGGTCTCAACTTGATTTAACTGGGTTCAACTGATTTCAACTGGTTTGAACTGGTCTCAACTAGTTTCAATTGGTTTCATCTGATTTCAACTGGTTTGAACTGGTCTCAACTTTTTTTAACTGGTTTAAACTGGTTTGAACTGGTTTTATCTGGTTTCAACTGGTTTGAACTGCTCTCAACTGGTTTTAACTGGTTTCATCTGGTTTCAACTGGTCTCAACTTGTTTTAACTGGTTTAAACTGGTTTCATCTGGTTTCAACTGGTTTGAACTGCTCTCAACTGGTTTTAACTGGTTTCATCTGGTTTCAACTGGTCTCAACTTGTTTTAACTGGTTTGAACTGGTCTCAACTGATTTTAATTGGGTTCATCCGGTTTGAACGGGTTTGATCTGGTCTCAACAGGTTTTAATTGGGTTCAACTGATTTCAACTGGTTTGAACTGGTCTCAACTAGTTTGAACTGGTTTCATCTGATATCAACTGGTTTAAACTGGTCTCAACTTTTTTTAACTGGTTTCAACTGGTTTGAACTCGTTTCATCTGGTTTCAACTGGTTTGAACTGCTCTCAACTGGTTTTAACTGGTTTCAACTGGTCTCAACTGTTTTGAATTGGTCTCAACTGGTTTCAACTGGTCTCAACTGATTTGGACTGGTTTCAGCTGGCCTCAACTGGTTTCAACTGGTTTCAACTGGTCGCAGCTGGCCTCAACTGGTTTGAACTGGGTTCAACTGGTCTCAACTGGTTTTAACTGGTTTGAACTGGTCTCAACTGGTCTTAACTGCTTTTTTTCCGGGTTTCAAATGGTTTTAACTGATCTCAACTGGTTGTACTAGTTTCAACTGATTTTTACTGGTTTCATCTGGTTTTAACTAATTTGAAAGGGTCTCAACTGGTTTCAATTGGTTTCATCTGGACTCAACTGGTTTTACTTGGGTTCAACTGGTGTCAACTGGTTTTAACTGGTCTCAACTGGTTGTACTAGTTTCAACTGGTTTTAACTGGTTTCATCTGGTTTCAACTAATTTGAAATGGTCTCAACTGGTTTTAACTGGTTTCATCTGATCTCAACTACTTTTAATTGGTTTCATCTGGATTCAACTGGTCTCAACTTGCTTTAACTGGTTTGAACTGGTCTCAACTGGTTTTAACTGGGTTCAACTGATTTCAACTGGTTTGAACTGGTGTCAACTAGTTTCAATTGGTTTCATCTGATTTCAACTGGTTTGAACTGGTCTCAACTTTTTTAAACTGGTTTAAACTGGTTTGAACTGGTTTTATCTGGTTTCAACTGGTTTGAACTGCTCTCAACTGGTTTCAACTGGTTTGAACTGCTCTCAACTGGTTTTAACTGGTTTCATCTGGTTTCAACTAATTTGAAATGGTCTCAACTGGTTTCAACTGGTTTCATCTGGACTCAACTGGTTTTAATTGGGTTCAACTGGTGTCAACTGGTTTTAACTGGTCTCAATTGGTTTCAACTGGCCTACACTGTTCTCGACTGGTCTTAGCTGTTTTTTTTTCTGGTTTCAAATTGTTTTACCTGGTCTCAACTGGCTGTACTAGTTTCAACTGGTTTTTACTGGTTTCATCTGGTTTTAACTAATTTGAAAGGGTCTCAACTGGTTTTAATTGGTTTCATCTGGACTCAACTGGTTTTAATTGGGTTCAACTGGTGTCAACTGGTTTTAACTGGTCTCAACTGGTTTCAACTGGCCTCAACTGTTCGCGACTGGTCTTAACTGTTTTTTTTCTGGTTTCAAATGGTTTTACCTGGTCTTAACTGGCTGTACTAGTTTCAACTGCTTTTAACTGGTTTAGTCTGGTTTCAACTGGTCTCAACTTGCTTTAACTGGTTTGAACTAGTCTCAACTGGTTTTAACTGGGTTCAACTGATTTCAACTGGTTTGAACTGGTCTCAACTAGTTTCAAGTGGTTTCATCTGATTTCAACTGGTTTGAACTGGTCTCAACTTTTTTTAACTAGTTTAAACTGGTTTGAACTGTTTTCATCTGGTTTCAACTGGTTTGAACTGCTCTCAACTGGTTTTAACTGGTTTCATCTGGTTTCAACTGGTCTCAACTTGTTTTAACTGGTTTGAACTGGTCTCAACTGATTTTAATTGGGTTCATCCGGTTTGAACGGGTTTGATCTGGTCTCAACAGGTTTTAATTGGGTTCAACTGATTTCAACTGGTTTGAACTGGTCTCAACTAGTTTGAACTGGTTTCATCTGATATCAACTGGTTTAAACTGGTCTCAACTTTTTTTAACTGGTTTCAACTGGTTTGAACTCGTTTCATCTGGTTTCAACTGGTTTGAACTGCTCTCAACTGGTTTTAACTGGTTTCAACTGGTCTCAACTGTTTTGAATTGGTCTCAACTGGTTTTAACTGGTTTCAACTGGTCTCAACTGATTTGGACTGGTTTCAGCTGGCCTCAACTGGTTTCAACTGGTTTCAACTGGTCGCAGCTGGCCTCAACTGGTTTGAACTGGGTTCAACTGGTCTCAACTGGTTTTAACTGGTTTGAACTGGTCTCAACTGGTCTTAACTGCTTTTTTTCCGGGTTTCAAATGGTTTTAACTGATCTCAACTGGTTGTACTAGTTTCAACTGATTTTTACTGGTTTCATCTGGTTTTAACTAATTTGAAAGGGTCTCAACTGGTTTCAATTGGTTTCATCTGGACTCAACTGGTTTTACTTGGGTTCAACTGGTGTCAACTGGTTTTAACTGGTCTCAACTGGTTGTACTAGTTTCAACTGGTTTTAACTGGTTTCATCTGGTTTCAACTAATTTGAAATGGTCTCAACTGGTTTTAACTGGTTTCATCTGATCTCAACTACTTTTAATTGGTTTCATCTGGATTCAACTGGTCTCAACTTGCTTTAACTGGTTTGAACTGGTCTCAACTGGTTTTAACTGGGTTCAACTGATTTCAACTGGTTTGAACTGGTGTCAACTAGTTTCAATTGGTTTCATCTGATTTCAACTGGTTTGAACTGGTCTCAACTTTTTTAAACTGGTTTAAACTGGTTTCAACTGGTTTTAACTGGTTTAAACTGGTTTGAACTGTTTTCATCTGGTTTCAACTGGTTTGAACTGCTCTCAACTGGTTTTAACTGGTTTCATCTGGTTTCAACTAATTTGAAATGGTCTCAACTGGTTTCAACTGGTTTCATCTGGACTCAACTGGTTTTAATTGGGTTCAACTGGTGTCAACTGGTTTTAACTGGTCTCAATTGGTTTCAACTGGCCTACACTGTTCTCGACTGGTCTTAGCTGTTTTTTTTTCTGGTTTCAAATTGTTTTACCTGGTCTCAACTGGCTGTACTAGTTTCAACTGGTTTTTACTGGTTTCATCTGGTTTTAACTAATTTGAAAGGGTCTCAACTGGTTTTAATTGGTTTCATCTGGACTCAACTGGTTTTAATTGGGTTCAACTGGTGTCAACTGGTTTCAATTGGTCTCAACTGATTTGGACTGGTTTCAGCTGGCCTCAACCTGTTTGAACTGGTTTCAACTGGTCTCAGCTGGCCTCAACTGGTTTGAACTGGGTTCAACTGGTCTCAGCTGGTTTTAACTGGTTTGAACTGGTCTTAACTGCTTTTTTTCCGGGTTTCAAATGGTTTTAACTGATCTCAACTGGTTGTACTAGTTTGAACTGGTTTTTACTGGTTTCATCTGGTTTTAACTAATTTGAAAGGGTCTCAACTGGTTTTAATTGGTTTCATCTGGACTCAACTGGTTTTAATTGGGTTCAACTGGTGTCAACTGGTTTTAACTGGTCTCAACTGGTTTCAACTGGCCTCAACTGTTCTCGACTGGTCTTAACTGTTTTTTTTTTTCTGGTTTCAAATGGTTTTACCTGGTCTCAACTGGTTGTACTAGTTTCAACTGGTTTTAACTGGTTTCATCTGGTTTCAACTGGTCTCAACTTGCTTTAACTGGTTTGAACTGGTCTCAACTGGTTTTAACTGGGTTCAACTGATTTCAACTGGTTTTAACTGGTCTCAATTAGTTTCAATTGGTTTCATCTGATTTCAACTGGTTTGAACTGGTCTCAACTTTTTTTAACTAGTTTAAACTCGTTTGAACTGGTTTCATCTGGTTTCAACTGGTTTGAACTGCTCTCAACTGGTTTTAACTGGTTTCATCTGGTTTCAACTGGTCTCAACTTGTTTTTACTGGTTTGAACTGGTCTCAACTGATTTTAATTGGGTTCATCCGGTTTGATCGGGTTTGATCTGGTCTCAACAGGTTTTAATTGGGTTCAACTGATTTCAACTGGTTTGAACTGGTCTCAACTAGTTTGAACTGGTTTCATCTCATATCAACTGGTTTAAACTGGTCTCAACTTTTTTTTAACTGGTTTCAACTGGTTTGAACTCGTTTCATCTGGTTTCAACTGGTTTGAACTGCTCTCAACTGGTTTTAACTGGTTTCAACTGGTCTCAACTGTTTTGAATTGGTCTCAACTGGTTTTAACTGGTTTCAACTGGTCTCAACTGATTTGGACTGGTTTCAGCTGGCCTCAACTGGTTTCAAGTGGTTTCAACTGGTCGCAGCTGGCCTCAACTGGTTTGAACTGGGTTCAACTGGTCTCAACTGGTTTTAACTGGTTTGAACTGGTCTCAACTGGTCTTAACTGCTTTTTTTTCCCGGGTTTCAAATGGTTTTAACTGATCTCAACTGGTTGTACTAGTTTCAACTGGTTTTTACTGGTTTCATCTGGTTTTAACTAATTTGAAAGGGTCTCAACTGGTTTCAATTGGTTTCATCTTGACTCAACTGGTTTTACTTGGGTTCAACAGGTGTCAACTGGTTTTAACTGGTCTCAACTGGTTGTACTAGTTTCAACTGGTTTTAACTGGTTTCATCTGGTTTCAACTAATTTGAAATGGTCTCAACTGGTTTTAACTGGTTTCATCTGATCTCAACTACTTTTAATTGGTTTCATCTGGATTCAACTGGTCTCAACTTGCTTTAACTGGTTTGAACTGGTCTCAACTGGTTTTAACTGGGTTCAACTGATTTCAACTGGTTTGAACGGGTCTCAACTAGTTTCAATTGGTTTCATCTGATTTCAACTGGTTTGAACTGGTCTCAACTTTTTTTAACTGGTTTAAACTGGTTTGAACTGGTTTCATCTGGTTTCAACTGGTTTGAACTGCTCTCAACTGGTTTTAACTGGTTTCATCTGGTTTCAACTAATTTGAAATGGTCTCAACTGGTTTCAACTGGTTTCATCTGGACTCAACTGGTTTTAATTGGGTTCAACTGGTGTCAACTGGTTTTAACTGGTCTCAATTGGTTTCAACTGGCCTACACTGTTCTCGACTGGTCTTAACTGTTTTTTTTTCTGGTTTCAAATGGTTTTACCTGGTCTTAACTGGCTGTACTAGTTTCAACTGGTTTTTACTGGTTTCATCTGGTTTTAATTAATTTGAAAGGGTCTCAACTGGTTTTAATTGGTTTCATCTGGACTCAACTGGTTTTAATTGGGTTCAACTGGTGTCAACTGGTTTTAATTGGTCTCAACTGGTTTCAACTGGCCTCAACTGTTCTCGACTGGTCTTAACTGTTTTTTTTTCTGGTTTCAAATGGTTTTACCTGGTCTCAACTGGCTGTACTAGTTTCACCTGTTTTTACCTGGTTTCATCTGGTTTCAACTGGTCTCAACTTGCTTTAACTTGTTTGAACTAGTCTCAACTGGTTTTAACTGGGTTCAACTGATTTCAACTGGTTTGAACTGGTCTCAACTAGTTTCAATTGGTTTCATCTGATTTCAACTGGTTTGAACTGGTCTCAACTTTTTTTAACTAGTTTAAACTGGTTTGAACTGGTTTCATCTGGTTTCAACTGGTTTGAACTGCTCTCAACTGGTTTTAACTGGTATCATCTGGTTTCAACTGGTCTCAACTTGTTTTAACTGGTTTGAACTGGTCTCAACTGATTTTAATTGGGTTCATCCGGTTTGATCGGGTTTGATCTGGTCTCAACTAGTTTCAATTGGTTTCATCTGATTTCAACTGGTTTGAACTGGTCTCAACTTTTTTTAACTAGTTTAAACTGGTTTGAACTGGTTTCATCTGGTTTCAACTGGTTTGAACTGCTCTCAACTGGTTTTAACTGGTTTCATCTGGTTTCAACTGGTCTCAACTTGTTTTAACTGGTTTGAACTGGTCTCAACTGATTTTAATTGGGTTCAACTGATTTCAACTGGTTTGAACTGGTCTCAACTAGTTTGAACTGGTTTCATCTGATATCAACTTGTTTAAACTGGTCTCAACTTTTTTTAACTGGTTTCAACTGGTTTGAACTCGTTTCATCTTGTTTCAACTGGTTTGAACTGCTCTCAACTGGTTTTAACTGGTTTCAACTGGTCTCAACTGTTTTGAATTGGTCTCAACTGGTTTTAACTGGTTTCAACTGGTCTCAACTGATTTGGACTGGTTTCAGCTGGCCTCAACTGGTTTCAAGTGGTTTCAACTGGTCGCAGCTGGCCTCAACTGGTTTGAACTGGGTTCAACTGGTCTCAACTTGTTTTAATTGGTTTGAACTGGTCTCAACTGGTCTTAACTGCTTTTTTTTCCGGGTTTCAAATGGTTTTAACTGATCTCAACTGGTTGTACTAGTTTCAACTGGTTTTTACTGGTTTCATCTGGTTTTAACCTAATTTGAAAGGGTCTCAACTGGTTTCATTTGGTTTCATCTTGACTCAACTGGTTTTACTTGGGTTCAACTGGTGTCAACTGGTTTTAACTGGTCTCAACTTTTTTAACTGGTTTAAACTGGTTTCAACTGATTTCAACTGGTTTGAACTGGTGTCAACTAGTTTCAATTGGTTTCATCTGATTTCAACTGGTTTGAACTGGTCTCAACTTTTTTTAACTGGTTTAAACTGGTTTGAACTCGTTTCATCTGGTTTCAACTGGTTTGAACTGCTCTCAACTGGTTTTAACTGGTTTCATCTGGCTTCAACTGGTCTCAACTTGTTTTAACTGGTTTCAACTGGTTTGAACTGGTTTCATCTGGTTTCAACTGGTTTGACCTGCTCTCAACTGGTTTTAACTGGTTTCATCTGGTTTCAACTAGTCTCAACTTGTTTTAACTGGTTTGAACTGGTCTCAACTGATTTTAATTGGGTTCATCCGGTTTGAACGGGTTTGATCTGGTCTCAACAGGTTTTAATTGGGTTCAACTGATTTCAACTGGTTTGAACTGGTCTCAACTAGTTTGAACTGGTTTCATCTGATATCAACTGGTTTAAACTGGTCTCAACTTTTTTTAACTGGTGTCAACTGGTTTGAACTCGTTTCATCTGGTTTCAACTGGTTTGAACTGCTCTCAACTGGTTTTAATTGGTTTCAACTGGTCTCAACTTTTGAATTGGTCTCAACTGGTTTTAACTGGTTTCAGCTGGCCTCAACTGGTTTGAACTGGTTTCAACTGCTCTCAGCTGGCCTCAACTGGTTTGAACTGGTCGCAGCTGGCCTCAACTGGTTTTAACTGGTTTGAACTGGTCTCAACTGGTCTTAACTGCTTTTTTTCCGGGTTTCAAATGGTTTTAACTGATCTCAACTGGTTGTACTAGTTTCAACTGGTTTTTACTGGTTTCATCTGGTTTTAACTAATTTGAAAGGGTCTCAACTGGTTTCAATTGGTTTCATCTGGACTCAACTGGTTTTAATTGGGTTCAAACTGGTGTCAACTGGTTTTAACTGGTCTCAACTGGTTTCAACTGGCCCTCAACTGTTCTCCGACTGGTCTCTAACTGTTTTTTTTCTGGTTTCAAATGGTTTTACCTGGTCTCAACTGGTTGTACTAGTTTCAACTGGTTTTAACTGGTTGTCATCTGGTTTCAACTGGTCTCAACTTGCTTTAACTGGTTTGTTAGATAGAGACCGTACAAGACATGGTGGCGGTGTGGCTGTATATATTTCCAAAAGATTCAACTATAAAATAAGAGACGATTTGAATTCATCTATTTTAGAATGCCTTTGGTTTGAATTGAATTATCCAAATAAGCCTTCCATCCTTGTAGGGGAATTTTACAGACCTCCGAATTCTCACGCTGATTTCTTTGACGAATTAGAGAGGACTTTGGACTCTGCTCTCTCGGAACATATGAGTTGTACAGTATTATATTAGGCGATTTCAATTGTAATTATATGCCACACCAACATGATGTGAATGCCGAAAAAGTTATGTTTTATACAAATATGTACGGACCAAGTCAGTTACAAATACTGCTTCTACTTTTACTGCTTTTACTTTAATTGATTTGATATTTGTATCAAAGAACTTTACAGTGAATGGGGAATATTTGAGACTAGCATTAGTGATCATTATTTGGTATATGCTATTCGGGAATTCAGTGCAAAGATCCATCAAAAATCTGAATGTGCGTAATTTCGCTCATTAATAAATCTTAATGAGGAGGAATTTTATAGTGATTTGAGAAGTGCTCCGTGGCAGGTCATAAAAGATATAGACGACGTTGATGATACGTGGGATATGTGGTTGACTCTTTTCAATAATGTTGTCAACAAGCATATACCTTTGCGCAAAAAGCGGATAAGAAAACATGCATGTCCATAGATATCTGATGAGGTTGTTAAGCTCATGACGGAACGTGATAAAGTTCTCAAAGCTCCTAAAACTAACAACAGCAATGATCTTTGGAATACCTATAAATATCTAAAAAACAAAGTTACTCATCTCATGAGAATAAGAAAAAAACAGTATAACACTGACCAAATTTTACAAAATCGTAACAGCAGTAAAAAAATGTGGAAGAGCTTGAGGGAATTTACGCCTAAATCATCACCCATTTCTCCCAATACCATAAAGGTTGATGATGCAGAAGTATCGGACAACGCAAGTATTGCTGAAACATTCAACAATTTTTTCATATCTAATGCTACTAAAATTACAAAAGATCTGCAGAGAAATACTTCTCAAATGATATTAGATGAGGACAAAGGCTTTGTTCCTTCTCATTCTCAATTTAAATTAAGTATGATAACGAGAGATTTTGTATTTAGACAGTTCGAGCTTCTTGGCATAGATAAAGCAACCGGAGAAGGTCACATCGGCTACAAACTTTTAAAGATGACAAAGAATGTTATTGCAGAATCTCTTTGCGATATTATTAACAAATCCCTGTCTACGGGAGTTGTTCCACATGAATGGAAAAAGGCTCTTGTAGTACCAATATTTAAAGCAGGAGATATTTTTTCGTTGAATAACTATCGCCCCATCTCAATCTTACCAACAATGAGTAAAATTATCGAAAGGACCGTACATCAACAACTGAGCGAATTCATGAATGCGAATGATTTACTACACCCCCTAATCAATCTGGTTTCAGACCATTTCATTCCACATCAACTGCTCTTGCAAAACTTGTGAATCAGTGGTCTTTGAATATAGATAATCAAATTTCTGGAGTTGAATTCATAGATCTTCGGAAGGCATTTGACGAACCTTGCACAGATTTGTAACGAGTAACAAAATCGACGAAATCGACAGAACAAATACCAGGAATTTTCTTTCCTTGCATGCCAGATCGAATATACTTGCCCGATGTTTCTCTACTTTGCGTCGTTACTATCAAATACCCAATTTACTGGAAATTCCGTGAAACTTTCATTATGGGCTAATTCGATTTCATCACCGTTATAACACCGAGAGTCATTACACAGACTCATTTCGTTTTAAAACATGATTGTGAACCAAATTGTCTACTTTGATCTTAATTTGTAAAGTCATGCTATAGCATTTTCTTGTATTTCTTTTAAACTTGTGAATTGCGTCATTAGAAAGGAAAACGAAATTCCCAATTCAATGATTTGTTTCCTTTCTACAAAGAGGGAAGAGCTCTCTTCCAGATTTACAAAATTCGCGGTGAATGAAAACATTGCTACATATAATTTGCTATATTTTATGTCATTGGTAGTAATGACGCAAAGATAAGAAACCCTACGACACGCAATTAAAGGATAGAGAAGAAAAAAAGGCCTTTCATTCGTTCTATTACTTTCAAATACTTTGGTACTTGTGGCAAACTACAATAGACTATCAAGCATCTGATATTGGTCATCTATCATTCACCTGAATTCCTAACACACTCTTTTTTGAAAATTGATTATTTCTCTTACCTTGCACGAAAATTTGACGGTTTTACGTTGGAAACGGCTTCGAACCCGTTTTCAATGTAATGTACGATTTACCCAATAACGGATTTTGTCTAACCTTGCACAGATTTCTAGCGAGTAACAAAATCGACGAAATCAACAGAACAAATACAAGGAATTTTCTCTCCTTGTATAACACATGGAATATACTTGCCCGATGTTTCTCTACTTTGCGTCGTTTGCTACCAAATACCAAATTTACTTGAAATTAAGTGAAACTTTCATTATGAGCTAATTCGATTTCATCACCGTTATAACACCGAGAGTCATTTAACACCGAGAGTCATTACACAGACTCATTTCGTTTTAAAACATGATTGTGAACCAAATTATCTACTTTGATCTTAATTTGTAAAGTTATGCTATAGAATCACTATTTTCTTGTATTCACGCAGTTTCTTTTAAACTTGTGAATTGCGTCATAAGAAATGAAAACGAAATTCCCAATTCAATGATTTGTTTCCTTTCAACAGAGAGGGAAGAGCTCTCTACCAGATGAAATTCGTGGTGAATGAAAACATTGCTACATATAATTTACTTTATTTTACCTCATTGGTAGTAATGACGCAAAGAGAAGACACCCTACGACACGCAATTAAAGGATAGAGAAGAAAAAAAGGCCTTTCTATTACTATTACTTTCTTCTTTCTATTACTATCACGTTCTATTACTTTCAAATACTTTGGTTCTTGTGGCAAACTACAATTCATAACACACTCTTATTTGAAAAATAATTATTTCGTTTACTTGCACGAAAATTTGACGGTTTTACGTTGAAAACGGTTTCAAACCCGTTTTCAAAGTAATGTACGATTTACTCAATAACGGATTTTTGTAATTTTGTCGAACCTTGCACAGATTTGTAACGAGTAACAAAATCGACGAAATCGACAGAACAAATACCAGGAATTTTCTCTCCTTGCATACCAGATCGAATATACTTATTCGATGTTTCTCTACTTTGCGTCGTTACTACCAAATACCCAATTTACTGGAAATTCCGTGAAACTTTCATTATGGGCTAATTCGATTTCATCTTCCGTTATAACACCGAGAGTCATTACACGGACTCATTTCGTTTTAAAACATGATTGTGAACCAAATTGTCTACTTTGATCTTAATTTGTAAAGTCATGCTATAGAATCACTATTTTCTTGTATTTACACAGTTTCATTTAAACTTGTGAATTGCGTCATAAGAAATTAAAACGAAATTCAAGATTTGTTTCCTTTCAACAAAGAGCTTTGTAATAAATTCACAAAATTCGCGCTTTGTTACATATGTCGTTACATATAATTCACTATACATTGCGTCATTTTAAGTAAGTAAAGATACAGAAGAAAAAGGGCATTTCATTCGCTCTATTACTTTGAAATTCTTTGGTACTTGTGGCAAACTGCAAGTAATTAGACTATCAAGCATCTAAAATTGGTCATTTGTCATTCACGAATTCATAAAGTTCCCTTTTTTGATAATCAATTTTTTCGTATACCTTGCCCGAAATCTTAACGGTTTTACACGTTGGGAATGGGTTCAAGCCCGTTTTCAATGTAATGTACAATTGTTCATTTGTCATTCTCTTGAATTCATAGCGTTCTCTTTCTTGATAACCAATTATCTAGTGCACCTTGCACGAAAATTTAACGGTTTTATACCATTGGGAACAGGTTCAAGCCCGATTTCAATGTCATGTACGATTCACCCAGTAACGGATTTCTTTCTCCGATGTTTCTCTACGTTTCTCTCCGATGTTTCTCCGATGTTACTGCCAAATACCCAATTTACCGTAAATTCAATGAAATTCGAAAATTGTGCTAATTCGATTTCAGCACCGTTATAATGCCGACACTCATTACACAGACTTTGAAACCATGATCGTGAACCAAATTGTCTGACCTCTATTTGTCATGCTATAGAATCACTATTTTCTTGTATTCATGCAGTTTCTTTTAAACTTCTGATTTGCGTCATAAGAAATGAAAACAAAATTTACATTTTTAATGATATGTTTCCTTTCAAGAAGAAGAAAGAGCTTTTCTACCAGATTCACATAATTCACGGTGTGTGAAAACATTGTTACATATAATTTACTATACATTGCGTTATTGGTTGTAATGACGCAAAGATAAGAAACCATAGGACACGCAATTAAAGGATAGAGAAGAAAAAAGGCATTTCATTCGTTCTATTACTTTCAAATACTTTAGTACTTGTGGCAAACGGCAATAGACTATCATGCATCTTACATTGGTCATTTATCATTTACTTGAATTCACAGCGCAGTCTTTCTTGAAAATTAATTATTTCGTTTACGTTGCACGAAAAATTGACGCTTTTACGTTGGAAATGGTTTCAAACCTATTTCAACGTAATGTACGATTTACCTAATAACTTATTTTTGTTTTGTCGAACCTTGCACAGATTTCTAGCAAGTAACAAAATCGACGAAATCGACAAAACAAATACAAGGAATTTTCTCTCCTTACATACCAGATCGAATATACCGATGTTTCTCTACTTAGCGTCGTTGCTACCAAATACCCAATTTACTGGAAATTTAGTGAAATTTTCATTATGGGCTAGTTCGATCTCATCACCGTTCGAGAATCATTACACAGAATAATTTTGTTTTAAAACATGATCGTGAACCAAATTGTCTACTTTGATCTTAATTTGTAAAGTCATTCTATAGAATAACTATTTTCTTGTATTCACGCAGTTTCTTTAAAACTTGTGAATGCGTCATAAGAAATGAAAAAGAAAGTCCGAATTCAATGATTTGTTTCCTCTCAACAAAGAAGAAAGAGCTTTGCACCTAATTCACAAAATTCGTGCTGTGTTACATATGTTGTTACACATAATTTAATATACATTGCGTCATTGGCAAAGACACAAAGGACAAAAACCGCAGGACACGGAATCAAAGATAGAGAAGAAAAAGGGCATTTCATTCGCTCTATTACTTTCAAATTCTTTGGTATTTGTGGCAAACTGCAAGTAATTAGATTATCAAGCATCTAAAATTGGTAATTTGTTATTCACGAATTCATAGCGTTCTCTTTCTTGATAATCAATTATTTTAGTACCTTGCACGAAATTTTAACGGTTTTACACGTTGGGAACGGGTTCAAGCCCGTTTTCAATGTAATGTACAGCTGTCACTTGTTATTCACTTGAATTCATAGCGTTCTCTTTCTTGATAACCAACTATTTAGTACACCTTGCACGAACATTTAGCGGTTTTACACATTGGGAACGGGTTTAAGCCCGATTTCAATGCCATGTACGATTCACCCAGTACGGATTTCTTTCTCCGATGTTTCTTTATTTTGCGTCGTTACTGCCAAAGGCCTTTCATTCGTTCTATTACTTTCAAGTACTTTGGTACTTGTGGCAAACTGCAATAGACTATCAAGCATCTTATATTGGCCATTTATCATTCATTTCAATTCATAACACACTCTTATTTGAAAAATAATTATTTCGTTTACCTTGCACGAAAATTTGACGGTTTTACGTTGAAAACGGTTTCAAACCAGTTTTCAAAGTAATATACGATTTACCCAATAACGGACTTTTGTCATTTTGTCCAACCTTGCACAGATTTGTAACGAGTAACAAAATCGACGAAATCGACAGAACAAATACCAGGAATTTTCTCTCCTTGCATGCCAGATCGAATATACTTGCCCGATGTTTCTCTACTTTGCGTCGTTACTATCAAATACCCAATTTACTGGAAATTCCGTGAAACTTTCATTATGGGCTAATTCGATTTCATCACCGTTATAACACCGAGAGTCATTACACAGACTCATTTCGTTTTAAAACATGATTGTGAACCAAATTGTCTACTTTGATCTTAATTTGTAAAGTCATGCTATAGCATTTTCTTGTATTTCTTTTAAACTTGTGAATTGCGTCATTAGAAAGGAAAACGAAATTCCCAATTCAATGATTTGTTTCCTTTCTACAAAGAGGGAAGAGCTCTCTTCCAGATTTACAAAATTCGCGGTGAATGAAAACATTGCTACATATAATTTGCTATATTTTATGTCATTGGTAGTAATGACGCAAAGATAAGAAACCCTACGACACGCAATTAAAGGATAGAGAAGAAAAAAAGGCCTTTCATTCGTTCTATTACTTTCAAATACTTTGGTACTTGTGGCAAACTACAATAGACTATCAAGCATCTTATATTGGTCATCTATCATTCACCTGAATTCCTAACACACTCTTTCTTGAAAATTGATTATTTCTCTTACCTTGCACGAAAATTTGACGGTTTTACGTTGGAAACGGTTTCGAACCCGTTTTCAATGTAATGTACGATTTACCCAATAACGGATTTTGTCTAACCTTGCACAGATTTCTAGCGAGTAACAAAATCGACGAAATCAACAGAACAAATACAAGGAATTTTCTCTCCTTGTATAACACATGGAATATACTTGCACGATGTTTCTCTACTTTGCGTCGTTTGCTACCAAATACCAAATTTACTTGAAATTAAGTGAAACTTTCATTATGAGCTAATTCGATTTCATCACCGTTATAACACCGAGAGTCATTTAACACCGAGAGTCATTACACAGACTCATTTCGTTTTAAAACATGATTGTGAACCAAATTATCTACTTTGATCTTAATTTGTAAAGTTATGCTATAGAATCACTATTTTCTTGTATTCACGCAGTTTCTTTTAAACTTGTGAATTGCGTCATAAGAAATGAAAACGAAATTCCCAATTCAATGATTTGTTTCCTTTCAACAAAGAGGGAAGAGCTCTCTACCAGATGAAATTCGTGGTGAATGAAAACATTGCTACATATAATTTACATTATTTTACCTCATTGGTAGTAATGACGCAAAGAGAAGACACCCTACGACACGCAATTAAAGGATAGAGAAGAAAAAAAGGCCTTTCTATTACTATTACTTTCTTCTTTCTATTACTATCACGTTCTATTACTTTCAAATACTTTGGTTCTTGTGGCAAACTACAATTCATAACACACTCTTATTTGAAAAATAATTATTTCGTTTACTTGCACGAAAATTTGACGGTTTTACGTTGAAAACGGTTTCAAACCCGTTTTCAAAGTAATGTACGATTTACTCAATAACGGATTTTTGTAATTTTGTCGAACCTTGCACAGATTTGTAACGAGTAACAAAATCGACGAAATCGACAGAACAAATACCAGGAATTTTCTCTCCTTGCATACCAGATCGAATATACTTGTCCGATGTTTCTCTACTTTGCGTCGTTACTACCAAATACCCAATTTACTGGAAATTCCGTGAAACTTTCATTATGGGCTAATTCGATTTCATCTTCCGTTATAACACCGAGAGTCATTACACGGACTCATTTCGTTTTAAAACATGATTGTGAACCAAATTGTCTACTTTGATCTTAATTTGTAAAGTCATGCTATAGAATCACTATTTTCTTGTATTTACGCAGTTTCATTTAAACTTGTGAATTGCGTCATAAGAAATGAAAACGAAATTCAAGATTTGTTTCCTTTCAACAAAGAGCTTTGTAATAAATTCACAAAATTCGCGCTTTGTTACATATGTCGTTACATATAATTCACTATATATTGCGTCATTTTAAGTAATGACGCAAAGATAAGAAACCATAGGACACGCAATTAAAGATAGAGAAGAAAAAGGGCATTTCATTCCCTCTATTACTTTAAAATTCTTTGGTACTTGTGGCAAACTGCAAGTAATTAGACTATCAAGCATCTAAAATTGGTCATTTGTCATTCACGAATTCATAACGTTCCCTTTTTTGATAATCAATTTTTTCGTATACCTTGCCCGAAGTTTTAACGGTTTTACACGTTGGGAATGGGTTCAAGCCCGTTTTCAATGTAATGTACAATTGTTCATTTGCCATTCACTTGAATTCATAGCGTTCTCTTTCTTGATAACCAATTATCTAGTGCACCTTGCACGAAAATTTAACGGTTTTATACCATTGGGAACAGGTTCAAGCCCGATTTCAATGTCATGTACGATTCACCCAGTAACGGATTTCTTTCTCCGATGTTTCTCTACTTTGCGTCGTTACTGCCAAATACCCAATTTACCGTAAATTCAATGAAATTCGAAAATTGTGCTAATTCGATTTCAGCACCGTTATAATGCCGACACTCATTACACAGACTTTGAAACCATGATCGTGAACCAAATTGTCTGATCTCTATTTGTCATGCTATAGAATCACTATTTTCTTGTATTCATGCAGTTTCTTTTAAACTTCTGATTTGCGTCATAAGAAATGAAAACAAAATTTACATTTTTAATGATTTGTTTCCTTTCAAGAAAGAAGAAAGAGCTTTTCTACCAGATTCACATAATTCGCGGTGTGTGAAAACATTGTTACATATAATTTACTATACATTGCGTTATTGGTTGTAATGACGCAAAGATAAGAAACCATAGGACACGCAATTAAAGGATAGAGAAGAAAAAAGGCATTTCATTCGTTCTATTACTTTCAAATACTTTAGTACTTGTGGCAAACGGCAATAGACTATCATGCATCTTACATTGGTCATTTATCATTTACTTGAATTCACAGCGCAGTCTTTCTTGAAAATTAATTATTTCGTTTACGTTGCACGAAAAATTGACGCTTTTACGTTGGAAATGGTTTCAAACCTATTTCAACGTAATGTACGATTTACCTAATAACTTATTTTTATTCAAATTTATGAAGTTCTTCCGTCGTGATGTTTTCATTGCAACTGATTGACAAATTGCCCTACATCGACGTAAATAAGCACTGAATTGATCAGTGTTTTAGTAGTAGCCATGATTTTTATCATGGCTACTACTAAAACACTGATCAATTCAGTGCTTATTTACGTCGATGTAGGGCAATTTGTCAATCAGTTGCAATAACTTATTTTTGTTTTGTCGAACCTTGCACAGATTTCTAGCAAGTAACAAAATCGACGAAATCGACAAAACAAATACAAGGAATTTTCTCTCCCTACATACCAGATCGAATATACCGATGTTTCTCTACTTAGCGTCGTTGCTACCAAATACCCAATTTACTGGAAATTTAGTGAAATTTTCATTATGGGCTAGTTCGATCTCATGACCGTTCGAGAATCATTACACAGAATAATTTTGTTTTAAAACATGATCGTGAACCAAATTGTCTACTTTGATCTTAATTTGTAAAGTCATTCTATAGAATCACTATTTTCTTGTATTCACGCAGTTTCTTTAAAACTTGTGAATGCGTCGTAAGAAATGAAAAAGAAAGTCCGAATTCAATGATTTGTTTCCTCTCAACAAAGAAGAAAGAGCTTTGCACCTAATTCACAAAATTCGTGCTGTGTTACATATGTTGTTACACATAATTTAATATACATTGCGTCATTGGCAAAGACACAAAGGACAAAAACCGCAGGACACGGAATCAAAGATAGAGAAGAAAAAGGGCATTTCATTCGCTCTATTATTTTCAAATTCTTTGGTATTTGTGGCAAACTGCAAGTAATTAGATTATCAAGCATCTAAAATTGGTAATTTGTTATTCACGAATTCATAGCGTTCTCTTTCTTGATAATCAATTATTTTAGTACCTTGCACGAAATTTTAACGGTTTTACACGTTGGGAACGGGTTCAAGCCCGTTTTCAATGTAATGTACAGCTGTCACTTGTTATTCACTTTGAATTCATAGCGTTCTCTTTCTTGATAACCAACTATTTAGTACACCTTGCACGAACATTTAGCGGTTTTACACATTGGGAACGGGTTTAAGCCCGATTTCAATGCCATGTACGATTCACCCAGTACGGATTTCTTTCTCCGATGTTTCTTTATTTTGCGTCGTTACTGCCAAAGGCCTTTCATTCGTTCTATTACTTTCAAATACTTTGGTACTTGTGGCAAACTGCAATAGACTATCAAGCATCTTATATTGGCCATTTATCATTCATTTCAATTCATAACACACTCTTATTTGAAAAATAATTATTTCGTTTACCTTGCACGAAAATTTGACGGTTTTACGTTGAAAACGGTTTCAAACCAGTTTTCAAAGTAATATACGATTTACCCAATAACGGACTTTTGTCATTTTGTCGAACCTTGCACAGATTTGTAACGAGTAACAAAATCGACGAAATTGACAGAACAAATACAAGGAATTTTCTCTCCTTGCATACCAGATCGAATATACTTGCCCGATGTTCCTCTACTTTGCGTCGTTACTACCAAATACCCAATTTACTGGAAATTCCGTGAAACTTTCATTATGGGCTAATTCGATTTCATCACCGTTATAACACCGAGAGTCATTACACACACTCATTTCGTTTTAAAACATGATTGTGAACCAAATTGTCTACTTTGCTCTTCATTTGTAAAGTCATGCTATGGAATCAGTATTTTCTTGTATTCACATAGTTTCTTTTAAATTTGTGACTTGCCTCATAAGAAATGAAAACGAAATTCCCAATTCAATGATTTGTTTCCTTTCAACAAAGAAGAAAGAAATTCCCAATTCAATGATTTGTTTCCTTTCAACAAAGAAGAAAGAGCTTTGTACCTAATTCACAAAATTCGCGCTGTGTTACATATGTTGTTACATATAATTTACTATACATTGCGTCATTGGTAGTAATGACGCAAAAATAAGAAACCATAGGACAAGCAATTACAGATAGAGAAGAAAAAGGGCATTTCATTCTCTCTATTACTTTCAAATTCTTTGAAACTTGTGGCAATCTGCAAGTAATTAGACTATCAAGCATCTAAAATTGGTAATTTGTCATTCACGAGTTCATAGTGTTCTGTTCCTTGATAATCAATCATTTCGTATACCTTGCACGAGATTTTTAACGGTTTTACACGTTGGGAATGGGTTGAAGCCCGTTTTCAATGTAATGTGCAATTGTTCACTTGTCACACTCTTTCTTGAAAATAGATTATTTCTTTTACCTTGCACGAAAATTTGACGGTTTTACGTTGGAAACGGTTTCGAACCCGTTTTCAATGAAATGTACATTGTAATTCATAGCGTTCTCTTTCTTGATAACCAATCATTTAGTACATCTTGCACCAAAATTTAACGGTTTTATACCACTGGGAACGTGTCATGTACGATTCACCCAGTAACTGATTTCTTTCTCCGATGTTACTCTACTTTGCGTCGTTACCGCCAAATACCCAATTTACCGCAAATTCAATGAAACTTCCAAAATTCTGCTAGTTCGATTTCAGCACCGTTATAATGCCGAGACTCATTACACAGACTTTGAAACCACAATCGTGAACCAAATTGTGCGATCCTAATTTGTAAAGTCACGCTGTAGAATCACTATGTTCTTGTATTATGCAGTTTCTTTTAAACTTGTGTGATTTGTGTCATCAGAAATGAAAACTAAATTCACATTTTTAATGATTTGTTTCCTTTCAACAAAGAAGAAAGAGCTCTCTACCAGATTAACAAAATTGCGGTGTGTGAAAACATTGCTTCATATAATTTACTATATTCTGCGTCATTGGTAGTAATGACGCAAAGATAAGAAACCATAGGACACGCAATTAGGATAGAGAAGAAAAAAGGCCTTTCATTTCTTCTATTACTTTCAAATAGTTTGGTACATGTGGCAAACTGCAATCGACTATCAAGCATCTTATATTGGTCATGTATCATTCACTTGAATTCATAACACACTCTTTCTTGAAAATGAATTATTTCGTTTACCTTGCACTGCACGTAAATTTGACGGTTTTACTTTGGAAACTGTTTCAAACCCGTTTTCAATGTAATATACGATTTACCCAATAGGGGATTTTTGTCATTTTGTCTAACCTTGCACAGATTTCTAGCGAGTAACAAAATCGACGAAATCTACAGAACAAATACAAGGAATTTTCTATCCTTGTATAACCACATCGAATATACTAGCAAGATGTTTCTCTTAGCGTCGTTACTACCAAATACCCAATTTACTGGAAATTTAGTGAAACTTTCATGGGCTAATTCAATTTCATCAGCGTTATAATACTGATAGTCATTACACAGAGTACTTTCGTTTGAAAACATGATCGTGAACTCAATTTTCTACTTTGATCTTAACTTGTAAAGTCATGCTATAGAATCGCTATTTCTAACTGGTGTCAACTGGTTTTAACTGGTCTCAACTGGTTTCAACTGGTTTCATCTGGAATCAACTGGTTTTAATTGGGTTCAACTGGTGTCAACTGGTTTTAACTGGTCTCAACTGTTCTCGACTGGTCTTAACTGTTTTTTTCTCTGGTTTCAAATGGTTTTAACTGGTCTCAACTGGTTGTACTAGTTTCAACTGGTTTCATCTGGTTTCAACTAATTTGAAATGGTCTCAACTGGTTTCAACTGGTTTCATCTGGACTCAACTGGTTTTAATTGGGTTCAACTGGTGTCAACTGGTTTTAACTGGTCTCAATTGGTTTCAACTGGCCTTAACTGTTCTCGATTGGTCTTAACTGTTTTTTCTGGTTTCAAATGGTTTTGACTGGTCTCAACTGGTTGTACTAGTTTCAACTGGTTTTAACTGGTTTCATCTGGTTTCAACTAATTTGAAATGGTCTCCACTGGTTGTAACTGGTTTTATCTGATTTCAACTACTTTTAATTGGTTTCATCTGGATTCAACTGGTCTCAACTTGCTTTAACTGGTTTGAACTGGTCTCAACTGGATTTAACTGGGTTCAACTGATTTCAACTGGTTTGAACTGGTCTCAACTAGTTTCAATTGGTTTCATCTGATTTCAACTGGTTTGAACTGGTCTCAACTTTTTTTAACTGGTTTAAACTGGTTTGAACTGGTTTGAACTGGTTTTATCTGGTTTCAACTGGTTTGAACTGCTCTCAACTGGTTTTAACTGCTTTCATCTGGTTTCAACTGGTCTCAACTTGTTTTAACTGGTTTAAACTGGTTTCATCTGGTTTCAACTGGTTTGAACTGCTCTCAACTGGTTTTAACTGGTTTCATCTGGTTTCAACTGGTCTCAACTTGTTTTAACTGGTTTGAACTGGTCTCAACTGATTTTAATTGGGTTCATCCGGTTTGAACGGGTTTGATCTGGTCTCAACAGGTTTTAATTGGGTTCAACTGATTTCAACTGTTTTGAACTGGTCTCAACTAGTTTGAACTGGTTTCATCTGATATCAACTGGTTTAAACTGGTCTCAACTTTTTTAACTGGTTTCAACTGGTTTGAACTCGTTTCATCTGGTTTCAACTGGTTTGAACTGCTCTCAACTGGTGTTAACTGGTTTCAACTGGTCTCAACTGTTTTGAATTGGTCTCAACTGGTTTTAACTGGTTTCAACTGGTCTCAACTGATTTGGACTGGTTTCAGCTGGCCTCA
Source organism: Diadema antillarum (assembly GCF_040938485.1). Taxonomy (NCBI): domain Eukaryota; kingdom Metazoa; phylum Echinodermata; class Echinoidea; order Diadematoida; family Diadematidae; genus Diadema; species Diadema antillarum. The sequence goes on along the minus strand of NW_027272075.1, from coordinate 1,149,455 downwards.
ACTGGTTTCAACTGGTTTCAACTGGTCGCAGCTGGCCTCAACTGGTTTGAACTGGGTTCAACTGGTCTCAACTGGTTTTAACTGGTTTGAACTGGTCTCAACTGGTCTTAACTGCTTTTTTTCCGGGTTTCAAATGGTTTTAACTGATCTCAACTGGTTGTACTAGTTTCAACTGGTTTTTACTGGTTTCATCTGGTTTTAAATAATTTGAAAGGGTCTCAACTGGTTTTAATTGGTTTCATCTGGACTCAACTGGTTTTATTTGGGTTCAACTGTTGTCAACTGGTTTTCACTGGTCTCAACTGGTTGTACTAGTTTCAACTGGTTTTAACTGGTTTCATCTGGTTTCAACTAATTTGAAATGGTCTCAACTGGTTTTAACTGGTTTCATCTGATCTCAACTACTTTAAATTGGTTTCATCTGGATTCAACTGTTCTCAACTTGCTTTAACTGGTTTGAACTGGTCTCAACTGGTTTTAACTGGGTTCAACTGATTTCAACTGGTTTGAACTGGTCTCAACTAGTTTCAATTGGTTTCATCTGAATTCAACTGGTTTGAACTGGTCTCAACTTTTTTTAACTGGTTTAAACTGGTTTGAACTGGTTTCATCTGGTTTCAACTGGTTTTAACTGGTTTTAACTGGTTTAAACTGGTTTGAACTGGTTTCATCTGGTTTCAACTGGTTTGAACTGCTCTCAACTGGTTTTCACTGGTTTCATCTGGTTTCAACTAATTTGAAAGGGTCTCAACTGGTTTTAATTGGTTTCATCTGGACTCAACTGGTTTTAATTGGGTTCAACTGTTGTCAACTGGTTTTAACTGGTCTCAACTGGTTTCAACTGGCCTCAACTGTTCTCGACTGGTCTTAACTGTTTTTTTTTTCTGGTTTAAATTTTTTTTACCTGGTCTCAACTGGCTGTACTAGTTTCAACTGGTTTTAACTGGTGTCATCTGGTTTCAACTGGTCTCAACTTGCTTTAACTGGTTTGAACTGGTCTCAACTGGTTTTAACTGGGTTCAAATGATTTCAACTGGTTTGAACTGGTCTCAACTTTTTTAACTAGTTTAAACTGGTTTGAACTGGTTTCATCTGGTTTCAACTGGTTTGAACTGCTCTCAACTGGTTTTAACTGGTTTCATCTGGTTTCAACTGGTCTCAACTTGTTTTAACTGGTTTGAACTGGTCTCAACTGATTTTAATTGGGTTCAACTGGTCTCAACTGGTTTTAACTGGTTTGAACTGGTCTCAACTGGTCTTAACTGCTTTTTTTCCGGGTTTCAAATGGTTTTAACTGATCTCAACTGGTTGTACTAGTTTCAACTGGTTTCAACTGGTTTCATCTGGACTCAACTGGTTTTAATTGGGTTCAACTGGTGTCAACTGGTTTTAACTGGTCTCAATTGGTTTCAACTGGCCTTAACTGTTCTCGATTGGTCTTAACTGTTTTTTCTGGTTTCAAATGGTTTTGACTGGTCTCAACTGGTTGTACTAGTTTCAACTGGTTTTAACTGGTTTCATCTGGTTTCAACTAATTTGAAATGGTCTCAACTGGTTGTAACTGGTTTTATCTGATTTCAACTACTTTTAATTGGTTTCATCTGGATTCAACTGGTCTCAACTTGCTTTAACTGGTTTGAACTGGTCTCAACTGGATTTAACTGGGTTCAACTGATTTCAACTGGTTTGAACTGGTCTCAACTAGTTTCAATTGGTTTCATCTGATTTCAACTGGTTTGAACTGGTCTCAACTTTTTTTAACTGGTTTGAACTGGTTTGAACTGGTTTTATCTGGTTTCAACTGGTTTGAACTGCTCTCAACTGGTTTTAACTGGTTTCATCTGGTTTCAACTGGTCTCAACTTGTTTTAACTGGTTTAAACTGGTTTCATCTGGTTTCAACTGGTTTGAACTGCTCTCAACTGGTTTTAACTGGTTTCATCTGGTTTCAACTGGTCTCAACTTGTTTTAACTGGTTTGAACTGGTCTCAACTGATTTTAATTGGGTTCATCCGGTTTGAACGGGTTTGATCTGGTCTCAACAGGTTTTAATTGGGTTCAACTGATTTCAACTGTTTTGAACTGGTCTCAACTAGTTTGAACTGGTTTCATCTGATATCAACTGGTTTAAACTGGTCTCAACTTTTTTAACTGGTTTCAACTGGTTTGAACTCGTTTCATCTGAAAATTTAACGGTTTTATACCATTGGGAACAGGTTCAAGCCCGATTTCAATGTCATGTACGATTCACCCAGTAACGGATTTCTTTCTCCGATGTTTCTCTACGTTTCTCTCCGATGTTTCTCCGATGTTACTGCCAAATACCCAATTTACCGTAAATTCAATGAAATTCGAAAATTGTGCTAATTCGATTTCAGCACCGTTATAATGCCGACACTCATTACACAGACTTTGAAACCATGATCGTGAACCAAATTGTCTGACCTCTATTTGTCATGCTATAGAATCACTATTTTCTTGTATTCATGCAGTTTCTTTTAAACTTCTGATTTGCGTCATAAGAAATGAAAACAAAATTTACATTTTTAATGATATGTTTCCTTTCAAGAAGAAGAAAGAGCTTTTCTACCAGATTCACATAATTCACGGTGTGTGAAAACATTGTTACATATAATTTACTATACATTGCGTTATTGGTTGTAATGACGCAAAGATAAGAAACCATAGGACACGCAATTAAAGGATAGAGAAGAAAAAAGGCATTTCATTCGTTCTATTACTTTCAAATACTTTAGTACTTGTGGCAAACGGCAATAGACTATCATGCATCTTACATTGGTCATTTATCATTTACTTGAATTCACAGCGCAGTCTTTCTTGAAAATTAATTATTTCGTTTACGTTGCACGAAAAATTGACGCTTTTACGTTGGAAATGGTTTCAAACCTATTTCAACGTAATGTACGATTTACCTAATAACTTATTTTTGTTTTGTCGAACCTTGCACAGATTTCTAGCAAGTAACAAAATCGACGAAATCGACAAAACAAATACAAGGAATTTTCTCTCCTTACATACCAGATCGAATATACCGATGTTTCTCTACTTAGCGTCGTTGCTACCAAATACCCAATTTACTGGAAATTTAGTGAAATTTTCATTATGGGCTAGTTCGATCTCATCACCGTTCGAGAATCATTACACAGAATAATTTTGTTTTAAAACATGATCGTGAACCAAATTGTCTACTTTGATCTTAATTTGTAAAGTCATTCTATAGAATAACTATTTTCTTGTATTCACGCAGTTTCTTTAAAACTTGTGAATGCGTCATAAGAAATGAAAAAGAAAGTCCGAATTCAATGATTTGTTTCCTCTCAACAAAGAAGAAAGAGCTTTGCACCTAATTCACAAAATTCGTGCTGTGTTACATATGTTGTTACACATAATTTAATATACATTGCGTCATTGGCAAAGACACAAAGGACAAAAACCGCAGGACACGGAATCAAAGATAGAGAAGAAAAAGGGCATTTCATTCGCTCTATTACTTTCAAATTCTTTGGTATTTGTGGCAAACTGCAAGTAATTAGATTATCAAGCATCTAAAATTGGTAATTTGTTATTCACGAATTCATAGCGTTCTCTTTCTTGATAATCACTTATTTTAGTACCTTGCACGAAATTTTAACGGTTTTACACGTTGGGAACGGGTTCAAGCCCGTTTTCAATGTAATGTACAGCTGTTACTTGTTATTCACTTGAATTCATAGCGTTCTCTTTCTTGATAACCAACTATTTAGTACACCTTGCACGAACATTTAGCGGTTTTACACATTGGGAACGGGTTCAAGCCCGATTTCAATGCCATGTACGATTCACCCAGTACGGATTTATTTCTCCGATGTTTCTTTATTTTGCGTCGTTACTGCCAAAGGCCTTTCATTCGTTCTATTACTTTCAAATACTTTGGTACTTGTGGCAAACTGCAATAGACTATCAAGCATCTTATATTGGCCATTTATCATTCATTTCAATTCATTACACACTCTTATTTGAAAAATAGTTATTTCGTTTACTTTGCACGAAAATTTGACGGTTTTACGTTGAAAACGGTTTCAAACCAGTTTTCAAAGTAATATACGATTTACCCAATAACGGACTTTTGTCATTTTGTCCAACCTTGCACAGATTTGTAACGAGTAACAAAATCGACGAAATCGACAGAACAAATACCAGGAATTTTCTCTCCTTGAATGCCAGATCGAATATACTTGCCCGATGTTTCTCTACTTTGCGTCGTTACTATCAAATACCCAATTTACTGGAAATTCCGTGAAACTTTCATTATGGGCTAATTCGATTTCATCACCGTTATAACACCGAGAGTCATTACACAGACTCATTTCGTTTTAAAACATGATTGTGAACCAAATTGTCTACTTTGATCTTAATTTGTAAAGTCATGCTATAGCATTTTCTTGTATTTCTTTTAAACTTGTGAATTGCGTCATTAGAAAGGAAAACGAAATTCCCAATTCAATGATTTGTTTCCTTTCTACAAAGAGGGAAGAGCTCTCTTCCAGATTTACAAAATTCGCGGTGAATGAAAACATTGCTACATATAATTTGCTATATTTTATGTCATTGGTAGTAATGACGCAAAGATAAGAAACCCTACGACACGCAATTAAAGGATAGAGAAGAAAAAAAGGCCTTTCATTCGTTCTATTACTTTCAAATACTTTGGTACTTGTGGCAAACTACAATAGACTATCAAGCATCTTATATTGGTCATCTATCATTCACCTGAATTCCTAACACACTCTTTCTTGAAAATTGATTATTTCTCTTACCTTGCACGAAAATTTGACGGTTTTACGTTGGAAACGGTTTCGAACCCGTTTTCAATGTAATGTACGATTTACCCAATAACGGATTTTGTCTAACCTTGCACAGATTTCTAGCGAGTAACAAAATCGACGAAATCAACAGAACAAATACAAGGAATTTTCTCTCCTTGTATAACACATGGAATATACTTGCACGATGTTTCTCTACTTTGCGTCGTTTGCTACCAAATACCAAATTTACTTGAAATTAAGTGAAACTTTCATTATGAGCTAATTCGATTTCATCACCGTTATAACACCGAGAGTCATTTAACACCGAGAGTCATTACACAGACTCATTTCGTTTTAAAACATGATTGTGAACCAAATTATCTACTTTGATCTTAATTTGTAAAGTTATGCTATAGAATCACTATTTTCTTGTATTCACGCAGTTTCTTTTAAACTTGTGAATTGCGTCATAAGAAATGAAAACGAAATTCCCAATTCAATGATTTGTTTCCTTTCAACAAAGAGGGAAGAGCTCTCTACCAGATGAAATTCGTGGTGAATGAAAACATTGCTACATATAATTTACTTTATTTTACCTCATTGGTAGTAATGACGCAAAGAGAAGACACCCTACGACACGCAATTAAAGGATAGAGAAGAAAAAAAGGCCTTTCTATTACTATTACTTTCTTCTTTCTATTACTATCACGTTCTATTACTTTCAAATACTTTGGTTCTTGTGGCAAACTACAATTCATAACACACTCTTATTTGAAAAATAATTATTTCGTTTACTTGCACGAAAATTTGACGGTTTTACGTTGAAAACGGTTTCAAACCCGTTTTCAAAGTAATGTACGATTTACTCAATAACGGATTTTTGTAATTTTGTCGAACCTTGCACAGATTTGTAACGAGTAACAAAATCGACGAAATCGACAGAACAAATACCAGGAATTTTCTCTCCTTGCATACCAGATCGAATATACTTGTCCGATGTTTCTCTACTTTGCGTCGTTACTACCAAATACCCAATTTACTGGAAATTCCGTGAAACTTTCATTATGGGCTAATTCGATTTCATCTTCCGTTATAACACCGAGAGTCATTACACGGACTCATTTCGTTTTAAAACATGATTGTGAACCAAATTGTCTACTTTGATCTTAATTTGTAAAGTCATGCTATAGAATCACTATTTTCTTGTATTTACGCAGTTTCATTTAAACTTGTGAATTGCGTCATAAGAAATGAAAACGAAATTCAAGATTTGTTTCCTTTCAACAAAGAGCTTTGTAATAAATTCACAAAATTCGCGCTTTGTTACATATGTCGTTACATATAATTCACTATATATTGCGTCATTTTAAGTAATGACGCAAAGATAAGAAACCATAGGACACGCAATTAAAGATAGAGAAGAAAAAGGGCATTTCATTCCCTCTATTACTTTAAAATTCTTTGGTACTTGTGGCAAACTGCAAGTAATTAGACTATCAAGCATCTAAAATTGGTCATTTGTCATTCACGAATTCATAACGTTCCCTTTTTTGATAATCAATTTTTTCGTATACCTTGCCCGAAGTTTTAACGGTTTTACACGTTGGGAATGGGTTCAAGCCCGTTTTCAATGTAATGTACAATTGTTCATTTGCCATTCACTTGAATTCATAGCGTTCTCTTTCTTGATAACCAATTATCTAGTGCACCTTGCACGAAAATTTAACGGTTTTATACCATTGGGAACAGGTTCAAGCCCGATTTCAATGTCATGTACGATTCACCCAGTAACGGATTTCTTTCTCCGATGTTTCTCTACTTTGCGTCGTTACTGCCAAATACCCAATTTACCGTAAATTCAATGAAATTCGAAAATTGTGCTAATTCGATTTCAGCACCGTTATAATGCCGACACTCATTACACAGACTTTGAAACCATGATCGTGAACCAAATTGTCTGATCTCTATTTGTCATGCTATAGAATCACTATTTTCTTGTATTCATGCAGTTTCTTTTAAACTTCTGATTTGCGTCATAAGAAATGAAAACAAATTTACATTTTTAATGATTTGTTTCCTTTCAAGAAAGAAGAAAGAGCTTTTCTACCAGATTCACATAATTCGCGGTGTGTGAAAACATTGTTACATATAATTTACTATACATTGCGTTATTGGTTGTAATGACGCAAAGATAAGAAACCATAGGACACGCAATTAAAGGATAGAGAAGAAAAAAGGCATTTCATTCGTTCTATTACTTTCAAATACTTTAGTACTTGTGGCAAACGGCAATAGACTATCATGCATCTTACATTGGTCATTTATCATTTACTTGAATTCACAGCGCAGTCTTTCTTGAAAATTAATTATTTCGTTTACGTTGCACGAAAAATTGACGCTTTTACGTTGGAAATGGTTTCAAACCTATTTCAACGTAATGTACGATTTACCTAATAACTTATTTTTATTCAAATTTATGAAGTTCTTCCGTCGTGATGTTTTCATTGCAACTGATTGACAAATTGCCCTACATCGACGTAAATAAGCACTGAATTGATCAGTGTTTTAGTAGTAGCCATGATTTTTATCATGGCTACTACTAAAACACTGATCAATTCAGTGCTTATTTACGTCGATGTAGGGCAATTTGTCAATCAGTTGCAATAACTTATTTTTGTTTTGTCGAACCTTGCACAGAGTTCTAGCAAGTAACAAAATCGACGAAATCGACAAAACAAATACAAGGAATTTTCTCTCCCTACATACCAGATCGAATATACCGATGTTTCTCTACTTAGCGTCGTTGCTACCAAATACCCAATTTACTGGAAATTTAGTGAAATTTTCATTATGGGCTAGTTCGATCTCATGACCGTTCGAGAATCATTACACAGAATAATTTTGTTTTAAAACATGATCGTGAACCAAATTGTCTACTTTGATCTTAATTTGTAAAGTCATTCTATAGAATCACTATTTTCTTGTATTCACGCAGTTTCTTTAAAACTTGTGAATGCGTCGTAAGAAATGAAAAAGAAAGTCCGAATTCAATGATTTGTTTCCTCTCAACAAAGAAGAAAGAGCTTTGCACCTAATTCACAAAATTCGTGCTGTGTTACATATGTTGTTACACATAATTTAATATACATTGCGTCATTGGCAAAGACACAAAGGACAAAAACCGCAGGACACGGAATCAAAGATAGAGAAGAAAAAGGGCATTTCATTCGCTCTATTATTTTCAAATTCTTTGGTATTTGTGGCAAACTGCAAGTAATTAGATTATCAAGCATCTAAAATTGGTCATTTGTTATTCACGAATTCATAGCGTTCTCTTTCTTGATAATCAATTATTTTAGTACCTTGCACGAAATTTTAACGGTTTTACACGTTGGGAACGGGTTCAAGCCCGTTTTCAATGTAATGTACAGCTGTCACTTGTTATTCACTTTGAATTCATAGCGTTCTCTTTCTTGATAACCAACTATTTAGTACACCTTGCACGAACATTTAGCGGTTTTACACATTGGGAACGGGTTTAAGCCCGATTTCAATGCCATGTACGATTCACCCAGTACGGATTTCTTTCTCCGATGTTTCTTTATTTTGCGTCGTTACTGCCAAAGGCCTTTCATTCGTTCTATTACTTTCAAATACTTTGGTACTTGTGGCAAACTGCAATAGACTATCAAGCATCTTATATTGGCCATTTATCATTCATTTCAATTCATAACACACTCTTATTTGAAAAATAATTATTTCGTTTACCTTGCACGAAAATTTGACGGTTTTACGTTGAAAACGGTTTCAAACCAGTTTTCAAAGTAATATACGATTTACCCAATAACGGACTTTTGTCATTTTGTCGAACCTTGCACAGATTTGTAACGAGTAACAAAATCGACGAAATTGACAGAACAAATACAAGGAATTTTCTCTCCTTGCATACCAGATCGAATATACTTGCCCGATGTTCCTCTACTTTGCGTCGTTACTACCAAATACCCAATTTACTGGAAATTCCGTGAAACTTTCATTATGGGCTAATTCGATTTCATCACCGTTATAACACCGAGAGTCATTACACACACTCATTTCGTTTTAAAACATGATTGTGAACCAAATTGTCTACTTTGCTCTTCATTTGTAAAGTCATGCTATGGAATCAGTATTTTCTTGTATTCACATAGTTTCTTTTAAATTTGTGACTTGCCTCATAAGAAATGAAAACGAAATTCCCAATTCAATGATTTGTTTCCTTTCAACAAAGAAGAAAGAAATTCCCAATTCAATGATTTGTTTCCTTTCAACAAAGAAGAAAGAGCTTTGTACCTAATTCACAAAATTCGCGCTGTGTTACATATGTTGTTACATATAATTTACTATACATTGCGTCATTGGTAGTAATGACGCAAAAATAAGAAACCATAGGACAAGCAATTACAGATAGAGAAGAAAAAGGGCATTTCATTCTCTCTATTACTTTCAAATTCTTTGAAACTTGTGGCAATCTGCAAGTAATTAGACTATCAAGCATCTAAAATTGGTAATTTGTCATTCACGAGTTCATAGTGTTCTGTTCCTTGATAATCAATCATTTCGTATACCTTGCACGAGATTTTTAACGGTTTTACACGTTGGGAATGGGTTCAAGCCCGTTTTCAATGTAATGTGCAATTGTTCACTTGTCACACTCTTTCTTGAAAATAGATTATTTCTTTTACCTTGCACGAAAATTTGACGGTTTTACGTTGGAAACGGTTTCGAACCCGTTTTCAATGAAATGTACATTGTAATTCATAGCGTTCTCTTTCTTGATAACCAATCATTTAGTACATCTTGCACCAAAATTTAACGGTTTTATACCACTGGGAACGTGTCATGTACGATTCACCCAGTAACTGATTTCTTTCTCCGATGTTACTCTACTTTGCGTCGTTACCGCCAAATACCCAATTTACCGCAAATTCAATGAAACTTCCAAAATTCTGCTAGTTCGATTTCAGCACCGTTATAATGCCGAGACTCATTACACAGACTTTGAAACCACAATCGTGAACCAAATTGTGCGATCCTAATTTGTAAAGTCACGCTGTAGAATCACTATGTTCTTGTATTATGCAGTTTCTTTTAAACTTGTGTGATTTGTGTCATCAGAAATGAAAACTAAATTCACATTTTTAATGATTTGTTTCCTTTCAACAAAGAAGAAAGAGCTCTCTACCAGATTAACAAAATTGCGGTGTGTGAAAACATTGCTTCATATAATTTACTATATTCTGCGTCATTGGTAGTAATGACGCAAAGATAAGAAACCATAGGACACGCAATTAGGATAGAGAAGAAAAAAGGCCTTTCATTTCTTCTATTACTTTCAAATAGTTTGGTACATGTGGCAAACTGCAATCGACTATCAAGCATCTTATATTGGTCATGTATCATTCACTTGAATTCATAACACACTCTTTCTTGAAAATGAATTATTTCGTTTACCTTGCACTGCACGTAAATTTGACGGTTTTACTTTGGAAACTGTTTCAAACCCGTTTTCAATGTAATATACGATTTACCCAATAGGGGATTTTTGTCATTTTGTCTAACCTTGCACAGATTTCTAGCGAGTAACAAAATCGACGAAATCTACAGAACAAATACAAGGAATTTTCTATCCTTGTATAACCACATCGAATATACTAGCAAGATGTTTCTCTTAGCGTCGTTACTACCAAATACCCAATTTACTGGAAATTTAGTGAAACTTTCATGGGCTAATTCAATTTCATCAGCGTTATAATACTGATAGTCATTACACAGAGTAATTTCGTTTGAAAACATGATCGTGAACTCAATTTTCTACTTTGATCTTAACTTGTAAAGTCATGCTATAGAATCGCTATTTCTAACTGGTGTCAACTGGTTTTAACTGGTCTCAACTGGTTTCAACTGGTTTCATCTGGAATCAACTGGTTTTAATTGGGTTCAACTGGTGTCAACTGGTTTTAACTGGTCTCAACTGTTCTCGACTGGTCTTAACTGTTTTTTTCTCTGGTTTCAAATGGTTTTAACTGGTCTCAACTGGTTGTACTAGTTTCAACTGGTTTCATCTGGTTTCAACTAATTTGAAATGGTCTCAACTGGTTTCAACTGGTTTCATCTGGACTCAACTGGTTTTAATTGGGTTCAACTGGTGTCAACTGGTTTTAACTGGTCTCAATTGGTTTCAACTGGCCTTAACTGTTCTCGATTGGTCTTAACTGTTTTTTCTGGTTTCAAATGGTTTTGACTGGTCTCAACTGGTTGTACTAGTTTCAACTGGTTTTAACTGGTTTCATCTGGTTTCAACTAATTTGAAATGGTCTCCACTGGTTGTAACTGGTTTTATCTGATTTCAACTACTTTTAATTGGTTTCATCTGGATTCAACTGGTCTCAACTTGCTTTAACTGGTTTGAACTGGTCTCAACTGGATTTAACTGGGTTCAACTGATTTCAACTGGTTTGAACTGGTCTCAACTAGTTTCAATTGGTTTCATCTGATTTCAACTGGTTTGAACTGGTCTCAACTTTTTTTAACTGGTTTAAACTGGTTTGAACTGGTTTGAACTGGTTTTATCTGGTTTCAACTGGTTTGAACTGCTCTCAACTGGTTTTAACTGCTTTCATCTGGTTTCAACTGGTCTCAACTTGTTTTAACTGGTTTAAACTGGTTTCATCTGGTTTCAACTGGTTTGAACTGCTCTCAACTGGTTTTAACTGGTTTCATCTGGTTTCAACTGGTCTCAACTTGTTTTAACTGGTTTGAACTGGTCTCAACTGATTTTAATTGGGTTCATCCGGTTTGAACGGGTTTGATCTGGTCTCAACAGGTTTTAATTGGGTTCAACTGATTTCAACTGTTTTGAACTGGTCTCAACTAGTTTGAACTGGTTTCATCTGATATCAACTGGTTTAAACTGGTCTCAACTTTTTTAACTGGTTTCAACTGGTTTGAACTCGTTTCATCTGGTTTCAACTGGTTTGAACTGCTCTCAACTGGTGTTAACTGGTTTCAACTGGTCTCAACTGTTTTGAATTGGTCTCAACTGGTTTTAACTGGTTTCAACTGGTCTCAACTGATTTGGACTGGTTTCAGCTGGCCTCAACTGGTTTCAACTGGTTTCAACTGGTCGCAGCTGGCCTCAACTGGTTTGAACTGGGTTCAACTGGTCTCAACTGGTTTTAACTGGTTTGAACTGGTCTCAACTGGTCTTAACTGCTTTTTTTCCGGGTTTCAAATGGTTTTAACTGATCTCAACTGGTTGTACTAGTTTCAACTGGTTTTTACTGGTTTCATCTGGTTTTAAATAATTTGAAAGGGTCTCAACTGGTTTTAATTGGTTTCATCTGGACTCAACTGGTTTTATTTGGGTTCAACTGTTGTCAACTGGTTTTCACTGGTCTCAACTGGTTGTACTAGTTTCAACTGGTTTTAACTGGTTTCATCTGGTTTCAACTAATTTGAAATGGTCTCAACTGGTTTTAACTGGTTTCATCTGATCTCAACTACTTTTAATTGGTTTCATCTGGATTCAACTGTTCTCAACTTGCTTTAACTGGTTTGAACTGGTCTCAACTGGTTTTAACTGGGTTCAACTGATTTCAACTGGTTTGAACTGGTCTCAACTAGTTTCAATTGGTTTCATCTGAATTCAACTGGTTTGAACTGGTCTCAACTTTTTTTAACTGGTTTAAACTGGTTTGAACTGGTTTCATCTGGTTTCAACTGGTTTTAACTGGTTTTAACTGGTTTAAACTGGTTTGAACTGGTTTCATCTGGTTTCAACTGGTTTGAACTGCTCTCAACTGGTTTTCACTGGTTTCATCTGGTTTCAACTAATTTGAAAGGGTCTCAACTGGTTTTAATTGGTTTCATCTGGACTCAACTGGTTTTAATTGGGTTCAACTGTTGTCAACTGGTTTTAACTGGTCTCAACTGGTTTCAACTGGCCTCAACTGTTCTCGACTGGTCTTAACTGTTTTTTTTTTCTGGTTTAAATTTTTTTTACCTGGTCTCAACTGGCTGTACTAGTTTCAACTGGTTTTAACTGGTGTCATCTGGTTTCAACTGGTCTCAACTTGCTTTAACTGGTTTGAACTGGTCTCAACTGGTTTTAACTGGGTTCAAATGATTTCAACTGGTTTGAACTGGTCTCAACTTTTTTAACTAGTTTAAACTGGTTTGAACTGGTTTCATCTGGTTTCAACTGGTTTGAACTGCTCTCAACTGGTTTTAACTGGTTTCATCTGGTTTCAACTGGTCTCAACTTGTTTTAACTGGTTTGAACTGGTCTCAACTGATTTTAATTGGGTTCAACTGGTCTCAACTGGTTTTAACTGGTTTGAACTGGTCTCAACTGGTCTTAACTGCTTTTTTTCCGGGTTTCAAATGGTTTTAACTGATCTCAACTGGTTGTACTAATTTCAACTGGTTTCAACTGGTTTCATCTGGACTCAACTGGTTTTAATTGGGTTCAACTGGTGTCAACTGGTTTTAACTGGTCTCAATTGGTTTCAACTGGCCTTAACTGTTCTCGATTGGTCTTAACTGTTTTTTCTGGTTTCAAATGGTTTTGACTGGTCTCAACTGGTTGTACTAGTTTCAACTGGTTTTAACTGGTTTCATCTGGTTTCAACTAATTTGAAATGGTCTCCACTGGTTGTAACTGGTTTTATCTGATTTCAACTACTTTTAATTGGTTTCATCTGGATTCAACTGGTCTCAACTTGCTTTAACTGGTTTGAACTGGTCTCAACTGGATTTAACTGGGTTCAACTGATTTCAACTGGTTTGAACTGGTCTCAACTAGTTTCAATTGGTTTCATCTGATTTCAACTGGTTTGAACTGGTCTCAACTTTTTTTAACTGGTTTAAACTGGTTTGAACTGGTTTGAACTGGTTTTATCTGGTTTCAACTGGTTTGAACTGCTCTCAACTGGTTTTAACTGGTTTCATCTGGTTTCAACTGGTCTCAACTTGTTTTAACTGGTTTAAACTGGTTTCATCTGGTTTCAACTGGTTTGAACTGCTCTCAACTGGTTTTAACTGGTTTCATCTGGTTTCAACTGGTCTCAACTTGTTTTAACTGGTTTGAACTGGTCTCAACTGATTTTAATTGGGTTCATCCGGTTTGAACGGGTTTGATCTGGTCTCAACAGGTTTTAATTGGGTTCAACTGATTTCAACTGTTTTGAACTGGTCTCAACTAGTTTGAACTGGTTTCATCTGATATCAACTGGTTTAAACTGGTCTCAACTTTTTTAACTGGTTTCAACTGGTTTGAACTCGTTTCATCTGGTTTCAACTGGTTTGAACTGCTCTCAACTGGTGTTAACTGGTTTCAACTGGTCTCAACTGTTTTGAATTGGTCTCAACTGGTTTTAACTGGTTTCAACTGGTCTCAACTGATTTGGACTGGTTTCAGCTGGCCTCAACTGGTTTCAACTGGTTTCAACTGGTCGCAGCTGGCCTCAACTGGTTTGAACTGGGTTCAACTGGTCTCAACTGGTTTTAACTGGTTTGAACTGGGTTCAACTGGTCTCAACTGGTTTTAACTGGTTTGAACTGGTCTCAACTGGTCTTAACTGCTTTTTTTCCGGGTTTCAAATGGTTTTAACTGATCTCAACTGGTTGTACTAGTTTCAACTGGTTTTTACTGGTTTCATCTGGTTTTAAATAATTTGAAAGGGTCTCAACTGGTTTTAATTGGTTTCATCTGGACTCAACTGGTTTTATTTGGGTTCAACTGTTGTCAACTGGTTTTAACTGGTCTCAACTGGTTGTACTAGTTTCAACTGGTTTTAACTGGTTTCATCTGGTTTCAACTAATTTGAAATGGTCTCAACTGGTTTTAACTGGTTTCATCTGATCTCAACTACTTTTAATTGGTTTCATCTGGATTCAACTGTTCTCAACTTGCTTTAACTCGTTTGAACTGGTCTCAACTGGTTTTAACTGGGTTCAACTGATTTCAACTGGTTTGAACTGGTCTCAACTAGTTTCAATTGGTTTCATCTGAATTCAACTGGTTTGAACTGGTCTCAACTTTTTTTAACTGGTTTAAACTGGTTTGAACTGGTTTCATCTGGTTTCAACTGGTTTTAACTGGTTTAAACTGGTTTGAACTGGTTTCATCTGGTTTCAACTGGTTTGAACTGCTCTCAACTGCTTTTCACTGGTTTCATCTGGTTTCAACTAATTTGAAAGGGTCTCAACTGGTTTTAATTGGTTTCATCTGGACTCAACTGGTTTTAATTGGGTTCAACTGTTGTCAACTGGTTTTAACTGGTCTCAACTGGTTTCAACTGGCCTCAACTGTTCTCGACTGGTCTTAACTGTTTTTTTTTTCTGGTTTCAAATGGTTTTACCTGGTCTCAACTGGCTGTACTAGTTTCAACTGGTTTTAACTGGTGTCATCTGGTTTCAACTGGTCTCAACTTGCTTTAACTGGTTTGAACTGGTCTCAACTGGTTTTAACTGGGTTCAAATGATTTCAACTGGTTTGAACTGGTCTCAACTAGTTTCAATTGGTTTCATCTGATTTCAACTGGTTTGAACTGGTCTCAACTTTTTTAACTAGTTTAAACTGGTTTGAACTGGTTTCATCTGGTTTCAACTGGTTTGAACTGCTCTCAACTGGTTTTAACTGGTTTCATCTGGTTTCAACTGGTCTCAACTTGTTTTAACTGGTTTGAACTGGTCTCAACTGATTTTAATTGGGTTCATCCGGTTTGATCGGGTTTGATCTGGTCTCAACAGGTTTTAATTGGGTTCACCTGATTTCAACTGGTTTGAACTGGTCTCAACTAGTTTGAACTGGTTTCATCTGATATCAACTGGTTTAAATTGGTCTCAACTTTTTTTAACTCGTTTCCACTGGTTTGAACTCGTTTCATCTGGTTTCAACTGGTTTGAACTGCTCTCAACTGGCTTTAACTGGTTTCAACTGGTCTCAACTGTTTTGAATTGGTCTCAACTGGTTTTAACTGGTTTCAACTGGTCTCAACTGATTTGGACTGGTTTCAGCTGGCCTCAACTGGTTTGAACTGGTTTCAACTGCTCTCAGCTGGCCTCAACTGGTTTGAACTGGGTTCAACTGTTCTCAGCTGGTTTTAACTGGTTTGAACCGGTCTCAACTGGTCTTAACTGCTTTTTTTCCGGGTTTCAAATGGTTTTAACTGATCTCAACTGGTTGTACTAGTTTCAACTGGTTTTTACTGGTTTCATCTGGTTTTAACTAATTTGAAAGGGTCTCAACTGGTTTCAATTGGTTTCATCTGGACTCAACTGGTTTTAATTGGGTTCAACTGGTGTCAACTGGTTTTAACTGGTCTCAACTGGTTTCAACTGGCCTCAACTGTTCTCGACTGGTCTTAACTGGTTTTTTTTTCTGGTTTCAAATGGTTTTACCTGGTCTCAACCGGTTGTACTAGTTTCAACTGGTTTTAACTGGTTTCATCTGGTTTCAACTGGTCTCAACTTGCTTTAACTGGTTTGTTAGATAGAGACCGTACAAGACATGGTGGCGGTGTGGCTGTATATATTTCCAAAAGATTCAACTATAAAATAAGAGACGGTTTGAATTCATCTATTTTAGAATGCCTTTGGTTTGAATTGAATTATCCAAATAAGCCTTCCATCCTTGTAGGGGAATTTTACAGACCTCCGAATTCTCACGCTGATTTCTTTGACGAATTAGAGAGGACTTTGGACTCTGCTCTCTCGGAACATATGAGTTGTACAGTATTATATTAGGTGATTTCAATTGTAATTATATGCCACACCAACATGATGTGAATGCCGAAAAAGTTATGTTTTATACAAATATGTACGGACCAAGTCAGTTACAAATACTGCTTCTACTTTTACTGCTTTTACTTTAATTGATTTGATATTTGTATCAAAGAACTTTACAGTGAATGGGGAATATTTGAGACTAGCATTAGTGATCATTATTTGGTATATGCTATTCGGGAATTCAGTGCAAAGATCCATCAAAAATCTGAATGTGCGTAATTTCGCTCATTAATAAATCTTAATGAGGAGGAATTTTATAGTGATTTGAGAAGTGCTCCGTGGCAGGTCATAAAAGATATAGACGACGTTGATGATACGTGGGATATGTGGTTGACTCTTTTCAATAATGTTGTCAACAAGCATATACCTTTGCGCAAAAATCGGATAAGAAAACATGCATGTCCATGGATATCTGATGAGGTTGTTAAGCTCATGACGGAACGTGATAAAGTTCTCAAAGCTCCTAAAACTAACAACAGCAATGATCTTTGGAATACCTATAAATATCTAAAAAACAAAGTTACTCATCTCATGAGAATAAGAAAAAAACAGTATAACACTGACCAAATTTTACAAAATCGTAACAGCAGTAAAAAAATGTGGAAGAGCTTGAGGGAATTTACGCCTAAATCATCACCCATTTCTCCCAATACCATAAAGGTTGATGATGCAGAAGTATCGGACAACGCAAGTATTGCTGAAACATTCAACAATTTTTTCATATCTAATGTTACTAAAATTACAAAAGATCTGCAGAGAAATACTTCTCAAATGATATTAGATGAGGACAAAGGCTTTGTTCCTTCTCATTCTCAATTTAAATTAAGTATGATAACGAGAGATTTTGTATTTAGACAGTTCGAGCTTCTTGGCATAGATAAAGCAACCGGAGAAGGTCACATCGGCTACAAACTTTTAAAGATGACAAAGAATGTTATTGCAGAATCTCTTTGCGATATTATTAACAAATCCCTGTCTACGGGAGTTGTTCCACATGAATGGAAAAAGGCTCTTGTAGTACCAATATTTAAAGCAGGAGATATTTTTTCGTTGAATAACTATCGCCCCATCTCAATCTTACCAACAGTGAATAAAATTATCGAAAGGACCGTACATCAACAACTGAGCGAATTAATGAATGCGAATGATTTACTACACCCTAATCAATCTGGTTTCAGACCATTTCATTCCACATCAACTGCTCTTGCAAAACTTGTGAATCAGTGGTCTTTGAATATAGATAATCAAATTTCTGGAGTTGAATTCATAGATCTTCGGAAGGCATTTGACGAACCTTGCACAGATTTGTAACGAGTAACAAAATCGACGAAATCGACAGAACAAATACCAGGAATTTTCTCTCCTTGCATGCCAGATCGAATATACTTGCCCGATGTTTCTCTACTTTGCGTCGTTACTATCAAATACCCAATTTACTGGAAATTCCGTGAAACTTTCATTATGGGCTAATTCGATTTCATCACCGTTATAACACCGAGAGTCATTACACAGACTCATTTCGTTTTAAAACATGATTGTGAACCAAATTGTCTACTTTGATCTTAATTTGTAAAGTCATGCTATAGCATTTTCTTGTATTTCTTTTAAACTTGTGAATTGCGTCATTAGAAAGGAAAACGAAATTCCCAATTCAATGATTTGTTTCCTTTCAACAAAGAGGGAAGAGCTCTCTTCCAGATTTACAAAATTCGCGGTGAATGAAAACATTGCTACATATAATTTGCTATATTTTATGTCATTGGTAGTAATGACGCAAAGATAAGAAACCCTACGACACGCAATTAAAGGATAGAGAAGAAAAAAAGGCCTTTCATTCGTTCTATTACTTTCAAATACTTTGGTACTTGTGGCAAACTACAATAGACTATCAAGCATCTTATATTGGTCATCTATCATTCACCTGACTTCCTAACACACTCTTTCTTGAAAATTGATTATTTCTCTTACCTTGCACGAAAATTTGACGGTTTTACGTTGGAAACGGTTTCGAACCCGTTTTCAATGTAATGTACGATTTACCCAATAACGGATTTTGTCTAACCTTGCACAGATTTCTAGCGAGTAACAAAATCGACGAAATCAACAGAACAAATACAAGGAATTTTCTCTCCTTGTATAACACATGGAATATACTTGCCCGATGTTTCTCTACTTTGCGTCGTTTGCTACCAAATACCAAATTTACTTGAAATTAAGTGAAACTTTCATTATGAGCTAATTCGATTTCATCACCGTTATAACACCGAGAGTCATTACACAGACTCATTTCGTTTTAAAACATGATTGTGAACCAAATTATCTACTTTGATCTTAATTTGTAAAGTTATGCTATAGAATCACTATTTTCTTGTATTCACGCAGTTTCTTTTAAACTTGTGAATTGCGTCATAAGAAATGAAAACGAAATTCAAGATTTGTTTCCTTTCAACAAAGAGCTTTGTAATAAATTCACAAAATTCGCGCTTTGTTACATATGTCGTTACATATAATTCCCTATACATTGCGTCATTTTAAGTAATGACGCAAAGATAAGAAACCATAGGACACGCAATTAAAGATAGAGAAGAAAAAGGGCATTTCATTCGCTCTATTACTTTAAAATTCTTTGGTACTTGTGGCAAACTGCAAGTAATTAGACTATCAAGCATCTAAAATTGGTCATTTGTCATTCACGAATTCATAACGTTCCCTTTTTTGATAATCAATTTTTTCGTATACCTTGCCCGAAATTTTAACGGTTTTACACGTTGGGAATGGGTTCAAGCCCGTTTTCAATGTAATGTATAATTGTTCATTTATCATTCACTTGAATTCATAGCGTTCTCTTTCTTGATAACCAATTATCTAGTGCACCTTGCACGAAAATTTAACGGTTTTATACCATTGGGAACAGGTTCAAGCCCGATTTCAATGTCATGTACGATTCACCCAGTAACGGATTTCTTTCTCCGATGTTTCTCTACTTTAAGTCGTTACTGCCAAATACCCAATTTGCCGTAAACTCAATGAAATTCGAAAATTGTGCTAATTCGATTTCAGCACCGTTATAATGCCGATACTCATTACACAGACTTTGAAACCACGATCGTGAACCAAATTGTCTGATCTCTATTTGTCATGCTATAGAATCACTATTTTCTTGTATTCATGCAGTTTCTTTTAAACTTCTGATTTGCGTCATAAGAAATGAAAACAAAATTTACATTTTTAATGATTTGTTTCCTTTCAAGAAAGAAGAAAGAGCTTTTCTACCAGATTCACATAATTCGCGGTGTGTGAAAACATTGTTACATATAATTTACTATACATTGCGTTATTGGTTGTAATGACGCAAAGATAAGAAACCATAGGACACGCAATTAAAGGATAGAGAAGAAAAAAGGCATTTCATTCGTTCTATTACTTTCAAATACTTTAGTACTTGTGGCAAACGGCAATAGACTATCATGCATCTTACATTGGTCATTTATCATTTACTTGAATTAACAGCGCAGTCTTTCTTGAAAATTAATTATTTCGTTTACGTTGCACGAAAAATTGACGCTTTTACGTTGGAAATGGTTTCAAACCTATTTCAACGTAATGTACGATTTACCTAATAACTAATTTTTGTTTTGTCGAACCTTGCACAGATTTCTAGCAAGTAACAAAATCGACGAAATCGACAAAACAAATACAAGGAATTTTTCTCTCCTTACATACCAGATCGAATATACCGATATTTCTCTACTTAGCGTCGTTGCTACCAAATACCCAATTTACTGGAAATTTAGTGAAATTTTCATTATGGGCTAGTTCGATCTCATCACCGTTCGAGAATCATTACACAGAATAATTTTGTTTTAAAACATGATCGTGAACCAAATTGTCTACTTTGATCTTAATTTGTAAAGTCATTCTATAGAATCACTATTTTCTTGTATTCACGCAGTTTCTTTAAAACTTGTGAATGCGTCATAAGAAATGAAAAAGAAAGTCCGAATTCAATGATTTGTTTCCTCTCAACAAAGAAGAAAGAGCTTTGCACCTAATTCACAAAATTCGTGCTGTGTTACATATGTTGTTACACATAATTTAATATACATTGCGTCATTGGCAAAGACACAAAGGACAAAAACCGCAGGACACGGAATCAAAGATAGAGAAGAAAAAGGGCATTTCATTCGCTCTATTACTTTCAAATTCTTTGGTATTTGTGGCAAACTGCAAGTAATTAGATTATCAAGCATCTAAAATTGGTAATTTGTTATTCACGAATTCATAGCGTTCTCTTTCTTGATAATCAATTATTTTAGTACCTTGCACGAAATTTTAACGGTTTTACACGTTGGGAACGGGTTCAAGCCCGTTTTCAATGTAATGTACAGCTGTCACTTGTTATTCACTTGAATTCATAGCGTTCTCTTTCTTGATAACCAACTATTTAGTACACCTTGCACGAACATTTAGCGGTTTTACACATTGGGAACGGGTTTAAGCCCGATTTCAATGCCATGTACGATTCACCCAGTACGGATTTCTTTCTCCGATGTTTCTTTATTTTGCGTCGTTACTGCCAAAGGCCTTTCATTCGTTCTATTACTTTCAAGTACTTTGGTACTTGTGGCAAACTGCAATAGACTATCAAGCATCTTATATTGGCCATTTATCATTCATTTCAATTCATAACACACTCTTATTTGAAAAATAATTATTTCGTTTACCTTGCACGAAAATTTGACGGTTTTACGTTGAAAACGGTTTCAAACCAGTTTTCAAAGTAATATACGATTTACCCAATAACAGACTTTTGTCATTTTGTCGAACCTTGCACAGATTTGTAACGAGTAACAAAATCGACGAAATTGACAGAACAAATACAAGGAATTTTCTCTCCTTGCATACCAGATCGAATATACTTGCCCGATGTTCCTCTACTTTGCGTCGTTACTACCAAATACCCAATTTACTGGAAATTCCGTGAAACTTTCATTATGGGCTAATTCGATTTCATCACCGTTATAACACCGAGAGTCATTACACACACTCATTTCGTTTTAAAACATGATTGTGAACCAAATTGTCTACTTTGCTCTTCATTTGTAAAGTCATGCTATGGAATCAGTATTTTCTTGTATTCACATAGTTTCTTTTAAATTTGTGACTTGCCTCATAAGAAATGAAAACGAAATTCCCAATTCAATGATTTGTTTCCTTTCAACAAAGAAGAAAGAAATTCCCAATTCAATGATTTGTTTCCTTTCAACAAAGAAGAAAGAGCTTTGTACCTAATTCACAAAATTCGCGCTGTGTTACATATGTTGTTACATATAATTTACTATACATTGCGTCATTGGTAGTAATGACGCAAAAATAAGAAACCATAGGACAAGCAATTACAGATAGAGAAGAAAAAGGGCATTTCATTCTCTCTATTACTTTCAAATTCTTTGAAACTTGTGGCAATCTGCAAGTAATTAGACTATCAAGCATCTAAAATTGGTAATTTGTCATTCACGAGTTCATAGTGTTCTGTTCCTTGATAATCAATCATTTCGTATACCTTGCACGAGATTTTTAACGGTTTTACACGTTGGGAATGGGTTCAAGCCCGTTTTCAATGTAATGTGCAATTGTTCACTTGTCACACTCTTTCTTGAAAATTGATTATTTCTTTTACCTTGCACGAAAATTTGACGGTTTTACCTTGGAAACGGTTTCGAACCCGTTTTCAATGAAATTTACATTGTAATTCATAGCGTTCTCTTTCTTGATAACCAATCATTTAGTACATCTTGCACCAAAATTTAACGGTTTTATACCACTGGGAACGTGTCATGTACGATTCACCCAGTAACTGATTTCTTTCTCCGATGTTACTCTACTTTGCGTCGTTACCGCCAAATACCCAATTTACCGCAAATTCAATGAAACTTCCAAAATTCTGCTAGTTCGATTTCAGCACCGTTATAATGCCGAGACTCATTACACAGACTTTGAAACCACAATCGTGAACCAA
Source organism: Diadema antillarum (assembly GCF_040938485.1). Classification (NCBI taxonomy): domain Eukaryota; kingdom Metazoa; phylum Echinodermata; class Echinoidea; order Diadematoida; family Diadematidae; genus Diadema; species Diadema antillarum. Next base: position 1,126,800 of record NW_027272075.1, on the reverse strand, counting down.
ATTGTGCGATCCTAATTTGTAAAGTCATGCTGTAGAATCACTATGTTCTTGTATTATGCAGTTTCTTTTAAACTTGTGTGATTTGTGTCATCAGAAATGAAAACTAAATTCACATTTTTAATGATTTGTTTCCTTTCAACAAAGAAGAAAGAGCTCTCTACCAGATTAACAAAATTGCGGTGTGTGAAAACATTGCTTCATATAATTTACTATATTCTGCGTCATTGGTAGTAATGACGCAAAGATAAGAAACCATAGGACACGCAATTAGGATAGAGAAGAAAAAAGGCCTTTCATTTCTTCTATTACTTTCAAATAGTTTGGTACTTGTGGCAAACTGCAATCGACTATCAAGCATCTTATATTGGTCATGTATCATTCACTTGAATTCATAACACACTCTTTCTTGAAAATGAATTATTTCGTTTACCTTGCACGTAAATTTGACGGTTTTACTTTGGAAACTGTTTCAAACCCGTTTTCAATGTAATATACGATTTACCCAATAGGGGATTTTTGTCATTTTGTCTAACCTTGCACAGATTTCTAGCGAGTAACAAAATCGACGAAATCTACAGAACAAATACAAGGAATTTTCTATCCTTGTATAACCACATCGAATATACTAGCAAGATGTTTCTCTTAGCGTCGTTACTACCAAATACCCAATTTACTGGAAATTTAGTGAAACTTTCATGGGCTAATTCAATTTCATCAGCGTTATAATACTGATAGTCATTACACAGAGTAATTTCGTTTGAAAACATGATCGTGAACTCAATTTTCTACTTTGATCTTAATTTGTAAAGTCATGCTATAGAATCACTATTTCTAACTGGTGTCAACTGGTTTTAACTGGTCTCAACTGTTCTCGACTGGTCTTAACTGTTTTTTTCTCTGGTTTCAAATGGTTTTAACTGGTCTCAACTGGTTGTACTAGTTTCAACTGGTTTTAACTGGTTTCATCTGGTTTCAACTAATTTGAAATGGTCTCAACTGGTTTCAACTGGTTTCATCTGGACTCAACTGGTTTTAATTGGGTTCAACTGGTGTCAACTGGTTTTAACTGGTCTCAATTGGTTTCAACTGGCCTTAACTGTTCTCGATTGGTCTTAACTGTTTTTTTCTGGTTTCAAATGGTTTTGACTGGTCTCAACTGGTTGTACTAGTTTCAACTGGTTTTAACTGGTTTCATCTGGTTTCAACTAATTTGAAATGGTCTCAACTGGTTTTAACTGGTTTCATCTGATCTCAACTACTTTTAATTGGTTTCATCTGGATTCAACTGGTCTCAACTTGCTTTAACTGGTTTGAACTGGTCTCAACTTGATTTAACTGGGTTCAACTGATTTCAACTGGTTTGAACTGGTCTCAACTAGTTTCAATTGGTTTCATCTGATTTCAACTGGTTTGAACTGGTCTCAACTTTTTTTAACTGGTTTAAACTGGTTTGAACTGGTTTTATCTGGTTTCAACTGGTTTGAACTGCTCTCAACTGGTTTTAACTGGTTTCATCTGGTTTCAACTGGTCTCAACTTGTTTTAACTGGTTTAAACTGGTTTCATCTGGTTTCAACTGGTTTGAACTGCTCTCAACTGGTTTTAACTGGTTTCATCTGGTTTCAACTGGTCTCAACTTGTTTTAACTGGTTTGAACTGGTCTCAACTGATTTTAATTGGGTTCATCCGGTTTGAACGGGTTTGATCTGGTCTCAACAGGTTTTAATTGGGTTCAACTGATTTCAACTGGTTTGAACTGGTCTCAACTAGTTTGAACTGGTTTCATCTGATATCAACTGGTTTAAACTGGTCTCAACTTTTTTTAACTGGTTTCAACTGGTTTGAACTCGTTTCATCTGGTTTCAACTGGTTTGAACTGCTCTCAACTGGTTTTAACTGGTTTCAACTGGTCTCAACTGTTTTGAATTGGTCTCAACTGGTTTCAACTGGTCTCAACTGATTTGGACTGGTTTCAGCTGGCCTCAACTGGTTTCAACTGGTTTCAACTGGTCGCAGCTGGCCTCAACTGGTTTGAACTGGGTTCAACTGGTCTCAACTGGTTTTAACTGGTTTGAACTGGTCTCAACTGGTCTTAACTGCTTTTTTTCCGGGTTTCAAATGGTTTTAACTGATCTCAACTGGTTGTACTAGTTTCAACTGATTTTTACTGGTTTCATCTGGTTTTAACTAATTTGAAAGGGTCTCAACTGGTTTCAATTGGTTTCATCTGGACTCAACTGGTTTTACTTGGGTTCAACTGGTGTCAACTGGTTTTAACTGGTCTCAACTGGTTGTACTAGTTTCAACTGGTTTTAACTGGTTTCATCTGGTTTCAACTAATTTGAAATGGTCTCAACTGGTTTTAACTGGTTTCATCTGATCTCAACTACTTTTAATTGGTTTCATCTGGATTCAACTGGTCTCAACTTGCTTTAACTGGTTTGAACTGGTCTCAACTGGTTTTAACTGGGTTCAACTGATTTCAACTGGTTTGAACTGGTGTCAACTAGTTTCAATTGGTTTCATCTGATTTCAACTGGTTTGAACTGGTCTCAACTTTTTTTAACTGGTTTAAACTGGTTTCAACTGGTTTTAACTGGTTTAAACTGGTTTGAACTGTTTTCATCTGGTTTCAACTGGTTTGAACTGCTCTCAACTGGTTTTAACTGGTTTCATCTGGTTTCAACTAATTTGAAATGGTCTCAACTGGTTTCAACTGGTTTCATCTGGACTCAACTGGTTTTAATTGGGTTCAACTGGTGTCAACTGGTTTTAACTGGTCTCAATTGGTTTCAACTGGCCTACACTGTTCTCGACTGGTCTTAGCTGTTTTTTTTTTCTGGTTTCAAATTGTTTTACCTGGTCTCAACTGGCTGTACTAGTTTCAACTGGTTTTTACTGGTTTCATCTGGTTTTAACTAATTTGAAAGGGTCTCAACTGGTTTTAATTGGTTTCATCTGGACTCAACTGGTTTTAATTGGGTTCAACTGGTGTCAACTGGTTTTAACTGGTCTCAACTGGTTTCAACTGGCCTCAACTGTTCGCGACTGGTCTTAACTGTTTTTTTTCTGGTTTCAAATGGTTTTACCTGGTCTTAACTGGCTGTACTAGTTTCAACTGCTTTTAACTGGTTTAGTCTGGTTTCAACTGGTCTCAACTTGCTTTAACTGGTTTGAACTAGTCTCAACTGGTTTTAACTGGGTTCAACTGATTTCAACTGGTTTGAACTGGTCTCAACTAGTTTCAAGTGGTTTCATCTGATTTCAACTGGTTTGAACTGGTCTAAACTTTTTTTAACTAGTTTAAACTGATTTGAACTGTTTTCATCTGGTTTCAACTGGTTTGAACTGCTCTCAACTGGTTTTAACTGGTTTCATCTGGTTTCAACTGGTCTCAACTTGTTTACTGGTCTCAACTTTTTTTTAACTGGTTTCAACTGGTTTGAACTCGTTTCATCGGTTTCAACTGGTTTGAACTGCTCTCAACTGGTTTTAACTGGTTTCATCTGGTTTCAACTAATTTGAAATGGTCTCAACTGGTTTTAACTGGTTTCATCTGATCTCAACTACTTTTAATTGGTTTCATCTGGATTCAACTGGTCTCAACTTCCTTTAACTGGTTTGAACTGGTCTCAACTGGTTTTAACTGGGTTCAACTGATTTCAACTGGTTTGAACTGGTGTCAACTAGTTTCAATTGGTTTCATCTGATTTCAACTGGTTTGAACTGGTCTCACATGGTTTAACTGGTTTAAACTGGTTTGAACTGGTTTCATCTGGTTTCATCTGGTTTCAACTGGTTTGAACTGCTCTCAACTGGTTTTAACTGGTTTCGTCTGGTTTCAACTGGTCTCAACTTGTTTTAAATGGTTTGAACTGGTTTCATCTGGTTTCAACTGGTTTGAACTGCTCTCAACTGGTTTTAACTGGTTTCATCTGGATTCAACTGGTCTCAACTTCCTTTAACTGGTTTGAACTGGTCTCAACTGGTTTTAACTGGGTTCAACTGATTTCAACTGGTTTGAACTGGTGTCAACTAGTTTCAATTGGTTTCATCTGATTTCAACTGGTTTGAACTGGTCTCACATTTTTTAACTGGTTTAAACTGGTTTGAACTGGTTTCATCTGGTTTCATCTGGTTTCAACTGGTTTGAACTGCTCTCAACTGGTTTTAACTGGTTTCGTCTGGTTTCAACTGGTCTCAACTTGTTTTAAATGGTTTGAACTGGTTTCATCTGGTTTCAACTGGTTTGAACTGCTCTCAACTGGTTTTAACTGGTTTCATCTGGTTTCAACTGGTCTCAACTTGTTTTAACTGGTTTGAACTGGTCTCAACTGATTTTAATTGGGTTCATCCGGTTTGAACGGGTTTGATCTGGTCTCAACAGGTTTTAATTGGGTTCAACTGATTTCAACTGGTTTGAACTGGTCTCAACTAGTTTGAACTGGTTTCATCTGATATCAACTGGTTTAAACTGGTCTCAACTTTTTTAAACTCGTGTCAACTGGTTTGAACTCGTTTCATCTGGTTTCAACTGGTTTGAACTGCTCTCAACTGGTTTTAACTGGTTTCAACTGGTCTCAACTTCTGAAGTGGTCTCAACTGGTTTTAACTGGTTTCAACTGGTCTCAACTGATTTGGACTGGTTTCAGCTGGCCTCAACCTGTTTGAACTGGTTTCAACTGGTCTCAGCTGGCCTCAACTGGTTTGAACTGGGTTCAACTGGTCTCAGCTGGTTTTAACTGGTTTGAACTGGTCTTAACTGCTTTTTTTCCGGGTTTCAAATGGTTTTAACTGATCTCAACTGGTTGTACTAGTTTGAACTGGTTTTTACTGGTTTCATCTGGTTTTAACTAATTTGAAAGGGTCTCAACTGGTTTTAATTGGTTTCATCTGGACTCAACTGGTTTTAATTGGGTTCAACTGGTGTCAACTGGTTTTAACTGGTCTCAACTGGTTTCAACTGGCCTCAACTGTTCTCGACTGGTCTTAACTGTTTTTTTTTTCTGGTTTCAAATGGTTTTACCTGGTCTCAACTGGTTGTACTAGTTTCAACTGGTTTTAACTGGTTTCATCTGGTTTCAACTGGTCTCAACTTGCTTTAACTGGTTTGAACTGGTCTCAACTGGTTTTAACTGGGTTCAACTGATTTCAACTGGTTTGAACTGGTCTCAATTAGTTTCAATTGGTTTCATCTGATTTCAACTGGTTTGAACTGGTCTCAACTTTTTTTAACTAGTTTAAACTCGTTTGAACTGGTTTCATCAGGTTTCAACTGGTTTGAACTGCTCTCAACTGGTTTTAACTGGTTTCATCTGGTTTCAACTGGTCTCAACTTGTTTTTACTGGTTTGAACTGGTCTCAACTGATTTTAATTGGGTTCATCCGGTTTGATCGGGTTTGATCTGGTCTCAACAGGTTTTAATTGGGTTCAACTGATTTCAACTGGTTTGAACTGGTCTCAACTAGTTTGAACTGGTTTCATCTCATATCAACTGGTTTAAACTGGTCTCAACTTTTTTTAACTGGTTTCAACTGGTTTGAACTCGTTTCATCTGGTTTCAACTGGTTTGAACTGCTCTCAACTGGTTTTAACTGGTTTCAACTGGTCTCAACTGTTTTGAATTGGTCTCAACTGGTTTTAACTGGTTTCAACTGGTCTCAACTGATTTGGACTGGTTTCAGCTGGCCTCAACTGATTTCAACTGGTTTCAACTGGTCGCAGCTGGCCTCAACTGGTTTGAACTGGGTTCAACTGGTCTCAACTGGTTTTAACTGGTTTGAACTGGTCTCAACTGGTCTTAACTGCTTTTTTTCCCGGGTTTCAAATGGTTTTAACTGATCTCAACTGGTTGTACTAGTTTCAACTGGTTTTTACTGGTTTCATCTGGTTTTTAACTAATTTGAAAGGGTCTCAACTGGTTTCAATTGGTTTCATCTTGACTCAACTGGTTTTACTTGGGTTCAACTGGTGTCAACTGGTTTTAACTGGTCTCAACTGGTTGTACTAGTTTCAACTGGTTTTAACTGGTTTCATCTGGTTTCAACTAATTTGAAATGGTCTCAATTGGTTTTAACTGGTTTCATCTGATCTCAACTACTTTTAATTGGTTTCATCTGGATTCAACTGGTCTCAACTTGCTTTAACTGGTTTGAACTGGTCTCAACTGGTTTTAACTGGGTTCAACTGATTTCAACTGGTTTGAACGGGTCTCAACTAGTTTCAATTGGTTTCATCTGATTTCAACTGGTTTGAACTGGTCTCAACTTTTTTTAACTGGTTTAAACTGGTTTGAACTGGTTTCATCTGGTTTCAACTGGTTTGAACTGCTCTCAACTGGTTTTAACTGGTTTCATCTGGTTTCAACTAATTTGAAATGGTCTCAACTGGTTTCAACTGGTTTCATCTGGACTCAACTGGTTTTAATTGGGTTCAACTGGTGTCAACTGGTTTTAACTGGTCTCAATTGGTTTCAACTGGCCTACACTGTTCTCGACTGGTCTTAACTGTTTTTTTTTCTGGTTTCAAATGGTTTTACCTGGTCTTAACTGGCTGTACTAGTTTCAACTGGTTTTTACTGGTTTCATCTGGTTTTAACTAATTTGAAAGGGTCTCAACTGGTTTTAATTGGTTTCATCTGGACTCAACTGGTTTTAATTGGGTTCAACTGGTGTCAACTGGTTTTAATTGGTCTCAACTGGTTTCAACTGGCCTCAACTGTTCTCGACTGGTCTTAACTGTTTTTTTTTCTGGTTTCAAATGGTTTTACCTGGTCTCAACTGGCTGTACTAGTTTCAACTGTTTTTACCTGGTTTCATCTGGTTTCAACTGGTCTCAACTTGCTTTAACTTGTTTGAACTAGTCTCAACTGGTTTTAACTGGGTTCAACTGATTTCAACTGGTTTGAACTGGTTTCAACTAGTTTCAATTGGTTTCATCTGATTTCAACTGGTTTGAACTGGTCTCAACTTTTTTTAACTAGTTTAAACTGGTTTGAACTGGTTTCATCTGGTTTCAACTGGTTTGAACTGCTCTCAACTGGTTTTAACTGGTTTCATCTGGTTTCAACTGGTCTCAACTTGTTTTAACTGGTTTGAACTGGTCTCAACTGATTTTAATTGGGTTCATCCGGTTTGATCGGGTTTGATCTGGTCTCAACAGGTTTTAATTGGGTTCAACTGATTCAACTGGTTTGAACTGGTCTCAACTAGTTTGAACTGGTTTCATCTGATATCAACTTGTTTAAACTGGTCTCAACTTTTTTTAACTGGTTTCAACTGGTTTGAACTCGTTTCATCTTGTTTCAACTGGTTTGAACTGCTCTCAACTGGTTTTAACTGGTTTCAACTGGTCTCAACTGTTTTGAATTGGTCTCAACTGGTTTTAACTGGTTTCAACTGGTCTCAACTGATTTGGACTGGTTTCAGCTGGCCTCAACTGGTTTCAACTGGTTTCAACTGGTCGCAGCTGGCCTCAACTGGTTTGAACTGGGTTCAACTGGTCTCACCTGGTTTTAACTGCTTTTTTTCCGGGTTTCAAATGGTTTTAACTGATCTCAACTGGTTGTACTAGTTTCAACTGGTTTTTACTGGTTTCATCTGGTTTTAACCTAATTTGAAAGGGTCTCAACTGGTTTCATTTGGTTTCATCTTGACTCAACTGGTTTTACTTGGGTTCAACTGGTGTCAACTGGTTTTAACTGGTCTCAACTTTTTTAACTGGTTTAAACTGGTTTGAACTGGTTTCAACTGATTTCAACTGGTTTGAACTGGTGTCAACTAGTTTCAATTGGTTTCATCTGATTTCAACTGGTTTGAACTGGTCTCAACTTTTTTTAACTGGTTTAAACTGGTTTGAACTCGTTTCATCTGGTTTCAACTGGTTTGAACTGCTCTCAACTGGTTTTAACTGGTTTCATCTGGTTTCAACTGGTCTCAACTTGTTTTAACTGGTTTCAACTGGTTTGAACTGGTTTCATCTGGTTTCAACTGGTTTGACCTGCTCTCAACTGGTTCTAACTGGTTTCATCTGGTTTGAACTGGTCTCAACTTGTTTTAACTGGTTTGAACTGGTCTCAACTGATTTTAATTGGGTTCATCCGGTTTGAACGGGTTTGATCTGGTCTCAACAGGTTTTAATTGGGTTCAACTGATTTCAACTGGTTTGAACTGGTCTCAACTAGTTTGAACTGGTTTCATCTGATATCAACTGGTTTAAACTGGTCTCAACTTTTTTTAACTGGTGTCAACTGGTTTGAACTCGTTTCATCTGGTTTCAACTGGTTTGAACTGCTCTCAACTGGTTTTAATTGGTTTCAACTGGTCTCAACTTTTGAATTGGTCTCAACTGGTTTTAACTGGTTTCAGCTGGCCTCAACTGGTTTGAACTGGTTTCAACTGCTCTCAGCTGGCCTCAACTGGTTTGAACTGGTCTCAACTGGTCTTAACTGCTTTTTTTCCGGGTTTCAAATGGTTTTAACTGATCTCAACTGGTTGTACTAGTTTCAACTGGTTTTTAGTGGTTTCATCTGGTTTTAACTAATTTGAAAGGGTCTCAACTGGTTTCAATTGGTTTCATCTGGACTCAACTGGTTTTAATTGGGTTCAACTGGTGTCAACTGGTTTTAACTGGTCTCAACTGGTTTCAACTGGCCTCAACTGTTCTCGACTGGTCTTAACTGCTTTTTTTTCTGGTTTCAAATGGTTTTACCTGATCTCAACTGGTTGTACTAGTTTCAACTGGTTTTAACTGGTTTCATCTGGTTTCAACTGGTCTCAACTTGCTTTAACTGGTTTGTTAGATAGAGACCGTACAAGACATGGTGGCGGTGTGGCTGTATATATTTCCAAAAGATTCAACTATAAAATAAGAGACGATTTGAATTCATCTATTTTAGAATGCCTTTGGTTTGAATTGAATTATCCAAATAAGCCTTCCATCCTTGTAGGGGAATTTTACAGACCTCCGAATTCTCACGCTGATTTCTTTGACGAATTAGAGAGGACTTTGGACTCTGCTCTCTCGGAACATATGAGTTGTACAGTATTATATTAGGCGATTTCAATTGTAATTATATGCCACACCAACATGATGTGAATGCCGAAAAAGTTATGTTTTATACAAATATGTACGGACCAAGTCAGTTACAAATACTGCTTCTACTTTTACTGCTTTTACTTTAATTGATTTGATATTTGTATCAAAGAACTTTACAGTGAATGGGGAATATTTGAGACTAGCATCAGTGATCATTATTTGGTATATGCTATTCGGGAATTCAGTGCAAAGATCCATCAAAAATCTGAATGTGCGTAATTTCGCTCATTAATAAATCTTAATGAGGAGGAATTTTATAGTGATTTGAGAAGTGCTCCGTGGCAGGTCATAAAAGATATAGACGACGTTGATGATACGTGGGATATGTGGTTGACTCTTTTCAATAATGTTGTCAACAAGCATATACCTTTGCGCAAAAAGCGGATAAGAAAACATGCATGTCCATGGATATCTGATGAGGTTGTTAAGCTCATGACGGAACGTGATAAAGTTCTCAAAGCTCCTAAAACTAACAACAGCAATGATCTTTGGAATACCTATAAATATCTAAAAAACAAAGTTACTCATCTCATGAGAATAAGAAAAAAACAGTATAACACTGACCAAATTTTACAAAATCGTAACAGCAGTAAAAAAATGTGGAAGAGCTTGAGGGAATTTACGCCTAAATCATCACCCATTTCTCCCAATACCATAAAGGTTGATGATGCAGAAGTATCGGACAACGCAAGTATTGCTGAAACATTCAACAATTTTTTCATATCTAATGTTACTAAAATTACAAAAGATCTGCAGAGAAATACTTCTCAAATGATATTAGATGAGGACAAAGGCTTTGTTCCTTCTCATTCTCAATTTAAATTAAGTATGATAACGAGAGATTTTGTATTTAGACAGTTCGAGCTTCTTGGCATAGATAAAGCAACCGGAGAAGGTCACATCGGCTACAAACTTTTAAAGATGACAAAGAATGTTATTGCAGAATCTCTTTGCGATATTATTAACAAATCCCTGTCTACGGGAGTTGTTCCACATGAATGGAAAAAGGCTCTTGTAGTACCAATATTTAAAGCAGGAGATATTTTTTCGTTGAATAACTATCGCCCCATCTCAATCTTACCAACAGTGAATAAAATTATCGAAAGGACCGTACATCAACAACTGAGCGAATTAATGAATGCGAATGATTTACTACACCCTAATCAATCTGGTTTCAGACCATTTCATTCCACATCAACTGCTCTTGCAAAACTTGTGAATCAGTGGTCTTTGAATATAGATAATCAAATTTCTGGAGTTGAATTCATAGATCTTCGGAAGGCATTTGACGAACCTTGCACAGATTTGTAACGAGTAACAAAATCGACGAAATCGACAGAACAAATACCAGGAATTTTCTCTCCTTGCATGCCAGATCGAATATACTTGCCCGATGTTTCTCTACTTTGCGTCGTTACTATCAAATACCCAATTTACTGGAAATTCCGTGAAACTTTCATTATGGGCTAATTCGATTTCATCACCGTTATAACACCGAGAGTCATTACACAGACTCATTTCGTTTTAAAACATGATTGTGAACCAAATTGTCTACTTTGATCTTAATTTGTAAAGTCATGCTATAGCATTTTCTTGTATTTCTTTTAAACTTGTGAATTGCGTCATTAGAAAGGAAAACGAAATTCCCAATTCAATGATTTGTTTCCTTTCAACAAAGAGGGAAGAGCTCTCTTCCAGATTTACAAAATTCGCGGTGAATGAAAACATTGCTACATATAATTTGCTATATTTTATGTCATTGGTAGTAATGACGCAAAGATAAGAAACCCTACGACACGCAATTAAAGGATAGAGAAGAAAAAAAGGCCTTTCATTCGTTCTATTACTTTCAAATACTTTGGTACTTGTGGCAAACTACAATAGACTATCAAGCATCTTATATTGGTCATCTATCATTCACCTGACTTCCTAACACACTCTTTCTTGAAAATTGATTATTTCTCTTACCTTGCACGAAAATTTGACGGTTTTACGTTGGAAACGGTTTCGAACCCGTTTTCAATGTAATGTACGATTTACCCAATAACGGATTTTGTCTAACCTTGCACAGATTTCTAGCGAGTAACAAAATCGACGAAATCAACAGAACAAATACAAGGAATTTTCTCTCCTTGTATAACACATGGAATATACTTGCCCGATGTTTCTCTACTTTGCGTCGTTTGCTACCAAATACCAAATTTACTTGAAATTAAGTGAAACTTTCATTATGAGCTAATTCGATTTCATCACCGTTATAACACCGAGAGTCATTACACAGACTCATTTCGTTTTAAAACATGATTGTGAACCAAATTATCTACTTTGATCTTAATTTGTAAAGTTATGCTATAGAATCACTATTTTCTTGTATTCACGCAGTTTCTTTTAAACTTGTGAATTGCGTCATAAGAAATGAAAACGAAATTCAAGATTTGTTTCCTTTCAACAAAGAGCTTTGTAATAAATTCACAAAATTCGCGCTTTGTTACATATGTCGTTACATATAATTCCCTATACATTGCGTCATTTTAAGTAATGACGCAAAGATAAGAAACCATAGGACACGCAATTAAAGATAGAGAAGAAAAAGGGCATTTCATTCGCTCTATTACTTTAAAATTCTTTGGTACTTGTGGCAAACTGCAAGTAATTAGACTATCAAGCATCTAAAATTGGTCATTTGTCATTCACGAATTCATAACGTTCCCTTTTTTGATAATCAATTTTTTCGTATACCTTGCCCGAAATTTTAACGGTTTTACACGTTGGGAATGGGTTCAAGCCCGTTTTCAATGTAATGTATAATTGTTCATTTATCATTCACTTGAATTCATAGCGTTCTCTTTCTTGATAACCAATTATCTAGTGCACCTTGCACGAAAATTTAACGGTTTTATACCATTGGGAACAGGTTCAAGCCCGATTTCAATGTCATGTACGATTCACCCAGTAACGGATTTCTTTCTCCGATGTTTCTCTACTTTAAGTCGTTACTGCCAAATACCCAATTTGCCGTAAACTCAATGAAATTCGAAAATTGTGCTAATTCGATTTCAGCACCGTTATAATGCCGATACTCATTACACAGACTTTGAAACCACGATCGTGAACCAAATTGTCTGATCTCTATTTGTCATGCTATAGAATCACTATTTTCTTGTATTCATGCAGTTTCTTTTAAACTTCTGATTTGCGTCATAAGAAATGAAAACAAAATTTACATTTTTAATGATTTGTTTCCTTTCAAGAAAGAAGAAAGAGCTTTTCTACCAGATTCACATAATTCGCGGTGTGTGAAAACATTGTTACATATAATTTACTATACATTGCGTTATTGGTTGTAATGACGCAAAGATAAGAAACCATAGGACACGCAATTAAAGGATAGAGAAGAAAAAAGGCATTTCATTCGTTCTATTACTTTCAAATACTTTAGTACTTGTGGCAAACGGCAATAGACTATCATGCATCTTACATTGGTCATTTATCATTTACTTGAATTAACAGCGCAGTCTTTCTTGAAAATTAATTATTTCGTTTACGTTGCACGAAAAATTGACGCTTTTACGTTGGAAATGGTTTCAAACCTATTTCAACGTAATGTACGATTTACCTAATAACTAATTTTTGTTTTGTCGAACCTTGCACAGATTTCTAGCAAGTAACAAAATCGACGAAATCGACAAAACAAATACAAGGAATTTTTCTCTCCTTACATACCAGATCGAATATACCGATATTTCTCTACTTAGCGTCGTTGCTACCAAATACCCAATTTACTGGAAATTTAGTGAAATTTTCATTATGGGCTAGTTCGATCTCATCACCGTTCGAGAATCATTACACAGAATAATTTTGTTTTAAAACATGATCGTGAACCAAATTGTCTACTTTGATCTTAATTTGTAAAGTCATTCTATAGAATCACTATTTTCTTGTATTCACGCAGTTTCTTTAAAACTTGTGAATGCGTCATAAGAAATGAAAAAGAAAGTCCGAATTCAATGATTTGTTTCCTCTCAACAAAGAAGAAAGAGCTTTGCACCTAATTCACAAAATTCGTGCTGTGTTACATATGTTGTTACACATAATTTAATATACATTGCGTCATTGGCAAAGACACAAAGGACAAAAACCGCAGGACACGGAATCAAAGATAGAGAAGAAAAAGGGCATTTCATTCGCTCTATTACTTTCAAATTCTTTGGTATTTGTGGCAAACTGCAAGTAATTAGATTATCAAGCATCTAAAATTGGTAATTTGTTATTCACGAATTCATAGCGTTCTCTTTCTTGATAATCAATTATTTTAGTACCTTGCACGAAATTTTAACGGTTTTACACGTTGGGAACGGGTTCAAGCCCGTTTTCAATGTAATGTACAGCTGTCACTTGTTATTCACTTGAATTCATAGCGTTCTCTTTCTTGATAACCAACTATTTAGTACACCTTGCACGAACATTTAGCGGTTTTACACATTGGGAACGGGTTTAAGCCCGATTTCAATGCCATGTACGATTCACCCAGTACGGATTTCTTTCTCCGATGTTTCTTTATTTTGCGTCGTTACTGCCAAAGGCCTTTCATTCGTTCTATTACTTTCAAGTACTTTGGTACTTGTGGCAAACTGCAATAGACTATCAAGCATCTTATATTGGCCATTTATCATTCATTTCAATTCATAACACACTCTTATTTGAAAAATAATTATTTCGTTTACCTTGCACGAAAATTTGACGGTTTTACGTTGAAAACGGTTTCAAACCAGTTTTCAAAGTAATATACGATTTACCCAATAACAGACTTTTGTCATTTTGTCGAACCTTGCACAGATTTGTAACGAGTAACAAAATCGACGAAATTGACAGAACAAATACAAGGAATTTTCTCTCCTTGCATACCAGATCGAATATACTTGCCCGATGTTCCTCTACTTTGCGTCGTTACTACCAAATACCCAATTTACTGGAAATTCCGTGAAACTTTCATTATGGGCTAATTCGATTTCATCACCGTTATAACACCGAGAGTCATTACACACACTCATTTCGTTTTAAAACATGATTGTGAACCAAATTGTCTACTTTGCTCTTCATTTGTAAAGTCATGCTATGGAATCAGTATTTTCTTGTATTCACATAGTTTCTTTTAAATTTGTGACTTGCCTCATAAGAAATGAAAACGAAATTCCCAATTCAATGATTTGTTTCCTTTCAACAAAGAAGAAAGAAATTCCCAATTCAATGATTTGTTTCCTTTCAACAAAGAAGAAAGAGCTTTGTACCTAATTCACAAAATTCGCGCTGTGTTACATATGTTGTTACATATAATTTACTATACATTGCGTCATTGGTAGTAATGACGCAAAAATAAGAAACCATAGGACAAGCAATTACAGATAGAGAAGAAAAAGGGCATTTCATTCTCTCTATTACTTTCAAATTCTTTGAAACTTGTGGCAATCTGCAAGTAATTAGACTATCAAGCATCTAAAATTGGTAATTTGTCATTCACGAGTTCATAGTGTTCTGTTCCTTGATAATCAATCATTTCGTATACCTTGCACGAGATTTTTAACGGTTTTACACGTTGGGAATGGGTTCAAGCCCGTTTTCAATGTAATGTGCAATTGTTCACTTGTCACACTCTTTCTTGAAAATTGATTATTTCTTTTACCTTGCACGAAAATTTGACGGTTTTACCTTGGAAACGGTTTCGAACCCGTTTTCAATGAAATTTACATTGTAATTCATAGCGTTCTCTTTCTTGATAACCAATCATTTAGTACATCTTGCACCAAAATTTAACGGTTTTATACCACTGGGAACGTGTCATGTACGATTCACCCAGTAACTGATTTCTTTCTCCGATGTTACTCTACTTTGCGTCGTTACCGCCAAATACCCAATTTACCGCAAATTCAATGAAACTTCCAAAATTCTGCTAGTTCGATTTCAGCACCGTTATAATGCCGAGACTCATTACACAGACTTTGAAACCACAATCGTGAACCAAATTGTGCGATCCTAATTTGTAAAGTCATGCTGTAGAATCACTATGTTCTTGTATTATGCAGTTTCTTTTAAACTTGTGTGATTTGTGTCATCAGAAATGAAAACTAAATTCACATTTTTAATGATTTGTTTCCTTTCAACAAAGAAGAAAGAGCTCTCTACCAGATTAACAAAATTGCGGTGTGTGAAAACATTGCTTCATATAATTTACTATATTCTGCGTCATTGGTAGTAATGACGCAAAGATAAGAAACCATAGGACACGCAATTAGGATAGAGAAGAAAAAAGGCCTTTCATTTCTTCTATTACTTTCAAATAGTTTGGTACTTGTGGCAAACTGCAATCGACTATCAAGCATCTTATATTGGTCATGTATCATTCACTTGAATTCATAACACACTCTTTCTTGAAAATGAATTATTTCGTTTACCTTGCACGTAAATTTGACGGTTTTACTTTGGAAACTGTTTCAAACCCGTTTTCAATGTAATATACGATTTACCCAATAGGGGATTTTTGTCATTTTGTCTAACCTTGCACAGATTTCTAGCGAGTAACAAAATCGACGAAATCTACAGAACAAATACAAGGAATTTTCTATCCTTGTATAACCACATCGAATATACTAGCAAGATGTTTCTCTTAGCGTCGTTACTACCAAATACCCAATTTACTGGAAATTTAGTGAAACTTTCATGGGCTAATTCAATTTCATCAGCGTTATAATACTGATAGTCATTACACAGAGTAATTTCGTTTGAAAACATGATCGTGAACTCAATTTTCTACTTTGATCTTAATTTGTAAAGTCATGCTATAGAATCACTATTTCTAA
This sequence comes from Diadema antillarum, assembly GCF_040938485.1. Classification (NCBI taxonomy): domain Eukaryota; kingdom Metazoa; phylum Echinodermata; class Echinoidea; order Diadematoida; family Diadematidae; genus Diadema; species Diadema antillarum. The sequence goes on along the minus strand of NW_027272075.1, from coordinate 1,110,850 downwards.
CTGGTGTCAACTGGTTTTAACTGGTCTCAACTGTTCTCGACTGGTCTTAACTGTTTTTTTCTCTGGTTTCAAATGGTTTTAACTGGTCTCAACTGGTTGTACTAGTTTCAACTGGTTTTAACTGGTTTCATCTGGTTTCAACTAATTTGAAATGGTCTCAACTGGTTTCAACTGGTTTCATCTGGACTCAACTGGTTTTAATTGGGTTCAACTGGTGTCAACTGGTTTTAACTGGTCTCAATTGGTTTCAACTGGCCTTAACTGTTCTCGATTGGTCTTAACTGTTTTTTTCTGGTTTCAAATGGTTTTGACTGGTCTCAACTGGTTGTACTAGTTTCAACTGGTTTTAACTGGTTTCATCTGGTTTCAACTAATTTGAAATGGTCTCAACTGGTTTTAACTGGTTTCATCTGATCTCAACTACTTTTAATTGGTTTCATCTGGATTCAACTGGTCTCAACTTGCTTTAACTGGTTTGAACTGGTCTCAACTTGATTTAACTGGGTTCAACTGATTTCAACTGGTTTGAACTGGTCTCAACTAGTTTCAATTGGTTTCATCTGATTTCAACTGGTTTGAACTGGTCTCAACTTTTTTTAACTGGTTTAAACTGGTTTGAACTGGTTTTATCTGGTTTCAACTGGTTTGAACTGCTCTCAACTGGTTTTAACTGGTTTCATCTGGTTTCAACTGGTCTCAACTTGTTTTAACTGGTTTAAACTGGTTTCATCTGGTTTCAACTGGTTTGAACTGCTCTCAACTGGTTTTAACTGGTTTCATCTGGTTTCAACTGGTCTCAACTTGTTTTAACTGGTTTGAACTGGTCTCAACTGATTTTAATTGGGTTCATCCGGTTTGAACGGGTTTGATCTGGTCTCAACAGGTTTTAATTGGGTTCAACTGATTTCAACTGGTTTGAACTGGTCTCAACTAGTTTGAACTGGTTTCATCTGATATCAACTGGTTTAAACTGGTCTCAACTTTTTTTAACTGGTTTCAACTGGTTTGAACTCGTTTCATCTGGTTTCAACTGGTTTGAACTGCTCTCAACTGGTTTTAACTGGTTTCAACTGGTCTCAACTGTTTTGAATTGGTCTCAACTGGTTTCAACTGGTCTCAACTGATTTGGACTGGTTTCAGCTGGCCTCAACTGGTTTCAACTGGTTTCAACTGGTCGCAGCTGGCCTCAACTGGTTTGAACTGGGTTCAACTGGTCTCAACTGGTTTTAACTGGTTTGAACTGGTCTCAACTGGTCTTAACTGCTTTTTTTCCGGGTTTCAAATGGTTTTAACTGATCTCAACTGGTTGTACTAGTTTCAACTGATTTTTACTGGTTTCATCTGGTTTTAACTAATTTGAAAGGGTCTCAACTGGTTTCAATTGGTTTCATCTGGACTCAACTGGTTTTACTTGGGTTCAACTGGTGTCAACTGGTTTTAACTGGTCTCAACTGGTTGTACTAGTTTCAACTGGTTTTAACTGGTTTCATCTGGTTTCAACTAATTTGAAATGGTCTCAACTGGTTTTAACTGGTTTCATCTGATCTCAACTACTTTTAATTGGTTTCATCTGGATTCAACTGGTCTCAACTTGCTTTAACTGGTTTGAACTGGTCTCAACTGGTTTTAACTGGGTTCAACTGATTTCAACTGGTTTGAACTGGTGTCAACTAGTTTCAATTGGTTTCATCTGATTTCAACTGGTTTGAACTGGTCTCAACTTTTTTTAACTGGTTTAAACTGGTTTCAACTGGTTTTAACTGGTTTAAACTGGTTTGAACTGTTTTCATCTGGTTTCAACTGGTTTGAACTGCTCTCAACTGGTTTTAACTGGTTTCATCTGGTTTCAACTAATTTGAAATGGTCTCAACTGGTTTCAACTGGTTTCATCTGGACTCAACTGGTTTTAATTGGGTTCAACTGGTGTCAACTGGTTTTAACTGGTCTCAATTGGTTTCAACTGGCCTACACTGTTCTCGACTGGTCTTAGCTGTTTTTTTTTCTGGTTTCAAATTGTTTTACCTGGTCTCAACTGGCTGTACTAGTTTCAACTGGTTTTTACTGGTTTCATCTGGTTTTAACTAATTTGAAAGGGTCTCAACTGGTTTTAATTGGTTTCATCTGGACTCAACTGGTTTTAATTGGGTTCAACTGGTGTCAACTGGTTTTAACTGGTCTCAACTGGTTTCAACTGGCCTCAACTGTTCGCGACTGGTCTTAACTGTTTTTTTTTCTGGTTTCAAATGGTTTTACCTGGTCTTAACTGGCTGTACTAGTTTCAACTGCTTTTAACTGGTTTAGTCTGGTTTCAACTGGTCTCAACTTGCTTTAACTGGTTTGAACTAGTCTCAACTGGTTTTAACTGGGTTCAACTGATTTCAACTGGTTTGAACTGGTCTCAACTAGTTTCAAGTGGTTTCATCTGATTTCAACTGGTTTGAACTGGTCTCAACTTTTTTTAACTAGTTTAAACTGATTTGAACTGTTTTCATCTGGTTTCAACTGGTTTGAACTGCTCTCAACTGGTTTTAACTGGTTTCATCTGGTTTCAACTGGTCTCAACTTGTTTTAACTGGTTTGAACTGGTCTCAACTGATTTTAATTGGGTTCATCCGGTTTGATCGGGTTTGATCTGGTCTCAACAGGTTTTAATTGGGTTCAACTGATTTCAACTGGTTTGAACTGGTCTCAACTAGTTTGAACTGGTTTCATCTGATATCAACTGGTTTAAACTGGTCTCAACTTTTTTTTAACTGGTTTCAACTGGTTTGAACTCGTTTCATCGGTTTCAACTGGTTTGAACTGCTCTCAACTGGTTTTAACTGGTTTCAACTGGTCTCAACTGATTTCTCAACTGGACTGGTTTCAGCTGGCTTCAACTGGTTTCAACTGGTCGCAGCTGGCCTCAACTGGTTTGAACTGGGTTCAACTGGTCTCAACTGGTTTTAACTGGTTTGAACTGGTCTCAACTGGTCTTAACTGCTTTTTTCCGGGTTTCAAATGGTTTTAACTGATCTCAACTGGTTGTAATAGTTTCAACTGGTTTTTACTGGTTTCTCTGGTTTTAACTAATTTGAAAGGGTCTCAACTGGTTTCAATTGGTTTCATCTGGACTCAACTGGTTTTACTTGGGTTCAACTGGTGTCAACTGGTTTTAACTGGTCTCAACTGGTTGTACTAGTTTCAACTGGTTTTAACTGGTTTCATCTGGTTTCAACTAATTTGAAATGGTCTCAACTGGTTTTAACTGGTTTCATCTGATCTCAACTACTTTTAATTGGTTTCATCTGGATTCAACTGGTCTCAACTTCCTTTAACTGGTTTGAACTGGTCTCAACTGGTTTTAACTGGGTTCAACTGATTTCAACTGGTTTGAACTGGTGTCAACTAGTTTCAATTGGTTTCATCTGATTTCAACTGGTTTGAACTGGTCTCACATTTTTTAACTGGTTTAAACTGGTTTGAACTGGTTTCATCTGGTTTCATCTGGTTTCAACTGGTTTGAACTGCTCTCAACTGGTTTTAACTGGTTTCGTCTGGTTTCAACTGGTCTCAACTTGTTTTAAATGGTTTGAACTGGTTTCATCTGGTTTCAACTGGTTTGAACTGCTCTCAACTGGTTTTAACTGGTTTCATCTGGTTTCAACTGGTCTCAACTTGTTTTAACTGGTTTGAACTGGTCTCAACTGATTTTAATTGGGTTCATCCGGTTTGAACGGGTTTGATCTGGTCTCACTCAACTGGTTTTTAACTGGTTTCAACTGGTCTCAACTTCTGAAGTGGTCTCAACTGGTTTTAACTGGTTTCAACTGGTCTCAACTGATTTGGACTGGTTTCAGCTGGCCTCAACCTGTTTGAACTGGTTTCAACTGGTCTCAGCTGGCCTCAACTGGTTTGAACTGGGTTCAACTGGTCTCAGCTGGTTTTAACTGGTTTGAACTGGTCTTAACTGCTTTTTTTTCCGGGTTTCAAATGGTTTTAACTGATCTCAACTGGTTGTACTAGTTTGAACTGGTTTTTACTGGTTTCATCTGGTTTTAACTAATTTGAAAGGGTCTCAACTGGTTTTAATTGGTTTCATCTGGACTCAACTGGTTTTAATTGGGTTCAACTGGTGTCAACTGGTTTTAACTGGTCTCAACTGGTTTCAACTGGCCTCAACTGTTCTCGACTGGTCTTAACTGTTTTTTTTTTTCTGGTTTCAAATGGTTTTTACCTGGTCTCAACTGGTTGTACTAGTTTCAACTGGTTTTAACTGGTTTCATCTGGTTTCAACTGGTCTCAACTTGCTTTAAACTGGTTTGAACTGGTCTCAACTGGTTTTTAACTGGGTTCAACTGATTTCAACTGGTTTGAACTGGTCTCAATTAGTTTCAATTGGTTTTCATCTGATTTCAACTGGTTTGAACTGGTCTCAACTTTTTTTAACTAGTTTAAAACTCGTTTGAACTGGTTTCATCAGGTTTCAACTGGTTTGAACTGCTCTCAACTGGTTTTAACTGGTTTTCATCTGGTTTCAACTGGTCTCAACTTGTTTTTTACTGGTTTGAACTGGTCTCAACTGATTTTAATTGGGTTCATCCGGTTTGATCGGGTTTGATCTGGTCTCAACAGGTTTTAATTGGGTTCAACTGATTTCAACTGGTTTGAACTGGTCTCAACTAGTTTGAACTGGTTTCATCTCATATCAACTGGTTTAAAACTGGTCTCAACTTTTTTTAACTGGTTTTCAACTGGTTTGAACTCGTTTCATCTGGTTTCAACTGGTTTGAACTGCTCTCAACTGGTTTTAACTGGTTTCAACTGGTCTCAACTGTTTTGAATTGGTCTCAACTGGTTTTAACTGGTTTCAACTGGTCTCAACTGATTTGGACTGGTTTTCAGCTGGCCTCAACTGATTTCAACTGGTTTCAACTGGTCGCAGCTGGCCTCAACTGGTTTGAACTGGGTTCAACTGGTCTCAACTGGTTTTAACTGGTTTGAACTGGTCTCAAACTGGTCTTAACTGCTTTTTTCCCCGGGTTTCAAATGGTTTTAACTGATCTCAACTGGTTGTACTAGTTTCAACTGGTTTTTACTGGTTTTCATCTGGTTTTTAACTAATTTGAAAGGGTCTCAACTGGTTTCAATTGGTTTCATCTTGACTCAACTGGTTTTACTTGGGTTCAACTGGTGTCAACTGGTTTTAACTGGTCTCAACTGGTTGTACTAGTTTCAACTGGTTTTAACTGGTTTCATCTGGTTTCAACTAATTTGAAATGGTCTCAATTGGTTTTAACTGGTTTCATCTGATCTCAACTACTTTTAATTGGTTTCATCTGGATTCAACTGGTCTCAACTTGCTTTAACTGGTTTGAACTGGTCTCAACTGGTTTTAACTGGGTTCAACTGATTTCAACTGGTTTGAACGGGTCTCAACTAGTTTCAATTGGTTTCATCTGATTTCAACTGGTTTGAACTGGTCTCAACTTTTTTTAACTGGTTTAAACTGGTTTGAACTGGTTTCATCTGGTTTCAACTGGTTTGAACTGCTCTCAACTGGTTTTAACTGGTTTCATCTGGTTTCAACTAATTTGAAATGGTCCCAACTGGTTTCAACTGGTTTCATCTGGACTCAACTGGTTTTAATTGGGTTCAACTGGTGTCAACTGGTTTTAACTGGTCTCAATTGGTTTCAACTGGCCTACACTGTTCTCGACTGGTCTTAACTGTTTTTTTTTCTGGTTTCAAATGGTTTTACCTGGTCTTAACTGGCTGTACTAGTTTCAACTGGTTTTTACTGGTTTCATCTGGTTTTAACTAATTTGAAAGGGTCTCAACTGGTTTTAATTGGTTTCATCTGGACTCAACTGGTTTTAATTGGGTTCAACTGGTGTCAACTGGTTTTAATTGGTCTCAACTGGTTTCAACTGGCCTCAACTGTTCTCGACTGGTCTTAACTGTTTTTTTTTCTGGTTTCAAATGGTTTTACCTGGTCTCAACTGGCTGTACTAGTTTCAACTGTTTTTACCTGGTTTCATCTGGTTTCAACTGGTCTCAACTTGCTTTAACTTGTTTGAACTAGTCTCAACTGGTTTTAACTGGGTTCAACTGATTTCAACTGGTTTGAACTGGTTTCAACTAGTTTCAATTGGTTTCATCTGATTTCAACTGGTTTGAACTGGTCTCAACTTTTTTTAACTAGTTTAAACTGGTTTGAACTGGTTTCATCTGGTTTCAACTGGTTTGAACTGCTCTCAACTGGTTTTAACTGGTTTCATCTGGTTTCAACTGGTCTCAACTTGTTTTAACTGGTTTGAACTGGTCTCAACTGATTTTAATTGGGTTCATCCGGTTTGATCGGGTTTGATCTGGTCTCAACAGGTTTTAATTGGGTTCAACTGATTCAACTGGTTTGAACTGGTCTCAACTAGTTTGAACTGGTTTCATCTGATATCAACTTGTTTAAACTGGTCTCAACTTTTTTTAACTGGTTTCAACTGGTTTGAACTCGTTTCATCTTGTTTCAACTGGTTTGAACTGCTCTCAACTGGTTTTAACTGGTTTCAACTGGTCTCAACTGTTTTGAATTGGTCTCAACTGGTTTTAACTGGTTTCAACTGGTCTCAACTGATTTGGACTGGTTTCAGCTGGCCTCAACTGGTTTCAACTGGTTTCAACTGGTCGCAGCTGGCCTCAACTGGTTTGAACTGGGTTCAACTGGTCTCACCTGGTTTTAACTGCTTTTTTTCCGGGTTTCAAATGGTTTTAACTGATCTCAACTGGTTGTACTAGTTTCAACTGGTTTTTACTGGTTTCATCTGGTTTTAACCTAATTTGAAAAGGTCTCAACTGGTTTCATTTGGTTTCATCTTGACTCAACTGGTTTTACTTGGGTTCAACTGGTGTCAACTGGTTTTAACTGGTCTCAACTTTTTTAACTGGTTTAAACTGGTTTGAACTGGTTTCAACTGATTTCAACTGGTTTGAACTGGTGTCAACTAGTTTCAATTGGTTTCATCTGATTTCAACTGGTTTGAACTGGTCTCAACTTTTTTTAACTGGTTTAAACTGGTTTGAACTCGTTTCATCTGGTTTCAACTGGTTTGAACTGCTCTCAACTGGTTTTAACTGGTTTCATCTGGTTTCAACTGGTCTCAACTTGTTTTAACTGGTTTCAACTGGTTTGAACTGGTTTCATCTGGTTTCAACTGGTTTGACCTGCTCTCAACTGGTTCTAACTGGTTTCATCTGGTTTGAACTGGTCTCAACTTGTTTTAACTGGTTTGAACTGGTCTCAACTGATTTTAATTGGGTTCATCCGGTTTGAACGGGTTTGATCTGGTCTCAACAGGTTTTAATTGGGTTCAACTGATTTCAACTGGTTTGAACTGGTCTCAACTAGTTTGAACTGGTTTCATCTGATATCAACTGGTTTAAACTGGTCTCAACTTTTTTTAACTGGTGTCAACTGGTTTGAACTCGTTTCATCTGGTTTCAACTGGTTTGAACTGCTCTCAACTGGTTTTAATTGGTTTCAACTGGTCTCAACTTTTGAATTGGTCTCAACTGGTTTTAACTGGTTTCAGCTGGCCTCAACTGGTTTGAACTGGTTTCAACTGCTCTCAGCTGGCCTCAACTGGTTTGAACTGGTCTCAACTGGTCTTAACTGCTTTTTTTCCGGGTTTCAAATGGTTTTAACTGATCTCAACTGGTTGTACTAGTTTCAACTGGTTTTTAGTGGTTTCATCTGGTTTTAACTAATTTGAAAGGGTCTCAACTGGTTTCAATTGGTTTCATCTGGACTCAACTGGTTTTAATTGGGTTCAACTGGTGTCAACTGGTTTTAACTGGTCTCAACTGGTTTCAACTGGCCTCAACTGTTCTCGACTGGTCTTAACTGCTTTTTTTTCTGGTTTCAAATGGTTTTACCTGATCTCAACTGGTTGTACTAGTTTCAACTGGTTTTAACTGGTTTCATCTGGTTTCAACTGGTCTCAACTTGCTTTAACTGGTTTGTTAGATAGAGACCGTACAAGACATGGTGGCGGTGTGGCTGTATATATTTCCAAAAGATTCAACTATAAAATAAGAGACGATTTGAATTCATCTATTTTAGAATGCCTTTGGTTTGAATTGAATTATCCAAATAAGCCTTCCATCCTTGTAGGGGAATTTTACAGACCTCCGAATTCTCACGCTGATTTCTTTGACGAATTAGAGAGGACTTTGGACTCTGCTCTCTCGGAACATATGAGTTGTACAGTATTATATTAGGCGATTTCAATTGTAATTATATGCCACACCAACATGATGTGAATGCCGAAAAAGTTATGTTTTATACAAATATGTACGGACCAAGTCAGTTACAAATACTGCTTCTACTTTTACTGCTTTTACTTTAATTGATTTGATATTTGTATCAAAGAACTTTACAGTGAATGGGGAATATTTGAGACTAGCATCAGTGATCATTATTTGGTATATGCTATTCGGGAATTCAGTGCAAAGATCCATCAAAAATCTGAATGTGCGTAATTTCGCTCATTAATAAATCTTAATGAGGAGGAATTTTATAGTGATTTGAGAAGTGCTCCGTGGCAGGTCATAAAAGATATAGACGACGTTGATGATACGTGGGATATGTGGTTGACTCTTTTCAATAATGTTGTCAACAAGCATATACCTTTGCGCAAAAAGCGGATAAGAAAACATGCATGTCCATGGATATCTGATGAGGTTGTTAAGCTCATGACGGAACGTGATAAAGTTCTCAAAGCTCCTAAAACTAACAACAGCAATGATCTTTGGAATACCTATAAATATCTAAAAAACAAAGTTACTCATCTCATGAGAATAAGAAAAAAACAGTATAACACTGACCAAATTTTACAAAATCGTAACAGCAGTAAAAAAATGTGGAAGAGCTTGAGGGAATTTACGCCTAAATCATCACCCATTTCTCCCAATACCATAAAGGTTGATGATGCAGAAGTATCGGACAACGCAAGTATTGCTGAAACATTCAACAATTTTTTCATATCTAATGTTACTAAAATTACAAAAGATCTGCAGAGAAATACTTCTCAAATGATATTAGATGAGGACAAAGGCTTTGTTCCTTCTCATTCTCAATTTAAATTAAGTATGATAACGAGAGATTTTGTATTTAGACAGTTCGAGCTTCTTGGCATAGATAAAGCAACCGGAGAAGGTCACATCGGCTACAAACTTTTAAAGATGACAAAGAATGTTATTGCAGAATCTCTTTGCGATATTATTAACAAATCCCTGTCTACGGGAGTTGTTCCACATGAATTTTAACTGGTTTCATCTGGTTTCAACTAATTTGAAATGGTCTCAACTGGTTTTAACTGGTTTCATCTGATCTCAACTACTTTTAATTGGTTTCATCTGGATTCAACTGGTCTCAACTTGCTTTAACTGGTTTGAACTGGTCTCAACTGGTTTTAACTGGGTTCAACTGATTTCAACTGGTTTGAACGGGTCTCAACTAGTTTCAATTGGTTTCATCTGATTTCAACTGGTTTGAACTGGTCTCAACTTTTTTTAACTGGTTTAAACTGGTTTGAACTGGTTTCATCTGGTTTCAACTGGTTTGAACTGCTCTCAACTGGTTTTAACTGGTTTCATCTGGTTTCAACTAATTTGAAATGGTCTCAACTGGTTTCAACTGGTTTCATCTGGACTCAACTGGTTTTAATTGGGTTCAACTGGTGTCAACTGGTTTTAACTGGTCTCAATTGGTTTCAACTGGCCTACACTGTTCTCGACTGGTCTTAACTGTTTTTTTTTTCTGGTTTCAAATGGTTTTACCTGGTCTTAACTGGCTGTACTAGTTTCAACTGGTTTTTACTGGTTTCATCTGGTTTTAACTAATTTGAAAGGGTCTCAACTGGTTTTAATTGGTTTCATCTGGACTCAACTGGTTTTAATTGGGTTCAACTGGTGTCAACTGGTTTTAATTGGTCTCAACTGGTTTCAACTGGCCTCAACTGTTCTCGACTGGTCTTAACTGTTTTTTTTTCTGGTTTCAAATGGTTTTACCTGGTCTCAACTGGCTGTACTAGTTTCAACTGTTTTTACCTGGTTTCATCTGGTTTCAACTGGTCTCAACTTGCTTTAACTTGTTTGAACTAGTCTCAACTGGTTTTAACTGGGTTCAACTGATTTCAACTGGTTTGAACTGGTTTCAACTAGTTTCAATTGGTTTCATCTGATTTCAACTGGTTTGAACTGGTCTCAACTTTTTTTAACTAGTTTAAACTGGTTTGAACTGGTTTCATCTGGTTTCAACTGGTTTGAACTGCTCTCAACTGGTTTTAACTGGTTTCATCTGGTTTCAACTGGTCTCAACTTGTTTTAACTGGTTTGAACTGGTCTCAACTGATTTTAATTGGGTTCATCCGGTTTGATCGGGTTTGATCTGGTCTCAACAGGTTTTAATTGGGTTCAACTGATTCAACTGGTTTGAACTGGTCTCAACTAGTTTGAACTGGTTTCATCTGATATCAACTTGTTTAAACTGGTCTCAACTTTTTTTAACTGGTTTCAACTGGTTTGAACTCGTTTCATCTTGTTTCAACTGGTTTGAACTGCTCTCAACTGGTTTTAACTGGTTTCAACTGGTCTCAACTGTTTTGAATTGGTCTCAACTGGTTTTAACTGGTTTCAACTGGTCTCAACTGATTTGGACTGGTTTCAGCTGGCCTCAACTGGTTTCAACTGGTTTCAACTGGTCGCAGCTGGCCTCAACTGGTTTGAACTGGGTTCAACTGGTCTCACCTGGTTTTAACTGCTTTTTTTCCGGGTTTCAAATGGTTTTAACTGATCTCAACTGGTTGTACTAGTTTCAACTGGTTTTTACTGGTTTCATCTGGTTTTAACCTAATTTGAAAGGGTCTCAACTGGTTTCATTTGGTTTCATCTTGACTCAACTGGTTTTACTTGGGTTCAACTGGTGTCAACTGGTTTTAACTGGTCTCAACTTTTTAAACTGGTTTAAACTGGTTTGAACTGGTTTCAACTGATTTCAACTGGTTTGAACTGGTGTCAACTAGTTTCAATTGGTTTCATCTGATTTCAACTGGTTTGAACTGGTCTCAACTTTTTTTAACTGGTTTAAACTGGTTTGAACTCGTTTCATCTGGTTTCAACTGGTTTGAACTGCTCTCAACTGGTTTTAACTGGTTTCATCTGGTTTCAACTGGTCTCAACTTGTTTTAACTGGTTTGAACTGGTTTCAACTGGTTTCAACTGGTTTCACCCGCTCTGAACTGGTTCTATCTGGTCTCAACAGGTTTTAATTGGGTTCAACTGATTTCAACTGGTTTGAACTGGTCTCAACTAGTTTGAACTGGTTTCATCTGATATCAACTGGTTTAAACTGGTCTCAACTTTTTTAAACTCGTGTCAACTGGTTTGAACTCGTTTCATCTGGTTTCAACTGGTTTGAACTGCTCTCAACTGGTTTTAACTGGTTTCAACTGGTCTCAACTTCTGAAGTGGTCTCAACTGGTTTTAACTGGTTTCAACTGGTCTCAACTGATTTGGACTGGTTTCAGCTGGCCTCAACCTGTTTGAACTGGTTTCAACTGGTCTCAGCTGGCCTCAACTGGTTTGAACTGGGTTCAACTGGTCTCAGCTGGTTTTAACTGGTTTGAACTGGTCTTAACTGCTTTTTTTCCGGGTTTCAAATGGTTTTAACTGATCTCAACTGGTTGTACTAGTTTGAACTGGTTTTTACTGGTTTCATCTGGTTTTAACTAATTTGAAAGGGTCTCAACTGGTTTTAATTGGTTTCATCTGGACTCAACTGGTTTTAATTGGGTTCAACTGGTGTCAACTGGTTTTAACTGGTCTCAACTGGTTTCAACTGGCCTCAACTGTTCTCGACTGGTCTTAACTGTTTTTTTTTTCTGGTTTCAAATGGTTTTACCTGGTCTCAACTGGTTGTACTAGTTTCAACTGGTTTTAACTGGTTTCATCTGGTTTCAACTGGTCTCAACTTGCTTTAACTGGTTTGAACTGGTCTCAACTGGTTTTAACTGGGTTCAACTGATTTCAACTGGTTTTAACTGGTCTCAATTAGTTTCAATTGGTTTCATCTGATTTCAACTGGTTTGAACTGGTCTCAACTTTTTTTAACTAGTTTAAACTCGTTTGAACTGGTTTCATCTGGTTTCAACTGGTTTGAACTGCTCTCAACTGGTTTTAACTGGTTTCATCTGGTTTCAACTGGTCTCAACTTGTTTTTACTGGTTTGAACTGGTCTCAACTGATTTTAATTGGGTTCATCCGGTTTGATCGGGTTTGATCTGGTCTCAACAGGTTTTAATTGGGTTCAACTGATTTCAACTGGTTTGAACTGGTCTCAACTAGTTTGAACTGGTTTCATCTCATATCAACTGGTTTAAACTGGTCTCAACTTTTTTTTAACTGGTTTCAACTGGTTTGAACTCGTTTCATCTGGTTTCAACTGGTTTGAACTGCTCTCAACTGGTTTTAACTGGTTTCAACTGGTCTCAACTGTTTTGAATTGGTCTCAACTGGTTTTAACTGGTTTCAACTGGTCTCAACTGATTTGGACTGGTTTCAGCTGGCCTCAACTGGTTTCAACTGGTTTCAACTGGTCGCAGCTGGCCTCAACTGGTTTCAACTGGGTTCAACTGGTCTCAACTGGTTTTAACTGGTTTGAACTGGTCTCAACTGGTCTTAACTGCTTTTTTTTCCCGGGTTTCAAATGGTTTTAACTGATCTCAACTGGTTGTACTAGTTTCAACTGGTTTTTACTGGTTTCATCTGGTTTTAACTAATTTGAAAGGGTCTCAACTGGTTTCAATTGGTTTCATCTTGACTCAACTGGTTTTACTTGGGTTCAACAGGTGTCAACTGGTTTTAACTGGTCTCAACTGGTTGTACTAGTTTCAACTGGTTTTAACTGGTTTCATCTGGTTTCAAATAATTTGAAATGGTCTCAACTGGGTTTAACTGGTTTCATCTGATCTCAACTACTTTTAATTGGTTTCATCTGGATTCAACTGGTCTCAACTTGCTTTAACTGGTTTGAACTGGTCTCAACTGGTTTTAACTGGGTTCAACTGATTTCAACTGGTTTGAACGGGTCTCAACTAGTTTCAATTGGTTTCATCTGATTTCAACTGGTTTGAACTGGTCTCAACTTTTTTTAACTGGTTTAAACTGGTTTGAACTGGTTTCATCTGGTTTCAACTGGTTTGAACTGCTCTCAACTGGTTTTAACTGGTTTCATCTGGTTTCAACTAATTTGAAATGGTCTCAACTGGTTTCAACTGGTTTCATCTGGACTCAACTGGTTTTAATTGGGTTCAACTGGTGTCAACTGGTTTTAACTGGTCTCAATTGGTTTCAACTGGCCTACACTGTTCTCGACTGGTCTTAACTGTTTTTTTTTCTGGTTTCAAATGGTTTTACCTGGTCTTAACTGGCTGTACTAGTTTCAACTGGTTTTTACTGGTTTCATCTGGTTTTAACTAATTTGAAAGGGTCTCAACTGGTTTTAATTGGTTTCATCTGGACTCAACTGGTTTTAATTGGGTTCAACTGGTGTCAACTGGTTTTAATTGGTCTCAACTGGTTTCAACTGGCCTCAACTGTTCTCGACTGGTCTTAACTGTTTTTTTTTCTGGTTTCAAATGGTTTTACCTGGTCTCAACTGGCTGTACTAGTTTCACCTGTTTTTACCTGGTTTCATCTGGTTTCAACTGGTCTCAACTTGCTTTAACTTGTTTGAACTAGTCTCAACTGGTTTTAACTGGGTTCAACTGATTTCAACTGGTTTGAACTGGTCTCAACTAGTTTCAATTGGTTTCATCTGATTTCAACTGGTTTGAACTGGTCTCAACTTTTTTTAACTAGTTTAAACTGGTTTGAACTGGTTTCATCTGGTTTCAACTGGTTTGAACTGCTCTCAACTGGTTTTAACTGGTATCATCTGGTTTCAACTGGTCTCAACTTGTTTTAACTGGTTTGAACTGGTCTCAACTGATTTTAATTGGGTTCATCCGGTTTGATCGGGTTTGATCTGGTCTCAACTAGTTTCAATTGGTTTCATCTGATTTCAACTGGTTTGAACTGGTCTCAACTTTTTTTAACTAGTTTAAACTGGTTTGAACTGGTTTCATCTGGTTTCAACTGGTTTGAACTGCTCTCAACTGGTTTTAACTGGTTTCATCTGGTTTCAACTGGTCTCAACTTGTTTTAACTGGTTTGAACTGGTCTCAACTGATTTTAATTGGGTTCAACTGATTTCAACTGGTTTGAACTGGTCTCAACTAGTTTGAACTGGTTTCATCTGATATCAACTTGTTTAAACTGGTCTCAACTTTTTTTAACTGGTTTCAACTGGTTTGAACTCGTTTCATCTTGTTTCAACTGGTTTGAACTGCTCTCAACTGGTTTTAACTGGTTTCAACTGGTCTCAACTGTTTTGAATTGGTCTCAACTGGTTTTAACTGGTTTCAACTGGTCTCAACTGATTTGGACTGGTTTCAGCTGGCCTCAACTGGTTTCAACTGGTTTCAACTGGTCGCAGCTGGCCTCAACTGGTTTGAACTGGGTTCAACTGGTCTCAACTGGTTTTAATTGGTTTGAACTGGTCTCAACTGGTCTTAACTGCTTTTTTTTCCGGGTTTCAAATGGTTTTAACTGATCTCAACTGGTTGTACTAGTTTCAACTGGTTTTTACTGGTTTCATCTGGTTTTAACCTAATTTGAAAGGGTCTCAACTGGTTTCATTTGGTTTCATCTTGACTCAACTGGTTTTACTTGGGTTCAACTGGTGTCAACTGGTTTTAACTGGTCTCAACTTTTTTAACTGGTTTAAACTGGTTTCAACTGATTTCAACTGGTTTGAACTGGTGTCAACTAGTTTCAATTGGTTTCATCTGATTTCAACTGGTTTGAACTGGTCTCAACTTTTTTTAACTGGTTTAAACTGGTTTGAACTCGTTTCATCTGGTTTCAACTGGTTTGAACTGCTCTCAACTGGTTTTAACTGGTTTCATCTGGCTTCAACTGGTCTCAACTTGTTTTAACTGGTTTCAACTGGTTTGAACTGGTTTCATCTGGTTTCAACTGGTTTGACCTGCTCTCAACTGGTTTTAACTGGTTTCATCTGGTTTCAACTAGTCTCAACTTGTTTTAACTGGTTTGAACTGGTCTCAACTGATTTTAATTGGGTTCATCCGGTTTGAACGGGTTTGATCTGGTCTCAACAGGTTTTAATTGGGTTCAACTGATTTCAACTGGTTTGAACTGGTCTCAACTAGTTTGAACTGGTTTCATCTGATATCAACTGGTTTAAACTGGTCTCAACTTTTTTTAACTGGTGTCAACTGGTTTGAACTCGTTTCATCTGGTTTCAACTGGTTTGAACTGCTCTCAACTGGTTTTAATTGGTTTCAACTGGTCTCAACTTTTGAATTGGTCTCAACTGGTTTTAACTAGTTTCAGCTGGCCTCAACTGGTTTGAACTGGTTTCAACTGCTCTCAGCTGGCCTCAACTGGTTTGAACTGGTCGCAGCTGGCCTCAACTGGTTTTAACTGGTTTGAACTGGTCTCAACTGGTCTTAACTGCTTTTTTTCCGGGTTTCAAATGGTTTTAACTGATCTCAACTGGTTGTACTAGTTTCAACTGGTTTTTACTGGTTTCATCTGGTTTTAACTAATTTGAAAGGGTCTCAACTGGTTTCAATTGGTTTCATCTGGACTCAACTGGTTTTAATTGGGTTCAACTGGTGTCAACTGGTTTTAACTGGTCTCAACTGGTTTCAACTGGCCTCAACTGTTCTCGACTGGTCTTAACTGTTTTTTTTCTGGTTTCAAATGGTTTTACCTGGTCTCAACTGGTTGTACTAGTTTCAACTGGTTTTAACTGGTTTCATCTGGTTTCAACTGGTCTCAACTTGCTTTAACTGGTTTGTTAGATAGAGACCGTACAAGACATGGTGGCGGTGTGGCTGTATATATTTCCAAAAGATTCAACTATAAAATAAGAGACGATTTGAATTCATCTATTTTAGAATGCCTTTGGTTTGAATTGAATTATCCAAATAAGCCTTCCATCCTTGTAGGGGAATTTTACAGACCTCCGAATTCTCACGCTGATTTCTTTGACGAATTAGAGAGGACTTTGGACTCTGCTCTCTCGGAACATATGAGTTGTACAGTATTATATTAGGCGATTTCAATTGTAATTATATGCCACACCAACATGATGTGAATGCCGAAAAAGTTATGTTTTATACAAATATGTACGGACCAAGTCAGTTACAAATACTGCTTCTACTTTTACTGCTTTTACTTTAATTGATTTGATATTTGTATCAAAGAACTTTACAGTGAATGGGGAATATTTGAGACTAGCATTAGTGATCATTATTTGGTATATGCTATTCGGGAATTCAGTGCAAAGATCCATCAAAAATCTGAATGTGCGTAATTTCGCTCATTAATAAATCTTAATGAGGAGGAATTTTATAGTGATTTGAGAAGTGCTCCGTGGCAGGTCATAAAAGATATAGACGACGTTGATGATACGTGGGATATGTGGTTGACTCTTTTCAATAATGTTGTCAACAAGCATATACCTTTGCGCAAAAAGCGGATAAGAAAACATGCATGTCCATGGATATCTGATGAGGTTGTTAAGCTCATGACGGAACGTGATAAAGTTCTCAAAGCTCCTAAAACTAACAACAGCAATGATCTTTGGAATACCTATAAATATCTAAAAAACAAAGTTACTCATCTCATGAGAATAAGAAAAAAACAGTATAACACTGACCAAATTTTACAAAATCGTAACAGCAGTAAAAAAATGTGGAAGAGCTTGAGGGAATTTACGCCTAAATCATCACCCATTTCTCCCAATACCATAAAGGTTGATGATGCAGAAGTATCGGACAACGCAAGTATTGCTGAAACATTCAACAATTTTTTCATATCTAATGCTACTAAAATTACAAAAGATCTGCAGAGAAATACTTCTCAAATGATATTAGATGAGGACAAAGGCTTTGTTCCTTCTCATTCTCAATTTAAATTAAGTATGATAACGAGAGATTTTGTATTTAGACAGTTCGAGCTTCTTGGCATAGATAAAGCAACCGGAGAAGGTCACATCGGCTACAAACTTTTAAAGATGACAAAGAATGTTATTGCAGAATCTCTTTGCGATATTATTAACAAATCCCTGTCTACGGGAGTTGTTCCACATGAACGGAGAAAGGCTCTTGTAGTACCAATATTTAAAGCAGGAGATATTTTTTCGTTGAATAACTATCGCCCCATCTCAATCTTACCAACAGTGAGTAAAATTATCGAAAGGACCGTACATCAACAACTGAGCGAATTAATGAATGCGAATGATTTACTACACCCTAATCAATCTGGTTTCAGACCATTTCATTCCACATCAACTGCTCTTGCAAAACTTGTGAATCAGTGGTCTTTGAATATAGATAATCAAATTTCTGGAGTTGAATTCATAGATCTTCGGAAGGCATTTGACGAACCTTGCACAGATTTGTAACGAGTAACAAAATCGACGAAATCGACAGAACAAATACCAGGAATTTTCTCTCCTTGCATGCCAGATCGAATATACTTGCCCGATGTTTCTCTACTTTGCGTCGTTACTATCAAATACCCAATTTACTGGAAATTCCGTGAAACTTTCATTATGGGCTAATTCGATTTCATCACCGTTATAACACCGAGAGTCATTACACAGACTCATTTCGTTTTAAAACATGATTGTGAACCAAATTGTCTACTTTGATCTTAATTTGTAAAGTCATGCTATAGCATTTTCTTGTATTTCTTTTAAACTTGTGAATTGCGTCATTAGAAAGGAAAACGAAATTCCCAATTCAATGATTTGTTTCCTTTCTACAAAGAGGGAAGAGCTCTCTTCCAGATTTACAAAATTCGCGGTGAATGAAAACATTGCTACATATAATTTGCTATATTTTATGTCATTGGTAGTAATGACGCAAAGATAAGAAACCCTACGACACGCAATTAAAGGATAGAGAAGAAAAAAGGCCTTTCATTCGTTCTATTACTTTCAAATACTTTGGTACTTGTGGCAAACTACAATAGACTATCAAGCATCTGATATTGGTCATCTATCATTCACCTGAATTCCTAACACACTCTTTTTTGAAAATTGATTATTTCTCTTACCTTGCACGAAAATTTGACGGTTTTACGTTGGAAACGGCTTCGAACCCGTTTTCAATGTAATGTACGATTTACCCAATAACGGATTTTGTCTAACCTTGCACAGATTTCTAGCGAGTAACAAAATCGACGAAATCAACAGAACAAATACAAGGAATTTTCTCTCCTTGTATAACACATGGAATATACTTGCCCGATGTTTCTCTACTTTGCGTCGTTTGCTACCAAATACCAAATTTACTTGAAATTAAGTGAAACTTTCATTATGAGCTAATTCGATTTCATCACCGTTATAACACCGAGAGTCATTTAACACCGAGAGTCATTACACAGACTCATTTCGTTTTAAAACATGATTGTGAACCAAATTATCTACTTTGATCTTAATTTGTAAAGTTATGCTATAGAATCACTATTTTCTTGTATTCACGCAGTTTCTTTTAAACTTGTGAATTGCGTCATAAGAAATGAAAACGAAATTCCCAATTCAATGATTTGTTTCCTTTCAACAGAGAGGGAAGAGCTCTCTACCAGATGAAATTCGTGGTGAATGAAAACATTGCTACATATAATTTACTTTATTTTACCTCATTGGTAGTAATGACGCAAAGAGAAGACACCCTACGACACGCAATTAAAGGATAGAGAAGAAAAAAAGGCCTTTCTATTACTATTACTTTCTTCTTTCTATTACTATCACGTTCTATTACTTTCAAATACTTTGGTTCTTGTGGCAAACTACAATTCATAACACACTCTTATTTGAAAAATAATTATTTCGTTTACTTGCACGAAAATTTGACGGTTTTACGTTGAAAACGGTTTCAAACCCGTTTTCAAAGTAATGTACGATTTACTCAATAACGGATTTTTGTAATTTTGTCGAACCTTGCACAGATTTGTAACGAGTAACAAAATCGACGAAATCGACAGAACAAATACCAGGAATTTTCTCTCCTTGCATACCAGATCGAATATACTTATTCGATGTTTCTCTACTTTGCGTCGTTACTACCAAATACCCAATTTACTGGAAATTCCGTGAAACTTTCATTATGGGCTAATTCGATTTCATCTTCCGTTATAACACCGAGAGTCATTACACGGACTCATTTCGTTTTAAAACATGATTGTGAACCAAATTGTCTACTTTGATCTTAATTTGTAAAGTCATGCTATAGAATCACTATTTTCTTGTATTTACACAGTTTCATTTAAACTTGTGAATTGCGTCATAAGAAATTAAAACGAAATTCAAGATTTGTTTCCTTTCAACAAAGAGCTTTGTAATAAATTCACAAAATTCGCGCTTTGTTACATATGTCGTTACATATAATTCACTATACATTGCGTCATTTTAAGTAAGTAAAGATACAGAAGAAAAAGGGCATTTCATTCGCTCTATTACTTTGAAATTCTTTGGTACTTGTGGCAAACTGCAAGTAATTAGACTATCAAGCATCTAAAATTGGTCATTTGTCATTCACGAATTCATAAAGTTCCCTTTTTTGATAATCAATTTTTTCGTATACCTTGCCCGAAATCTTAACGGTTTTACACGTTGGGAATGGGTTCAAGCCCGTTTTCAATGTAATGTACAATTGTTCATTTGTCATTCTCTTGAATTCATAGCGTTCTCTTTCTTGATAACCAATTATCTAGTGCACCTTGCACGAAAATTTAACGGTTTTATACCATTGGGAACAGGTTCAAGCCCGATTTCAATGTCATGTACGATTCACCCAGTAACGGATTTCTTTCTCCGATGTTTCTCTACGTTTCTCTCCGATGTTTCTCCGATGTTACTGCCAAATACCCAATTTACCGTAAATTCAATGAAATTCGAAAATTGTGCTAATTCGATTTCAGCACCGTTATAATGCCGACACTCATTACACAGACTTTGAAACCATGATCGTGAACCAAATTGTCTGACCTCTATTTGTCATGCTATAGAATCACTATTTTCTTGTATTCATGCAGTTTCTTTTAAACTTCTGATTTGCGTCATAAGAAATGAAAACAAAATTTACATTTTTAATGATATGTTTCCTTTCAAGAAGAAGAAAGAGCTTTTCTACCAGATTCACATAATTCACGGTGTGTGAAAACATTGTTACATATAATTTACTATACATTGCGTTATTGGTTGTAATGACGCAAAGATAAGAAACCATAGGACACGCAATTAAAGGATAGAGAAGAAAAAAGGCATTTCATTCGTTCTATTACTTTCAAATACTTTAGTACTTGTGGCAAACGGCAATAGACTATCATGCATCTTACATTGGTCATTTATCATTTACTTGAATTCACAGCGCAGTCTTTCTTGAAAATTAATTATTTCGTTTACGTTGCACGAAAAATTGACGCTTTTACGTTGGAAATGGTTTCAAACCTATTTCAACGTAATGTACGATTTACCTAATAACTTATTTTTGTTTTGTCGAACCTTGCACAGATTTCTAGCAAGTAACAAAATCGACGAAATCGACAAAACAAATACAAGGAATTTTCTCTCCTTACATACCAGATCGAATATACCGATGTTTCTCTACTTAGCGTCGTTGCTACCAAATACCCAATTTACTGGAAATTTAGTGAAATTTTCATTATGGGCTAGTTCGATCTCATCACCGTTCGAGAATCATTACACAGAATAATTTTGTTTTAAAACATGATCGTGAACCAAATTGTCTACTTTGATCTTAATTTGTAAAGTCATTCTATAGAATCACTATTTTCTTGTATTCACGCAGTTTCTTTAAAACTTGTGAATGCGTCATAAGAAATGAAAAAGAAAGTCCGAATTCAATGATTTGTTTCCTCTCAACAAAGAAGAAAGAGCTTTGCACCTAATTCACAAAATTCGTGCTGTGTTACATATGTTGTTACACATAATTTAATATACATTGCGTCATTGGCAAAGACACAAAGGACAAAAACCGCAGGACACGGAATCAAAGATAGAGAAGAAAAAGGGCATTTCATTCGCTCTATTACTTTCAAATTCTTTGGTATTTGTGGCAAACTGCAAGTAATTAGATTATCAAGCATCTAAAATTGGTAATTTGTTATTCACGAATTCATAGCGTTCTCTTTCTTGATAATCACTTATTTTAGTACCTTGCACGAAATTTTAACGGTTTTACACGTTGGGAACGGGTTCAAGCCCGTTTTCAATGTAATGTACAGCTGTTACTTGTTATTCACTTGAATTCATAGCGTTCTCTTTCTTGATAACCAACTATTTAGTACACCTTGCACGAACATTTAGCGGTTTTACACATTGGGAACGGGTTCAAGCCCGATTTCAATGCCATGTACGATTCACCCAGTACGGATTTATTTCTCCGATGTTTCTTTATTTTGCGTCGTTACTGCCAAAGGCCTTTCATTCGTTCTATTACTTTCAAATACTTTGGTACTTGTGGCAAACTGCAATAGACTATCAAGCATCTTATATTGGCCATTTATCATTCATTTCAATTCATTACACACTCTTATTTGAAAAATAGTTATTTCGTTTACTTTGCACGAAAATTTGACGGTTTTACGTTGAAAACGGTTTCAAACCAGTTTTCAAAGTAATATACGATTTACCCAATAACGGACTTTTGTCATTTTGTCCAACCTTGCACAGATTTGTAACGAGTAACAAAATCGACGAAATCGACAGAACAAATACCAGGAATTTTCTCTCCTTGCATGCCAGATCGAATATACTTGCCCGATGTTTCTCTACTTTGCGTCGTTACTATCAAATACCCAATTTACTGGAAATTCCGTGAAACTTTCATTATGGGCTAATTCGATTTCATCACCGTTATAACACCGAGAGTCATTACACAGACTCATTTCGTTTTAAAACATGATTGTGAACCAAATTGTCTACTTTGATCTTAATTTGTAAAGTCATGCTATAGCATTTTCTTGTATTTCTTTTAAACTTGTGAATTGCGTCATTAGAAAGGAAAACGAAATTCCCAATTCAATGATTTGTTTCCTTTCTACAAAGAGGGAAGAGCTCTCTTCCAGATTTACAAAATTCGCGGTGAATGAAAACATTGCTACATATAATTTGCTATATTTTATGTCATTGGTAGTAATGACGCAAAGATAAGAAACCCTACGACACGCAATTAAAGGATAGAGAAGAAAAAAAGGCCTTTCATTCGTTCTATTACTTTCAAATACTTTGGTACTTGTGGCAAACTACAATAGACTATCAAGCATCTTATATTGGTCATCTATCATTCACCTGAATTCCTAACACACTCTTTCTTGAAAATTGATTATTTCTCTTACCTTGCACGAAAATTTGACGGTTTTACGTTGGAAACGGTTTCGAACCCGTTTTCAATGTAATGTACGATTTACCCAATAACGGATTTTGTCTAACCTTGCACAGATTTCTAGCGAGTAACAAAATCGACGAAATCAACAGAACAAATACAAGGAATTTTCTCTCCTTGTATAACACATGGAATATACTTGCCCGATGTTTCTCTACTTTGCGTCGTTTGCTACCAAATACCAAATTTACTTGAAATTAAGTGAAACTTTCATTATGAGCTAATTCGATTTCATCACCGTTATAACACCGAGAGTCATTTAACACCGAGAGTCATTACACAGACTCATTTCGTTTTAAAACATGATTGTGAACCAAATTATCTACTTTGATCTTAATTTGTAAAGTTATGCTATAGAATCACTATTTTCTTGTATTCACGCAGTTTCTTTTAAACTTGTGAATTGCGTCATAAGAAATGAAGACGAAATTCCCAATTCAATGATTTGTTTCCTTTCAACAAAGAGGGAAGAGCTCTCTACCAGATGAAATTCGTGGTGAATGAAAACATTGCTACATATAATTTACTTTATTTTACCTCATTGGTAGTAATGACGCAAAGAGAAGACACCCTACGACACGCAATTAAAGGATAGAGAAGAAAAAAGGCCTTTCTATTACTATTACTTTCTTCTTTCTATTACTATCACGTTCTATTACTTTCAAATACTTTGGTTCTTGTGGCAAACTACAATTCATAACACACTCTTATTTGAAAAATAATTATTTCGTTTACTTGCACGAAAATTTGACGGTTTTACGTTGAAAACGGTTTCAAACCCGTTTTCAAAGTAATGTACGATTTACTCAATAACGGATTTTTGTAATTTTGTCGAACCTTGCACAGATTTGTAACGAGTAACAAAATCGACGAAATCGACAGAACAAATACTAGGAATTTTCTCTCCTTGCATACCAGATCGAATATACTTGTCCGATGTTTCTCTACTTTGCGTCGTTACTACCAAATACCCAATTTACTGGAAATTCCGTGAAACTTTCATTATGGGCTAATTCGATTTCATCTTCCGTTATAACACCGAGAGTCATTACACGGACTCATTTCGTTTTAAAACATGATTGTGAACCAAATTGTCTACTTTGATCTTAATTTGTAAAGTCATGCTATAGAATCACTATTTTCTTGTATTTACGCAGTTTCATTTAAACTTGTGAATTGCGTCATAAGAAATTAAAACGAAATTCAAGATTTGTTTCCTTTCAACAAAGAGCTTTGTAATAAATTCACAAAATTCGCGCTTTGTTACATATGTCGTTACATATAATTCCCTATACATTGCGTCATTTTAAGTAATGACGCAAAGATAAGAAACCATAGGACACGCAATTAAAGATAGAGAAGAAAAAGGGCATTTCATTCGCTCTATTACTTTAAAATTCTTTGGTACTTGTGGCAAACTGCAAGTAATTAGACTATCAAGCATCTAAAATTGGTCATTTGTCATTCACGAATTCATAACGTTCCCTTTTTTGATAATCAATTTTTTCGTATACCTTGCCCGAAATTTTAACGGTTTTACACGTTGGGAATGGGTTCAAGCCCGTTTTCAATGTAATGTACAATTGTTCATTTGTCATTCACTTGAATTCATAGCGTTCTCTTTCTTGATAACCAATTATCTAGTGCACCTTTCACGAAAATTTAACAGTTTTATACCATTGGGAACAGGTTCAAGCCCGATTTCAATGTCATGTACGATTCACCCAGTAACGGATTTCTTTCTCCGATGTTTCTCTACTTTAAGTCGTTACTGCCAAATACCCAATCTACCGTAAATTCAATGAAATTCGAAAATTGTGCTAATTCGATTTCAGCACCGTTATAATGCCGACACTCATTACACAGACTTTGAAACCACGAACCATGAACCAAATTGTCTGATCTCTATTTGTCATGCTATAGAATCACTATTTTCTTGTATTCATGCAGTTTCTTTTAAACTTCTGATTTGCGTCATAAGAAATGAAAACAAAATTTAAATTTTTTATGATTTGTTTCCTTTCAAGAAAGAAGAAAGAGCTTTTCTACCAGATTCACATAATTCGCGGTGTGTGAAAACATTGTTACATATAATTTACTATACATTGCGTTATTGGTTGTAATGACGCAAAGATAAGAAACCATAGGACACGCAATTAAAGGATAGAGAAGAAAAAAGGAATTTCATTCGTTCTATTACTTTCAAATACTTTAGAACTTGTGGCAAACGGCAATAGACTATCATGCATCTTACATTGGTCATTTATCATTTACTTGAATTCACAGCGCAGTCTTTCTTGAAAATTAATTATTTCGTTTACGTTGCACGAAAAATTGACGCTTTTACGTTGGAAATGGTTTCAAACCTATTTCAACGTAATGTACGATTTACCTAATAACTTATTTTTGTTTTGTCGAACCTTGCACAGATTTCTAGCAAGTAACAAAATCGACGAAATCGACAAAACAAATACAAGGAATTTTCTCTCCTTACATACCAGATCGAATATACCGATGTTTCTCTACTTAGCGTCGTTGCTACCAAATACCCAATTTACTGGAAATTTAGTGAAATTTTCATTATGGGCTAGTTCGATCTCATGACCGTTCGAGAATCATTACACAGAATAATTTTGTTTTAAAACATGATCGTAAACCAAATTGTCTACTTTGATCTTAATTTGTAAAGTCATTCTATAGAATCACTATTTTCTTGTATTCACGCAGTTTCTTTAAAACTTGTGAATGCGTCATAAGAAATGAAAAAGAAAGTCCGAATTCAATGATTTGTTTCCTCTCAACAAGGAAGAAAGAGCTTTGCACCTAATTCACAAAATTCGTGCTGTCTTACATATGTTGTTACACATAATTTAATATACATTGCGTCATTGGCAAAGACACAAAGGACAAAAACCGCAGGACACGGAATCAAAGATAGAGAGGAAAAAGGGCATTTCATTCGCTCTATTACTTTCAAATTCTTTGGTATTTGTGGCAAACTGCAAGTAATTAGATTATCAAGCATCTAAAATTGGTAATTTGTTATTCACGAATTCATAGCGTTCTCTTTCTTGATAATCAATTATTTTAGTACCTTGCACGAAATTTTAACGGTTTTACACGTTGGGAACGGGTTCAAGCCCGTTTTCAATGTAATGTACAGCTGTCACTTGTTATTCACTTGAATTCATAGCGTTCTCTTTCTTGATAACCAACTATTTAGTACACCTTGCAGGAACATTTAGCGGTTTTACACATTGGGAACGGGTTTAAGCCCGATTTCAATGCCATGTACGATTCACCCAGTACGGATTTTTTTTTCTCCGATGTTTCTTTATTTTGCGTCGTTACTGCCAAAGGCCTTTCATTCGTTCTATTACTTTCAAGTACTTTGGTACTTGTGGCAAACTGCAATAGACTATCAAGCATCTTATATTGGCCATTTATCATTCATTTCAGTTCATAACACACTCTTATTTGAAAAATAATTATTTCGTTTACCTTGCACGAAAATTTGACGGTTTTACGTTGAAAACGGTTTCAAACCAGTTTTCAAAGTAATATACGATTTACCCAATAACAGACTTTTGTCATTTTGTCGAACCTTGCACAGATTTGTAACGAGTAACAAAATCGACGAAATTGACAGAACAAATACAAGGAATTTTCTCTCCTTGCATACCAGATCGAATATACTTGCCCGATGTTCCTCTACTTTGCGTCGTTACTACCAAATACCCAATTTACTGGAAATTCCGTGAAACTTTCATTATGGGCTAATTCGATTTCATCACCGTTATAACACCGAGAGTCATTACACACACTCATTTCGTTTTAAAACATGATTGTGAACCAAATTGTCTACTTTGCTCTTCATTTGTAAAGTCATGCTATGGAATCAGTATTTTCTTGTATTCACATAGTTTCTTTTAAATTTGTGACTTGCCTCATAAGAAATGAAAACGAAATTCCCAATTCACTGATTTGTTTCCTTTCAACAAAGAAGAAAGAAATTCCCAATTCAATGATTTGTTTCCTTTCAACAAAGAAGAAAGAGCTTTGTACCTAATTCACAAAATTCGCGCTGTGTTACATATGTTGTTACATATAATTTACTATACATTGCGTCATTGGTAGTAATGACGCAAAAATAAGAAACCATAGGACAAGCAATTACAGATAGAGAAGAAAAAGGGCATTTCATTCTCTCTATTACTTTCAAATTCTTTGAAACTTGTGGCAATCTGCAAGTAATTAGACTATCAAGCATCTAAAATTGGTAATTTGTCATTCACGAGTTCATAGTGTTCTGTTCCTTGATAATCAATCATTTCGTATACCTTGCACGAGATTTTTAACGGTTTTACACGTTGGGAATGGGTTCAAGCCCGTTTTCAATGTAATGTGCAATTGTTCACTTGTCACACTCTTTCTTGAAAATTGATTATTTCTTTTACCTTGCACGAAAATTTGACGGTTTTACCTTGGAAACGGTTTCGAACCCGTTTTCAATGAAATGTACATTGTAATTCATAGCGTTCTCTTTCTTGATAACCAATCATTTAGTACATCTTGCACCAAAATTTAACGGTTTTATACCACTGGGAACGTGTCATGTACGATTCACCCAGTAACTGATTTCTTTCTCCGATGTTACTCTACTTTGCGTCGTTACCGCCAAATACCCAATTTACCGCAAATTCAATGAAACTTCCAAAATTCTGCTAGTTCGATTTCAGCACCGTTATAATGCCGAGACTCATTACACAGACTTTGAAACCACAATCGTGAACCAAATTGTGCGATCCTAATTTGTAAAGTCATGCTGTAGAATCACTATGTTCTTGTATTATGCAGTTTCTTTTAAACTTGTGTGATTTGTGTCATCAGAAATGAAAACTAAATTCACATTTTTAATGATTTGTTTCCTTTCAACAAAGAAGAAAGAGCTCTCTACCAGATTAACAAAATTGCGGTGTGTGAAAACATTGCTTCATATAATTTACTATATTCTGCGTCATTGGTAGTAATGACGCAAAGATAAGAAACCATAGGACACGCAATTAGGATAGAGAAGAAAAAAGGCCTTTCATTTCTTCTATTACTTTCAAATAGTTTGGTACTTGTGGCAAACTGCAATCGACTATCAAGCATCTTATATTGGTCATGTATCATTCACTTGAATTCATAACACACTCTTTCTTGAAAATGAATTATTTCGTTTACCTTGCACGTAAATTTGACGGTTTTACTTTGGAAACTGTTTCAAACCCGTTTTCAATGTAATATACGATTTACCCAATAGGGGATTTTTGTCATTTTGTCTAACCTTGCACAGATTTCTAGCGAGTAACAAAATCGACGAAATCTACAGAACAAATACAAGGAATTTTCTATCCTTGTATAACCACTGATTTAGAAAAGCGATCTAAGTTAGATATCGAAGATGAAGCTGAAGCGAATGATCGACGAATACTCGAATGCGTTGGCCGGCGCGCGTCGTAGCTAAAGCTGTAATATAGTAGTACTGTAGTAGGGGCAAGCATGGTATTACCGGACGCATGGTATTACCGGACACGCACATTTTTGCGTACTAATGACATTCTGTACGCGCAAGACTTCGTAGATTAGCCTCATAGAACTTTGTGTGGAACGAAATCGCAAAAAACGCCACATAAAAAATGTAAAAACACGAAAAAATTCACATTTTACCTCAAATTTATAGTTGAGTGACCCGCACCTCGTCATAGTTAATATTCATGCATGTTTGAATCACATTTCGCGACTGAAATTCTATGAAATCCCACTCACATACAGGAAAAATGCTGAAGATTCTATTTAGAACCAAAAGTTCACTGATCAATATCGGAAATTTGTAGCTATCGTCCTCAAACGCGAACGATGCGGAATAGTTGTGCGCTAAGGGGCACGCAACTCATCGCCCGCGCGTGCAGCTCCCATAGACACAGCACACACATACTCTAACCAGTTGTCGATTTCTCACAAGGTTTTATTGCGTGAACTGTTCGAAGTGGTCAAGACAGACATTTTACTGTAAAATACGAAATTTGAGCCTCATTTGTCGATTTTTTTTTGTCATCCGCTCGGTGAGAATGTATACGGTGATTTGCTGGATGATTTGTGATTCTGGTGCAAGGATTAGGTACGAAAGACCTCGATTATTCGATTACGAAAATCGCGTCCGGTAATACAATGCGATTTTGCACCGCGCAAAAACCCACTATTTTTAGAGGGGTATGTTTGAAGCATATTTTCTAAAAACTGGAACGAAGAATTGACATAAGTTGGCTGAATTCGTAATTTCCATGAGTCTGTGAATAAGTGGTGTTATTTTTAGCCGAAATTTCATTCTATGAGTACGGAATTCAAAGCCACAAAGAAAAGCGTCCGGTAATAGGATGTGCCACCCTACGTATAAAATTGTGTGTACGTGTGAGCTGCATGCAGCATGCATGCAGCACGCACAAAATCCATTCTAGCAGCTGCGCGCACTCGATCGGTACCTTGGCTATGTTATGATTTTACACAGGTTTATGTAATTTTGGCGCGTATGATGCATGACAAATCATTTTAAGATTTAGAAACCCGTTTGATTTTAATTCGTCATGAAACTGGGCGATCAGTGTTACTAGTACCTGATTCGTAATGTATGACCTGAAGTTCGTAGTGTTTAAGAAGATTTGTACAGTACCACTTCGGGTGACAATGCGGATTTGTACTGAATCATTGTTAAACAAATGTAAGATTCGTCATGACATTGTCGTTTGTCACTCAGGAATTTTCATTCGTCATTACATGATATTAATTCGTAATTACATTTCAAAGAATCGTACTGTGAGTAAAAACATTTGTAGTGAGTGATGAAAAGTTGTCATACCACTCATGACAAATTACTTGACAAACTTTTGAGGATGACCTACGAATTAATTCTTTCAGTGTATGTGCTGTGCATGATTTGTAGGTTCGTATTATGTGACTTGTGTTTGCGTTTGCGCGTAGCTGTGTGTGTGTGTGTGTTTGTGTTTGGAGTATAATAATGTAATATGTGGAAACTGTGCATGTGAGGTGGTTGTATAGTGGTAGTGGTTTGTTTGTCTGTGTGTATACGTGTGCCTGTATGCGAACATGTGTCTGTTTGTGTTTTTTGTTTTGATGTTTGTGCGAACGAACTTTTTGAGCAGCAGGTACTAGTGTGGCAGTTAAAATGCCTTTAACGTGTATGTATAGAGTTCACTGCGGCGTTGATTTCAAAATAGTATGGGTGTGTCAATTTCAGCGGTGAGGCGGGCTAAGAGAGAGACCGAGAGAAAGGGCATACGAGGGAGGTACCCTCCCTAAATGTTATCTGTCTATGTTCATTTTTTTTTCAGTGCAGTCATATTCTTCCATGAGTCGTAACTTCAACTTCCATATCACTATTCTTTGTCCAAGAATAAGTTTGGCACGCTTTATGCATGAACGAATAATTTCGACACTGTCAGCTCTAAGATCTGTATTTATCTACGACTGACGATAAGTCTGGTTCTGCTATGAGATACACTGTAATTAATACACTTCAACACTTCGTGAGTTTACTGAACAAAAAATGCAGCTCTTATGCTATTTATTTTTCCAACAAGACTTCAAAAAAAATATATATATTTTTACAATACTTTCCCACAAAAAAAAAACATATTACAATTGCGTTCGTATTTACACCAAAGAAATTATAGAAACGTTCAGGAGCAATCCAATAATATAATATAATATGCTAATAAATCCTTTCCTCATGTAAACACATCCTAAATTAATCTTATAAACACATCCTAGACCCGGGTTGAATAAAATACCTGTGGCTCAATACTTTACTGTGCGCACGTGTGGTTTCAATGTATACTGTCCGACGGGAATGGGGGGGGGGGTGAACTAGTCTGTGCGGTAATGCAGAAGTTGCCTGGATAATCGCGATGTCGAGGATGTCGTCCGGCTGGCGGGAGTTGTCGTCGTGTCGACCGAGATGCCACCGCTTGCACCGGAGGACTACCAAGGTACGGGAATTCTGTCAGGGTAGCGGGAATTGCCCTCACGCTAACCGAGATGCCGTTGAGCTAATGGTGATGCCGTCACTGTGATGCCGTTGAGTTACCTGACGGTGATTCCGCCGAGCGTATTTGCTATGCCGTCGAGATAACGATGGTTCCGTCGAGATAACGATGATTCCGTCGATGTAGTGAGGATTCCGTCGAGCGTATTAGCGATGACGTCGAGCCCAGCTCGTCAGTGTCGATCTATAAGGGGACATTATAACCACCTCTCATAACATTATATATTCACAGGGTAATATCAATCATGAACCACAGTTCAATACTTCCTTATACTTAATAATGCTCCTGTATACTTCCACCATGACAAACAGACCTATATATACATACTACAGATATAAACCATTGCCATGTATATACTCATAACTCACTTAACATATAAACATGACAGATCATCTCATATAAACTATCTCAATCAAAAACCAGCTGAACTGTATTCTCTTAACATATATCCCTTTCTCATTATAACTAACCTTTAAATCCTTCAGCAACCAAAATTACATTTTAACTTATCACTTAACAAACTTCTAACCTCATTCACTTTAATTATGAACAACAAAACCTGGATTGTATTTTCCTGATACAACCATAGAAAACCTAAATACATTGTATCCACAGCTATCGCGGTAAATTTAACCATTCCACCTATAACATTCACCTGCTGACTTGGCCTGCCTTCTTGCCAAACTACAACAAATCCTATTGCACTCTTATACAACATATCCAATCTGATATATAGCACAATCTTTACTCTAACATTCTTAATCCACATATTATTATAGTGAACCAGCGAACATAGCATAAATCTCTATATACAAAAAAATATATATATATAACAATAATGACGAACTCAGAATATTGCAAAAACAACTTAATACAGCTACAAAACTACTTACGTCTGATTTGGTGTTCAGACCCTGAAGTAATGGTGAGGAGGAGACTTCAGCTGTTGTCAGTGCCTGCAGCATGTCTTGCGCGTGCCCTGCCCTAATGCGTGGGGCTGCTGTGCCATGACTCTCCTGCCTGAAATGCAGCGCTGCGTTGTAGGCCGATCAGCTACCTCTCTACTCCTATCACCAGTGAGTTAGAAGAGCATGTCTTGCTCTGACAGATGTTCAGATCCAACTGATTTTCCCTCCAAATTTACTTTCCTTGTCGCCTCTAATATAACTCCACCCTCTACTGTGCTTAAACTGGTTCCAACTAGCTTTCCCCTTTTTATTACATGTCCCTTTTCTTTCCAACTAATTCCTCCTTTTGGCTTTAAACCTATCTATCCCAACTATCTCCCCCTAACTAAATACCTATTCTCTCCTACCAACTCTCCCTTTCTACATTAGCCATTCTACCCTGACTCCACTGAGCCTCCCTCTTTCTTCCACACTGTCCTTTCTCCCTAACCACTTCTCTCCACCTGGCTTGCCCGATTCTAACTTTCTATGCTGTTTACGCCTGCTGTCCCCATTTCCCACCTGATGGCTTGCCTGAACAAAGGAATCTCACACATTCCACACTCGCACTCTCAGTCACATCGTGACATATCACCCCCTACTTTAAGAAATTAGTCATATCTAATTTTCTAATAACTTTTCGGTGATATGACACTTCTGAACATTTCTCAACAAACACACATCTAGACAGCATATCCTACAGCTACTAAATCATCACTCATGAGCTATTACTCAGTGAGAATGACAACGGTGTGACAATTTGCTCACCAACTTGTAATACCTGAAATATATACAACATCTTACCTATATACAGAATAATTCATGAATCTGATAATCGAGTCCGATAGCCTGCACCGACATTTTCACTATCTTTGACTGCAGTGATAAAGAAATTGAAGTTGATCGTCATCCAGCTCTGGTCCCATCTGTACGTCTCGGACCGTCTCTGATGAGGTGAGTGGTGGGAGGTGTAACAGCTCGCCGTCTGGTACCGAGGTGACTCTGTCCTCCTCCTCATCTTCACTCTCATCCATGCTGTCATCAACTACTGGCGTGCAGGCAATGTCTAGGACTCCTGCACGTTCCTGCCGTCTGAAGAACTGCTTCAGGAGGTTTGCATGGAAGGTTTTTACCTTGCCCCCTACATCAATCTTGTAGTCCATCTGACCTACCTTTCCAACCACTTTGAAAGGCCCTTTCCACTGCATGAGCAATTTGTTGCCATCAGTGGGAAGGAGGAGCAGTACTTCGTCGTCAATTTCAAACTTCCTGGCCTTGGCTTTCTTGTTGTACTGTCTCCGATACTTCTCTGCTGCTCTCGATAGGTTCTGCTGAGCTAGGTTGCAAGTTGCCTCTAGTCGGTCTTTTAGGTCCAGCACATATTGGTAGGTCGTCTTCGTTTCTGGCTCCTCAACATCACTTGTCCATAGCTCCTTGAGAATGGTTAGTGGACCTCTAACCACCCGTCCATAGAGGAGCTCGAAGGGAGAGAATCCCGTACTCTCTTGCACTGCCTCTCTATACGCAAACAGAAGGGGATTGAGGTACCTGTCCCAATCTTTCGGTCTCTCCTCACACATCTTGCGGAGCATTGACTTGAGGGTGCCATTAAAACGTTCAACTAACCCGTTACAGGCAGGGTGGTAGGGTGTCGTCGTAAACTGGCGAATAGACAGGAGTCGCGAGATCTCCTTCATCATCTCCGAGGTAAATTGGCTACCCCTGTCAGTCAGCACTTCTCTTGGTATCCCCACTCTTGAGTAGATACCCATCAGTGCTTCTGCAATGGTTTGAGTGTCAATCCGCCGCAATGGTATGGCCTCTGGGTATCTAGTTGCGTAGTCGACAACTGTCAGAATGAAACGATGTCCATGACTAGTTGCTGGCTCGATTGGTCCTACCAGATCCATAGCCACACGCCGAAATGGTTCATCAATCAGTGGTGTAGATCCGAGTGGTACTTTTGTGACCTTCCCTTTTGGTGTTGTCCGCTGACATACCTCACACGACCTACAGTAGCGCACTACGTCTGCGTGCATCCCTGGCCAGAAGAAATGAGTCTGAATCTTCTCACTTGTTTTCTTTGCCCCTAAGTGACCTCCTAGAATCGACTCATGAGCCAGTTTCAAAACTCTATCACGAAGCTTACCCGGTACAACTACTTGCAGCACAGTGTCAGACCCTGGCGTTGCCTCGACATACTCTCGATAGAGCACTCCCTTCTTATACAGTAGACGCGAAGAACTACCGTGGCGTCTCACCTTGACCTCTCCCGTCTCTGCTAATCTCTTCATGGGGGCTAATGAAGTATCGTCAGCCTGCGCCTTGATAAGGTGGTCCACACTAACCACATCCTCCACTGGTTTGGGTACGATAAGTGGTGGCTGAGTTCTCCTTGCTCGCTCCTTCTGTCCTCTTGTCTCCACTGCGTGTGCCTGAAGCTCTGGAGGTGTCCACGATTGGTCGGGATTGGTTGGCTCCTTCACACCCGGTATGTTTCCGAGGATGACGTCATACACAGGCCTGGTCATGCATAGTGCCTCCACCTGTCCTCGGAAGTAGGGCGTATCAAGCTCTACGCGGGCTACTTGGAAGCTCTTGACAGTCCCGTCAATAAGAACACACGTCCTCTCCTCTGAGGTGAGTTGCTCATCTTTCACAAGGCCCTGTCTCACTACCACAGTCGAACATCCCGTGTCTCGCAGCACGTCCACTCGCTTGCCATTGACCCTGCCCTTGCAGACTGGCATCCTTCCTTCACTGGTACCACACGCGACCGCAGAGAGCACAGGTAGTGTACCTCCACAGGCCAATTTCACTTCGCTTCCGTCTTTGGTGAGATTTCGCTCAACAACCGGCGACCTATGTACCACAATACACATCGCACCTTGGTCATGGTGAGTTGACGAACTCCCCTTTCTAGTTGCCGGTGACTCCCCACCTGCCTCCTTAGGTGGGTCTCCCCTCGGTGAGTCTTCGAGGGATGCAGCCTTCTCTAGCCGCACTCGTCTTGCTCTGCAGTCCCTGGAGAAATGTCCGGCTTTCCCACAGTTGAAGCACACCTTCCCTGGTGCAGCATTTCCCTCGCTGGGTGCTTTGCCTTTCACAGGTGCATCTCCTTTTGGACTGCTACTATCCGACGGCTGGGCTCCATTTGGACGTTTCTCTTTCATGCGTCGGAGTCTCGGGTCTGCATGCGCCTCCCGGTACTGTTCCGCCAGACACAACAACTCTGGAAGCATTTGCGGTCCCCGCTCTCGTAGAAACATCAGTAAATCTTTACTGCATGTCTCTAGAATCTGTTCCTGCAGAAAGAGATTCTTTAATCCAACAGCATCATCACTATATGGGCTAAGTTCAACCCATCGATCCAAATATTTCTCGATTCTATCGGCAAATTGACTGTACGTTTCCCCATGATGTATCTTTGCATTCCTAAATTTCAACCTGTACCCTTCTTCAGTGAGGTCGTATCCCTTGAGTAACGCCTTCTTGACAGCCTCATACTGCATAGACTCTGATGCCGTAAGTCGAGACACAATACTCAGAGCTTTACCTGTCAACAGGGCTGATATAGCTATCCCCCAATCTGACTGATCCCATCCTACACTGGTAGCGTGTCTTTCAAACCTACACAGATACGCGTCTATGTCTTCCTTTCCATCTTGGAACACCGGAAGAGGAGGAACACTTGGCCTGTGTGTGACACGAGTCGCACTGCTAGACGTTCCTATCTCTTTCCTAAGTTCCTCGAGTTGAATTTGTTTGGCTATCAAATCAGTTTCGCATTGCTTCAAAGCCGCCTCTGCAGCTCTAGCTGCCGCTCTCTCATCTCTCGCTTCTCGCACACACGTGTCTACATATTCCTTTAATTCCATCCCACTAAGTCCAAACTCTTTACCCTGTTCTATAAACCTGTCCCTATCCATTATGTTAACCCCAGCAATAAACTCACCCAACGCAGCACAGCGGTATCAGGCAGGCACAGGAGTACTGGCAACGGTGCTTGTATCAGAACTGGGAATGGCACTGCAGCAGTCGAAGTCTCCGTGCCCCCTGTAACTATTTCTTGGTGAGAACATGCAAAACTTGGTTAACATAAGACAATGGAACACATACCAAATCTATATAATTACCAGTTTCTCAATCTAACCTAACCTATCAATGAAAGAAAAAAAATGTCCCTTCGTGGTCGCCATTTATGTCAGCTCTAAGATCTGTATTTATCTACGACTGACGATAAGTCTGGTTCTGCTATGATATACACTGTAATTAATACACTTCAACACTTCGTGAGTTTACTGAACAAAAAATGCAGCTCTTATGCTATTTATTTTTCCAACAAGACTTCAAAAAAATATATATATTTTTACAATACTTTCCCACAAAAAAAAAACATATTACAATTGCGTTCGTATTTACACCAAAGAAATTATAGAAACGTTCAGGAGCAATCCAATAATATAATATAATATGCTAATAAATCCTTTCCTCATGTAAACACATCCTAAATTAATCTTATAAACACATCCTAGACCCGGGTTGAATAAAATACCTGTGGCTCAATACTTTACTGTGCGCACGTGTGGTTTCAATGTATACTGTCCGACGGGAATGGGGGGGGGGGGGTGTGAACTAGTCTGTGCGGTAATGCAGAAGTTGCCTGGATAATCGCGATGTCGAGGATGTCGTCCGGCTGGCGGGAGTTGTCGTCGTGTCGACCGAGATGCCACCGCTTGCACCGGAGGACTACCAAGGTACGGGAATTCTGTCAGGGTAGCGGGAATTGCCCTCACGCTAACCGAGATGCCGTTGAGCTAATGGTGATGCCGTCACTGTGATGCCGTTGAGTTACCTGACGGTGATTCCGCCGAGCGTATTTGCTATGCCGTCGAGATAACGATGGTTCCGTCGAGATAACGATGATTCCGTCGATGTAGTGAGGATTCCGTCGAGCGTATTAGCGATGACGCCGAGCCCAGCTCGTCAGTGTCGATCTATAAGGGGACATTATAACCACCTCTCATAACATTATATATTCACAGGGTAATATCAATCATGAACCACAGTTCAATACTTCCTTATACTTAATAAAGCTCCTGTATACTTCCACCATGACAAACAGACCTATATATACATACTACAGATATAAACCATCGCCATGTATATACTCATAACTCACTTAACATATAAACATGACAGATCATCTCATATAAACTATCTCAATCAAAAACCAGCTGAACTGTATTCTCTTAACATATATCCCTTTCTCATTATAACTAACCTTTAAATCCTTCAGCAACCAAAATTACATTTTAACTTATCACTTAACAAACTTCTAACCTCATTCACTTTAATTATGAACAACAAAACCTGGATTGTATTTTCCTGATACAACCATAGAAAACCCAAATACATTGTATCCACAGCTATCGCGGTAAATTTAACCATTCCACCTATAACATTCACCTGCTGACTTGGCCTGCCTTCTTGCCAAACTACAACAAGTCCTATTGCACTCTTATACAACATATCCAATCTGATATATAGCACAATCTTTACTCTAACATTCTTAATCCACATATTATTATAGTGAACCAGCGAACATAACATAAATCTCTATATACAAAAAAAATATATATATATAACAATAATGACGAACTCAGAATATTGCAAAAACAACTTAATACAGCTACAAAACTACTTACGTCTGATTTGGTGTTCAGACCCTGAAGTAATGGTGAGGAGGAGACTTCAGCTGTTGTCAGTGCCTGCAGCATGTCTTGCGCGTGCCCTGCCCTAATGCGTGGGGCTGCTGTGCCATGACTCTCCTGCCTGAAATGCAGCGCTGCGTTGTAGGCCGATCAGCTACCTCTCTACTCCTATCACCAGTGAGTTAGAAGAGCATGTCTTGCTCTGACAGATGTTCAGATCCAACTGATTTTCCCTCCAAATTTACTTTCCTTGTCGCCTCTAATATAACTCCACCCTCTACTGTGCTTAAACTGGTTCCAACTAGCTTTCCCCTTTTTATTACATGTCCCTTTTCTTTCCAACTAATTCCTCCTTTTGGCTTTAAACCTATCTATCCCAACTATCTCCCCCTAACTAAATACCTATTCTCTCCTACCAACTCTCCCTTTCTACATTAGCCATTCTACCCTGACTCCACTGAGCCTCCCTCTTTCTTCCACACTGTCCTTTCTCCCTAACCACTTCTCTCCACCTGGCTTGCCCGATTCTAACTTTCTATGCTGTTTACGCCTGCTGTCCCCATTTCCCACCTGATGGCTTGCCTGAACAAAGGAATCTCACACATTCCACATTCGCACTCTCAGTCACATCGTGACAAACACGCCGTAAATAATTTCTCAATCGTTAGTTGATTTTAGCACAAACGAACTGCCATATGCACACCGCAAATACATACCTACTTATAAACAAACACCAAGAAACACTCAAACAAATCCTCATAATGCATATAAACCACCTCAACACTTTTCCCCTTGATATTTATTGATTTCATTCAAATCATTCATGAATAAACCCACTCTGGGTGTAATATGAACAAAAACGGTACAAATGCAATTCAAAACACAAACAAATCCATTCGTCAATTTATATTACAAATAATCTCACTTCAAGATAGATAACTCGATTATGAATCAACCCTACTAACAATTTCTTCACGAGAAAGTTTTGGCATGTACCAAACTTATATCCCTTGAATATATTGGGTCATGTAACTCCTTCTCATTACAAGGGCAATTATACATAAAAGCAAACAAAACAAAAACAAAACAAACAGAACAAAAAAAAAAAACCCCAAATACATTACACAAATCTAGAATGACATCATTCATAAAAAAACCCTCCCAACCCTTCCCCTCCCAACCAAAACAAATCTACATCTATCATAAATATTAAATCCTACCAATATTTGTCATACCATTTATAACTATCCTTCTTCAAGTCAAATCCCCATCCCACCAACCCCCGATTAACCGAAACCTAAATCATCCCACATCCACATTCACCAACCCACACACACACGCACACATACACACACCCACACCCCCGAACCGATACAACCTTCCTTCCTGATTAAACGACTTCCCAATGTTGATACGTAAGACATAATGGACCGTATGCATAAAAGCAGCATCCGCCCGCACGCAAGCACCACTCCGAATTCAAATACAAATCCGTCAAACAAACTCATCAAACTCAAAGCTGCCGATATATAATCAATATAACTTAAATGCCAGCAATATCTTACCCCTCCCCACGCGCAGCCAAAACACATAATAATCACATTCTTCCATAATATACAATAACAAACACACACACGCACGGACGGACACTGAATTATCATGTGCGCGCGCACATACAAACTTCCTTGAAACCTCACCGTGACTTTTTACAAGGCTTGTTTGCATGGATGTAGCCATGTAAGTTATGATTTGGTATTTCAATGACTATGTCAAGAATGATATTACCCTCAAAATGTGCTTCGAGGGCGGGCGACAATTTTTGCCGTCAGCCCTCATCATAAATTGTTGCCAAGACAACAATTTGTGACGGACGACAATTTAAGCCGCCAACTCCGTCACAAATCGTCGCCTGTTTCAGGGGGCGACAATTTTTGACGGGGCGACAATTTCTGTCGCAACAGTCGTCTATCTCTTTTTCTCTCTGTCCCGATTGTTAAAGGACAAGTCCAAATGTTTATGAAGGCATAAACATGTGGATTGAGAGAATGCAGCAATGTTAGCAGAAAACATACACGGAAGTTTAAGTAAAATCGGACAATCCGTTCAAAAGTTATGAGTCTTTGAAGTTTAAGTTCCACGATCGCTTGATGTCAAGACTGCTACAGCTTGTGATGTCATATGTGTAGAACGATGTAAAGAAACTATAAAGAAAATTCAAAATATTTTCACTTTTCTCTCATAATAAAAGAGCCCATGACTTGCCTCGTTCTGAAGGCAGGACAAGTATTCAATTCAAATTCAAATTCAAATGGATTTA
Source organism: Diadema antillarum (assembly GCF_040938485.1). Classification (NCBI taxonomy): domain Eukaryota; kingdom Metazoa; phylum Echinodermata; class Echinoidea; order Diadematoida; family Diadematidae; genus Diadema; species Diadema antillarum. Next base: position 1,071,187 of record NW_027272075.1, on the reverse strand, counting down.
TTAGGAATTTTCTGCATCAAATATATATTACAAAGGAAATATAGTCATTTCTTTTGGTTTCAAGACATTAGAACATACAGTGTGTACTAGTATATCCGAATATAAAACTGAGATATATGTGTACAGATTAAAGAAAAGAACACGTCAATTGGGAACCATTCGGGATAAAGTGAATCAAAAGATCTGACTGATTATGGCACATGTATTGGGAGTGTGAATGCAGAAGAAGACTGTCGTCAAATAAGCATAAAACTTGAAGATACAACAGCCTTGAAAGAGAAGAAAAAAAAGAGAATGGGCGAAACATACATCTTGTATACTTATCGAAAAGAAAAGAAAAAGAAAGGGAAAACAGAGGCATTCTGGCATCACATTGCCACAACAACAATTGTATAGACACTATATGGTATTTTGTGGAATTATCTTCACATTTTGCTTATATCGTTCTACGCATCATTATTATCATCGTAATCATCATACATTGTCCTGCGTTTAAAGGACAAGTCCACCTCCATAAACATGAGGATTGAGATAATGCAGCAACATAAGTGGAACGCATCAGTGAAAGTTTGAGGAAAATTGGACAATCCGGTCAAGAAAAAAAGAATGTTTGAAGTGTCTGCGGGATGAGAAGACTACTAATGCATTCGGATTCTGGAATTTACCATAGATGAGGTCAGAAACGCGATATGGAAGAGGGCTTCCGGAAAAGCTGCAAGACCTGATGGTGCACCAGTTGAGATGCTACAAGCATCTGAAGACGAAATTCTTGTTATAGTCACCGAGATGATGAACGCAATTCATAATTAAGGACGTAAACCAGATGACTGGTGCAGATTAATTTTTCATTGTCCTACCGAAGGGCAGGGACCATCAAATGTGATTAACACCGAACCATCAGTTTGATAAGACATTTAACGAAGATTCTCGTTCGTTTGCTGATAATTCGGATTAGAGGTCGAACATGCACAGCAGCAGTATGGACTTTTCTGGAGACAGAGGAACGCGGAATGCGATCTTTGTTATGCGCCGTTTGGCGGAGAGAGCTATAGAGAAGTAACAACATCTGTATGCATTTTTTTTACGCGGACGACAACTTTTCTTTCCACAATGGCTGGGATAACTGGCGAAAGAGCATCTACCTTGCTGCACTCGTGGCAGAGAGAGGGAGGAGCTAGAGGAGGCTTACTGCGTCGGTGATCGCCAACGGGCAGTGACGTCCATGACAGAGCCAGAGAGAGAATGCAAAGCACATGTCACTTGGAAATAATTCCTTGATATAGCACATTGACATGCATGCAACTCTAAACAAAGTGGTATAAAGATTTGATTGTATGAGCTTAATGGATTTCGTCACGGTTGCCGCCTTTTCTCTGTCACGATTTATGTTAAACTGTCATGTATTTGGGCCCTCGAAATTCAAAGCACATGTAACTGAGAGAAAATTTCTTGATATGGAACATTGAAAAGCATTCAGTTCTGAGCAGAGTAGTAAGACGATTTGATGTTTTATTTAAGCATGTATTGGGCTGATGCGATTTCTTCACCCGCGCCGCCTTTTTTCTTCACCCTTTACGTATGACTGCCTGTTGCGACATAAATTGTCGCCCCGTCAAAATTGTCATCTGGCGACAATTTTTTATGCTTGTGTATGGCAAGCCAAAGGGGAATATATTCATCATTTGTATCTATATTCATCTCTGAGGATATATATTCATCTCTGAAGAAATATGTTCATCTTTTGAAATTTTTTATATTCATCTCTGAAGAAATATATTAATCTTTTGAATGTAGTCTATTCATCTTCAACACATATATTTATCTTCTAATAACGTTTGTCATTCTAAGATATCCATCTTCTCTATATGTTCGTCTCTGAATTTATTCATCATTGTTTATGTTCATCTTATCACTGTATTCATCTTTTTTATTCATTCATCTTTCTAATGTATTCATCTATGGAATATATTCATCTTTTCAATATTTTTGTCTTTTAATTCATTTATCTTTTCATTTTTTATTTTTATTTACATCTTTTTCATTTATTCATCTTTTCATAATTATATTCATCTTTTAATTTTATTCACCTTTTTCTTATATTCATCTTTTTTATTTACCTTTTCAATTTATTCATCTTTTAAATTATATTCCTCTTTTTTCATTAAATGTCTTTTTGTTCGCCTGTTTAAAATGGCACGAGATGGCGCTCGTATCTATGCGACTTCAGAGCCCTTGATCTGTGCGACTCTGTGCGACTCTTATCCATGTATTTATTCCACCTCAGGTTTGTTCGTCTTTCAAATACGTTCATCTCTCAAAAATCATTCGTCTTTGACAACATATATTCATCTTCTCCAATGGGCACGAGATTGCGCTGCTTCCTGCTCTACTACTACTAGCTAGATACTAGTATACGGTACCCAATACACCAAGGCTGCGCCATCGCCAGGGCCAAGGGCAAAGGGCTCTGCATGCTCTGCTCGCGAGGGAACTGAGCTCACTCGCTCGAGCTACTACCTTGCCTTAACCAGTGGAAGTGCACGGAGATCAGTTGAGTGGTAAGCCAAAGAAATACGTCTAATCTGTTTATCTAAATTCGAGGGTTTTCATTGAAAATACTGACCGTAGACTTAGATCTTCACCGACTAGTAGTAGTAGTAGACTCTAAGAGTCTAACAGTTACAGTGACCGTACTTACAGTTAGGCTCAGTCCCATGTATGACATTTTTTGTGGCTTCTTGTTGAATAGGGTTTTTAACACCCTTTAGCCTTTAAAGGCCTCCGCACACCAAACTTTGGACAGATACAACCGTCATTTTCTGGGCAAAAATTACGGCCTTATCGTGAAATCTGTCACCTCTCTTCCCGTGGGTTTACTGCGGCGTTCGGGCTGCGTCGTGGCCCGGAGAAAAAGCTGAGTGTCAAACTGTTCCCATCTCTCCTGCGACTAATTTTGCTGTAATATACAAATTAATTTCTATGAAGCTAGTTTAGATACTTATAAAGTAGATACTTATATTTCCAATTTGTTTACTATGCAAATCTATTACAGGAAAGGTAGAAATCCACTTTTTCCACCAAAGAAAATTAAATATGCATTTTCAACCATCGAATAATTCAGCGTTGTTGACAAGGTAGACATGTCTGAAATAAAATACTGCAGCAGTGAAACGAGAGATGTGATAAGTGATGTTGTACGCATAAAAAGATAAAGATAAAAAGATCTTATCCATGAAATTCCTCTCCATCAATCAGGGATCTGGTTCACCGTCAGACGGCGTGTGCAGCCATCAAGCACATGGCGCTGGGTGTGTTTGGCTTCGGCTGCGAGGACGCCCTGATCCACCTGCTGAACTTTGTGCGGCCCAACGTGTTTGAGACGTCTCCCCACGTCATCCAGGCTGTCATGGAGGCCATCGAAGGCCTGAGGGTCGGGATGGGCTCCATCAAGATGTTGCAGTACACTCTACAGGTGAGCTCATTCATTCCCAGTCTGTAGGTTCTCTTTCCCTCCTCTGTGTAGCGCTATTGAAATGTCCTACCAGAAAATCTTAGAATGTTTTGGGATGATGTATGACTTCCGCTATACCTCTGTTGACACGTAGCAATGTGTTAGACGTAATCCCTTCACATGGGGTTAACAAAAAGCCAATGTCAATTTTAAACTCACATTTAGGTGTATAAGTTTAAGTAGGCTTGATTGATTTGCTCAATCTGTATTTACCACCACCATTCTGCTTCCTTAGCCCCAGCTGTAAAGTAGGTCAAAATAAGATAAAACAGATGAAAAGTGACAGTCCAAAGATTGCCTCAATTTTGGGATTGAGAGTGATGTTAGATAAATGAACAATTACAAAAATAAATAAGTAGTAAAATACAAGACAGCAGGAATTTGTGCAATTATGGATATCCCCAAATTCTCGTATTATTTATGTTCTATGAAAATAGTGTTCTAGATGATAGGTTTTTATGCCTCCGCCACGAAGTGTCGCCGGAGGCATTATGTTTTCGGGTTGTCCGTCCGTCCGTCCGTCCTTCCGTCCTTAATCAATTTTGTGGACAGCATATCTAAAAAACTGTGAGAGGTATCCTAATGAAACTTGGCATGTATATGTGTGAGATAGCAAAGTTGTGTCTATCAACTTTTGGGCGCACAGGCTCAAGGTCTAAGGTCAAAAGGTCAAGGTCAAATGCTCAAAATTTCACTATTTCCCCTATGTATATCTATGCAATGCCTGTATAGATGAACTACCAAATAAAGATTCCCCAGAGAGGGCATTGGGTCATGAGGTCAAAGGTCAAAAAACATGTTAACATTTCACTTTTTTCTCCATATCTCAAATATTTCAAGGTATTTCTGGAACTTAGTATATATGCCTGTACTGACTGGCAGTCATCATGTTGGGAATTTAGGGGTCATGGGTCAAAGGTCAGGGGTGAAATGTCAAGGTCAACTCATCAAAATGTCATTATTTCTCTCTTATCTGTGCAATGCCTACAGGATGTTGTCTTGAAACTTAGTGTATATGCATATATTACCCTATACAGATTCTCTTGGAGGTTTCTTGCCCAAGGGTCAAAAGGTCAAACCGGAAAAAGGTAAAGTGAAAGTGCTAAATTTCACTTCTACTTTAAACTTATATAAGGGTCAAAAGTTGGATACAAATCCTCAACTTCCCAAATACATAGTACTTGCACTCTTAGGCAGTATAGCCATTCATCCAAATAAACCTAGTTCAAGGATAGTGAACACTCAATGCATTTGTGACAAAGCTGTCATTTTGATATTTTGCCAGTTATGTGAAGCTGTCATCACACATTGTCAAGACATTGTGCTATAGACCTATTCGGAGAACCATGCATTGATTATGGTGGAGGCATACCAGTCGCCATAGCGACATTTCTAGTTAATAGATTGTAGTCAGTGTTCCAGGTTCCACGTACTGATGATATGATAACCTCTTGCATGTCACATGATCATACGTTTTGAAAATGTTTTTGTACATTGTGTCTCCCAACTCTAGGGTCTATTCCAACCAGACCGCAAGGTTCGTGACACATACTGGAGGATCTACAACATACTGCACATTGGGGCACAGGACTCACTGGTTGCTGGATTCCCCAGGGCGCCCAATGATTAGAAGAACCAGTATCTGCGCTATGAGTTGGATTACGTACTGTGATGGCACCGTGCACCGCATAACAATACATCACACTCAATAAACTCATGGGCAAATACTCCAAAGACATTCAGTGCATTGTGCAGAACGGCAATAGTGGATTTGAGGATTCGGGGGGGGGGGTGCTGGTCTGAGCTGCTCATCTCAATAAGGTGGTATTCAGCATTTGCCAATTCTTGTCTTCATGTTCTTGCGAGAATCCAACCCACAAACCTGACACTTCATGACTCATTTGATTCCCATACAAACTTGAGTCTAACGTGATCTGTGCACTCACACTCAGTGGGTGGCAGATTGTGTCTTGAACCTTGAACGATGTGATATTGTGTCGGTTCTGTGACTTTGGTGGAAAAAGACACATTTTGTGAGAAGCCTTGTTCTATAGTAAATATAATACTCTCAATTTGTGGGCTTTAGATGGCAGTGTATACAAAGACAATCTCTATCTTTTTTTTTATCATGATGCAGCAAGGTCAAGCGTTTGCTTTACCTGTAACATGACATTGATTTCCAAATCACCCTCGTTTTACATCTGCTTTCATTAGAGTCTCCTATATGTAAATAACTGACATCCAAACTCCTTAGGTCTTTGCTGTTGAATATCGTGAATTTTCATCTTCACAAGTTGATAATGTGTTGTACTACTTTAAAGCAAGGAGTGTAACATAACATGTTATGGTATTGAACATGTATGTTATGAAGGAGGATATGATGAGTGAAACAGTCTGTATGGTAGACCCACTGTAGTACAAGTCTGGCTGCAGAAAAGGCAATGCCACACAGATATTACCAATACAAGATTCTTTGTCTGATGGTAAAAAAAATAACCTTCCTTTGACAAAAGATGGGAAAGTGGCATACCTCTCTGCTCTGATCATTCTGGTTACGCCCTGAGAACAGTGGCATCTTGTCAAGTCACAGAGGACCCAAAACCAGGTGATCTGCAGAGAATTTTCGCTCAACTAAAAACTTTGCAGGAGAATGTGCTGTGTTTAATGAGCCTGGGGTCTGTTTCATTAAAGCCTTATGAGGGTTTTTTTTTTTTGCTCACAAGACACAATTTATTTGAAAGTCTCTATTGGAGTACATAATAAATGACTTAGGCCATTCTGTGATTTATGCAAAGACTCTTATGTGAATGACTTCATGAATCGGACCCCTGGAGCCGTAGCCATCCTATTTGAAGACTGTGAAACTGACAGCTAATGATTGCAATAGCTTCCACTCGTCTCATAGACTAGATTTCATGAACTGAAATGGCATGTTTACATTTTGAAGCATGTGTTTTCAGTAACCAGGATCACTACATCAATATCTTTTATAGAAGTACCAGGCATAAAAAAGAAAATATCTGCAAACTCACTGTTCATGTCATCATGTGTGAGGATTGAGAGCATTTCAGATATGTAAGAAATTTCCTTTTACTGCTTTTTATTCTTGTATGACGATATTGTGACCTATTGTTTTATGTACCTCATTTCTTGTTACCTGAAATGTATTTGATGGGGCTATTACACCTATGTGAATGTATCCAAAGCCAGTGAGTACTCACATGTAATGTTGGGATGTTTTCTTTTCTAGTCAAGGAACGATAAACCCATGTGTTGCTGATGTCAACTAATGATTAAGATTATGAGTATAAGATTTTATGCTATGAGAACCGACAGGATTGTGATAGCATTGACAGTGTACTACAGGTATTGCTCGTGTTTCCAGTATTGCGGAGAGATTTCTTGTAATAAAAAAGATAGAATGACCAATTTCAACAACATTGCATTGCAGAAAGGGTTGATTTTGTGTCATGGTTCTCACTTCACATTGTAATCACAGTAAACAAGATTGAAACTTTTTTTAAAGAATATATACAGGCATTTATTTTTCATCCAAACATCTTTTATTTACATAAAGATCTACTGTGAATGTCAAAGAAGAAATAAATTTAGCTGTGGAGAGAATAACATGTACAAGTTTTTATTACGATCACCTTCAATATTTGTGACAAAGCTACTTGAAAGATACATCTTTGTCTTCAAAATACTGTGAAAAGAAAGATCGCTAGACTTTTTTTAACCACTTCTCTTTGAAATAACCGCAAAATGTGACTACAATTATCCAAACTCAGAGCCCCACCACACGCTGTGTGACGTGCAACACTTGTGTACAGCGACAGGGGTGTGTGTAATTTATACATTGTAATGCCAAACCCAAAGTTCTGGTCACACCAGTTTAACATAATATGGGAAATATCTATTCCATTTGGGGTTGGGGAAGGGAAGAGGGAGGGTGGAGTTGAGATTTAAAATACTAGTTCAGAGTGTAATCATTAAGTTTACATATTCTCACAAAACTGATAAGATACATGGATGTACAGTTGGACATTATCTCAGTTGTCTACACAGAATGCTAGGAACAAACTGGGTGAGGGAGGCAGGTCATATCGATTCATGCTGCAGTACTGCAAAAGTGGATATTTTCGTGCGACTAATTTCTTGTGCTCTGCCGGGTAAGAAGAGTTTCGTGTGATTTTAATTCTGCGGAATCAAGACATCAGCTACTGAAACATATGGCAAGCAAATTTGTATGCTTTAATTTTTGTGCTAGTTTCTGGTTGCCCGAAATGTACGAAAACTTCAACACTGCGAAAATTTCCAGTTTTACAGTACAACAAGCCAGGGCTGGACTTAGCAATGGCCTGTGGCCACTAAAAAAAGACGTCAGGGCAGCAAATTTCATGAAATGCTATCTTTTGTTGGCATGATCTGGCAGCTTAAATTCAAAATGATATTGTGTATTTCCTTTTTTTTTTCAGGCTCCTACATTTCTTTTTCAGGCCACCAAAGTTTCAATGTCAAAAATTTCAGTGACCCAAATGGACGACCAGAGAAATATGTTAGTGTCAAGACCTACAATCGCTGTATTCAAGCACATTAATTAAACAGAGTACACATGGAAACAGAGTCAAAACTCCCAATGGAAGAAGGGGGTTGGGTTAAATGCATTGGGACCAGGAGGGATACTTTGTACCAGGTAATTGACTTCCAGGAAAAATGAGTACTCTCTAAAAAAAAAATCGAGTGAAAATGTTCACTCTTAAAAGAGTGAATACAAAAAAAGAGTGAATTTAGAGTGAAATTGGAGTGAATTTTGAGTGAAAATGTTCATTTTCACTCATTTGGGAGTAACCTCAGGGGTCACTCGAAGATTTTGGAGTGATCCCTGAGGTCACTCTAAAACGAGTGAAAATGAACATTTTCACTCAAAATTCACTCCAATTTCACTCTAAATTCACTCTTTTTTGTATTCACTCCTTTAAGAGTGAATATTTTCACTCGATATTTTTTAGAGAGTACATAATAAAAATTATTGTACATGTGTCGCTAGTGCAATGGGGAAAATCTGGTCTTGTTCAGCTTTTAACTTGAGTTCATACTTACCTTGGACAAAATTCTCTGAGAGTGAATGCTTCCACTTTTTATTTTTCATTTTCTTTCTAACAGTTGCAAAGTTTATGCAGTAAAGGAAAATCATACTTAAAATCTTCATTTTATCCTGCATCTTCCTAATACACAAGAAGCATACATATGAATTAGTAAATCTGTACATTCAATTAACATGTTCAAAGTAACGGCTATTTTTTTCAAATCGCCAACAATCTGACACATCTACTAGTAACCCAAACCTAACATTTTGCTGAAGATGGTGAAGGCTGCCAATTGAGAAATCATGGCAACAAGGAGATAAAGGGAACCAAAACTTTTAAAAAGACTATCTTGCAGAAAAACACCGCCAAAAGTATGTTCCAGCATCCTCACTACCCTCAGGATCAGTTTACAATTAGAGCAAACAGCTTCAGCTTCCAACCAAATGCCTCTGACTTTAATGAAGACTATTTGCCAACTTGTAATGGCATGGGATGATGTCAAACTGCTGCCATGCATTTCTATGTGAAACAATGAACTAGGTGTGGACACTGACAGCCAGCCCATATGAATATCAAATCTTGGATATCAAGATGAGCTATTGAAGTATGTCTTGCCATCATTCTTTTTACATGTGGTTTGTCAATATGGCAAGGAAAGGACAATAAATCAATGTTTTCTCTCTCCAAACTCCCTTCTCCCACAAGTGGAACAAGTACTGCTGCAAACATAAAATGACATCCTAATAAGTCTCACACATTTACAAATTAATTGTGATATTTCATATGGGACCAAACCACTTGAAATACCTTGATCATGAACAAACAATTCAAAATACCATTCAAGTATACAGTAAGGCAAACTCCAACCTCTTCTTAGAAACAGGGGGTACATCAGAGGAATGTGAAACAAAAGTAACAAAGAGGGTATCCTGTGTATATCATATCACGATGAATGGAAAATTGTAATTGGTATTGTACAGAAAGGTACGAGAGTGATGTAAGCTCAGCTGTGATGTAGAGAGATGATACTTAGTCTTCAGCACGGGATAGACCAAAACACATTCGCAAACTTTCTTGTCATACAATATCACTGGTCTAGCTGTCCTTTTTTTCACATCATGACACAGTGTAAAATGCACACACAACTTCAGGCCTGATGTGGTTGTACCCATATAAAGTCCATTGATCACAGTATATGATATAAGCCATAAAGCACACCTGATGTGATCGGCTACATATATGGGTCATGCAGTGGAATAGGCATCGCAGTGTACTTCATGCATTTGAAAGCTAATCTGTATGAAGCTAAACATTACCCAAAGCCTTTTTAGAAGTACTGAATTGTATACACAGATCAAAGATGCACGACTTAGAAATCTCACATATGTACAGTGCTTCTCACGCAAACACACAGAAAATTGATTAGCTTAGCATTAATATAGAAAATAAAAGTTATAATTACTAACCTAAACTTCTAGTGAATGAGTTGAAATCTGAACATAGTGATCAACCAGCCAAACTATTGATCAACCAACGTAAATAATTTGGGAAATATATCATAATATATCCAATCCATTTGCACAATGGGAGAAGCTGCGTTCCTGGCACGGTAGACTAGACATTAACTCGGGCCACACATGCGACACAGAAAATGACACAATGCTGCCAAAAAAATTTGTAAGTACAACACTAGTCTGTCTGGTACTGACCAGTTCAATGTCAAAGCAAACACAATCACCATAGAGTGACCCACTGTCCACTAAACACTGGGATCAGCTGGTCATTGGACCTGACACAAAAGTGACATGCTTTACCGAGTTCTCTTTTGACCATGGTAGTGAATCTGCAGAATTAACACTATATTGTCTACAGAACATCACATGCCTTCTCTCTTTCTCCCCTCCCCCCAACTCTAAATCCAAACAAACAAAAATGTAAACCTAGTGAAGTACAGCTCATGCCAATCAAGACTAAAGATAAAGTGAAGTGGCTGCAATGATTTTATCGGTATGCCTCTTTCCCCATCTTTTGTCAAAGGAAGGTTATTTTTTTTTGCACCATCAGACAAAGTATCTTGTATCGGTAATATCTGTGTGGCATTGCCTTTTCTGCAGCCAGACTTGTACTACAGTGGGTCTACCATACAGGCCGTTTCACTCATCATATCCTCTTCATACCATACATCTTCAATACCATAACATGTTATGTTACACTCCTTGCTTTAAAGTAGTACAACACATTATCAACTTGTGAAGATGAAAATTCACGATATTCAACAGCAAAGACCTAAGGAGTTTGGATGTCAATTATTTACATATAGGAGACTCTAATGAAAGCAGATGTAACACTAGGGTGATTTGGAAATCAATGTCATGTTACAGGTAAAGCAAACGCTTGACCTTCCTGCATCATGATAAAAAAGATAGAGATTGTCTTTGTATACATAGTAGAGGCTACTATGTAATCCCGTGAGATTTTTGTGCCAAAATTGATTTTATTAGCTAACTTTGTCAATTTGGGGGTGCTGAATCCAAAAAACTTTGGTTCCATTTTTCCAACGACGTCTTCAGCCGCCATTTTGAATTTCAAAATGGCCGCCATAGCAAATTGTATTTTGACCCATATTTCATAAATTGAGCATTGTAGAAGCTTCAAATTTGGTGCAAAATGCATGGGTGTGATGTCAGACACTCTGATATATATTTTTCTGATATTGTGAATTGTTTTGATACAATTTGTAGGCTGCCATCTTGAATTTCAAAATGGCCGCCATAGCAAACTGTAATTTGACCCATATCTCATAAAGTGAGCATTGCAGAAGTTTCAAATTTGGTGCAAAATGCATCGTTGTGATGTCAGACACTCTGATATATCTTTTTCTGATATTGTGGATTGTTTTGTACAGTTTATAGGCTGCCATCTTGAAATTCAAAATGGCCGCCATAACGTTTTTACCCATATCTCAGGTTGCAATTATTGTAGAAGCATCAAATCTTCAAGAATGCACATGCTTGTGGTGTCCAACATTCTAGTACAGCTGTTTCCTAATTGTGGATCATTAGACAGGCCACCATGTTGAAATTCAAGATGGCTGCCATAGAAAATATATTATACTGTTGTAAGCGCCTTAGATGAATTTGCCAAAATTGTTCTAGATAGACCGAATTCATTTCCAGGTCAAGCAGAATGACAGCCATCTCTCAATTCAAAATGGTCGCCGTAAATTCAAAATGTAAGGACGAGGTTCCAATGATGTCATCAAGCCATGCTGAGGGGCAAAAACTGCGTATGGGGGGAGGGGGCATATCACTGTCCCATACATGTGGGCAAGCGTGTAGGCGTTACATCCCATATAGCCAGGCGGGTATATGCGGTTCGCGAACTGCCCGCTAAAGCGGTTTGTTTTTGCCTCTCAGGGAACACATTATTTTGCATCGTGGAACCTCGTTAATGATTATATTTAAGCCCAGTCAGTAAAATATTTGTACAAAAGCAAGCATTGATACAACTGAAGGGGATCTTCCAGAACTTGATGCTGCCTCGAGGGAATGAAGACAAACAAGGAAAAAGTCTCACAATGGCCAATGGCAAGAAATGCCATGGTCACCCTACCAGGCATCCCATTCACAAGCTTGTTTGTTGGCCACAAACTGAAACAAGATTTGCTAGACACTAGATATATTTCTGGAATAATACAGAATAAATAAGAAATGAGTACGTTTTTTCCTGATTGCCATTGAGTTGGTCATCTTCAATTATTAAGACTTCCAAAATGCTTACTGCTGACGTACAGCCAATGATTCTAAAACAACAAAGGAGCAGTGATAGCTCAGTTCTGTGGCGCTTTGCATGCATCAGAATTCCCCCACAATTCAGAAGACTATCATATGAGGGTAATCTCAAAAATTGTCACTGCCTTGAAGCTGATGAATGTGGTGTTCGGCAATCAGCTATCGGAAACATTCAAAGGGGATATTTCTAGAAAGAGATGAAAACGGCAGTTTTCATGTTCTGTACAAGAATTTGTATCTAGGAGAATTAGAATATATTAATATCTGGGATAGTATGAAAAAGGGCAGACATTCAACTCGTGCAATTAAAATACACCATGTAAGATTGGATCCAAAGTCATTAAGCTTAAGAGGATCACCAGCTTCTCATAACATTTCTACTGGCTCTACAGTCTGATAGAGCTGTCATTATCCAGTCATTGCTGAACGATACAATTACCGGAAGGTATAAGTTCTAAGTAATTCCACAATCACTCTTCATCTCATAATTTCATGGCCTTCTCCTCATTCTCACTAACAAAGGTTCATTTTTCATACCCATGCCTTAGAAACCCACAAAACTGAGCCAAATAATCAGCCTGAAAGTTTAAGTACTGAGCAGTCATTTCCATCTGACACAGAGACCACATCACGGAAAGAAAAGAAACAAAGGGTTCATCAAAGATGCCATCGGAGCTGTCACCCGTCACTCACAACGAGGAAACAGATAGCCTCATTCCATTTTATGTATAGATGCTACTTCAAGAGCAACGGGAAAATCATAGATATTGATGATTATTACGTAGACACTGACATTCCAATTCTCCTCATGGATCTTGTAAGTTTGCTTTACTTACTGCATTGCATGATATTTGCTCCATCACTGGAAAAGGAAATGATAAAAGTACAATTGACATTATTGAGAGATTATGTTCTGCAGTTCGTTGCGAAAGAAACAAAGGTCTGCTTTTTCATGCCTTTCATGGTGCTGGCTGAAGTTGAAAATTTGAGGATGTCTCAAAGAGCAGATGGACCAAGAAGTACCTAAACCTGGAATCACGTAGAATGTGCAATGACACAGTCCATGCCTTCCAGAAGTTTGGCGTAGATGACTTCAACCAGGACAATCTCTCACTTTAACCTCGTAGAGTCTTGATACAACAAATCCAGAGAGCAAAGCTCGCAAACTCTCACAACCTAATTTGTGCCTCTACTACAGGGAAATATGATATAATAAGTAGTTATTTCCAGAGGGTATGCATAAAATGTTCAATTAAATGCTTTGAGCTTCCTACACGAAAGGTGGCCACAGATTCCATTATCATGCTCATAGCAAGAAATGCAAAAGTCATTGTTTCTAGAAGAATTTTATAGAACATATTCTCCCTTGTGTACAGCCTTAAAGTGCTGTGACTTCAAAAACATATGCAGGGAATGAGCCTAGAAGACATTATCTATTAAAGTGACTATCCCATGATTTTTTAGAATGTAGGGCTAATGTTGTAAACTCTACAACCAAATCGTGTAAATGGGGCATTTAGTCACTCAGACACAGTTATTAAAGGACATGTGGGTTGAGTGAATGCAGCAACATTAGTAGAACACATCAGTGAGAGTTTGAGCAAAATCGGACAATCCGTTTAAAAGTTATGAATTTGTGAAGTTTCTGCTCAATCACGGCTGGATGAAAAGACTACTATAGCTTGTGATGTCACATGAGTACAACGATATAAAGAAAGAATAAAGAAAATTAAACATATTTCCATTTTTCTCGCATAACAAAAGAACACTCGACTTCTCTATTTCAGAAGGCAGGGGGAATAATATTACCCTTAACATACATCAGTAGCAAGTCGAAGAAATGTGCACTTTATTAAAAAAATAAAGTTTTGTGAAAATCTATATATATTCCTTATATAGTTGTACGCATGTGACATCATACACTGTAGTAGTCTTCTCTTCCAGCAGTGACTGCGCAGATACTTAAAATATTTGTAACTTTTGAACGGATTGTCCAATTTTCCTCAAACTTTCACTGATGTGTTCTACTAATATTGCTGCATTCTCTCAATCCTTATGTATATGAAGGTGGACTTGTCCTTTAAGAGGTTCTTTTGAAATTCATTTGTTTTGACGTCAGAATCACATGATTTCCCATTCACAGTTTTTACCCGAACGTAGTGCTTTTAAAGGAATGTTTCCCACGGCAGCCATTTTGCATTTCAACATGGCAGTGTACCTACAGGATAGGAAGCAGTCTCGCCTACGCAATTCACTGAAGTGACTGACTTACACATGGGTGTTCCAGCACGCTTGGGTTTGCAGTTTAAAGATCTTACAGCACCAAATATGGTCGAAATCCATCTTGAACTTCAAGAGTGGCGGCCAATGTGAATAATCCATTATTACAGAATGTATAGGCCCTATGTGTGTTTTTCTTAAAAAAGAATGTATACTGTACGCCACCATAAACATTCATAATTATGTCTAAAAGATGCTTGTAACCAGAGATATTAGCTGAAAAGCAGCCATTCTGAATGTTAAGATGGCTGCCTCGAAAGTGATCTGCAATTTAAGGGAGGGGAAAAGTGCATCTGAATGTTCAACATCATGAGCCCGGTTTATGCCCGAAATGTGAACTTTCTTTATTGCTTACAACATGAGATATGGGTCAAAATATACGTTCTGGTATGGCGGCCATTTTGAATTTCAAGATGGCCACCTTCAATATCAAAATGAACCATCGTTTCACAAAAAGACGTTTCAGAATGTCTGATAGCATACGCATGCTCTTTGCCCCAAATTAGAACCTTACACAATGTATACGATATGAGATACAGGCCCAATTACATTTGTTATTGTGGCCATTTTGAATTTCAAGATGGCCGCCAATGAAAATGACCCATCATTAAAAAAAAATTATGTATTAGCACGTCTGACATCAGAAGCATGCTTTTTGCCCCAAATTTATACTTTCCATAATGCTTACAACCTTAGATATGGGTAAACTATATTTAGCAATGGCGGCCATTTTTAATTTCAAGATGGCTGCCTAAAAACAATATCAAAACTATCTTCGGGATCAGAAAATGGTGCATCAGAATGTTTGACATCATAAACATGTTTTTTGCATCAAATTTGAACCTTCTATAATGTTCACATTATGAGAATTGGGTCAAAATACAGTTTGCTATGGTGGCCATTTTGAAATTCAAAATGGCGGCTGAAGACGTGGTTGGAAACAATGGAACCAAAGTTTTTTTGGATTCAGCACCCCAAAATTGACCAAGATAGCTAAAAAAATCAATTTTGGCACGAAAATCTCACGGGACCCAATATTTCGACATAGCAGACTGTACTAACACTGCCATCTAAAGCCCACAAATCGAGAGTATTATGTTTACTATAGAACAAGGCTTCTCACCAAAGTCACAGAACCGACACAATATCACATCGTACAAGGTTCAAGACACAATCTGCCACCCACTGAGTGTGAGTGCACAGATCACGTTAGACTCAAGTTTGTATGGGAATCAAATGAGTCATGAAGTGTAAGGTTTGTGGGTTGGATTCTCGCAAGAACATGAAGACAAGATCTGATAAATGCTGGATACCACCTTCTTGAGATGAGCAGCTCAGACCTGCCCCCCCCCCCCCCGAATTAGTACGGTCTGCTATGTCGAAATATTGGACCCCGTGAGATTTTCGTGCCAAAATTGATTTTTTTAGCTAACTTATTCAATTTGGGGGTGCTGAATCCAAAAAACTTTGGTTCCATTTTTTTCGACCACGTCTTCAGCCGCCATTTTGGATTTCAAAATGGCCGCCATAGCAAACTGTATTTTGACCCAATTCTCATAATGTGAGCACCATAGAAGGTTCAAATTTGATGCAAAAATCATGTTTATGATGTCAGACATTCTGATACACCATTTCCTGATGTTGTATATTGTTTTAATACAATTTGAGGGCTGCCATCTTGAAATTCAAAATGGCCACCGTAGCTAAATGTATTTTTACCTGTGTCTCAGGTTGTAAGCACCATGAAAAGTATAAATTTGGGGCAAAAAGCATACTTATGATGTCAGACATGTTAATATATTCATTTTTGTTTTAAATGATGGATCATTTTGGTTGGCGGCCATCTTGAAATTCAAAATGGCCACCATAGCAAGTGTAATTGGGCCTATATCTCATATCATATGCATTGTGTATAGGTTCTAATTTGGGGAAAACAGCATGCATATGCTATCAAACTTTCTGAAACATCTTTATCTGAAATGATGGTCCATTTTGATATTATAGGTGGCCATCTTGAAATTCAAAATGGCCACCATACCAGAATGTATATTTTGACCCATATTTCATGTTGTAACCAATACAGAAAGTTCACATTTCGGGCATAAACTGGGCTCATGATGTTGAACATTCAGATGCACTTTGATCCCCTCCCTAAAATTGCAGATCATTTTTGAGGCTGCCATTTTATCATTCAATATGACTGCTTTTCAGCTAATGGCAAGCAACTTTTTGGCATATCAATGTTTATGGTGGTGTACATTGTACATTCTTTTACAAACACACACACACATAATTATACATTCTGTAATAATGGATTATTCGCATTGGCTGCCACTCTTGAAATTCAAGATGGATTTCGACCCATATTTGGTGCTGTAAGATCTTTACCCTGCAAACTCAAGCATGCTGGAGCACTTTCATGTAGGACCTATGTGTAAGTCAATCACTTTAGTAAATAGTATTATTATTGCGTAAGCGGGACTGCTTCCAGTCGGTACACTGCCATGTTGAAATGCAAAATGGCTGCCATGGGAAACATTCCTTTAAGAGCTTGCATTTGAGTAAAACTTGTGAATTGGAAAAAGTGCCTCAATAACTGTCTGAGTGACTAAATGCCCCCATTAAGACGATTTGGTTGTAGAGTTTAAATAAACAATATTAACCGTGTACTAAAAATTCATGGGATATTTACTTAGTTTATGTCTTCTAGGCTCATTCCCTGCATGTGTTTTTGAAGTCACAGCACTTGTATAGGGCTGTACAATGGGGAGAATTGGTTCTAAATTCTTCCAGAAACAATTGCATTTGCATTTTGTGCCACATGAACATGATAATGAATTCTGTGGCTACCGTTGGTGTAGGAAGCTCAAAGCACTTAATTGCACAGTTTATGCATAGGCCTATCCGCTGAAAATAACTACAATGTACCATATTATATTCCCCTGTAAGTAGAGGCACAGATTAGGTTGTGAAAGTTTACGAGGTTTGTTCTCTGGATGTGTTGTATCAAGACTCTATACAAGAGCAAAGCGGGAGATTGTCCAGGTTGAAGTCATCCACGCCCAACTTCTGGAAAGCATGGACTGTGTCATTGCACATTCTGCATGATTCAAGGCTTAGAGAATTCTTGATCCATCTGCTCTTTGAGACATCCTCAAATTTTCAACTTCAGCCTGCACCATGAAAGGCATGACCAAGCAGACCTTTGTTTTTCGCAACAATTTGCAGAACATAATCTCTCAACAATGTCAATTGTACTTTTATCTCCTTTTCCAGTGATGGAGTAGACAACATGCGATGCAGTATTAAAAGAGAAGCAAAGATCAATTAGGAGAATGAAAATGTCAGTGTCTATACGTAATAATCATCAATATCTCTGAAATTCCCTGTTGCTCTTGAAGTAGCATCTAATACATGCAATGGAATGAGGATATCTGATTCCTCGTTGTGACGGGTGACAGCTCCCATAGCATCTTCGATGAACCCTTTGTTTCTTTTTTTTCCCCGTGATGTGGCATCTGTGTCAGATGGAATTGACTGCTCAGTATTTCAACTTTCAGGCTGATTATTTGGCTCAGTTTTGTGGGTTTCTAAGGCATGGGTATGAAAAACCTTTGTTAGTGAGAATGAGGAGAAGGCCATAAAATTATGAGATGAAGAGTGATTGTGGAATTACTTAGAACAGTAGAACTTATAACTTCCGATAATTGTATCGTAGTGTTATAAGAAGGTATTGGTCCTCTTAAGCTTAATAACTTTTGATCCAATCTTAAATGGTGTATTTCAATTGCAAGAGCTGAATGTCTGGCCTTTCTCATATTAGCCCAGATAGATTTTTTTTTTATTCTTTCAGATACAAATTCTTCGTACAGAACATGAAAACTTCCCTTTTCATCTCTTTCTAGAATATCATCCTTGAACCTGATTGCCAAACACCATATTCATCAGTTTCAATGCAGTGACAATTTTTGAGATTACCCTTGTGTGATGGTGTTCTAAATCATTGAGGAATTTTGATGCATCGAAAGTGCCACAGAACTGAGCTATTATTGCTCCTTTGTAGTTTTAGAATCATTGGCGGTAAAGCAGTAAGCATCTTGGAAGTCTTGATAATTGAGGATGACCCACACAGGGCAATCAGGAAAAAACCTACTCATTGACATTCCTTATTCATTCTATGTTATTCCAGAAACACATCCAGCAATTATGAGCTTCCTGATGAGTTGTTTCATTTTGTGGTCAACAAACAAGCTTGTGAATGGGATGCCTGGCAGGGTGACCATGGCATTTCTTGCCATTGCGAGACTTTTCCTTGTTTGTCTTCATTCTCTCGAGGCAGCATCAAGTTTTTGAAGATCACCTTTAATCGTATCAATGCTTGCTTTTGTACAGATATTTAATAACTGGGATTGAATGTAACTTTTAACGAGGTTCCACGACACCAAATAGTGTATTGCCTGAGAGGCAAAAACAAATTACGTGTGTATTAAGCGCATAGCTGTAGCACACAGTACGCAAACCACATATACCTGGCTATTATGGGACGTGGGATGTAATGCTTACACGCTTGCCCACACCTATGGGAAGTGGTATAGGACCCCTCCCCTACCCCCCCCCCCACCATATGCAGTTTTTGCCCCTCAGGATGGCTTGATGACGTCATTGGAACCTCGTCCTTACAGTCTGAATTTATGGTGGCCATTTTGAATTAAGAGCTGGCTGTCGTTCTGTGTGACCTGAAAATGAATTCGAATGAAAATGAATGTTTTCATGAAAAATGAAAACTAGGACAATTTTGGCAAATTTATCTAAGGCGCTTACCACAGTCTTATATGCTTTTATATGGCCACCATCTTGAATCTCAAGATGGTGGCGTATCTAATGATCCACAATAGGAAACAGCTGTACTGGAACGTTGGACACCACAAGCATGTACATTACTGAAAATTTGATGCTCCTTCAATAATTGCAACATGAGGTATGGGTAAAAACGCTATGGCGGCCATTTTGAATTTCAAGATGGCAGCCTATGAATTGTATCAAAACAATCCACAATATCAGAAAATGATATATCAGAGTGTTTGACATCACAACCATGCATTTTGCACCAAATTTGTAGCTTCTACAATGCTCACTGTATGAGATATGGTTCAAAATATTGTTTGCTATGGCGGCCATTTTGAAATTCAAGATGGCAGCCTACATAATGTATCAAAACAATCTACAATATCAGAAAAAGATATACCAGTGTGTTTGACATCTCAACCATGCATTTTGCACCAAATTTAAAGCTTCTACAATGCTCACTTAATGAGATATGGATAAAAATACAGTTTGCTATGGCGGCCATTTTGAAATTCAAAATGGCGGCTGAAGACGTGGTCGGAAAAAATGGAACCAAAGTTTTTTGGATTCAGCACCCCCAAATTGACTAAGTTAGCCAAAAAAATCAATTTTGGCACAAAAATCTCACGGGATTATATAGTAGCCTCTACTAAATCCTCAAATCCACTATTGCCGTTCTGCACAATGCACTGAATGTCTTTGGAGTATTTGCCCATGAGTTTATTGAGTGTGATGTATTGTCATGCGGTGCACGGTGCCATCACAGTACGTAATCCAACTCATAGCGCAGATACTGGTTCTTCTCATCATTGGGCACCCTGGGGAATCCAGCAACCAGTGAGTCCTGTGCCCCAATGTGCAGTACGTGTGTTGTAGATCCTCCAGTATGTGTCACGAACCTTGCGGGCTGGTTGGAATAAACCCGAGAGTTGGGAAACACAATGTACAAAAACATTTTCAAAACGTATGATCATGTGACATGCAAGAGGTTATTATATCATCAATACATGGAACCTGGAACACTGACTACAATTTATTAACAAGAAATGTCGCTATGGCGACTGGTGTGCCTCCACCATAATGCATGGTTCTCCGAATAGGTCTATAGCACAATGTCTTGACAATGTGTGATGACAGCTTCACATAACTGGCAAAATATTAAAATGACAGCTTTGTCACAAATGCATTGAGTGTTCACTATCCTTGAACTAGGTCTATTTGGATGAATGGCTATACTGTCTAAGAGTGCAAGTATTTGGGGATTTCAGGATTTGTACCCAACTTTTGACCCTTTTATAAGTTTAAAGTAGAAGTCAAATTTAGCACTTTCACTTGACCTTTGACCTTTTGACCCTTGAGCAAGAAACCTCCAAGAGAATCTGTACAGGGTAATATATGCATACACTAAGTTTCAAGAAAAAATCCTGTAGGCATTGCACAGATAAGAGAGAAATAATGACATTTTGATGAGTTGACCTTGACCTTTCACCCCTGACCTTTGACCTTTGACCACTAAATTCCCTACATGATGACTGCCAGTCAGTACATGCATATATACTAAGTTCCAGAAATACCTTGAAATATTTGATATGGAGAAAAAAGTGAAATGTTAACATGTTTGCTTGACCTTTGACCTCATGACCCAACGCGCTCTCTGGGGAATCTTTATTTGGTAGTTCATCTATACACCAAGTTTCAAGACTATACCTCCAGGCATTGCATAGATATACATAGGGGGAATAGTGAAATTTTGAGCATTTGACCTTGACTTTTACCTTTGACCTTGAGCCTGTGCGCCCAAAAGTTGATAGGCACAACTTTGCCATCTCAAACATATACATGCCAAGTTTCATTA
Source organism: Diadema antillarum (assembly GCF_040938485.1). Lineage (NCBI taxonomy): Eukaryota > Metazoa > Echinodermata > Echinoidea > Diadematoida > Diadematidae > Diadema > Diadema antillarum. The sequence goes on along the minus strand of NW_027272075.1, from coordinate 1,049,815 downwards.
GGATACCTCTCACAGTTTTTTAGATACGCTGTCCACAAAATTGATTAAGGACGGAAGGATGGACGGACGGACGGACGGACGAACAACCCGAAAACATAATGCCTCCGGCGACACTTCGTGGCGGAGGCATAAAAACCTATCATCTAGAACAATATTTTCATAGAACACAAATGATACGAGAATTTGGGATATCCATAATTGCACAAATTTCTGTTGTCTTGTATTTCACGACTTATTTATTTTTGTAATTGTTCATTTATCTAACATCACTCTCAATCCAAAAATCGAGGCAATCTTAGGACTGTCACTTTTCACCTGTTTTATCTTATTTTGACCTACTTTACACCTGGGGCTAAGGGAGCAGAATGGTGGTGGTAGATACAGATTGAGCAAATCAATCAAGCCTGCTTAAACTTATACACCTAAATGTGAGTTTAAAATTGACAATGGCTTTTTGTTAACCCCATGTGAAGGGATTACGTCTAACACATTGCCACGTGTCAACAGAGGTATGGCGGAAGTCATACATCATCCCAAAACATTCTAAGATTTTCTGGTAGGACGTTTCAATAGCGCTACACAGGAGGGAAAGAGAACCTGCAGACTGGGAATGAATGAGCTAGCTCCTGTAGAGTGTACTGCAACATCTTGATGGAGCCCACCCCGACCCCCAGGCCTTCGATGGCCTCCATGACAGCCTGGATGACGTGGGGAGACGTCTCAAACACGTTGGGCCACACAAAGTTCAGCAGGTGGATCAGGGCGTCCTCGCAGCCGAAGCCAAACACACCCAGCGCCATGTGCTTGATGGCTGCACACGCCGTCTGACGGTGAACCAGATCCCCGATTGATGGAGAGGAATTTCATGGATAAGATATTTTTATTTTTATTTTTTATGCGTACAACATCACTTATCACATCTCTTGATTCACTGCTGCAGTATTTTATTTCAGACATGTCTACCTTGTCAACAACGCTGAATTATTCGATGGTTGAAAATGCATATTTAATTTTCTTTGGTGGAAAAAGTGGATTTCTACCTTTCCTGTAATAGATTTGCATAGTAAACAAATTGGAAATATAAGTATCTACTTTATAAGTATCTAAACTAGCTTCATAGAAATTAATTTGTATATTACAGCAAAATTAGTCGCAGGAGAGATGGGAACAGTTTGACACCCAGCTTTTTCTCCGGGCCACGACGCAGCCCGAACGCCGCAGTAAACCCACGGGAAGAGAGGTGACAGATTTCACGATAAGGCCGTAATTTTTCCCCAGAAACTGACGGTTATTTCTGTCTAAAGTTAGGTGTGCGGAGGCCTTTAAAGGCTAAAGGGTGTTAAAAACCCTATTCAACAAGAAGTCACAAAAAATGTCATACATGGAACTGAGCCTAACTGTAAGTACGGGTACTGTAACTGTTAGACTCTTAGAGTCTACTACTACTACTACTAGTCGGTGAAGATCTAAGTCTACGGTCAGTATTTTCAATGAAAGCCCTCGAATTTAAATGAAAAGATTAGACGTATTTCTTTGGCTTACCACTCAACTGATCTCCGTGCACTTCTATTGGTTAAGACAAGGTAGTAGCTCGAACGAGTGAGCTCAGTTCCCTCGCGAGCAGAGCATGCAGAGCCCTTGCCCTTGGCCCTGGCGATATATGGCGCAGCCTTGGTGTATTGGGTACCGTCAAAGAGATTTTTCTCCTCCACTGGGGAAAATCTCTTTGGGTACCGTATACTGTACTAGTATCTAGCTAGTAGTAGTAGAGCAGAAAGCAGCGCCATCTCGTGCCCATTCGAGAAGATGAATATATGTTGTCAAAGACGAATGATTTTTGAGAGATGAACGTATTTGAAAGACGAACAAACCTGAGGTGCTATAAATGCATGAATAAGAGTCGCACATAGTCGCACAGATCAAGGGCTCTGAAGTCGCATAGATACGAGCGCCATCTCGTGCCAATTTAAACAGGCGAACAAAAAGACATTTAATGAAAAAAAAGAGGAATATAATTTAAAAGATGAATAAATTGAAAAGAAATAAAAAAGATGAATATAAGAAATAGATGAATAGAATTAAAAGATGAATATAATTATGAAAAGATGAATGAATGGAAAAGATGAATATAAATTAAAATAAATAAATTGAAAAGATAAATGAATTAAAAGACAAAAATATTGAAAAGATGAATATATTCCATAGGTGAATACATTAGAAAGATGAATATAGTGATAAGATGAACATAAACAATGATGAATAAATTGAAAGGCGAACATATAGAAAAGATGGATATCTTAGAATGACAAACGCTATTAGAAGATAAATATATGTGTTGAAGATGAATAGACTACATTCACAAGATGAATATATTTCTTCAGAGATTAATATAAACAATTTCAAAAGATGAATATATTTCTTCAGAGATGAATATATTTCCTCAGAGATGAATATAAATACAAATGATGAATTCATTTCCCTTTGGCCTGCCATACGCGCGAGCGATCGAGTGAGTTGTGCAGGTGATGGTTGACGTTGACGTATTTGACGTATTTGACTAACCCATATAATAAAACAGATGATGACTTTTGTTGTCGGGAACACGTATCAAACGTTCCACTCTCAGGGTTTGAAATGCTATTTCGGGAGGCTATAAGTCCCTCGACTTCATCTCGGGACTTATAACCTCCCTCAATAGCATTTCAAACCCTTCGGGTGGAACATTCGGTATGTTCCCTCCCCCGCCAGTCATCATCTATATAATGTGGAAACTGTGCATGTGAGGTGGCTGTATAGTGGAAGTGGTTTGTTTGTCTGTGTGTATACGTGTGCCTGTATGCGTACGTGTGTCAGTTTTTGTTTGTGTTTTGATGTTTGTGCGAACGAACTTTTTGAGCAGCAGGCACTACTGTGGCAATGAAAATGCCTTCAACGTGTATGAGCACGTGTTTATAGAGTTCACAGCGGCGTTGATTTCAACATAGTATGGATGTGTCAATTTCAGCGGTGAGGCGGGCTAGGAGAGAGAGACCGAGAGAAAAGGCATACGAGCGAGGCACCTTTACTAAATGTTATCTGTCTTTGTTCATTTTTACACTGCAGTGATATTCTTCCAAAAGTCGTAACTTCAAAACTCGATATCACTATTCTTTGTCCCGGAATAAATTTGACATGCTTTATGCATGAACGAATAATTTCGACACGACGTAAGTAATTTTTCAATCGTTAGTTGATTTTAGCACAAACGAACTGCCATATGCACACCGCAAATACATACGTATTTATAAACGAACACCAACAAACACTCAACACCTCAACACTTTTTTTTCTTGGTTTTTCCTTGATATTAATTCATTTCATTCCAATCATTCATTAATCAACCCATTCTGGGTGTAACTTGAACAAAAACGGTACAAATGCAATTCAAAACACAAACAAATCCATTTGTCAATTTATACTACAAATAATCTCACTTCAACATAGATAACTCGATTATGAATTGACCCTGCTAAAAATTTCTTCACGAGAAAGTTTTGACATGCACCAAACCTATATCCCTTGAATGTATTGGGTCACATAACTTCTTCTCACTTACAAGGGGATATACATTAAAAAAAAAACCCCAAATACATTATACAAATCTAGAATGAAATCATTCATAAAAAACCCGACCAACCCTTCCCTTCCCAACCGAAACAAATCTACATCATTCTATCATAAACATTAAATCCTACCATTATCTGTTATACCATTTATAACTATCCTTCTTCAAATCAAATCCCCATCCCACCAACCCCCGATTAACCAAAACCTTAATCATCCCACACCCACATTCACTAACCCACATACACTCACACACACACACACACCCGAACCGATACCACCTTCCTTCCTGATGAAACGACTTTCCAATGTTGAGACATAGGCCTAATGGACCGTATGCATAAAAGCAGCATCCGCCTGCACGCAAGCACCACTCCGAATTCAAATACAAATCCGTCAAACTCATCAAACTCAAAGCTGCTGATAAATAATCAATATATCTTTATTGCCAGCAACAGCTTACCCCTCCCCACGCGCAGCCAAAACACACAATAAACACATTCTTTCATAATATACAATAAGAAACACACACACGCACACACACACACACACGAACGGACACTCAATTATCATTTGCGCGGGCACATACACACTTCCTTGAAACCTCACCGTGACTTTTTACATGGCTTGTTTGCATGGATGTAGCCATGTAAGTTATGATTTGGTATTTTAATGACTATGTCAAGAATGATATTACCCCCCAAAATGTGTTTCGAGGGCGGGCGACAATTTTTGCCGTCAGCCCTCATCATAAATTGTCGCCAGACGACAATTTGTGACGGGGCGACAATTTAAGCCGCCAACTCCGTCACATCGCAGCCACTTTCATTTTGATGATGGTCACTTTCGATTTTATTTGCCTCAATTATTTTACCCAAGAAAATAGAAAAGGAAGTTAAGAGAATATTTGACGATTACTGGTGGAATGGCCCAGATCGAGGTAAACGAAATGTTATGATGCAAGAATTGATCGACGGTGGTCTGATGATGTTAGATGTACAATCTTTTATTGATGCACAACAACTGACTTAGATATATATGATGAAACTTGAAAACTCACAAGTATGGTTTCGACTCATATTACTTGGATGAATCTGGAGGAATCTTTGTTTTCAATTGTAATTATGACATGAGTATTCTTTTATCCGTATATACCCAAATTTTAGCTTTCTGTTTTAGAAAAATGGCTGTCAATTTCCGTACCAATAAAAAACAAAGCTTTCAGATCACAGAATATTTGGAACAATTTTGACATAAAAATTGATAGAAAGATGATAAATTTTTTAGAAGAATGATTTACAAGAATTCATATGTCTGTTGCATCAAATTATTGCTCCTGAAGGTTTTTCGAGTTTTACAAGACGGATTTAGTATTGATAGAAATTATTATAGGTTTTACTGGTCAATTTCATACTTTTGTCATTCAAGTTCCTATTCCGTGCATTCGATTTCACGCATTCCACGCTCGCAGCACTGAATCAGCAATCAAATTCAAAATCCGGTCATTCGAATTCACTATCCGTGCATTCAAATTCACTGTCGGAGCATTCAAATTCACTATCGGAACATTCTAATTCACTATCGGAGCATTCAAATTTAAGAGAGGAGCACGCATTTCATCAACGAGCATTCAAATTCATGTCAAGCTGGCGACGGAATCTCGTCGGTCATTCAAATTCGTGAAAAGGCAACAATGTTACAAATAACTACATTTAAGACCCCGTTACAGTGCGGGGCAGGGCCGAGCCGCGGCCGAGCCCAGCCTCAGTTGCGAGGCCGGGCCTCGCAATTTTGTCCGTTTACACTGCCGGGCTCGGCCGCGCTTTTGATTCAAACCTTTCAATATGTTGTCGTAGTGGCACTCTGCTTGTAAACAAACGCAATTTGGTATAGTCTGGTTTTCAGACCCTTTGCCAACTGGATTCCGTGGCGACGAAGTCGCCGTTCGGGCAAAGGCCTTTGCCGAAGGAAAAATCCTTTGCAGGACAAAACCACCTTAAACTATACTAGTTTTCGACGTTGAGGGGGTTAATATCTTGAATAACGAAATAGTACAACTGTGGGTTTATGACATCACCTCCGGACCGCAACGGGCAGCGTATTTTTTATTTACACGCAAGCCTGTGGCTTTTGGCAATTAAATTCAATGTAACCGCTCCTGATGCGTCTACGCTTACTCCGCTCGGGTTGTGTGTTGCGATGAGTTCTGTGAGTATTTCTGTGGTACTGAACCCTCCGCTCGCGACGATTCGATTCGTACACGTTCATCAGTGAGTGTGTGCACGCGCTGTGAAAGTTTTGCTTGCCGTGGTGGACCCTCATCCGTGCAATTACTGTAGTAGTACATGTATAAATACGTATAAAAACGGGTAAGAGTGCGAAAAACAAGACAATACAAAACAAAACAAAAAATCTGACAAGAAGGAGAGGGGGAGAGAGAGAATCATAAGGAAAGAGATAAAAAAGCAATGAATATTCTGTGATATCTCATCAATCATGCACAACAGTGATCAATATTATTGCGGGTTCCATTGGAAGACCACAACTTTATTAGTATATGATGGGGATGTGCAGGCCACTAATGGGCTACAGTGACAAAAGATTATATAGTTAACGCTCATTATATTCTAGGTCCAAACATGTTGCGAATTCACGTATTCGTAGCAACATGTGAGGAGGGGGGGGGGGACTGAAGATCGATGAAGCCAATCCTGCCTACCGCCACCCCACCCCCCCCCCCCCGATATTGAAACGCATATCGACCAATAGGCCTACACATGCTGACGAGTAATGTATAATGTAACAATTTTCGATCTCCGTTGATTGATGATTGAAATATTGACAGGAAATATGGAAAAGGAGTGGAGAAGAAGCGCATGGATGGAAAGCTTGAAGGGAGAGTAGTTGAAAGTTATGGAATAGGCTATACAATGGTACATGTACATGCATAAGAGTTGTGAAATAATATGATCGCTTAAATCTATATACATTGTATGTACATGTATTTATTAATTTTTCTCAGCCCCCAACCCCCTCTGTTATATCTGTGCTATTAAAGGCCCGTAAGTTTATCTTCAGACTGATGGTATATTTTGTTTCTCAAACCTGCCCGTCTTTTCTTCTTACTAGTTTCAAAGACTCACTCTGCATATTCATTTTCCGACCTCTCTCGACTTCCTCCTTTTTCAAATGCAAGACTCGTGTATTTTTTCCCTTCTTCGATCACTGCTTGAATTCTCATACAATTTATTTGTTTCTCATACTCCCTCTGTCTCTCCCTTTCTCTCTTTCTCATTTTAAAACTTTGCAATGTTTGTTTACAAGACCACTTTCTATAACTCTCTACAGTGATCAGTTTGTCTAGAAACAGTCACGTGCAAATTACGTACGAAGGAAAATTACACCACTATTGCATGAATTCATTATGCATTTTATTCACTTCTTCATGTTCAAGCACTTTTTTTTCATGAAGGTATACTGAGTATACAGATGTAATCTGATCCTCCAATATCCACGAAGTATTGGAATACAAACTAGAACTATCACTCAATGTTGTACTTTAACACAGTTACTGACATTTGCCACATCTCAAGTAAAGTGCTCAAAACCTGAGTAAGTAAGTAAATGAATCAACAGTTTCTATGATTTTCATTAAAAATACTGTTACCATGGCAACACAATGTTTGACATTAAGAAAAAAATGAAGTTTGCACAGCTCTATATCATAGCTGTCACATGTGCCAAATTTCAAGTCAAATGCTCAAAAACTGATGGAGTTAAAGGACAAGTTCATACCCTCATAGACATGTGGGTTGAGTGAACACAGCAATATTACTAGAGCACATCATTGAGAGTTTGAGGAAAATCAGACAATCCGTTCAAAAGTTATGAATTTTTGAAGTTTCTGCTCACTCAAGGCTGGATGAGAAGACTACTATAGCTTGTGATGTCACATGACAGGGGCGTCACCAGCTTTTTTTCAAGGGGGGTGCGTTTTGACCCTAATGTAACGAGATTTTTTTTTTTGACTGACATTTGGAATATAGGAAGCTCTCAATCCCTAGACTTTTACTGTTTTTGAGGGAAACCAAGCGGGGAAAGGGCACCGGCGTAGCTAGGATTTCATCTTGGGGTGGGGTTGTTAGTATGCGAGGGAGCGAGCAAGGGGGGGGGGGTGTGGAAGTGCCTGTTGTCCCCCCTCCCACCGTGAGAACTTTTTGCATTTTGATGTTGTAAATGGTGCAATTTGATGCAGGCTTTTTGCGTGTTTTTATCGACATGAAACAGTTCCACTTGTTTAAGGTAGCGGTACATTTTGATGAAATTTGTTGTTGAACAATGTGCCTATAAACTATATCATTTCAATAAACTTCTTGAATTGATTCTTACACTGATGTCATGAACGCGACCGAGCCCGATCAAGCGGAGAGAGCGAGGGGGGATTTGATGCATGTTTTGCTTGTTTTATCGACTTGAAACAGTCCCACTTGTTTAAAGTAAAGCAGTATATTTTGATGTAGATTAATATCGAATAATTTGCCTATAAAATAGTATCATCCAAATAAACTTCCTGTTTTAATATTTGCACTGAATATCATGAACGCGGCCAAGCAAGAGCGAGAGGAGTGAGCGAGGGGGAGGATGTGGGAAGGAGTGCCCCCTCCCACCGTGAGCACTTTTTGCATTTTGATGTTGCAAATGGTGCAATTTTATGCAGGTATTTTGCGTGTTTTATCGACTTGAAACAGTCCCACTTGTTTAAGGTATCAGTGCATTTTTAAGTAAATTGTTATTGAACAATTTGCATATAAATGGATTATGGAATGACGGCGTGAAACGACAAATTACTGGCAGCAATATCGGGAGAATGGCTTAACGATTACATGCGAGCGAGCGGAGCGAGCGAGATTTAAAATGTTGACATTTTACAGTCCGAAATTGCCGTTTGTAGCCATATTTTTTTTTGCTTTGGAAATTAAGGTGGGGGGGGGGGGGGGCGCACCGGGCGCAACTGCTGGCAATTACTGGCAGCAACGTCAGGTGAATGGCATAACGATTAAATGCGAGTAAGCGAAGAGAGCGAGCTTGAAAATTTTGACATTTTACAGTCAAAAAACTACCATTTGGAGCTATATTTTTTCGCTCTGGAAATAAAGGGGAGGGCGCACCGGGCGGAACTGCTGGCAATACTGGCAGCAACATCAGGTGAATTGCATAATGATAAATGCGAGCGAGCGGAGCGAGTGAGCTTGAATATTTTGACATTTTACAGTAAAAAAAAAACCCTGCCGTTTGTTGCTATATTTTTTTTCGCTTTGGAATTTAAGGGGGGCGCATATACGGCGCAACTCCTAGCAATTACTGGCAGTAATATCAGGAGAGCATAACGATTACATGCGAGCGAGCGGAGCGAGCGAGCTTGAAAATTTTACATTTTACAGTCCAACAGCTGCCGTTCTTAGCCGTATTTTTTCGCTTTGGAAATCAAGGGAGGGGGCGCACCGGGCGGAACTACTGGCAATTACTGGCAGCAACATCAGGTGAATTGCATAACGATTAAATGCGAGCGAGCGAAGAGAGCGAGCTTGAAAATTTTAGGCCCTACATTTTACAGTCCAAAAACTGCCGTTCTTAGCCATATTTTTTCGCTTTGGAAATTAAGGGAGGGGGGCGCACCGGGCGGAACTGCTGGCAATTACTGGCAGCAACATCAGGTGAATTGCATAATGATTAAATGCGAGCGAGCTTGAAAATTTTACATTTTACAGTCCAAAAATTGCCGTTCTTAGCCATATTTTTTCGCTTTGGAAATTAAGGGGGGTGGAGCGCAACATGCCACCGGGCGCAACTGCTGGCAATTACTGGCAGCAACATCAGGTGAATTGCATAACGATTCAATGCGAGCGAGCGAAGAGAGCGAGCTTGAAAATTTTGACATTTTACAATAGAAAAACTGCCGTTTGTAGCTATATTTTTTCGCTTTGGAAATTAAGGGGGGCGCACCGGGCGCAACTGCAGACAATTACTGGCAGTAACATCAGGGGAATTGCATAAAGATTAAATGCGAGCGAGCTTGAAATTTTTGACATTAATCACAGTCCAAAAACTGCCGTTTGAAGCTATATCTTTTTTGCTTTCGAAATTAAGGGGGCGCACTGGGCGCAACTGCTGGCAATTACTTGCAGCAATATCAGGAGAATTTAAATGCGAGCGAGCGGAGCGAGCGAGTTTGAAAATTGTGACATTTTATAGTCCAAAAACTGCCGTTTGTAGCTATATATATATATACATATATTTTTTTTTTTGCAGTAAGGGGGGGGGGGGGGTGGGGGCGCACCGGGTGGAGCTGCCGGCAATTACTGGCAGCAACTTCAGAAGAATGGCACTACGACTAAATGCCAGCGAGCGCCGGAGCCAGCGGGCTTGAAAATTTTGACATTTTACCGTCCAAAAACTGCCGTTTGTAGCTATACTTTTTCGCTTTGGAAATTAAAAGGGGGCAGGGGGGGGGGGGACGCCCGGTGCGCCCCTCCCCCTGGATCCGCCACTGGTAGTCAAGGGTGTCGGTTTATGTTCATGACTGGGGGAGGTATGACCAGCGAGGTGGCGTCGAAGTGACCACGCATGGGAAGGATGTCCAAAATCTATCTAAATAGTAAACACTGTATAGAATACACTTGTACTAGTAGATATGTATAAAATCAGTGCTGCCAGAACCAGGGGTGCGAATTGTTTTTGCCCACGATTTTTTTCTTTGTCTCCGATGCAAAATTTCAAAAAAAAAAAATCGATAGAAAATAATAATTATTTAGGGTCCGGCGTTGAGGTCGCTCGCAGACTGATTTTTTTTTTTTTTTTTAAAGGGTCTGACGGGGGGTGCGTTCGCACCCAACGCACCCCCCTTGGTGACGCCCATGCATGAGTAAAACGATAAAAGAAAGAAGAAAGAAAATTTGACATATTTTCACTTTTCTCGCATAACAAAAGAACACTTGACTTCTCCCTTTCAGAAGGCAGGGGGAATAATATTACCCTCACCATATATGTCAGTAACAAGTCGAAGAAATGTGCACTTTATTCAAAAAATAAAGTTTTGTGAAATGCTCTTTTTATTTTTCTTTATATGGTTGTACGCATATGACATCATACACTGTAGTAGTCTTCTCATCCAGCAGTGACTACGCAGATTCTTTAAAAATTCATAACTTTTGAAAAGGATTGTCAGATTTCCCCCAAACTTTCACTGCTTTGTTCTATTGATATTGCTGCATTCACTCAATCCACATGTATATGAAGGTGGACTTGTCCTTTAAGTTAATTCACAATATCATTGTATGATTTTCATTAAAAATAAAATTATGCTGTCACCATATTGTGTCGAGTCCATCAATGTCAACAATATTCGACCACTAATGTGGCTGTCGTATCTTTAAGCTATATGCTTATTTGACAACAGTCTTCTGCATTCACACTCCCGATCTTGTGCCATAATTCAGTGAGATCATTTATTCCGAATGGTTCCCAATCGACGTGTTCTCTTACTCTTTTCTTTAATCTGTACACGTATATCTCAGTTTTATATTCGAATGTACACACTGTATGTTCCATTCTCTTGTAAACAACAAGAAATGACTATTTCATTTTTTCCATAATCTTTTATTGATTCCATATTCAATACAATTTCATGATAAATCAAATCACATGCATGTATTACAGAATCCACGATTCAACAAAATACAATTATAATGAAATCAAACCAAGCTGTACTTTCAGCAGGAACAGTGCATTTTTGTAATATATGATCGATGCAGAAAATTCCTTATTAATTTGAATTTATATCGTGTAATGTCATAACAACCACTTATGTCATAAGACGTAGACGACAAATTTCATAACGACCGCTAATGTCATTACACGTCGACGACAAATGTCATAATGACCACTAATTATTATAACATGTCGAAGACAAATGTCAAAAAAATTCAATTTTTACTGCAAATGTCAAAAAAATTCAATTTTTACTGCAAATGTCATGACACGTCGACGACAAATTTCATAGCGACCACTAATGTCATAACATGTCGACGACAATTGTCAAAATCGGATTAACTACAAATGTCATAACACGTCGACGACAAATGTCAAAATATCAATTTTTTACTGCAAATGTCATAACACGTCGACGACAAATTTCATAACGACAACTGATGTCATAACACGTCGGACTAATATCAAAATCCGATTAACCACAAATGTGATAACACGTCGACGACAAATGTCAAAATTTCCGTTTTTACTGCAAATGCCATACTTCGTCGACGACAGATGTCATAACACATCGACTACAAAATATGTCTAAATCTCCAAATTTACTACAAATGTCATAACGCGTCACAGGGGAGGATCCAGGAATTTCGTAAAGGGGAGACGCCTTTACAAAATCAAAGGCTGGCGCAACCCCCTCCCCTTTTTTAATTTTATTTCTTTTGTTTTAGCAAAAGAGAGGGGGAGGGGCGCCGCGCCCCCTCTTAGAGATCCGCGACTGCGTCATCAAAATTTCCATTTTTACTTCAAATGTCATAACACGATGTGTTACACGACCACAAAAATGTTAATGGCAAAGCCAATGCTGCATTACAGGGGTGGATCACGGAATTCCGAAAAGGCGAGGCGCCTTTGCAAAAGTAAAGATTGCCGCACCCACTCCTTTCTTCTCTTTCTTTTTTCGTTTAAACAAAAGAAGAAAGAGGAAAATAACAAGGGGGGGGGGGTGCGCCAGCCTTTAATTTTGAAAAGGTGTCTCCCCTTTACGGAATTCCTGGATCCGCCCATGAAATGCAAGCAATGAGTTTTGACATTTGTGGATGACGCAATCACGGGTTGAGAGGGGGCGCACCCCCTTTGATGACCCTTTCTGTTTTTGTTAAAACAACAGAAATAACAAGAAAAAAATAGGGGGTTGCGCCAGCTTGTATAGTTTTGAAAAGTCGCCTCCTTGTAATGCAAGCATTGGGTTTTGCTATTAACCTGTGGCTGACGCAGTCGCCGATCTAAAGGGGGCGCGGCGCCCCTCCCCGTCTCTATTTTTGATAAAATCAAAAAAGGGAGGAGGTTGCACCAACCTTTGATTTTGTAAAGGTGCCTCCCCTTTACAGAATTCCTGGATCCTCCCCTGTGACGCAGTATGACATTTGCAGTAAATGTGGAAATTCTGACATTTGTGGTCGACGCGTTATGACACTTGTGGTTAATTCGATTCTGACATTGTCGTCGACGTGTTATGACATTTGCAGTAAAAACAGAAATTTTGACATTTGTCGTCGACGTGTTATGATATTTGTGGTTAATCCGACTTTGATATTTGTCCCGTGTGATTTGTGGTCATTATGACATTTGTCGTCGAGGTGTTAAGACATTAATGGTCGTTATGACCTTTGTTGTCGACATGTTATGACATTTGCAGTAAAATTTTATATTTTGACATTTGTCGTCGACGTGTTATGACGTTTGTGGTTAACATTTGTCGTCGACATGTTATGACATCAGTGGTCGTTATGACATTTGTCGTCGACGTGTTATCACATTTGCAATAAAAATTGAAATTTTGACATTTTTGGTCGACTTGTTATGACATTTATCGTCGACATGTTATGACATTATAGTGGTCATTATGACATTTGTCTTCGACGTGTCGTGACATTAGTGGTTGTTATGACTTTTGTCGTCGACGTCTTATGACATATAGTTTATAGTGGTGGTTATGACATTACACGATCCAAATTTAAATTAATTTATTAGGAATTTTCTGCATCGATCATTTATTACAAAAATGAAATACTAAGTAGTCATTTCTTGTTGTTTACAAGAGAATGGAACATACAGTGTGTGCATTCGAATATAAAACTGAGAGATACGTGTACAGATTAACGAAAAGAGTAAGAGAACACGAACCATTCGAAATAAATGATCTCACTGAATTATGGCACAAGATCGGGAGTGTAAATGAAGAAGACTGTCGTAAAATAAGCATATAGCTTAAAGATACGACAGCCACATTAGTGGTCGAATATTATTGACATTAGTGGGCTCGACACAATATGGTGACAGCATAATTTTATTTTGAATAAAAATCATACAATAATATTATGGATTAACTTAACTCCCTCAGTTTTTGAGCATTTGACTTAAAATTTGGCACATGTGACGGCTATGATAGAACTGGGCAAACTTCATTTTTTTCTTAATGTCAAATATTGTGTTGCCATGGTAACAGTATTTTTAATGAAAATCATAGAAATTGTTGATTTATTTACTTACTCACTCAGGTTTTGAGCAATTGACTTGAGATATGGCAAATGTCAGTAACTGTGTTAGTACAACATTGAGTGATAGTTCTAGTTTGTATTCCAATACTTCTTGGATATTGGAGGATCAGATTACATCTGTATACTCAGTATACCGTCATGAAAAAAAGTGCTTGAACATAAAGAAGTGAATAAAATGCATAATGAATTCATGCAATAGTGGTGTAATTTTCCTTCATACATATTTGCACTGACTAAACATGTTTCTAGACAAACTGATCACTGTAGAGAGTAGAAAGTGGTCTTGTAAACAAACATTGTAAAGTTTCAAAATGAAAAGAGAGAAGGGGAGAGACAGAGAGACGGTATGAGAAACAAATACAGTGTAAATTGTATGAGAATTCAAGCAGTGATCGAGGAAGGGAAAAAATACAGGAGTCATAATTATGCATTTGAAAAAAGAGGAGGTCGAGAGAGGTCGGAAAATTAATATGCAGAGTGAGTCTTTGAAAGTAGTATGAAGAAAAGAGGGGCAGGTTTGAGAAACAAAATAATATACCATCAGTATAAACTATGAAGATAAATTTAGGGGCCTTTAATAGCAACAGATATAACAGAGGGGGTTGGAGGCTGAGAAATAAATACATGTACATAATGTATATAGATTTAAGCGATCATGTTATTTCACAACTTTCTGATACATGTATACCATTGTATAGCCTATTCCATAACTTTCAACTACTCTCCCTTCAAGCTTTCCATCCATGCGCTTCTTCTCCATTCCTTTTCCCTTCAATCTTTCCTGTCAATATTTCAGTCATCAATCAACGGAGATCGAAAAAGTGTTACATTATACATTACTCGTCATGTGTAAGCCTATTGGTCGATATGCGTTTCAATATCGGTGGGGGGGGGGGGGGGGTCGGGCAGGATTGGCTTCACCTTCGGTCCCCCCCCCCCCTCCCTCCCCCACATTATTATATTGTAGCCAATACGTGAATTCGCAACATGTTTGGACTTATAGACTATATATATATATATATATATATATATATATATGGCCTATATACTACATAAACTTTGGTCACTGTAGCCCATTAGGAGCCTACTCATCCCCATCATACACCAATAAAGTTGTGGTCTTCCATGGAACCCGCAATAATATTGATCACTGTTGTGCATGATTGATGAGATATCACAGAAAATTCATTGCTTTTTTTATCTCTTTCCTTATGTTGTTTTTCGCTCTCTCACCCGTTTTTATACGTATTTATACACGTACTACTATAGTAATTGGATGCAGGTCTACAACGGCGAGCAAAACTTTCACAGCGCGTGCACACACTCACTGAGTGTACGAATCGAATCGTCGCGAGCGGAGAACTCTTCGCAACACACAACCCGAGCGGAGTAAGCATAGACGCATCAGGAGCGGTTTCAATGAATTTAATTGCCACAAGCCATAGGCTTGCGTGTAAATAAAAAATACGCGTACGGGCAGAGGGTTTGGAAGCCAGACTAAAATTGGCCGCGCATTTCGCCCAGTTTGCGTTTACACTGAGAAAAGGCCGCGGCCGAGACCACCTTCAGAGCGTGGCCAAATGCGCGGCCATTTTTGGCCCCGCATTTGGCCTTTTGCGCGTTTACACTCAAATGAAGGCGGGCCGAGCCTCGCACTGTAAACGGGGTCTAATTTAAAAGAATTACCTGAATTTAGTTTGGGGCCGTGTATGCATTTGTTTTTCATTTGGCTTTGAATGTATTGGGATTTATAATGATTATTTATTTTGCAGTAGAGGTCCACCTGTTCACTGAAAATTTTGAATATACAAGAATATACAGGCACATGTCCCTCGGATTGGACATAAAATGGAGGTCCCATGTGTGAGAGCTGTTTAACCAGATGAAGTGGTCCCACCTTACATCCAAGTGGACCCCATATGGAAGACCAGCTATTGCAGCTGAGTATAGGTTATCCAGCCATCTTCTTTGATGGAAAATGAAACAAACAAACAAACATTAGGCACTGTAAAGGCCTACAGACGAGCATTATATACGGAGGGTTGGGTGACCCCTTCGAGGAAAAAAAAAATCGACTATATTGAAACTAATACATGAACATTTTATTCGTCTTGTATGTTGTGTATTGCTGTCTTATTGGTTTACTTTTGCGGGACTATGTGAGATCATTGTGTGTCAGTTTGTCTTTAAATTGATGAATTGTCATTATGTGGTTGGTGTCGGGGCGTTGTCAGCATGCAGTATCATCAAGAAATATGATGAAACTGTCGTTGTATTGTTTGGATGCACTGCTGATTGGACAATACAATTTGAAATTTATTGAGATGGAAAACAAAGAATACATGAACAGAGAACAATGTAGAACCTGTAAGCAATCATAATTGCACTATATACAAGCCTTCATTGGTTGTGTCGGCCCTTTTTCCTTTCTTACAAAGTCTACTCCATTTTCCTCGTTAAATTGATTGCACGAAGTAAGAACTTGATTGCTTAAAAATGAAATTGAACGCTCTAAACAAGCTCATTGGGACTATCACATGACTATCGCATGATTTTGAATGCACGAGTAGGAAAGTCGGTGCTCGCATTTTGAAATTGAATGCCCAATCGTGAATTTGATTTCACGAAAACGAAATAGAACGCCCATAAATGAAATTGATCGCTCGGATTCTGAATTTGAATGCCCGAATATTTTCGCGTGCGTGCGCTGTTGTGAATTTGAATGCACATTAATGAATTTGAATGACAAAATTATGAAATTGACCGGGAAAAACCTATATTAGAGGTTACAAGGTATTCTGTGTGCTGTACAATAATACAGTAATTTAGGTTTGTTCAATTCGTGAAGACTTTCAGCAAGTTGTAAAAGACATTGTCGTCCTTCCGGAACGTTTCCGCCCAAGTGTCCGATTAAAGCCTAGGCATTTCTATGATATGCTAGTATAATCTTAATATGAAACGCCTGTAAATACTTTACGAATGCAGTCTAATTTCGATATGACACATCAGGATATATGTAAAGCACGCAAATTTGTAGTTCAAGCGTCAATATCATGCAAGAATCAGAGAATTTTAGTTCAAGATACTTAATAACATATCGTAACAATAACGTAATCGCTGTCATGTATTTTCCCAGTTGTGATTGCTTCAAGGATTGTTATGTGTTAAGTACCAAATAAAACTTCACTTGGATAAAAGAAAAAACAAAAACTTGCATTGGCAATGAAAAATGCATTATTGAGGTTGTTTTTGTCGGTGACGCAGGTAAGATTAGAAAACACTTAGACACTCTTAGATTCGAAAGGATTATTTTCACCGGCGGTCCCACAGCTGGAACAGAAGCGCTTATCAATGTAACAGCTTCCAGAGCGCAGAGCAAACCACGTTCCTAGGCCAAACGACCCAAGCAACAGCTGCTCCTTGCCCCATTGGCTCAAATCCTCAACAAAACCCTGAACTCACTAAGCTCTATACCATCGTCGCGTTCGACTCTTGTTTCCTTACTTCTGTGCGCATTCTCCTCGCTCGAAGACATTATTGCAAGGAGTGGGAAAAGAAGAATCAATCGGTGAGTATCTTTTCTTCCCTGGTGTTTGTTAGTGCTGATTTGAGGCTCAAGCGATACATGCTTTTTGCCATCATGGGTTAGATTAAAGAATGATAAAGATGTTCGGCTTGTTTTCTCGAATATTTTATCAACAGAGGTTTTGATGAAACTTGAAGAAAACTAGAGCAAATCACACGCGGTTATACCATCATATTTGAGGAAAAGAAAAATGAGGAAAGTGATACTGATCCAGCGCATCATTCAAAGCTTTTCTCTCCTTACAATGAAGAATGAAATCGGAGGGACGATCTCTTGCTATAGTACCATGAAACTATATCAGTCAACTGATTTGTCTCGTAATAACTGTCTATGGTTTTGACTACGACCTAGTATGTTTATGTGTCACTTTCTGATAGCGGAGATATACCACCGTCGCGCTCGACTCTGGTTTCCTCAATCCTAAAGGCATTAAAAAAAATAATAATATACGAGTATCTTCATGGCATATCAGTTCATTCTGTCTTCCATTTAGGTTTGTGTGCATTTTTATGCTTGAAGAATTTTTTGACCTTACTGTCACTCTTGGGAAAATCAATTGTACAACAGGTGATCATGCTCCTCCATCATAATAAAGGCCTACTCACCATCGTCTTCGTCGCGGCCTTTTCCGTTCAAGATATCGACGCTGCCAAGAGACACGGTAAGAAAAGAACCAAGCCATGGGACGATCCGGATCGCAACAGCGAGAATGACCTGCTGGTGACGAAAAAGGCCTTCTTCGACGTAGAGATCGATGACGAACCGGCTGGTCGAATCGTGATCGCCCTCTTTGGAGACACCTGTCCAGTTACTGTACAGAACTTCGCAGCGCTAGTGAGGGGAAATTGGAGGCAGGACGTAAGAGTTTTAGTTTTTTACATTTTGGGAGAGAAACGGACGGGAAAAAAGTTACCGGGTACACGTCACGAGCTAAACGTAACAGCTTACGACTTATACAGCTCACGAGTCATATAATCCACGAGCTCGACATGCTGTAAAATAGGCCCACAAGCTATACGGTTCACGAGCTAGACACTAAGCAAACAAGGCTCTATACTGTATAGCTCATGGGCCCCTTTTACTTAATGTCTAGCTCGCAGGTTTTCTTTTTTTAATATATCTAGCTTGTGGACTGTATGACTCGTGGTTGTCTTGCTCGTGGTATGATCCCAAATTTCCAGGCATAGAATTTTGGCTTCAGAGAGAGATGTAAAATTTGAAAAGAAATATGTCCTGTAATGATATTTTGAGGTTTCAACGAAAAAGCAATTATAATGCTTAGAATGATGCTCTGAAGGCCAGAGATTAAGTGTTTTGACGGGAAGAGATGTAAATCAGTTTCACAGATACTTCGTATGCAATTTTATGTACAGAATTCATATTCAAATTTATATAGGCCCTACTGAAAATGGATTACAAGAACCCGATGGATAATCCTTGACGCATACCTTCATTGACACTAAAGTCATAGTTCAAAATTGTCTTGGCCAGAGAAACGAAGTCATCGTAGCTATTCCACAGTGACTTTCATGATATTTTTTGACTAAAATAATTGAGGTTCCCAGATTAGAGTAAATTGATTGGTAGACTGCATAAGGCTGATTAAACCTTGAGATAATAGACTGTTGGTTAAAACGTATGAATGGTTAGTAGTTACATGTATTAAACAGAAAAGCAATTCTACTAATTCGAAGGGATTTGGTTTTTGTGGTCGATGAATTTACCCAAAATTGACACTACCCTGCTTTTCGGTGTGCTTGCGTAGATATAATCACTCCCTTTGTGTCTTACATAGTGACTTCTTTCCTGCAATAACTAACAGTCAAATTCTCTGCGACATAACATCGTACTTCGCCATCTTTCTTATATCCGATTTTTGATTTATGAATCACGGGAGCTATTTTTTTTTTGTTTTCTTACATTGAAATGTTGAATAAAAGAACCATTCTTAGAGTATCTATAATACACAAAAGTTGAAAAGTGTCGGCTGCGCACACGCCGAGGCGATTACACAACGGTTTCTTCACGCTCAACCTGTGCTGTAGGCGATAGCGCCACGATGATAGATAATACGACTCCGCCACGTTGTTGCCGCATTTCCAGGCCGACTATATTGCGATATTCGTTTACGCCGGTCTCATGCTGAGATCTCTCTCAAGCGATCGGGGTATAAAATGGGTTTCATGATTGAATTTCTTAAGTCAGGTGTCAGTGTCAAACCAACATGGATATGCAGAATGGTTTTACCCTCACATCTTAGCATTCTAGAACACACCAGTTAGAACCTGATGTGAAATTGCACTGGAATAGTAAAGTCATCCATTCAGTTAAAAGGGTCAAATATGTATATCATATTAAAGAACCGGCTTACGCGCAAACTACAAATCGTATCCTACAATGAGACAATTTTATGGAGATATATTTGAAAAGATCACAACTTAATTTATCTTCATTGACTTGCAAAAGCATATGACAAACAAACAATTTGATAAACGGAGTAGATTCGTACTGAGTGTACGTGGGAAGAGGTATTTTATACGCTTTTCTCCATGTCAACCTTCCTGGTCTGGTGCATCACTTTCTTTCGTTCATGGTTGGTTCCTGTGACGTAATACTGTAAAAGTGGTACTTTTCATGGGCGATGGGGGCCGCTATCGATGCGCTTGAGTTACGCCTTGCTACCCCGTCAGAGCTACGAATGTGGCGCTTTTAATGCGCTCGTGAGGCGATTGTGATACGCTCTAAAACCACGGCGACCTCGCTACGGAAGTTTTGGACATGTTCAAAACTTGGCGGCGACCATGGCGATGGTGGCGACCCTCCGCGCTTCTGAACCGCTAAAGATTTGATGGAGAAGATTTTAAAGCCCCCTCACACCTGAGCGAATGTAGGGGGACGAAGGGGAACGAATGGGAAAAACGCATGAAATGCGCGCGAATTCAACGATTTCAAATAAAAGTGCCTTCAAATCATCCGATTATAAACTAAAGTCAAATATGATTAACGAACGGTAAGCGAAAGATAAATATGACATGCGAAGGATAACGATTTTTTGGTTCACTTTTTTGAGTAAATTGCGGCCGAAGGCAAGCGAAGGGTTGATATGACCCAATAAGACGAACGAACAATTTGCAATAGTTTGATATGGCGTGCGATTGGAAACGAAGACGAAAGAATAGATCAGGCGTTCTCGTACGTGTGTGTGCGCTCATCGGGGAGTATAAAAGCGACCAGGTCCGTCCGTCCAGATATCAGTGCAGCCAGAGAAATAATCCGGTGATTACCTTTTAAAGGAAACTGAAGAATTTTCTATCATATCCATATCAAAATGAAATGCGAGGAGAAGCAATATAAACAAAAATTTCTCAAATTAGGAAAATTATAAATCATATTTGTTTGTTAAATGTCTCATGGATTCTTAAATTACGACATAAAAAAAATAAATGAAGATATTCTGTTCATTTAATCATCATTGTGCTCTTACTTCCTATGTCATTTGAAGTTTGAATTGACAGAAGTCTTATTTTCCCACTTTAGTTTTTTAACTTTGATTTTGTTTGAGGTTATAGAGACATAAAGAGAACCAAAACTTATATTTGTTATTTCATTCATGTCTCCCACTATGTTAAACTGGTCTCTTGTTATCATTGTTATCTTGAAGGGCATTTCCAAATGAAAGACATGTCAATTTTTGCAATTTTTGCTTTCGTACCTTGGAGGACAAAAACAAATGCGTTTCCTCATGCGTAACGTTTCCCTTTATGTTGACCTACTAGTTTGATAGCCAATTGAATTACCTCAATTTGGTATTATGTAATATATATTGATTTTCATCAAAATCTTCTATGAAAAGTATGAACTCGAATAAGTTTCCTTTTTTTTTTCTGAGTGTATATATATACACTCAGCAAAAAAGAAGGTAAACACTTTTTCAAGTTCATATTTCTCATGGATTATTTGGCTAATACAGTACTGGTGTTTCATATACCATATTCAAGGTTATTTAATTGGTTGTCACCCTGGTGGATTAATACAAAGGGAAATTGTACGCATGAGTGAACACCCTTTTTTTCCCTTCCAAAGCACAAAAGTAAAACTTGCAAAAATGAACAAGTTTCATTCATATTGATTTGATCATATGATATGATTTGATTTGATTTATTTCCGCATTCAATCTAATAAAAATTGAATACAAATTTCAAAAGTACAAAGACAAAGAATAAGAAAAAATATCAGAACACACATAGATACACATGAGCAATTGCATTGGGCAGTATACATTCACAGAAACACAAAAATGAGGCGGGCTGCATCTTCCATTTTTCTGAAGAAACTTTGAAATTTTCGGGTGGAATGTTTATATATAGCGTGGTGAGTGGCTGGTCACAGAGAGCAGCTCAGCATTCGCCAATTTTTTCGTCAGGTCATTCGCTCGTATTCGTATCACATCGCAATCCATAGTTTGTCATAGTATCTCTTAGACTTGCCTTCGTGTTTGCATCGCTATTCAAATTTACTAAAAGTCCATCTTGGTTTCGCTTCGCATATAGAAGATGGCAAGCGAAAATTCGTTTTTCATAGTATCTTCGTTTCTATGCGCAAGTCATATTTAGTCATCCGTGTTGCTTCGTTTAGGGTTCTTTCGAGATCGGTCCACCTTGGCAAAAGCGCGATGAGGGACTATGCGTGACAATAGCACACGAACGATAAACGAACGATTACCCCAGACTAAGAGATGCAAGTTCAAGCAAATGACGGACGATTTTTCAATTCGTCGGGAAATTTTAAACATGTTCAAAAATCCCGTGCGAATTTAAATAATCGCAACTGTTAGTTGAGAAGGTGTACGAACCCGAACACGAAGGGTAAATACGATTTACTATCAATTACCATTGAAAATGATTTTTCAAAAAAATGCCTTTCGCCAGCCATAGCAAGACATATTTCAGGCAATTCGCTCAGGTGTGAGGGGGCCTTTGAACTAACAGTTGCGATTATTCAAATTCGCACGGGATTTTTGAACATGTTTAAAATTTCCCGACGAATTGAAAAATCGTCTGTCATTCGCTTGAATTTGCATCTCTTATTTAGTCTGGGGTAATCGTTCGTTTATCGTTCGAGTGCTATTGTCACGCGTAGTCCCTCATCGCGCTTTTGCCAAGGTGGACCGATCTCGAAAGAACCCTGAACGAAGCAACACGATGACTAAATATGACTTGCGCATAGAAACGAAGATACTATGACAAACGTATTTTCGCTTGCCATCTTCTATATGCGAAGCGAAACCAAGATGGACTTTTAGTAAATTTGAATAGCGATGCATACACGAAGGTAAGTCTAAGAGATACTATGACAAACTATGGATTTCGAAGTGATACGAATACGAGCGAATGACCTGACAAAAAAATTGGCGAATGCTGAGCTGCTCTCTGTGACCAGCCGCTCACCACGCTAGTCATTTATAAACATTCCACCCGAAAGTTTCAAAACCCCACGAGTAACTTGAAGGGTACTTTTAGTAAAACTGTACATTTAAACTTGCTTAACAATGATATACCATATATTTTAGTCATTTATAACGTTATTGAACAAATTAGAATAATATTTAGTTGCTTTTTTTTATTTATGAAAAATGAACCCACATGGACTTGATGAGTGGTTCTTTTATTCATATACTCAATAATAAACAGTTAAACACAACACAAATTCAAATACAAACACAACTTTGTTTGTAACATTCCCCCCCCCCCCCCAGTCTCTGGCATTTGACTTGGTTTGACATCTAGGGGACCATTCTGTCCTGCCATGGAACACTGTATACTTCAGAGTTGCACCAGTGTATCAGTATAGGTTCACTTCTTCCTTTCATGTTGCGTGGATGATTTTTCTGGCCGCACTGAAATCTGGACGGACCTGGTCGCTTTTATACTCCCCGAGGAGCGCGCACACACGTACGAGAACGCCTGATCTATTTTTTCGTCTTCGTTTCCAATCGCACGCCATTGCTCATTGTTCGTTCGTCTTATCGGGTCATATCACCCCTTCGCTCGCCTTCGGCCGCAATTTATATATTCAAAGGAAACCGACTTGAGTGGGACCTTGTCCTTGGGACCTTGGATTTTACATTGAATTTACCTAGTATATTACCTGAATATTGGCTGAATGTTGCTTGAATGTTGCCTGGAATAGTCATCCTTATTGGTCAGCTACACCGAAATTGCTTAAAAGTGAATCTACGTGAACTTTGAGCATAAGCCTCTGGTCATCATCAGCATCGACTGACTGCGTATATACCTACAGTGGTCCCACATATTACGATCAGTGTGAAACGGATATCGGGTGACACGGAATCGAGCAACAGACGGAAACGGTAATGTTGATTCTATCGCCGATATACACTATACTGATTGAAGATATTGGTATCCAGATATATGACTACTCCAGTTAATCTATGGCAAAATCGAAACAGAAGCAAAAACTGAAAACTAACACCTGTTTTGGAACGCCCGGCTGCAGTGACTTCAAGTACAAACTGCCCAAACATATAACTGTCAATAGTATTCAGTCAGCGTTATTTCACATCACCAAGAACGATATTTCATTCGCTGTACTTGACGTTGAAGAATATTTGACCTCAGAACTGAATACCATATACCCTAATGTCAATCGGGATATTGCTCGCCATTTCTGTCTTCAAGCAATTCAAGATGGCTGCCACGAGACCGACTCGACCACATCCATAGATAATAGCTCTTCGTCACCTAACAGTAGCTCAGTACAGAATGCCCCCAATGACACCGAGTGGCGAGGAGATCCTATTGACCACCCTTCAGACGCCGATGAGCGGAACAAAACACCGATCACACCTCTCTCGTCTGAATGCGCCAACAATCTCACGCAAACAGTGTTTCAACTAACAAAAGACGTCGAAGACCTGAGAACACAGGTCAATCGCCTTAATGAACAAAGAACACTAGGTGATAAACCAGAATCTACCCTCGGCCCAGTAAGAACACAACAAACATCGACTAGCGATTTCACAGGGGATAATGTTCCGTCCTTTGAAGCCCAAAGGAGTGACTATATCCGCAGGCATCACACGAAATGGGAGGAGGAAAGAACACCAAACCGCAATCCAGAACCCATCGTCAACCCAGTAAGCACACACAAAAGATTGAATCATGAAATCGCAGAAGACTCTGTCCCGTCCTTTGAGTCGCAAATGGGCGACTACATCTACAGGCATCAAACACAGTGTGATCAAACAGGACCAAGTGAAAAAGTCGACGTCCTCATTGTTGGGGACTCGATAACAAAATACATTCAACCTTCAAAGTTGTCTTCGGTGCTCACAATAAAGAATAAATGCATACCTGGTGCGCGCGTCGAAGATATTTTCGACCCAATACAACATGAGGGGAGATCAAAACCACGGCATCTGCTTCTCCACGTGGGAGGCAACAATATCAGAGAGGATGATGAAAATGATATTATGGCGAAAATTACATCCCTGTGCGACGAGGTCAAAACGACAATCGACGAGATAGTGCTTTCAACCATAGCGCATCGCAATGACGAAAGCCCGTATGAATCAACAATGATCGAGAATGTCAACGCCCAACCGAAACATGTAGCCAATCAGCGAGGATACTCCGTGATTGACAATGGAAGTATTCGACCTCGCTCTCACCTGGCCAGAGAGTGCGTTCACTTGAACAGAGCCGGTGTTGTACAACTTGCCCGTAACTTCATACGCCACCTGCGGAGAATTTCACTACCACAGCTGCAACAACAGGGTTTTCACGGGCACCGAAACCCTCGACGAAGGCAACCACAGGGCCGCGTGTTTCCACGGGATTGGATCGACAGCCTGGAGACTGCGAGAATGCTCCTCAACCAAAGACGCCAATAGAATCAACTAGGAAAGAAAACAGCGTAAATCAATGTCGTGATTCTGCTAACCCATTAAGTTACCCTCGACATTCGTTTTCTGATACTGGATGCCCGAATTCTCACTGTAATATAAATATGCAAGGCAAGACATCGGGACTCAGTATAGCTCATTTAAATTCCCAGAGTATTTGCCCAAAGATAGAACATATACGCATTTTATCATCTGAGGCTAAGTACGCCGTAATGGCCATTAGTGAGACATGGTTGCACGATGGCATATTAGACAACGAGCTTCGAATAAATGGCTATAATCTTGTGCGATATGACCGCCCAGGGAAAGACACTCACGGAGGTACAGCTCTCTTCATATCGGACAAGATTTCATTCACAGTGATCAATATTACAGATGTTACTGACATTGACTTTGAGTCTTGCTGGGTAAAAATATCGCTGACGTCTAGCAAATCTTTTGTACTGGGTGTAATATATTTCCCAAGAAAAGATAATATGTTTTTAGACCAATTGAGAAAAATATTGGACTCGACTGAAATGATATCTAATGATATTTTAGTGGTTGGGGATTTTAATTATAACGTATTATGTGCGAGTGAAAATACTAAAATAGGTGATTTATATTGTGAATACCAACTGAAGCAACTAGTAACATCTCCAACAAGAGTTACTGAAAATTCGAAGACATGCATTGACCTGGTATTGTCTTCTCGCTCTGAATCTATTAACAAAATGGATGTCGTTCCTCTTGGTCTGAGTGATCATTTTATGGTAGTTGTAAGCAGGAATACAAAATGTTGTAAAAGTAAAACAGTGAAATATGCTCGTATCCGTAATTTTAAGAATTTTGATGAAGGAAAATTTCTCCTAGATCTGCTGCGGAAACCATGGCACAGAGTTGAGGAATGTGAAGACGTAGATGAGGAACTAGAATTGTGGACAACTTTATTTAATGAAGTTTGTTATATTCATGCTCCTTTCCAGACTATCCGTGTACGCACGAATTATACAGCCCCATGGGTATCTAGGGAGATGATTGAACTTGGAAGAAAGCGAGATTTATTGTTTTCTATAAGGCTCGAACTGAATCTGACTGGAGAGAGACAAAGAATTTGAGAAATAAAGTTAATAACATGAGCAAATATTTGAAGAAAATGTTTTATACGAAAAAGATCACTGAAAATAAAAATGATTCAACTAAATTGTGGAATGTAATAAGGGAAGCCACGATTTACAAAAAAGAAACACAATGCCCATGTCAGATGACAGAGAAAAATTAGTTAATGAGTTCGATGAATATTTTGTGTCTGTTGCAGATAAATTAGCAGAAAAATTTGATACTGATGATATGCCTTCTTACACAAAAGCAATTTCACATGAATCTCGCTTCCATTTTCAACCTGTTCATGTGTCAATTGTTGATAAGCAGATTCGCACAATGCCAAGTAAAAAGGCTGTAGGCGTTGATGGTATTACGTGTAAACTTTTAAAAGCAGGTTGTTCAGCCATTACACACTCTTTAACTCACGTGATAAATGTATCATTGATGACGGGTAAGTTTCCTGATAATTGGAATACTGCAGTAGTCACTCCCACACATAAAAGTGGTGATCGTGACGAAATTGAGAATTATAGACCAATATCTGTTATGCCTCTAATGTCGAAGGTAATAGAAAGAGCGGTCCATGAACAACTGTATGCTTATTTACAGACTATTGATTTTTTTTTTTTTGTGATCAGCAATCAGGTTTTCGGCCAAAACATAGCACACAGTCAATGGTATTAGATGTTACCGATTATATTCTAACAAATATGAACAGAGGAAAGGTGACTGGTGCACTTTTTATCGATCTTAAAAAGGCGTTCGACACAGTGAACCATAATATATCATTACATGTTTTACAGAATGTCGGTATATTAGAGAAAGAGTTTGAATGGTTCTCGTCTTATATGACTGAAAGGAAGCAGAAAACCAAGGTTGGTAAAGACTTGTCTGACTGTATGATCATTAAGCACGGTGTACCACAAGGTTCGATTTTGGGACCGCTGCTCTTTGTCATGTATATAAATTTGCTCCCGGAAGCAGTGACAGAAGTCAACTGTAAAATCCACATGTATGCTGATGACGCAGTTTTATTATTTGAAGGTTCATCAACAACGGAACTACAGAATGATATGCAGAAAGGTTTGAGTGCTGTCAATGATTGGTTGAAGACACTTAAATTAACAATGAATGCCGGTAAAACAAAGTATATGCTTTTTGGATCAAGGCAACGCACTCAAAACTTTCGTAATATGAAACTTTCAGTTGACGATACAGAGATCGAAAGAGTAACAGAGTTTATGTATTTGGGTGTACTGCTAGATGAACATTTAACATATGAAAGACATGTAAGTTATACCGCAAAAAAGATATCTAAGAAGATTGGTTTTTTGAGAAGGACAGCAAAAGAATGTGTTCCAAATGAAGTGTTTAGGGTATTGTGCAATGCGCTCATAATGCTCCAATTCGATTATTGTGATCTTGTATGCTCAAACTGCTCGTTGGCTCTATTGAGAAAGTTGGATTTGTTGCATAAAAGAATGGCGAGGATGATAGTGGGTGTTCACCCTAGAACACATATTGTTGATATGTTCAGGAATCTAAAGTGGCAGAACCTTGAAGAAAGGAGACATGTTCATAGAATGTGTGAGGTATTTAAGTGCGTTAACAACATCGCGCCTCCATATCTGTCACAACGCTTTGCAAAGCCCTCACACACAGTAGGTACTAGGTCAAAGACAAATGCATCTCTATCTGAAGGTGGTTGTCAAATTTTGAATAATAGTGGCAAACGCACTTTCCAGTACGTGGGCACCAAAGAATGGAACAGCCTCACACCTGAGCAAAGGCAACTAAATACAATCAGTGCACTACGAGTATCAATGAGAGGACACACGCGGCCCATCCCTTAATTGTAAAAAACAGTGTAATCCGATTTATGTGTTTTGTTTCTCGATTGTAGCAGATTTTGTTGGTATTGACGTTTGTTTGTAAGCCGTTCACATTTACTTTATCATGCTTTAGGAGTGCCTTCCCTTCTTACTTCCTCCTTTAGTTATCTCTTTCTTTTCTTCTACTGCCTTTTCCTTCATCTTTCTTCTTCCTCTGCAAATCTTCTTCTTCTTCTTTTCTTCTTCGTACTCCGCCCGTTTTACTGTTAAGATATCTGTGTAATGACTGGAGTGATTCTGGGAATAAGAAATGAGATTAAACACTTTATCCGTTTATGCATTGTGCAATTGGTTTTTAAGGAACATTTCATTTTATTATACTCATGGAAATTATTATATGATAATTTTAGATATGTGTGTGTAATATAACGTATATTTTTAATGATGTATTAATGATTATGTTTAAAGACATTCTAAGTTTGTTGTTATCAAATGTGTAATTATTTTTTGAACTTATGTTTTGTCAGTTGCAGTTTTATCTGTAAACCTTTGTTTTCAAATGTCATGCGTTGTATTTGTATGTTTTTACCCATTTGCAGGGCCCTCATTGAAAGCAGTTTTATAACTGACGAGGCTACCCTGGTTAAATAAAACTGGAAATGAATAAATTTACTCAAAGAAGTGAACCGAAAAATCGTTATCCTTCGCAAGTCATATTTATCCTTCGCTTACCGTTCGTTAATCATATTTGACTTTAGTTTATAATCGGATGATTTGAAGGCAGTTTTATTTGAAATCGTTGAATTCGCGCGCATTTCGTGCGTTTTTCCCATTCGTCCTCCTTTGTCCCCCTACATTCGCTCAGGCGTGAGGGGGCTTTTAAGCGATCAAGCCACGATCCGCCGCGCTTTGTCGATTTTTGATGATCGTAGCGGAATCGCCGTCTAGAGAGATGGGGGTATAAAGTGTCTAGCTTGTGGGCTGTATGACTCGTGGGCGCCGGATTCGTGACTTGCACCCATTGCGACTTGGTGCACACATCCATTGCAATTGTGTATCTGTCCTTTGCCCGGCGGAACCCCGGCTCATTAAAAGCACTTGGTTAATGTCTCACGGTTACGTTATCAATGTTGCATTATCGATGTAAACACTATAGACTTGCCCCACAATATATACATGCGGGAAAATGGGTTGGGTATGAGACAAAGTAGTTTATTAGAAATAAATTCAGGAATCTGAGTGTTCATTGACCTTGCATTGGTAGGAAAGTACAAAATACATTAGCCACTCATCCATTTATTTTTGTTTTCCGAAGGCAAGGAAACCATTGTTTCCAGATAAAGACAGCTGTATATCTTCTAAAAGGCATCTAATAGCGATGAGACATTAAAACTCGCCACTTAGACGAGTTAGGTAAAACGCGGGGGGGGGGGGGGTCGGGGTGGGGATGACTAGATTTCTGTTGACCATGATAGCTAGCTTTGAAAAGGGGATAGTTACGAATCATAGCAGTACATTTAGAAAAATGTGCTGTTATAATAAAGAATGAAGTAATCAAAATTTTACAGAACAAAATACAACATACATACATATAAAATTTGAGCACGTTTAATCAAACGGTTTCTGAGATGCAAAACATAGGGAAATCGCGTGTGCGCGTGTGGGAGTAAATCGGCGTTACAGGCTCCGTAACTGTATATTTTGCACGAGGTCCTCGCACAAACAAAATCAAATATGATACTGAAGTGTTTTAAGGATCACTTTGACCCTGAAATAGGCTTTCTGAAATATGAGCTATGATTCTAATTTCCATTACTAAGATGCCTATGTATAAAGTTGACGTTATCGTATGAAATGGTCACGCTTTATAGCCTAAAAGTTGAGATACCAGTTTAACTCAACTCCAACAAAAAAGAAAGAGAAAAAAAAAAAGAGAATTTGTCCCGCTGGGATGGAGTGAGAGGCAGAGTACTTTACCACTCATCCACACCTCTCCACGGAATAAAACCTGTCCATCCGCAAATCCACTTTTATGTTGCGATTTTCACCCTGATATAGGGAATCCGATCAAGAATTAAATGCAAAATCACGATCGCGTCACCGCGGCGTATCACACCACTGATGAGCCACCGATTCCGGGCGGTTTCAAACCGGCTACACTGATCGGTCGGCGGCCAATATGAAATACACAGGAACTTTATACAAAAGCAGTAATGGAATTTGCAGGTGAAATATTATAATATAATCCTCCAGCAGTAAATACCGGCATTACTTACTAAAACCATTAATCGCAATAGGTTGATTATAATGTCTGATTCTAAAAATAAAGGACCTGTGCAGGAGGAAAGAATCGTTTTTGAAGCAATGCACCTGCTCTTTCGTCATTTTAGAGATAAAGCATTATCAGAAAGTTTTTTTAAAGTGTTTTTAAATCCTCTGCAGGCACGAGGTATAATATCATACACTAACTCGTCTAGTCGTCGTGTGCAATACTTGGATACCATTGAAAAAAAGGAGGCAAAGCACTGGTTTTTTATTTACACCAGCACAGGCGAAATTGTATAATCCCGTGCTTTGTTTACATCATTTCATTCTAACACTCCTGTCTGTAGGAAAAGTTGAGTGTGGTGGATTCGCTCACTCACATATGTGTTTTCGCTTTTGTCAATGGCGTTAAATCTAACACCGATGTTTTTTGCAGTGTAAGTTGAATCTTGACACTGACAGCGTCGATTGTGAAGATGGTATATTTGAAGAAGTAAACATCATAGGAGAGAAAGAGAGAGAGAGAGAGAGAGAGAGAAGGATGTAATGGTCAAAGGGAAGGAAAACACACTAATGAGTACCCGTAGATATCTTTGTACTATTTCACAGAAACGACTGAGTTACAACAATACTCAAGTGCATCGTATAGTGCCCGACTTCGTGATACAGATGGGTGACGTGACCGAAGGTGATGGAACAGGAGGTAAATCCAATATTACTTAATTTCTTTTTTGACCGAACAGCGCCATATTATGTGGAAGGTGACACAAGGCAATCAAAATTTATTGTAACACATGTTATCTTTAACAGGTCATAACTTTTTAGCTAAAGTGTTGCAAGATGTCATTCCTGAATTTGAACAACCTGTGAATTTCATGTTTTTTTCTTTCTATGACAAATGCATGTAAACGATAGGCTTCGATGGCGACTGGGAGTCATCACTGTGGCGAGTCCTTGCGACAATTTTTTTCATAGCTGTAAATGTCCGGCAATTTCCAAGTTGGGTTATTTTAGAACCAACCAATAATAATCATAATAAATGTTCTAAACTTGTATTTTTTCCTTTTACACTGCATAACAGTGTAAAGCTTGTATATTGTGGTTAATAATATACAAGCTTGCTTTTGGTTGACCTCTCAATTCTCTTTTTTCTCAACTGAAGCGTAACTGTGTATTTTTTTTTTTTTTTGCCAGTATGCATTCTAATGTTTGGCTGTATCATTTATCTTTTGCAAAGTCGAATGTTTATGTTTACAATGTAATTCCTGAAATTTATTCTATGTTACGTTTTGTTGGAAAAAGAAGAATGAAAATTTGAATTGAATAGAAAACAGCCTACGGTAGAGACACATAAAATATTGTTTTGGCATAAACATACCAGACACACATATATGTATTGTACATAATGTGCATTGCATGTAGTATGTGTGACGGTGTGTTCTACATTGTGCAAGCAGACGTGACCAATGCATCCGATTTTTCTTTTACAGTATTATTTTTGCTACGTGGAGAGGCCCATAACAGTGAAAAATTAGCGTCACTGAGGTCAAAGTAACTCGTTGCATCTAGAAATTTCTACAGTGTGAACCAAAATATTTGCGAGATGTGGTCGTGATCCAGATCGCAATAATTCGTTCGCTTTATTTTCTCGAAAAAGACGCGAAATTTTACAGTCTCAACGGTGACCGAAAAAAAGAATCAAAATGCATTATCCAACAATGCACAGCGAGTGTTGCTTCTTCTTATGTACGTAGTAAGCATATCGTATTCATGTACATGTACATGTTGCGTACAATCAGGCAGTTTTCTTTTTACTGTTGACGTTTTGTTAAATTCGATTTAGATATCGTCGACATTCAAAGCAGAATTGGGATACAGTAGAACAGCAAACCAACTAAAAACAAAGTCAGGAGGACAACAAGGATGAAAGCACAATACAAATTTGGTAGCGCGCGCTGAGGTGACACAAAGTTGATCTCGATCGGTAAAGTTCACAACAATTTGAGTACTCGCTGAGAATGTTTTTCATTGCTAGCTATTGAAGAGTAAGATATTTCGGGTATTGTTAGCTCTTTTCACGGCACTACCTGGCTAATGATTATTTGGTCCTCGCATAGAATGGTATGTAATACTACAAAGAAAGGCAGCTTCACAAAAATGTATACCATTAGAGAAGCATTTGATAACAGCGGTGCTTTTCAGCTCTTATATAACTAATGCAGAATCAATCAATGCATATTAATGGCAAACCAATACTTCGTATAAACAGCTGTTCAATCCAATATTACTATTATAATAATAATACGAATTTATATGGCGCTAAATCCACTCTACAGAGTGCTCAAAGCGCATACATACATACATACATACACGTGTACAATATTCGAGAATATTAGAAGACAGAAAATGCTCCAAGGTATGAATCGTATTGTCTTCTCTGCTGCGCAGTAGCTAGGGCCTACAAAATCAGGATGAGCATTGTAGCAGACATTTTTAAGTACTCAGATGTAAGGCCAGGAATCACACTTATTTACAACACTGATAGACTCACATAATTATAATGAAAATGACAAGAATAAAGGGCATGATATCATATTCAAGTCATTAAATTTAATATCAATTCATCATTCACTCTTAATGCTGTACACTAAAACATGCTTAAATTATTTCAATATACTGTCAAAACAAAGCATAAAATGGGAAAACTAGTACTACAGTATTTAACCTAGCAATATTATAATTGTGCTATACAGTTCACATACACTGAAGTATGGACGACACAGTCCAATAAGAATAGCACACAAAATGACACACCTACATCATTAACTTCCCTTTCTCATCTACATACAAAAATTAAAATTCAGTCAACATATACAAGAAGTTCGGCTATATGGAAGACTGTCATCATTGCCATCACAATTTGAAGGAGACAACTACGTATGGTACTACCATTTCCCAAATCATGTTGCAGCAAACACGACGGGACAAATTGCTGCAATCTAACATACCCTACAAGCATGACAGAGCGATGTTCTTTAAACATATTTTGAACCATGCCAAATGAAATGACCATATTAAAATTTGCTATGGGTCCAGACTAATCAGACACTGCGTACACTGTAACATGCTGTAACATGCATTTGAACTGAAATCCCGACTCTGTGTGAATCTTGTCATTTGTATACCTAAATAATACAGGAGGTATCAACATTTTGCTGTCCATCTTAGATTTTCTTGGTGCCTACCTTAGGCGTGCTACATGAGAAGTAGATGTGATGGTTAAATTGTATGAAAGAAAACAACAACATAAGATCAAAGGTTGAAGGTCACTGTACATGTATTTTGGTCAAACATTTTACTTTCCAGACATGATTTCAGCAAGGAATATCCAATGGTGTTATCAAAGAAACAGGAAGATACAAATGAATAACATTGAGATGCTTAGAATGACCAGGGCAAGTGGTAAAATGTAGCACATAATGTAGCAAAAACAATAACAAAAATTTCCTGACTCAAGCCCTCCAATGGTACGTCCAGTAATAGATGCTATCCTTTGATGCGGATAGCGATATGACTGAAACGCAAAACAAAACAAAACAAAACAAAACATAATTTTGTGCAGAGAGGGGAGATCAGCGGTCAAGATCAGTGGACTTTGTTTCAGCATGCATTAATAAAATGTCACCCACTTATAGCAGAATTTGACTGCATAAGGAGAAAGAAGTATCCCAGAATGGTGACTGCTGCATTCACAATGCTCTTGATAATTCAGAATTGCACAGTAACTCTTGTTTTCAACTACAGCAGAATTTGTTGCAAGATATATGGGCCATTCCCCGTTTATTTTTCTAGCTCACACATATAGTAATTTCATTGTCAGACTCACATTCTAAAATGCTTCGATGAGGCAATGGAAACACGCTGTACAAGTCATCCCTTATTGATCGATGGCTAAGACCTTGTTGATATAGATTGGTGTCATTAAAGTGTATCTGTACCCAGAAATTTATTTTTCTGACAATGTAGGTTATTGTACTGGTAATATCCCTATCAAATACTAGTATAAGAGTGCAACGTTACTCACATACAGAGATATAGCAATATGTAAAAAGAAATAGAGCAATCTTTAAAACGCCAAAATTACATGCGCCTTGATCTAAGAGTAGTCGCCTGGCGTTATCGACTGCATTCGATTGCATAGTTCGATAATTTTTGTACGATCAGTGTACTAGTGCTCTCAAAACACGCAAACGCACGCAAATCTTTACGTACGCACCTAGGTTGGTGCTGCCGCGCCGCGCCGCCGGGCCACCAGGCAGCCAGCCGCGACAGCATCTACTCATGCGGATGCATGGCTCGAAAAGTCAGAGAGAGCCAGCGCGTGAGGCCGGTGCGGCATTGCATGCAGTGGACCGGCCCAGCGTCTATGCACAGACTCTCGAAGCTGTAGTCCCGTAGTACTAGTAACTGTGCACCCTGGAAATAAAATTACAATACGCTCCGACGATGGAAAATCTGATACTGAACACAGTCCCGGGCATAAATTTTGATTCAATGCGCTTGTAACAATTTTAAACAGGGTGGCGTTATTCGCACCCCTGGCGAGGTGCGGGCACCTCACTATTGAGTACTATAGGCCTACAGTGTTAGACGTCTGACGTAATAAGGGTCTAACATTAGACACCCAGATCTAGTCATTAATAGGTCTAGTACCTAGGCTTAACCATGTTACTTAATTAAGTACCAGGTACTAGAGCTACTAGACCTCTAGACCACACAACAGAGTATACATCTAACGTTAGAGTTAGACCTAACGTTACATCGTCACGGGTTAGTGTAGCCCGACCAAACGCTGTAAGTACGCTCTGTGAATACAGCGTCAAACAGGCGAGGCATGCAGCTTCAAAGTGGGGAACCTCAACACAACTAAAAAACTTATGAAAGTTATACTTTTCTTCTACAAACAGAATACGTTACTCACGCTAAATGCATGCTTGTATTACAGAAGAATTGTTCACCACACTGGGTCCATAGAGAGCCCTTGCGATAAGTCCGTGGAACAAAAAAAAAAAAGAGACAATTTCTGGCGCAATTCCTGACCGCCCGGGGTGCGAATATTTTTTTTCATACATAGAAACGCCATGGGATATGAATTATTCATAAGTTGAGCTGAATGACTGAAGTGCGCAAGCGCGTGGACTTAATCCTAAAACTGTATAGCTTGGCCAAATTGTACACAATGAACAGACTCGACTCGAACAGGCCTACTCTCTGTGCACCCATGCAGCGCATGCCCGATGTAGCGAGCTAGCTATTTCTAGTAATACCTGTGTGTGTGTGTGTGTGTGTGTGTGTTGTGCATGTACAAACGTTTGTGCGTAAGCATGTCACTGCACTCACGAGGTTCGTCCGATCAATGAACAAGAACATGCGCAGGAAACTGAACTGTCGCTTGCGATAGCTCTATGAACACACATCACATTGCACACACATAGCACCCTGTAGGCCTACATCGGATACAACAATCACGCTCACATATCACGTACGTCTAATATGTTTGAAAACACAGAACTAGACTCTACTGAAGTTCGGTCTACCATTATTAGTTTACATGTGGATTGGTAATGATCTTATCGTTGTAATTCGAAAGTGCACTCGAGATGCTCGAGTCACCATGTTCACTGGCAGCACTGAGAAGTCGATTGTGAATACACGACCGCTTCTTAAATCATAGCCAAGTACGGTGTAGGCTAGCCCGACCAGACGCTGTAAGTACGCTGTGCGAATACAGCGTCTGACAGGCGAGGCATGCAGCTTCAAAGTGGGGAACCTCAACGCAACTAAAAAACTTATGAAAATTTATACTTTTATTCTACAAAGAAGACGTTACGCTAAATGCATGCTTGCATTACAGAAGAATTGTTCACCACACCGGGTCCATAGAGAGCCCTTGCGATAAGTCCGTGGAACAAAAAAAATGACAATTTCTGGCGCAATTCCTGACCGTCCGGGTGCCGTTTATCGTTGCAGAATTCAAAATGGCGCCTTCATGCTCCAAAGCGAGCGCGGCGTATGCGGTGAGAACGTACTGTATTACAGAACCTATATCGTATTGCGTAGGGCCTACTGCCTAACGTCGTCTGCTGCGGAGAGATCTTATGCGTGCGTGCGCTGCTTGAGTGTAGCAGCACGGTCGATAGCATACAGCTCTATGGGGCATTCACATCACGTACTCGAGTATACGTATGTGTATTCAAATTGGCCTGGCGTGAAAGACAATGTACCGTCTGGACATGCTGGATATAATCATCAATTTCAGTAAGTTTCATAACGTAAATTTGAATACTGATAGCATAGATATAGAGTCTCATTATTGAAGATTGTATTAGATGAGTTTGAGGTGACAAAAATGATCTTAAGTATCAAAATTGAAAGCGATCGGAAGCCGATTACAGAGCTCTCTTCGTGGTTCGTGGTCCCGCCTGTACAGCCCTGTCGCGACGTACCTACGTACAGCGACTGGGCTGTGTATAGTTAGGTGTAGGCCTACTGTGGTAACGGTGTATTTACGATCACTAGTAGTAGTAGGACCTACCCGATCCATAAAAAGGTCGTGCAAAACATTTGGGAAGAGCTCTTATTTGGCCATTTATGCATGTACGAATAGTGGTAATGTGGCATCAATTCCAAGCCTATGGAGGTTGTGACTTGTAAAGTTGTACATTTCACGCGAACTACGCATGTACGTGCTCTCCTATCCACGCCGTCTGCCCTGGCTGACAATCACGATGCTCTCCGCTCCGCATATTTCCAGCGGGGTTACGTAGGGCGCTCATGAACTGCGAATCGAA
Organism: Diadema antillarum; assembly: GCF_040938485.1. Taxonomy (NCBI): domain Eukaryota; kingdom Metazoa; phylum Echinodermata; class Echinoidea; order Diadematoida; family Diadematidae; genus Diadema; species Diadema antillarum. The sequence goes on along the minus strand of NW_027272075.1, from coordinate 1,012,346 downwards.
TGTAAGCTGAATAGCGAGCACGTATACTGCGTACGTACGCACGCAGTGATCACACGTGATCATGTATGTAAATATGTACAGTATGCGAGAGTGTTCATCATGTACAAATTGGCCAAGCTATAGAATTTTAGACAAGTCCACGCGCTTGCGCACTTCAAAATTTCAACTCAACTTATGAATAATTTATGTCCCATTGCGTTTCCATGTACGAAAGAAATATTCGCGTCCGGAGTTTATCGTTGCAGAATTCAAAATGGCGCCTTCATGCTCCAAAGCGAGCGCGGCGTATGCGGTGAGAACGTACTGTATTACAGAACCTATATCGTATTGCGTAGGGCCTACTGCCTAACGTCGTCTGCTGCGGAGAGATCTTATGCGTGCGTGCGCTGCTTGACTGTAGCAGCACGGTCGATAGCATACCTCTCTATGGGGCATTCACATGACGTGTACGTATGTGTATTCAAATTGGCCTGGCGTGAAAGACAATGTACCGTTTGGACATGCTGGATATAATCATCAATTTCGGTAAGTTTCATAACGTATATTTGAATACTGATAGCATAGATATAGAGCCTCATTATTGAAGATTGTATTAGATGAGTTTGAGGTGACAAAAATGATCTTAAGTATCAAAATTCAAAGCGATCGGAATCAGATTGCATAGCTCTCTTCGTGGTAGATGGTCCCGCCTGTACAGCCCTGTCGCTACGTACCTACATACAGCGACTGGGCTGTGTATAATTAGGGTTAGTGACAGTTAGTGAGTGTTTCTGACTACTCTAGTAACTATTCTAGTGACTAACACTTTTCAGTGTCAATTTCAAATTTTCATCATTCATCATGAGTTACGGCAAAGATCGTACGATCTTTGGTTAGGGCTGTCTACCTCAGTTACTTACTGTTGAGTCTACTCACGAGACAAACGGGCTTGATGAAAACTGAGGGAATAGCATGCAAATTCAGCCTGATTCTGGAGTTCTGATGATGATGTTCTGTACAGTCCAATGTCGACGATGTGTGAAGGCGGAATGGCTGTCGAAAGTCAGCTGGCTTGAAGTGTTCTTCACACAACCTTGCGTTCGGGTTTACAAGCCGGTCAAGCCGGTGTTCTGGCAAAGTGGTGCAACGCAGATAATGGGCGTCTTTAACGTAAATCAAGAGTCGATCGAGTCGTGATCGTCAAACGCTAAGCTCCTATACCGGGCGCATCATCCGGCGGGCGGGCCAGCCAGGCCGGGCTCCGCTGCTACGATGCTGTCTAGTAGTTCGGTACACAACTAGTCATGTCGCGCTATTCGGGCATTGGAAAGACACACGTACGTGTATGCGTGTCCACCCAGGCGATACCGATAGACAGTATTCGATATACTGTTTGCAGACGGAGGCAAACGAAGGAAACGTGCACACACAGATGGTCGACGCGCGGCTACTATTTTCAGATTTGGCTACTATTGCAGAGCGCACTAGTGCGTGCTGATTTATTAAAATTAATATTTCACAGTTTTTGGCATTTTTTGTGATGGGATATAATTTTCTCTAGAATTCTTAAGACATGCTCTCACACCTCTCAAATATAGATCTCTGGGTACAGATACATTTTAAGGAGATTAATAAGTTTGCAAAAATTGTAAAATGTTCCATTGTCAAGTTGAATTAAGGTTAGAAAACATGGAGAGAACAATTCAATAATTTATCTTAGTCACCTCCTCAACTTTGATGTAACCATCTTGGTTTCTTATCAATACCAACTCAATTATTCTTGCAGTGATATCCAGTGAAGGCACTAGATACATAAGGGGGGGGGGGTGTGGAGACATAACCCTTTACAGCAACTGAAAACAAAACCTGTCATCCAGTAAAGGCCTTGTCAACAGTATACTAAGGACACAAAAACTTGACATCGCCCAGTTCGTCAATGACTCCAAAGTATCTGCATATCAGTCAGAGATGATGGACTGACCAGAGGAGTGGACTGACAAAGTCAAAGTTACAAGAAATTGCTCCATGAACTGGAAATTTAGTCTAACTTTTAAGTTAACAATTCAGTCAAACAGGGTGAAGTGACGGGGTCATCCCACGAGACCGACACCCACAAGTCATACGGTCCACGAGACCGACATAAAAAATAGGTCCATGAGTCATACAGCCCATTAGTTATATACGGCTCACGAACAACGGCGTAGCCAGGATTTCATCTTAGGGGGGGCGGTTAGTCTGCGAGGGAGCGAAGCGACCGAGCCCGAGCGAGCGGAGCGAGCGAGGGGGGGAGGGTGTGGGAGGGGGGTGTCCCCCCTCCCACGGTAAGAACTTTTTGCATTTGGATGTTGTAAATGGTGCAATTTGATGCATGTTTTTGCGCGTTTTATCGACGTGAAACAGTCCCACTTGTTTATGGTAGCAGTTTATTTTGATGTAGATTATTATTGGACAATTTGCCTATAAAATGGTATAATTTAGATACACTTCTTGTATTGATTCTTTTCACTGAATATCATGAACGCGACTGAACCCGAGCGAGCGGAGCGAGCGAGGGGGTAGGGGAGGGTGTGGGAGGGGGGTGTCCCCCCTCCCACAGTAAGAACTTTTTGCATTTTGATGTTGTAAATGGTGCAATTTGATGCATGTTTTTGCGCGTTTTATCGACGTGAAACAGTCCCACTTGTTTACGGTAGCAGTTTATTTTGATGTAGATTATTATTGAACAATTGCCTATAAAATGGTATGATTTAGATACACTTCTTGTATTAATTCTTTTCACTGAATATCATGAACGCGACTGAACCCGAGCGAGCGGAGCGAGCGAGGGGGTAGGGGAGGGTGTGGAAGGGGGGTGTCCCCCTCCCACAGTAAGAACTTTTTGCATTTTGATGTTGCAAATGGTGCAATTTGATGCATGTTTTTGGCGCGTTTTATCGACGTGAAATATTCCCACTTGTTTAAGGTAGCAGTATATTTTAGTGTAGATTATTATTGAACAATTTGCCTATAAAATGGTATAATTTAGATACACTTCTTGTATTAATTCTTTTCACTGAATATCATGAACGTGACTGAACCCGAGCGAGCGGAGCGAGCGAGGGGGGAGGGGAGGGTGTGGGAGGGGGGTGTCCAACCCTCCCACAGTAAGAACTTTTTGCATTTTGATGTTGCAAATGGTGCAATTTGATGCATGTGTTTGCGCGTTTTATCGACGTGAAACAGTCCCACTTGTTTAAGGTAGCAGTATATTTTAGTGTAGATTATTATTGAACAATTTGCCTATAAAATGGTATAATTCAAATACACTTCTTGTATTAATTCTTTTCACTGAATATTATGAACGCCACTGAACCCGAGCGAGCGGAGCGAGCGAGGGGGAGGGGAGGGTGTGGGAGGGGGGTGTCCCCCCTCCCACGGTAAGAACTTTTTGCATTTTGATTTTGCAAATGGTGCAATTTGATGCATGTTTTTGCGTGTTTCATCGACGTGAAACAGTCCCACTTGTTTAAGGTAGCAGTATATTTTAGTGTAGATTATTATTGAACAATTTGCCTATAAAATGGTATAATTTAGATACACTTGTTGTATTAATTCTCTTCACTGAATATCATGAACGTGACTGAACCCGAGCGAGCGGATCGAGCGAGGGGGTAGGGGAGGGTGTGGGAGGGGGTAGTCCCCCCTCCCACGGCGAGAACTTTTTGCATTTTGATGTTGCAAATGGTGCAATTTGATGCATGTTTTTGCGTGTTTTAACGAGTTGAAACAGTCCCACTTGTTTAAGGTTACAGTATATTTTAGTGTAGATTATTATTGAACAATTTGCCCATAAAATGGTATAATTTAGATACACTAGTCTTCTTGTATTAATTCTTACACTGAATATCATGAACGCTGTCTGTTCAGCAATCAAACAGAAAAAGCATGCACACGAGGGTGTAGATAGGGGCATATCCCCTCCCACACGAAGGTGATTTTGTGTTTTCAGACCTGAAATTCAGCGATCTGGTGCAAATTTTTGGTGCAATACTTTTTCATCGAAGAATTAAAATCACGGAATTTAGCACTTATTCCGAATGTGCACCATCTGTGCGTATGTATAAAGTCTAGTGAGGTATAGAGCTTAGGGGAAGGGGGATTCCCCTTCCCGCTCGCGGAGCTTTTGCGTTTTTAGAATTGAAATAAAGCGATCTGGGTATAGCCACAGTCTACTTCTTTGCATGGCCGGGGGGGGGGGGGGGGGGCGAGCAGGGAGAAGGCGTGGGCGAGTGTCATCTCCACCCTTCCCTTCCGATGGAGCTTTTATCTTTTTAAGGTTGAAATTGAGATATCTCGTATACGCATATTTGATGGAATCAACATTTGAGAAATCACCAAAAAAAAAAAAAACAAAACTGATTTTTTTTTTTCGGGGGGGGGGGGCTGAGGGAGGAAAGGGTCGATTAAAAGGGGAAATTCCCCTTAAGATACATGAGGGAACCTTAAGTTTTCGGAATATAAGTGATAAGTCTTGTGCACTCAGAATTATTCAGAATTTTTTGTAAATCTAAAAAGTGTACTTGGCTAGGGAAAGAGGCACAGAGGGGGAGGGTTTGGGAGGGGGATACCCCCTCCCAAGCACGAGAGATTTTGCATATTTTGAATTGAAATTCAACGATCTGGTGCACACTTTGAGTGAAATATTAAAAAATATATATCTTATTTGATGAAAGGTTGCAAAGGAGACCCGCTTCATGTGCATGCATACAGTATACACGCATTTTTTTTTCCGCCTCCCAAATCCCCGGTCCAAATCTTAGGGGGGGCGACCGCCCCCATCGCCCCCCCCTGGCTACGCCAGTGCTCACGAATCATACAGCCCATGAGTTCGACACTACGCACAAAAGGCTCACGAGACCGACACTAAGCAAAGAAAGCCCACGAGATCGACACTAGGCAAAGAAGGCTCACAACACCGACAGGATGAGCAGCGCCATCTACATGTCAATTATCTGTACATGGTGTCCTATGAAGGGGAAAATCACATACTAGCGGGTGCAATTTCGTCACGCTATCGAGCGAGATATTGTAACTAATTGAACAGCACCATCTTTGCTGGCCTCAGATTTCTAGGTACCGGTAGCACTAGATCCTATCCAGTCAGCTAACCGTATACACATGCACAACAAGAATAAAATCGAAGACAGTCAAGTCGAACGTTGCACTCTTGTCTTTAATCAATTCTCCTCCTTGTTGTCTATGCGCAAGCCTAAGTGCGTGTGCGCATGTATGTGAAACGGCAAAACTGTAAGTGAAACAATGAATGATACACTGTATGAATATATCAAACATACATTTCTTTGGATCACAATAAATTGAATGTATATGGATATAATTCTCCATTAACACACAAAAGGATTTGCTTCTTCTGAACAAACAATAGTACACTGTCTTGTACTGCATCATTATACATACACATTTTGTATCCATGCATGTATTCACTACACGTTATGAAATGGCAGCTTTATAATGTCATCCATCCACTGTCACACTGTATCAATGTTATTACACTTTGTAGGTGACACTGTAGCAATATTCATGTTCTATTGCAATGTCTACAAGAAAAATAATATTTAGAGGCCGTGATATGCATGTAAAGAACCTACACCAGACTTGCAGACTTGTGATCTTCCAAGCCTAGAAGCTTAACCCTTCCAGACGCATTCCGATTGCGATCCTGTCCCAAGCTGAGAAATAATACAGTAAGTTGCAAAGGATTGTATGGAAAATGCAAAATAACTTACATCACACATTATATGCCTACATGTGTGGCACTACGCTTGCCTTCGTACATTTAAGCAAGGTAAATTATACTTTCCCTTAAGCCAGAGCTGCTTAAGATGCCTTAATAACGTACACTTCATATCACATAAAAATATAAAAATATTTCAGCTTGTACGCTACCATACATCAAACCACATACTTATGAATGTAATACGTAAAGCACGTATCTCGAAACACACAAGACAGTCCTTTATTCATATTAACGTCTAAATGCATTATTTAGACTGGAACTGCCTAAACAACAAAGTTATCACTAGTCTTTATCATTACTAGTTTCAAATCCAACCTAATATCTACCTTTGAATCTTCACCTGGAAGTCTTATTACTCAACAAACCGAGTTGCTCAACTGTATGAATCAAACTCTATCTTAACAGGAGTTGTGAATTAATTCAGAATGTATTACCACCATATAAATCAAGTTCTGAATACTGCTCTACACATCATATCAGCTCACGGCCAAGTGATAACACAAAGAACCAATGCGAATCTACAACGCTACAACTACAGTAACTCTACACGCAACGTACAATACACAATGCGAAGCTGTCAATCCTACGCTATATCAATATGCACCGTACATAACCTACACTAGCGTCACTTACGCTAGACCGTTCATGATATCCGGACACACAAAAGGCATTTAAATTTTCTTTTATCAAGAATTATGAACATCGAAATAACCGTAAACTTACGCAGAACTATCAGTGGAAGAACTTCCACCCGGAATTCTGTGACTATCGTGAGATAATCTTACACATTTTCTGCATTTTGGCTAGACTCACGAGCGAGCAAACCGTCGGTTCGTGCGCCATCTTTCTAGCCCATTATGGAAGGCCGGAAATCACACTACGGTTGTACTACATATTGCGCGCGCGCATACATTTAACACACAATCACCGCTACATTTGATGCGCTGATACTAGCCTACGTATGAGAAGCCGAAACTGCAAAAATAATTCAGCGCGAACAGCACACCATCTACTTATCAACGACATCAAGTAACTATGTATTTCTACACGTGTGGCTTTTAGAGGGTAGTTCTGTCACACTACCGGGAGGCGTGTTTTTTTTAGACGGCACAGATTGGGGAAACTAAAAATCTATCGGGGACCCTATCCCTAAACCTGACCCTAATCCTAATCCTAACCCTAACCATCAAACCCTAACCCTAACCCTAACCCTAACCCTAACCCCAACCCTAACCCTAACCCTAACCCTAACCATAACCAAAAACCCTAACCCAACGTTTTTCCCATAGGTTTAACACGCGCCATGCCCCAATCTGTGCCGTCTTAAAAAAAACGCTACCGGGAGCAACATTGTTACCAATATATATCTTTTTTTAAAAATAAAATTGTCCTCTTCATTGGGACCCCAGCAAAAAAAAAAGTATGGAAAAATTTCTTAATAATAGAGGACAAGAACGAAGTATGGTTTGATTTTATATGCCATCGTGCTATTTTTAACAGGCTTTCCCAATTTCTAGATAGACGGTGGACAGGATGTAAGTTTTTTTTTTCGCCCTTTTCTTTCTCGCTGCACTAGTCAAGTATTCCTTATTAGATATCCTATCCTCCTGCTCATACCCGCCTGCTTAGAGTTCAAGTTGTATTTTTTTTCTGTAACTATAATGTATGACATTTTAAAGGATGAAAACGTTTCATATCGCAGCGATTCACCTCGATTTGTGGCTTGTATTTGTAAAATTATTGTCCTCAAAACGGTACATTTTTCATGAAATAGAATAGCTGTTTCCATTGATGCATCTTTTTTTCCCCGAATGCTTAAAGCTACCTTAATACACGATTATATCATTATATCACTGCAACATCGATCATTTGGTGAAATATTCTGTTGTAAACTTCATTTCACACCTGGGTATTATTCTAGTTGGTTGATCTGAATGTCCACATCACTTCTTTTTTTTTTTCTAAGCAGGTGTATACCGGTATATGGTTTGCGGAAAGGAAAACAATGGTGTTTTGGCATTTTCGAAATTGATAGTGAAACATATCATGCACTTTTACTGAATTTTGGTTTTTTTCACAAACACTCAAACGCGCAAATACAATTAAAAATCTTGAACACTTCAGGGGACGAGGGAGGGCTATTGACGGGATAATCCCCTAGCAACTCTCCTTTTCCATCTCTCATATCTTTCTTATGCCATTATCTGGACACCTTATACAATTAATTGGACTATAGGTGGCACTATTCATCCTGTCGGTCTCGTTGGCCTTCTTTGCCTAGTGTCGGTCTCGTGAGCCTCTTTTGCCTTGTGTCGGTCTCGTGAGCTTTGTTTGCCTAGTGTCGGTCTCGCGAGCCTTTTAAGCGTGGTGTTGGTCTCGTGGGCTTTGTTTGCATAGTGTCGGTCTCGTGAGCCTTTCGTGTGTAGTGTCGAACTCATGGGCTGTATAATTCGTGGGCTTATTTTACTTGATGTCGAACTCGTGGGTTTTATTTACTCAGTGTCGAACTCGTGGGCTGTAAAACTAGTGGGCTGTATGACTTGTGAGCTGCGTGACTTGTGAGATGTATGACTTGTGGGCTGTATGACTTGTGGGTGTCGGTCTCGTGACGTGCACCCGAAGTGACAACCTTACAGTTTTTCATACAGCTTGTAGTCTTCTATCCTGCACATGGGATTGAGAAGCTTACACTACTTCATGGAGTATAGTCTTGTACACTGAACTTAATGAAATAAGAAGATTTTAATACTCCTTCAAGCAGCATGAAGCCTTTTACTTTAATACACATAGGTATACTGAAATTAGCTTACACTTCAGACTATACAAGGTCTTTTCACTCGACACATTCTTGTGGAGATAGAGAAATATGATGCCACACCAGTAACACATTGTTAAAGTACAATTCATACAACTCTTGGGTAAAACATCTCTTGAACTACTTCTCAAATTTTCCAGCGATTCAAAAGAAATTTGGTTTACATCTTCAGCTCGATGTAAAGTGTGCTGCCATGGTTACAGCATTTATGGCCCCCCCAAATTGTGTAAAGGCTTCGGGATTTGTCTACTTCTCCAGTTTTTAAGCCATTCAAACAAAGTTTGGTAAACATGTTGAGCTTTATGTAAAGTTGTGCCAAAATACATTTCTAAACAGTAAAGAGTGTGCCATTGTAACAGAACATTATGGACTTGATAAAACAGGGAAAAAGCTTGTGGATTTTTCCTCCCCAGTTTTTCAGCAATTCAAATGAAAATTTGGTACACTTGATGTAAAGTTGAACGTGCATTGCTAGAGTAACAGTGCATGATGGCCTTAAAATCATGAAAAACCTTGCAGATTGAAATTCTTCTGCTGTTTGGATTTTCAAAGAGATTTGGCACATGGTGATTTCGATGTAAATTTGTGCATGAAATTTTTTTTTTCGAGAGTAGCTGTGGTTGAGGTTAATGGGAAAACAGATATCAAACTATTGTAAGCTTCTACTGAATGTAAGTAAAGTTCACGCAAACTTGCATTTGTCAAACATAAATAAAAGAAGTAAGTCTATACATCAGTTTCTTCAAGTGCCACCTTCAGGACTGCCTGCTGAATGTCTTTTTGCGCGAGTAACTGCCACTTTCTGGGTTTGATAAGTCTCATTTATTTTTCCGGTATAGTCTAGTGGAATTTGGGGAAAATATGAATGTTACAGGCATTTTTTAAGTAAAAGTTGGGAACCGATCTATTTTGTACAATTCAGGTACGCTAAATCCAAAAATTCCGGTTCCCAAGTGGAATTTTGAGTCTAAGACCATCTAATTTGCATAAACAAAATGGCCGCCGACTCACCGATTTTTGAGGTGTTTCGATGACTTGATTCTCAAGAAATCTCAACAGAAACGCAGAAATAGTAATAGAAATAGTAAGACATTGAGCAGGTAATCAATGATTTACTTATATGCAAATTAAGAAGTGGAATATGCAAATTAGGAGTTACCAGATACAGCAATGCATTACAGCATAGGCATGTACTACTTAACTTCTGTGTATCATTTTTACAAGTTTTTACAAGCAAACAAAGTGTACATGGTGTAGTCAGAGTCCAATCAAAAGTCCTGCAATCAATCAATTCAAAAGAACTGAATAATATTTATGCAAATATCTATACAAATTGGAATGCAAGAGGATAAAGACCTGACAGGTTTCTTGATTCTACAATCCATTGCCACAATACATGAATCTGAATCATTATCTTGATAATAGTTATCATTATATCAAGACCGGTTCACAATTCCTTGTGTGAAAAGAGGTACAAGAACCAACTACAGGTATTAAAAGAACACACATCTCATTGGCATAATTAATTCTGCACATTTTGGGCCATTTTCTCCGCATATTTCCCCCTCAAACAAAGTCTTGCTATCAAAGTGTACCTTGGCGTAGTGGAAAATATATAAGTTATTAGGTTAAAGGAAGTGTACATGGCATCATCAGAGTCCGAGGAAAATCAAGTACTGGAATTAACCAATGCAGAAAAAAAAGAATAACAATTTTGCAATAACGTATGCAAAATAGTATACAAAAGGCTATAGAAACGACAGGCTTCTACAAGACATTGCCCCGATGTATGAATCTGAATCATAATAGTTATATGAAGACCTGTTTGTGATTCCTGGTGTGATAAAGAGATACAAAAACTAACAACAGCTATGAAAAATGTCTTTATTATCTAATTTGCATAATATATTATGCAAATATTTGGCCATTTCTATGCATATCTTTTCCCTAAAACAAAGTCCTGCTATCAAAATGTTCCTTGGCGTACTGAAAAAAACAGTTAAGAGATCGGGCAAACAAAATGCACATAGTGTCGTCAGAGTCCAAGGTAAATCAAGTGAAATGGAATCAATTAATCAAGAAAAGCTGATTCACACTTACGGAAATATGTTTGCAAATTGGTATGCAAGAGGTTGTAGACTGGGCAAGTATCGAGATTCTACATTGCAATGCCGCAGTATATGAATTTGTACCATAATAGTTATTACATCAAGACCTGCTCATGATTCCTGATGTGATAAAGAGATACAAAAATTAACTGTAACTACTAAACAACACCCTGTATTATCTCATTTGCCTAATAAATCATGTAAATTTATATTTGCCCATTTTCTATGCGTATTTTCCACCAAAAACAAAGTGGTACTATCAAAGTGTATCATGGCGTCATACAAAAAGATAAGTTATCAGGCAATCAAATCCCTACATTTCTATACATTTTCAATCTGCAGGTGAATGTAAAATCAAGTTGCAACTTTCATAGATTTCGTCTGCGAACATAAAATGTCTTTCTATTTATCTCTTCACCCACATTGTAGGCTCAAGCAAAAATAACATTGTAAAAAAATCTGGAATCTCGAAAACAGAAACGAAGGATGACTTTGTAATACTTCAGTCGTTAAAACCGTTGTGCTTCAGCTGTCGAAAATAGCATTTCTGAGTCAAAAAGTCAATTTTTCATTCGAGCTGAATCAATCTACATTCATGCAAGAAATTACGACATCATATTGTTGCTGACATGCACACACTGCCGTACATCGTAGGCCTGATCTGTGACATTTTCATTGAGACGTTCTGTATTATTTTCTTTCGCATGCACTTTAAATCACATGAATCACATGAAATCAACTTTGCAGGACTGGAGCTATAGAGAATCAATGCAGGCCGCAGGCCAGTGTCAAAACATTTCAACCTATTGTCTACTGGTGAAGGAAGATAAGGTCTGGCACAGTGAGCACGTGTTTTTTTTTAAAACAGGAGTAATGCCTTTCAACTGCTTCCGCAAACGTCCAATTTACTTTTGTCTATAAAATGGTCGTAACACATTTTGTGCCAACCGAGCTTGTGTGATGCATCTTTTGAATTAATAAATTATTCTGAAGATGACTGATAACAACCATGGTCTTGGAATCCTTAAGTTTTCTTCTCATACAAGCAGCACCCTTGACGATTGTGAGTCCTTTATCACTCGCTTTACTAAGAGTGCTACTGTCAGTATCAGTCTGGCAGAAAACGCACAACTCAGTATCTTTATATACGGAAGAAGGCCTCTTTATAAGGTAGCTATTTGATCGATGTTATCTGTCAAGGGAACAAAAGTGACTTCATGTTCGCAAGATGATGGAAAACCCAGCTCCTTTATAAAAAGATCCATATCCTAATTTTTGGGCAGAAATTTTTATGTGACAGCATGGGTATAGATATTCAAAAACTAGACTTGATAAAGCATATAATGAGAAGCAAAACAGCAACGCTTTACCTCTTCTATACAAACTGGAATCTTCTGTATGTAACATAGGGTTCCTAATGAGTATTCAGTATTCATTAATTCTTAAAAACCACCGGTCCTAAAAGCTAGACACCCATTAGCTAAGAATGCCATTTCTATGATCTGAATCACACCTGGTGCACGGAGATCTATCATAAATGTGTGTACTAGACAAACATGAAGTATGAACTTACGCTCGATATCTAGATTTGTAATGATCAACAGAAATGAAATTTAATGAAAGCAAGATTAATAAGTGAAGTATATCACTTCTCGCTGTTTAACAAGATTCATAACAGTACAATTTTTCGAGGAATGGGACCAGATAACCTATCCATTTAGCAAAAGTCAGGCGGACAAGGGAGCGTGGTGTCATCCAGATAAGGCAAAATTGAAATGTAATGCATAATGTTGTATATTTATTGGGACATCAGTAGGAAGGTGGGGTAAGTTGAGCATAGGGGTAAGTTCAGCAACCACCCCTAGCCCAAATATAAAGGAGTCAGACACTCTAGTGGTGCCATTTGTTGATGACCCATGCCATAACCCCTGACCCTACCATATTTTTTTCTACATTGAAAAAGAAGCTTTTGTTACAGAATGAAATATGCAATTTTCGACCACAAAGTAAAAAGGTGTGAAACACATGAAGTGATTTTGCCATATGAATCACAACTATAATCAGGACATTAGATGATGATTGTGAAGTGCACATATGGGTCTTTATTCTATCATAGCCTTTGAAATAATGGATGCACAGAATTTGTGTATTCCTGTAAACATCTGTAATGTTAGGGCTGGGGTAAGTTGAGCAAGACCCTACGGGGCAAGTTAAGCCATGGCTCAACTTGTCCTTACATTTAGATTTTCCTCTTAATTCGTTATCTTTTTATTCTCCACATACAAAAGTATTTTTACTGAATCTGAGGAGTTTGTCATATCCCCGGTCATAACGCGAGTCCATCGTCAGACTATACACACAAACATGCAACTTGAAACTGGCTGCTTTATTGAACTAATTTTCCTTACCAATTTGCCAATTTTGATTTTCCTACGAATCAATTTATTTGTAACTTTGTACACGGATAGAAAGTAGTATTTCATCTATTTTGTAGTAACAAGATTTTTCTTCAGACAAAACAGTTGTTTGAACTTTTCTTATGTTTATTGGGACAATGGTGTACTATATATGGGGTACTTATTTATTTTTAGCTTTATTGAAATAGGAACAGAACAGGAAGTGTTTGAAATAATTATTTCATTCACTAAACTGTGCCTGCACATGAACAATATTTGAAGTTAGCATGCTCCAGCTAATGATCAACACTACTTCTCACATGTATTGCTTAAGCAGACCTGAAGCTATGACAAATGGATGGAGGTGACTTTTTGTACCAAGCTGACAATCTTTGTTTTGTTCATCTATGATAGCATAAAAGCAACTCGATTTGTTTCCTAGTGATAATTGCATATCTAACCATGAACGGAAGTTAATTATTTGTTTGAGTGTTGTTGAACTTTACTGCATTAAAAAATAACTTCAAGCAAAACAATATTGTAATTGATTAATCAATCTTGATCAATGCTCAACTTACCCCAGTCTGTACAACTTACCCCTTTACCATACATGTTGGATCAACTTACCCCATAGGCGGGGCAAGTTGATCCAACTGACCATTTAGTTTTTTTCATAGGTCATACTGACCTATGTGGGGATAGCAAGTAAAAACTAGCTACAGAATATTTGCAAAGAATTAAATAAGATTTCAAGATATTTATTTTTGCAAGAAAATCTGTTCATTTCATTTCAATTTTCATTTCATTTCAATTTATTTTCATATTTCTCACATATATCACAATAAAGTATATAAATACGAAAATTATACAAAACATAATTCAGATGAGACTTCATCAGAATGTACAGAAGTTTGATTTGGTATAAACACGAGGTCTGTATGCATGCGAATTACACTGTGGTCATAATGCGAAAAAAAATATGATGGGGCCTGCGTAAAAGCATTAGCTTGTACAGCCGCAGGTCCCGTGAGTAATCAGATTAGGGGAAGTTTAAAGTACGGATGTTTTTTAAGACCAACTATATCTGGGGAAACCGATTTAAAACAAACAAAACAAAAAATCCAATTAAATATATATCACTAAATAAAAATACAGAAAAACAGAAAGCTGAAAGGTCACATGTTGCAGCAGTGAACAACAACTGCAGAGATTCAAGGGGTGTGTTGCAGAGTATAGAAAATGGCGTAACTGTATGTCATAAATACATAAGTAGAAGGTGGGATAATGAGATTTGTCGTGAATGTAAACAATACCGAAAGCTCAGGAGTAACATTCCAGCATGGGTCCTAAAACCAAGCATTCCGTGTGACCATAGTAACCGACAGCTGTCACGCGCGAGAGTTTCGATAACCGAGTGGAACAATAGGTGCATGAACAGCGCAATAGGCAGACTGTTCAAAAATAGTGTTCATGGTTAGGATCCCGCCGGACTAAGGTGGGATAGACAAGGGGTAACAGTAAAGAGCAACAAGAACTATACACTATGCATGCCGTACAATGTAGCTGCTAAGAAGATATTGCTTCAGTTTTCGTTTGAATGAGGTTACAGTGGTACAACTTACAAGTTCCATAGGGAGTTCGTTCCAATATTTGGGCCCAGCGAACATAATGGTTTTTTTCGCGAAAATTGTTCGGGTACGTGGAAGGTGATATGCGTAACGTTGACGAGTTGGATAATCATGAACTGTATAATTTCTTGTAAACATTTGGGAAAATACGTCTGGTAATTGGCCAGTTGAAAATTGAAACATAAACAGGCCGACGTTGTAATAAAATAACTCGGGAATTTTCAAAATTTTATTACTTACAAAAAGTTCGTTCGTGTGGGATAAATATCCAGTGTGGTTAACAATTCTAACAGCTCGTTTTTGTACAAGAAATAACGAATCGATAAGGTTTTTAGAAGCATTTCCCCACGCCAGAATCCCATAGTTGAGATAGGGAGATATCAAAGTTGAATATATGCTCTGTAGAATATTACTTGGAAAATAATAGCTAAGTTTGTTAAGAACCCCGGTATTTCTAGCAATAATTCTGCTTACATAATTAACATGGGTTCTCCAAGATAAATCACTATCGATATGAAGACCCAAAAATTTTGTATTGTTGACCTGTGACAGATCAATGTTGTTTATCTTGACAGAGAGAGGTAACACAGGTAGCGAATTACTGAATAACATATACTGAGTTTTATCAATGTTTAAGGATAATTTGTTCGCAAAAATCCAAGATTGGACAGAAACAAGTTCTTTATTTATTATGTTTATAAGCGCATCAGGATTTTGATGAGAGAAGAACAAATTTGTATCATCTGCAAAGCAAACGAAGGAGAGAATCTTAGAGGAGTTCTGGATATCATTAATATATAAAATAAAAAGAAGTGGGCCTAACAAGGAACCCTGTGGAACACCACAAGAAATCAGTTTTGGTTGGGAATCGTGACCGTGAATACTTACAAATTGTTTTCTATTCGTTAAATAATCAGTGAACCATTCTAGCGCCCTTCCCCGAATTCCGTAATGATTTAACTTATAAAGTAAAATGTCATGGTCTATTGTATCAAATGCCTTGGAGAAGTCAAGGAAAACACCGACAGTGTGAGAAACATCATCTATAGCATGAGCTATCTTATCAATAAACTTGAGTAATGCGTGAGTTGTACTATGTTTTTTCCGAAATCCAAATTGAGATTCAGTAAATATTTTTGCCTGAAGAAAAAAATTAAGGGTGCGTTTATACACAAGTCTTTCGAGTATCTTTGAAAAAGAAGTTAAAAGAGAAATGGGGCGATAATTATTGACACGGTCTTTTCGCCCTTTTTTAAAAATGGGAACAACTCTGGCTACTTTCATTTTTTGAGGAACTTTACCAGTAGACAAAGATTGATTGAAAATATAAGTAAGAGGCGAGATTATTTCATGAATCACATGAATCACATGAATCACATGAATCACATCAAAGCAAAAACAAAAATTGGCTCAACATACCCGGCCTTTCCCTAATCTTTGGTATGAAATTAAAGGTGTTTTATTCGACGCGAAAGACAAAATGCCTCAAGAGAATATAGAATGAAACCACATATTTCATTTCAACCTAGTATAGACGAACGTTGGCGATATATATATATATATATATATATATATATATATATACTAGGTGTTTCAAAAAACATTTCCCACTTTTGATTCTTAATAATTCAAAAACTATTCATCCGACAAAACTGTCATTGATAAGAGTAATAGCTGAATAGTGTACAATTTTGTACAAGAAGTTATGCGAGTCAATACGTGTCGGTTCGCTTGGATGCGATATGGTCACGATTATTCTATTTCAAGCAATACGATCTGTCACGATCTGGTCTCCCGTTCAAATACGATCCGATAGGATTGTCCCGATTAATCCATGATTGATTCCGATCTACCACGATCATTACGATCGGGATCCGCAATTTGGTGCGTGCAGCTACGTTCTGATACGTTCCAATACGAATACCGCGAACCAATGCGGGCTGTTGAGATAAGTTACGATATCTTTCACGATCGGGATCAAAAGCGACCTCCATTTAAAGTGCGATTGGACCCGAATGGGAAATCATAGCCCGGCTGACAATGGATTTTATCGTTTCCTTAACTTCTACAGAATGATTAGACCTACTATCCACAACCATTGATGATGGCAAGGGTTGACAGGAGGAGGATGATGACAACGTGACCTTTGCAGTATTGCGAATGATAATTACGTTATCATCAGATAGAAAGCATCACCTAAGCCAGCCACAACCTCAGATAGTCCCTCCCCTAATTTAACCTGAAGAAATAGATTATTGAATCGGCGTGCTCACCCTTCCCCTCCCCTCCCCCCGAAAACCCCCGAATATACACAAGATCAGGTCATTGCCCCCTCTTCCCCAGAAGAAAAAGATCAAGACAAATGTTTTCATCTTCCTCTGAAATACATGAAGAAAATATGATGAAAAAAAAGGTAAAAAAAGGATGGGATCTTTGTGATCGAATGCTAACATAATCATGTGCTATATACGCTTAATATAAGAAAGATGGCCGAACTGATAGTATTGCTAGTGTGTTTGATTAAATATTCACATAGTATGTATGATTAAATATTCACATAGTATGTATCATATGCATTTTTATTTCAAAATGTCGTTATCTCATGGGGTATTGAAAGTTTGGTTGGTTTGGCTTGATTCATTGTTTTATTTAACAGTGTTTAAAAAAACTAATATACACACACAACAGAAAGGTAACTCCCCTAAAATAATGTCACTTTTCAAAAAAAAAAGATCAAGCAAAATTATTTCGCAGGGGTATTGCTACACTTATTGACTAACTTTTATGTGAAAAATAATGACAGTGATCTTTATAGTCATGCATGAGTGACCGTACAAAAGTCTTTTTTTTTTTTCAAAAACAAAAGTCACAAAAGTTACTTTGTGGGGTATGTGAAACATTCTGCTTCTGGTGGATGTTTCAGTGGTGTTGTTAGTTTATATTTCATTGTGCCACCCCTCCCCTATTCAACCTCACGGAATACAAAATATATACGATTTGCGAGTGAAATAAGGGCAAAAGTGCAAAAAAAAAATAAGCAGAAGAAAAGTGAAAAAGTCGATCCCGATTAACACGATTAAGAAGCACGATAAGATAAGATTTGCTGTGTTTTGATACGATCCAAGACAATCTGATGCGATGATCACGACTAAAAATTAATCGTGTTAATCGTAGAAAATCGTAGAAAAATCGTCCAAAAATATTCTACGATTAACGCGATTGCCACGATTGACCTCACGATCTGATACAATGTGATACGATCTAATAAGATCACCACGATTGCTTCACGATTAAGACCACGATTTGAGTTGCGGCGCCAATCGTGATAGTGGGAACCGCGCTTTAGGTATAGCTTTGGCAGTTTGTGCATCTCCTACTCCTGCTCCTTTTTCAGCTCCTGCTCATCATCCTGCCCCTGCTTCTTCTCCGTCATCTTGTGTGTTGCATTCCATCTTATGATGCCTTGCTGGCAGAGTCTTCATCATTTTGTAATTCCTAAAAAGGAGAAGAAGGAAAGAAAAAATGAATACATTTTGAAGTAGAGTGATGAAGAAGGATCTATGATTGCCACGTTTCTAATTATGGATTCATTCTTTCGGAAAAATAATGTTTTCATTAATTTTTAGAAATTGCTTAAGATGAACTGTATTTGAATTTTTATGGTAATCTATTCATCACTTTTCAAGGCTAGCATGAATGAAATTTCGAATTTCTTTCAAAATAATGTAGGGGACGATTAGTTCAAAATATTTGATTTTATTTATATCTTTCTCACAACTGAACAATTTTTCAAATTATCAGGGCACAATAAAACAAAATTTTTTTTTTATTTTTTTAAATCTTCTTAGATCTGTTTGAATTTGTTTCCAATCAAAATAACATTATGAAAATTTATTGACATTGGGTTGAACATACACACAACTGCACAAGAAAAAGCATATGCGCGCAAAACAACAGTGAACCACCGGAACCATCGTATTCCTCATGAATGAAACGATGTATATACTGGCATCGTATTGTCACTTCCCTAAATATGCTATCAGATATTTGTGTTTTCTCGGTCTACAACGGATGAACTACTACTACTACTAACAATAATATATCAATCTATAAAGCGCAAAAGATCAAGCAAAATTATTTCGCAGGGGTATTGCTACACTTATTGACTAACTTTTATGTGAAAAATAATGACAGTGATCTTTATAGTCATGCATGAGTGACCGTACAAAAGTCTTTTTTTTTCAAAAACAAAAGTCACAAAAGTTACTTTGTGGGGTATGTGAAACATTCTGCTTCTGGTGGATGTTTCAGTGGTGTTGTTAGTTTATATTTCATTGTGCCACCCCTCCCCTATTCAACCTCACGGAATACAAAATATATACGATTTGCGAGTGAAATAAGGGCAAAAGTGCAAAAAAAAATAAGCAGAAGAAAAGTGAAAAAGTCGATCCCGATTAACACGATTAAGAAGCACGATAAGATAAGATTTGCTGTGTTTTGATACGATCCAAGACAATCTGATGCGATGATCACGACTAAAAATTAATCGTGTTAATCGTAGAAAATCGTAGAAAAATCGTCCAAAAATATTCTACGATTAACGCGATTGCCACGATTGACCTCACGATCTGATACAATTTGATACGATCTAATAAGATCACCACGATTGCTTCACGATTAAGACCACGATTTGAGTTGCGGCGCCAATCGTGATAGTGGGAACCGCGCTTTAGGTATAGCTTTGGCAGTTTGTGCATCTCCTACTCCTGCTCCTTTTTCAGCTCCTGCTCATCATCCTGCCCCTGCTTCTTCTCCGTCATCTTGTGTGTTGCATTCCATCTTATGATGCCTTGCTGGCAGAGTCTTCATCATTTTGTAATTCCTAAAAAGGAGAAGAAGGAAAGAAAAAATGAATACATTTTGAAGTAGAGTGATGAAGAAGGATCTATGATTGCCACGTTTCTAATTATGGATTCATTCTTTCGGAAAAATAATGTTTTCATTAATTTTTAGAAATTGCTTAAGATGAACTGTATTTGAATTTTTATGGTAATCTATTCATCACTTTTCAAGGCTAGCATGAATGAAATTTCGAATTTCTTTCAAAATAATGTAGGGGACGATTAGTTCAAAATATTTGATTTTATTTATATCTTTCTCACAACTGAACAATTTTTCAAATTATCAGGGCACAATAAAACAAATTTTTTTTTTATTTTTTTAAATCTTCTTAGATCTGTTTGAATTTGTTTCCAATCAAAATAACATTATGAAAATTTATTGACATTGGGTTGAACATACACACAACTGCACAAGAAAAAGCATATGCGCGCAAAACAACAGTGAACCACCGGAACCATCGTATTCCTCATGAATGAAACGATGTATATACTGGCATCGTATTGTCACTTCCCTAAATATGCTATCAGATATTTGTGTTTTCTCGGTCTACAACGGATGAACTACTACTACTACTAACAATAATATATCAATCTATAAAGCGCAAAAGATCAAGCAAAATTATTTGGCAGGGGTATTGCTACACTTATTGACTAACTTTTATGTGAAAAATAATGACAGTGATCTTTATAGTCATGCATGAGTGACCGTACAAAAGTCTTTTTTTTTTCAAAAACAAAAGTCACAAAAGTTACTTTGTGGGGTATGTGAAACATTCTGCTTCTGGTGGATGTTTCAGTGGTGTTGTTAGTTTATATTTCATTGTGCCACCCCTCCCCTATTCAACCTCACGGAATACAAAATATATACGATTTGCGAGTGAAATAAGGGCAAAAGTGCAAAAAAAAATAAGCAGAAGAAAAGTGAAAAAGTCGATCCCGATTAACACGATTAAGAAGCACGATAAGATAAGATTTGCTGTGTTTTGATACGATCCAAGACAATCTGATGCGATGATCACGACTAAAAATTAATCGTGTTAATCGTAGAAAATCGTAGAAAAATCGTCCAAAAATATTCTACGATTAACGCGATTGCCACGATTGACCTCACGATCTGATACAATTTGATACGATCTAATAAGATCACCACGATTGCTTCACGATTAAGACCACGATTTGAGTTGCGGCGCCAATCGTGATAGTGGGAACCGCGCTTTAGGTATAGCTTTGGCAGTTTGTGCATCTCCTACTCCTGCTCCTTTTTCAGCTCCTGCTCATCATCCTGCCCCTGCTTCTTCTCCGTCATCTTGTGTGTTGCATTCCATCTTATGATGCCTTGCTGGCAGAGTCTTCATCATTTTGTAATTCCTAAAAAGGAGAAGAAGGAAAGAAAAAATGAATACATTTTGAAGTAGAGTGATGAAGAAGGATCTATGATTGCCACGTTTCTAATTATGGATTCATTCTTTCGGAAAAATAATGTTTTCATTAATTTTTAGAAATTGCTTAAGATGAACTGTATTTGAATTTTTATGGTAATCTATTCATCACTTTTCAAGGCTAGCATGAATGAAATTTCGAATTTCTTTCAAAATAATGTAGGGGACGATTAGTTCAAAATATTTGATTTTATTTATATCTTTCTCACAACTGAACAATTTTTCAAATTATCAGGGCACAATAAAACAAAATTTTTTTTTTATTTTTTTAAATCTTCTTAGATCTGTTTGAATTTGTTTCCAATCAAAATAACATTATGAAAATTTATTGACATTGGGTTGAACATACACACAACTGCACAAGAAAAAGCATATGCGCGCAAAACAACAGTGAACCACCGGAACCATCGTATTCCTCATGAATGAAACGATGTATATACTGGCATCGTATTGTCACTTCCCTAAATATGCTATCAGATATTTGTGTTTTCTCGGTCTACAACGGATGAACTACTACTACTACTAACAATAATATATCAATCTATAAAGCGCAAAAGATCAAGCAAAATTATTTCGCAGGGGTATTGCTACACTTATTGACTAACTTTTATGTGAAAAATAATGACAGTGATCTTTATAGTCATGCATGAGTGACCGTACAAAAGTCTTTTTTTTTTCAAAAACAAAAGTCACAAAAGTTACTTTGTGGGGTATGTGAAACATTCTGCTTCTGGTGGATGTTTCAGTGGTGTTGTTAGTTTATATTTCATTGTGCCACCCCTCCCCTATTCAACCTCACGGAATACAAAATATATACGATTTGCGAGTGAAATAAGGGCAAAAGTGCAAAAAAAAATAAGCAGAAGAAAAGTGAAAAAGTCGATCCCGATTAACACGATTAAGAAGCACGATAAGATAAGATTTGCTGTGTTTTGATACGATCCAAGACAATCTGATGCGATGATCACGACTAAAAATTAATCGTGTTAATCGTAGAAAATCGTAGAAAAATCGTCCAAAAATATTCTACGATTAACGCGATTGCCACGATTGACCTCACGATCTGATACAATTTGATACGATCTAATAAGATCACCACGATTGCTTCACGATTAAGACCACGATTTGAGTTGCGGCGCCAATCGTGATAGTGGGAACCGCGCTTTAGGTATAGCTTTGGCAGTTTGTGCATCTCCTACTCCTGCTCCTTTTTCAGCTCCTGCTCATCATCCTGCCCCTGCTTCTTCTCCGTCATCTTGTGTGTTGCATTCCATCTTATGATGCCTTGCTGGCAGAGTCTTCATCATTTTGTAATTCCTAAAAAGGAGAAGAAGGAAAGAAAAAATGAATACATTTTGAAGTAGAGTGATGAAGAAGGATCTATGATTGCCACGTTTCTAATTATGGATTCATTCTTTCGGAAAAATAATGTTTTCATTAATTTTTAGAAATTGCTTAAGATGAACTGTATTTGAATTTTTATGGTAATCTATTCATCACTTTTCAAGGCTAGCATGAATGAAATTTCGAATTTCTTTCAAAATAATGTAGGGGACGATTAGTTCAAAATATTTGATTTTATTTATATCTTTCTCACAACTGAACAATTTTTCAAATTATCAGGGCACAATAAAACAAAAAAGATACTGATGTATTCACATATACAGTCACATCTATAATTTGGGAAAATGACAAAGTCCTCATTTCTAACTTCAAACAATTTGGAGACTTCTTAGTCTCCAAATTGGTCAGGGATCCTCATGACAACATGTGTGCCCTCAGAAATTGCAGGTTAAAGAGAATTCATTTACATGTATTTCTGGAGGGAAACCAGCTGCCAGCTGTTCGTTTTCCATTCTTCCTTTTCAACATTCCGAGAAGCCTCCTGTATGAAGTCCTCAGAGATTTCTTTCTTAATCAGACCTGTTTTGGGGGACAAAAAGGGAATTTATCATTTGGGATGGAATAGAGTTCACAAACATGTAAATTGATAAAACAAATTTATTCAGCTATTCACCATCGTTAGTCATATAAGAAGCACTTGCGTGCAACCCAGAATGATATTATACAGATGTTCTGTGCTTCATAAATTTATATATCATAATCATTATTTTGATAATTTGTTATTCAAGTCGAAGGCCCATAAAGTAAACGAAATTGCACTACACATTATGCATGTATGTACAAGTATGCCAATATACATGCGTAATGTGTTACGCATGTATATTGACGCACACGGCATTTGTGTTTTTCAATCTGGGTCTAACATAGCGTAAAATTAAATTTCGGATAATTCATGATTTCCCTTGAATAATATGCACGTTCCATATTTTGCAATCAAACTGCAAGTACAATACAGGGCATTTATACAGAAGGCGTTTTTACATCAGCCCGATGTTTCGAAATAGCGCGCTATTTTCTGACTTGGGAAATTAACCCGATCACGAAATAGCACGCTACTTGATAATGTGAATGCAAATTAGCGCGCTAATTGATCGAGAAATTTTCTCGAGTCCAACTCGGGAAATTTCAGAAAAAGCAGAATGATTAATGCGAACTAGCGCGCTATTTGATAATGTTCGGGCTGATGTGAATAGGAAATGAAATAGAACGCTAATCTGCGATCGCGAAAAATATCTCGAGCTTGGATTTTTATCGGGCTGATGTGAAAACGCCTACTTTAGAGAGTATATGACATGCATAGCCCGACCAGGGAGGTTACTGATTCATTCAAGTGTATGGCCACCTCCCTGGTATGGCACAATGTGCCTGGTTGATACCGTTGCAGTCACCTGGGGCGAACCACGAGGGGGTCTGTGGAGCCGGAAAATGTGCAAACGCTGGGAAATATGGAAACGTCTCGACGGGAAATGTGCAAATCTCTAAATTTCATCAACGGGAAATGTGCAAATGTTCAATTTTGCCGGGAAATGTGCAAACCGTTCATTTCACCTATATCATGTATAATCACGAGAAACTCTCAATCAAACCTGCGGATGAACCATTACTTTCTTTACCAAGGGAGGTCAGCTCACCTCCCTGCTTTATCACATGTCTTAGCCACCACCAGTCTATAGCAACCCCCTGTCTTTAAAAAAAAAACATTTTCAAAATTTTTCTTGTATACTACCCCACAAAGGATTTTCACCTGATTTGGCAGATAGCATCGTAATAGTGATATGATCGTAGTTTGTTAAAATGAGCCCACCCCCCCCCCCCCTCCCACCACCGAAGGAGGGGGGGGGGGTGAAGCCTCAGAGTCCCTGAACTATGGATTTTTTTAATTCATCTGCCGAACCGAAAAAGATAGAGCTAAGTTAGTGCTTTGAAGACATTAATGACTGAATGTCATTTTTTATTATGGCGGGTCTAGGGGTGCATCTTCTCGATGAATCTCACGAAAGATTATCACCAAACTTGGCAGATAGCACCTTTACGGTGATATGATCTTAAACATTTGTTAAAATGAGCTCCCTCCCCACCGCCGAAGGGGAGGGGGTAGTTGAAGCCTGAGAGTTCCTGAACTCTGGATTTTTTTATCTTCCACTGTCGAACCGAGATTGACCTAAGTTACTGCTTTGAAGACATTAATGACTGAAATTTCATGGATTATGGTGGAACCAAGGGTGCCCTGATCGGGGGGGGGGGGGGGGTGACGGAGAGGAGGGGGATTGTCCACATTTACTGCATCTTCTTGATAAATCTCACATCGGATTTTCACCAAACTTGGCAAATATCATCTTTACGGTGATATGATCTTTATTATTATTTTTTAAATGAGCTCCACCCCCCGCCAACGCCAAGAGGGTGGGAGGGGGAATTGAACCTTAAGATCCCTAATCTGTGGCATTTTTAATCTTCTTCTGTCGAACCGAAAAAAAAAATAGAACTACGTTAATGGTATGCACACATAGTTACTGAAATTTCAGGTTTGATGATGACAGATCCAGGGGTGCCCTGATGGGGGGGGGGGG
Organism: Diadema antillarum; assembly: GCF_040938485.1. NCBI lineage: Eukaryota > Metazoa > Echinodermata > Echinoidea > Diadematoida > Diadematidae > Diadema > Diadema antillarum. The sequence continues at coordinate 987,312 of NW_027272075.1, read as the reverse complement.
GTGTGAGGGGGAGGAGGGGGATTTTCCACATTTTCTGTATGTTCTTGAAAAATCTATGACTTATTTTCACCTAACTTGATCTTGATTTATTAAAATGAGTTCCCCCCCCCCCTACTGAACAGGAGGGGATGGGGGTGTTGAAGCCTCAGAATCCCTAAACGTTGGATTAAAAAAAAAATCTCCTGTGGAACCGAAAAGGAGAACTAAGTTAGTGCTATGAAGATATTTATGACTGAAATCTCATGTTTGATTATGGCGGGTGCAGGGGTGCCATGACCGGGGATGGGTGGGGTGAAGGAGAGGAGGGGGATTTTTCAAATTTTCTCCGTCTTCTTGAAAAATCTATGACGAATTTTCACCAAAAGTGGCAGATAACATCTTTACGGTGATACAATATCAATTTGTTAAAAATGAGCTCCCCCCCCGAAGATTGAGGGGGGGGGGGAGGGAAAGTGGAAGGCGGAGGAGGTAGAAGTCTAACAGTCACTAAACTTTATTTTTTTAAATCTTCTTAGATCTGTTTGAATTTGTTTCCAATCAAAATAACATTATGAAAATTTATTGACATTGGGTTGAACATACACACAACTGCACAAGAAAAAGCATATGCGCGCAAAACAACAGTGAACCACCGGAACCATCGTATTCCTCATGAATGAAACGATGTATATACTGGCATCGTATTGTCACTTCCCTAAATATGCTATCAGATATTTGTGTTTTCTCGGTCTACAACGGATGAACTACTACTACTACTAACAATAATATATCAATCTATAAAGCGCAAAACCTATAGACATAATAATATTCTTCTGCGCCGCAAAAGCTTCTGATGTGATTGATGATAAAGAACAGTTAAATGAAAAGATCTGTTTTGAGTCGTTTTGATTACTACATCGGAATACACTTGACAGATCATATATGAAAGTGGTAACTTAAAATTATTCTCCTTCTAGGAAAGAGCATCTACGGGGAATTCTTCGCAGACGAGAACTTCTATATTCGTCACTGGGGCCCCGGATGGGTTGCCATGGCGAACGCTGGGCCGGACAAGAACAATTCGCAGTTCTACATTCTGCTCACCAGAGCAAGATGGCTCGACGGAAAGCATGTTGTCTTCGGAAAAGTAGTCGAGGGCATGGTGAGTTCGTCATTAATAACCGGGGGGCCAAAAGCTAAAAACAGAGGTCGAGTTCCATTCTCTCTACAAACTAAGTAGACCATGCTTATTTTCAAGTTTTTATTGTAACAAACAACATTCCACTGGTCTACCTCAAAAAATTTGTTACGAAAGCCTCCAAATCCAAGATGGCGTCCAAGATAGCCGCCATATTTACTGAATTTGTTATTTAAAAGATAGAATTCGATAGAAACATCAAATTTCAACAAATTTGATGTCATATGAAAGAAAATGCAATTTTCTACAAATTGATACCATTTTTGTGGGTTATTGTGATAAATGGATTGAGATTTTAAGGGAAAAACACTCATTTTTTGATATTTTTCTGAAAAAAGGAAAATCATGAAAATGCTTGATTTAGCATAAATCGGAGAAAGACTGAAGGATTATCTTGAAACTTTTCAAGAATTTTGTTTGATATATAATTAATATTTGGAGAAAATTAAGGGGCCAGTACCACTTTTGGTTCCGGAGTAATAATGTCTCAAACTTGAAAACTCACTATGTAAAAATGGCCACTTTAGTTGTGACCAAGACCTTGTTGGTCATAAAAAAGTCTGCGCACGTTAAGACTACTACACGTACCACTGGCACTGGCACTTGTAGCAGTGCCAGTGGTGCGTGTAGTAGTCTTGGCAAATGCAGACTTTTCTTTGACAAACAAGGGTTTGTGCCTGCAAACTAACTTTTCATACCAAGTGGTAGCTGAGGTGACGCTGATCGCTATTATTTCAAAGTACAGTAGATTGTTCTGAAGCAGATGAGATGAAGCAAAAAATATTTTTCTCAAATAGAGGTAGTAGCTTGAAATTTGGCACCAATCTTGTTATACATAGTTTAAGACAGAATTTAGATCAACCACTCAAAAATAATCAAGATGACAGCCATCAAAGTTGACATAGTGTATTGCGCCAAATTAAATGTATTATTTCGATTTTGATACAATTTTGTCTGTTGTGCTATCTACTAGCATTTATATTTAGTATTACTAGTATTTATATCTACTAGAATTTTGTGTGAATACTATTTTTGTCGCTAAATATGACATATTGGCTAAGTTTGTGCCAAATTCCAAGCTCCTATCTCTTTTTGGAAAATACTTTCTGTTCAATCTTATCTGCCTCAGAACAATCTACTATGAAATGCTACAGTAATAGCGACCAGCGTCACCTACCACTTGGCATGAAAAGTTAGTTTGCGGGCACTTGCAAGTCACTAGACCATTACAGTATTACATGTGACCATGTAAACACATTGTATGCAGAATTTATAATGCATACATATAATTTTTCAAGTTTTAGATGTTAACTTGTCAACAGTGTATGATATTTCCTGTATAATTCCATAAATATGAATTATGTCTCAGTCTCAGTACATCTCAATCTCAATCGCAGGTTTCAAAATAATTCTTCACTTCTTCTTTGATAAATGCTAAATCATGCATTTTTACATTTCTTCCTTTTTTCAAAACAACAGAAAAATATGGATTTACTCCCCCCCCCAAAAAAAAAGAAAGAAAGAGAGAAGCCATCCCCCATATATCACAATACACAGCTAAAGTGGTATCAACTTTTAGGAAGTTTTACTCTCCTTCATATGACATCACATTTGTTGCAATCCAATGTCTCTATCAAATTTTATATTTGAAATGTTACATTCAATAAAAATGGCGGCCCTATTGGACCGCATCTGCACTTTGGAGGTTTGGCAACAAATCTACTGAGGTGTACTTACCGAACATTGCTTAGTATGTTTAATATTATGTATGGTCTTGTTTATAGAAAGAGTGGAACTCGAAAAGTAAGCACGATCTTGGATTTGACCCTCTGTGACGTCTTTGGGAACAGATGCGTGTAAATACATGATATTATGTAAAATGGGATTTCAAGTTTGACACATTATAACTCCTGAACCAAATACAATACCTAATATGGTTTGAAATAGCATTACAATGTTCAGAATATATAAAAATCATATAAATAGACAGCACAACAGACAAAAATGTATCAAAATCGAAATAATACATTCAATTTGGCGCAATACACTATGTCAACTTTGATGGCTGTCATCTTGATTTTTTTTCAGTGGTTAATCTAAATTCTGTCTTAAACTATCTATAACAAGATTGGTGCCAAGTTTCAAGCTACTACCTCTATTTGAATTTTTTTTGCTTCATCTCATCTGCTTCAGAACAATCTACTTTGAAATAATAGCGATCAGCGTCACCTGAGCTACCACTTGGTATGAAAAGTTAGTTTGCAGGCACAAACCCTTGTTTGTCAAAGAAAAAGTCTGCGTTTGCCAAGACTACTACACTCAGCACTGGCACTGCTACAAGTGCCAGTGCCAGTGGTGCATGTGGTAGTCTTAACGTGCGCAGACTTTATTATGACCAACAAGGTCTTGGTCACAACTAAAGTGGCCATTTTTACATAGTGAGTTTTCAAGTTTGAGACATTATTACTCCTGAACCAAAAGTGGTACTGGCCCCTTAATTTTCTCCAAATATTAATTATATATCAAACAAAATTCTTGAAAAGTTTCAAGATAATCCTTCAGTCTTTCTCCGATTTATGCTGAATCAAGCATTTTCATGATTTTCCTTTTTTTCAGAAAAATATCAAAAAAATGAGTGTTTTTCCCTTAAAATCTCAATCCATTTATCATAATAACCCACAAAAATGGTATCAATTTGTAGAAAATTTTATTTTCTTTCATATGACATCAAATTTGTTGAAATTTGATGTTTCTATCGAATTCTATCTTTCAAATAAGAAATTCAGTAAATATGGCGGCCATCTTGGATTTGGAGGCTTTCGCAACAAATTTTTTGAGGTAGACCAGTGGAATGTTGTTTGTTACAATAAAAACTTGAAAATAAGCATGGTCTACTTAGTTTGTAGAGAGAGTGGAACTCACTCGTTAAGTAAGCGAGTTTTTGGGGTTTGGCCCTCCGGTTATAAGCAGACAGACATACATCAACAGCTAAAGGCCGTGTAACACCTTCGCGGGCAGGTATGTTAAAGGCGCAAAGTCCCGGTGGTGTAGAGGGCGCTGTTGAATGATAATACCCAGTGTCGTATATAAAGAGAGTCTGGCCAACTCGGTTTTTGGCTTACGTGTTTTGAAGCCTGTGATTGGTCAAAAGCTGGTCCCGTGATCTACAGGCGCCATGTCGTTACTGAAGTGCGCTCATACGCAACGCCCATTGTTAACTGCCCCTTATTTGGCTTGGTTATTTTGTTACGTCTGAGCGTACACGCTAATCCTGTGACGCGTAATACGCGCGGTAACGACATGGCGTCCAAATTAGCAGTTGGCCAGACTCTCTTAATATACGACACTGATAATGCCCAGTGCCGTATATTAAGAGAGTCTGGCCAACTCGGTTTTCGGCTTATGTGTTTTGAAGCCTGTGATTGGTCAAAAGCTGGTCCCGTGATCTACAGGCGCCATGTCGTTACCAAAGTCAATCACGGGGGCGTGAGCAGAGTTCATACGCAGTGCCCATTGTTGAACATGCGCAGCTACGCGTTAATATTGCTTGCCTTCCGGACATCCCCAATATCAGTCACGGTGCAGTGTCCTTGCCGTTGTCTATTTTATTGAAGTATACGAAAGATATTTTGATATCTTACTGCGATAAACTGAAAATTCGTCATGCCTTTCCTGCGCAGCATGGCGTTGCGCTAACCGACCTGGCTCAAGTGTAATGATGCACCGCTTTCCGACAGATCAAAAACGAAGGAAAGAAGTGGGAAATTTGAGTGTGACGGGAAAACTATATGATTTTTTTTTCTGGATTCCTCGCGGTGTCTTTCAGACTATCCAAGTTTTGATTCACATTAAGATTGTATGTCACCGCTATAACGTACGAAGTGTCGCCTGAGGCATTTGTCTGTCCTTCATTCGTAATCAATTTTGTTGAAACCGTTGGCCATGAAACTTGACATGATTGTGTGCATGTGGGAGTGGACGAAGTTTTTTTAAGCATATAACATTTGTGTAAACATGCTCAAAGTGAACGGTCAAAATCATAATGGTTAAAATCTTAAAATACTGCCATTTCCCCCATATCTGTATACAATTTCTGAAGGTGAGTATATGTATTTCCAGACGAAACTTACTGCCCGACCGTGATTCTCTCGTGATTTATTTTATTTTATTTTATTTTTTTTCTTTTTTTTTGGGGGGGGGGGGGGAGGGGTTGGGGGGTCATGGAAGGTGGCAAAGGTCAAGGATCGATGTCAGGTAAAATGTTAAAATTCTGCTATCTATTGTTGAAATATTATTACCCAGTTCATCCATACCTTGGAGATTATACCCAATGTACAAACATAAAACCAAACGCGGTATTTGCATGCCACCATTACTACACAATGACGCATAGGGAAAGATTTTGGCCATGATGGTCAAAGGTCAAGTGAAAATACTAAAATGACAGTAATTTCCGCAGATTTGTAAAATAACCGCTTAAAGTATTGCCATGAAAATAGATTGGTCAACTTACGGGGTAAAAAATGCTCAAATTCCTTAATACTTCTCTTTTAAATAAAACTCATCCATTTACACCTAGTTCAAGGAAAGTAAACACTCGACGCATTAAATTTTGTGACAAATTTTTCTGCCAATAATATGTGAAACTGTCGTGTAACATTGTCAAGGCGTACTCTACATCTGCTAAGAACAATGTAATATGGCGGAGGTATACCGGTCGCCATTTGGACATTTTCTTTTTTTAAAACTCATTTCATATCCATTCAATGGTCCTGATCATAGTTAAAATTTGGTACGGATGTCACTGATGATATCCCTCATGATTGTTATGTTATCCAGGTACTTGTGCTTGTTCAATTGTTCAATTACAGGTCTTTTTTTGAAATTATTTTAAAACAATTTGAGATCATTTTACATACCATCATATGCACTTGCCGATGACGTTTCATGTTGTATATACATTGTACATAGGTGTATTCCTCTTGAATTAGGGCCTACTTATACTAGTAGGCCTTCATGTCAGTTTATGGTACTAAATAGGATGGTAATTGATGGTTATTCATGTGCGAAACAGTAAAACTGTGAAATTCGTCTATCGTCTGTACACAGTACAGCTAGAATTGTAGATATATATACATTGTATCATTTTGTTATACAATATTCTTGTTCCCTGGACAACTTGCTAAATATACAATATAGCATAGGGGCCTAACAGTCTAGTAAAAGTTTACGACACGACATACTGTGAATTCTTCTTTTATCTATACAGCAATAATTCATTATTTATATTCAGGAATTATGTCCTTTAAACAGCTTCCCTGTTGTTTATATACCTGTGTGCTTGTGTCTATTTAAATGAGTAAAAATGATTGATTGTTGGCTTTGTTCAACATGGATGGAATGAATGTCCCCCAACCTACACCCTTTCTCTCTCTCTCTCTCTCTCTCTCTCCCTCTTGCCTTGCGCCTTCGGGATGCCTGCGCTAACCCCAAAGCGCACACGCTAAAACCATAAGCGCACTGTACGCTGGGTAACGACATGGCGTTCAATTTATGAGTTGGCCAGACTCTCTTAATATACGGCACTGATAATGCCCAGTGCCGTATATAAAGAGAGTCTGGCCAACTCGGTTTTCGGCTTATGAGTTTTGAAACCTGTGATTGGTCAAAAGTGGTCCCGTGATCTTTAATGAGCCATGTCGTTACCAAAGTGCGTTCATACGCGCGCTCATACGCAGCAACCATTGTTCATTACCCCTTATTTGGTCGGTTTTCATTATTACGTGTGAGCGTACACACTAAACCTGTAACGCGTAATACACTGGGCAACGACATGGCGTCCAATTTCAGAGTTGGCCAGACTCTCTTTATATACGGCACTGATAATGCCGATCACCGTTAGCATTGATCACAGAACTCTATAGTGGAAGTGCAGTGCTTAAAGCCAGCGCTTTGCTTTAGTTGGCGCTGCCATTTTAGGACTCACCTTTAGGCCCCGCCCAGTTTACTATACGCTACCGTTGTGCAGAGGGTACACAGAAGAAGCGTGCGGTTCTCAGTGGAAATTCACTTTGGTGTAAATTATGGGGCGCCAGTTATACCATGGGCTATTTCATTACGAAATGGCTCTTTAGTCGACAAAATGAACATGTAATTACAAAACCACTGGCTTAATGACAAAATGAACATTTCTTCAACGGAATGACTGATTTCAAAATGCCAGTTTGTAGACAAAATTACTCAAAATCTAACGAAATAGCCATGTGACACTTGGCACCTTATTGGTGCCCTATAGCAAAGTCCCCAAATGGCCGCCACCGGCCAGCACTTCCGGTGACTTCAAACTTGTACCCATAGTGCAACACGAGCGTAGTGGCTTTTCGGTGTGTAGTACGCGCTAAGTGCGCTCAGCGCCCCTTCCACTATATAAGGGCTTTTTACACTTGTAAATTTTTGCTTAGTCCCGTACCAACGGTGGGGCCAAGGGGGGCCTTAGCCCCACCGTTGGTACGGGACTATCCTTTGCCCACTTTCTGTTTACACTCGTTTTTGCCAAAGTGGGCTAGCCCCACTGATAGTCCGGTACTATCTGGCCCTGCAAAATAGCAGGGTTAGCACCGCAATTGCGGTGCCAAGCAAGTGAGTGTAAACAGAACGAAAAAATAATCCTGGGCTAAGCGACGGAGACGAAGTCCGACCCTCACTGACCAATTAGAAACGAGGTAATCAAGTGCTGCCGGTACGTGCGTGTACGTGTACAGTACACAGCGTAATCGTGAATATTCATGTGGTTTAGAAAGTCCGGGGCTAAGAAATACGAGTGTGAAAAGATCAGTTTTCTCCTTAGCCCCGGACAAGAGATAGTACGGGACTAATTGGCGAGTGCAAAAAGCTGAAAAAATTGGTGCGGGACTAACGATAGTCCTGGGTCAGAAAAAGTCCGGGGTTAAGAAACACAAGTGTAAAAAGGGCTATAGAGTTCAGTGGCATTGATGCAAAGATTGCGAAGATTGCGAAGCGTAAGCGCTAAAGAGGAGTCGATAGCGTATGTCTATATAAGAAACTTGCGCAGTGCGTCCGCGTACGCATTTGACTAAAACACCGTGACAATGTGGCTTTAAAAGGTATATTTCCAACATTCAACGATGAAAACCATACAAAAGTTTGATAAAAGTGATGATAACTCACCAAACGTTCCGACATTAAAATTTGCATTACCGGAGGCTTCCAAGCTTCAAACTCTTGAAGGTCGTGTATTTTTGTCGTCAGCTGCTTCCAGGAAAGTATGTTATCGACCAAGTTAACAAGAGGGCTACCAGCACACGTCCTGCACCAAAGAGCTTTTTGAGATAAGTTCGGTTCATGATTCGGCTGATGGTAACAGCCTTAGCAAACTTCTTCTGTGACGTCATACTAAGAAGCACGCACCCTGGAATCACTACAGAATGCGTGATGCGCAGAGAAGACAACGAAGGCAACGTTACCTAGAAACACCTACGCGGTTTACTCTTGATGACAGCTTCACTTTGGCAATCTTCGTATCAGTGCTAACGGTGATCGGCACTATCCTCCAACAGCCGCAGCGCCCCTGCAACTACCGGGTCTATGCGCCTTTAAGTGAACTGTTTGTACTCGTAGTATGATATGAAAGGGGGCTCACCGGAAGAAGTATAAACATATTCATGAATATTTGTTGCATTCGAATGCATGAAAACATACAATTACTGGTTTACTAGGTAGTACGAAACATGTAGGAAATCCGGGGTGGTTGTTTGTTTGTTTGTTTTTTTTTTTGCTGCCGCTACCAAGACACTGGGTACCCAAAATAGTCGTTTAGAGGTAGAAATTACGAAGATTCCTTTTTGAGATTACATAGATAGAACTTATTTTCGTGCCGGCATTTAGACAAAAAACCAGAACTAGCTTCTAAATGCCGGTATGAAAGTTGGAGGGAAAAAAAAAGGCACGCCTCTCATTCGTGACCACTTACCATCCTGCTACGAAATCTTTCGTGTAAAAAGTCAGGCAAGAATGGCCTACACTGGCTCTCGACCCCGAGTTAGGGAACCTTGTTGGAGATCAACCACTACACGCACAACATCAGCCCCCAAATCTCAGAAAATTTGCTTGTAAGCACCAAACTCACTACATAGTCCGGGAGCCAGCGGGGGTCAGCCTAGCTGAAAAGGTTACCAATTTTTATGTATATAGCAATTTAGTACATATGCCCCTAAGTATGGAAATGCACGTCTGGCTGGTCATCGGTGGTGGGTGTGGCCAGGAGGGCCAAAAAAAGGACCCCTCAAAATTAGGCTAGCCTAGCTGGAAAAGTAACCCCATGAAAACAACTGGAACTTGTTCGTTACACTTACAGGATAGATGAATGACCATTGCCAGACGTTTTAAGTGGTGGGGGGTAGCCGCCAGACGCTCTTAAAGGTCCAACTCCAGCTAGGCTAGCCTAGCTGAAAAAGTAACCTCATGAAAACCACTGGAACTTGTTCGTTACACTTACAGGATAAATGAATGACCATTGCCAGACGTTTTAAGTGGTGGGGGGTAGCCGCCAGACGCCCTTAAAGACCCAAATTTTTCCAGCTAGGCTAGCCTAGCTGAAAAAGTAACCTCATGAAACCCACTGGAACTTGTTCGTTACACTCACAGGATAAATGAATGACCATTGCCAGACGTTTTAAGTGGTGGGGGGTACCCGCCAGACGCCCTTAAAGACCCAAATTTTTCCAGCTAGGCTAGCCTAGCTGAAAAAGTAACCTAATGAAACCCACTGGAACTTGTTCGTTACACTTACAGGATAAATGAATGACCATTGCCAGACGTTTTAAGTGGTGGGGGTAGCCGCCAGACGCCCTCAAAGACCCAACTTTTTCCAGCTAGGCTGGCCTAGCTGAAAAAGTAACCTAATGAAACCCACTGGAACTTGTTATTTACACTTACAGGATATATGCATGGCCACGTTGCCAGACGTTAAGAAGTGGGGGGGGGGGGGGTAGCCGCCAGATTCCCTCAAAGACCCAATTTTACCAGCTAGACTATAGCCCTGGCTGGAAAAGTAACCTCCTGAAACCCACTGGAACTTGTTCTATGTTTGTATCTCACCTGATAAACACTGTCGACATAGTATTCTGGTGTTCTTTCAATAACTTTCCACACTTTTGAGCTAGACCACCAAATTCACTCCTCAGATCATCTAATGATTGCTGTCAAGTGTTAATATTGGTGAAGTCTGACTACGTCAACAGTCAAAAAGTCAATGAACTAGGCATATGCCATTTGAAAATCTCTGTAATCACAAAGTCGATACGTGGACGAGACATCACTTCGCTTTTGCCTTGTTAGATGGTGAATATTTGTAAGCTTCCGTTTCTAATTCATACAGCACCAGCATACATGTCTGAGAATAGCGGTAAAGAAGATTAGAGTCTTTGGCAACAAGTGCAAAATTAAATTCTGTGCCTTATTTGCTAAACAAACGTGGTATAGTGATAGGAGGACAACGACCTGTTAGGCAATATGGCGGACCAATAGCTCTATATTATTAGTGCTATAGAATAAATGACAATGATGTAGTTCTGAAGCATACTTTTCATCAGATGCTTTTGCAATGACTCAATGTATACTTTTAATCGAACTAATATATCCATGACTTGCTCGTGAATTACGGCAGAACGATTCGGTGAGGAAAGTTTTCTGTGATGTCATTACGGAAGAAGTGAACGTGTCAATATTTTGCTATTTGTTCCATAATTAATTCTGAAGTGGTTAAATGTATTTTCCTAAAACATTTTTTCTTTTATATAATACCTACGTTGCAGCCAAATGCCTATTCGTTCAAAAAATGCGGGCCATGTATTCAAAGGTCAAAGATCATAGGTTAATGGAAGTAGGGCATACATTGTACAACATTTCACTAAGTTGTTGGTTGTTGTTGTTGTTGTTGTTTTTTTTTTTGGGGGGGGGCATGATTCAAAGTGTCCTAAAACCTTGTATAATACTTGTATTTAGTTTTGTAGTCACGACTCTTGCTATGTATGAATCAACACTCTTCCCGCTCATACAAATGCAGCCGTTTCAGGGAAATAATTATGATAATGATTGGTAATGCTGAAGTGGTTCATAACATTCCATTGATACTATGTATAGAACAGAAAGTGAATTTGACAATGGTATATATATGATATCCGCAATTTACTCTTTGACAGGTTCTATCATCCGATTAATAATGTATAAATTGAATATACAGTAGTCCCCTATTCAGTAACGACAGGTTAAGTTAGATAAGCTGCATTAATTTTGCACGCGACCATGGCGTTATAGCCAAATATGATTGAATTCTGTAAATCTGTGTGCCTGCACAGGATTGGAAAACGAAACAACTTTCTGTGTATAGAACAACGAAACAGAAACTGGTGCATACATTATTCTCAGTCACTTTGTTATGCATAATGATGGTTTGCTCATTGCAGTTCCGGAATCTCAGCTCGAGGGACTCGGATTGATCCCAAATCAGTCGGCATGCGTGTATCACCCAAAACAATATCTGAACACAATTATAACTGCAGTCCTCCATAGTCTCTATTGGTTGCCGTATCAAGTTTGATTTTCATATTATTTACAGTACCTTGCATTTAAATGTTTTCATCGAAATGCCCGTATACGGTATGCGTATCTCAGTTAACTCTTTAAATCATAGTGATACGTGCCAAGAATCTCATGTTTTCAATAAGCGTGAACTCCAAGACATGTCGTGATAAGGACTTTAAGACAATTGGCATCGTCATTATAAAACGAATTCCCCTTTTACAAGACACGTTTTAGATTTCAGATAGAAATATGGATTCGTTTGAATGCATACAAACAGCTTCTTAAATCCTCTTACATTTTGTTTTTAAGATATGGTGTATACTTTAGAAGTGTAAGAAGCATGCTCTTGTTTTAGAGGCTTTGAGTACTGGTAAGAAGCATATGTTATTCTTATAGATTATGTGAATAAGTACGCATTCAAGGACGATTTGAATAAAACGTATCCAGACAACTGCATATCATATTTTCACCTCTTCCTTTTAATTCATGCAGATGTATACTCTTGCCGAGAAGGTTAACTGTTTGATAGATATAGTGCTCACCTTATTGAAAAGGTAATTGGGTAAATTTTTGGTTTCAGTATATTATTCAAACACAACTAAGTTAACTTTTACATTAACATTTTCACAACTCACAAATTCCACACGCACACACATTTCATGATTCACAAGATCCAAGTAACACTAATCCTATTTACTTTGCAGAGTGCAACAACAACATAAGTTATATACTGAGCAAATAGGCTTACATCAGTTCGCACTATTCAAGGTTTAGAGTAGTTAAGGAACTAAATCGTACCCGATTATGTGATGCTAAGTTGCACCTTGAGATGATGGGCAATATTGCCCCTATAAAGGAGCGGGCAGTGACACTGACTTGCTCCTTTAAAGGAGCAATTTTGCAGCAGTCATGGAGCAAATAAGCACCACATAGGTGCAACATCATACCAATAAGGCACAAGATTGCACCCTCAAGAGAGGGTACATTCTTGCATCCTTCGGGCATAAAGTTGCACCTAAAGGTACGAGGTTGCGCCTTTTTCAAGGGGGCAAAGTTGCTCCCGAGGGTGTAACTTTCATCCTTTCTTGCGGGTACAAAGTAGCACCCAAAGTTCCAAGATTGCACCCTCAAAACAAGGCACAATCTTGGAACTTTGGGTGTTTCTTTGCACCCTCACGAAAGGATGTAAAGTTGCACCAAGATGTAAAGGCTACACGGGGTGCAAAGGTGCGCCGAAAGGTAAAGGGTGCAAGATCGCACCCTCAAGAAAGGTGCAACTTAGCACCACTTAGTGTGGGTGGAAAGATGCACCCTCAAGAAGAGGTGCAATCTAGCACCACTTAGTGTGGGTGGAAAGATGTACCCAAGGGAACATTTTCGCACCCTCAATAAAGGGTTCAACTTTGCACCCTCTCTGCAGTATTATTTTATACACACGTGAATTCCTTGTTCCTGTGAGCTACGTTTAATATGAGCGTGACCCAGTATTAGACACGTGTCAAGCCTTTGCAGACACATAATTTTTTTCTTCAGATTGTTTAAAGGTCATTTAAAACAAATTTAAATATGTATTTATTTCTTTTAAGTTAAGAGGAGCAAATGTGGAGATCATGACCTGTGATACATGTTACGGGAAGTCTATATCTTTATGTGTACTCGTTGTTTTTTTCAACTACAAGGAATTACCTATGAGCTAATTGGATAAAGAAGCTGAGCATTCCTTTTTTTTCACCAGTTAATGTCAGTGCTGGTGTATTATTCTTGAAAAGTTGGCATCTAAATGTCCTCCAAACCAAGTACTCACTGTATAAAATTATATTCCTGTGAGTTACGTTTCTTATGAGCATGACAGATCTGTAGACACGTGTCATAGTGGTTACAAATACTAAGTTTCCTTTGCTTTTATCGTTATCACGAAGTGATTTTGAACAATTTCAGATGTTCTGGTTTTTTCAATTTCGTTACGAGAAGGCAATAATGATTTCATGTAAAACATGTTAAGGAAAGTTGATAGTTTGGTTATTTTATCATTACTCATCTTCGTCTTCTCAACAAGAAGATGGTACACATGAGCTCATTTGCTAAAGAATTTGAAGGATGTTTAATTGCTGGTAGCCACGTAGGGGCTTTTGTCATAACATTTTGCATCTTAATCCCTCGAAACTAAGTACATGCAGTATTAGTTTATAGATAACATAATATTTTTGTTGTTGCTGTGAGCTTATTCATATGAATTTTAGACATGTTTCTCATATGTTTCTGTCATATGCTTTACTGAAGAACAGCAAATGTTGAGTTTATTGGCAAGAGAGGTTGATCATTACTTTACATTTAAGTTCATTGAAGTGCCGGAGCATAAACTTGTCTTGAAATATTAGCATCCAAAACCCTCCAAACCAAAAACGTGCAATACTAGACACGACAGGAATTCCTTGTTGTTGTGAGTTATGTTTCTTAAAAACACTGATTTTTTCTGCTTTTGCAATGTACTATGTTCAAAAACACTCTTGAACAATTTTCAGATTTCGTTTCTTTCTTAAGAGAAGAAAACGATGAGGTCATGTGAAGCATGTTCCTATAAGTTTTATTTTGTTAATAATTTTTCTTTACCCATCTCCTCAACCGTAAGGTGATACGGTACCTAAAAAGTCATAGGCCAAAGGTGTTGAGCTTTACTTCCCCTTTTTAAAGTAAATTTAAGAGCTGGGGCATTATTTTCAAAAAAGTTGGCATTTTAAGCTTTGTACACCGAGGACGAGTCTTACTGAATGGATTTCTTGTTGCAGTAGAATTGTATTTTTTTATGAGCTTGATGGAGTATTAGACAATTGTATAAAGTGTTTGCAAAAACTGTTAATGGGTTTTGCTAATGTCCAAAGAGTTCATTTGCCAATTTTGATTGTCTTTTGTTTTAATCATCAGATGTTTGTTTTATCATGGTCATAGAGGAAAGTTAATTTTTAAAAAAAGCCTTCATATAAGAAGAGATACTGTAGGACACAATTTTATCAAAAGTTGTGATTTTCAACATTTCCAAAATGCAATTGATGAATATTTCTCCCCAGGACACAGAAAGAAAGTAGTTTTTGGTTTTGTTTTTTTTTTTCACGTCAGTATGTTATAATACCCGCGGGTTTACGCCCATCCCACCAATTTCCATCCGGATACTGTACCCGGCCCTGATTTTTTTGTTTTTTGTTTTTTATTTTTGTTTTACACTGCAAAGAAAATGAGAACACTGATGTTTGAGAAAAATCCTGACATGTTTGATTGGGCAATTCTTTTTTTGATGTCTATTATCCTTCCCAAATAAGTTTTTTGGTTATCACTGAGGACAAATACAGACACCCTATTTCTTCTACAAAAACCACAGCACTGTATATTCTCATATTTCTACAGTATTTCGTCTCAACACTTGCCCTATTGATATTTCAAAGCATGTTTCCCTTTGCGCTCAAGAAACTCCCCCATTAAAGGAGACCTCCGGGTGATTCTCAGATTTTTACATTTGTACAACTATGAATTAGTTATACTGAGGACAGAGTTTCAGAATTTGTGATGATTGGGATGAAGAATAAGAATATGTTCAAAAAATAGAACAAATTGCAATGAACAAGGATGATGACATGGGAGAGTCGCCATAAGAATGCATGAGTTGGGGCTCAAGGAAGCAGAACAAAAGAATAAGGCATGCATAGATTATAGACAGGTGAACTCGCAAGCAAGCGGTATTGTTATGGAATTACACTGCTATCATTTCTGAAATATGTGAACCTTATAGCTGGTAAAATTGGGTCTTTGAGAGCGTCTGGGGGCTACGCCCCACCACTTAAAGCGTCTGGCAACGGTCATGCATTTATTCTGTAAGTGTAAGAACAAGTTCCAGTGGGTTTCATGGGGTTACTTTCCTAATTTTCAGCTAGGCTATAGCCTAGCTGGTAAGAGTTTGGTCTTTGGGGCGTCTGGCGGCTATTGTCTGGCAACAATCATTCAATTATCCTTTGAGTGTATCACAAGAACAAGTTCCAGTGGGTTTCAGGAGGTTATTTTTCCAGCTATATATAGGCTAGTCTAGCTGGTAAAATTGGGTCTTCGAGGGCGTCTGGCGGCTACCCCCCCCCCCCCCCCCCCACCACCACCACCATTTAAAACGTCTGGCAACAGTCATGCATTTATTCTGTAAGTGTAAGAACAAGTTCCAGTGGGTTTCATGGGGTTACTTTCCTAATTTTCAGCTAGGCTATAGCCTAGCTGGTAAGAGTTTGGTCTTTGGGGCGTCTGGCGGCTATTGTCCGGCAACAATCATTCAATTATCCTTTGAGTGTATCACAAGAACAAGTTCCAGTGGGTTTCAGGAGGTTATTTTTCCAGCTATATATAGGCTAGTCTAGCTGGTAAAATTGGGTCTTCGAGGGCGTCTGGTGGCTACCCCCCCCCCCCCACCACCACCATTTAAAACGTCTGGCAACGGTCATGCATATATCCTGTAAGTGTAAAGAACAAGTTCCAGTGGGTTTCACAAGGTTACTTGTTCAGCTAGGCAAGCCTAGCTGGAAAAAGTTTGGTCTATAAGGGCGTCTGGCGGCTACCCCCCACCACTTAAAACGTCTGGCAATGGTCATTCATTTATCCTGTAAGTGTAACGAACAAGTTCCAGTGGGTTTCATGAGGTTACTTTTTCAGCTAGGCTAGCCTAGCTGGAAAAATTTGGGTCTTTAAAGGCGTCTGGCGGCTACCCCCCACCACTTAAAACGTCTGGCAATGGTCATTCATTTATCCTGTAAGTGTAACGAACAAGTTCCAGTGGGTTTCATGAGGTTACTTTTTCAGCTAGGCTAGCCTAGCTGGAAAAATTTGGGTCTTTAAGGGCGTCTGGCGGGTACCCCCCACCACTTAAAACGTCTGGCAATGGTCATTCATTTATCCTGTAAGTGTAACGAACAAGTTCCAGTGGTTTTCATGAGGTTACTTTTTCAGCTAGGCTAGCCTAGCTGGAGTTGGGCCTTTAAGAGCGTCTGGCGGCTACCCCCCACCACTTAAAACGTCTGGCAATGGTCATTCATCTATCCTGTAAGTGTAACGAACAAGTTCCAGTTGTTTTCATGGGGTTACTTTTCCAGCTAGGCTAGCCTAATTTTGGGGGGTCCTTTTTGTGGCTCTCCTGGCCACACCCACCACCGATGACCAGCCAGACGTGCATTTCCATACTCAGGGGCATATGTACTAAATTGCTATACACATAAAAATTGGTAACCTTTTCAGCTAGGCTGACCCCCGCTGGCTCCCGGACTAACACCCTTACTACCGAGTGGTAACACACCATGTGCTAAGCCTAGGTGCAAAAATTAGTAAACACCTTATTAAGCTGACACCACGGTTAAAATCTCCAATAATTTCACCCTCGGTCCACAGAGACTTACCTGCGATTCCAGTATTTTGCTGTATTGTCTGATCTGTGCATAATGCCCTCGCGCTGTCTATGTCGGTGAGACAAGCACCAAATTCCGGATGTGCTTTGATAATCACAAATCGTCCATCTTGAAAAAAACGGACCGACCTTCCTGTTGCCAAACACTTCCACCTCCCCAGTCACTGACGGATGTCAGAGTGTGCATCTTCGGGGGAGGTTACAAATCAGCAGAGGAAAGAAAACTCGCCGAGTTACGGGTAATCGTTAAGAGTAAAAGTTTTTAAAGGGGAA
This sequence comes from Diadema antillarum, assembly GCF_040938485.1. Lineage (NCBI taxonomy): Eukaryota > Metazoa > Echinodermata > Echinoidea > Diadematoida > Diadematidae > Diadema > Diadema antillarum. The sequence goes on along the minus strand of NW_027272075.1, from coordinate 969,832 downwards.
GGGTTAAACAGGGATTTATCCATTCTAAACGGTTACTCGTTCTTCCTTTATAAAGAGAGGAATTAGTCATGGCGCGGATTTTAAGATATTTTTCAAAATATCTCTCTAATTGATAATAGTTTACGCTTACACTGATGTTAAGAGAAATTATTGGGCTATTCTGTTTAAGATTATATCATATTATCATTATTTTATAAGTAAAAGTTACAATTAAATGTCTCAATTTTTTATGCCTCCGCCACGAAGTGGTGCCGGAGGCATTATGTTTTCGGGTTGTCCGTCCGTCCGTCCGTCCGTCCTTCCGTCCGTCCTTCCGTCCGTCCGTAATGAATTTTGTGGACAGGGTAACTACCAAAACCTTTTGAGGTATCCTAATGAAACTTGGCATGTATGTGTATTAGGGGGTGAAGTTGTGCCTATCAACTTTTGGGTGCACATGCTCAAGGTCAAAGGTCAAAAGGTCAAGGTCAAATGCTTAAAATTTTATAATTTCCCCCATATCTATGCAATGCCTGAAGATATTTTCTTGAAACTTAGTGTATACATGTACTACCCAATTAAGATTCTCTGGTGAAAGTTTGGGGTCATGAGGTCAAAAGGTCAAAGGTCAAAAGGTCAAGTAAAATGTTAAAATTTCACTTTTTTCTCTGTATCTTGGAAATTGTTCAAGGTATCTTCATGGAACATAGTGTATATGCATCTACTGACTGGCAGTGGTTATCTAGGGAATTTAGGGTTCATGGGGTCAAAGGTCAGGGGTCAAAGGTCAAGGGCAATACTTCAAAATCTTACTATTTTCCTTATATTTATGCAATGCCAGCAGGATATTTTTTTTTTTAAACTTGATGTATGCATGTCTAACCCAATAGAGATTCTCTGGGATTTTTTTTTTGCCAAGAAGGTCAAAGGTCAAAAGGTCAAAGATCAAGTGAAAGTGCTGAACTTACTTTTTTCTCCATATCTCGGAAGTGGCTCAAGTTATCTTGAAACTTAGTACATGCTGAATTTATGTATGTTCTGCCTGACAGTGCTTCTCTTATAAATCAAAGGCCAGATGAAAATGATAACAAATTACTGTTCAATACAGAAATTGCACTTTTTCTCCATACCTTGAAAATTACTCAGTGCATAAACTTATGAAATGGTCAAAGTCAAGTTAAAGTTCTTAAATCCCCAAGTACATGCTCTCCAATTCATCCAATTAAACATAGGTCAAGGAAGGTAAACATTCAATACATTTGTGACAAACATGTCATTTTAATATTTTGCCAATTTTGTGAAAATGTAATCACACATTGTCCACATGTACTATAGACCTATTAGGAGAATCATGCATTATGGCGGAGGCATACCAGTCGCCATAGCGACATTTCTAGTTTTACAATGAGTTTACTCAGATTTTGTTCTATTCTATAATAAGAAAGATGGCTTCACACTGTCATTATCATTAACGGTTGGCACTATGCAATCAATATTATACTTGCATGTTTAAATCCGATTAGAATGCAGTGAGACACTGTATTGTGGCTTTTTTAATTGATAATTTCACCCGCTCCACAACTGGAATTCTGAAACCGACTTCCTCTTATTGATGATTACTGTATACTACAGTCTCCATCAGTGTAAGTCATGAAACAGCTCAATTGTGTGAGCGTTCTTTAAATGGTTCCTGATTTTATCTATTATTTTTTAACTTATGGTACGCTAATAAGTACAGTTATTCGGTATCTCATCATTGCTGAGATAAAACAAAGGGATATGACGCTCCAATTGAACACCGTTGTTACGGAATAAACCTGTCAATGCTGTCCTCCTTGTGCGTGCCGTGACTACATTGCGTCTACATGGCAACATCACTGTAAAGGGCGGGCACTCCAGCCGAGTCTCATTGCAACTTAGTCTGTCTATGAGTGGGGACAGTACCGCCCACACTGTACTTCACTTAAAAGCTCCTTTGCGCAGCCCGAGGACGTGTCCACGTCCTCCTCCACCTTCAAGTCCTGCAGCGATGGGAAAGGGGCGAAAACGGCAGGTGAAATATGTCACTGGCAGACTTAGGGAGAGCACTGCTTGCTCCACATGGAGAGGGGCCTAGAAAAGATGGCCCAACCAAAGCTCGTCTCCTCTGACCTGGTTGGCTTACCGCGGCCAACGGGCATCTTCCAAGCGGTAGAACAAAATAGAATAAGAGGGTCTCACCTCCTTCAAAAGGTGTACACAAACTCAAGTTAGCATGCTGGAACGTCAGAACAATGCTGGACATAGAAAAAAAAACAGAGGAAAAACTCGGCACCCAACACCAACCAACCGATTTTCCCGTGTTTCACATTGAAAATGCATTTCCACGCTATTTCATATATGTTATCTATATCGGTCATTCAACTAGGCAATCATTCTTATGTGCAGGGATAATGAGACAAAGAGTGAGAGTGAGAGAAAGAGAGAGAAAGCGAGAGAGAGAGGGAGAAAGAGTGTTAAGACGGGTGTCAATGTTATGCGAGCCGCGCCATCGATGACTGAGACCATCAGTTTATTTTTTTTTGCATGTTAATTCTAAGCTAGGTAAATAAAGAAAAGACAGAAATTAGCTACAGTACCGGGAGTGTGTTGCAGATGTTTTTCATTTCAAGTCCCTTTAATTGTATCAAATACTTAAAATGCCTCGAAAAGGAGTGCCGTAGCTTAGTAGGTATTTTACTGTAGAGAGTTGGATCCTTTCGTTGCAGACAGGGGCGGCGAAGCCGTGGGGGCCGTGGGGGCTCGGGCCCCCACACTTTTTGTGCACCATACAAAGGAATACATAAGGTGTCATCACTTTGGGCCCCCACACTTTTTTTTTCAACCCGGAAGTACGTAAGTGGCACTAAAATAGAAATAGATAGAGATCTTGAAGTATGGCGGCGGTAAGGTTAAGTGTTTTCTCTGAAGACCTTTTTTTTATAACACCCGGAAATCGGACTTTTGAAAACACTGCGCCGGCCCTGGCAGATACCATTTTGATTTCGTCGGGAGGACACTCATTTTAGCTCCGTGGCAGGAAATCCACCAGTCACACCCAGGCGCCAGTTGGCACGATATTTTAACCGGAGGTCTATTTCGTTTGCGGCCAGGAGCCGTCCACCTTATACCTTCAGCCTTGATACAGTTTAATCAGAGCTCAATTTTGTTTGCGGCCAGAAGCCGTACTCCAACAGCCTTTTTGCAACTTTACAGCAGACAGGGCGAAGAGGCGTTTTGGTCATAATTACACCGGTCATTGATGGCGCCGAGGCCGAGTCTACTCCCAGGCAGACGCATTCCCCGCAGAGCGACTGTGTACGCCCCTTACTAGGGAGAACCTTTGGACGCCAGTAACTGTATGGAACGCGGGTCCCTCGCGACATTTTGGAGCTGGACCATGCAGGGAGAGTGCGTTCCACCTCAACTTCGAAATCCACGGACGGTCTACCCACGAGGTTATGTGCTGGAAGTGAAAAAATGTTGACCATTAAATTGACGACTCAGGTGAAAGATGAACTGCGGGAGTGTATGCCACCCCATAGACTTGATTTAGAATGCTGTGAAGATGTGGTTTGATATTCCGAGGTGAATGTAATGTGAACACAGTTCGAATATTGGTACTTCCATAATCAATAATAATTGTGGGTTAGTACAGAACCCTGATGTTAACGGAAGCAGTGTAGTAGAAGACGAATACTATAACCGCGGGAAACCGTCGTGCGTGGAGGCTGGTCACCTCAGGATCAGCACTACGGTGATGTGAATATGATAGTGCTGTGTCTGATAGTGATATTGATAGTGATAGTGAATTGCTAGTGATGTCGTTAAAATTATTCGGAAAAAGGTGATAAGTCGAAATCACAGGTGAAACCGGACCAAGCCAAGGTCCCGTTCACACAGTTGTGGAACATAGGTGGTGTTGTAATTTAATTAATCTCACACAGAATTTTGGCTTTGTATTTTATGTTGGTCACAACCCCTTGATTTCGGTTTTGTAAATACTTCACAAATTGTTTTAATAAAGTGTACATAAAAGTGAACGGCACGAGTGTGATCGAGTTATCATTTAAGTCCGCCCATGTGACACCGTGCAACAGCTGCAACCGCGCCTGCCTGTCCCGCATCGGACTCATCAGTCACTCTCGCGCCTGCAGCAGACGTGGACTTCCTTTCATATTCGTTCGCGAAGCAAAGCCATACTACTATACTATATAAAAAAGAAAGAAAGAAAGAAAGTAAACACTTTTTCAAGTTCATGTTTCTCATAGACCACTTGGCTAATAACGGTGTTTTATATACCATGTTAAAGGTAATTTGATTGGCTATCAACCTAGCAGGTCAATTAAAAGGGAAACTTTACGCATGATTGAACACATTTGTTTTTCTCTTCCAAGGCACAAAAGTAAAAATTGCAAAAATGGATAAGTTGTTATTGAAGTGTGTATGCTCTTCCATATAACAATGACAACAAAAGACAAATTCAAAATAATAAAATTCCAAATTGATTCACAAACATCAACCTATGATCTCTATAATGTCTCTGTAACCCTCCAAAGATAAAGAAAGGCAAAAAGTAATGGAGGAAAGTGAAGAATCTTCAGTCAAATCCATAGTGAAAAGACATAAGAAAAAAAGTAATGGTAACAAAGAAGGTTACATTTGAAACGTTATTCCAAATTAAGAAAATTTGAAATAACATTTGGTTCTTGAATTTGTCTCATGCATTCTTAAATTCCTTGATTAAAGGTGAAATGAAGAAATTCTGTCGATTTTATCACCTTTCCGGATTACTTCCTATGTTATTTAACGTGTGAAGTGATAGAAAATTCTTATTTTCCACATTCAGTTTCACCACTTTGTATTTGTTTTAGAATATAAAGAAAAACGAGAGAACGGAAACCTATTTCGGCTATTCTCATTGCGTTAAATTGGTCTTTTGTTATTATTGCTATCTTGGAGGGCATTTGCAAATAAATTTCAATATGTCAATTTTTGCAGTTTTTACTTTTCTACCTTGGAAGACAAAACCAAAGGTGTTCACTCATGCGTGAGGTTTCCCCTTTTATAACCCTACCAGTACCGGCCGCACAGAAACGCTGTTAGTGGGAGGTTTGTTAGCGCTATCAAGTCACTAACAAATCAGCCACTAACAGCTCGATCAAAATGACCGCACAGAAAGCGCTGTTAGAGCGCTGTTAGACACGTGCGCTCTTACGGTGCTGTCAGTGGATTTGAGCCATTGATCTATGCGATTTTTGCGTAATGGTCTATTTATAGATTGATGCATCTTGTTGATGCAGCGGCAGCACTACGCAGTGCATTGTTGTCTTCGTGAGTGGCGTGTATTCATATCTGTACACAGTTCGATATTATCCGTTCATTGTCGCCTTCTTTAGAGCATGGCCGGCGCGCGTCTTTATTTTTCCCACATAAGTTCCGGACCCCAAGTCTACATGATATGAATATTCATGACTTACGTCTTCGGATTAAGAGTACGCATGCGCGTGGACTTTTTTTATTGCGGCGAGGAAAAGAGAAAATGAATAAGAGTATACGCATGAGTACAGGCAAAGATGCATACCATCAATCAGAGTTCATCTTGTCGCTCGCTGTCGAACTAATTTTAGTAAAGGGTAATTCAGGAGTGATTTTTTCCTAAGTTTTTAAAGCTTGTTAGATTTAATCAGTATGCCACTGGCATTTTTGGTATTGACAACTCATAAGACATTGACGTTTTGGTGATGGTGGGTGGTAGCAGTGATGATGTGCATGACATTGATATTAAAGGCATTGGTTAATATTGTGCTCATTAAAAAAAAAATTGAGCTGCATGGTCCTCAGTGCTATCAGAATATTGCATAGGGTGCTAAAATTGAGCTGTAAAAATATGCTTCAAAGTTATCATTTAGTGCTTCAAAAAAGCGAAAACTTGAAACATAACCTCCATAGACTACTGTGCTGGAATTATTATAGTAGGCGATACTAAATACAATTTTCATAAATATTTTGATAGTTAATGAGTTACTTTCATTATTTTTGCATTCTTGGTTGTTTTTTAATCCTTCTGAACATAATTAGATAGGTCAGGCAGCTCAGTTTTAGAATCTTTTAAATCGATCATCCACAATGTTAACCAGTGGCTTTAAGTTGATTTGGACGATTGTTATAGGTTGTAATAGATTGTGATTACGAAGATCATGACTGATAATTCATCATTCGCCCCATTTCGCTGACATATATTTGCTGTAAACTAATGGAGCACGTTTTAGCCAGCAAAATTATGAAGCACGGGGACGAAAATAACATCATTTTTCCCCTGCAATATGGCTTCCGTAAGAACATGTCATGTGAACAACAATTACTTGGTTTCACAAGCGATTTACATAGGAACTTGGATGCAGGACGTCAAACGGATGTTATAGTCATGGATTTTTCAAAAGCTTTTGACAAGGTTGGGCATGAGCGGCTTTTACACTGCAAAAAGTCCGGTGTTAAATAGTGAACACCGAGCTGGTGTTAAATTTTCGGTGCTCATTTCTGGTGTTAAATTAACACCTCCGGGTGTCATTTCCAAATTTTAAACTGGAAGAGTTTCTTAGTAACTGCACTTCTTGTTGAAATGTAAACTCAAGAAACATTAAAATACTAGATTTTTGATGTGAAAATAAATTTACACCACAGTAACACCAGCTGGTGTGGTCTCTTATTGAAGCTGGACGGGTGTTAGATATTAACACCAACAAATATCAAATCAACACCATGTCAGAGTACAGTGTCAAAATAACACCAGGTACAGTGTCAAATTAACACCACGAAGTGTCAGGTGAACACTTTTCAACACCATCACAGTGCATTTTCAACACCTGTGGGTGTGGTCCTTTATTGAAGTTTGATCGGTGTTAGATTTAACACCACGGGTGTTAAATCTAACACCGATGTTTTTACAGTGTACGTAAACTGGACTACTATGGTATCAGTCTGAAATGGATTCAAAGTTTTCTCAATGGAAGAAGTCAGAGGGTTGTTTTGGATGGTATTAAATCTTCTTCAGTAGCGGTAGGATCTGGAGTGCCTCAGGGGTCGGTTCTTGGGCCTTGCTCTTTCTACTTTACATCAATGACTTGCCCGATGGTCTCGCGTCAAAGGTTCGCCTTTTTGCCGATGATGCAATTTCTTACATGACCATCGACAATCAACATCATACGCAAAATCTTCAAGAGGACCTAAACAAAATTGGTGACTGGGCGAAAAAATGGATGATGGATTTGAACACAGATAAGTGTAAGGTTTTGACAATATCCAGGAAAAGAAGTAAGGTGCAACACGTGTATCATCTAAATAACGCCCCTCTTGAATCTGTTGAATCCGTGAAGTACTTGGGTGTAACCATCACTTCTGATTTGAAGTGGACCCAACACATTAACAATACTGTCAATAAAGCCAATAACGTGCTTGCATTTCTAAAACGCAATCTCCGCATAAAATCTGATGTTAAAGCCACAGCTTACAAAACGTTGGTTCGACCAATTGTTGAGTATGCTTCCACAGTTTGGGACCCATCTACCAAGAACCCAATCCACCAAGTGGAAATGGTCCAGAGAAGAGCTGCGCGATTCACTTTAAATCGCTACCATAACACCTCGAGTGTCACCAAAATGCTACAAGAACTTAATTGGACCACTCTGGAACAGCGCAGAGAAAATGACAGGCTAATTATGATGTACAAAATACACAATAATCTCACTCCTCTTTCAGCACAGGACTATATCATCAAACAGGCTACTCAGTTAACGAGAGCCTCGCAACCACACTCCTACCAGGTACCATATTCGAGAACTGAATCGCATCGCCATTCGTTCTTCCCAAGAACTGTAAGGAACTGGAATTCCCTGTCGTCAGAAATTGTTTCAGCGCCATCTGTGGGATCATTTCGAAACCGTCTAACGGTTGATCACAGTGGCTAGTATTTTCGTCAAATTTTCTATGTGCTTGTAAATATCTGTAAATAAATTGTATTATCATGTAAATAGCACCAGTCTGCAAGAATCTTCAGTCTATTGAAGGAGGCAGACTTAATCAGAAGAAGAAGAAGACAAGATGCCAAACAATATCATCATAAAGATCATTAGAATAATGTATCATAGTCATCATCATTATAATCCACATCATTCATCATAGTCATATAGAAGCACCAGCATCATTGCCATCATAATTAGCATCATCATCAACACGACCATCGACATAAAAACCATCAAAATCAACATTAACATAGAACATCAATATTAACACAGAACATCAACATTAACATAGAACATCATCACGATCATTATAATAATCATGATTCCTCACCACTAGAACAATCATCAACATCAATGTCATCAGCATTATCATCACCACTACCATCACCACCATCATCATGAAAGAGAAAATAAGCATATAATTATACAATGTATGCAATTTATCATTTGCAAACAGTCAGTAATCAGCTGACAGTGTGCATCCTTGCATTTAATGTAGGCTACATTTGACACATTTGAGAAACAAAGACTTTCATTGTATACAAGTTATCCTCTCATGAGGACGATTGAATCAATGAGGAACCTCCAAAAGTCACCTAGTATTTCACTCTTTAGCAAAGTAAAGCACTTTTCACAGCGGTTACTTATCCAAACCTACACATGAATATGACTATATTATACTTATCGACTCAACTGCTATACCTACTGTACACTGTACTAGTAAACATGCGCGCGTTCTGCAGACTCAATACGCGCTACCACTGCCACACGTACGCATAGGCTGTTATGTGGGTTACAGCTTGTTACGCGAAGGTTCGTTATTCCGAAGGCTCTTCAGTCCGAAGATTCGTCATTCCGAAGGTTCGTTATTCCGAATTTCATTTTCGGATTAACAAATCTTCGGAATAACGAACCTTCGGAATAACGCCACAAATGTTCGGATTAACGAACCTCTAGGTATAGGGAATTTGTGTGTTTCGGATTAACGAACCTTCGGAATAACAAGCCTTCGGAATAGCGAACCTTCGGAATAACGAACAGCACCCGTTATGTGTAGGGCCTACTGTTGTATATATTGACTGCATAGAGTCAACATGGTGGGCTGTCAAGCGCAACCACACAGTGCGTAAGCTCTACTGTAAGCTAGCACCAGCAATTAGATAAGTGATTGTTTTCTAATCTCTAAATTTCTATCGATTTCTAGGATACTGACTATCCTCAACTCCTAAAAACGTGAGTATACATCGTAAATTCGGGTAAATTTTAACGGCTAGTCTAGACGAGCATCGTCAGGATCTAGAACTACATTATTATCGCTATTGGGGTACACCCCCGAAACCCCCGAAAACCACGTAGGAATACCACACTCTCACCGCACAGACCAAAGAAAGCACACGTAAACAAATGCAATCGTCGTCAGCCGAATCACGGACCGTATTGCAGATCGGATTAATATTCTTGATGGTTGCTATCGGCAAGCGTGATTACGCTCTTTTCAGAGCGATTTGCGCTCTCCGTGATTGGTTGCCGGTATTCTGTAATTTACCCCCGCTATTATCTCTTGTAGAAAATAGAACATCTAGAAAGAACTTAACCCGACGTTAATAATATTAATAATACTAATCCCCCATACTACAAACAGTACTACTACTACACATAGGAGTGACAGTGACTACAGACCTGCGATGGAATCAACATTGCCAGAACATCAGGAATAAGGCAAGTCGTACACTTGGCCTCGTTCGCAGAACTCTGTCACCATGCTCTAAAGAGGTTAAATCCAGAGCCTACACTGCGTTAGTCCGTCCTCAACTGGAGTACGCTTCAGAGGCATGGAACCCTCACACTGTCACAGCTGTTAACTTACTCGAGCAGGTACAAAGATCAGCGGCTCGGTTCGTTTACTTTGACTACAGGAGAACAACATCCTCCTCAACCTTGGTTTCAGCCCTAGGATGGGACAGCCTCTATTCTCGCCGGCTCCTTTCCTAGTGCTCTCTTTTCCATCGAATACATCATCAACTCGTTTGCATGCCTTTTCCTCAGGGAATCATACCAGCAACCTACTTCGGAAGACATGACCACCCAGCCAAATATGTCATACCCAAAGCTACAATAGACACATTCAAATTTGCAACTTTCCCAAGGTCAATTCGACTATGGAATAATTTACCAGGATCTGTGGTACTCACTCCAAACCCAGCCATGTTCGGAGAGGTTGCACTGCCCTTCATCAACAAGATGCAACCTCCTGCTGGGTCCCACATGCTGTAGAAAGGGACCAATGTTTTAACTTGCACGGACACTCTCGCTTTTATTGTACATGAGACACACACAACCTTGTCACTTTGGCACCTCCACTGGCACATGACACGATTTGCATCCCGGTATAGCTTCCTTGGAGCTGCGAATGGGATTACTGCAACAAGTAACAAGTAACTACCAAAAAAGTACTAGTGCATGCGCACGTTGTGTGTGCAAAAAGCAATGATACAAAAGTTTCACACGCATTTCGCATCCATTATTGATCAAGAACAATTGAGTAAGTTTTTGAGTCCATATAGACCTAACGTTAGATCTAGTCACTTTGATGACGATAAGGCCTATCTTTGATTTCAAGAGTAATTTTAAGCTTGTTTGTTTTTTTACTTACCTCTAACCAGCGTAATTGTTCAGGATCTGCCTCTGATTGTGAATGCGAGCACAACACAATGTTGGAGGTCGACATTTTATTCATTTTCTCTTTTCCTAGCTCGCCGCGATATAAAAAACAGTCCACGCGCATGCGTACTCTTATTTTGAAGACACAAGTCATATGAATATTCATATAATGTAGACTTGGGGTCCGGAACTTATGTGGGGAAAATAATTTCGTAGTCGGCGCCACGTTTTCAAAAGTGGGCTAGGGGAGGGGCCCAATTCTGGCTTTCATGAGCTAACAAAAAATAAAATAAAACAAAACAAAACAAAACAAAACAAAAAGGACTTCAGCGCAACATCGGGTGCCACTTCCTAATTTCTTCAGCTGTCAAGCAAAGAAAAAAAAAGGTCTTCAGCGCAGCTTTCTCATTCCACTTCCCGGTTTCTTCGGCTGACAAGCAAAAAAATAAGAAAAAAAAAAAAGGTTTTCAGGGCAAACACAAAGACCTTACCGTGCTCAAAGTGGTGACACCCCATATAGACCCTACTCCTTATGTCGTCCTACGGGTGCAACCCCCCCCCCCCCCCGTTTCCAACGGCCCTGCAGAGCTGTATTTGAATTGATCATAATGGCGCAGAATAAAGTTATTAATTTTTGAAGTTTTTGAAGTCACTGCTGGATAAGAAGACTGCAACAGTGTATAAAACAATGCGTAGGACGATATAAGTAAAATATAAAGAGAATTTCACGAAATTTCCTCGACTTGTCACTGACGTATGTTAAGGGTATAATGCTTAATAAAAAATAATCCCCTGCCTTCTGAAAGAGGAAAGTCAAGTGTTCTTTTATTTTGCGAGAAAAGTGAAAATATGTTGAATTTTCTTTATATTTTCTTTATACCGTTCTACACATTTTTGTTTGTTCATTTCCATCTGAGAAGATGTCTGGATAGCCCATATTCAGCTACGTTAAGTTGGTCTTCTATGGGGTCCAGTTGGATGTGAGGTGGGACCACTTCACCGTGTTAACATGTGACATCCAGCAGTGACTAAGCAGAAACTTAAAAAATTCACAACATTTGAACGGATCGTTCGATTTTCTTCAAACTTTCACTGATGTATCCTCTTGCTGCATTCACTCAATCCGCATTTTTATGAAGATGGTCTTGTCCTTTAAGTTGCAATGATTGTATTTAGGGTATGATACGGTAAAAACAGCACGGGTACCTACTCACTCACCGTAGTGTTCTTTCCCGAGCAAGACCTACAATGTCAAAAAGCAGACCTTTGGAAAACCGATATTTCCTGGAAAAGGTCACTTTTACATTCTTTTTGAAAAGGATCGTATCTTGGTCTCCTTGTGTCGTCATCAGCAAAATCTAAGTCGCCCACTACCCGCCACATTCTTAAGTCTAGGTCGATCTATTTTTAAGTATATCTACATGGTACAAAAAAGGAGACAACTGAAGTTATAGGGAACGCAAGAAATTATTCACTAACATTGTCACTATCGGTGCCCCTGGCACTGTTAGTGAGTTGTTAAAAGAACTTTTGTTAGCTTCTGTGCGGCCTCGCGATGTTAGGCTAACAGCGCTGTTAGTGAATTTGACTAACAGCACGCTTCTGTGCGGCCAAATCGTCGCTATCAGTGCTGTTAGTGCGCTGTTAGCGCTAACAACGTTTCTGTGCGGCCGCCCCAGGTCGATAGCCAATTAAATCATCTTTAATATTGTATATGTCACAATAATTTTCATCAAAATCTTCTATGAAAAATATTAACTGGAAAAAGTGTTTACTTTTTTTTTTTGGCTGAGTGTATATAACAGCAAGCCGTTTCTGCTCGGAGTCAAAGAAGATAGTAATTCACGACAGTAGTAATTAAGGAAACTCCGTGAAAGACATTGTTTTAACGAATTTAGGGCTTTGTCAAGTCAATGGCAAGCTTTATTTTGAAGATGGTGTAAATCCAAATAAAATATGCGTCGTCAGTGGTAGCGCTTCCATAATAAAATACTTACACACACAAGTAGCGCACAATATAGGACGTCACAAAGAATACTAAGAGGGTAGGGAAAATACAGGAAGCGCACGAAATAAGACATCACAAAGAACACTAAGAAAGCAAGGGAAAACAATCCAAGATGGTGCAAGATCGCAGAAGAGGGGGAGGGAGGAAAAAAGAGAAAATAGGAACGAAGATAACAATAGAAATACACAGAGGCAGAGAAAGGGAGAAGAAGTAAAAGAGACAAAAAGAGGGACTATAGACGAACTAGAGATTGTAATTTGTCATCACTGACAAATTAAGGTGATCCGATTTTTTTTAATCAATGATTCGAGTCCTGATAGTGCAAAGTCTCAGCTACAACATATTAAAATCTGAGAGAAATTCACCGAAGCATAAGTAAGATAGTGCTCGATAAAGAGAGTCATGTCAATTTTCACATCTAAAAAATTCCCTCCCATAGAGATAATACGTCATAGCGAAGATAGAAAAAGAAGTACATATGACCTTTGACCCCACTTTGCACAGACAAGATGGCATCTGAGCAAAAAGTAGTTATTTTATGAAATGATTCCTGTAACATGGTCTTTACGTGTGCAAAATATGGGAAAGATAGGACATGTATTCACCAAGATACAGGATGAAACATCTACGACCTTTGACCCTAATTTACATACCCAAGATGGCGTCTGATTAAGTAGTTGTTATTTTATGAAATAATGTTCGTGACATGAACTAAACATGTGCAAAATATGGTGGTGATAGGGTATGTTTTTCTTGAGTTATTGCACATAAAGTTGTAAAAAGAAAGAAATATTACAATACATCGAAGATAAGCTGTAATTTCAACCAAGTTTTTTTACGTGATCCCGACAACGTATGAAAAAACAAAGGGCACACTTACGATAGCCCTACGTCTCAGCTACAACATATTAAAATCTTAGAGAAATTCACAGAAGCATAAGTGAGCTAGTGCTCGATAAAGATAGTCATGTCAATTTTCATTTCCATAAAAATTGCACTCCCATAGAGATTACACGTAAACTGGTCAAATTTGACAAGGTTACCTTCAATCCATTTTTTCGAGGTGATGTCGTCATCTAATCAAAAATATGTAATTACATTTATGAAAGAGCATTTCATAAGCTACAACATATAGAAATTTAGATGAAAATTGGCAAAGGATAAGTGAGATACGCTCGAGTAAACTTGAAATTTGATGACGTCATTTTGAAAATTTACTTTTTTTACTTTATTAAGAAATTTGATATCTTTTAATCATTTTTCCAGCATTGCCAACCCATGAAATGACATGTACAACTCATCAGCTTTTAGAATATGTAAAGAAAATGGGGGGTCACCGTCCATCCTGACGAGTAAAATCGGGTTTAAAATTGGCGTTTTTTTTGGCATAGTTGCACTGTATAGCGCCATTGACGCGCGCGCGGAATTTCAACTTTGACGGGCCCGTATGACGTCATATTGAATCGGATCGACTTGAAACTTGGTAGAAATATTCCTTGACATTTCGGACATCTGATCCGTGTGAAAAAAATTGAAAATTTCTATTTCATATTAGCTGTGCGTGCGAATATGTGTGCGCGCGTACGCGTCCGTCCAATTTTTTCAATTTTTCAAAAAATGCTCCAAATGGTCTGAAACGTGTGCAAAAAATTTTGAGCTCGATTTGAGCATACAAATATTTCAACGCGCGCGTACGCGCGCGTTTTGAGATAAAAATAAATTTTGAGAATATGAGTAGAATTCGCTTGACTTGAAATATATGTGACGTAAATTTCATTGAAATATTCCATTCCATTAATGAGATATGCATGAAAATGTGTTTTCATATAATGACGTCATAGTGACGTCACGGTCGACTGATCACTATGATTTTACTTGTGCTGTCGTCTTTGCGACATGATACATATATGGTATAAGTTTGACATTGAGAGGCAATGCACTTTCTGAGCTAACCTCTGCACAACTTTTGAGGAGAAATAAAGAAAGAAACAAAGAAAGAAGAAAGATTCAGTACAGATACAGAAGGTGATCCGAGAGGATACTCGGATCACCTAATTATAGCTAAACGGGGAAAGAATGAAATGAAACATTCAGTCCATTGGGTTGCAGACATTCAAGGCTATTGATAACCTGTTCCTCGCGAAGTTTGCGGATTTCGTCAGTGTCACCTTGGTGGATCATAATCACGCAGATCTTGAGGTGATTGATTGTGTGCCATATGCGAATGAATAGCAGCACAAGGTTTCTGCTCAAAGTCTACGAAGATATTAGTTCACAACAGAAATAATTAAGGAAACTCCGTGAAAGATGTTGTTTTAACAAATTTTCGCCCGTATCGCTTTGTCGAGTCAATGGCAGATTTTATTTTGAAGATGGTGTAAATCAAAATAAAAGATGCGTCGTCAGTGGTAGCGCGTCCATAGTAATATCCGTACATACCGGGCATTCACACGTACCGAGTTCGCTTAATTAAAAAAAAAATGGTAATTAAGCAACGCAAATCAAGTTTGTAATCAAGCAAATCTGCCCTGTGAATGGAAACTGGAATCGCGGAGGGTGATTTGAAACTTAGGTTACAATTAAGTTTCAACCCACGGTCGGTGATTTGAAACTTAATTGCACACAAGTTTTTAATTAAGTTTGTAATTAAGCAACTCGGTACGTGTGAAAAGGCCTTACGAAAACTAAGAAGGCAGAGAAAATACAAGAAGCGCACAAAATAAAGCGCACAAAATTAACACTAAAAAAGCAGGGGAGCACACGTCACAATGGAAGCTAGTGGAAGATCGCAGATGAGGGGAGACAGAGAAAAAAAAAAGATTATAGGAAGGAAGATAAGAATACAAATATACAAAGGCGGAGTATAGTATCAACTAAGCTACATCACTTCCCGGTTCTAGAGAAGAAGATTTTTAAAGATTCCCTTGGGGGGGGGGGGGGGGAGGGGAGGGGGGTATGGTGTATGGTGTAAAACAAGAGATCCTCACCCCCCTAGGGATGCTGCCTGCCAAGTTTGGTGAAAATCCTTCATGAGGTTTTCAAGACGATGATCGTAATAGCTAACTTGAGCCTTTGGCTCAGGTGAGCTTAAATTCAATACATTTCTGTCATTCTGTCAAGAAAAGTGTATAATTTGATGAAAAATGGATTTAGCACCTTTTTGAAAGACAGTCTTTAATCATATCTAAGTTATCTATCGTCAGTAATCTCTCATACAAAATGTTTATGTCAATGTGTGACAAAGGAATGATATGAAATAGCAGTACACGTGCACAGCTAACAAACACACAAAAAAGAACTTTTGTTAAAACAAAGTACTTCTGTTAGAAATTCATTTGCATTCTTTTCTGCAACATTCGCAGTCTAGATCAGCACTTCATAAATCTTTTTAGGGGACTGTGCATTTTTTGAGGAACTCTTGCTGGCAAAATTTGACTGAGCATATAGTCTTAATCACATTGAATATGGTGTACGATTCAATGAACGTACGATTTAATGAATGTACGATTTAATTAATGTATTTTTATCATCATTTTAATTCAATTATCAGTCCAGAGAAATAAAGTCCTTCGATTGGTTTATTCATGCATAGATGCCAAGTGTTTATGAAGTTCATGCACTTCTCTCATCAACGTCTCAGAATCTTCCAGTGACAAAGCAGGCAGCGCATATGGCGCGCCGTTTGACCAATAAAGCCGCGATAAACAGTGTTTATCGAGCGAAAAACACTGTTTTTTTTACTAGTTTTTTGATAAACAGTATTTATCACGAAAAACTCTGTTTATCGGTCGATAAACCTGAGTTTTTCTCGATAAACACTGTTTATCACTTGATAAACAGTGTTTTTCTCGATAAACACTGTTTATCGGCGTAAGTGTATTGTCGAACACAGTGTTTATTCACGAAAAACTGTTTTTCGCTCGATAAACACTGTTTATCGCCGATAAACAGTGTTTTTCGGCGATAAACAGTGTTTATCGGCATTATTGGTCAAACGGCGCGCCGTTCGACCAGTAATGCTGATAAACTCTGTTTATCGAGCGAAAAACACTGTTAATCAAGTGATAAACAGTGTTTATCGAGAAAACTCTGTTTATCGACCGATAAACAGAGTTTTTCGTGATAAACAGTGTTTATTGATTATCGCCGATAAACAGTGTTCATCACGAAAAACTCTGTTTATCAGTTGATAAACAGAGTTTATCACTCGATAAACAGTGTTTATCACGAAAAACTCTGTTTATCGGTCGGTAAACTCTGTTTTTCTCGATAAACAGTATTTTTCTCGATAAACAGTATTTTTCTCGATAAACACTGTTTATCGGCGATAAACAGTGTTTATTGTCGAAAAACAGTGTTTTCTCGATTAACACTGTTTATCACTTGATAAGCACAGTTTTTCGCTCGATTCCCTTATCGCCGATAAACAGTGTTTATCGAGAAAAACTCTGTTTATCAGTTGATAAACAGAGTTTATCACTCGATAAACAGTGTTTATCGCGAAAAACTCTGTTTATCAGTCGATGAACAGACTTTTCTCGATAAACACTGTTTATCGCCGATAAACAGTGTTTATCGAGAAAAACTCTGTTTATCAGTTGATAAACAGAGTTTCATCTTGATAAACACTGCTTATCACTTGATAAACAGTGTTTATCGTCAATAAACAGTGTTTGTCACGAAAAACTCTGTTTATCGGTCGATAAACATAGTTTTTCTCGATTAACACTGTTTAACACTTGATAAACAGTGTTTTTCGCTCGATAAACACTGTTTATCGTCGATAAACAGTGTTTTATCGGCATTATTGGTCAAACGGTGCGCCATAAGCGCACGCGGAATAGTCAAATTGATTGGTCTATTCTGTATCTGTCATCCTCTTTCCAGGAAACAGTGGAACAAATTGCAGAGATCGAGACAGACGACGTTGGATTCCCGCTGCAGCCTGTCCGCATCATCGACTGTGGAATAAAGGCCGTGCCAAATCCATATCACTTGCCTCACCCAGAAAAAGAAGCTGCGTCCACTGCCGACGACAAAAAGTAAGGTGCCGTCTAAGGAAGAAAGATGTCCATTTATCTAGCTGAGGTACCGCACTACTTCTGCTGCAAAGAGCCAGTCTCTTTGTTATATCATGGAAGTCAAGTTATTCGAATAAATCCTGTTTGTTTCCTACGTTTGTGCTTTTAGACTGTCAGATACAAGTTCACCTTGCACGTGCGCTCATGGCATTTGTACTCTTCAATTGCAGATGGTATCGTAATGAGTCTCGTTCATTTCATTTTCTGAAATCATCTTTTGAATTCGCTTTCTGACTTTTTTTTTCCCTCTAGGCAACTTCGTGTGAAAAGTTAGGAGATAATTAAAAAAGATGTTTAGGGAATGTGAGATATAGTTTTAGAAACAAAATTATTAGTTAAATGACGAAAGATTTCATTATTTTACGGGCCAGATTTTGTATTTCATATGGAACTCCACAAATAAAAAAAAAATCTGAACATGCTCGGTAAAAAAACTACAGGACAATCTCGTAACAAGTTCTAAATCATCATAAACTCTTACCCGGATAATACGTAATAGTACTCTGGATCTGACGACTTGTCATGTAAAATCATATTGTTTGCGAAAAAATTGCTACCGTAGTAGCAATATATTTGGAAGAAATGAACTGTCTCTGTGGACTATCGGTCAGTCACAGTGTCAATCTCAAAGTAAATAAGGTGGTAAAGACAAGGTTTTCACATTCTTCTTGTTATCTTGCACACAAGTATCCGTTAAAAAATCCAGGTTTCATATAACTTACAGAAGAATGAATTATTCCCTTCACCTCAAATTGTTGAAAACTCTAATGAGTAAATAATGATAAATTTGTAAGAGGAAATGCTTAAGAGTTGATGAATTTTCGAAAAAACGAACAAAAATATGTTGTAGTTGTAAGCTGATGACGTTAGTGTATTGTTTTACAAGCATTTGTGAATGAAACCGTGTTCATCGCTATTTCGAAAATAAAAATGGTACGATTAGATTCTAACATTCTATATATCTTGATTGAATTTATTTTTCATATTCTGAATTATCTTGAAAAGAGACTGAAGTTTAACACGACGGAAAAAGAAAGAATGAGAATGAGAAAGAAATGGGGTGCGGAAGAAGAGGGAGATGGCGAAATGGAGGGACAAGGACACGTAGAGGTTCAGGAAAAGTGTCTCTAGAGGGTAATCTTTTCCACTGTTTATAAGGGCAATGTGTCAGTTTAGATGTACATTTCTGAATCGTGTATTTAATTAAGTCGCTTACAATAACACATGCCAGTAGGGAGAAACATCATTTTGCGTCAATAAGTTCGCCCTTGCTCTAATTTCTGACATGATGAAGAGGATTGAGCAGTCGAGGCAGCGTCCTCACGCACGAGATGATGAACATACGTGATCTCTACGAATTGCTATAAATCAACTGCAATAGGCAGGATGTTTGTGACCAACTCATGGAGACTTCTTGCGCATACACTCATAATTCATATGTACATACATGGGGGGGGGGCGGTGGTGCTTGGTTTAAAAACCTAAACTTAGGTGTAGAGCGGTACTGGTATCAAATTTTCCACTTCTGCGCTGCTTCATGCTGTCTGCATACGGTATACCTCTCCTTTCTTTTACATCGTAACACTACACACATCCATGTGAAAGGGTAACACGATTTCGCAGTATCAACAGTGTTATTAGAAACGATAAATTATCCGAGTAGAAAGAAAAGAGCGTTACAGATTTGGTTCAAGTTTGGATAAATCAGACAGAAAGTTCCTCTAGGGAGAAAAGTCAAGGTCCATTTCGGATTATCACAGTTCTATCAAAAGACTAGAAGTTTCAACATTTAGGAGCCTCTTACACAATGTTTCCAGTGGAGTTTTATAATGTAATTTTAGTGATGCAACTTGCCTATTTCCACATGGATATTATTATCAAAATTATATTCAATATTGATTGAACGTTTAACAGTGTCTCAAAAAGTACAGTCATTACACAAGTAATGGAGTTAGAATTATTCCCCACAGGTTACCGTTTGAAAGTGTGTGGGAAAAAAATCGATTTCGTTCAAAACATTTTTAAGAAAGGTGGGAAGATAAGTTGTCATTTTCGAAAAATTGTATGCATCAATCAGTGCTTTGATTCATCTCGTATAGACGGAACTATTTCTATGGTTGACTTGACAATGAGGTATAATATTGGCGTGGAGCCTGACTATTAACAGTTTTCACCCCCGTTAAAGGTCATGAAATCATTACAGGATATTACAGCCTCCCAGCAGTTGACGCAGTTTTTCCATTCCAGTGGAAAATGGAAACTTGATAGTTGAAAATAAAAGTTTTTGTGCAAGTCAACTGACATGGGAAATTCAATGATATGATGAGGGCGCTGTTACATAGTGGATAAGACACTTGACTCCCAATCGGAGGACCCGAGTTTGATTCCCGCCAGTGATTTTTTACCACTATGTCCCTCTCGATCCAGTTGTATAAATGGGTACCTGGCAACGCTCGGGTAATGATAATGGCAGGGCCCTCTGGTTGAGCAATGGCAGTACTGGAGAGGCTACCCTTGATAAAGAAGACCTTATTATCATTATTATTATTACATTTCTTCTAATTTGCTAACTTATTCATTCATTTATTTGAACATATTTATACAGGGTTAAAACGATCAGATAACAGCTGTTTTACACATCGAGGTCCTATGCAAACATTGCAGTTTCTTACATAGATATTACCATAGTAAAGATAATAACAATAATAATGATAATGCTAATGTCTTTTTTATCCAGGGTAGCCTCTTCAGTGTTGCCACTGCTCTACCAGAGGGCCCTGCTATTATTATCACCCTAGCGCTGCCAGGTACTAATTTATGCACCTTGGACATGGTGGGTAAATTTAAAACATCACGTCCAAGGACGTAAGCACTGGGCGGGAATTGAAGTCGGGTTCTCGGATAGAGAGTGGGGAGTCGCTAAACAGATTCATCTGATTGGAAAATCAACTGGATGAGCGTTCGTTTTATCACAATCAGTGGAAATTACCTTTGCTTGATAAGACTTTCGCCTGCTGGCTCTGCAGGTTTCTTCAGATCGAGCGCTGTGAGAAGAACTTCCCACGGGCCGACGTAGCTGGCGCACGCCGAGGACCATGAAGTTCTGGTCTCGTTCGACGTCGTGAGCCTTTTCACCAACACCCCAATTGACCAATCCATCCAGATCGTGACGGACAGACTTCAGAAAGACTCTGAACTACGCAAAAGGACCAATCTCACAGTGGACGACATCATAAAGCTCCTCGAATTTATCTTGTCGACCACTTACTTCAGTTTTGACGACAAGATATACCGCCAGAAATACGGAGCTGCTATGGGCAGCCCTGTGTCACCCATCGTTGCAAACATCTACATGGAATACTTGGAAGAGGAAGCCATCGCCTCTGCTCATGACGACATCAAATCTAGAGTTTGGAAACGGTATGTAGATGACATCTTTGCCATCGTAAAAGCGGACACAGCCGACAGACTCAAGGCGCGCTTGGACAAAGTTGATGACACAGGCAGTATCAAATTCACTCATGAGCTAGAGGTTGATAACTCCATTCCTTTCCTGGACACCAAGATCACAAAAAGATCGGATGGCACAACCAAGATGGTCGTCTACAGGAAACAGACACACACGGCACAGTACCTGAACTTCCAATCACACCATCCACTCCACCAAAAAATTAGGGGTCTTCAGCACACTCAGCACACTGCATAGTCACTGAGGAGACAGACCTGAAGGCGGAGGAAGGATACATCCAGTCCTCTCTCAGGAAATGTGGATACCCTGGCTGGTCCTTCACGAAAACCAAAAGAAAAAAGGGGGAAAAATCAAACCAAGAAGAACTCACAGACCAAACCAACCAATCAGAGGAGGAAGCTGGTAACCATCCCATATGTTAAGGGTACCCCGGAATCCTTGCAAAGAATTTACCAGAAATACGACATCTACACAGCATTTAGGCCTCATAAGAAACTCAGGAACATCTTAGTACACCCAAAAGACAAAAGATCCATCGATGACCAAGCGGGGGTATACGTTTACACCAGATTCCACGTGGGAACTGCAAAAGAAGCTATATTGAAGAAACAGCCAGGAAATTCGGTACCAGGAAAAATGAACACAAACAAGAGGTGGACACAGTTAGTGCATCCTACTTCACGAGAGGGAAAAGAAAGGAATCCACCTCCCACATTGACAAGTCGGCCATCAGCGACCATGTGGCCAGTGAAAACCACCACATCAACTGGAAGATGTGTTCCATCCTAGCTAGAGACTCTGGGAAAACCTCACGCTGGATAAGGGAAGCCATTCACATTCGCAAACAACAAGGGAAAACCTTAATCGAGACCCGGGGCAATACTCACTTTCCTCAATATACGATCCCGTTCTCTCAGATCGGCGTGCGCCAGCTACGTCGGCCCGTGGGAAGTCCTTCTCGCAGCGCTCGATCTGAAGAAACCTGCAGAGCCAGCAGGCGAAAGTCTCATCAAGCAAAGGTAATTTCCACTGATTGTGATAAAACGAACGCTCATCCAGTGGGGAGTCGTATCCACTATGCCACAGCGCCATGCTACACTTTAAGAGATGTTACTAAAGAGAGACACTGAATATGAATGTATATTTAATTAAAAGGGTCACAATTAGCCTAGGATATTGTGATTGATGTTACTATTTTCCGAATCCTGTAAAACTTATATAATTGTAATGAATATAATTATTTTGCCAATGCCTGTGAGCGTTGTGCACCACCATAGACTTATAACACAGGTAAGTAGTGGGACATGACGTGACGGATTCCACAAATAAGGCATTTAAATTGTCCATCAATATCTATATTTTTTACTTTTAGTGAAAATAAAATAGTGTGCATCACATCGTTGAATTTCAATTCTGAAAATGCTAAACTTCCCACACTCCCATTTCCACTTCCATAAACTTTGTACGCAGTGAAAATATGCAAACGCAAAATATCACGGCTTAGCAATTTACATTGTCCTGAATATACATGTTTTTGCATGATTTTTTTATTTCAAATTTCACTTGTATTCCCTAAAAGCCTGCACTAGATTATTGAATATCACATTAACAAAAATGCAAAACCTCCCCTCGAGCTGGGTGGGATACCCCATCCAGGACCCTGTCCCACACCCTCCGTCCGCTCGGTCCATCTCCACAGACTTCATGAACAGTGAAGACGCACACGCAGAAAAGGAGGTGACAGATACAACACATAAACTATTCACATTGTCCTCAAATATGAATTTTTTCTTAAGTTTTGACCGAGAATTTTCTGAATATTTTTCCCTAAAGTGTGTACCAAATCGCTGAATTTCAGCTGTAAGGATGCAAAAGCTCCCTCGGGTGCGATACCCCTATAGGGTGGGATTCCCCTTCCACACCTTTCCCCTTCGGTACATCTTCATAGACTAAGTACACAATGAAAACGCAGACGCGGAAAAAAAGAGGTGACCGATATAACAATTAAGCAATTAACATTGTCCTCAAATATCATATTTCTTATTCTTTTTCCATTAAAGGACAAGTTCACCTTCATAGACATATGGGTTGAGTGAATGCAACAAAATTAGTAGAACACATCAGTGAGAGTTTGAGGAAAATCGGACAATCCGTTCAAAAGTTATGAATTTTTGAAGTTTCTTTTCACTCAAGGCTGGATGAGAAGAATACTATAGTTTGTGATGTCACATGTGTACAACGATATAAAGAAACAACAAAGAAAATTCAACATAATTATTTTCACTTTTCTCGCATAACAAAAGAACGCTTGACTTCTCTCTTTCAAAAGGCAGGGGGAATAATATTAATTCAATTCAATTCAATCATTTATTGTCTGATTTAAAAAATACAGAAAATCTTCCTCCACTGGCAAGATAACAGAGCATAACACGACAAGAATAACAAACACATCACATATAAAAAAAATGACTGATAATTAACAATTCGATACATCATCAAACGATATATCGTAACTGATTAAACTGAAATACTAATGAAATGAAGAGGTATGTTTAAGACTATAAAAATAGAACATTAGAATATACTATTGATGCATTGAATCTTTTCAACATGCTGACGTCTGACTATGACAAATATATATCAAAAATGCAAAGTCATAAATACAAAATTGCACAGGCCCTAAAAATATGTTGGGAGTGAAACATGTGTGATGTACATAATGTACATTATACAGAAACCCAGGGATCACACGTCACATGTGTGCCCAAGGCTGCGTTTATCAACTTTCCCCTGTTTAAACGGCTTTCGATAGCCCTTTCGATAGCCCTTTTGAAAGCTCTTTCCATAGCCCTTTCGAGAGCCCTTTCCGAAGCCCTGACTGCCTGTACTATTAATGTACCGCTTGTTTTCCTTTGAGAGTGACGAGTCATGATACAATGCCACATGAATCAATTGTCTTCCTATCTGTGAGACAGCTCCAGTTTAGCATATACTTCAAATATTTCTGAGTGGCGGCATGAGACATGGGATCGAAGGGAATGAGACTGTTGTTACTCTATTTCTCAAACTTTGTTGGTGAAACACCTCCTTGTTCCAAGCATATGCGTGCATTACACACAGCTGTATGTATACACCTGTGTACACGTACTCGCGTGCACTTTACGTGGCGCGCGTCTTTTCAGAAACCGGAAACGCATGGTTGCGTAACCGCAGTAGGGCGACCTAAAGGGCTTTCAAAACAGCTTTGCGTTTATCAACTTCGAAAGGCTTTTACAAACAGGTTTCTGATAACCTGTTTAGGAAACCTGTTTGGATCGTCACAAATTTGGGACTTTCGAAAAGGCTTTCCTAAAGGGCTTTCAAAACAGCTTTGCGTTTATCAACTCGTGAAAATTCCTTGAAAGCTGTTTGGATAACCTGTTTCTGCCGAGAAAGGAGAGTTGATAAACGCACCCTTTCGTAAAAGGCTTTCCTAAAGGGCTTTAAAAACAGCTTTGCGTTTATCAACTCGTAGAAATTCCTTGAAAGCTGTTTGGATAACCTGTTTCTGCCGAGAAAAGGGGTTGATAAACGCAGCCCAAGAAGAGCAGGAATAAGAAGGAAAGGATAGAGGTGGAAAAGGATGGAGAGGGTTCCATAGAACAGCTGTCTCTATGGGCACACATTGTAATACAGTGTTGTTATGCAAATATGCATGCACACGTATGCGAAAACGTTCCGTGATTATTCCAATAAAATAACAGAGTGCAACAATGAATGCTGCGTAATGTAAATGTAAATCACAGTCCATGTGTGCCCAGGAAGCAAAAGAGAAAAGATAGAGGGAAAGAAGCAGAAGATAGACGGGAGGGGGGAGGGATTTCCAGGAAAAGCTGCCTATGTGGGCACACATACAATGTGATATGCTTTACATAAATACATATATCAAGATTCCATTAGTCAATTCACAAAGGGCTGTAAATAACTTGTATAATGATTCATATCGATAAAAGCACATAGAATTCCACACTTATACATGGTGAGCTGTCTTTTAAAACCTGTCAATACAACAGTGTTATCCTATGATAATAATATTGCATTAATTACACTCAAAGAGTGCCCAGAAAAAGCAGGAATTATGAAGAAGAGAGCACAGGATCCGAGGGAAAGAAGAGAAATGGGGAAAGGGAAGAAAGGAGTAGGCCTCTCAAGAGAGATGTTTATCAAAACTCACAATGAATGCAGTATGCAATGTACATGCAGTTGAAATGCATGAATGAATAATATTCCAATGTCATTCACAAGACAGCCTTATAGTGCAACGGTGAAAAACAATAATAAGGCACATTTTATTACGCATGAATGAATGAAATTGCATTCATATCATTGATAGACTGTCTCATAAAAAAATATACAAATATCACAGTGATTATCTCAATAAATAATCGCCATTATACATGTATCACACTGCATGTGCGCCCACTAGTAGGAACCAAGAGAGGAAAGAAAGAGAGAGAGAGAGAGAGAGAGAGAGAAAGAGAGGAAAACAGAAAATAGAAGAAAAGGGTTGAGAGCTTCCAAAGAACTACACACGTGCGGGCACACATGCAACATAATTATCATAAAAGGCATTTGTGCAATATAAATATCATAACAAACTTTCCGGGTTCAAATTCAAATCTATCAAAACAGGTGGGCTATTGGAATTGACAAAACAGAATATTGAACGAGAACCAGTGCACCTCATCAGTGGTTCCATAAACAATCAACCGAACAGGTTAAAATCATTTGACCACGCAATTAGCAATATCACCAGCATGGAAAAGGAATAACAGAATAACAAGGAAAGCTAAGGAACCAGAGTCACACAAGTACCCGAGAACAACAGAATTTGTAGAATAGAGTAAGAGAAATCTGGAAAAGAAGTACTGATAGAAAGAAGAATTAGCAGGAAGTACCAGGGTACGTGCAAAAGACACATGATATCCTTTACCGTTTAACAGAACCATTGAAGATGTGAATTAGCTTTAACATATGTCAGTAACAAGTCGAAGAAATGTGCACTTTATTCAAAAAGTGAAATTTTGTGAAATTCTCTTTTTATTTTCTATATATCGTTGTACGCATATGACATCATACACTGCAGTAGTCTTCTCATCCAGCAGTGAATGCGCAGATACTTTAAAAGTTCGTAACTTTTGAACGGATTGTCCGATTTTCCCCAACTTTCACTGATGTGTTCTACTAATATTGTTGCATTCACCCAAGCCACATGTAAATGAAGGTGGACGTGTCTTATTGTCCTCAAATACAATTTTTTCTTACGTTTTGATTGAGAACACTCTAAATACTTCCCGCTGTTTGTACAGTTTTCAGTTCTCCCAACGTAAGGTTCTCATATATCTTATATACCATTCATTTTTTCCAACAGTTTTACAAACATACTTTGGCAGGTTACATTACTCAAAATATATAGAACTAACTCCCAAATACACTAATTATCATTGATCACTTTTATAATATTTTGTTCGTCTTTGGTATGCGCTTTTCTTAATTTGTATATCACATTTTACATATTTTACGTGATGTTTGTTGCGCTGGGAGAGATGAACCAGAGGAGTAAAAATTTAATCTGAGAAAATATATAGAAAACGCTGAGATTTGCTTTACATCACCCACTGACGCTGATGAGCAGCAAATACTATTGTACCAGGAGAATAATAATAGTTCTTATCAACATCAGTATAAGTTGGGAAGTTATTTTGAAATTTTCGTGAGATGTATGGTTATAATGAGAGGTAAATACTTGCTGAAACCATGATCAATGAGTGAACAAGCTGAAGAGTGTAATTTGGCTAGAACTTAATTGCCCTAAATTCCATCGATTTCATACACTTTTCCCTGTTTAAATCGACACATATTTTTATAACAGTGACATATTTGGAACTGACAGAGAAAGAGAGAGAGAGAGAGAGAGAGAGGGAGAGAGGGAAAGAGAACAGACAGTCAGAGTCAAGGTTAACCCGCTGTAACATGAGCGACTTTTTTTTAATTTAGCTATAAATACACTTGACTTAGAAAAAACATGCAGATCGAGACAGGTCAAATTAAGTTGAATCAGCATTCATTGGTTGTGTTAACAATGTTGATTTGAACTACGACATAGTCGGATATTGAAACAACAAATTCACAAAATAAATAGTTACATAACTTTGACTTCTTGGATGTCCGAGTTCTTGAGCAAGGTTCCCCTCAGCGCTGGTGTCTTCCAATGCCTTGGCTGTCTAGCTGCTTCCTTGATTACAGTACTCGGCTTGTTCTTTGGTTGACCCCCCGTAGACTTGGCCCTCAGCTAGACGTTCACTCTAGCTCCCTTGGCCTTTTAAACAGTCATGCTCGCCGACGTCGGCTGGAACCCGTTTCGAGCTACGACGTAGATTGATGTATGTGACGTGCTAGCTAAAATATTTCTCAATCTCTTGTTCCCAACAGCCGATACAATTATTTACCCTGCCCTACCAAGGTCAATTATCATAAGACCCAGACAAAAGTATGCCAGAAAAATTCACTTTACAAAACAAACTATTTCTAGACTCGCCTAGCCCATGCTATCATCCCCACTGTTTCTGTATCTCATTAACCTAATAAAACCTAACCTCACAGTCCGATGAGCTTGCCTGAACCTAACACAATGATGTAACACGGCATAACTGAATCCAATTAACTAAGTTGCTTTTATACTTCTTGTCTGGATAATATCCAGCTCGATGGAGGAGGCATTGATCTAATAAAGTTTTCTACAAAGTCAAGACATCATATGTCTTCTTTTACTATGCACAAATGAACAAATATATTCCTTTCCTGACACCCGCCTTCTGAGAAGAGGGACATACATAGGAAGGTATTGACTAAGATCCAAGTCTCCCGTATAGTTCATGAATGTTCAAATTTTTGTCATCGTCGTGTCGTTTGAAGGAAAAATAAGAGTTATAAAACAACATGTTTCCCGTAATCGCGCATTCCTGTTGCTGCCTCGTTGCCCAGAAGCACTATAACATTACTACAACACTTCAGGAGTTCGAGCATGCCATACTCCCTGCAAACTGCCTTGCTTCGGAAAGTAATTCATCTGACTTTTAAACGGTCTTCCAACATTGAAAAGGAACTCATACAAAATAAAATAACACACACAAAAAAACACCAAACTAATACACATTAATCAACGTTTATTTGCTTCAGCGGATCTGCCTATTCCTGGTTCAATATAAAAACATGAAACACACATGCACAAACTGATTACTTCCGACAAAAAATAAGCACAATTGTCAGAGCTCATGTCAATTGAGGGACGGGTGTGGATGTGTGCCTGTGTGTGTGTGTGTGTGTGTGTGTGTGTGCTTGTGCGTGTGTTTGTGTTTAGGCCAGGTTAGCATCAACCGCCACACATGCACACAGATTCCACACATATTATCATACTCCAAACACACACACACACACAGCTAAGCGCACACGAATGCACACGTCACATATACGCACCTACACACCATAGACAACACATACCATGCAGCCTCCTCCCCCCCCCCATACACACATACTTACACATCACATTTACCAGTCATACCCGCCCCAACCAAGCATAACGCAGGAACAACCACCCAAACCACACAATCCGTAGTGCATCTTAGCATTATCTTCTGCAGCTTGAAGACAACGACCGACGACAATTTGTGCAGCTACGTTTCATTTTACCTGCACAAATTGCCGCCATTGAGGTAAAAAATTGGGAACTGCACGAGCAGCGACAAATTGTGAAGGGGCAACAATTTGTGCCGCAACAGCGCCTTTTGGATTGCGACATGCGACCGAAAAATGATTTCGTTTTCCATACTGAGGATGCATAATTAGGTTGTCCGTTTCAAATACTGGAATTACGCCTTTTTCAGGCATGTTGGCATGTACCACACAACCTTACGGTGACCTCATGCAGGTTTTATAAAAAAACGAAAGTAAGAGAGAGAGATACTGGTGAGCTTTTTATCGAAATAAGCAAATCGTTTGGTACACACTTCAGAAATACAATTTTAGGCGATGCACAAATGTATTTGTATAGAACAGAGTTGTGTATATTTGGGGTGACAAAAGCACTACAAACCAACTAGTAGTGCCGAGAAACCACCTCAGCCATGTGTCTGTGAGAGTAACTGAGAGTAACTTAAATTCGTTGAGACGTGATAGGCCTGTACCGGCCGCACAGAAACGCTGTTAGTCAGTTAGACCGCAGCACCCGATAATTCGCTCGTATTTATTCAATTCGTTTGCAAGCCCGCTCTAGGCTTGCATACGTAATGAGCTGCGGAAGGGGATTTTGTCCTTTGGCTTTCGGCAACAAAAATACACCTTATATTCACAAATTTGGTAGCAAATTCAAGGAAAATATGTAAACTATCGTCACATGTTACTCAAATTATTGTAAATGAAAAGTATCATAGCGTAATTTGAGCTTGAAAAGTGATGAAACAAGTAATTCGTGCAGTACACGTTCAAGACGTCAAAAGAATACCGAATTCACTTTGCGTCTCAATGAAAATGCATTATAAAAAAGAAATTGGTAGTCTATCTCTCAATCTTTCTATACATGTAAACATCTTGACAATTTGTTGCTTAAACCGGTCAGGAACCAGTAAAATATACATCGATGTCAGTGCTGATCAGCTTGAAACCGTGCAATCTCAAGAGTAAGCTCTCTTATTGGACAGCGCTTGCATTCAGTGCTTGCATTACGTCATTACGCTGCTACATAACGGTTTGATGCCACTTGCGGTTTCTTGGCACGCGTGTAGTTCAAGCCAAGTTCAAGTGCTGAATGCAAGCACTGTCCAATCAGAGAGCTCTTTCGCGCCACTGTACACTTTGTTTGGAGCATACTTCAGGCTTAGGAGTGAATTTTACGGACATTTCAAAACAGAAAAACTAGTATAAATCATGCTTGCATCTCCCTGACTCCAATATATGATGAGTATCTAAGTTTCCTCTCTACGAAAAGCCAAAATCAGAAACAACAGTTTCTTAAACCGGTCAGGAACCAAAAACGAACTTTAGACGACAAAATCTTCCGTGAAAAGCAGGTAAAATTTACGCAAATTCAACTGATTATATCGTTATGATAAGATCCGATGTTATACGCAATTTAGTATCAAAATAAAGATCAGAGTCTGCAGAACAATTTACCGTGACTTGAAGCCATGATGAATGTATGTACAAGTCGCTCCACTGTGAAAACCATAGCCCTGTCAAACTCTCGCAAAATCTCGCACGACGAGACACCTTTCGAACGCAAAGATCGTCAACGAGAGTGCTGAATAAATCTTGCCGGATCGGCTCATTGGCATACGTGCTGCGGTCTGACTGTAGTGGGAGGTTTGTTAGCGCTATCAAGTCACTAATAAATCCAGCCACTAACAGCACGGGGAAAATGACCGCACAGAAAGCGCTGTTAGAGCGCTGTAAGACACGTGCGCTGTTACGGTGCTGTTAGTGGATTTGAGCCATAGAGTTAGGCAAAATCTATGCGATTTGTGCGTAATGATCTATTTATAGATTGATGCATCTTGTTGATGCAGCGGTAGCACAACGCAGTGCATCGTTGTCTTCGTGAGTGACGTGTATTATGTTATTCGTTCATTGTCGCCTTCTTGAGAGCATGGCCGGTGTCACAGTCGATCCGTTCCGGGTTCCGGGGGAACCGATATACTGGCCGAATCCAGTCGATTAGTTCCGCGGAACGAATATACCGCACAATAGGCAGTACGCATAAACGTTCCGCAACCGCCGATCCTATCCGGGTTGTGCGAGTAGGCCTCATTAAAAACAAAATAATATCTGTGTATTGTGGATGCTGATACCAAACCAAAAAAAATCTAAGAAAGCTATTTCTTCATTTTTTAAATGATATTAAGGACAAACCTATTTTTACGTTCTGATAATTTCCCTTTAAATGAATCATATTATAACCTCGTACAAGTGGCGCGAAGAAATGAATTACTGTAGGGCCTACAATGTATTAGCTAAATAGCATGCACAAATACGTACGAGTCGATCATCTGGAGCCGTTGCGCAGACAGTGTACGATTAGCCTTTATTTATAGACAAAACTTCAAAGAACAGTTCAACGAAAGAGCATGATAATACTACAGTTATAGGTCCTACATTTATAAGAGACTGCTTGAAGTGGGAAGGAAGAGAGAGGGAGGTTTTGCTGGTAGGGTACAGCAAGGATAAACATGTTTTTTTTTTTTTCGGTGAGCTTTGTTCTGATAAGAAAATTATTATTCAGCTGTACTTCAAAACAAAAAAAGAATGTTGGTCTAATAGTCTGCAAACAAATTGTTAATGTGTATGCCGTGTATGCAGGGGACTAAAATGGAGCTATGCATTTGGATTTCATTTCATTTATCTATTTTATTCTCATTTTTCTTTCAACAAAACATAACACAAAGTAAATTAAAAATGCAAACATAAGCAAGTATACATTACAAAGTATGACATTCAATGGTAATTAACAAATAAAGATATGCACACATACTGGAATTACAAAGTTATGTTTGCAGGGTAAAAATGAGAACTAAGAGGTCCACTAAAAAGCGTTGGTTGTAGATTTTAGGCCACTCTAAAATATCTTCAAAAATACTTATTATAATTACAAGTGCGTAATTATGCATAATGCAAAAAATAAGACAAAATGAAAGAAACAACAGAGACACAACAACGTGACATGACTAAACTGAGGGGAATATACGAATGAAAGGATTAGAGCAAAAACAAAATTAAAGGAAGGAGAGAGAGAGAGAGAGAATGCCTACACGCTGAACAGGATAAACGGAAGAGGAGATTTATTGATTGATTACTTAAATTGTCCACTCTGGAAATTCTTTATACATTGGATATCGCAACAAAATTTACATTCAATACATCACAGGTACACCACAATCAGACATGTCATAGAGTACAAAATGAAACTCACTCACATTAACATACATTAACGTATGCACCATAATAAGAATACATTAACCCGACATTTACAACTACATGTATACAAAAACTATTGATATACAGCTGTATACGAATTGAATTGAATTGAACTGAATTGAATTTATTTATTTAACCACGGTAAAAAGCCTTTTTTTTTCTTTTCCCTCGTTTTCTGTGTATACGATTCTAGAGTTATTGGTGTTAACGTGTGTTAGAGATTATAGTCCAAAAAAGGATCAGACGCCTGGTAATTTCACTATCATTCACTGCTATCAAATGTTTTGTTTTGTGATGTCAAAAATGTATGTGTCATATGACTTATGAAAAAGTTTTTTGATCTGATCAATAAAATCCAGAAATACAAAAAAAGGCCTGCTATCAGCTATAAGCTGTTTTTCAGCAAGGCCGTGAAATGATTACAAAACATAGAAATCATACAATGAAGAGAATGCACATAAAAAAAAAACACAAAATAATCATTACAAACGAACGCCACAAAAAAAAATCAAAGAAAAAAGTCACTGAGTATACACTGTGTAAGGACAGACAAAAAAAAAGGAAAATCAAACATGTGACAAGTTATTGGGAGATAGTAATTACATAAACATTGAGTACTTTGATAAATTTAATATAATCAGGTAGAATGATTAGCAAAGGAAATGTGCGAAATTGCTCTTGAAAATGCAGTAATTGAAGTTAAGGATCTTGTTTCTGTTGGTAATGTATTGAATAATCTCGATGCCGAATATAAAGGGCTATTTTTAAGAATAGTTGATTTGGGCTTATATCACTTTCATATAAGTATTCCACTCATAAATTTATTTGATAATATCCTTTCATATACATCATCGTTATACACCAAGCAATTATATCACCTACATATCCCAATATATTTAAAAAAAATGAAAAAATTAAATTACCATAACAATGCTTTCTCTATCAAACACACACGAGAAACATATATCCTACAAATCTACACCTCACTTTCATCATCACCAAATTTGAACTCAATTCAACTTATAAAGATATTCACTCAATATCACCATATACCCAAGATTTCATCAGAATTAATTCAGAGCTGTAGAAAAGTTCGCGACGTAGACTTTGCAACGAACCGCCCGACCGCCCGACCAACCACACACATTTCCTATATACCTTCTTGTACTTTTTTCGGTTCTCCTGAACCACTCCAAGGCCTTCTCCCGTATGCCATCGCGTCATAGTCCAATTTACCCATTGTCTAAAAAGAATGATTACTTAGCCATCCATGACCGTGTATGCATAAATATCATTTTGAAGAGGAGTATCATATGGTTTTAAGATGTTGCTACTCACTTTGGTGTAAAGTTAACACAATTTTCACAAATTTGAAATCAAATCTTGTTGCGTTTTTTTTTTTGATACGCATTGTATAAACAAAGAGACCCTAATTAAAGGATGGACCCACCTTATCTGCCCACTACACATGTCTTTTTTTCAGTCCAAACCGATTTCGTATAATGCACTTTCAATTTCTCTTAGAATCGTACGCTCTCTATTTCAAATGTGCTTTCTAATTATCTTGCAAAACGTTAAATTTTCAATCGCCCATCTCAACCAAAACTATACTGTATCTCTTTAGAATACCTTTCCTGTTTGAAGTAATCTCTGTGTATAGATAGACCGCCTCCCCAATAGAGAGAGAGAAAAACACACACACACACATTCATATGCACATACACACGGACACAACATATAATAAAGACAACTTAACACACAAAAACAAAATTCATCGCGTCATTTTTAGTTGTTACAACTGAAAAAATAATGAACCAAACGAACATGCATGTATGACGTTGGCGATCATATTGGTCGTTATATCTAAAATAACTAAAATGATTAGACTCTGTGCCCTGAAAATAGACATTAAAGGGATCGTACAGTAACTGGTTGAGACCTAATTTCAGGTTTCTAACATTTTTAGGTGAGATAATGAGAAATCTCATATGAAATATGAAAGAGCATGCGATTTTATGAGGAATTCAACGTTTATTTGATAAAAATTGGTTTTGAAATGGCTGAGATATCCAAAAAAGAACGATTCTAATAAAGTGTGGGACCCACACTTTGTAACGATCGCTTTGTTTTACTTTGTTTTTGGATGTTTCAGTTAATATTCCAAACCCGATTTTCATCAAATAAACTTTGAATTCCTCTTAAAATGGTATGCTCTGTGCTATATCATAAGTGTTTTCTTGGTATCTTGCAAAAATTCGAAAGCCTATTTCTCATCTCAACCAAAACTGTACTATCCCTTTAAAATGAAGGTGGACTATTTGAGCTCACAGTATGTTTAATATGAAGCTCCTTGTATTACAATAGTTAACATGAAGCATGCCGAACATCCCAATTACAGTTACTCATTCGGTTATTCTGTTCAAAATGATTCAAATCAGAGAGAGGTTGGCATGTCCAACGTCACATCGTGCAGAACTCTACAGAGCAGAGTTCTGTGACGGTACCATGGCCACCATGACGACGAAAGAGATAAGGGAGGGGGAAAAAAGGAATCGCTTAAGGTGTCCGGGTTTCAAATTGGCAACTTTGTTCGGTTGGCTGGTCAGAGAGATTTGGAGAAGTTCATTGGCTGTAGAGGGAGACTGGAAGAGTACATTTTACTGAAGGGGTGTTTCCCCATTACCACTTTGTAAACATTGTACGGTAGAGACCCGGAACGAATCGGCTGTGGGGGATCTTATCGGCGGTGAGGCAAAAATCCCGCCGATTCGATCTGGGGGATCTTATATACCGGCCACAGTCCGCCGATAAGTTCCGGCGGAACTTATCGACTGGCCGGAACGGATCGCCTGTGACACCGGCGCCACGTTTTCAAAAGTGGGGGGGGGGGGGGGGGGGGTTCATGAGCTAACAAAAATAAAACAAAACAAAACAAAAATGACTTCAGCGCACATCGGCTGCCACTTCCGAGTTTCTTCAGCTGACAAGCAAAAAAAAAAAAAAATAATAAAAATGATTAAAAAAATATATAGGTCTTCAGCGCATCTTTCTCATTCCACTTCCGGGTTTCTTCTGCTGAAAGGCAAAAAAAAAAAAAAAAAAAACCAAAAACAAAAACAAACTAAAACAAAAGAAAAAAAAAAAGGTCTTCAGGGCAAAAACAAAGGCCTTACCGCACTCAAAGGTTTCATTCCCTTTTCCTTTTTTTTCTAGCGTCACTCCCGGGGTGACCGGGGCCGAAAATGGTGACACCCTATGTCGGCCCTGGGTGCTGTTCGTTATTCCGAAGGTTCGCTATTCCGAAGGGTCGTTAATCCGAAACACGCAAATTCCCTATACCTACAGGTTCGTTAATCCGGAAATTTGTGGCGTTATTCCGAAAGTTCGTTATTTCGAAGATTGGCCAATCCGAAAATGAAATTCGGAACAACGAACCTTCGGAATAACGAATCTTAGGAATAAAGAGCCTTCGGAATATCGAACCTTCGGAATAACGAGCTGTAACCGTCGGCCCCACTCCTATGTAGTCCTTGTGGTGCAAAAAAAAGCCCCCCCCCCCGCTTCCACCAGCCCTGCAGAGCTGTACTTGCATTGTTCATAATTGTGCAGAATAAAGCGAAGAGAGTTGATTTGGTTTGGTGTGGTTTGGTTTTATCTACGCATTTCCTTTCTCCAGATACAATAACAAATGGAAACAAAGTGATGAACAGTATGTAAAAAAAAGGAGAGTAGAACATACAAATCGATACAAGAATTTCTCAATATTATAACAACATCAATTTCTAATAACGTATAAAACAAAGTAACAAATTATGTTTAGGCATACTGTGTTCATGTGTGAACAAAGGAGAAATCAATACCCCAGGGGACAGTCATAACCGGAGCTTGAAGTGGATGAGGCCCTACCTTGTATACGAATATAATACAACACCAATAAACCTATATCACACGAAAAAGAACCCCCAAAAACTCGTACCTGTAATCTTAACGTCGTATACCAACGCCCCCCAAAAAGCTCCAGATTACACTGACGAAGGATTAATGTTACGTGGAGTGGGCCTACTACAGTTTTATAAGGCACAACGCTTGTAAGGAAGCATTGTGCAATGATGTTACACAGATGGTTAGACATTTGTTCAAATGAAACTCATTTCAAAGAAAAGAAAGACACTCAACATATACGTGACAAACATGTCATTTTATTTCTTTACCACTTATGTGAAACTGCCATCTTACTTTGTCAAGACGTACTTTAGACAGACCTATAATTGGGAGAATCATGCATAATGGCAGAGGCAACCAGTCGCCATAGCGGCATTTCTAGTTACATATTTATGTATACAATAGTTGTAATAATAAAGTTCATCATCATTGGCTTTAATGGGTATGTAGCCTATTTCACTATTGGAGGACAAGTCCACCTACAAATGTGGGTTGAGTGAATGCAGCAATATTAGTAGAACACATTGATATGATCTGTGAAAGTTTGGGGAAAATCAGAAAAACGGTTTAAAAGTTATGATTTTTTTTTTCAAGTTTTTGAAGTCACTGCTGGATGAGAAGACTGCTGCAGTGTATGATATGCGTAGAACGATATAAGGAAAATATAAAGAGAATTTCACGAAAAATTTTCACAGCAAAATCTAAGTCGCCCACTACCCGCCATATTCTTAATTAGGTCTAGGTCGATCTATTTTGAAGTATGTCCAAATGGTATAAAAAAGGAGACAACTGAAGTTACGGCCCACGCAAGAAATTTAATATTCACTAAAGCCCCTTTTACACTTTCACGGATTGCTTCATGGATGACCACGGATCGTCATCCGTGATGTTCCGGCATGCAAAATATTGATTTTCCTCTCCATACCGGTGTGAATACGATCCCAACTGGATGTCTACACGGACAGGTACGGAGGCTACACGGACAAGTACGGTGCCGAAGCGGACAGACAAGGAACGAACGCGGACCACAGCGGAAACGATACGGAGCCAACACGGATATCAAGGAAGAGCACGAATGCAACTGGGTCCCTTCGCGATCTTTACACGGATGTCCCTAAAATGTTGACATATGACATTTACTTTTGCTTTTGATACTTTATCATTCTCGGGCAACATGCCTCCAGAGCTAATAACAAGCACACCAGAAAATCTACAGCAGCCTACTTAAGCCTGGGCTTGTCGACATCAGGCAAATCTCTTCTTGCAAACTCTCATTTTGCGGGAACATCATGACATAAACAAAGCAAAAAAAAAAAAAAAAAAACACACACACACACACACACACACAACAACAACAACAACAACAACAACAAACTATCAAGGAAATGTGTGTGGGTCACTGAAGCTTCTCAGGCTACAATTGTTCGAACAGTATGAGGTGTTGCTGGCTGTACTGATGGGGGAAGATGTGAGCAAATTTCATGGACTTTATGAGCTTGTATTTGGCAAAATACACGAATTTCTCATCCCGGATGGAGCCGATGCTAATACCGACGTCCCGATGTCTTCACGGATGTACCGGAATGAGTACGGAGGCAACACGGAATAGCCGGTGCATACAAGGAAGGAATACGGCGGCAACACGGAGTAGACGGTGCCAACAAGGAAGAGCTCGTATTGATTTTCATCCGTGATGTCCGGGATGAAAAATTAAGCAAGCTTAATTTTTCCCGCGGACGTGCCGGTAGGTCAAGGATAATGCCGGATGACTTCACGGAGTCAACACGGTCATGCCGGAAACAGTACGGATGATCCAGGATCGACGATCCGTGGTCATCCGTGATGGTATCCGTGAAAGTGTAAAAGGGGCTTAACATTGTCACTATCGGTGCCCCTGGCACTGTTCGTGAGTTGATAAAACAGCACCACTGTTGTTAGCTTCTGTGCGGCCTCGCGCTGTTAGGCTAACAGCGCTGTTAGTGAATTTGACTAAAGGCCGTGTCACACCATAACGCGGGCTTGTGGCGAGGAGGTAGTTTCCAGCACGTAGAAGATTTTCAGCGGGCGAACAAGAATGTTTGCAATTTTCATTCATGCCTTGTCATACCGTACGGGGGAACTTCTGCGGCTTGACTTGCGGGGAAACAAATTTACTCCAAGGAGCTCTCCGCAGTTGGTCCGCACCTGACAGTATCTATGTAGCGCGTAGTTGCCCGGAGGTGCTCAGGCAAGTCCGATTTAACCGCAGCCAAGTTTTGAGCATGACCAAGACTTTTTCCGGGTGAGTCGCGGGAATGCCCGTAGAGGTCCACGCAGAACGCCAGTAGGAGACCCTTAGCGGCAGTACTTCCCAGGCAATTCCCACGCAGGTACTTCGCAGTCCCGTATGCAGCCAAGATAATGAAATTCTGTGAGATTTCAGCCATTCCATTAGAGGAATTCCTTCACTAAGTTGTCAGCCCCCACGTGACTGGTACAAAGGTCACACAGTATACTCGCAAGTATAACGCGTCCAGCAAGTAAGACACATGCGCTGACTCGCACAAATCCTTTTCCGCCCTCAGGAATTCATGTCCGGTATGCTAGAAAATCTCTACACGTAACAAGCCCGAGTAGCTTGCCCGGAAAGGTGTGACAGGGCCTAAACACGGTTGCGCGGGTAAAAAAATATGCGTGCGCACCTCCGGGCGACTACTTTTGAGATACATGCTAGGTACTGTCATGTGCGGATATCTACGGGGACCTCCGGGTAGTCAAAATTGTTCTTTGCAAGTCGCACGCAAGGCTGGTGTGACACGGCCTGCATGCTTCTGTGCGGCCAAATCGTCGCTATCAGTGCTGTTAGTGCGCTGTTAGCGCTAACAACGTTTCTGTGCGGCCGCCCCTGGAAAAATCGTCAACACGAATTGAATGGTAGTGAAAGATAATTGCCAATGGTTAAGGGTATTTAAATGGTAGGCTTCCATGGTCAGTGGTCACTGTCAATGGCGAAGGGTATTTGAACTGTAACAGTGGCGTATACCGTGGGTCAAGACATGGGGGGGGGCACCTCGTGGAAAAGTAATTTTGAGGGTGTGTATGCTTGTGCGTGCGTGCGTGCGTGTGTATGTGTGTGTGCGCGTGTGTGCGTGCGCTGTCAGCCTACAATACATAACGGAATGCGATTCATTCCACAGCGAAGTTATTGAGCAACATTGTAAGTTTCCCTTACATGGATTATGGAATGACGGTGTGAAACGACAAATTACTGGCAGCAACATCCGGAGAATTGCATAACAATTAAATGCGAGCGAGCTTGAAAATTTTGACATTTTACAGTCCCAAAACTGCCGTTTGTAGCTATATCTTTTCGCTTTGGAAATTAAGGGGGGAGGTGCGCACCGGGCGCAACTGGTGGCCATTACTGGCAGCAACATCAGGAGAATGGCATAATGATTAAATGCGAGCGAGCGTGAAAATTTTGACATTTTACAGTCCCCAAACTGCCGTTTGTAGCTATATTTTTTCGCTTTGGAAATTAAGGGGCGCGCACCGGGCGCAACTGCTGGCAATTACTGGCAGCAACATCAGGAGAATGGCATAGCGATTTTGAGCTTGAAAATTGTGACATATTACAGTCCCAAAACTGCCGTTTGTAGCTATATCTTTTCGCTTTGGAAATTAAGGGGGGGGGGGCGCACCGGGCGCAACTGCTGGCAATTACTGGCAGCAACATCAGGAGAATGGCATAACGATTAAATGCGAGCGAGCGTGAAAATTTTGACATTTTACAGTCCCCAAACTGCCGTTTGTAGCTATATTTTTTCGCTTTGGAAATTAAGGGGCGCGCACCGGGCGCAACTGTTGGCAATTACTGGCAGTAACATCAGGAGAATGGCATAGCGATTTTGAGCTTGAAAATTGTGACATTTTACAGTCCCAAAACTGCCGTTTGTAGCTATATCTTTTCGCTTTGGAAATTAAGGGGGGGGGGGGGGCGCACCGGGCACAACTGCTGGCAATTACTGGCAGCAACATCAGGAGAATGGCATAACGATTAAATGCGAGCGAGCGTGAAAATTTTGACATTTTACAGTCCCCAAACTGCCGTTTGTAGCTATATTTTTTCGCTTTGGAAATTAAGGAGAATAGCATTACAATTAAATGCGATCGAGCATGAAACTTTTGACATTTTACAGTCCCAAAACTGCCGTTTGTAGCTATACTTTTTCGCTTTGGAAATTAAGAGGGGGCGCACCGGGCGCAACTTCTGGCCATTGCTGGCAGCAACATTAGGAGAAT
Source organism: Diadema antillarum (assembly GCF_040938485.1). Classification (NCBI taxonomy): domain Eukaryota; kingdom Metazoa; phylum Echinodermata; class Echinoidea; order Diadematoida; family Diadematidae; genus Diadema; species Diadema antillarum. Next base: position 929,368 of record NW_027272075.1, on the reverse strand, counting down.
GGTATAGCGATTAAATGCGAGCGAGCGGAGCGAGCATGCTTACTAATTTTGACATTTTACAGTCCAAAAACTGCAGTTTGTAGCTATATTTTTTTAATTTGGAAATTAAGGGGGGGGGGGGGGCCGGTGCGCCCCCTATTGTGTCTGCACAAGAAATGTTATGTACATATGGTGTAGCAGTGAACAGCATGTCTCATTCATTCCATAGTCATCAGTGGCGCACCGTGGGTCAAGACATTGGGGGGGGGGGGGCACTTCGTGGAAAAGTAATTTTGAGGGTGTGTATGCTTGTGCGTGCCTGTGTATGTGTGTGTGCGCACGCTGTCAGTCTGCAAACTTAATGGGGACTACATTACATAACGGAATGTGATACATTCCACCGCACAGTCATTGAGCAACATTGTAAGTTTTCCTTACATGGATTATGAAATGACGGTGTATAACGACAAATTACTGGCAGCAACATCAGGAGAATTGCATAACAATTAGATGCGAACGAGCGAAACGAGCGAGCTTTAAATTTTTGACATTTTACAGTCCAAAAACTGCCGTTTGTAGCTATATCTTTTCGCTTTGGAAATTAAGGGGCGCGCACCGGGCGCAACTGCTGGCAATTACTGGCAGCAACATCAGGAGAATGGCATAGCGATTTTGAGCTTGAAAATTGTGACATTTTACAGTCCCAAAACTGCCGTTTGTAGCTATATCTTTTCGCTTTGGAAATTAAGGGGGGGGGGGGGGGCGGCGCACCGGGCGCAACTGCTGGCAATTACTGGCAGCAACATCAGAAGAATGGCATAACGATTAAATGCGAGCGAGCGTGAAAATTTTGACATTTTACAGTCCCCAAACTGCCGTTTGTAGCTATATTTTTTCGCTTTGGAAATTAAGGAGCGCGCACCGGGCGCAACTGCTGGCAATAACCCGGCAGCAACATCAGGAGAATGGCATGACGATTCAATGCGAGCGAGCTAAGCGAGCGAGCTTGAAAATTTTGACATTTTACAGTCCCAAAACTGCAGTTTGTAGCTATATCTTTTCGCTTTGGAAATTAAGGGGGGCGCACCGGGCGCAACTGCTGGCAATTACTGGCAGCAACATCAAGAGAGTGGCATAACGATTAAATGCGAGCGAGCGGAGCAAGCGAGCTTGAAATGTTTTGACATTTTACAGTCCCCAAACTGCAATTTGTAGCTATATTTTTTCAATTGAAAATAAATGGGGGGTGCATGGCGCACGGGGCGCAACTGCTGGCAATTACTGGCAGCAACATCAGGAGAATGGCATAATGATTAAATGCGAGCGAGGGAAGCGAGCGAGCTTAAAAATTTTGACAGTTTACAGTCCCAAACTGCCGTTTGCAGCTATATCTTTTCGCTTTGGAAATTAAGGGGGGGGGGCGCACCGGGCGCAACTGCTTGCAATTACTGGCAGCAACATCAGGAGAATGGCAATACAATTAAATGCGATCGAGCATGAAACTTTTGACATTTTACAGTCCAAAAACTGCCGTTTGTAGCTATATTTTTTCGCTTTGGAAATTAAGAGGGGGCGCACCGGGCGCAACTGCTGGCAATTACTGGCAGTAACATCAGGAGAATGGCATAACGATTAAATGCGAACGAGCGAAGCGAGTGAGCTTCAAAATTTTGACATTTTACAGTCCCAAAACTGCCGTTTGTAGCTATACTTTTTCGCTTTGGAAATTAAGAGGGGGCGCACCGGGCGCAACTTCTGGCCATTGCTGGCAGCAACATTAGGAGAATAGTATAGTGATTAAATGCGAGCGAGCGGAGCGAGCATGCTTACAAATTTTGACATTTTACAGTCCCAAAACTGCAGTTTGTAGCTATATTTTTTTAATTTGGAAATTAAGGGGGGGGGGCCGGTGCACCCCCCTATTGTGTCTGCACAAGAAATATTATGTACATATGGTGTAGTCATTCCATAGTCATCAGTGGCGCACCGTGGGTCAAGACATTGGGGGGGGGGGGGGGGCACCTCGTGGAAAAGTAATTTTGAGGGTGTGTATGCTTGTGCGTGCCTGTGTATGTGTGTGGCGCACGCTGTCAGTCTGCAAACTTAATGGGCACTACACTACATAACGGAATGTGATACACTCCACCGCACAGTCATTGAGCAACATTGTAAGTTTTCCTTACATGGATTATGAAATGACGGTGTATAACGACAAATTACTGGCAGCAACATCAGGAGAATTGCATAACAATTAGATGCGAACGAGCGAAACGAGCGAGCTTTAAATTTTTGACATTTTACAGTCCAAAAACTGCCGTTTGTAGCTATATCTTTTAAAACTGTCGTTCGTAGCTATATTTTTTTTCGCTGTGGAAATTAAGGGGGGGGGGGGGGCGCACCGGGCGCAACTGCTGACAATTACTGGCAGTAACATCAGGAGAATGGCATAACGATTTAATGCGAGAGAGCCTAAAAATTTTGACATTTTAAAGTCCCGAAACTGCCGTTTGTATAGCTACACTTTTTCGCTTTGGAAATTAAGGGGGGCGCATCGGGCTCAACTGCTGGCAATTGCTGGCGGTAACATCAGGAGAATGGCATAACGATTTAATGCGAGCGAGGGAACGAGCGAGCCTAAAAATTTTGACATTTTAAAGTAAAAAAACTGCCGTTTGTATAGCTATACTTTTTCGCTTTGGAAATTAAGGGGGGGGGGGGGGCCCGGTGCGCCCCCCTATTGTGTCTGCACAAGAAATATTATGTATATATGGTGTAGCAGTGAACAGCATATCTCATTCATTCCATAGTCATCAGTGGCGTACCGTGGGTCAAAACATTGGGGGGGGGGGCACCTCGTGGAAAAGTAATTTTGAGGGTGTGTATGCTTGTGCGTGCGTGCGTGTGTATGTGTGTGTGCGCACGCTGTCAGTCTGCAAACTTAATGGGGACTACATTACATAACGGAATGTGATACATTCCACCGCACAGTCATTGAGCAACATTGTAAGTTTTCCTTACATGGATTACGAAATGACGGTGTATAACGACAAATTACTGGCAGCAACATCAGGAGAATTGCATAGCAATTAGATGCGAACGAGCGAAGCGAGCGAGCTTTAAATTTTTGACATTTTACAGTCCGAAAACTGCCGTTTGTAACTATATCTTTTACGGGGGCAACTGCTGTCAATTACTGGCAGCAACATTAGGAGAATATGGCACAACAATAAAATGCGAGAGAGCGAGCTTGAAAATTTTTGCATTTTACAGTCCAAAAACTGTCGTTCGTAGCTATATTTTTTCACTATGGAAATTAAGGGGGGGGGGGCGCACCGGGCGCAACTGCTGGCAATTACTGGCAGTAACATCAGGAGAATGGCATAACGATTTAACGCGAGCGAGCGGAGCGAGCGAGCCTAAAAATTTTGACATCTTAAAGTCCCCAAACTGCCGTTTGTATAGTTATACTTTTTCGCTTTGGAAATTAAGGGGGGCGCATCGGGCTCAACTGCTGGCAATTGATGGCAGCAACATTAGGGGAATGGCATAGTGATTTAATGCGAGCGAGCGGAGCGAGCTTGCTTGAAAATTTCGACATTTTACAGTCCAAAAACTGCCGTTTGTAGCTATAATTTTTCGCTTTGGAAATTAAGGGGAGGGGGGCGCCCGGTGCGCCCCCGGATCCGCCACTGGTAGTCAAGGGTGTCGGTTTATTTCATTTCATTTCATTTATTTCCACAACTTGCACAACTGGTTAAAAAAAAAAAGAGAATGAACAATACAGGACAACATGTCAATCATAATATGCAATACAGGGTGTGGAGGAAGAAGCAAAGGCCATTGACCTGTCAAGGCTTCTCCCTAGTAAACAGCAACAATTATGACACAATACCAAAAAAAGAAGAACAAAACAAATCAAAACAAATCAAAACAAGACAAAACGAAAACTACTGATATGTACATATATTAGCATAAAGGAAATTATTACAGGAAGGCATTATTGCACGTATATGAATTTACGACATATTCTTTATATTTTCTCTTGAATGCAGATATAGAGACACACTGCATGCTTAATATCATTTGGGAGACTGTTCCACATCTTAGGGCCAATATATATTATTGTGGATCGTGAGAACTCATACTTGAAATTGGGCAATCTATAATCTTCCCCCCGTCTTGTACGATATCTACTTACTTCATTATTCTTTACAAAATCAAAATCATAAAAACATGGCAACATATTATTTCTAAACAGATACATAAAACAGACAGTTTGGGACTTATTAATATCAAATATTTTCAGAAAATTTAATTTTTCAAACAGATGACTGGAATGCGAATATGGTTTCGAGTTCGTTATGATTCTTATTGCACGCTTCTGAAGAACTAAAATTCGATTCAAATGGCATATTGCACTGTTCCCCCAAATGATATTGCAGTAGGTAAGGTGCGGCAAGATCAAGGTTTGATAAAGTCTAATAAGTATGTTGAACGGTAAAATATGTTTTAGCCTATTCATAACACCGATTGTTTTCCTTATCTTCACACAAACCATATCAATATGTTCCTTCCACATTAATTTTTCATCAATTACTACACCCAAGAATTTCACTGACTTAACAAAAGAAATCTTACAATTATCAATACATATATCAACTTCATTTACAATATATTTGTTTCTAGGCTTAAAAAGCATACAACATGTTTTATCCACGTTTAATTTAAGTCTATTTGCTTGAAACCAATCATTAACTAAACAAAGTTCATGATTAAAAGTTGAACAAAGAACATTCATATCATTACCAGACAAGAATAAACTAGTGTCATCTGCAAAAGCAATAGTGTGAAGTAACTTACTTGAAAAATGCAAATCATTAACATATATAAGGAATAATAAAGGCCCTAAAACAGATCCCTGAGGAACACCAATATTTACACAACGATATGTAGACGATATACCATTTATGGACACATATTGCACTCTATCACATAAATAACTCCGAAACAAATTCAATGCAGTACCTCTGATACCATATATTTCCATCTTTTTGATAAGAATACTATGGTCCATACAATCAAAAGCTTTAGACAAATCTAAAAATAATCCAATCAAAAACTTCTTATTTTCAAAAGACTGTGCTATTATATTATTTAATTCCATTAAAGCCATGTATGAAGAATATCCTTTTCTGAAACCAAATTGTTTCGAATATAAAATATCTCTTTCAAGTAAAAATTTCATCAGCTGATTATATATCAACCTTTCAAATATCTTCGAGAAAACAGATAAAAGAGAAATAGGTCTATAATTTGTTAAAAGATCTTTATCACCTCCTTTGTGGACAGGAATAAGGTTTGCTATCTTTAAACACTTTGGAAACACACCATCCTTTAAAGATGTATTAAACATATTGCACAGGGGATTTACAAATAAAATAATACTCTTCTTTATAACATAACTATCAATATCATCATATCCAGGACTTTTACCTGTTTTTAAATTTTGTACAATTTCGACAATATCACATACTTGTATAGGCCTTAAAAACATAGAGTGAGGATTATTACTTGTTGATAAAAATTTCGTAAAATGTGAAGAGGTAGATGGAACTGGATCTACAATTTTTGAACCTATATTACTAAAAAATACATTAAATGTATCAGCAATGGCATATTGATCATACAGAAATTGCCTGTTCGGTTGCAAAATGCGATATTGCACTTTTTCCCTCACCTTACAAAGAAGCCTGTTTATAATTTTCCACGTACCTTTAATATCATTATGAACATTCTTAAATTTATTATAATAATAATTTCGCTTCTTTTGACGTAACTCAGCATTAACTTTATTTCTACATGCAATATAAACAGCCTTTCGATACTCTGTTGGGTTCTTTAAATACTTCGAATACAATACATTTTTCTTATTACACATTTTCCTAAGAGTATTATCAAACCATGGTTTTTTATATTGATTACACTTCCGTTTACTTTCGATAAATGGAAAACACTGATTATAAAATTGAGTTACCACTTTCATAAATTTATCAAATTGATCATCAACATTCCCCTGTATTACATCATTATTCCAATCAATCTCATTTAACTTTTCACAAAATTGCATCATATTATTATCACAAATATTGCGTTTATAAATCTTTTCAGAACTTTCAATATTACCGAAATCATAATGACAAAATACAGGCAAATGGTCGCTTACATCTGTAACTATAATCCCTGCCCTTTTGACTATTTCAGGTCTATTTACAAAAATATTATCAATCAGTGAACTTGAATATTCAGTTACTCTAGTTGGTTTAAGTATCAATGGACTAAATGAGTACGTCTTCAAAACATCAACATATTTATCAACATCTGAGCATAACGTAACATTCAGTAAATCAATATTAAAATCACCGGATAAAATACAGTCTCTCTGCTCATCACACACTTTGCTTAATGAGTTCTCCAGATATCGTAAAAATTCAGCAATAGATTGAGAAGGTGGTCTATAAATAGCGGCAAGTATAACATTTTTATATTTTGTACGGATTTCTATAAAACTTGATTCAATACTGTCATTAAATACATCAAGATCTTTACGTATTACAAACTTTACTTCATTACTTACATAAAAACCAACGCCACCACTTCGTTTCTCCCTTCTCTCGCTACCCACGTATGAGTACCCATCCAAAGGCATCACTTCATCTTCTGTTAACCACGTTTCGGAAAGAGCAATAACAGAGAATTTATTTTTCGCGGATAAAATTATTGTTTCAAACTTATGAAAATTCTTTTTAAGACTTCTGCAATTAAAATGAACCAATGTAAGTGATTTACCAGTGGTGAAAGATATGTTATTATATTCATCTGGCAAGAGATATGTAGCTTCATTGACAGATTCATCCTGAAGACTCCTCACATTATCGATATTATCATATCTGCAATCATTGCACTCAGAATTATTGACATTTAATGTAACACTATTTTGCCTTCCACATAGAATACATCTGTCGTATGATGACATAAATCAGTACCACGAACAATTAGACACAAAATGGGTTGACACGAATATAAAAAGAAATACAAGCAGTAAGAAATCACGAGGGGAAAAAATCATTGATACACAAAAGAAGTGCAATATCAATAAGGGTATATATGAGCATTGAGTTGAGTACGGTAAGTATGAAGAAAGAAAAAAAAAAGGAACGCAATATGTCTCTTATATTCCAGAAAAAAGTATACAGTAAATTGGAATGCAACATCAGTAAGTGTTCACAGTTTATTCAGTTCATCTCGACCTCTGATTATACGTTTGATCGTTTTTCCGCCAGACGCTGGCAGCAATACACAGATTCTGCCGTCGATCGACCACGCTTCTTTGACTTTATCGTGGTGTTTCGCCGCCCAGAGAAGATCCTCATTGGTGGAAGTTAGTGCCTCATCAATTGCCATGCCGGAGCCTTAAAATCAATTTCCTACGAGCGTGTAGCACTGCACTCCGCTTACGGTAGGAACAGAATCTGACAATGATCGCTCTCGGTCGCTTTCCTAGTTCGCTGTTCTGAGTCTGCGCAGTGGCAACAGTAGCAGTGGTAGCGGAGGAACCATTCGTCATGCCTGGTTTCCTTGAAGCAACGCGGTGTGACCGTTCGATGTCATCCAGTGTGAGGGGTACTTGAAGTTGCTGGGAGACAATCTGGCAGATGACTTCATCAGTCCTTTCACCGGCAGATTCTTTTACTCCATAGAATTTCAGACAATTCCGACGCGAGTACTGGTCTGCTTCATTCATAGCTCTCTTCAGGTTGTCAATGGAGGTGGCCTGAGTCGCTAGGGAGTGCTTTAATTCATGAAGCTCCTTTTCTCTTTGACGCAAATCCGTTTCCAGCTGCAGTGATACGGCGTCATTGTGGTCTAATCTTTCCTTTATTTCAGAGTTACTTTTTTCCAGGCTGGTCAGTCGCTCGATGAGTTGATTGACATGCTTGTCGACAGCTTTTTCTACGGCCATTCCAATGGCATTGAAAAAGGCATCGCTTTTCAGATAGTCTTGAATAGCTTGAACGACGGTGGCTTCGGTGTTCATCTTGGTTTTGGACGCCATTTTGGATTATGGTGAAACAAGTAGAAATCTTCAATCAGAATGGTGGCAGTATGTTAGCACGGGTAGAGATGAGGGTAGTCGGAGGGTAAACATCCACCCTGATGAGATTTTCCGTGATGAAGACGATACTATATCATACAGCATAATGTCCGCCATCTAGGCATAGAGAGCGTCGAATCCACAATTAATAGATATACTGATACCGATGCATTCCAAAAACTGTTCCATTAGATGAGAATCATAGTTACTTGCTCATTATATGATAATGAATGCAGGAAACATTTCAGAACAAGACAGGTAATGTTCACTTACGGAAAAATTCGGAGCATATACTGTTGTATGTTGAAGGGCAGCGTTTGAAATCACAGCACGTATATGTGGGACTAACCAGTGACTTGGTCAGTAGTGTGGTCATCAGGCGACACTTCATTGGCTCAGAATTACAATCAAAATGTTCTGTATATCCCATCCAAGTACCATGTAGCTCTCCTCAAAGGTGTATTTACATAGTAAACTGGCTAAAGATGACCAGAAGTGTGCTGCAAATTTTCACAAAAACGAGAATTTATCTCGTCACCGATCGTCACTCGGACGAGCGTCACATGTTTCACTCCATAAAAATGCTGATGTTTATGTTCATGATTGGGGGAGGTATGACCAGTGAGGGGGCGTCGAAGTGATCAAGAGGGGGAAGGATGTCCAAAATCTGCACTTTAGAGCATCCCCTACATTGTTTGTGTTTGTGTGTGGGTTTTTATGTATACATGGAAGAGCTAGGAAATAGCCCAGGTCAAGTCTTAAAGGACAAGTTCACCTTCATATACATGTGGATTGAGTGAAGGCAACAATATTAGTAGAACACATCAGTGAAAGTTTGGGGAAAATCTGACAATCCGTTCAAAAGTTATGAATTTTAAAAATATCTGTGCAATCACTGCTGGAAGAGAGGACTACTACAGTGTATGATGTCACATGCGTACAACGATATACGGAAAATAAAAAGAGAATTTAACAAAACTTGACTTTTTAAATAAAGTGCACATTTCTTCGACTTGTTACTGACTTATGTTAGGGGTAATATTACTCCCCCTGACTTCTGAAAGAGAGAAGTCGAGTGTTCATTTATTATGTGAGAAAAGTGAAAATATCTTGAATTTTCTTTATACTTTCTTTATATAGTTGTACTCATATGACATCACAAGCTATAGTAGTCTTCTCATCCAGCCGTGACTGAGCAGAAACTTCAACAATTCATAACTTTTGAACGGATTGTCCGATTTTCCTCAAACTCTCATTGATGTGTTCTACTAATATTGCTGCATTCACTCAACCCACATGTCTATGAGGGTGAAGTTGTCCTTTAAATATTATTGGCAATGCAAGGCATCTTAATATAGACTAGTATGTAAAGCAACACTGCAAAGTCAATGATCTAGCTTTGATATATTTGTATAACGAAGTGTAAGGTACAAAGGTGTACATTCTACATCACATTGCGCAACATTGCAGCGATTCTTTGCCGTTCGGATGTTCTGAGTACACTGCTTAAATCCTGCTTATATTCAGAATGCCAACCAGGAATCACGCTGAATCACAATCTTTTGTCGGCTCCGGGCTTTTTGAACAATGTTTGACACTATACCTCCTTTGATTATGGTTAAAAGAAATCTTAGAAAAATATCTTATTTCTTGATCACACTTTCATGTCGATTTCACAAGCAGTTAACTAACCTTTAAATTACCATTTTGGTAATTTTTTTTTTTCAACCAGCGGATGGGGGGGGGGGGGGGCACGTGCCCCCCCCCCCCCCCCCGTAGTTACGCCACTGAAGTCATACATCTCACCGCCACCCTTCCACAGCCAAGTTCTTATCGTTCTCTGGTTTCTTTCTCTCATCAAGATTTTCTGATACGCTGACAGCCACTTTCTGTTCCCACTTCCTTTCCGCTCCCCCTGTCATTTATCTTCACCTTATCACACGATATCAGCGATGCAAATGTAAACGACACCGGAAAGTCACCGGGACATGTTTTGTAAACGTGATGTACAGTGATGTATCAAATGTAAATGCGTTGGAACAATATACTGGAGAGCAATGAATAAAGAACACTTGCGTTTTGACTCCAGAGCCAAGCAGTCATGCCTCCATCATTCTCCCACTGAGTCTAAGAGTTCAACTTCTTCCCCCCCACAAAATATACCCCCCCCCCCAGGATCCGCCACTGGTTGTCAAGGGTGTCGGTTTATTTTTATGATTGGGGGAGGTATGACCAGCGAGGGGGCGTCGAAGTGACCAAGCGGGGGAGAGATGTCCAAAATCCGCACTTTAGAGCACCCCCTAATAGTTTGTGTTTGTGTGTGTTTTATATACATGGAAAAGTTAGGAAATAGGTAAATAGCCCAGGTCAAGTCTTATTATTGGCAATGCAAGGCATTTTAGTATAGACTAGTATGTAAAGCAACACTGCAAAATCAATAATATAGCTTTGATATAACGAAACGTAAGGTACAAAGGTGTATATTCTACATCACATTGCGCAACATTGCAGCGACTCTTTTTGCCGTTCGGATGTTCTGAGGACACTGCGCACATCCTGCGTATATTCAGAACGCCAACCAGGAATCACGCTGAATCGCAATCTTTTGTCGGCTCCGGGCTTTTTGAACAATGTTTCACACTATATACCTCTTTAATTATGGTTAAAGAAATCTTAGCAAAAATATCTTATTTCTTTATCACCCTTTCATGTCGATTTCAAAAGCTTTTTACTAACCCTTGAATTACCATTTTGGTAAGGTTTTGTTTTGTTTTGGTTTGTTTTGTTTTGTTTTGTTTTTTTTAAACCAGCGGATGGGGGGGGGGGGCACGTGCCCCCCGTGGCCCCCCGTAGTTACGCCACTGATAACCCGTATACATCGTGTGCGCGTGTGTGTATCACAGAACGTTCTGTGGTGTGTGTCAACGAAAGATGATCGAGAGATTTCGCTACACCCCATTATAACACTGAAGCGGTTTGCGCCGCTCGCGATTTTTTTTCCGTAACCCTAACGCGTCGAAATTGCCAATTGTGTCACTTGAGCAAAGACTATCAGTGTACAAGTTGGTTTTTGTACGCATGTGCGTGGACTTGACAGTTAGGTGTGAGTTCGTACTGTTACACAGTATATACAGAGTACCATTGGCATGGTCGTCTGCTAACCACAGAATCAGATTACAATGTGAGAATGGGATGCCGTCCTTCAAGCAGAAACATAACAACGGGTTTGTGTGTATGGGTATGTGTATGCGCGTGTATGTGTGTTTGTGTATGTGTGTGTGTGTGTGTGTTTCCACTTCACATGTCATCGCCCTCGCGTTCGGCTTTGCCTGAGGTGGTATTTCTGTAGTTTTGTTCGCCGTCTGCTGACACTTTTCCTGTGTCTCGCGAGACCTGCGTTACTAGGATGCATGCAAACTAAACTCGACGTCGTCATCTATATCTTGCAAAAAGTAAATTGGAAATCTAATTGAAGCTTGGAATAAATCATAATCAAAGTATTATATATACGTAGCGACACGTAGCGGTATATAGGTTAGTGAAGCAACCTTCTTTGTCAAATTTGTAATCTGCTATTTACATGTATGCCAATGGTACTCTGTATGTACTTTGTAACAGTACGAACTCAACGCCAAACTGCCAAGTCCACGCACATGCGTACAAAAACCAACTTGTACACTGATAGTCTTTGCTCAAGTGACACAATTGGCAATTTCGACGCGTTAGGGTTACGGAAAAAAAAATCGCGCGCCGCTCACGACGTCGACACGGAGGCGGAGCGCGGACGAAACCCGAACGGGGAATAGAAGAGACCCTCCCGCTTCCAGCTTCGGAGGAGATAGCCACACACACACACACACACACACACACACACACACACAAAGGCGTGCAAAACCTATGGCGGACCCCCGCGTCGCCTTAGACCATTACTGTATATAACTAGCAGTCCTGCGCAAACTGTCCAAAACTGCTTCACTGCACTAACATACGTAATCTTGTGCTGAGCAGGACTACCCCAGGTGTGTTTTTTTGTAGCTATTGTGCTGAGAGAAATAAAATGTTTTCGTCTTCATTTGCTCTCTTCTTCTTTTCTTTTTCACCAAACCTTGGTTTGATAGATCATAGAACCACCATCTGCTTCAGACACAGGTACATTATCATTAGGTGATCCGAGTATCCTCTCGGATCACCTTCTGTATCTGTACTGTGATTCTTTATTTAACTTAAAAAGTTCTTCGTCTATCACTTTCAAACTTATACCATATATGTATCATTTTCAAGGGATGACAGATCTAATGTATCATTGAGATCAATCGACCGTGACGTCACTATGACGTCATTATCTGAAATCACGTTCATTATTCGTATCTCATTAATGGAATGGAATATCTCAATGAAATTTACATATCATATAGTTCAAGTCAAGTTCTATTGATTCATGTCATAAAATTGATCATGTTTATAATAAACGAGTGCGTACGTGTGCGTTGAAATTTTAACGTTCTCTAATCGAGTTCAAAATTGTTTTGCACACGTTTCAGGTCATTTGGAGCATTTCATATAAAATCGACGGACGCGTACGCGCGCACCTATATACGCACGCACAGCTCATATGCAACAGAAAATTCCCGTTTTTTCACACGGATCAGATGTCTGAAATGTCAAGAAATAATTCTACCAAGTTTCAAGTCAATCCGACCCAATATTACGTCATACGGGCCCGTCAAAGTTGAAATTCCGCGCGCGCGTCAATGGCGATATACAGTGCAACTATGCCAAAAAACCGCCAATTTTAAATCCGATTTTACTCGTCAGGATGGACAGTGACCCCCCCCCCCCATTTTCTTTACATATTCTGAAAGCTGATGAGTTGTACATATCATTTCATGGGTTGGCGATGCTGGAAAAATGATGAAAAGATATCAAATTACTAAATAAAATAAAAAAAGTAAATTTTCAAAATGACGTCATCAAATTTCAAGTTCATTCGATTGTATCTCACTTATCCTTTGCCGATTTTGCCCCAGATTTCAGTGTAATATAGCTTATTGCATGTTCTTTCACTAATGTCACCACAAAATTTTGATTGGATGACGGTATCACCTCGTAAAAATGGATTGAATGTAATCTTGTCAAATTTGACCAGTTTACGTGTTATCTCTAGGGGAGTGCAGTTTTTGTGGAAATGAAAATTGACATGACTATCTCTTTCGAGCACTAGCTCACTTATGCTTCTGTGAATTTCTTCCAGATTTTAATGTGTTGTAGCTGAGACTCTGGGCTATCGTAAAAATGCCCTCCGTTTTTTCATACGACGTCGGCATTACGTCGAAAAACTTGGTTGAAATTAAAGCTTATCTTCGATGTATTGAGATATTTCTTTCTTTCTGCAACTTTCTTTGCAATAACTCAAATACAGGCCCTATCACCCCCAAATTTTGCACATGTTTAGTTCATGTTACTTACATTATTTCATAAAATAACAACTACTTGATCGGACACCATCTTGGGTATATAAATTAGGGTCAAAGGTCATAAATGTTTCATCATGTATCTCGGTGAATACATGTCCTATCTTTCCCATATTTTGCACACGCAAAGACCATGTTACAAGAATCATTTCACAAAATAACCACTTTCTGCTCAGATGCTATCTTGTCTGTGCAAAGTGGGGTCAAAGGTCATCTGTACTTCTTTGTGTATCTTCGTTATAACGTGTTGACTCTATGGGAGGGAATTTTTCTAGATGTGAAAATTGACATGATTGTCTTTATCGAGAACTAGCTCACTTACTCTTCGGTGAATTTCTCCTAGATTTTCATATGTTGTAGCTGAGACTTTGCGCTATCAACATGTGCTCTTTGTTTTTTTCATACGATGTCGGGATTACGTTAAAAAGCTTGGTTGAAATCAAAGCTTATCCTCGATGTATTGAGATATTTCTTTCTTTTTGCAACTTCCTTTGCAATAACTCAAAAAAGACAGCCCCTATCACCCCCATATTTTGCACATGTTTAGTTCATGTCACGTACATTATTTCATGAAATAACAAGTACTTGATCAGATACCATCTTGGGTATGTAAATTAGGGTCAAAGGTCATAAATGTTTCATCCTGTATCTTGGTGAATACATGTCCCATCTTTCCCATATTTTGCATACGCAAAGACCATGTTACAAAGATCATTTCACAAAATAAACACTTTGTGCTCAGATGCCATCTTGGCTGTGCAAAGTGGGGTCAAAGGTCAAATATACTTCATTCTGTATCTTCGTTATTGTATACGGAATTCAATACCAAAGATGGCAGGTCTGACTGCCTTTTCTAAATGAGAATCCAAACATCAAAAGGCCAATGTCCCCTCAACGGTTCTAGGACTGCTCCCCCGGAGGACAACTCCCCCAGGGACTACTCCCACCTGACAACTCCCCCGGAGGACGTCTCCCCCGGAGGACTACTCCCCCAGAGGACGTCTCCCCCGGAGGACCACTCCCCCGGAGGATGTCTCCCCCGGAGGACAACTCCCCCGGTGGACCATTCCCCCGGGGGACCACTCCCCCGGGGAACACTCCCCCGGAGGACCACTCCCCCGGGGACGACTCCCCCGGGAACAACTCCACCGGAGGACCACTCCCCCGGAGGACCACTCCCCGGAGACAACTCCCCCGGGGACAACTCCCCCGGATGTTGATCTATTGTGTTAGATCTCTTCCTCCCTCCCCCTTTTCCTTCCTACCCCCCTCTACCCCTGTCCTCTACCCCTGTCCTCTACCCCCCCAACTCTGCTTGGCTACAATTTGTTTTCTTTAATATTATGTTGTTGTGGTACTAGATCTTTGTACATAGCAGCCATCAGCATCACACAACTTTGAATGACTGTGTTATTTAAATGTATTTCTTTGTTTTGGCTACCACTGAAACAGGTCAAAATTCATAAAGTTAGTCTGTTTGACAAAACAAAGTCTTTTAAAGTACTTTGTAGGCAATAAGGTGATGATGACACCCCCATAATCAAGGATTACCGCCTGCATCTATGTATTCATCTTATGAAGAACTGATCAACACTGCAAGATCATTTTTTTTTTAAAAAAACCTCAAAGGGCATGATTTTCCAAAGTGTCCCTTTGAGAAGCTGTATAGCCCTTGAATGTGTAATTTCCCATATGATGTAGGGGCAAATATCATCAAAAACACATTCATGATGTTAAAAAAGTCAAATGAGAAATATCACCTCTACTATAGGGTTCACACCCGTAAATAAAATGGAATGTCCCAGACCCCTTCACAAATTCGTATCAAAGATACCAAAATAAATGAAGAAAAAAATTGATTAAAAATCAATGATGTAGTTTGGCAAAAAACTGAAAAGCTGTAGATATTGAGTATGAACTCCTCTACAAACTGCATTTTGGTTGGAAGATGAAAGCTTTTCTGATGGAATTTGAGGGGACTATATTTCATTGGGTACGTGTACGGAAAATAGGTGATTTTTTGAGTGAGAAGAACTCGTAGTCTGGCTTTGCGGACCCCTGGACAGAATTTGGGCTGAAGAATCCACCCTGAAAATTTGATGGATGAAAGAGTATATCTCACTTATCCAGGTTAATGAAGCTGAAACACCTCATTTCTCCCAGCTATTTTACAGAATTTTTTGAAATTTGATTTTTAACACACATCCCTATGGGGAAATATTTATGGGTGTGAGCCCTATAAAACGCTCGGCTCTTTCGTCACGCACAAAAATGCATTATGCATCTATCTAATTAATTTTTCTTTTTCGTCCTCGACGTCGAAACGGAGGCGGAGCGGGGACGAAACTCGCGCCGTCCGATGCAGGATATTAGGGAGTTTTCGCAAGCACGACGCGGCCGGTAGTTGAGGGTGCCGTGTGCAAATTAAAAAAAAAAAATTTCCCCCTTCCACAGGGTGTTTTATTTATACACATATTCAGAAAGTGACATTTACAAAAGATTTTTTAAATACAAAACAGAATAATAATTCAGTAATCGACAATTAGTGGCCTACTGCACTTGTACATATAATAACAAAATTTCTTTAACTTTTTTACAACATATAATCTATTTATCATTCTTTTTTTTATTGGCAGAAACAACCCTGAAAATAATGTAACGTAATTTTAATCAAATATTCAAAAACACCTGATGAATAAAGCCCATTTTGTCACAAAATTCTTTTCTCTACAATTCATTTGACTTATACATTTTTCCAACTCAAAATAAAATTTTATCTCAGATATTATATGTTCAAATAACGGAACGGTTTTTTTTATTTCGCTGAAAAAATTTCTCTTCTTATAACAATCATCACACAGTTTAACGCACTGTTGTTAAGACCATAAAATCCGAATAACTTATGTTGGTTTGTAAATACAATTTGTTTATCTATCTTCAGGAGTAACCATCGCTCAAACTTATTCCAGATATCATTTGAATAAGGACATGAACAGAATATATGCATTATGGTTTCCTCACTATCATTACAAAACGTACACTTTTTATCTGTTACAAGACCAAATTTTAAAAGAGCGTCTTTCATATGTAATAATCTATTGAGAATGTTAAATTGAAACCACCTCATATTGATATCAATAGTTGATTGCAAAGGGATTAAACAGTATAAAGACCATGTTTCATCATCAAGATCCAACATACTACACCACTTTACAAATCTGTTACAATGTTTTGACGGGTGTCTTAACAACGTTTGATAAATATCAGAACATTTCTTATGTTTCATTATCACATTTAAACCATGAGGAATAAAAGGTTCTGTCATCTTCGACATGCAGTTTTTTGCAAATGATTGGATAGAAGCACACAATCCACCGTGCTGAAGAAAGTTAGTTTGTATACCAAACTTCCTCTGAAATTCGAAATATGAAAGAAATTTTCCATCATTATCTAACAAGTCATTTATAAAACGTACACGTTTTTCACACCAAGACTTAGAATATACAGTGCTGTTATTCATTTTAATCAAAGGATTATTCCAAAGAGGCTGACTTGCCAAATCATCATCATCATCTCGTGTATCACGCAACCATTTCCCAATGTCTAGCGCATGCAAGAGCCACGTCATTCGCCACTGCCAGGTCCCTCTCGGTACAAGGTTGTAACATTGTATTGCAACTCAGAAGATGAGGCATAGTCTGGTTGCCCTGCCCACACTCACACTCTGCAGAGCTATCAGTGTACCCCCACTTCAGCATGTTTGTCTTGCACTTCCCCATGCGCGATCTTAATCTGTTACGCCAGGTGATCCATGGCTGTTTGGAACCTGCAGGGAGTGACTCAGTTGGATTGATTTGCATGTGATTGTCGTATCCGGATTCCCTTAATCTGTCATCCCACAGTTTCATACGTTCTGTTGACAGGAACAAGAGAGAAGCGACACAAATCTGCTGAATATCCTGAAGCCAATGAGGAGCTCTGTAGACCATTTACGATAGGACAACTTGATGCTGCTATCTGCACAGCCAAAGCTGGGAAAGCTGCTGGCCTGGATGACATCATGACCGAGCAGATCAAGAACCTGGGTGCAGCCTCGAAACATTGGTTGCTGTCTATGTATAACAACTGCATGGAGAGGTGCTATATACCAAAGATTTGGCGCCGTGCCCGTGTCATCGCCCTTCTGAAGCCTGGGAAAGATGCCGCTGCAGCAAAGAGTTACAGGCCGATATCACTTCTTTGCCATACATACAAGCTATTTGAGCGTCTCATCTTGCCCCGCCTCGTCGATGTAGTAGATCCATCTCTCATCAAGGAGCAGGTAGGGTTTAGACCTGGAAAGTCGTATGTGGGACGACTCCTGAATCACACATTGAGGATGGCTTCCAAAAAGGCATCATTACAGGAGCTGTATTTGTTGATCTGTCAGCAGCTTAAGACACTGTAAACCACCGTCGACTACTATATAAAGTACTTGCCATGACTCGGAACTCACACCTAACCAGAATGGTGGAGTGTTTGATCCAAAACCGACGCTTTCATGTTGAGCTGTCAGGAAAGAGAAGTCGCTGGCGTAAGCAGGGACTAGAACACTAGGGACTAGTCCTAGAACACTGTGACAACCCAGTGTATCTTGGCGTCACCCTTGATCGTTCCCTAACCTTCAAAACGCATGTCATCAAGTTGAAAGGGAAGGTGAGCGCCAGGAATACCCTACTTCGCAAGCTGAGCACATCATGCTGGGGAGCAAATCCAACAACCATCAGGTCAACAGCTTTGGCTCTCTGCTTCTCTGCTGCTGAGTATGCTTGCGCAGTGTGGGAGCGTTCAGCTCATGCGAAGAAGATCGACCCAGTGCTGAACACAAGCTGTCGCTGTATCATTGGCTGCATGAAGCCTACCAAGACTGACGACATCTACATTCTCTCCGGCATCGCTCCCCCTGATGTAAAAAGGGCGGTTGCAAGCAAAAAGGAACGCCTCAGGCAGATGGAAGACGAAAGACATCCCCTTTTTGGCCATGCTGTGATACCACAACGCCTGAAATCACTTGCCAAATTATCATGTGTATTAATTTGTAAAAATTCTGAAAAAGCCATAAGTACCTCTTTCCAAAAATCATTAAGCATTACATTGGCAAGTTTTTTTTTGTAGTATAATGACCCCATAAATAAATGAAACGATTCTGGCTGGGGCAAGAAAGAACGGAACATGTGGAACGTGTAATTTTCAGTCTGCGGATCACAAATAAACCTTCTGATCAAAATTTGCTTTTGCGCATGATCAAAACCAAAAAACGTCCCTTCCTGGGGAAAACGAGTACGGTACTCGGCCAAAATAGCGTTCGGTCCCAATGCTGGGCAGGATCGAGCCAGCCAGCAAGTCAGCCAATCAGCGATCTTGTCTCCACGCCTCCGTCCTAACAGGAAAGTGAAACTGCTTAGATATCGGGACGGGAGTCCGAATACGGGGACTATCATAGCTGATTGCTTCTGCGTAATCTCGGTCTTCCCGTCGTGTAGCGAAAACTCCCTACTCTCCCGCGGCCGACGGCACCGGTCGCAGCTGCCCGGAGCCGACGGCTCGGGAGGAGATAGACAAACCAGCAACGCCGGAATAAAACAGGAAATAAATAAGGTCGCGACAACAACAACAACTTCGCCTTTTACTGTAATAGATGTTCCTAATCGCTTCACAAAATCGTACCAAAGATACTAAAATAAATGAAGAAAAAAATAATTAAAGATCAGAAATGCGGTTTGGCAAAAAACTTGAATAGCTGCAGATATTGAGTATGGATTCCTCTACAAACTGCATTTTGGATGGGAGATGAAAGCTTTTCTCATGGAATTTGAAGGGACTATATTTGATTGGGTGCCTGCACAGAAAATGTGTGATTTTTTTTTTGAGTAAAAAGATCTCGTTGTCTGGCTTTGCGAAACCTTGAACAGAGTTCTAGCTGACGAACCCCCTTTGGAAATTTGAGAGATGAGAGGCTATATCACACTTTTTCAGGTTAGTGAAGATGAAACACCTCATTTCTCCCAACTATTTTACAGATTTTGTTGTTGTTGTTGAATTTTAACACACGAGTCTATGGGGAAATATTTACCCGCGTGTGAGCCCTTTAGCGCTTACGCTGTGACCCATTTCCATGAGTCCAAAGAACTCCAGTGTAGTCAGTGGTCCGATCACAGTTGGTCTCATGATTCGGCTGTTGATGACAGTTTTAGCAAACTTCTTCGGTGACGTCATACTAAGATGAACGCAGCCTGGCATCACTATAGACTGCGTGATGCGCAGAGAAGACAACGAAGGCAACGTTACCTAGCAACACCTACACGTTTTACTCTTGATGACGCTCAACTTCGGCAATCTTCGTATCAGTGCTAACGGTGATCGCATAGTCCCGGTAGTGTAGAGGGCGCTGTTGACGATACTGCTGATCACCGTTAGTATTGATACGAAGATTGCCGAAGTTAAGCTGTCATCAAAGGCCCATTCACATTGCCAGTCCAACTTCGCAAATTTACTGCCACCGCGAAGTTCACTATAGCAACGGTGACGTCAGTGCGAAGTTCACCTAGCAACTTTCGCAAGTTCAGCAGGAGAACCAAAGTGTAAATTTCAAAGCTCATTTCGCGCGGTTAGATGCAAGATTATTACGCACTGTAACTGCGCGAAGATATGAGACAATGCACGCGCAATCCAAAAATTCGCAAACAAGTCAGTACAATGCGATATGCGTTTATTGAAGTACATGCGCAGTATCTCTCTCACTTTTGTTTGGAGGTTGCTTGGTGAACTTCACGGTGTCAGCAATATCACGATGTTAGACTGTCCGTTCACACTGTCGGTCTACACCTTTTTAACTTCGCGATTTTACTGCCATCGCGAAGTTCACTATGGCAACTGTAACGTCGGTGCGAAGTTTACCTAGCAACTATTGCAAATCCAGCTCGAGCTAACTTCGCAAACAAAAGTGTAAAGTTAGCTAACTTCGCGAAGTTAGATCACGTGACTAAGCTTGGGGTTCAGTGCCCGCGCAATTCACATACATTGACAAGCGCATATCAGTATTGTAAGTCGGTCTACGGCTCTATTTTCTCCGCACAATTCAGTACGGCTCATGAGACACTGTATGAGTCTACTGGTGGTACAAAACATACATTATTCGTAATGTCAGTACGGATAATGTTCAGATGCAGATTTTATTGGGTTTATGTTTGCTGTAGGCCCTACTTGGGTCATTTAATTCTCAGGTTTATTTTTTGTTATTTAAATCCCTCGACACACTAAAATCACAATCAAAGTCACATCCACACTTCACAATATTGATTTCGACGCTTTTCTTCATGCGTTTAGTATACGTATTACTTAATGATATTCTGTTTTTTGTTAATCTAAATTTAAGACTCTGTGCAAAAAAAGAAAAAAAAAGAAGAGAGAATAAAGTATACAATTTAATCAACCTTGAACCTCTGCCATATAAGTGTCATTCCGTGCTGCCTTCAGGGCCGGCGGAGCGTTTTCAAAAGTGTGGGGGCCACTTCCGGGTTTCATGAGCTAAGAAGCCCCCCCCCCCCCCCAAAAAAAAAAAAAAAAAAGTCCTCAGCTCATCTCTCCCCTTCCATTTCCGGGTTTCTTCAGCTGACAAGCGAAAAAAAAATAGAATTAGAAAAAAATAAAGAAGGTCCTCACCTCGTCTCTCCCCCTTCCATTTCCATCTTCCATTAGATAAAGCGATCGTAGTAAAGTGTGGGTCCCACACTTTATTAGAATTGCTCTTTTTTTGGATATCTCAGCCATTTCTAAACCAATTTTCATCAAATGAACATTGAATTCCTCACAGAATTACACATTCTTTCATATTTCATAAGAGGTTTCTAATCAACTCA
Organism: Diadema antillarum; assembly: GCF_040938485.1. Classification (NCBI taxonomy): domain Eukaryota; kingdom Metazoa; phylum Echinodermata; class Echinoidea; order Diadematoida; family Diadematidae; genus Diadema; species Diadema antillarum. Next base: position 907,868 of record NW_027272075.1, on the reverse strand, counting down.
TCAAAAACTGTTAGAAACCTGAAATTAGGTCTCAACCAAAACTATACGAGCCTTTTAATGCAAATTATTGTAAGTTATAAGGCCTATATTTATATAGCGTGCTATGTGTCTGCTAACGCTATAGAATGAGTCCAGAAAGAACTTCACACTGAATGCAAAAACTACCCATAAGAAAATCGTTAACAAATATCGTTATCTGGAGTGCCTCAAGGGTCGGTTCTTGGGCCTTGCCTCTTTCTGCTTTACATCAATGACCTTGCCTGATGGTTTCGCGTCAAAGGTTCGCCTTTTTGCCGATGATGCAATTTCCTACATGACCATCGACAATCAACAAACAAAATCTTCAAGAGGACTTAAACAAAATTGATGACTGGGCGAAAAAATGGATGATGGATTTGAACACAGATAAGTGTAAGGTTTTGACAATATCCAGGAAAAGAAGAAAGGTGCAACATGTGTATCATCTCTTGAATCTGTTGAATCCGAGAAGTACTTGGGTGTAACCATCACTTCTGAACTGAAGTAGACCCAACACATCAACAATACTGTCAATAAAGCCAATAAGGTGCTTGCATTTCTAAGACGCAATCTTCGCATTAAATCTTCTGATGTTAAAGCCACAGCTTACAAAACGTTGGTTCGACCAATTGTTGAGTATGCTTCCACAGTTTGGGATCCATCTACCAAGAACCTAATCCACCAAGTGGAAATGGTCCAGAGAAGAGCTGCGCGATTCACTTTAAATCGCTATCATAACACCTCGAGTGTCACCAAAATGCTACAAGAACTTAATTGGACCACTCTGGAACAGCGCAGAGAAAATGACAGGCTAATTATGATGTACAAAATACACAATAATCTTACACCTCTTTCAGCACAGGACTGTATTATCAAACAGGCTACTCAGTTGACGAGAGCCTCGCAACCACACTCCTATCAGGTACCATATTCGAGAACTGAATCGCATCGCCATTCATTCTTCCCAAGAACTGTAAGGAACTGGAATTCCCTGTCTTCAGAAATTGTTTCAGCGCCATCTGTGGGATCATTTCGAAACCGTCTAACGGTTGATCACAGTGGCTAGTTATTTTCCTCATATTTTCTATGTGCTTGTAAATATCTGTAAATAAATTGTATTATAATGTAAATAGCACCAGTCTGCAAGAATTTTCAGTCTATTGAAGGAGGCAGACTTAATCAGAAGAAGAAGAAGAAGAAGAGGAAGAATAATTCAAAATTAAACACTCCATCAGAGTTGTTACAGAGATGTTACCGTGTGCTTGTACTTCTGATGCGCAAGTGAAATCTGAAGTTAACTGCAGTACAATGAATAAAAATTTACGAACCTAATAACATTGCAAAAATTGCTAACAAAACAAGAATATTTATAACAAAAAGGAAATATCCAAAGTTAAAGAACTTTGCAGCTGCCCCCCCCCCAAAAAAAGGGAAAAGAACCAGCAGGCCAATCCTTTCAACAATACAAAGCATTGTGACGTATGTGTGATATTTATATCTCAGTCATCCCGTGGGCTGAAATGTATCAATTGTGATCATCGCAGCGCGTACAACTTGCAAGTCATCGCGTATGCGCAGGATCTCACCTAATTTTTGCGAATGTTGCCACGGTGAACTTCGCGAAGTTGGCAAAATTGTAATGTGAACAGGTGGACTTAACTTCGCGATTGCTAACTTCGCAAAGTTAGGCAATGAGAATGGGCCTCAAGAGTAAAGCGCGTAGGTGTTGCTAAGTAACGTTGCGTTCGTTGTCTTCTTTGCGCTTCACGCAGTCTGTAGTTATGCCAGTATGCGTGCATATGTGCTTCTTATTATTAGATCACAAAAGAAGTTTGATAAAGCTGTCATCCCCCTCAGCCGAATCATGAGCCGAACTATGGTCGGACCACTGACTACAGTGGATCGGACTTCTCCGGACTCGGGGAAATGGGTCACAGCAAAAGCGCTAAAGAGGAGTCGATAGCGTAGGTCTCCATAGGAAACTTGCGCCGTGCACCCGCGTACGCATTTGACTAAACTACCGGCACCATGTGCCTTTAACACGTAAAACTAAAGGACGCTGGCTGTTTCTACGCGCGCCGCATAATCGAGTTTCGCGACAGAGGGCAAATTCCCATAAGTTAAAGGCTCATATATAGTCCCGGTAGTGTAGAGGGCGCTGTTGATGATACTGCTGATCATCGTTAGCATTCAGCGTGTTTCTACAGAGAATCCGATAGACCTAGCATTTGCAAGCGCGTAATCAAACAGTGCGCTAACGCGGAACCGGGTTGTTTCTACAGAAAGCGCATAATCGGATTGAATCCGATTCTCCACCTGAATGCAGGTGTGACCGGATGTCTGGAAAGTTGGCTGGTGCATTGTGGGCCTGGTTCAAGGTCAAGCATCTACTGATGATGCGGATGCGATCACCGATTGAACGAAACTGAGCACAGGGCCTGCCTAGCTAGCCTGCCCCTGTTCGTGTGTATTTTCTTTATGTTAAAATTCAGAGTATTTTCTTTACAAGTTTGTCAAATCTGAGGCAAATTGTGACTAGTAACGTTAGAACCTGATACTCGGACGTTTTGGAGACACCCAACTACTGTAAAAGTGGATAATTCAACGTTAGATAGCTGCAACATGCATGCACATAAAAGTCATGGCCACATTACCGTACACATGTCTGTCAAACTGGTGATTGTCTTCCGGGTCAGTATCGGATTATTGAACCTGGCGTGTTTCTACAGCGCTGACACTGGAAACTGCCCCGGAAAGAACTACCTCATTAGACGGTTAAGTTAAGCGGAATCGGTATCGGAATCTGCATCGGAAAGAAACCGTTACTGGTGTGTTTCTACAGCCCCCTCTATCGGATACAATCCGATAGACCCGGAATTTGGGGTTCTGTAGAAACACGCTGATTGATATGAAGATTGCCGAAGTTGAGCTGTCATCAAGAGTAAAGCGCGTAGGTGCTGCTAAGTAACGTTGCCTTGGTATATACAGTAGAATATGGCGATCACGACCTGCGTGTAAATTGTCTGAAATAGGGTCGAGTTTTCCCTGAGACCGAGTTAGTGTGGGTCCTTCTGGAATCAAACCGACTTTTATTTTTTATCTCAAAATACTCCAAAACGACTCATCATCCCGGCAAATTGCGTCAGCCACGTCAGAATGACTTTTTTTTTCACGTCAGCGCTGTCGTCAGAAAGACGTCGTAAACTGCCCACAAAAATACGTAATCTTGCTCAAATGAAAGACGTAAAAAAAGTCATATTTAGACGTCAGAGAGACGTCTAATATGTCGTCTTAACGACGTAAATAGACAAAGAAAATGGACGTCATTCAAACGTCTCAGACCGACGTCAAAATGTCGTATCTTTGCTCAAATGGAAGACGTAAAAAAAAGTCATATTTGTGACGTCTTTCTGATGTCTAGGTGGTCGTACAAAGACGCCTTAATGACGTTTAGATTACTACTTCAAAGACAAAATATCACGTCAGAATCACGTCATAAACGTCGTTTACACGTCAATTTACGACCTTTTACATGTATTGGTACTGAAAAAAGACGTCTTAACTTTGACGAAAATAAACAAAGAAAAAAAGACGTCAGTTTGACGTGGTTTCAAGCCGAGATACATTAATTACTATGTTGATTACAAGATCTAACAAAGGTATGGGCATCTTCAAGTACAATCCTACGAATCTAACCGTCTACTCCTAAAAGTCCTATTACTATGCCTATATCTATGTCTACCACCTAACTATTCCTAGTTACTGGACTGTTGTATCATGATTCTTTATAAACAGGCAGAAAGTTGTAATGCTTCATGACATGGTTACTAAACTAGGCCACAATTTTGTAAGAAGCACAATAAACTATGAAAATATGTCTCCATAACACAAGGTTGGAATAGTTCGAATAAGATAAGAATTTAATGCACAATTTCTGACACAGTTTAAAATTTAAACCCAGGATTGATACTGTAATTATTAATGTTTTTCCTTATTTTCACTTGTTTTTGCATAGCAAATCAAATCTCATGAATATTCATGATCGATACAGCAACGAATAGTATGACGTCGTTATGACCAGTCACAACCACTAAGACTTGCAAAAATCATTTCATATCAATATGATTATGAAAATTGATCTTACAACTGTAACATATTAAATTTTAACTTCAAAAGTATTTTGATGTCATTTTTCTATTTCCAATACTTTCCAAATTATAGATTCCCTTCTGTGTTGTTAAAAAAATTCAATTCGATTCCATCATTCATACTCGATTACAAATTGAGGATGTCGTTATTGGTTTCTAGCTGCGTGATATTTCAAACATCTTACAAAAAAAAATATTGGGACTATAACCACTGTGTTTTTTCCGATAAATTAAGATACACTTCAAAATATCATATACGATAATTGCAAGCATATATTCGTCCCTTTTTATGGAAATTCATGATTGAATTTATTGGTATTTATTGGTATCAAATTTCCGGTTAGATTCATGAGTCTAGATGTGTACGAGCCATTTGTCGTCATCTTACACTCAAGGAAGTAATTCATGATCTTTTTTTTTGTTTCGAAGTCGTGCAATATCGTATAAAGACACACAAAAGCATAGTGTATACATTTAGAATGTGATGAGAAAATGGAGCTATAATAGCACTTCACCAGTATGAACTTTATTATATCAGCAGAACCATATGTCTACCGTGAGAGAGAGAGAGAGAAAAAAAAATCAACCCACAACTCCGATTCTCATTTTTAATAATATACACATTTGTTGAAGCGATGTGAAAGATCGTTTTATAATGTGTTGTCATTTGGCGAAAGACAACTTCATTTTTAGGCCCTAATTGCAAATAATAAAAAAAGTTACTCTACCGATATTAATCAAATTCAAGATCTTTTCATTTATTTGGAACATCGAGCATCACATCAGAGTTAGGGGAATACAAACGCTACTGCCGAGTTTTATAAGATGCATTCATGTTAAACCTACATAATCTATCATTGCACGTTAGAATGATGATATTTTAGCCATATAATAGTGTTCTAGCTCCATACCAAGCCTGGACAAAAGTACGGAATCTTACATGAGCAATGTTGCAGTTGTTTCTTTTTTGTATTTTCTTTGTACCGATAACTCGACGGGCGCCTGACAGCGCAATGATTGCACCTTCCATGCACTTGTGTGTGTGTGTCTATGTGTGTGTTCGTGTGGGTGTTGTGTGTTTGAGTGTTTATGTGCTTATGTGTTTTGGGTGTGTTAGGTGTGTAGCATACCGTTACTTACAAAAGTCATGTGCATGCTAAAAAAATGATAATAATCAAGATTTATTCTGAAAGAAAATGAAAGCGAGGTCAGAGCTGGTCGTTCTCAATTGTTCACGTCTGAAAAAGTAAACTTTCTGGTCATAATCATAAAATTGTACACTCTTTTGTTACGTTATTCAAACTTTCAACTTGTGTTATGAACACATATTTTCTATTTAAATTGCGCCTACACATTGTGAACTAGTTTGGTAATCTTTTGGACTACTTCTATTTGAGCAAAAATACGACATATTTCACGTTAGTTTAAAACATCTATATCACGTCCATTTTGTTCATTTATTTTCGTAAAAAAGACGTTTTTTGACGTCAGATCTTGTCTTTGAATTAATAATTTACACATCTTAATGGAGTTATTGTATGAACACCAAGACGTCAGAAAGACGTCACAAATATGACGTCTTTTAGATGTCTTTCATTTGGGCAGAAATACGATTTTTTGACGTCAGCTTATGAGACGTCTAGATGGCGTTGATCTTCTTTGATTATTTATGCTACAAAGACGGCTATAATGACGTCAAATTGACGTAATTCTGACGTGTCTCAAGTATCAGAGAATACGTCGCTAGGATGACGTGATAAAAACCTGAAAAAGCAACGTAAATTTGACGTCATTTATTCGGTGTTAATATGACGTCATAAATGTGTCCCGAATTGACGTAAATTCTACGTCTAGTAGTACTTTAATTACATGACGTCATAAGTACGTCGCAAAGCGACGTAAATGTTACGGCAGTTATACGTCGTTAATATGACGTTAAGAATATTTGCAAAACTGACCTAAATTTTACGTCTTCTGTAAGTCGCTTATATTACGTCATAAATACGTCGCATAACGAACGTAGATTTCACGTTATTAATACATCGCTCAGATGACGTCGGGAATTCGTCACGTCATTAATACCTCTTTTACGTGACGTGATAAATGTGTCGCAAAGCAACATAGATCTTACGTCATTGATACGTCGTGAATATGACGTGATAAATACATTGCAAAATTGACGTAAATTTTACGAGATTGACACGTCACTAACATTAGGTAAAAAATATGTCGTGAAACTGATGTAAACTTTACGCCATTATGAGGTCCTTAACATGACGTGATAAATACGTTTCAAAAAGACGTACAAATCATATAATTTTCTGGTCATTATATGACGTGCGACCAGTTTGACCAGTTGCGACCAAATTAAGACGTCTTTTCGACGTCAGTCTGCTATGTGGGCAGGTAAGTTTCTTTGTGGACTCTTTCGATATATTGCAAGCAAATATGAAATTATGGTGCCAGACGGGTTCTCAAACCCTTACCAAAACTATGTTTTCACTTTAAGAGGAGTCGACAGAGTAGGTCTCTATGGGAAACTTGCGCCGTGCGCCAGCGTACGCATTTGACTAAACCACCGGGACCATGTGCCTTGAACATGTAAAAATAGAGGACGATCCCTGTGTGAGTTGGCTGTTATCTCCCAGCGTACCTGAGCTGTGTATAGAGACGTAGCGCGAAGTGTGGTGTAGAGCTCGAGCTGACGCCGAGTGGAATGCCGTGAATTGGGAAGTTGTAGAAAGTTTACATTGTAATGATTTATTTTACTGCTGAAGATGCCTAAAATGGGTAATAATAATGATATGGACTGTCTACTTTCGGGGGATACGACATTAATTGCTCTCACACTAGAGTTGTATTGCCCGAGTAGAAGACGAGGGCAATACAATTCTAGTTCAATCAATAAATACTACACTCTCATGAGGTTCTGCACATGCAGTACAAGAAGAAGAAGAAGAAGAAGAAGAAGAAGAAGTACAGTTATAGATATATTCACGATATGTTGGTAGACGCTGAAAAATGTTACCTTAAATGGTATCAGTATAAAGTGACTTATAACTGATTTTTTTTCTTCATCCTCCTTCGAGGGACTTTATTTAATTTCAAATATCTAAAAAAGTTCACAAAGTCATATAGAGAGCAGGACGTACGAACATAGAAAATAATAAGGGTGCGAACAATTAATTGTCAAAATCATATCATCACATAAATTGATACTTCAAATAGATTATATCCAAAATATTCCCTGAATGTAACATTACCTCAGCATATTAATTTGTGCATCCACAGGTAATCAAATATAATTCTTATGATCCAACTTTTGCTCTAATTCACAAAGTTGCCTTTCCGTGAAATCAAGTAGCTTTTTTTAAACCAAAAATTTCAAATTCATAATGAGCTCCGTTCTAAAATCTGTCAATAGTGCGTAAACATTCGTTACTTTTGCTGTGTAATTGCTAAGTATATGCAAACGAAAAATCGTATATTGGGCAAAAACTAATATCAAATTCAACAACATCAAAGATTTATCTCTTACATCAAATCCTGTTAATATTATTCGCTCATTAACAGTGATATCAATATGAAAATAAGCGCATACAAAATTTGATATTTTTCCCAATATAACTTTGTATCTGGGCAATATAACATAACATGCCAAATAGATTCAGCTTCGCTGCATTTCTTACAAATCATATCAGACATAATTTTCCATTTTACTAAATTTTCTTTAAATGGTAATATTCTATGTAATAACTTAAAACTGTATTGCTTTACCTTATTATTAAATAACTTTCCAAACTTGAAATCAAACAACACTTTCCAATTAAATCTTGGAGGTATATGCAATGTTTTTGTCCAAAAATATATCACACTTAACTCAGATTTCTTTTCATCTAGCAACAATAAAACTGTTTTGTTTTTAAAGCTATCAATTCAATTATATCCCCAGTATTTATCTGAAACAATTCTTTATCAGACGAAACATCTCGGGTACATTGCCTTTTACACAAATAATCAAGCCACATCCGTGGCAATGCTTTTTTAATTCCTTCATATTGAAACGATATTAACAAAGAATTCAAATTCATTATTTCATATATTTGTTCATGATTTTTCCATGATTCATTTTCGATCAACTGTTTAACATGAATAATACCCTTTTCAACCCAATCTTTATTAAATAAAACTTCATTCATATACTTAATATTCGTATTATTCCAAATAATTTCATTTGGTATATCATTTACCTGCAATATATTTGCATAATGCATTTTTGCCCATGCAAAAAGAAGATCAAAATGAAATAACGGTAATATATATCTTTTACACAATAACATCATATCTGCAGTTGAACAATTATAATACAGACATAAATAAACCCCTCCAATTTTATATAACCAAAATTTAATATATATTTCCAAGATTTATCACTAGCATCTAATAATTTCAGCAACCAAGAAAGCCTAAGTGACTTCATTTTTGCATCTTAATCAATCATTCTTAAACCACCTTGCAGAACACAATTCATTACAACCGCTCTTTTAACTTTATCTCTTTTTGAATTCCACAAAAAGGAAAATAATATCTTATTCAACTCTTTTAAATATTTCTGAGGAATTTTATAACAAGTTGAAAGATAAATCAACTGAGATACAAGTACAGATTTGATGATAACAATTTTCCCATAATACGTTAAATTTCACATCCTCCACATTTTTATTATTCGCTTAGTTTTCTCAATTTTCACTAACCAATTCAAACGACTGAACTCATTTTCTGTCTGACACAAAACAACACCAGGATGTGTACCGGCTCTTCTATCAATTCTAAATTTTCAAAACAATTTACTTCATTAATATTAATATTCAATGGTAATATTTTTGTTGTTTGAAAATTCAACTGTAACCCAGCATATTCACCAAAAACTAATACCTCTTGCATTGCAATGTTACCCGACTCTACCGAGTTAACAATTAATGTAGCATCATCAGCTAACTGTGAAATACGTATATCATAAACATCACGGGACGAATCGTTATAAACCGGTATACTAATACCGTGTATATTAATGTTACAGCGTATACGTGTTGCCATTACTTCAACTATTAAAACAAATAATAACGCTGATAGGGGGCAACCCTGTCTAATAACCCTTTTAATCTTAAATACATTTGTAACCCATCCATTATTGATAACCTTTGCCAATACATCTGTATATAAAACATATATCCATTTAATAAATGATTCTATAAAATTCAATCCTTTCAAAACCTGCAAAAGAAACTTATAACTCACACAATCAAACGCTTTTTGAAAATCCAAAAAAAAAATGAATATACCTTCCTTTTTAAATACATGACAATAATCAATAATATCTGGAATCAATCTCAAATTATCCACAGCTGAACGCTCTTTTATATAACCAGTCTGATCACATGAAACTATTTTATGAATAACTCTTTGTAATCGCTGAGACATAACTCGAGCAATTATCTTATAATCTGTGTTTAGCAATGATATCGGTCTCCAATTATCTAACATTCGTTTATCTCCCTTTTTATATATAAGTGTGAGAACCCCTTGCTTTTGACTTTCAGATAACTCACCTTTAACATAAGCTTCATTTAAACTTTCAACCAATAAATTTTTATATCCATCCAAAAACATTTATAAAATTCAATCCCTAACCCATCACACCCAGGTGCCTTATTATTTGACATAGACATTACAGCTTTGTAACATTCTTTTTCTGTAATCATTCCTTCACAACTATTTGCATCCAATTCATTTAACTCATATAGCCTTGTTCCTTTCAAATAAATATCTAATTCATTATCATCAACAATATTTATATCAGAATATAATTTTTCATAATACTTCACCATGCTTTTTAAAATTTCGCTTTGACAAAATAACTTTTAACCATCTTCAATAACACAATAAATTTCTTTTTTAACTCCATTCATTTTTTTCGCTTTAAAAAATATTTGGTCGACTTCTCTCCAAACTCCATCCACTTTTTCTTGCTCTTACATATGCACCTTTACATTTGTGCGTATATATCTCATCCAGTTCTTTCTGAACATTTTTCATTTCTTATAACTGATATATTTAAAGCTTTTAAAGGGGAAAGCTGGGAATCGAGAGCTGATGTTCGCTACTACTACCATCACTTCCTTTCGAGACCGAAGTCCCTTTAATACGTTGCGTGGGCTTGGGTTAATGGATATGCATTTCCGACGGCATGTTGTTTATCGCCCGTGTGTCAAAAGGTGGCGGCATTGAGGGATTTCTTCCCTGAATGCGAGGTTGTTTTGTTTTCCGGCTGCACTCTCAGCTGTAATTTTTTTTTTTTCGGGGGGTCTATTTTTGCTTCGTTACTTCAGTCGTTCCCCTTCTTCTTTCCCTCCATATACTGCCTGAGGGGGTAGAAAATAAGATGTAGGGAATAGCTGTGTGTTACAATCTGTCCATTTATCGAGAATTAATGCAGAGGGATAGAGATACACGTGTAATACATTCGTCTGGACAGGTTCATGGTAGATACTGTGACACAAAGACACCTACGGGCTAATTGCGAGATACCCATGATGGAGACCGTCCAAGAAACGTGGCCCTTTTCCAATTCCATTTCACGAGTCTTCTCTTCCCCATTATTTCTTCTGTCTACCCTCTGTCAAACACACACAAACACACGCACGCACACACACACACATAAACACACACCAACGCATAACACATGCACGCCCGCTCTCTCTCTCTCTCTCTCTCTCTTTCCCTCTGTCATGCACACACACACTCACACACACATACATAGTGCATACACTTCAAATTCCTCCACCATTTCGAAAATCGCGTCATTGGTAGTGCTTTCTGGATCTTGAGTGCGTTGAGAGCGATATAAATAATGAAGTTGACACCTGTGACCCACACTGGAAGTCCGGAGGCTAGAAGGGGGACAACTAGTGATGGGACTTGATATCAAGTGATATACAAAATAGGGGAGGCACGAATCACTACGACCGATGATGATATGTCGATCTTGATACGTTGTAAGTAACATTTCGTCGTTCGCTCGGCAAAGGTTGTTCAATGCATAGAGTTCGTGCGCTTTTCCCCGCGCAGAAGCTATCTTGGATCGGGAGTCTAGTTAGCGTCATTTTATGAAGCATGGGTTCGTTTTGGCTTAGTTCGCACGGACCAAGATGCCGAAAGGCAGAGAGCACCGACTGTCATCTATATATTACAGCGATACCTGCAATGTTATTTCTTTTTCTTCTCCTGATTGTTGCCGATATTACCGATGGATCGACGGTATGTAAACAGAAGGGTAAGTCAAGTCATCTTTGTTTCTGCACTCACAAGTCAAAATTACACTGACTCGACCAGGGATAATCTACTATAGGTGTGTGACTTCTGTGGCAAGCGCAACATTAAAGGACAAGTCCACCTTCATATACATAAGGATTGAGAGAATGCAGCAATATTAGTAGAACACATCAGTGAAAGTTCGAGGAAAATTGGACAATCCATTCAAAAGTTACGAATATTTCAAGTATCTGCGCAGTCACTGCTGGAAGAGAAGACTACTACAGTGTATGATGTCACATGCGTACAACTATATAAGGAAAGTAAAAAGAGAATTTCACAAAACTTTACTTTTTGAATAAAGTGCACATTTCTTCGACTTGCTACTGACGTGTGTTAAGGGTAATATTATTCCCCCTGCCTTCTGAAAGAGAGAAGTCGAGTGTTCTTTTGTTATGCAAGAAAAATGGAAATATGTTGAATTTTCTTTATTCTTTCTTTATATCGTTGTACTCATGTGACATCACAAGCTGTAGTAGTCTTTTCATCCAGCCGTTACTGAGCAGAAACTTTAAAAATTCATAACTTTTGAACGCGCGGATTGTCCGATTTTGCTCAAACTCTCACTGATGTGTTGTTCTACTAATATTGCTGCATTCACTCAACCCACATGTCTATGAAGGTGAACTTGTCCTTTAAGGAAACGTTTGTACCCCAAATTCTTTACGGGTGACAGCATATAGCAAAAATACTGTCCCGTCATGCAGAAATCAGTGTCATCCATCCTCATTTTCTTCCTTAGTGACAGATTATTGGAGGAGAGAGATTATTTGGCAGAAAGCCTTCTTTAAAAAGTAAACAGTGACAGTGATAATATCGAGATATCCGCACCTGTGTGATACATAATTAGAGTTTGACGCAGGACGGGTAAATGTTTTGTACTTGTGTGGCAATGCTTTCACAGAAAATTGTACCTGTGCCAATCAATTTTAAAGCAGTAGCTAGGGGTTGCGTCACTAATGCAATACATTTCTCCCGAACAGCCTGTGTTACAGTCAGTTACACGTCACGTGCACCTCTAGCTTGTTTATTTGTTCCTCTTTGCTAGCTTGACCCAAATGCGAATGCTGCCAAGCAAAGCCCAACTATGCCCTTGTTAGGTAAATACTTTGCGTGAAACTGTATGAAATATAGTTTCTCTATTCATCATGCAATTCCCTTACATTGTTCACCCACGTTAACAGGTTAAGGTATATGGTGGCTAGATTGTAAGTGATCCAAACCATACAAACGTGTCTGAGTCCCAGGTACATGTATGTACACTTGGAAACTAGGATCAAATGGCAAAATTGGCAAAATGGAAAAATTGGCAAAATGGAACACTTAACACTAGTTTTGGCAGCAGTCGACGAAATGACTATTCGACGATGATGTACAAAACCTGTGAACTTGTACCAATGGTTGAGTAATCAGTGTGACATATTTTAATGTCATCTGATAGTGCTTCTTCAGACATCCAAGATATTTTGGTCTTTGTTCAATATGGTTTGCAAACTACACAAGGAATGCTAGGGGATCCCGCATTGAGCACACAAATTGCAATTCGTGGAAACCCCACGAATCACCATGACTGTAACACTGGCGACAGCGTCATGGCATTTAAGGATTTACAGTAAGTATTCACTTGGATAATGGACTAGCAGCTTCCAACCAAAAGCCCAGAGACAGAAAAAGCATCTAGGTTGAAAATCAGAGCACATCAATTAAATCACTGAAAAGCCCCTAGTAGCCATTACAGCCATTCCATTGTGACTCGCGTGACATTTATACAAAATTCTAACTTGTTAAGGTTGAGTACTTGAAAAATTTATTTCGCAGACCTATTTATTTTACCTATTTCAATCAAGGTATCGACCCTTCACATTGGTTCACGGAAATTTTAGATGTGAAGTCATTCTAGTTAGAGATACTTCACTTTTTTTTTTTGTGACTCGCGTGACGCGACACTATTGAAGATTTCTGACCTTACTGTACTTCACTAGATTTTCGTAAGAAAATACTTGTCCTATGTACACAAAATTTTCTGGATTCAATTTTGAGACACTAGGCAATAAGAAGTCAGAAATTCATCATCCCTTGACTTTTCATCTCAACTCAGTTGACATATAAAAATGTGACTCGCTTGACACATGAGCGTGACTCGCGTGACAAGTGCCATTCAGGTTGAGCCTACTACAATGATTTTATCGATTAAAATGAGCCAAATGTTTAACCTAACATGTTATATATGGTTAATTTCATTACATATATCTTTAAAACAAAGAAATCATCTAACTCAAATCTCTGATGGGATCATGGGAGCTCAAAGCACATTTAATACATAAACATCCAGCAAAAATTCACTTGATCCTCTTTTTTTCCCTCGGCAAATCAAGAGTTCTGGGAAATCATTCTTTTTCAATGAATTTTATTTATCTTATATATGCTATAATTGTATCAACAAGTCTTCTATTCAAAATGAATCAAATTCAAACTTTCTTCAGGTTAACTTGCATATTTGTTAAATGGATTTATATGAATCCATTTAAGCTCTTTTCGAAACTTTTAAGTTACTTTGATGCACAAAAAATCCTCACTTCTTCTTATAATAAATAATGCTCACACATACTGATATTCTTTTTCTTTCTTATCTTCCATTACCGAGTCTGTTGTGAAGAATGATCACCATGTTTTGCTTATTTTTATAGTAAACTACATGATGTATAGCCTACTAGATAATTCAATTTTCTTTGCCAAAGTGTCTTTTCTGTAGTTTCAGAAAGTTTGTCTCTGCTTTGTGGAGACAGTTTTCATGCCTACTTTATTGGGGCCATTTTATTTTATTTTTTTAAAGACTCAATCTCTTCATTCATGAACTTTAACTTTCAAGTCTCCTATTGTTGACAAGATATGGCTGCTGTACTTTGCATTAGATGTCTGATTCAGGCTGCCAGAGCTCTTTTATCCAGCCAGTAGAATATATTTCCCCTTTTTTCTAGGTACTTAAGGTAAACCTCGCTTCTGACCACTTGGGAGGCTTATGCCATAGATGCTGCGGGGATGCTTTCTGCTGAAGGCAACTGCCGCCATCAGCCAATTGACTTTTGGGCCTACACTTGCAGGCCCAATGGTATCCTCATTTCCACCATCATTATCACCATTATCGGATAGATCACCACTGCTTCTCTGAGAAGTGAACCTTTTTGCGACAAGATATACACTCTTTGAAGGTGATATATTGAAGTGATGATTAAGTTATGTGGTGCAGCTATACTCCAAAGATGACAGGCAGGTACAAACCCTCAGAACAATCTTCAACTTCCCTCTGTTTGTGATGAAAGTTGTAAGAACAGTTAAAAAACACAGCAAGACAAAATTTCTCAGCAATGGAGTTAGAGCACAAGTTTTGATTTTTCACATAACTGAAGCTCTGCCGCTTCAGGCTGGCTGCAATGTCTGTATCAACTGGATCTTTCTCATGACTTGTAGTGCTGAAGTTCCACACTACATGTACATTGTAGGTCAATGCTCTGTTTCTCCATCAGCACAGGTAATGACACTGATAACAAATCTATTTTGAAATGGCTTGCAGGACCATATAACCATATTGTGACCAATTCACTTCACTGCTGACCATTGACAGAAGCTCATCCACAAAAACTACAGTGTACAACATAATACTATTTCGTCGTGGTCTAAGTAGACCTCATCATTGATGATGACATGTGATAATTTTCTCCTGGGGCCACATTATTGATGTATAGCGAGCTATTTGCACCTGATTCCAAATGGCAGATTCGACTTCATCTTTACTAGAGCATGAATGATTCTCAGTGAAGTTAATTTGAAGGACAGCAAAATCTGAGGGAAGATTTGAAGCCATTTTCTTGTCATCTTCATACAATGTAACTTTGCTGATTGTTGCCACTTTATGGAGCAATGTTTCAAGAACTTCACAGAAGAGGAGCTGACATACAGTACAAGTAGTTGTAAATTTCAGTTCCTGATGCATTATACCTTTTTTTGTTGACGAGGCGGCCACCCACCTCCTACCATTTTTTCTATTGACCAACCAAACGGAAGTTGACAATCCAGTCACACTTTGTAGCTATACATTACTTATTATAGCACTACTTATTTACCAATGAACATGAAACATTTACCTTTATTGGGAAAATTAAACATTTTACATGATTTAGTTTCAAGGCAGAATTTATTTAAAACAAATCAATTAATCTGGTCTTTATTTTTTTCAAACTTTTAAACTGTGACTCGCGTGACAACCCTAAGGAATCCTTGCGTGACTCGCGTGACACAATTGTTCTGGTGTTTTTCACAATGAAGGGGTTTACAAATGGAAACCTTATTTTCTGATATGATTGAGGACTCTAAGATCCTCATTATTTATCAGATACAATTCATACAGTCTACTACTTTTTAAGCAATCTAAAATATAGACATATTTTTGTGACTCACGTGACACATTTCGAGGGTGTTTTCAATCGAAAATATTGTCAAGCTCATTACATATAAATGAAAAAAGCAACTTGATGTGGTAAAATGGGTATAAAATAAGTGAAAAAATATGAATCTATAGATAACAGAACATGCCTTAAATAGTGAAATAAAAAAAAAAGTACCAAAGAGGCATCATTTTGTAGTAAATGTGATCTTTGTTCTGGGAGGTGTAACTCGGCTGTTAGAAAGTGAAAAGCCATGAAAAATTAGATTTACACCCTTTGAACATATACCTATCCAAATATGAATACTCTTGCTTAATTGTTTGAACTTGAAATTCTAAGGTCCTGGTGTGTAGTTACATGGAATGGCTAATTATCTTATGGGCCTTTCGGGCATATAAATGGTCACCCTTTCCTATCCTCTATCCATTGAAACGTCGCTGCTGAATAGCTATTTACAGAGGAACGGAATTCCATATTTTTTTGGCTTGTTTTATTCAGATAAAAGGATGTGAAACCCTGGCTGAACCGGTTCAGTTTATACACATAGACGGGACATAGCCTGACAATTATGAACTTAGAACACTTGAAAGTGATAAGTATACGTAATAATACTTTTCATAAAAATGAAAAGTGGAATCCCCTCCTCGACAGTTTTTCTTGAAATACTCCTACTACTGTCTACAGTGACATCATGTTGCAGCCTTCTTATCCAGCGGCATATTGTTGTGACCGAAAATTTAATTTTTCGATTTTCCAACTGATTGACCGATATCCTCAAATTTCACGGATGCGTTCTTATAATTTCACCAAGTACACAAGACTTTAGTTTTTGTACTGAAAAAAAAAAACACACCAAAAACTGTTGATGTACAGACCTGACAAGTTTCCGGAGGAATTTTTCTGCTCTCCTGCTATTGATATGATTGAAGAATATATCTATCTATCTATCTATCTATCTATCTATCTATCTATCTATCTATCTATCTTTACAACACAAACTCACACACCCACACACACACACACACACACACATATATATATATGTATATATATATATATATATATATATGTATATATATATATATATATTGATAGGTAAGAATTAAAGCATCTCGAACCTCCAACTCACCCTGGATGTACAGCACTCACTTATTCAAATTTCACAAATGTAGAAAACTCTTCATAAAAAGATGCGTGTCAAACAGAATGCGTGATAAGAAAATAAAAAGACATTAGAAAATGAATTATTCCGTAAATCTATCGTTATATCTTGTAAGTTAGTGAGCAAGTAAGTAAGTGAGTAAGTAGTACTCAAATCATGTTTGAGCAGACAATTCAAACGGTTGAAATGATTTTGATTAGAAACACAAATAATAATACCTGTTATATATACAGATAATAATGACCAACAGAGTAATAGCCAGGATTGATACAGGGAACAAGACCTTTGTTTTCCTTTCGACACTTTGAGACAATTATTTATGTGTAAATTGTTTGTCTTCCATCGACTCCTTGAAACCTACATAATTGTATTGTTAAGGACCTAAAACTGTAACATAGCGTATCTTTAAGTCAAAACAAATGACGAATAGCGAATCAGGTAAATTTCATGTTGAAGGGATGGTGCAGTTTTGGTTCGGATGGGGCTTAAGGTTTCCAACTTTTTAATGATTTTTTTAAATAGATAATGGAAAATCCCGTTTGAAATATGAAAGAGCATATAATGCTGTGAGGAATTCAAAGTTTATTGATTGGAATTGGTCTTGAAATGGCTGAGACATCCAAAACAAGGCGACCCTAATAAAAGGTGAGATCCAACTTTTATTAGGGTCGCTTTGTTTTACTTTGCTTTGGGATATCTCAGCTCAAAACGGATTTTCATCAAATAAACATTGGATTCCTCTTAGAATTGTATGAGTTTAACATTCTATAAAGTTGTTTCTAAGTATCTCGCAAAGAGTTAAATGCTGAATTCTGACCTCAACCGATACTATCTGTCCCTTTAAGTGTCGCCATACTTCTTTTAGTATGAGGTTACTTATTTGATTCTCTGGCCACCAATGATAAGCTTGGACAAACATTAAAAGCTCAATGGGATAGTTGAATGTTAACCTCTCCGATTGCAGTCTATAGTGCATTTAGTTATGCAACATGATATTTTACGGAAATTGACTAATCTTTTCTAACAGCTGAACTTCTGACTAATGCAAGCCTTTGTTGAGACGAGTTATTGCTGTAACGTCACAATTGATTACTGAGAACAGTGGGCAGAGGCCCGACAGGAAAAGGTTGACAAATAATAACCGAAGCATTGCCTCTTTTTTTTTTCTCCTGACATTCGCTGTAACATGCATACAAGAAACCAGCACGTCTTACTGCGGGATTGTTCACCCCCGTATTGTGGTCGAAAACGCGCTTCAGCATCAAAGAGCTACAGACAATGCAGAACGTACTCCGACGTCCAAATCGGCATGGCCGGCCAGCCTCCAGTTTGCGTTTGATACTGAAGAGGACGCTTTTCATTTGAGTCTAACTCTAAACGAGAAGTTGGTACCGTCCAGCTTCGTAATCGAGCGACGGAAGTCGTCAAATGTTAGTCTATCTGACGTTCGAAAGGCCCATCCTGATCATGGTCGATGTTCGTACCATGGTTATGCCCTTGGTCGCTCGAAGTCGCACGTTGCTGTCAACGTTTGCAAAGGATTGGTAAGAAATGCCATCAAGGGAACTATACTTCTTTATTACTAATGAAAAAACAAAAACACAGTGCTTAGCCTAATACCTTTATATTTGAAGCACTAAGGCTTGAATCTCGGAGCTTAAATATTTGAAGATTCAGTTTTTTCTAGGCTACAGAGTCAGACAATTCTGAATCCTGAACAACGTGCTTGTTCCCTGTATATTCATATGTCGGCATAGGTTAGCAAATCTCCCTCTCCCTCTCTGATATATATACAAGTATATATGTATATACATATATATATAGGCCTATATATATATATATATATATATATATATATATATATAATTGAGACAAAGAAGACGGTACATGTCGCACGATACCGGCTGTTGGTAGAAGCTTTCGACCTGAGGTCTTCGTCAGCTTTATCGTCTACTTTAAACAATATGCAATAGAAATTTTGAGCATAACAAACCCTATAGAGTAATGAACATAATACATTGTACATTGAGTATAATTTCAGCATGAGTTAACGACTTCAGAACATACTTGGCAACAAATTTAGCATTAATTTTGCAGGATTTTAGCAATTACAATACATTCTACAATATATTACTGTAAGTAGGTGCCTACATAGTTGTGCAAATGATTATCTTATATACATCAATAATTGCAGAATGCCATGGAAAGTATTATACTTTTTCCAAATGTCACATTGAGTGAAAATTAAAATACCTAAACAAAGGCGTCAATAAGAAAACTGTTTTCACACAAACATTTTTTCCCCTAATTTTATAGAAATAGAAGAGGGACATGGTAGGTCTATAGACCAATTATTTCACAGAGATAGGTGACCATTTCTCTTTTCAACAGTGGGGAAAAAGGTTAATATTTTATATTTGTCAGACAACACTTTAACGAAACATACAATATGCATTATAATTACCTATCCTACACCAGCAGTCATATTGCTGCTTGCCATTGCAACCGTATTTTATTGACAACCATGTCCGTCAGATTTTACCCGTTTTTATAAGGATAACCACCTTTAACTGTGCCCGTCCTAGTAAATTGTTGCTTGTCCATTCACACTGTAGTAGATTGCAATGCTACTTTAACAATCGGATTGAAGAACAAAATACTACTCGAAATATAAACAGACTGAAAAAAGACTTATTCGGTTCAATTCAATTCAATTTTTATTTCATTTTTCGTTTCTTTTTTTATCTAACATCAAAATAATCCTGACCTTATATTCCCGTGTCGATGTAGTCGACGTCCCCCCCCCCCCCCGTGGCGTAACTACGAGGGGGGGGGGGGGGGATAAGGGGGGGGGGTGGATTCAGCGGGATTCAGCGTGATTCCTGGTTGGCATTCTCTATATAAGCAGGATGTGCGCAGTGTAGGGCCTACGCAGAACATCCGAACGGCAAAAAGAGTCGCTGCAATGTTGCGCAATGTGATGTAGAATGCACACCTTTGTACCTTACGCTTCGTTATATCAAAGCTAGATAATTTTGAAGTGCTGCTTCACATACTAGTCTATATTAAAATGCCTTGCATTGCCAATAATAAAACTTGACCATTTCCTAACTTTTCCATGTACAAAAAAAAAACACACACAAACGGAATACTCCAAAGTGCAGATTTTGGACATCCTCTCCCCCGCTTGGTCACTTCGACGCCCCCTTGCTGGTCATACCTCCCCTAATCATGAACATAAACCGACACCCTTGACTACCAATGACGGATCCAGGGGCGCCCCCCCCTCTTAATTTCCCAAGCGAAAAAATATAGCTACAAACGGCAGTTTTGGGACTGTAATAAAATGTCAAAATTTTCAAGCTCGCT
Organism: Diadema antillarum; assembly: GCF_040938485.1. Classification (NCBI taxonomy): domain Eukaryota; kingdom Metazoa; phylum Echinodermata; class Echinoidea; order Diadematoida; family Diadematidae; genus Diadema; species Diadema antillarum. The sequence continues at coordinate 887,358 of NW_027272075.1, read as the reverse complement.
CGCTCCGCTCGCTCACATTTAATCGCTATGCCATTCTCCTGGGGCCCGTTTCATAAAACTTGTCAGTCATAGATGTGACAAGCTACTGAAATCCTTGCATCTGATTGGCTGAGAGCAAATTTGTCATAGAAATGTGGCAGTTGTCGCTGATGACAAGATTTATGAAACGGGCCCCTGATGTTGCTGCCAGTAATTGCCAGCAGTTGCGCCCGGTGCCCCCCTTAATTTCCAAAGCGAAAAAATATAGCTACAAACGGCAGTTTTTGGACTGTAAAATGTCAAAATTTTCAAGCTCGCTCGCATTTAATTGGCTATGCCACTCTCCTGATGTTACTGCCAGTAATTGCCAGCGGTTGCGCCCGGTGTCCCCCCCCCCTTCCCTTAATTTCCAAAGCGAAAAAAATATAGCTACAAATGGCAGTTTTTGGACTGTAAAATGTCAAAATTTTCAAGCTCGCTCGCTTCGCTCGCTCGCATTAATCGTTATGCCATTCTCTTGATGTTGCTGCCAGTAATTGCCAGCAGTTGCGCCGGGTGCGCCCCCGTTGATTTCCAAAGCGAAAAAATATAGCTACAAGCGGAAGTTTGGGGACTGTAAAATATCTATTTTTTTTCAAGCTCGCTCGCATTTAATCATTATGCCATTCTCCTGATGTTGCTGCCAGTAATTGCCAGCAGTTGCGCCCGGTGCGCCCCCTTTATTTCCAAAGCGAAAAAATATAGCTACAAACGGCAGTTTTGGGACTGTAAAATGTCAAATTTTTCAAGCTCGCTCGCATTTAATCGTTATGCCATTCTCCTGATGTTGCTGCCAGTAATTGCCAGCAGTTGCGCCCGATGCGCCCCCCTTAATTTCCAAAGCGAAAAAATATAGGTACAATCGGCAGATTTGGGACTGTAAAATGTCAAAATTTTCAAGCTCGCTCGCATTTAATTGTTATGCTATTCTCCTGATGTTGCTGCCAGTAATTTGTCGTTTCACACCGTCATTCCATAATCCATAAGTTGCTCAATGACTGCGCTGTGGAGTGTACCTGCTATCACATTCCGTTATGTATTGTAGTCCCCATTAAGTTTGCAGACTGACATCGCACGCACACACGCGCACATACACACACACATACACACGCACGCACAAGCATACACACCCTCAAAATTACTTTTCCACAAGGTGCCCCCCCCAATATCTTGACTCACGGTACGCCACTGTCCCCCCTCCCTTCCCCAAACACACAGGAGAAGTTGTCCTTCTCATTTAAGGAATAGACTATGTAATATGATAATGGGTATATATTACATACAGACATATCATACAATGAGAAATGATAAACAGAAATAAACATATCATAACTAAACTCAATAATGTATTTACCAGCTAGGCAGACGCGATCATCTGATATATTGGGAGGGAAGGTGTGTGTGGGATGGTGCATGTCTGGCTGGCAGGAGTAGGGTCCGATGGTATAAAGAGATGGGTTCAGTTTTCATGTAAGTGTGTCAGTGGGGATTGTTTAAAAGTACAATATAATGGACATTCTCAAGTTCAAGTTCAAGTTCATATTTATTCGTTTTTTCCACAATATACAAACATAAATCTCACTTTCTTAAGTGACAAAAACAATGCATACAATTGTACAGAGAAAACAACAATAATAGGAAAAAAAACTAACAGTAGCGATACATTGCAATAGTTGCTAAGATAACGATAGTGAAATACATTGTAGTTTTCAATATATTCTCGTGGTCATTCTCGTGGTCATTGCCAGTCTTTAACTCCTGCTGATGGTTCACAATCATTCATAATGGCAAGCATGGAACCAGGGTCCAGTAAAAGAGTAGATGGTGTGTTGCCACTTGTCCCTAGGCACATACTGTAACACAAAAATGATTATACAGTATACACATTATGATATGTAACAGAATTGACTATTACTGGCAAAATTTTTATGCACTCACTGCGTGACATAACAGAACTGTGTCGCACAGTGAATTATACTGTTTTTCCCATACCCACCTCTTTCTATCTCTCTATATATATTCATATGCCTCATGTATTTACTATATATTTATTATATATTCACTTTATTATATATTCACTTACAGTAATATATTGTGGAATGTTTTGTAATTGCTGAATATGTTGTCAAGTATGTTCTGAAGTCGTTAACTCAAGCTGAATTTATAATCAGTGTATTATGTTCAATTCTCTATATGGTGTGTTATGCTCAAAATTTCTACTCCATTTTGCATACACGGACAATAAAGCTGGCAAAGACCTGAGGTCGAAAGCTTCTACCAACAGCCGGCATCGTGCGATATCTATTGTCTAAAAAGATCAGCCTCATCACACACACTCTATATATATATATATATATATATATATATATATATATATATATACACTCAGCAAAAAAAGAAAAGAAAGTAAACACTTTTTCCAGTTCATATTTTTCATAAAAAGATTTTTAATAAAAATCATTGTGTCATATACCATATTAAAGATTATTTAATTGGCTATCAACCTGGTAGGTTTTTACAAAGAGGAATTTTACGCATGAGTGAACACAGTCGTTTTTGTCCTCCAAGGCACAAAAGTAAAAATTGCCGAACTTGCCATATAGTACGTATATTGAAATTGATATGCAAATGCCCTCCAAGATAACAATGATAACAAAAGACCAATTTAACTCAATGAGAGACATGAATGAAAAAGCAGAAAGAAGTATTTGTTCCCTTGTTTCTCTTTATATTCTCAAACAAAAATATAGTGGGGAAACTGAAGAGGGAACATGAAAATTTGTTGTCAAGTCAAAGTTTAAATGACATAGGGAGTAAGCCGCAGAGGTGATAAAATGGACAGCATTTCTTTATTTCCTTTATCAATTAAGGAATTCAAGAAATCATGAGACAACTTCAAGAACCAAATATTATTATAAATTTTCTTAGTTTGGAATAACATTTCGAATTTCTACCGTCTTTGTTACCATTCTTCTCTTATGTCTTTTGAATAAGGATTTGACAGACGATTCTTCAGTTTCCTCCATTATTTTTTGTCTTTCTTTATCTTTGGAGGGTTACAGACACATTAGAGAGCATAAGTTGATTTTTGCAAATTGATTTGCATTTCTTAATGTGTTGAATTTGTCTTCTGTTTCATTATTGCATGGAAGAGTACATAATTATGGTTGAATAACAACTTGTCCATTTTTGCAATTTTTACTTTTGTGACTTGGAAGAGGGAAAATGAATGTGTTCACTCATGCGTAAAGCTTCCCTTTTCATTGACCTACTAGGTTGATAGCCAATTAAATTACCTTTAACATGGTATATAAAACATCGATATCAGCCAAATAATCTATGAGAAAGATATTTATTTTATGAGAAAGATTTTTTTTTGCTAAGTTATATATATATATATGTATATGTCGCCTATATACAGTCAGACCTGTATATAGCGGCCACCAAAGGGAAACAACAAAAGTGGCTACTATAGACAGGTCGATGACACTTTTGAATTTCAACACTTGCATTGTATAATAGTGTAAAATACAGCATGTTATTCTTATAAAAAATAACAGCTAATTAAGTTTGCATGCGCAGCTATATGGGGATATCTTTTGTACAATTTACTTCATTTTCTTGTATTCTATATCTTTACTTGCATTTTGTTTCATCTTACTATTTACTTCATGATGTAATTCCTCCTTTCTTATTCTTCTCTATTACAAGACGCTTAGCGCTTCAGAAATTTTAATAATAAGCGCCTTATAAACGATATTTATTATCATTTTTATCATTTTATCTATTTATTTATCTGCCTATTTCTGTTCTTTTGATCTCTAAAATACGTGTGATATTTTGGGCATGAGTAACTGCACTGGTTCGTACCGGTATGCATGAAAAGGGTTTACGAGTGAGTTCGAGGGGAATGATAATGTGCGAAGCTGACGCTAAGAACAAACAATACCCAGACAAGTACCCGTTTGTCCTTATTCAAAGGGATTTCAATCACCAATTAGTCGGCATTTTGGTAAAATTCTAAGATGTCATAAGGAGCTGTCTTTGCCTTTGTAGCATCTATTCAGAGCGGCATTACTGAAGCCTACATCTAGTCAAGTTAGTAGTAAAACGGTTTTTCACGTTTTATGTCAATCACGTCTGTGTGACTGTGACTACGTTAGGACTCGGTAGAATTCACACAGGGAAAGCAAAAGCCAACGTATTCATGGCTGATTTAACGGTTCAGCTACATTTTTATGGTGGCTACACGCAGGTGGATATTCACCGCGGGATACAAAATGAGTGGCCGCTGGCCGCGTTAATAGGCAGGCGATTGCAATATAAAGCGTGTATAATACAGCAATTTCGTGCGGGGAATTTTTCAGTGGCCGCTCTAAGCAGCTGGCCGCAGTTATAGACAGGGGGCAGCTAAGGCAGGATCGACTGTATGCAAGCGCTTGTGTGTATGCATGCGTGTATATATGTGTAAAGAAACAACACGGTTCTTATGCATTGTTCAAAACTTTATTACACGTTACTTTGCAGTTTGGCCTTATCTCCATTGATGGAGAGGATTATTTCATCGAACCAGTTAATGCTTCGAAGCGAGCCTACTCTGAATCCATACCTCACATTTTTTACAAGCCTCGCTTGCCACCGAAGAGGCGAGGGGAAAGATCCACCGAGGAATCACACACGTTCTGTGCAACGAAAGGTAAGTAATCTCTTTCAGTTTTCTCAAAATGAAAGTAAAAAATATTTCGCTACCATAAATGTTGAATACATCTATTGTAGATAAATATGTGGAGCTATTCTAAGCGAGTGGAAGAGAAGCTGTGGTATTAAAGTTATGTATATATGTGCTTGTAGAGCTTGGTCGCAAGACGAGTTAAAACCCTTTTGTAAACATTTTAGAGCAAGTTTATATCATCAGAGCGAAATGAAACCTTTCCATTGAATCCTCACTTGTTACATAAAAGTTATATTTAAAGGCACCCCATATTCTCAAAATAACACAAATGGAGTTAACTCTTTTTGCGATTTAACTCTTAATAATACATACATACCAACGGCGTAAATCCGTACTGAGGAGTGGGGGGATGATTGGCGATAGTCACCATCACCACGATTACAAGCCCATACCGGACCGGCGCAGCCCGGGGGGGGGGGGGGGGGGTGGGGGGGGGGGTGGGGAGCTTGCCCCCCCCCCCCCACACACACTTTACAGGGATCAAATGTCCCACTCTTTTCCATGCAAAGTGGGAGGGAAGTGGCAGCAAAAAATATGACGACTTTTTGTTCTTGTTTTTGTTTGTTTGTTTTTTCTTGTCAGCCGACTTTCGGCGGAAAATCAGACCTTAAAAGTATGAAGACTTTTTTTGTTGTTGTTTCTCTTGTCTTTTGATGTTCTTTCTTCTTGACTGACAGGCGATTTTGCCCCCCCCCTTTCAAAAACGTAGCGCAGCCCTAAATAATTCCAAAATAAATTCAATAAAATGCTAATAAGGATATCCATTTCTTGAATAACGTAGTAGATATTTTCCTGTAGCTATTGTATTCTTCAATTTTTTTGATTTAAGTCAGTAAAGCAATCATCACAGGAGCATCGTTCCGTTTTAATGATCGTGGTATTTCAGCTCTTGCTCCGCCTGTGCGACATCACTGTGAAGGCCTACTAAATAGTGGGGCCTATCACCGGCGTAGCCAGGATTTGCTCTTAGGGGGAGCGGTTAGGTGCGAGGGAGCGATGCGAGCGAGGGGGGAGGGTGTGGGAGGGGGTTTCCCCCTCCCACAGTGAGAACTATTTGCATATTGATGTTGTAAATGGTCCAATTTGATTCATTTTTTTTTGCATGTTCTATCGACTTGAAACAGTCCAACATGTTTAAGGTAGCAGTACATTTTATGTAGATTATTATTGAACAATTTTGCCTATAAAATGGTATCATTTAGAGAAACTTCTTCTCTTAATTCTTACACTGACGATCATGAATGCGATCATGAATTTTGACATTGTACAGTCCAAAAGCGGCCGTTTGTAGCTACCTGTATATATATATATTTTTCGCTTTGGAAATTAAGGGGGGCGCACCGGGCGCATTTGCTGGCAATTTAATACTGGCAGCAACAGCAGGAGAATGACATAACGATTAAATGCGAGCGAGCTTAAAAATTTTGACATTTTACGGTCCCAAAACTGCCGTTTGTAGCTACATTTTTTCGCTTTGAAAATTAGGGGGGGGGGCACCGGGCGCAACTGCTGACAATTACCCGGCAGCAACATCAGGAGAATGACATAACGATTAAATGCGAGCGAGCTTGAAATTGTTAACATTTCACAGTCCAAAAACTGCCGTTTGTAGCTATATCCTTTTCGTTTTGAAAAACAAGGGGAGGGGGGTGGCGCACCGGGCGCAACTGCTGGCAATTACCCGGCAGCAACATCAGGAGAATGGCATGACGATTAAATGCGAGCGAGCGAAGCGAGCGAGCTTGAAAATTTTGACATTTTACAGTCCAAAAACTGCCGTTTGTAGCTGTACTTTTTTCGCTTAGGAAATTAAGGGGGGTGGGGGCGCACCGGGCACAACTGCTGGCAATTACTGGCAGCAACATCAGGAGAATGACATAACGATTAAATGCGAGCAGGGAGGTGTTTCTCTTCCCACCTCCCTGATGCGAGCGAGCTTGAAAATTTGACATCTGACAGTCCCAAAACTGCCGTTTGCAGCTATATTTTTTCGCTTTGAAAAATAAGGGGGGCGCACCGGGCGCAACTGCTAGCAATTACCCGGCAGCAACATCAGGAGAATGGCATGATATTCAATGCGAGCGAGCGAAGCGAGCGAGCTTGAAAAATTTTGACATTTTACAGTCCCAAAACTGCCGTTTGTAGCTACATTTTTTCGCTTTGAAAATTAGGGGGGGGGGGGGGCCACCGGGCGCAACTGCTGACAATTACCCGGCAGCAACATCAGGAGAATAGCATAGCGATTAAATGCGAGCGAGCGATGCAAGCGAGCTTGAAAATTTTGACATTGTACAGTCCCAAAACGGCAGTTTGTAGCTATATTTTTTCGCTTAGGAAATCAAGGGGGGTGGGGGCGCACCGGGCGCAACTGCTGACAATTACTAGCAGCAACATCAGGAGAATGACATAACGATTAAATGCGAGCGAGCTTGAAAATTTTTGACATTTCACAGTCCAAAAACTGCCGTTTGTAGGTATATCTTTTTCGCTTTGAAAAATAAGGGGGGGGGGGTGGCGCACCGGGCGCAACTGCTGGTAATTACCCGGTAGCAACATCAGGAGAATGGCATGACGATTAAATGCGAGCGAGCGAAGCGAGCGAGCTTGAAAATTTTGACATTTTACAGTCAAAAAACTGCCGTTTGTAGCTGTACTTTTTTCGCTTAGGAAATTAAGGGGGGTGGGGGCGCACCGGGCGCAACTGCTGGCAATTACTGGCAGCAACATCAGGAGAATGACATAACGATTAAATGCGAGCAGGGAGGTGTTTCTCTTCCCACCTCCCTGATGCGAGCGAGCTTGAAAATTTGACATCTTACAGTCCAAAAACTGTCGTTTACAGCTATATTTTTTTCGCTTTGAAAGATAAGGGGGGCGCACCGGGCGCAACTGCTAGCAATTACCCGGCAGCAACATCAGGAGAATGGCATGACGATTCAATGCGAGCGAGCTTGAAAATTTCGACATTTTACAGTCCAAAAACTGCCGTTTGTTAGCTGTACTTTTTTCGCTTTGGAAATTAAGGGATGGGGGTGCACCGGGCGCAACTGCTGGCAATTACTGGCAGCAACAAATATCTCGTAAACACATTTATGATGTAATCTGGGGAAATTTCAATCCCAGAAGTGTATACTATTTTTTTAGGGGGGGGATCCTCCGTTAATTGAAAGTATCTAGATATCTCCTCCCACCCAAGGAACATTTGCATTTCTTTAAACTGAAGTAACAGACCTGGTGCACGCTTTGGATGAAACATTTTGAAATCTGTCAATCTAAAGTGTATTAAGTAGAAATGATTGAACGGGGAGGGTATGGGAGGGGTTAGGCCTATCCCCCTCTTACGCGAGGGAGATTTTGTAATTTCAAAAATTGAAATTCAGCCATCTTTGGGTTAAATATTTAGACAGTCTTCTATCAAAAAAGTAAGAACATTTCCACATCTCGGGAGTTACGAGGAGGAGCAAAATGATCTGTTTGTCCCCAATACCTTTCTGGGGGATCCATCCCCCTCCCCTCCATCGACGCCTCTGCATATAGTGGGGCAGATATGTGAAAAAAATGCTCACATCCGGCGGAAAGTATGAAATTTTGCATATAGGGGTATTTTTAGGCGCTGATTCCAAAAATTGCCGGATCCAAGAGATCTGATCACGGGGTCGGCCGCCATTTTGAATTTCAAAATGGCCGCCGTCAAAGATCCCTATCTTCAGTTCTGAATGACATTATCCATTGGAATTTGATATATAAAAGCATGAAGATATGATGACTTCAATAACAGACTTATTTGATATGTCTGACAAGCTGCACGGCAGCCAATTTGAATTTAATACACATTTGCCATGTTGGAGTGTTGAAAATCTCTATCTCGGGTTTGTAAATTAGGCTACCTGATTGAGCGCGCGTTTGTAACTGATTGAGTGCGCGCTGATGTATTTACATTGTGACGTCAGTGAAAGGTGCATTATGCTTCCTTTTTGCTGCACTTTTTGACATGCCCGTGAATGTTAGTCGTGATGTTTGTCTTCGTAGCCACATTGGAATTCAAAATAGCAGGCATTGCGTTTGTCAGACACATCACATCAGTTAATAGTTTAACTCAGTATGTTAAAATACTTGTTTACACCTAGTTTCAGGGTCACTCACCACTTAGAAATTGAGATAGAGATTTTGAATATTTCGTCGAGGCGGCCATATTGGAATTCAAAATGGCGGCCATTCGATGTTTGTCAGACACTCCGAATCAATCTGTCATCAAATTCAATGTGTCAAAACGCTCATGTGTACCAAATTTTGGTGCCACATTTCATTCAGAACTGAAGATAGGGATCTTTGAATTTGTTTTGTGATGGCGGCCATATTGGAATTCAAAATGGCGGCCGACCCCGTGGTCAAATCTCTTGGATCCGGCAATATTTGAAATCAGCGCCCCAAAATACCCCTATATGCAAAATTTCATACTTTCCGCCGGATGTGAGCATTTCGACCACTTTTTGTTACATATCTGCCCTACTAATATGAGGGAGCTTTTGTAAGTGAAAGATCTGCTGCACACTCTTCGATAAATATAAGGAAATAAAACGTCAATCTCAAAAGTGTGCAAAGTCTATCGAAAGGGACCCAGTAGCTTTTGCGTATTTGTGATTGCAATTCAGCGATCCGGTGCATAATTCTGGCGGTAGTTGTCCAATTTTCCATGAAGAAAGTTCGAGATTTGTCCTCATCTCGGGAATTGCTTGGGGGACAAAATGATTTGTCTCCCCCAACTTCATCCACTGCACACGATTGAACTTTTAAAGCGTTCGGTTTCGCGCGCTTGCGCTTTTTTTTTCGGGGGGGGGGGGATATAATGGAACTTGGCAGAATAACGAAGAACGGTTTCCACAGAAGTCGAGTTGTAGTGGCAAGGTATAGTGACACACTACTTTTCCTCTGATCAAAACATTATTGAGAACAAATTGCTGGATAAAGGTGAATATAGTTTTATTCACTTGAATAAATTTATTCTGCGAGATCAGTTTTGTACATTATGTGTTAAAAACCTTAACATAAAACAGTAACAACGCAAACAAGGTTAAACAAACAAGCACAGTTTTTTCTCCGTATGTGTCTCTATGACAATTTTTGTGGACCCTAATAACATAATTATGTTCCGTAATTCCTATCGACCATATAGAATATCATCTATTATGTCTAACCCCATTCCTTTGGAGAGTAAACAATAAACATTATCAGAAACGCAAGGTTATATAAGGACCGTATAGGCGGAGATTGAAAACTTGAAAGTTCATCTCGTATTGAAGGCAATTTTACCTTTTAACTTCAGTTACCTCACAGGAATAGATTAAGCAAACCGTACTTTAATTGAAGACAACCCAACGTTTACTAACTATAAATCTCGCAACATAGGTCTACATATTATCAGAGCACTTCTGAAGCCCAGGTCTATCAGATGTTAACATACTGTAGCCTTTGAAAGTTCAAACATAATTGGGCATATGATGCCGACAATTTGAATAATTTCCTGAGATTTTTTCTCAAAGATTCTTTTGTACATTTTATTACCATTTAAACACCATTCATATTTGCAGAAATCAAAATGAGTTCAGCCCTTCCTTTTCGTAGAGATAGTTATATTTATTTTGCTCACCTTTTTTCCATCTTTGTCAAGTTAATGGCTTCATATCTGTCCCCTACTAAGCACAATGACATGATAAGCAACGTTATTTTCGAACAACATTACAGGCTCATAAATACAGTTGTAAAATTCATTCAGGATCACGGCACACTTCAGGTTTTATACATTCTTACCAACGTGTGAGAATGATTTGGTAAGGTACAATATCCGTTTCAGTACTCAATTCCAAGTAGGTCCTATTCACTGGAAAAAAAAGTGAAAATCTTTTCGTACTATTCTGGCAAACTGTTAGAATGTCTTGCCTTTTCTGTGGGATTGTTTGATTAGGGATTAAAGAATCCATTTTTCTGTTCGTGAGATGAATGTTGCATATCACTAAAATTGGCTGCGAATAAACTTGTCTTATTAATCTATTGATGTATGTTTGTTAACAGGTGAACTTTCGTGTGTTTTTTGCACATCTCCCATGAAAACAAAAATTAATCTGGTTGATAGGTCTGAACCACTAATCTAAAGCAAACGGTTCATTAGATTAAAGGAGGTACTTGCATATGGCAAAATATGGGAATCGACACCCGTTCCTTTTGTTTTTTCTTGAGGCAAACGAATTATACTAACTGAGCAAAATCACTGCCAATATGGAGAGGGTAAATGTGTTGCAATTCCTACGACTGAAACTCGTACATGGCTGTTAACGAACTCGCTTGTTATCTAGATCTTTGGGTAACTCATGCGGAGCTCGACGTGAGTCGTGTCGCGCTCGGCATGGTGCACTCGTTCACGCCTACGTCCATGGCCCTACAGACTGTGTTGCATCAAGGAGGTGGGAAGAGCACCTCACTGGTTGCATGCAGCTGGTTGCTATCTGGTTGTGTGACTACTATAGTAGTTCAACATCCGAAGCATGCATTACGGTCGATATTGCTCTACATGCATTGGCGTGCGAGAGAAGTACGCGAGCGCTGCTAGCACTGTTCAGCAGTATGCTCTCGTCACGAGGCGGGCGTGCGAACGTCATGGCTCATGCATTACAGTATGTAGCCTATAACCTAGGTGGGGGGATGCAGCTGGTCTGATGCGATGAAACTACGAACAGTGGATGCGCGCGAATACACCGCCTATGATCCAGTTGTTTGTCGTTGTTTTCTTATTTTTTTTTAATCGGTGGCAGTCTTCTTATACGGGAAAAAACAAACTGCCACCGATCGTGGCGCCTAGCGGACGCGGTATATGCGTCCACTATTCGTAGTCTCGCCGCATCAGATGTATCGCTTGGCAAAGACAATTATCTCGCTGCACCTAACGTTTAGCTTAACAGCAAATTACAAAGACAATTACTGCATTCTCCGCCTAGATTATAGGCTATGCAATAATCCATCATGCTGAAATCAATATCACCACTTTTCTTTTTATTTGTTTTTTTGTTCCTACATCTTTTTCTTGGGAGGATTTCAGGGGGGATATTTGTACAGGCCACCCCCCCCTTCAAAAGTGGGGGGGGGGATATATCCCCCATCCCCTCGGGATTTACGCCCATGATACATACATACATACATACATACATATTATATTTAAATATCGTGTCACAGTCTTGTGCCACGGCTTTGTGTCGCAGTTTTGGTCATGTAAATTTCGCAAGCGACACAATGCAGATCAAAGTGTGAGAATGTTTGTTCCCGGAATTTAGATACTAGACAAAGTTTTCCATCGAGAAAAGAGTTCCGGGGACGTGGTCGTAGGTCAGTGAGCAGGGAGTGGACTGTAGAGGCGATGGTGGTCGTCGACCACACTATGACGGAGTACTACAGAGATCAGCACATCGAGACCTACGTATTAACGATCATGAACATGGTAAGATTTAAGGATTTCCCATTTTTCTCACATTTCATCAGTTCAGGGCATACTTGACGGACTATCTATTATCAATGTCATTGAATGAATTTTCGATCAAAGTATCCACAAATCCATTATGAAATATACGTTAAACCTTAGAGATATCTTGAAAAGTAGTATTTTTTTATCACATTTTACATTATAATTAGAATTACGATATCACCCTCTTTCCATGTGTTGATATATATGTGTTAACAAGTAAAAAAAAAGAACAAGGGACTTCACAGACTCAATCGCAAGCGAAATATAAATAGAAAGTTTTTCCTTTGTTGTTGAATTCACTCGTCCATGGAATACTGATGTAATTTAAGAGATACCCTAACAACATGGCGAATTGACAATCATTTCGGTTTTTTTAAATGAGTCACATGTTCTGAGTAAAATTTGTTATAACTTCCTTCATGTTCGAAAGAAATGACTTTTTTATTATTTCTAAAAGTCAAAGCTCAGCATCTCGGGTCGATATCAACTTAATGATAAGCATTCAAGAGATACCGCCTTTTGCCGATGTACCCGTCATTCTATGAATTGAGAAATACCCTTCTAATCGTTTTTTCCAGGTTGCCAGCCATTATCATGAACCTAGCATAGGCAACTCCATAGATGTCGTTCTGGTCCGTTTGATTCTATTAGAAGAAGAACAGGTGAGAACTTGGATTCGGGATGGCTACTGCAGACCTGTTGAATCCTAGCACAACCACATAAAACTTTTTTTATGTCTTAGCATGTTCTGTTATCGTTCTTGTAGGGGGGGTGTTGTATTCTGAAAATTGTGTGTATGAAGAAAATGTCATTGTCAACAACAACAACACAAATCAATGAGCTCGCCTTAGTCTAATCATGGACCTTATACACATGGACATTCATCGTATCGTTAATTAATTCATGCACCCGTACATCTCAAAAGCGCCACAAAGACATTTTTGGCATGCTTCACTGCTTTGATCCCATGATCGTCACCGCCAGCAAGCCGGGAGAAGAACAAGACGGAGATTCGAGAAATCTAAAACTATATGCGCAGAAGAAAATAACTCACAAAAATCAAGTAAAGTGAATGTGCACTTGTGGTGTATGTTAGGAAATCATACCTCAAACGATTTTGCTTGGGAGAAACAGGCAGTTTTTAAAACAAAGCTAACATTTTGGCAGAATGATTGTCATTTGTGATCTTAATATTTCACTTTTCTCCAGCTTATTCCAGAGCAAAAAGGGACGGTAATGATTGAGAAGAGATATATCCTGCCATTAGGCAAGGTCTTATGCGTGTGCGAAAATGTGCGAATCAGCAATTACCCATCTTTTGACACAAAATTTCTAATGATCTCAGGTTTTCTGCTCCTCATCATCTGTATTTATTTGCGTCTGAAAAAAGGGCACATCAGCGAAACAAGGCTGAAATGAGAGAATAGATTCTTTTGTTAGTGACGATACATGATCACACAATCGTTATTGTCCAGACACCTGAATGTACTCATTAAGATGCACATAATCAGGTGTCGGCGACGATCATTACATCCAAGAAAGACTGCAGTGAACAGTCCATGTATATTAGATCCATGGTGTAATAGACCTGTTCGTTATTTCACTTTGCGCATGAGCAGAAAAGGTCATTTGTACCAACAGGCATTTTGGTTTGTTAATTCACTGAGATAAGCATCTGTAATGTGATGATTATACATGTGATCCTTATTTACATGGTGCTTGCCAGCACATCCACCTGACAGCAACCCTGGTATTTGGCAATATGAAAACAAAAGGGTTGTTATTGCATTCAATTCAAAACAATGAAATGGATTCCTGCTGAAATGCCAACTGGGGGACTATTTTGGTCACCTGTCCCAAACGAAAGTTCATTCTTTGTTTGAATTCCATAAATTGTTACTTCGGGCAAGCTTTGAAAACAAGTGAAGTGCCCAACCAAGAAAAAAGAAAGGTCATTTGTACCAATGTGTACATGAGCTAATTTCAGACTTGCTGGTTATAGTCAATTCTGAAATATTATGTCCACATTGCTCTCTTTCTGTGATCTAAATGGGCATTATGTAGTATTAATATCCACTTCAATAACAGTTCATACCGCGCAAATCTAGACTTGCTACGTATGTCTATAAGCACACGGTATCCTTTCCTACCTGACCAGGATGACCTGGAGATCACCAATCATGCCGACCACACGCTAGATAGTTTCTGTAAGTGGCAACAGAAGTACAACCCCAAAGGCGATGACGATCCGCTTCATTACGACAATGCCATTCTCCTGACGAGGTGAATTTACTAACAAACTTAAGCTAGCTATCGCTTTGAAATTATGCGCTATTGCTTGGTGACATTCTAGTTAGTACTTATTCGTTTTATTTTGTTTTGTTTTTCCAATTTTCTTTCATGAATATAGACCCCGTTTACAGTGCAGGGCTTGGTAAAGTGGAAGGCGCTGCCCGGGCTTTTAATTAAAACCTTTCAATATTTTGTCGTAGTGTTGCACTGCTTGTAAACAAACGACTGTTATTGGGAGCGCGCCGGTCGCAATTTGGTACCGCATTTGGTCCAGTTTGCGTTTACAGTGAGAAAAGGTCGGGCTCGGCCGCGGCCGAGACTACCTCCAGAGCTTGGCCAAATGCGCGGCCGATTTTGGTACCGCATTTGGCCTTTCGCGCGTTTACAGTGAAATAAAGGCCGGGCTATGCCCCGGCCGAGCCCGACCCTTTCACTCACTGTAAATGGGGTCTAACTTTTGTCATTAGCTCACCTGAGCCGAAGCTCAAGTGAGCTATTGCGATCGCTCTTCGTCCGGCGTCCGGCGTCCGGCGTCCGGCGTCCAGCGTCCGTCGCGCGTCGTGCATAGGATCTCGATTCCTTCATATTGGCACCATGCTCCACCTTGGAGGGCTCTAGGAGGGCCCAACCCACCCCTGTTAAGAAATATTTACAGATCTTCTCTCTCTCTTAAAAAAAAAAAGAAGTGATAGAGCTACATAGTACAATGAGTTAATACATTGATTCTTGTAGTTTCAAGTTTGTTCATGGTGGAATCAGGGGTGCGCCCCCCCCCCCCCCTTGGGACTGGGGGGGGGGGCGGGTGGATGGGTAGGATGGGTCCAAATGAGGACTTAGATTTTACATGTTCATGTTATTCTTGAAAACCCTGCATGAATTTTTACCAAACCTGGCAGGCAGCATTCCTAGGGGGATATGATTTTGATTCTTTCAAATTGGCACCATGCCCCACCTTGGAGGGGGTCCAACCTACCCCCATGAAGGAATCTTTAAAGATCTTCTCTTAAACCAGACGTGATAGAGCTAAATAGTACAATGAGTTAGTACAATGATGACTGTAGTTTCATGTTGACTGTTGGTTGAATCAGAGGTGCCCCCCCCCACCCCCATGGGCCCGGGGGGGGGGGGATGGGATGGGTCCAAATGAGGACTTAAATTGTACATGTTCATGTTATTCTTGAAAACCCCTGTATGAATCTTCACCAAACCTGGCAGGTAGCATCCCTAGGGGGATATGATCTTGATTCCTTCAAATTGGCACCATGCCCCACCTTGGAGGGGGTCCAACCCACCCCCATGAAAGAATCTTTAAAGATCTTCTCTTAAACCAGACGTGATAGAACTAAATAGTAAAATGAGTTAGTACATTGATGACTGTAGTTTCAAGTTTATTTTGGTGAATCAGGGGTGCCCCCCTTGGGACCGGGGGTGGGTGGGATGGATCCAAATGAGGACTTAAATTGTACATGTTCTTCTTGAAAACCCCGGGATGAATTTTCACCAAACTTGGCAGTTAGCATACCTAGCAGTTAGAATCTCAATTTGTTCAACTGGGCACCATGTGATGGGATAGCAAGTGGACACCACGCTCTCAGCTCTCAGAGCTGCCCCGTTCCAAGTTTGCAATAGGGAGTTTTCGCAAGCACGACGCGGCCGGGAGTTGAGTGTGCCGCGTGCAAATTTCTCTTCTGCGCATGATCAAATCCAAGAAACGTCCCGCCCTGGGGAAAACGAGGACGGTACTCGGCCAAAATAGCGTTCGGCCCCGATTCTGGGCAGGAGTGAGCCAGCCAGCCAGCCAGTCAATCAGCGATCTTGTCCCCACGCCTCCATCCTGCACAGGAAAGCGAAACTGCTTTTTGGACGGGAGTCCGAGTACGGGGACTGTCACAGCTGATTGCTTCCGCGTATTTTTGGTCTTCCCGTCGTGCAGCGAAAACTCCCTAATGTTCTTAGGTAAGAATCTGCAAGAATGCATGAAAGGTGAACTTGCGATACTCAGGTGAGCGCGAGACCCCCGGGTCTTTTGTTAGTACTTAGAATGTGTCCTATCTCCATTGCAAAACAAATCCACATCGGTATTTTTTCCCCCCGGTAACCCGCGGTTACAAGCTTTGCTTTTGCGGTTCCCTCATGTTTCACATGTTATGTTAATTGTCTTTTATGTACATATATGCTGACACACTTTAAATCATATTATGTATCTTGCTTTTTTCTTGCTTAATATATATATTATATATATATATATATATAATATATATCACCAGCAAAGCTTGCAAGGAGACGTGGCTGTCTCTGTGCAAAGCACCCCTTTAATTAAGTTTTCCGGCTCAGCCCTTCTTCAGAATCTACAATGACAATAACAACAAATAAACAAACTGAACCTCAGTGTAAAATCATACGAAACTTAACTAAACTTAATTATTTCCATTAAAAAATGTACTAAACATAGCAATGTATACAAATCATACAACATTCCAAACATTTTTAACAATTCCCAATAACAAACAAACATAATATTACTAAATACAATCACAAAACGGAACTTACTCTGTTACTGCTCGGTACGGTCTTATATGTTGTCTGTTTGACGATTGTAGCCGGGTGTGTATTTTATTTGTGTGTGTATGGGGGGGGGGGGGGTTATTCTGTACCGAGGCTCGTTCTCATTTATTCTATAATAAACTAAAAATAGGCCAACTATTTTTTGAAACATTCAACAATATAAAAAACTTTCAAAATTTAATACAATTTCTACACATTAACACATCCGCATACATAACAATTCATACACATAACTCTAGTTGCCCACATACCTACGTACATACCTCCACGTTACTTTCTTTTTCCATTCAACCTTCCAAATAATACCTATACAATTAATACATTACATATTATATATCTACAAGCATTTACGCGAAATAAGAAGTGTGTTAATGTGACGAAATTATAATTAAATTTTGGACGTTTTTTATGCTGTTGGATGTTTCAAAAAAGTTAGTATTTATAGTTTATTATTAATTAAATGGGAGCGAGCCTCAGTACAGAACATTCCCCCCCCCATACACACAAACATATGATATACACCCAGCTGCAATCTTTACACAGAAAACATATAAGACCGTAACTGTAGTGTCGTAAGAGACATGCATTACACACTTGGCGTTCTATGGGCAGTTAATTGTACTGTCGTAATAGACATGCATTACACACTTAGCGTTCCATAGGCAGTTCATCGTAGTGTCGTAACAGACATGCATTACACACTTGGCGTTCCATAAGCTGTTGGAAAGCATGGCGTCGAAGTTATGATTAAAACGAGTACACCGTACTGTTTTGAACTGTAAAGCAATGCCTTTAACTGTGTCCTTGATTCAACATTTGTACTCTACATTGGCGACGAAGGACTGGGCAAACGATGGCCACATTTACAATTCCACCGCCTCCAAATCTGGACATTGATTCTTCAAATCTTGCGACCAATTTCAAAAAGTTCAAGCAGGCCTTCTGTAACTTCGAGCTTGCTACGGGGATAGCGACCCGAGACGACTCGCTGCGGGTGGCGACTCTGCTAGCCGTGATTGGGCAGCGAGCAGTCGACCTGTACAATACGTTTACCTGGGCTGACGAAGCAGATTCCGGGAAATAATAAAATGGGAGGGTAATTGACAAGTTTGAACAGCATTGTAAGGGGCATGCTAATACTACCTATGAACCGTACATCTTCAAAACGAGAGTGCCAAGAGAGGGTGAATCATTTGAGAGCTTTGTCACATCTCTGATATCGTTAGCAGAAGCGTGTGAATTTGGAACATTGACAGCGTCTCTCATAAGGGACAGAAATAATCCTAGGCATGAAAAATGCTAACATTCGTCAACGACTCCTGCGTGAAGCGAAATTGTCTTCAGACCAAGCCATCACACTTGTCAGAGCAGCTGAAGTAGCTACCGCCCATGAGAGTGAGATAACAAAGAGCAGTGGGTGTGTTCGTGATACTTCTGATGTGCACTACGTCAAGCACAAACAGCCACGTCAGAAACTTGCTAAACATGCTAAAGCTACGCATGAGGAGAACTCAAAGAGTCAAATCTGTCGCAACTGTGGTGACAGATATCCTTATATTGATCGCCCATGTCTAGCACAAGGAAAAACTGCTCACTTTGCAAGAAGCAAAATCATTTTGCAAGAGTGTGTAAAACCAGGTTGAAACAACAAGCTGAGATCAACCTTGTGGAACAGACACCACAACACTCACAGTCGCTACCGCAATCACAACCATCCCCACAAGCAGCCCAAAATGGTTCACCTAACGAGGACTAGGCCTATTTGTTCGCTCTAAGCCCATCATATGAGAGTAATCAATTACTCAAAGCATTCGTGCTAATCAATGATGTCAAGACTACAGCTACCATTGACACAG
The DNA here is from genome assembly GCF_040938485.1 of Diadema antillarum. Taxonomy (NCBI): domain Eukaryota; kingdom Metazoa; phylum Echinodermata; class Echinoidea; order Diadematoida; family Diadematidae; genus Diadema; species Diadema antillarum. Next base: position 868,385 of record NW_027272075.1, on the reverse strand, counting down.
GGGCGTCAGTGAACATTATGAGTCGAGAAACTCTGAACACCATGTGCAAGAAACAGATACCCCTCGAACCTACAGACAGACAAGTCTATGCATTTGATGCCTACAGTCAAATCGATGTTCTGGAGAAAATCTCGCTGCCAGGAAGTCACAAAGCGCAGATACTAGGTGTTTCAAATTTTTTTTTCCACTTTTGATTCTTAATAATTAAATAACTATATATCAGATAACACTGTCATTGATATGAGTGATAGCTGTATAGTGTACAATTTTGTTGGAGTTGGTTTGGATATGAAAGCATAAATCAGTTTCATGAAATCCATGATCAATTTCACAGTTAGGTTCCAGATTTCGCTCTATTTCGAACCCTGTGTACAAAACTTTCACTTTGCACAGGGGTCAGTGGGTGTGTATGGGAGTATGTGGTTAAAACCCTGACAATGGTCCTGAACAATGGTCAGGGTTTGAACGCTTTATTATTCATTCATGAGAAATTCCACTACCACAGCTAGTCTTTATTCGTTCTGAAATGTGGTGTTTGCAAGCACATGGAAACGTGTGCTTACTTTTTTCATGTGCGTGCATTTTACCCTTTACCGTGCATGAAATTAGACTAGCAGTGCCCAGGGCAATCCACAAGAATTATTGATTAAGCATTCATGTGCCTGGGATCGCGAGACTGACGCCTAGTCAACACATGGTCCAGGCATGTCCATTGTTCAGGGCCATTGTCAGCACACACTCACATACACATCATTAGTTCCTGTGCAAAGTTCAATTTTTGTACAGAGGGTTAAAATTTGACCAAAATCTGAAACCTTACTTCAAAATCATTCTTAGATTTAATGAAACTGATTTATGCTTTCACACTCAAATTACCTTCAACAAAATTATACACTATTCAGCTATTACTCATATCAATAACAGTTTTATCGGACGAACAGTTTTTGAACTATTTATGATCAAAAGTTGGAAATGTTTTTTGAAACACCTAGTACAAACGGCTGTAGTCTTCATTACAGAGCATAGTGGTCCTACACTGTTACGTCTGAACACTGCGAAAGAGCTCCACATGATCGCTGTTACATACAATATTTATGCCACACCATCGATCATCGACGAATTCAGTGATTGATTTGTTGGAGTTAGCAGTTGTTACATGCAAACTGCACGTAGATCCTTCCATTACGCCTGTCACTGAGCCGCACCGCAGGATCACCGTTTCACGACAGGGAACATGTCGAAGCTGAACTGAAACGTTTACAAGACTTGGACATCATTGAGCCTGTGCATAGTAAGCCTACGCCATGGTATCCCCAATTCGAGTTGTGCCTAAAAAGCAACCAGGCAACATCCTGATCTGTGTGGACATGCGTGCAGTAAACAAAGCGGCATACATACAATATTTATGCCACACCATCGGTCATCGACGAATTCAGTGATCGATTTGTTGGACTCGGCAAGTTAGCAGGTGTTACATGCAAACTGCACGTAGATCCTTCCCTTACGCCTGTCACTCAGCCGCAACGCAGGATACCGTTTCGCGACAGGGAACATGCCGTAGTTGAACTGAAACGTTTACAAGACTTGGACATCATTGAGCCTGTGCATAGTAAGCCTACGCCATGGTATCCCCAATTCGAGTTGTGCCTAAAAAGCAACCAGGCAACATCCTGATCTGTGTGGACATGCGTGCAGTAAACAAAGCTATTGAGAGAGAGCGGCATGTCACGCTAACACTCGATGACATATGAATGGTGCTACAGTGTTCAGTAAGCTGGTTCTAAATGCACGCTACCACCAGATTGAACTAGATCAAGCATCAAGCATCATCTCACGGTCTTCTCCACCCATGTTGGGTTGTCTCAGTATAAGCGGTTGAATTTTGGAGTTAATAGCGGAGCAGAACGATTACAAAATCTGATACAATCAGCCCTAGCCGGTCTGCAGGGTGTGATCAACATCGGTGATGACGTATTGGTATAATATGCCAATAATCAGCAACAACACAATGAACGGCTTGTGAAGTATGCAGCGTCTGAGAAGAACTTAACTCTGAATGTAATCGCGACAAATGCGAATTCAACAAATCTTCAGTTGAGTTCTTTGGGCACATCTTCAGCTCATCAGGTGTTTCGCCAAGTCCCACAAAAGTCCAATCATTGATCGAGGCGACACCTCCTAGCAATCGGGAAGATGTTCGCAGCTTCCTTGGCTTAGGAACATACTGTGAGAGATTCATCCCAAACCTTGCATCTCTTTCTGAGCTACTACGTGATCTGACCAGACAGAACGTTCCGTAGTCATGAGATGAGCGTCACGCTTTGATGACATTAAGCAAGCGATCGCACAGCACTGTCACATGGCATAGTTCGACACTTCAACTGCGGTTGTCGTCGATGCTAGTCCCGTTGGGCTATGTGCTATGCTAGTACAAAGCAGTGAGCGAAGCAGACAAAATCATAGCACTAGCGAGCCGTTCACTTACAGCTGTGGAGAAACGATATTCGCAGACTGAACGCGAAGCCTTAGCAGTAACATGGGGCATCGCACACCTCCACCTCTACTTGTATGGCAGCAAGTTCACGGTGATCACAGATCATAAGCCGTTAGTGCCACTGTTCAACAAGTCTCATTCATCTCCATCAGCAAGAATAGAGCGATGGATGCTGCATCTTTCAGCAGTATGATTTTGCGCTAGAATACCAACCAGGTGCAACCCACCCTGCCGACTTTTTGTCGCGACATCCGTCACCGAGCACATCCACCGTTGATCCAAACGCAGAAAAGCACATTAACTTCATCGTCGAAAACGCAGTGCCGAAATCGATAAGCATTGTTGAGATAGTCGAAGCAACCGCATCTGATGCTGTCTTACAAGCGTGTATAAAAGCTGTCGAAGAGAATAGCTGGTATTCGATCGCACAAGAGCTGCAGTGTTTGAAAAACGTAAAGAATGAGCTCAGCGAAACGAAAGACGGAAAAGTGCTACTACTTGATCAGAGTGTGGTTTCCCGGTTTCGACTAACGCGTGGAAGAAAAGATCAGTCAATGTATTCCATGCCAAGCAACAAGCAGTTCAACTACGCGTGAACCAATCCAAATGTCAGCACTTCCAACACATGCTTTGAAAAAAGTCAGTATTGGTTTCTCAGATCTGCCAACCGGTTAGCAGCTACTTGTCATCATCGATGATTATAGCCGATTTCCAGTGGTTGAGATTCTTACATCTACTTCGAGTAAAGCGATTATTCCTCACTGAGATCGCATATTCGCATTGTTCGGTATTCCAGGAGTTGTACGCACTGACAACAGACCACCTTTGAACAGCGAATACTTCATGCAGTTTGCACAGTATACTTAAGATTCCGACATCTTAGAGTCACACCACAATGGCCACTGGAAAAAGAAGTTGTTCGCACAGCAACCACAGAGCATAAGTCTTTGAAACAAGAGCTCTATACGTTTCTGAGGAACTACAGAGCTACTCCACATAGCACATCTGGGGCACCACCAGCGACGGTAATGTTCCAGCGTCCAATCCGCACCCGCTTACCTGAACTTCAGTTGCATGCAGAAAATGACAGCGAAACTCGCAATCGCCATAAGTCCATGAAAGAGTAGCAGAAAACAAACGCAGAAAAGCATCAAAGAATCAGAAAATCGAAAATAAGTATGTTCTGGTCAAGCGCAGCCGCATTTACACCTACTAACATCGCAATTTTTAAAATCGCGATATTTTGGTTCTACCGTTTACACTCGCGCAAAAGCATGCGAAGTTTGAGCTTCACGAAACATCGCGATTTTTTGGTCGGTAGTGCGCATGTGTAATTGACCTCTTTTCAACACGGTAGCTGAGTGGAAGCGCGTGCTATTCTGTTCGTTTTCACTGCAGTGGTGCTTAGTGCAGTATATTTTGTTCACAGCCAGCTGGTTGGAACGTTGAGCCAGGGCTTTCTATCAGTACAATGCACACATAAATTTGTATTTCTCAAGAGTGTTTACTTATGGTAAAACACATACGTATCACATACGTAGTAGGTGTGTAAAACTTCATCTAAGTATGGAAAAGTTGATGAAAGCAGCATTCTAAAGGATCATGAAATTTCGCCGATATGACGAAAGTGAGAAGTAGGACTTGGAAGTGAGGACTGGTATTTTATCAGGCGACAGCAAGAACTCGCCATTGTTTAACCGACACTTGTTACGTACTCCTGTATTCACAAACATCGTATACCGAGAGCAGTATGGGCACTCCCACAATCAACGCATTTCTGGGAGAACATTATTTTGTTAAGTCGTCATGGGGTGATAATACGTGGTTGGAAAACTTCAGGTTTACTACTAATTTTCACATACTAGTTTCATCAGGGAGAGGGAGGTGAGAGACCACGAGCCGATCGAGGATCGGCCGTTTAGACCTGTTCACTTTACCTTGTACTAGTACTCTGGCCAGTGACCGACTCTCTACACGTTCCAAACAGGTATCGGGAGCGCGCGTAAACTCCCGGTGCAATCCGATACCGAAAGTCATGTGGTGAAAAATCGCGATATTTTTGCAGCTTGGGTTTACACTCGCTAACTTCGCCTCAAACTTCGCGATGTTTCAAGAAATCGCACTCCGGCTGGCGATTTTTCTGGCGATGTTTCGAGGGTGTTTGGGTGTAGTTGCTTAACAACTTGCACCCAAATGTCGCGATTTTAGAAATATCGCGATTTTTCCAAGCAAGTGTAAATACACCACTCCGTTCGACACCAGACCATTAAAGGTCATAGCGATTAATGGCTCACAAATTGTTGCATCTCGAGGTTCAAACCACATAACGCGACACTCATCATGCTTCAAAGTCTTGGGAGGTCAGTGTGATATTCATGCTGAAACAGACGACTACGATGAGGCACCATTGTCACAAATCGCAAACCCCATCCCAACTCCTCCTTTGGTAGGACGAAGAAATCCGCCACGTGATCGTGCTCCACCTAGATATCTGAATGACTATTATACCGGACTGTGTAATTCACAAGAACGAAAAAAACTATTTCAACAATGTTGATTCATTGCACAACATGTATTATGTTCACATTAACATTACCATGTTGTTGAGGAGATACACATTCTCAATTAGTTCAAGGTCAGCATGATTGGCTTTAAAGGGTGTGTACAGTTCTGGTTGAGGTGAGGATTTAGCTTTTAACGTTTTGCGAGATATTCAGAAACCACTCTATGAGATGTCAACGAGCATGCAATTCTAAGGGGTATCAAAAGTTTGTTTGATGAAAAATCGGTTTGGAAGTGGCTGAGATATCCAAAAACAAGGTGAAACAAAGAGATCCTAATAAATGGCGTGGCCTGTCGCCTTTTATTATTACTTTTTTTGATATCTCAGCCATTTGAAAACCAATTTTCATCAAATTAACGTTGAATCCTTCTTAGAATTACATGCTCTTTCATACTTCATAAGAGATTTTTCATTATCTCACTTAGTAATGTTATAAACCTGACTCCCCACCTCAACCAGTACTGTATGGTCCCTTTAACCTCAAAATTTGGTACGCTGTATCAGCTTCTGCAAATGCATGCAAATGTACTGATGAAAGCATTATTGTGATAAAAAAGCATTGGTTCAGTGAAATGTAAAATAAAGATTGAAGTAGTCATAAAGTGAATGCTAGAATGGATTTATCAGTTGATTCATATTTGAAGAAAGCAAACAAAATGCAATGTGTCATTTTAGATACATTTTTTCATTCCTCATTGACACATTACACAGGTTCGAGAATTAGAAAGAAAGAAAGAAAGAAAGACAATTGACAAGTGTCTTCATGTTTGTATATAAACTTACAAAAAAAGAGGACATTCAACGTATTGTGTGAAAGGAAATGTTATAAGGAAGAAAGTCACTTCCCATCTGCGCATGTAATCCTTAAAATTCACCATACATGTACATGTGTACTACCATATTGTGCTGGAAAATACGCGCATATGAATGTCACAGAGAAAGTTGTATGATGGAAAATGGTTATTTGTCTATCATATCATGTTATGTAAAAGTACATGTGCATGAATGTTGAAAAAAAAGTTTAGTTTTTCATAGTGTGTTGTTCAAAAGAAGGTCACTCATTATGCATACACATCAAGAAAGGAAGGCTGTTAGATGTTTTAAAGAGAAAAGTCTCTCTGTGTGGTTGAAATCAGACAAAAGAAAGTTTGTTTTGTAGTTTAGTTCGCTTGAAACAAAACAGTTATAGTTTTCTTACATTTTAAGCACTTTGTTTCGCATGTCAAACAAGAGAAAGAAAGAAACAAGATAGGGTTTCCAATTATACCAATAAAAACAATAACAGCAACAACTCAACATAGGTTTATACTCTCTTCTAGGCGCAATGCTAGTGTTTATTATCATGACCAAATGCATGGATGATTTACAGATGATATTTGTGAGATTGCATTTTATAACTGAGGCAATCATTATGTAACACATTTTATAATATTCACGTATAAGAGGATCATAAAATGATTATGCAAATCATAATTATTGCTGTGCTTTTATTAAGTTTTTGCATGTTAGTATGCCTTAGTTCAGTAACTGACAAAAGTTTATTACACAGTGTCTATCTTCATATTTGGATGTTATAGATCAAATCAAATATCTGTATAGTTGAGTTCAATCCGCAAGTTAGGAGGATTGTAGTGTCGCAATAGATATGCATTACACACTTGGCATTCCATAAGTAGTTGGAAAGCATGGCATCGAAGTTATGATTAAAACGAGTACACCGTACTGTCTTGAACTGTAAAGCAATGCCTTTAACTGTGTCCTTCAACTGTGTCGATTCAACACTTGCACTCTACAGTACCGACCAGTAACAGAGTAAGTTCCGTTTTGTGATTGTATTTAGTAATATTATGTTTGTTTGTTATTTGAAATTGCTAAAAAAGTGTGTAATTTTGCATGATTTGTATTTATTGTTTTGTTTAATACATTTTTGAATTAGTTAAGTTTAATATGATTTTACACTGAGGTTCAATTTGTTCATATTGTTATTGTCATTGTAAATTCTAAAGAAGGGCTAAGCTTTGCTGGCAATATAATATTTAACTGTCCTTGCACCGCCTCACCATGTTTTGGTTGAGTCCATTGCTGCCTCTCTCTCTCTCTCTCTCTCTCTCTCTCTCTCTCTCTCTATATATATATATATATATATATATATATACATACATATTCATTATAATTATGATATAGATGTCAGGTGATATATAAAAATAAACGTGCTGGAACTGTTTACTGTGTCTCGAGTGTAAGACCAATGCAGTTTCAGTAATTGAATTCAATTCAAATTCAAAAGATAATTGTGTCACAACTATAAGATGGTGGAAAAAATTACTTCCACGTGCTTTCTCTGTTAAACTAGAGTCCATATCAATAGAAGAACGTGATTTTCCATAATTCATGGTTGTGACATTTAATGCACCATGACAACTTGTAACCCGACCCCTTTCGGTTTTCTTCAAACTCGCACAAAATGTCCTCCCAAGTATCTGACGGGAAATTCTAAAATACGATTGTATTTCGCCCCTAGGTCAAATGGTAAAATACGGCCTCCCTCAGCTACCAATGGTCGAACGACCGAGTTTAAATAAAATTTTCCATATTTGATCGACTGCTGCAGCCAAGCTTAGCATTGACGGATGGGATCTGACCACTAGTACCCGTTATTGCGCACGAGTTCACCGAAAATGGTGTTAAGCGTCAAAGTTAATGCTTTTGGGCGCTTGTTTCAAAGCTGATAACTTAAAAATTCAATTAGCATAGAACCCAATATTATGTATATTTAAATACTCTCACGGGGTGCTCTGGAGACCTACGAAAAATCGGCCAAAAAGTATGCATCTTTTTCTTGTAGGGGACCCTCAAATTTTGATTGAAAAATATTACCAAGCTCAAAGTCACAAATCACCCCTCGTCCAATCGAGGAGCGACAACAATTTTTGTGTATTGATAGACATTTACCTATGTTTTCATGAGTTACTCTCTAAAAAAATTGAATGAATATATTCACTCTTAAAGGAGTGAATACAACAAAGAGTGAATTTAGAGTGAAATTGGAGTTAATTTTGAGTGAAAATGTTCATTTTTACTCATTTTGGAGTGACCTCAGGGATCACTCGAAGATTTTGGAGTGATCCCTGACGTCACTCTTAAACGAGTGAAAATGAACATTCTCACTCAAAATTCACTCCAATTTCACTCTAAATTCACTCTTTTTTGTATTCACTCCTTCAAGAGTGAATATTTCGCTCATTTTTTTTTTTTAGCGAGTACCTAAAAACTTTTTAACCGAAATGTTTAATACCTGGTTTATGCATTCGAAAACGGTGGTTCAAAAATAACACCCGAAAATCGATGTAAAATGACAGGTAGGGTTATCAGAATGTTGCAAGTTGTAATAACTCAGAGATGGGGAGCAAAAACTTAATGGTATTTTGTGTGATAACACTTTGTAATTAGTACTAAAAAGATATGCATCACAAATCGTTTTGTCTTATCGAATTTTGAAACTATCAGCTTCAAAACATGCACACACACACAAAATAACTCAATATAACATATTATTATGCTTATTAAGACAAAAAAAAAAATTACAGAAAATAAGCTATATACCCCAACTAACTTGGCAGCAGCAGTCGATCAAAAATGGCAAATTTTATCCAAACTCGGTTGTTCGACCACGCATTGGTTGCTAAAGGAGTCCGTATCTCAAGCGGCGTTCCCACTATCACGATTGGCGCCACAATTGAAATCGTAGTCTTAATCGTGGAGCAATTGTAGTGATCTTATCAGGTGGTTTCAGATTGTATTAGATCTTTAGGTCAATCGGGGCAATCGCGTTAATCGTAGAATTTTTTTGGACTGTTCAAAAATGTTCTAATTTTTTGAACGTAATCATTGCATCAGATCGTCTGGGATCGTATCAAAACGCAGCAAATCTTATCTAATTGTGTTACTCTGAATCGACTTTTTCACGTCTCTTCCGCTTATTTTTTGCACATTTGTCCTTATTTTACTCGCGGATTATATATATATTGCATTGCGTGAGGTGGTAGCCTGCATCTTTAGGTTATTATTTCCAAACGGTAAATTGTATGATTGTGTGGGCATTTCATTAGCATTATTCATAAGGTACATATAATTTCATGAAATGAAAGTTATATTGTACATTGTTATTAACATTGTACAGACACACAAAACAGGAATAATTCACCGTAATCAAAATGAAGTAACTTTTTTTAGCGAAAAAAAAGAGCAAAAATAAAATGGCAATTGTATATCTGTATGTATTGAATAACGTCAGTATACGAATGAGAATGATTTCCTGAAACGTGCACACATCAAAGGCAGATGGTTACTTTAATATTATATATATATATATATATATATATATATATATATGTATATGTATATATATATATATATATATATATATATATATATATTCTTTTTTATGGGGGGGGGGAGGGTATAAAGTATTCTGTTTCTTGTGTGTACATAATGATTATCGTTTTCGTTGACCCCTCCACATCTATTGTGACACTTTTCATGTTTTATTTTTTGTGATTGGTTGAGCACAATTTTAGAGGAACTGGCTATGGTCAACTCTCATTAACTGCAAAATCCATTTTGTTCAGGATTGTAATCAGATAATGCAACCAACATCTAACAGCCCATGTCGAATGAGCATAAGAAGGTGTAACTGTGACTTCGTTAAACAAGCATGCACTCTTTAAAGACGGATCAAGAAAAGCAAAACTGTACTCTTGATATTGATTAAGGTGGGGGGGGGGGGTGGCACAATAGATGGTAAAATAACATCACCACTTTTTGTTTCTGTTAAAAAGTGACATTATTTTGATTGGGGGAATTACTTTTCTGCTGTGTGTACAGTCAGACAGCAACTCCCTAGAAAACCTTCGCATTTATCGCACACGTATGCATGAACCTCGCGGACATTACGAGTACGTAATGAGCTTGGAGACCACATTTTACAGCCCCTGTACGGCATTAGCAATGTACATTATTTATACATCGATAAAAAGCTGAAGAGACGTACTTTTGATGAAATTCGACCACTTGAAAGGTTATGACATATAAATATACTTAAAAAGGAAATTATAAAACATAGAATCTCCATATTTTTTTACTTTTCTTTAGGGGTACACGAGACCAACGTCATAAACGTGAGACTAAATGGAAGAGGTATGAAATGAAAGAGGAAATATCATTCTATAAATTATAATCTTCTATCATTCTATCAAAATATAATGACTTTATGTGGACTGATTCTTGTCACGGGGCAGGTTGTCGAATAAATCATTGCGTTGTACAATTAATTTCTGACGAGATTTCATACCGCTTTCAGTAACTCATGAATTTTTGGCCCGCTCCTGGTCGGAGCTAGCCCGCGCCAAGCATGAAAAATTGCGTTCAGTAACTATAGCAGAGCCGCGCTACTTTTACGATGACCAATTCAAGTAGTATATATACGTACCCTTTCATACCCCGGTGGAGCAGGTGGAGCAAGGATGCTCCACCATGATTTGCATATGCATGAGATGAGGTCATATAATGAATATGCATGAGATGGCATCTACATGAATATGTATGATGCCATTATTTCCTGGTAGGATTAGATAGCGTTAATAAGGGGGGAATGAATGCATCCTTCCGACAAGATTATGAAAGCTTGATGTTTTTAGCCGTCAGACGCACTGTGTTGTTGATACGCACGGGTATTTTGATATGATATTTTCAGCAGATTATTTTTGTTCGTTAATATTAATGTTAATTATGTTGATTACTTCTCGACTATGTAAATCAGCGTGCCACTGTCAGATGTGAATCTATCGTAGAGTGGAGCCTTGCGTGTGGCAAGCGATATGACATTCGTGTGTTGAGGAAAGGCGAGTACACTATGTGGAGCCTTATGAGTATGCATGAGTTTAAGTATCTCTAATGATGTTTTTTTTTTTTTTTTTGTAAATATGCAAATCAGCGTACAATGAACGTGAATGTTGGTTGTGTGGCGCCTCGGCTAGCGATGCGACCATGAGATGTGGAGCACTACCTTTGCTGTTGTTGTTGTTGACTTTTCTTAAGGAAAGTGAGCGTGGAGCCTTGGTGTTGTGACTATGACATGTGGAGCATTAGAGGAAGGGTGAGAGTTCTACCTCTGGAGCCTGATGCATATGCATGAGGCCGTGATATCACCGATGATTTATCTGTGAATATGCAAATTAGCTTTCCATAAACGCAAATCCTTTGTTCGTGGAGCCTTTACAAGCGCGGTGACTATCAGATGTGGAGCGCTACACTCACTTTTTTTTTTTTTTAATGCTTGATTGGTTTAGGAAGGTAAGCGTGGAGCCTTTAGCCCTGTGACTATAATGTGGAGCGTTACATTTATTTCGTTTCTTAGAGGAAAGGTGAGAAATCTATATAGTATTGCCGATGATTTATCAGCGAATATGCAAATTAGCTTGTTGTTGACTTTTTTTTTTAAAGGGAAGTGAGCGTGGAGCCTTTTGCGTTGTGACTGTTGTGAGGCGTTGTATTTATTTTGTTTCTTCGAGAAAAGGTGAGAGTTCTAGCTGTGGAGCCTGATGCATACTCCGCATGAGGCCAGAGTATGACCGACGTTTTATCAGTGAATATGCAAAATAATTAGCTGTGAATATGCAAAATAATTAGCTTTCCATGAACACCAATCCATCGTTCGTGGAGCCTTTACAAGCGGTATGACTATCAGGTTTGGCGCGCTACACTTGCTTTTTTTTTTTCTTTGTTTGTATGTTTCCTTGTTTTAGGAGGGTAAGCGTAGAACCTTATATAGCGCTGTGACTATTAATGTGGAGCGTTACATTTATTTTCGTTTCTTAGAGGAAAGGTAAGAGTTCTAGCTGTTGGGCTTGATACATATGTATGAGGCCAAAATATTGCCGATGATTTATCAGTGAATATGCAAATTAGCTTTCCATGAACATCAATCCATGGTTCGTGGAGCCTTTACAAGTGGTGTGACTATCAGAACGATGTAGAACGCTACACTTGCCTTTTGTTTATTCGCTTGTTTGTTTGCTTGTTTTTGAGCGTGGAGCATTTAGCGCTGTAACTGTGACATGTGGAGCCTTACATTTATTTCGTTTCTTAGAGGAAGGGTGGGGGGGGGGGTCAAGCCCTGGAACCCGATGTACCTTGTATGAGGCCATAGTATTGTCGATGACTAGTTATCAGTGAATATGCAAATTAGCTTAATATAAGGGGCAAATCCATCGTTCGTGAGGTGTGGAGCACTGTGTCTGTTGTTGTCTTTTATTAGGAAGGTGAGGGTAGAGCCTTTACAAGCTATGAGATGTGTGGAGCGCTCAAGCTTTTGTTGTTGTTATCTTTTATTTGGAAGGTGAGGGCGGGTTCCTTGCAAGCGCTGTAACTATGAGATGTGAAGCACTACGTTTGTTCTTGTTTGTTTGTTTGTTTGTTTGTTTGTTTGTTTGTTGTTTCTTTGAAGGTGAGGGTGGATGGAGCCTTTACAAGCTATCGGAGATGTGGAGCTCTCTTGTTGTCTTTCTTTTTAGGAAGATGAGGGAGGAGCCATTGCAGGCGCTGTGACTACGAGATGTGGAGGCTACAATTGTCGTTGTTGTTGTTGTTGTTGTTGCTGTTGTTGTTGTTGTTGTCTTTTAGAAAGGGTGACCATCGTATAGAGCTTTATGCATGAATATATGTGCTGTAATAATGACCAGTTTCTTTTCGTGAAAATGCAACGCAACATTCCACGAAGTTGTTGCCTGGAGCCTCGTACGAAGTGTCGTGCAGCAAAGTGATCTTTATTATCGCTAGTTCATATTGTATCAATGAGTAGGATACATTGCATACGTAAAACATTGAAGTTTATGAGGGCATAACGGATCATGATGTAACCTTTTAAGATAACAAAATACTCATACGTTGTAAATGACTAGAATCTATCTCGTTCGATTGGGCCTATATACACGAAGACAGAAAGAAAAGAAAAATAAAAGCATCAACATATTCATACGTACGTGATATACATGTATGTATAGCTATTCAAATTACAAACCAAATATCTATACAAACGTACCCAGTCTTGCTCATGATACGATTTGGTTGATTAAACAAAAATTAGATACAGCAGGGAGGTGAGACACTCACCTCCCTGGATACAGTTTAGTCTTTGAGCAACTCAAAACGAAACCGTCATCAAGCATCACTTGAATCGTAGACTATTTCGACAATATTTCGTATATATGCTGTTGAATATGAATACGTACTTTATCCAGTATTTCCCTAATGATTATGCGTGACAGTCACATAACTAAATTGAACACCATACGTGAACTAGACTACCAGTATATATATTTTTTAATGATGCGTGTGCTGATCAACATTTTGATTGTGCAAGCTTGCAATGCGCAAACATGGAGGCAGAGGTTTGAAAGTGTCTGCACATAACGCAGTGGTATCTTTGTACAGTGACCAGAAAGGTCAATGGTATTACGTAACCCGTAGGAAATGACTTCCCTCCATGAAGTGGGGCGGTGAATTCAAACTTCCTTTACTCCAGTTGAGGTTCATTCGGCCTTGGTGGTTGTGGAGCATATCGCTTGCATTCATACCCACAGATATTCAGAGTGACCAATTTTTACAGAGACAAATTTTATTGAGTTTTCCTCTGAACTTGAATAAGAGAAAATACCGAGCTTAGGGAAATTTCTCCATTGCGTCGTACCACGCTAAATTAGTAGTGAAGATAAAAGTGCATGGCCGTTATTTTCACTTTGGAGTAGATTAAAACATTATATAACATAATACTGGATTGATCGCTCTCATCGTGTTTCCCGCTAAAACACTGAATTGGCGCATTTTTTTTTCCTGCGATAGTTGCTTACTGATGATGTCGATGGATGTTTGCAGTTTTGTTGACGTGGTATGCTGCTTCTAAGCAAAGAAGTACAAATCGAACGAACAATCAAAGAGCAAACAAATAGATAAACAATAACAACAGAGAAGATTAAGATACGATAGCCAATTATCTAAGTTTTATACATCGAAACATCAGTGAGTATGATCTTGTAGTGAATCAGACTGAATTGAATGTGCATTTTGCTCATTCGTTCATTTTTAATGCGTTACGCAATTTTAGTCGCTACATTATGTGTGTTAAAAGGTGTTAGAGATTATTTTTCTTTGCGTTGTTGGTTTTTTCCCCGCAATAAGTCAAACAAGTTTAAAGTTTGTTATCGTTTGTTTGTTTGTTTACGCATCAACATACTTGTCCTAACTCGATCTGCGTGTAAAAGTACATGTCATGTGTCGCTATACATGTTTGGTGAAACTGTTTTCTCCATTTTGTCGTGTATATTTGATGAATAAAGATTTTCTTCGTATTTGCTGCATGCACTTTTTTTTTTTGTTGTAAATTTCTACCAAAAATACGTATAGATTTTTTTTTTTTTCGAAATAAGATTCCAGTATGCCTACTCACGCCATTCAACAACACTCACACAAGCAGGATGCATCAAACAGATCGTTGGTTTCAGGAAGAATCAGATTGAGGGAAAGACCGCAACATTTTGGTATTTTATAGATAGATACAATTCTTTTTTTTTTATTAGGGTACATCACTTTGCAAAATACATGGGTTTCTTGTAATGCGGAAACATCGATTAAAATTTCATACACAGAACAACCTTTTTTTTTTTCTTTTTTTTTTACAGATCACGTATATTAACAATTAATATGTTTTCAGACTTTAGTGATTTAAAGACTACGCATGAACTTATTTGTATGTACAGCTAATAAGAATTAGTTACTAGAAACTTGCATGCGCAATCGATACAACAACCGATATCATACTTCTGTTACACTATCCCATATGGGATACTTTGCGTTTGTGTTTTGATCGACATTTTCATGCATATGTACACTAGGTGATTACTCGTTTTCAAAAATTCTGTCTGACAACTGCACAAAATATTGAAAATAGAAACGAACACGTTATCATTTCTTAGCATAGAAAAAAAAAATATTGTGCCAAAAAAAACAATGCAGTACATTTTCACCAACAACAATTAACAACTGAATTAAAAGTCAACCGTTTTGAGAATGAATACGATTGAAAACACTTTTACACGAAATACATTGATAGGTTTCCTTGTAGAATGTTGAATGTATTTACATCTTTTCGTCTGATGAGATACTTTGCCATTTGCATTTCCAGTGCTTTGCCTGAAGGAACGTTATCTCCACGCATAGCCTGATGTATGTCACATATAAGAATATAAACATTTTACAAATATATAGACTGTGAATGTTGTAAAAGCCTTTTCTGCTAATTTACGGTAATAAAAATAAGTGACTGTAAATTCGTATCAACAGTCGATGCAACCACCTGTATATGCAAGACCAAACTTAAGCCTTTGTTATTCAAACATTGCTTTGGCGTTTTGATTTATGATATTATGCATTATCGTTGATCATTGACTTACGGCTACAAAAGTTATGAAAATACAAACGCATCGGTTATTTTCTTACAAGAACAAAATGACAGTGTAAATTCCTGTAGTGATAACAATACAGTTTATAAAATCAAAACACCAATGACAAATTGACAATTGTTAGACTAATAGAGTTAACACTCTACTCTTATTTTTTTTTTTAAATAGAATACGATCACTAAACAATACGAGCGTAAGTTATGGAAAACAACTACATACAATATGAAGTGGTCGAAACATAGAAAAGACTGTGAACAAGTTTTTTTTTTCTTATTCTTGATGTACATTAATTGTGTTAGCTTGTATACTTGTATATTATGATGATTATACTAAAGAAAACATGTGTGTCCATTGACTCTTGGTGCGAGTAATACATCTTTTCACAACACCTGTATTTACAACAATTCTGCCCCGTATCTTTATATGTACATGTTGTAACCTGCGTTTCGAAGAAAAAACTAATACATGTAATACACTTCACTCTATCAAAGACATAAATGAGACTTATACAACAGTACATCAGCACCTGCGTTAATAATCACACGATAAATGACGACAAAACATATCTTTACACTGCAGAATTCATAGATGGGGCCATGTTTTAATCAGTTTTATGTCATAGAATAGTTTTCTGTAATGTACCATTTAGGAAGTCAGTTTTGACATAAGGTCTGGGTTGATTGATGGTATAACCATCGGTTTTAATGATTTGCCATACTACGTGTACGTGAGTCAAAAATACGCAGTACATGACAAATACACTTATAAAATGAAACATTCAATGTAATCATCACTCAGAGAGAGAGAGAAAAAAAAGGAATGTCAAAAGCATTTCACATAAGCGTAGGTTATCAACGACTAACCGATGACACTGAGATGTGACGTTACTGTATGATACAGTTCCTTTCATTATTAAGAGCGTGCAGTGACACTAGCTAGCCAATATCAAAACAAGCAAACAAAGATAACAAAATGTACATGTATAGAGAGAATGATCTAATGACAACACCTTCACTTTATCGTTAAATGTCTAAATAGGTAGTTGAAACGTTGTCTTCCAACACCTTTCTCTTTGGATAGAAGTAGGTAAAGGCATTCTTAATTTGTGAATAAGTGGAAATTCCGTTTTGGACCACGCGAAATCCCTTGTTGACGCCACTACCAGCAACCTTTGAACGGAGTACCTGCAGGTACGTGTCTTTCGTAATGTCATTTTGCTTCTTGTTGACCCCTTTACAACTGAATTTGTCAGTAGGACCAAAACAGTAATATGTTTTACTGCAAAGTGCTATTATCCCATCCCCCTCCCACTCTACTTTGAATAACCCAGGTGTCCTCTTGTCATATCGAGCGTTCTCGGGGGTATCGTTTCGAGGGAACCAGTTTGCCTTGTTGTTTTCATACTTGTGTCTAATATTGGGTTTGATTATGTTATCGAACGACTCAGACGAAATGGCGATATAAGCGGAGTCAGTATCCATTTCGCACATTTGAAAGTCTGACAAATCCACGTATTCCAAGAGAAAATCGTAATAAAACTGAAGCATACGTAGTTTCGCTAATTGGTAGACGGCATGACCGATTTGAACAGGAAGGTCCATGTTAATCTTTCTCTTCGCCATATCAACCTCGTAACAATTGTCTGAGATGGGGTTCAAGTCCCGGAAAAATGTGTCGTTAACATGTTTCTCGGCTTTCTTCCCATCGCAAACATTGACGTTTCGATGTCTTTCCTTATTTGTTATTGTTTTACCATAAGACGAGTTGCCGATGAGTTTCATGGTGTCAGCTATAATGCTTTTAGAGGGATCAATATCACCCCTACGTCTAGCATTTGACACGCTTTCGCCAAAGTGTTTGAAACAGGCAACGGGCTTGTACTCCACAAACTGGTGTATCTTGGATACGACCAACCCATGGCGAAGATACCATTGGAGTAGAGGTGTGTACAGTAGAATGTTTTGACCAAACATACTACCAATTAAGCTACGCCTAGGAGTGTTCATGATGTCATGTTCCTTGGCGTAGGATCCCATCACGTCCCCGATATCTTCTCTAGATATGTCTACATTCTTAAAAATTGGGCACATTTCTGAAAAGTGTTCTTTGAGATGATCAGGCACATGGATATCACACTGAACGAACCCAAAGAGAGCACCATGTTGAATAGCAGAGAGAAGATTCTCTTGGGTCAACCCATGACGGTATTTAGGAGGAGGAAACCTTTCCGTGAGAAAAGCGCTTAGTTTGGGATCAGTTTTGCGCATTTCTTTATACTCACATTCCCAAATGGAAATGTACTCGTAACCCAGACTTTGTACGTACCGCTGTTTTTCCTCAGTTTTTTCCAACAGTTCCTCCATAGTTTTTCCCAGTTTAGTGTTCCTTGTACGACCTTTATTGAGATGACAAGAATGCCCATGGAAGTAGCATCCATGAAATTCAAATACTTGTTTGGTTTCGGCACAAAAACCATCCACGGGAAGCTGGAGATGTCCGATTTTCTTTTCAGAATGGTTACCGGCATGTCGAATGGGAATTTGTCGACAAAAACTTTCATATTCTAACCACTCTTGGGAGATCGGATGCCTATTTTCTGGCTTAAAGTCATTCTCGATCCGTCGTCTTACATAGTGGCCTGTTGGCATTCTTTGCATAATTGCGTGTAGATACAACGCATTTGCATCAAAACCAACTATCTTTTTACATGGCTTACCCCCACGAATTTTTGTTACATTACGCTCATGATACCTATGAAAAATGATAGACGGACCTCCCACCAAATTATCACGAAATGTGTAATAGAGATCCTTATCTTTCTCCGAGATCAAGCTAAAGTGTGCATCTGGGCTACATTTCATCAGATACTTCATGGTAAGTCCAGGAACTGAAATACCGTCTTTGAACAGATCGATTTTGAGATTCATATAGAACTCACGCATCTTCTCCACAGCTTCAATGAAAGGTGTTACATCGAGATTATTGTACCATATCAAATAATCTCTCAGACAAGACATGTTATTTTCTTTCCAGATGCGCTGACAGTATTCATACTGCTCTCTTGAAAAGGAGGTATGCTTGAGATTATCCCTGAAAGCTTCAATAGGGGGAAGTTCAGATTCATTTAGTTTATCGAGGCAATCTACCCAGCCATGAGGAAAGTAACCTTTCCCCTGTTCGCAGTCATACGCCTTTAGAAATGCTGCGTACGAAAATCCAGGGGCAAGAAAATTTGAAATATCTAAGAACTGGAGATGTTGCGACTTCAGAGCCATGTGATTATGGTTTCGCTTTATGATAAAGTCGACCGAATCATACTTCAAAAGCGAAGGATAGAGAAATTGTTTAATTGCGTTAATGTCATACCTCCCCGAATTAAACCCAACCACAGGCAGTTCTTCGATGTGATTGACAAATCGTTGCTTTAGTCTCATGAGATGGGTTGCTTTCTTAGGTTTTTCTTTGTTTTTCTTTTGCGAGGTTTCAAATTCTTGTATTTTTAGATCTAATCTTTCTGTGACGTCCTTGTAGAAAGACTGAAGCAAAGAATAAGAACGACGACTGATTTCTAACATATATATCACAGTGTCATCGATTAGTTTTTGTGAGTCTCCATCGGACACTTGACAAAATGGTTCTGTGTATCCGGGAACATTTGAGTTAACGCTTACACTCATCGGAATATGTCTAGAGATATACTCTAATTTGTCAGTGGGGGTATCATTCATGTCGTTGTTTTCTATCTTTTCTAGATAGGACTCCATGTCGAAGGTAGCAAAATAAGGAAAGTATCTGCGCTCTTCTTCAACCAGAATCCCTTCATCAGCCAACTCTTCCCATATTGTCAAGGGGTTGTGAAATGTAGCTCTTCCCTTAGGGAAAATATGCTTAGTGGCTGTAGAAGTACATATTTTTTCGTGTCGATGGAGTGATTTCCCAGTTTTCCAAAGTTTGCCGCATGTGCGGCATTGGAAGTTTTGGCAATATTGTTCAATATCTGTGATGAAGCTGAAATGATTTTCGTATAGATTTACATACATAGTATCTGGAAATTTGTCCAGTCCCCGTCGGACGAGTTTAGCGGCTACTGTTACATTATCATTGTCTGCCAGTTTCTTTTCACATTCTGTCACACCTTCATCATCACTACATTTTACTGGTTGTAACTCATACACCATAATATTGATCTTGAAGAACTCTTCCACTTTACTCAAATGACCGAGTCTAACGCCTGAAAACTCTGAGGTGGAAACATGAGGTAGGCCTGTATACTGTTTCAGCAATTTTTTTGGCCTTGGTTTCAAGACCGTCAGACTTTTCCCCCTGAAAGAGAGCTAAACATCTAAAAAGACATAAATTATCGGTATACATCTGACTGTTTTTATGGCTCTTTACTAGAGATACAATAGCTCTGTTATTTTGTACATAATCTGGGAGATCTATCCCTTGGCCAATGGGATGATCTGTGATACAAAACACAAAAAATGTAACATTTTGTGATATGCTGAACCACCCATTTGGAATTTGGGCGAAGTGTTCGAGCATATTCCAGAACATCTTCTTTCAGAAATGTATCCAGAAACTCTTGAAATGACGATTTGTCAGTAACGAGGGCAGGTTCGTTGAGTACTTTAGTGTTTCTACTGGCGTAGAAATACCGACACTCGTTAGTTTCATTGTTACAGAGTACAAAACCGTAAGACGCATTAATCTTGAAAACTGAAGACTGCTGTTCAAACACTTTTTGCGCTTTTTCTCGAAGAATTTCGTTGTTAAGGTTTGGAAGATGAAAGTTGTAAAAGCGATGAACTCTGCCAAACGACTGTCTGTCTCGAATGTCAAGCCAATGTTCCCTGTACACTTGGGCAGCGCAGCTTTCAGGGTCGATGTATGGAGGAAGGTTAATCATTGGCATCAAGTTGGGTTGTTGACGACGTCCTACGACAAAATATAGAATACATAATACAGGCTAGAAGCACAGTGTGGATTATGATGAAATCGTTTGTCTCGATCGAGGCATAAAATCTATGTTTCTTGACACGTGGGGGAAATGAGGAGATCAACCAGCACTCGATTTACGAGAGGTATGATCTTACATTAAATCAGTGTATTAGAACGTATATAGGTCAAAATATGCTTCGCAAGTAAAATCAGGAGAGTATTCAGGAAACTGCAAAAAACATTCTGCTTTTGTGTGTGTATGTGTGTGTGGGTATGTGTGTGGGTATGTGTGTGTAAATGAAGGATCTGAAAATTGAATTGAGTCTATCAAGCTCAGCGGTGTCAAAGTATTTTTTTTAGAGGACGAATGACACGAAATCATAAAAACCTCTTAACTCTTAAAACCTATAATTGCAACATCACAAATAGAAACATCTCAACGGGATTGAATAGCTGTTCCGGACTAAGTTTGACAAAATTCGCCCTTTCCGAGGTTACTTGTCAAAACTAACAAAACAAAAGCCAAAACCTAACCATGTAGGATGCTTCAGTTGGTATTATGCATGTATCTTAGCCTTATTTTAATCAAGCATATCTCACTTGCATGTAGTATTTTCATTTTTTATTGTGTGTGTGTGTGTGTCTGTGTAACATTGGTATTAATTAATCGCTGCAAAATGCCTTATGAACAGTATATTAGCTTCTTTTTTTTTTCCTTGTAACAACTTGACTGAATTTACTTGCAAATGGCAAATAACTAACTGTAAAGCCCTAATTTAGGTTCATGAATACAAAATATAGTTAAACATCTTCAACATTCATATCAAGCTTCGGGCCCGGTTTCATACTATCCCAAAAGAAATTTGATTATTTCCTTACTTACCTTTTGCATGATTTGACAATGGCTGATCGGCAACACGCTTTTTCGATGACTTGTGAGGAATCGGTTTACGGTGCGAATTGATGTGTTTCATAAATTTTGCACGATGGTGATATATTTGTCCACAGGTGTGACAGAGATAGGTTTCCTTTGGGAGATGCAATTTCATGTGTTTCTCAAGGTGCTTCTGTTCTAGGAACTGTGCTTTGCATTGTGAGCAAGTTGGTCGCTGGTTGTCCTGATCGGGTTTTAACTCAGTGCTGGAATCCTGATGTGTTTTCATGTGACGTTTTAGACTATCAAGTCGACTAAAGGCTTTTCCACAAGTATCACAAACGTGCAAAACTCTCTGCCCATGATGGAACATGCGATGATGACGCGTCAAATTCCTTTTCACCGTAAACTCCGCGCTACAAAATTCACAACTGAATGGAAAAGGGTTGTTCTCCATTATGATTTTGAATCACAAAATGAGCTCGTCAGAGATAACTTTAGAATCCGAATATATGTACAGCGTGCATGTTAATAAGGTTACTACCCTCAGCTTTCAGAAGTCTTTGCTCCACGAATGCCCAAGGTAAAATGAACTGGTTGGGTAACAGCGTGTGTTTAAATCTCCCACTCCACTCCCTTGATGTAGGGTATTTCCTGAATATTACGTAATACCATCACACGCTTGGATGATTTCACTGCTGACGTGTTCAGACAGGAAATTATACACTTCCACTGCTCCCATGCCATCAGCTAGTATACACTGTTATACATGGCCCCAGACAACGCACAGGCTTTTTCAATGGTATTGTTGCTTGTCGGCATAAAATTGTGATATGTGAGTGTTGTTGAATGGCGTGAGTAGGCCTACTGGAATCATATTACGAGAAAAAAAAATCTATCGTATTCTTGGTAGGAATCTGGAAAAAAAAAGTGTATGCAGCAAATACGAAGAAAATCTTTATTCAGCAAATATACGTAACCACAAAATGGAGAAAACAGTTTCACCAAACATGTATAGCGACACATGACATGTACTTTTACACGCAGATCGAGTTAGGACAAGTATGTTGATGCGTAAACAAACAAACGATAACAAACTTTAAACTTGTTTGACTTATTGCGGGGAAAAAACCAACAACGCAAAGAAAAATAATCTCTAACACCTTTTAACACACATAATGTAGCGACTAAAATTGCGTAACGCATTAAAAATGAACGAATGAGCAAAATGCACATTCAATTCAGTCTGATTCACTACAAGATCATACTCACTGATGTTTCGATGTATAAAACTTAGATAATTGGCTATCGTATCTTAATCTTCTCTGTTGTTATTGTTTATCTATTTGTTTGCTCTTTGATTGTTCGTTCGATTTGTACTTCTTTGCTTAGAAGCAGCATACCACGTCAACAAAACTGCAAACATCCATCGACATCATCAGTAAGCAACTATCGCAGGAAAAAAAAATGCGCCAATTCAGTGTTTTAGCGGGAAACACGATGAGAGCGATCAATCCAGTATTATGTTATATAATGTTTTAATCTACTCCAAAGTGAAAATAACGGCCATGCACTTTTATCTTCACTACTAATTTAGCGTGGTACGACGCAATGAAGAAATTTCCCTAAGCTCGGTATTTTCTCTTATTCAAGTTCAGAGGAAAACTCAATAAAATTTGTCTCTGTAAAAATTGGTCACTCTGAATATCTGTGGGTATGAATGCAAGCGATATGCTCCACAACCACCAAGGCCGAATGAACCTCAACTGGAGTAAAGGAAGTTTGAATTCACCGCCCCACTTCATGGAGGGAAGTCATTTCCTACGGGTTACGTAATACCATTGACCTTTCTGGTCACTGTACAAAGATACCACTGCGTTATGTGCAGACACTTTCAAACCTCTGCCTCCATGTTTGCGCATTGCAAGCTTGCACAATCAAAATGTTGATCAGCACACGCATCATTAAAAAATATATCTGGTAGTCTAGTTCACGTATGGTGTTCAATTTAGTTATGTGACTGTCACGCATAATCATTAGGGAAATACTGGATAAAGTACGTATTCATATTCAACAGCATATATACGAAATATTGTCGAAATAGTCTACGATTCAAGTGATGCTTGATGACGGTTTCGTTTTGAGTTGCTCAAAGACTAAACTGTATCCAGGGAGGTGAGTGTCTCACCTCCCTGCTGTATCTAATTTTTGCTTAATCAACCAAATCGTATCATGAGCAAGACTGGGTACGTTTGTATAGATATTTGGTTTGTAATTTGAATAGCTATACATACATGTATATCACGTACGTATGAATATGTTGATGCTTTTATTTTTCTTTTCTTTCTGTCTTCGTGTATATAGGCCCAATCGAACGAGATAGATTCTAGTCATTTACAACGTATGAGTATTTTGTTATCTTAAAAGGTTACATCATGATCCGTTATGCCCTCATAAACTTCAATGTTTTACGTATGCAATGTATCCTACTCATTGATACAATATGAACTAGCGATAATAAAGATCACTTTGCTGCACGACACTTCGTACGAGGCTCCAGGCAACAACTTCGTGGAATGTTGCGTTGCATTTTCACGAAAAGAAACTGGTCATTATTACAGCACATATATTCATGCATAAAGCTCTATACGATGGTCACCCTTTCTAAAAGACAACAACAACAACAACAGCAACAACAACAACAACAACAACGACAATTGTAGCCTCCACATCTCGTAGTCACAGCGCCTGCAATGGCTCCTCCCTCATCTTCCTAAAAAGAAAGACAACAAGAGAGCTCCACATCTCCGATAGCTTGTAAAGGCTCCATCCACCCTCACCTTCAAAGAAACAACAAACAAACAAACAAACAAACAAACAAACAAACAAGAACAAACGTAGTGCTTCACATCTCATAGTTACAGCGCTTGCAAGGAACCCGCCCTCACCTTCCAAATAAAAGATAACAACAACAAAAGCTTGAGCGCTCCACACATCTCATAGCTTGTAAAGGCTCTACCCTCACCTTCCTAATAAAAGACAACAACAGACACAGTGCTCCACACCTCACGAACGATGGATTTGCCCCTTATATTAAGCTAATTTGCATATTCACTGATAACTAGTCATCGACAATACTATGGCCTCATACAAGGTACATCGGGTTCCAGGGCTTGACCCCCCCCCCACCCTTCCTCTAAGAAACGAAATAAATGTAAGGCTCCACATGTCACAGTTACAGCGCTAAATGCTCCACGCTCAAAAACAAGCAAACAAACAAGCGAATAAACAAAAGGCAAGTGTAGCGTTCTACATCGTTCTGATAGTCACACCACTTGTAAAGGCTCCACGAACCATGGATTGATGTTCATGGAAAGCTAATTTGCATATTCACTGATAAATCATCGGCAATATTTTGGCCTCATACATATGTATCAAGCCCAACAGCTAGAACTCTTACCTTTCCTCTAAGAAACGAAAATAAATGTAACGCTCCACATTAATAGTCACAGCGCTATATAAGGTTCTACGCTTACCCTCCTAAAACAAGGAAACATACAAACAAAGAAAAAAAAAAGCAAGTGTAGCGCGCCAAACCTGATAGTCATACCGCTTGTAAAGGCTCCACGAACGATGGATTGGTGTTCATGGAAAGCTAATTATTTTGCATATTCACAGCTAATTATTTTGCATATTCACTGATAAAACGTCGGTCATACTCTGGCCTCATGCGGAGTATGCATCAGGCTCCACAGCTAGAACTCTCACCTTTTCTCGAAGAAACAAAATAAATACAACGCCTCACAACAGTCACAACGCAAAAGGCTCCACGCTCACTTCCCTTTAAAAAAAAAAAAAGTCAACAACAAGCTAATTTGCATATTCGCTGATAAATCATCGGCAATACTATATAGATTTCTCACCTTTCCTCTAAGAAACGAAATAAATGTAACGCTCCACATTATAGTCACAGGGCTAAAGGCTCCACGCTTACCTTCCTAAACCAATCAAGCATTAAAAAAAAAAGTGAGTGTAGCGCTCCACATCTGATAGTCACCGCGCTTGTAAAGGCTCCACGAACAAAGGATTTGCGTTTATGGAAAGCTAATTTGCATATTCACAGATAAATCATCGGTGATATCACGGCCTCATGCATATGCATCAGGCTCCAGAGGTAGAACTCTCACCCTTCCTCTAATGCTCCACATGTCATAGTCACAACACCAAGGCTCCACGCTCACTTTCCTTAAGAAAAGTCAACAACAACAACAGCAAAGGTAGTGCTCCACATCTCATGGTCGCATCGCTAGCCGAGGCGCCACACAACCAACATTCACGTTCATTGTACGCTGATTTGCATATTTACAAAAAAAAAAAAAACATCATTAGAGATACTTAAACTCATGCATACTCATAAGGCTCCACATAGTGTACTCGCCTTTCCTCAACACACGAATGTCATATCGCTTGCCACACGCAAGGCTCCACTCTACGATAGATTCACATCTGACAGTGGCACGCTGATTTACATAGTCGAGAAGTAATCAACATAATTAATATTAATATTAACGAACAAAAATAATCTGCTGAAAATATCATATCAAAATACCCGTGCGTATCAACAACACAGTGCGTCTGACGGCTAAAAACATCAAGCTTTCATAATCTTGTCGGAAGGATGCATTCATTCCCCCCTTATTAACGCTATCTAATCCTACCAGGAAATAATGGCATCATACATATTCATGTAGATGCCATCTCATGCATATTCATTATATGACCTCATCTCATGCATATGCAAATCATGGTGGAGCACCCTTGCTCCACCTGCTCCACCGGGGTATGAAAGGGTACGTATATATACTACTAATTCATAAACTCGGTCAAGTAAGAGATAACTGCCATGGTAACTGAACACCTCATGGACAGAGCGGAAGTGCATTTTCGCGCGATATTTGATGTGCGTGCCGCGCGCTTATGAGCTGAGCAGCGTAAGCTGTGACCTTTGACCGTGAAAGGAATTTTGACCCGCGCCTGGCGCTGCTATCGTTCATAAACTCTTCGATCAGCGTCAGGTCCGCGCCTGGTCCGCGCCTGGTGCTAGCTGCAGCAGCGCCAAAATAGTCCGCACCTGGCACGGGCCACTTTGGCCCCCACCCATTCATAAACTCAAAATTTTCGACTTGTACCCCTTTCAGTAACCCTCTTGGCTCGGACCAGGAGCGGACCAAGTCGAATATTTTTAGTTTATGAATGGGTGGAGGCCAAAGTGGCCCGCGCCAGGTGCGGACTATTTTGGCGCTGAATCTCGTCGACCATGCACTCCGTCTCTGAATATCTCGCAAAATCTCGGTTGCTGAGAAGGACATGCGCAAAAACCTGCGCGTACGATAAATTTTTGATTTGATCTTATTAACAGCGGAGTTGTGGTCTGACTGTGTATATCAGTTATGTTAAACATTGCTAAAAAACAATACATCAAACCAAATCAACCAAACTTTCAATACCCCATGAGGTAATGACTTTTTGAAATAAAACGCCATACGGTATATGATACTTACGCTATGTGAATATGAATTCAAACACACAGGCAATAGTATCAAATCGGCCAACATCCTTATATCGAGCGTAGCTCTATATAACACATGTATTTATGTTAGCATTCAAAAAGATCCAATCCTCTATTTTAACTTCCATTTCATGATATTTTCTTCATGTATTTCAGAGAAAAGCGTAAATATTTGTCTCTTTTTTCTTGGGAAGAGGGGGCAATGATGTGATCTATTGTATTCTGTTTTTTTTTTTTGGGGGGGGGGAGGGTGAGCATGTCGATTTAATAATCTATTAGTTTCTTTAGGTTAAAATTAGACATGGGACTACCTGAGGTTGTGACTGGCCTGGGTGCTGCTTTCTCTCTGATGATAATGTAATCGGCATTCGCAATACTGCAAAGGTCACGTTGTCATCATCCTCCACCTGTCAATCCTTGCCATCATCACTGGTTGTGGATAGTAGGCTTTAAAAATCACTCTGCAGAATTTAAGGAAATAATGAAATCCATTGTCAGCCGGACTCTAATACCGCTTTCAGTAACTCATGCAATTTTGGCCCGCTCCTGGTCCGAGCTAAAGTAGCCCGCGCCAAGCATTCAAAATTGCGTTCAGTAACTATAGCAGAGCCGCGCTACTTTTACGATGACCCATTCATACACTCGTAGTCTGAGAGCTGGCTGCTGGTCAATTTACCCAACCAAGCCCAAAAGGTTTGACCCCTCAGAGTTGCTGGGGCCACCCTCCTCATTAACAAAATGCGCGTCAGCCTGGTCCCTGAGGGCGGGTTCGGCCCCCAGGGACCCCCCGAAAAGATCTTCCGGCGGGTGTAATTTACCCCATGGAGCCCATGGACCAAACTTGGCCTAGATGAATGTCCTATGGGTGTACATAATCAAAATATAAAAACTGACAAAATATCTGGTTGGGAAAGGGATTGCTAGACCGCTTGTTTGCAGGCACAAACCCTTGTTTTTGGTCAAGGAGTCTGCGCCAAGACTACACTGTCCCATAGGCCCTGTACTGTAGCGTCTCCCAACAGTCTGAGGGACAGTGCCAGTTAGTGCATGTAGTAGTCTTGGCGCAGACCCCTTTACGCCCAACAAGGGTTTGTACCTGCAAACTACCCGTTATACCCTGGGACCCAGGGTAGTTTGCATGCACGAATTGACCACACACACACACACACACACACACATACACACACATATGTTCACACATGACTCTATGTATATACCATAACACTAAACATGTCACTTATAGGTTTCTCAATAATACAGCCATAATACCTTGCACATAATAGATGTCAAACCTATAAGATGTTCATACATTTTGAATGTTTTACATGGATACAATCAATACACCTTTAAGGCCTGAACACTGAAGAAATTTGAAATATGTGTGAAGTTGAATTATGATTTACTGGCCACACAGCCTATCACTTTTTCTGTATGATGCATTCACCTTATGAGACACAAATAGAGCTTTTCAGAAAATGCTAAATTAAAACCTTTGTTGTGAGTAGACTTCAGTTACAGACCAACCACAACAGCACTAAAGACCTGTTGTATAACACATTTAAGTAAACATTTTCATCAACAGTGCATTAAACATACCTTTAATAAAGTTAATGTCAACAAGAGGAAGTCGGATTTAGCTTGGATTACTTCTTATTCTCCTGCTTAATATCCTCTTTTAAATACAAATAACAAGTCTCAATCCTCATACAAGATTCTGTTGAAAACCTCAAATTAATAACTTTTATGTTTTTGGCTGATAAAAACCACCCTTTAATGTATAAAATAGGCAAGGATTACAGCATCCATGCCAACATTTCTTTTATTTGACTCTAATATCCCTTTCGTATTGGCCAAAAAAAAAAAAAACGTGCCGTGTTCATCCCAGACCATTGTCAATATGAAAGCTCGATTCGGCGTGAACACAGCACGAACAGTGGATGAACACGGCGTGAAGTTTGTGCTAGACGCTGCCAATATGAACGGACACGGCATACAACCGGAACCGGAAATCTCAGATATTAACAACAGCGAGCGCGCGTTAGTATGTACTGTAAAAGTGGATATTTTCGCGTGACTAATTTTTCGCGCTTGGCCTGGTCGGAAGAGTTTCGCGTGTTTTTAATTCCGCGGAATCAAGACATCACGCACAGGCACATATGGCAAGCAAAAATATTCGCGTGCTTTTATTTTCGCGCTTGTTTCTGGTTGCGCGAAATGCGCGAAAATTTGAACACCGCGAAAATTTCCACTTTTACAGAAGTATTCAAATATACACGTGTGTGCTTTGTCTACGTACAATGATCGTATATTTATCGTATAATGCCATGGCAAATTGTTTGCCGACATGCAGAGATATCAAATTCGTAAGAACAACAAATGATTGAAAAATAATGATAAAAAAACATATGTGTTGACTACAAAATAACATAGTAAATGTTTTATTTATGTCTCAACAATTTTTTCACTCATTTCACGTGTGAAATTGCAAGATCATTAGGTGCGTCTACTTGGAATTGGGTCAGTCAGCGCTGGTAATTGACATGATTACTGACGACTGCCATCAGTGGCTATACATACACTGTATACTGATTGTTGTCAGCTGTAAATGTATATATTGTTGCAATGCATTTGGAGAAATTCGTGGATTCGGCATTTTGATGGACTGCCAGACTGTCGCTTTCATGAAAAAAGCGCGGGAAGCTGGCCGCAAGCAATAACGGGACCGAGTCCCGAGTGGGTTGCTATGGAAACGTGTGCTGAGTTCGTGCCGTGTTCGAGATCAATATGAAAGGGCATACAGGCTGTACCTCGTGTGTACATAAGGATTTTTGCGGTCAGTCGCGCCGTGTTCATCCCAGACGCGAGTCTAGCGTGACATCCGAGGATGCCAATATGAAAGGGGTATAATAAATTCCAAATCAGAATAAACTGCATAACATAACATTAAGGAAGGAGCTTAATGGTTTTGGAAATGATACCGATCCATTTTCATACTCAGTAGTGCATGTCACCTCATAGTCTTGGACAAATATCTGCATATCTATAAAAGTAACGAGCATAATTATGGTGTTCTATATAAATTGTATACATATATTGCTGAACTTCCTCGAAACATCAAATAACAAGCTTCACAATAGAATGCTAACTTTCTGTAATGAAAATAAAGAGCATTTGCTTTGATCTTGTGTTCTCTTTATTTCTTCAGCACTTTTTTTTGGGTCAACTTCTTATTTCTGGAGATACTTTTTATTTTAATATAATAGTTCACAGCCCCACACAAATGGTGTCATATACTGCAAACTCTGGCATTGACCGTGACCAGTACACACCAAGTTGAAACATGAAATCATCAGCTTAATGAAATAGGGGTCTAGGAACACTACCCCCTGGAAAACCACCCTCCGGATAACTACCACCCGGATAATTACCCCCCAGGACAATTCCCCCCTAGGGCAACTACCCCCCCCCCCCGACAACTACCCTCCAAGGGCAATTACCCTCCAGGGTAATTACCCCCTAGGACAACTACCCCCCCGGACAACTACCCTCCTAGGGCAATCACCCCCCAGGGCAATTCCCCCTTAGGAAAACTACCCCCTGGATAACTACCCCTCGGATAACTACCCCTGGATAACTACCCCCGCGGATAACTACCCCCTGGATAATTACCCCCCGGAAAACTACCCCCTGGATAACTACCCCCCGGAAAACTACCCCCTGGGTAACTACCCCCAGGAGAACTACCCTCTGGGTAACTACCCCCAGGATAACTACCCCCCGGATAACTACCCCTCGGATAACTACCCCGCGGATAATTACCCCCGGATAATTACCCCCCGGATAATTACCCCCCGGATAATTACCCTCCGGATAACTCCCCCCCCCCCCGATAAAACCACCAGGATAATTATCCCCAGGTTAATTACCCCCTCCTCCGATAACTAGACCCCAGATAACTTCCACCCGATAACTACCCCCTCCGATAACTCCCCATGGATGATTACCCCGGATAAGTAGGCCTACAACTCCCCCTCCCCTATAACTATCAAGAGGAAAATTACCCCCAGGACAGTGCACCACGTCAATTACTCCCTGGGTAACTACCTCCCGGGTCACTGCCCCCACCCCCCGACTCTTACTATTAATAAAAAGGATATCATTACTACAGAAATCGAAGTTCTTTGTATTATTTGCCAGGAATCACGGAGATGCCATACTGAGACATCATCTTATGAAAACAACATCTTAAGGATTTACGATTTGTATCGTTTGCATTTAGGACGAATTATGTACAAGCTTAATTTCTCCCTCTGTATTTTGACTCTATGTTCATAAAACACGAAGCTGTCCCTTCATATCCTACCCGGTAATCCAGTAAATGTCAATGCCTTTAACCAAAACTATTTTCGCTAAATCTGTATTTTCTTTTACTGTTCCGAAATTTCTGATTTCTCTTGAAAGTGTAGCATAAAAGAAGTTTAAGTTTGAATGCCTTTACCATTGAATTAAAGACATTTTGAAGAAATGTTACACTTTAGAATGAGTTATACTTTTTGCAATATTTTTTAAACCACAATCGTCTATCGTTTACCACAACTCCATGTAACACTTCTTTATTTTGAGGAGCTTATATCTCATGCCTCACGTGCCCTGGTTTTGACCCATCATCTTCCTCTTCCCTCTCCCTTTTCTCTGTCCCCCGTGAAGGTAGTTTATTCCTGTCATTCATTACTCTCATTACAAGGGATTTATCTCGTGTGTGTTCAGGTGCAATGCACTCCCGTTAAAACAAAATGCTCAGGACCGGCAGTTTTTGTTTTTTTCTTTTTTTCGTTTTAACGAAATTTCGTTATAACCGAACTGTAATATGCAATGTATAAGGAAAAGAATGAAACCACGCATAAAAAATTCTATTTGTTGAATCCTCATCATACGCTGGAAAGCTATGTGAGATGGGAGAATACCTTTTTAATTTCGTTTAAATATTACATTTTTAAAAGAGCATAAAGTTGTTTGTGTTGTCACACATGTGTAGAAAATGACGGTGTAGGATTTTGTTATCACAGTTCGCTATTCCAAGGTTCTTTTCTTACTAAAGTACGTTACTCCGAAGGCTCCTTATTCCGAAGTTTCGCCATTCCCGGGATTCCGATGGTTTGTTTATCTGAAGGTTCGCATTTCTGAAGAATCATTATTCCGAAAGTTCATAATTTAGATCAAAATAATATATTGTTCATTTTCCGAAGGTTCGTTGATCTGAAAATGAAATGAGGTTTGTCATTTTGAAGGTTTATAAATCAAAAAGTGAGAAAGGTTCACTATTCAGAAAGTCCGTTGTCCCGAAGGCTTTTTCATCCGAAAATGAAATAAGGTTCGTTATTCCGAAGAAATTTTGTTAATGAAAAAAAAATGAGAAAGGTTAGTTATTTCGAAGATTTATTTATCTTAAGACGATTATAAGGATTGAAGTTTTGTTAGTGTACTCTCCTTTTTTCACCATGGATTAACGATATTTTTTGTAATGTTCCGATTAACGAACGTTTTGAATTCCTATCATGTTCGGACTAACGAACCGTATAAGAATGAGAATAAGGACCATATTTTATTATCGGATTAACGAACCTTTGTTATGGAATAACGCCAAAATGTGCTTAATATTTCATTTCCGAACTATTACGGACATTTAGTTGTATCAGAATCTGTGTGTTTGATCTGAATTCAGATTATTGTATTACAATAACGCAAGTTCCCCTCGGAAACTGTGCGTGATACACGGAGTGAACATTCAATGATGCGTTCGCTCATGCAGAGACGCTTTAAAAATGCTTGTTCCGCTACGCATTTTCGAATGCGATCCGCATTTCGTTACAACGGAGCACATTTCCTTTGTTTTTCTTTGTCAGTGGTGCTCAGAAAAGACTTCGTGATAACGAAAATTTTGTTATAACCGTCTTCGTTATAAGCGAATTTTGTACCAAAGACTTTAATGGCGATAATTTTGGGACCAGAAGTTTTGCTTCGTTATAACGAAATTTCGTTATAACCGTGTTCGTTGTAACGGGAGTGCACTGTATCTTTATTTGTATTCTTCGTCTCTGTCTTAATTTGCTTTCTTTGCATTGTTTCATCAATTTTGTAACTATTTTACTGTTATACCGTTAACGCTCATTTCAGAATTGCCCTACTGCATCATTGGGCATTAACAACTAGTATATCAAGAATGTGGGAAGAGATTGTCACCTCCTTGGTATGATCACCGCAGAGCATTACCTCCCTTGACAATTACTCCTTATTAAAATTAGGCTCCAAACAGTCTCCCCTCTTACAATAACTCTCCCCCAGAAAATTACGTCTCTCTTTGTTATTTTCGAACAACGTTAGCTATTTGAATTGGAAAAAAACAACATTTTTTCACTACATATCGTCTGGTTTTGGTCGAGACCTAACTTCAGGTTTTAACCATCTTTTGGGTGAGAAAATTAGAAACCCCTTACGAAATATTAAAGAGCATGTTATTCCAAGAAGGATTCAAGTTTTTGTGAAAAAAAACCTCTTGAAACGGCCGGGATATAACAGAGCAGCCCTATAATGTAAAAAGGATTCTGTCAACTACAACTCTCTATAGATCTATTAAAGAAGAGGGTGCTGGACAAAAGACTTCGTTAACAACTAGGGTGTTTTGTAAAAAAAAAGAAAAAGAAATACCGTTAAACTCGTAATATTTTACTCTTTCTAAGCAGACTAACTTATATTTGAACTGGATTTCCCCTTAAAGTGTCGAGAACATTTGTGACACTGCACCTCAAAACAAACAAAAAGTCGCCAGACATGAATTTTTAGTTAAGACCATATTCTGAAAGAGCAGACTCTAAGCTTTAAAATGATGTATAACTCAAATCAAATGGACTCTCCTCACCTATCTAAATATTGGAAAGAAAGCACAAACTCAGGAAAAGTGTGAACCGAGAAAAGAGGCTCTGAAGTGCAGTGTCTAATCAAGCGCGTAATCTTTACCAAACCGTGCTGGCTGTGCAATGAATGGGACAAAAAACAGGAAATAAACCACCAGAGTAACAACAATGAAGGGATTATCAGATTAAACTGAAATTAAGCATGCCTCATTAACACATTCTGTCCATAATTAATGCCAACTTTCAAAGCAGTAGCACTGTCCTTTCAAAAGTTATTAGAGTCGAAGGTGAAGAGTGTGGACAAGGTTTTTCAGAAATGAAAAAGGGATTCTAAAGACACACCTAATCACACTATTCTACAAAAAATGTTCGAGATAAACTGCTAAAAAAACACACTTTCCTGCCCGTTTTATGATCCCAAATTTTAGCATAATGTAAAAGAAGACCCGCTCCTTCAGAAAATATGAAAAAGTCAAGTTCGGCTAGGTTTACCCATTTCACTTATTTTCAGTCCTCATGCAAAATCAGTGTGTGCGACTTTATGTTCGTTTTGAGGTGCACGGTCACATTTAATTTGAAAACTAGCACAATTCTACTTGTATGTAAAACAAGCTGTAATTTTACTCTTATGACAGATTAGGACACCGTTTGATAAAAGTTACCAGTTATGACATCTTGTTAGTCTCTAATAATTTCAATAAAACCATGGGTTCTGCTTGATTGATAAACTCGAGTCACCGACTTGTTACCATGGACCTGCTTTGATCGACCTACAACGATTGGTAATTGTGTGGAACTGACAGCTTGTCAGGACTGACTTTATAAAACCGTGCCCGGATCCTATCGGAAATTATGGCTTTATCGAAGGGTCCCTCGCTAATGTCAAGGAAATATGAATTGCAGTGAAATCAACTCTCCTTTTCTTATGTTTATCTTCTAATGTGTTATAACGGTAGAATATGACAAGCCAAAAGAGTAAATGATGACAGTGTAAGAGAAAGGTGCATCTTCTGATGTGGTGTTATGAACTTATGGAAAAATTACAAAGGGTGGTACTTCTTTCGGGGGGGGGGGGCGGGGAGGGAGGGTTGTCCAGTAGATAAGTATCAGGAGGGGGGGGGGGTCGGGGTATGGTTATGGGGGGGGGGGGGGTAGTAATCCGGGTGGTAGTCATCCGGGGGGTAGTTATCCGGGGGGGGGGGGGTAGTTATCCGGGTGGTAGTTATCCTGGGGGTAGTTATCCGGGGGTAGTTACCCAGGGGGTAGTTATCCAGGGGGTAGTTATCCGAGTGGTAGTTATCTGGGGGGTAGTTATCCGGGGGGTAGTCATCCATGGGGTAGTTGCCCAGGGGGTAGTTATCCGGGGGGTAGATGTCCGAAGGGTAATTGCACTTGGGGGTAGTTGCCCTAGGAGGGTAGATGACCGGGTGGTAGTTGTCCTAGGGGGTAATGGCCCTGGAGGGTGATTGCCCTAGGAGGGTAGTTGTCCGGGGGGTAGTTGCCCTAAGGGGGAATATACCTGGGGGGTAATTATCCGGGTTGTAGTTATCCGGAGGGTAGTTGCCCAGGGGGTAAGTGCCCGGATACGATGAAATAGCTCTCTTTTTATACAGCATATAGGCTGAGAGTATTATCTTGGTCTTGTGGTCTCTTTATATCAGCACTTTTGTCAACTCCTTATTTCTGGAGATACTTCATCTTCAGTTCCCCAGCCCCACACAAACAAAACTCAACTTATGGTGTCACATACTGCAAACAGCGCATCATAGTATGATTGCCATTAACCCTGGACACATACACACAACGTTGAAACACAAAATTGCCAGCTGAATGAAATGTTTTTCTTTTCTATTTCTTTTCTTTAACAATAACATACACGTTGAGAGCATTTACATGTTGTGTTCCTGTGTTCTCTTTTATATCAGAATTTTTGTCAACTCCTCATTTATGAGATACTTTGTCTACCCCCCCCCCCAAAAAAAAGGATAATACTTTCAGGCTGTCACATACCATATACAGTTACAATGTAGTTCATGTTTATGATTTAGTTGCCATTCAAAACCGTGGCAAATCAAGCCATGCATCACACTCTATGGAAGACTAAAGCTTACATAAATTACGTATAATGTAGGTCTAATAAGCATTGCACATGTTTCAGTCACAGTCTATGATTCTTGAACTGACCAGTATTTGGCATGAATTGGTTTCATACAAACATCAAATATTATTTCATACTTTAGTCTGTCATACAGTATGATGCATGATTTGAGGCATAATAACTGAAGTCTACTCACAACAAAGGGTTTATTTCAGCATTTTCCAAAAATATATGTGTATATATATATTTTTTTCTTATATTATATGGTGGATATACATAACAAAGGGTAAGCAGGTTGTGTGGCCAGTAAAACGTAATACAATTTCACACAAATTTCAAAATCTCTTCAGTGTTCCTGCTTGAAGGTTCACTGATAGTATCGATGTAAAACATTCAAAAGGTAACTGAACATCTTATAGGTCTGACATTTAATATGTGCAAGGTATCATGGCTGTATGGAGAAACCAGTGAACATGTTTTGTGTTACGGTATACTTTAGTATACATAGAGTCATGTGTAAACGAATGTGTGTGTGTGTGTGTGTGTGTGTGTGTGTGTGTGTGTGTGTGTATGTGTGTGTGTGTTCTATTGTGCCCGGTCAATTTTTGTGCCTGAAATCTACCCTGGGTCCCAGGGTATAGGACCTAACGAGTAGTTTGCAGGCACAAACCCTTGTTGGGCGTAAAGGAGTCTGCGCCAAGACTACTACATGCACTAACTGGCACTGTCCCACAGGGCCTATGGGACAGTGTAGTCTTGGCGCAGACTCCTTGACCAAAAACAAGGGTTTGTGCCTGCAAACAAGCGGTCTGGCAACCCCTTTTCCAAGCAGATATTTTGTCAGTTTTTATATTTTGATTATGTACACACATAGGACATTCATTTGGGCCAAGTTTGGTCCATGAGCTCCATGGGGTAAATTACACCCGCCGGAGGACCTTTTCGGGGGGGGGGGGGGGGGGTCCCTGGGGGCCGAACCCGCCCTCAGGGATCAGGCTGACGCGCATTTTGTTAATGAGGAGGGTGGCCCCAGCAACTCTGAGGGGTCAAACCTTTTGGGCTTGGTGGGGTAAATTGACCAGCAGCCAGCTCTCAAACTATCGGTCAAGTAAGGGATAACTGCCATGGTAACTCTGAACACCCCATGGACATAGCGGAAGTGCATTTTCACGCGATATTTGATGTGTGTGTCGCGCGCTTATGAGCTGAGCAGCGTAAGCTGTGACCTTTGACCGTGGAAGGAATTTTGACCCGCGCCTGGCGCTGCTATCGCTCATTTACTCTTCGATCAGCGCCAGGCCCGCACCTGGTACGCGCCTGGTGCTAGCTGCAGCGGCGCCAAAATAGTCCGCACCTGGCACGGGCCACTTTGGCCCCCACCCATTCATAAACTAAAATTTTCGACTTGTACCCCTTTCAGTAACCCTCTTGGCTCGGACCAGGAGCGGACCAAGTCGAATATTTTTCGTTTATGAATGGGTGGGGGCCAAAGTGGCCCGCGCCAGGTGCGGACTATTTTGGCGCTGCTGCAGCTAGCACCAGGCGCGGACCAGGCGCGGGCCTGACGCTGAGCGAAGAGTTTATGAACGATAGCAGCTTCAGGCGCGGGCCAAAATTCCTTTCACGGTCAAAGGTCACAGCCTACGCTGCTCAGTTTGTAAGCGCGCGACACGCACATCAAATATCGCGCGAGAATGCACTTCCGCTCTGTCCATGAGGTGTTCAGTTACCATGGCAGTTATCCCTTACTTGACCGAGTTTATGAATGGGTCATCTAAAAGTAGCGCGGCTCTGCTATAGTTACTGAACGCAATTTGTAATGCTTGGCGCGGGCTAATTTAGCTCGGACCAGGAGCGGGCCAAAAATGCATGAATTACTGAAAGCGGTATTGGTCCGCTCCTGGTTCGCTCCAGGTCCGAGCCAAGAGGGTTACTGAAAGGGGTATAATATTCCCATTCATGTCCAATTGCACCTTAAATTGGGGTCGCTTTTGATCCCGATTGTGAAAAATATCGTATCGTATCTCAACAGCCCGCATTGGTTTGTGGTATCAATATTGAAACGTATCAGAACGTAGCTGCACGTACCAGAACGGGGATTCCGATCGTATTCGTGTTAGATCGGTACCAATCGTGGACTTAATCGGGACAATTCATCGGGGCGCATTTGAACAGGAGACAAGATCGTGACAGATAGTATTGCTTGAAATAGACCAATCGTGACCATATCGCATCCAAGCGTACCAACACGTATCGACTCGCATCACCTCGCATCCAATCGTGAAATTGCAGACGAGTTCCACCAAACTTTCACGATCAGTTACGAATGTCGAATCGTGGCGTTTGTAACGGATCGCACGATAGTGGAAACGCCGTTTAGCAACCATTTGACCTTGGGGCAAAATATTTCAGTATCTTCCATCAGACACTTGGGGAAACTCATGGTTTCGAGTTCAAAGAAAATTGGAGGTCTGGTTACAAGCATTGGTTGATCTGACGTGGATTGACCCAACTATTTTTTTATTTAAGAAAGAGATTGACAGAGAGAGAAAGAGAGAGAGAGAGATGGAAAGAGGGAGTGGGTAGAGGAAAGAAATGGTCATATGAGTACACGCAACACCACAGAGTTTACAAATACTATGTACTGGCCAATATTTAAACTTTGGTCAAGTTATACAGTGTTTTCACAAACGCATGGTGAAATTCGTATGTACTGGTAAGCAAGGTCATGATACTTACCCCGTATGGTATAGTGAGAGTAGGATATAATTTCAGATGTTGCCAGAACATACCGATCTGACGGATGAAAAGATTTAAAAAAAAGATTAGTAAAATGCCTTTTGAACTGCTACGCATTTGACTTATCTCTAATAAAACAAAGATTTCGTGTTCCAGGCAGATAAAACTTTTCAGCCTATCGAGTGGGGCATTAAGAATATATCACCAAGGTCATGAGATTCGCATTTGTCTCAACAATTAAATGATGAATAAAGTAATCATCTCTTCTTAAAGAAGGGGTTTATTATCTTCCTTTGAAATGTGACCGTGTACTTCAACCATTCTATTGTTGAAGGCCCTCGCTGAAGTTATATCTCCAGGAAAATATTTCTAGCAATTATTGAGTGTATAAGACAAAATGAATGTTATCTTCAAGGTAATGTTGGTGAAATTTAAATAATGAAGATGATGAATGGATAAGGTGAACACTTTTAATGTAGTACTTGTAAAAACATAAATTTCAGTCAAGCTATAACAAGAATTATCAATTACATGTGTAAATTGTAATTGAATCTTGTCGTTATTTCAACACAAATGCAGGACAGTATTGAAAATATAGCTGTGTCCATGTCATAATTACGGGCGTGAATACAACACCAGTATCCCTATACGTACTGGCAAAACATCTCTTTATGCAGAAAGATGAAAATGTGAACATGGTTGGCAAGGTGTATAATGACATGCTGCATTCTTTGATTCATATCGTTTTGCTCCTGACGAGTTTTGATTCTCGGTCACCAAAATCGACCATAATACGACCAAAAGCATGCTGATAACGTGTCCTTTAGGGAAATAATGTTATGCTTTGAAGTCTAAGGGGTTTGATTGGTGTCTTACAGAACGGATTTATGCAAAGGGATCAACGAACCGTGTAACACTCTCGGTCTCGCTCATGTAAGAGGCATGTGTCATTCGGAGCACAGTTGCAGCGTAAACGAAGACAACGGTCTCTCTCTTGGATACACTGTCGCACACGAGATGGGACACAAGTAAGAAAACAAGGCTTGGGAGTGTTTTATTCTATCACCTCTGGGAATGATTTCCGCTGTTTAGGAACAACTTTAGTATTTTGATACTTGACACAGATAAACACAAGTGCGAAGACGCTGATAAGATTTTGGGCAATCCGTAATTGTGATTTCCCTTGGAATGTCCAACAGAAATATGATTTAGTTTGAAGGGTAGTCGATGATGTTTATTTGTGAGATTGCTGTGGTCAAACTTTGAACTTCAAGCTGAAATTGCACTGAATCGGATAGATAATAATATTTATATTATGTTCTAACATTCAGCTATCGAGGTACGATGAGAATGTTCTTAAGAGGTTATTCAAATCTATTTGATGACATATGTTATTAAGGAGTAGCACCAGGGTAGTCGAAATAATAACGTCGAATTTATGTTTTCGATTGATTGTTTGTTTTATTTTTGATAACATAGTTTTGGAATGCATCACGACGGAGCTGACAATTTGTGTTTTCCATTTGACGAGACAAACCCTCACATCATGTCGTCACGTGTTCTTGGCGGAATTACACCTGTCACCTGGTCAGATTGCAGCCGGGAATACATCACCCAATTCCTAGAGTGAGATAAAACTGGGTGCACGCACGCGCACGCACACACACACACACACACACACAGAAAACCAACAAGATACACTCCGATAATCTTGTAATGTGAAATATTCGTGCATCGTTCTCTCTGTCATACGGTGCGTTCGAGCGCTCTCCTGAAGCGAACCGAACCGTACCGAACCCGTGCCAGAGGAGCGCTCGAATGCTCCTCAAGTGTTCCGTACCGAACCAAACCGAGCCAAAAGCGGACCACTTCCCGATGTGCTCCAGGAACTTCAGAAGGGTACCAAAAGTGTACCAAAAGTTCGCATGTGAAGAACGAACGTATCACGCACATACGACATGATGCAAAGAGTTCATTCTCTTTGATCGGGTTATCTGTAAGTAGTTTAAAGGCACAACATAGTTCTGGTACGCCTACAAAATTGTCAAATTTCGCTCCAAAATGTACATGATTGTATGCCCACGAAATGTGTGGAATAAATCTGTAATAACAAGACATTCGTTGGGTAAACGACGAAAATGCGAAACATTAACCAAAATTGTTCGCATCTCAAAACTTACTCGATCGGGGTCATGCTAGCTCGGACTCGGGGACAACTCGGCCTCACTTTGATGGCAGGGCCGAGTTGTCGCACACCTTTTGATTGTACAGTGTTGTACAATGGGAGCGCTTCGCGTTCTTGCTGGTCGCAGTTATGGGCCGAGTTGATACAACGCGCGCTTCAAAGAACCTCTTTGGCGCGCCTACAAAGTGAACGTGCTTTGATTTGTATAATAGGCAAAGATAGTAGAGTTCAGTTAAGCGTCTTTGATAATAGGGGCTTTTCACACGCGAGTTGCTTAATTACAAACTTACTTACAAACTTGTTTGCAATTAAGTTTTAAATCGTTCGTTCACACGCAGGAAGGAGCTTTCGCGGATTCTGCGTTTTGAGTTTCAGAGCGAGGAGGGGAGGTGTTGCTTCTTGCAATGTTCCCGTCAATCACTCTTGTAGATTGTGTAGTAAATCGGGTTTTCTCCGGGTTTTCTCCGGAAGTGGTTGAAGGGTCACGTAAGCTCCGCCTAAAAAAATTAATTGGGTGTCAATCACGTTCAGACGCTAGTTTCGTTCCGGCGAAACTTGAATTGAAAAACACCTATGGACCGTGATTTGAAACATAATCGTAATTAAGATTCAAATCACCCTCTGCGATTCCAGTTTCTCTACACAAGGCAAATTTGCTTAATTAGAAAATTGATATGCGTCTGCTTAATTACAAAATTGTTTCAAATTAAGCAATCTCGGTACGTTTGAATGCCTGGATAATTAGTTTGTACGATTATTTATATCATTTTCACCATTTCCAAGTGTCTATACATTTTTGTTATACAAAAAAAAAAAGAAACAGCAGGAACTTAAAGACTAGCAGATTATTAGAGCATAGTAGCCATTGTGACGTAACTAGGGCCTATCGGAATGAGATCTCAAAATACCTTGTACACTGCACTGCAGGGCCTATATAGTATTTCTTCATCTATGGTATCAATGCTATTATCTCAGCCACACTCTAATTTCACAGATAGTTCACATTAATTCATCGATACCTGTGAGGTAATCCTGCTTGGTGAAATGGTCGCTTCAGAGTACATGATGTGCGGCTGGCTTCAATGCAGCTCTACCGATCCTGCCAAGCCACTGCGCTACAAGCCCTTCATCATGAACTGGAAATCTCCCATGTATATAATATCATGAAGCCAATTTTCTTTCACCGCGATTATTGCTTTTCTACTGTATGATGCCGTTACAATCATGACAAATAAGTCTAACAGGATTAGGCAGGGACGGCTAAATACATAATACAAAGTATACGTTGAGCCTTACCACTTGTCCCCCTTATAAATAAATAAATAAATAAATAAATAAATAAATAAATAAATTAATTAATTAATAAATAAATTGATTAATTAATCAATTTCATTTTTTACTCGAGTAGTGATAAAGCCCGGAAGTCCGCACCAGAAATAAAGACTGGGCCCCTCACTTTTGAAAATGTAGCACCGGCCCTAGTATGTAACATTATGTTAAGGATATGAAACGTAATTACCAAATGAATAATATAAAATTTGACTGCAGCGGCATCATGTTTTTCTCTTCTCTTTTTGATACAGTATTTTCATTTGAACTAACCATTTTGTTTGTCCTATTTCACACATTCAACGCGAGCCTGGTATTCGCTCATAATTATGCTTCTTTAATGTTTGCGCACTCGACTGCGTATTGAGAATTCTTGTACGAGTTTCGTCCTTGTTGCAGCTATAAAGTTGATCACTGGCTTAATTGTCAATAATGATAACCACTATTAAGCATTTCTTTTTAATTTCTACCACAGTGCGTGCCAAAGTGAAAGTGATTTCTTCATTCCTCTTTCATTCTCAATCCTCTCATTCCTTCATTCTGTGAGGTCTATTCTTTCTTTTCATGTTCAGCTCTCACGAAATCGAAAATGAATATCCACAAGAGAGATTTTGGTAAAAGTTTACAATTCATACTATAATCCATGACGTGGAAACAACAGGTATGGTAAGGGTACCTTCGTATCAAAGCTGTTAGCGTATAGAACGGAAAAGTACGCG
This sequence comes from Diadema antillarum, assembly GCF_040938485.1. Taxonomy (NCBI): domain Eukaryota; kingdom Metazoa; phylum Echinodermata; class Echinoidea; order Diadematoida; family Diadematidae; genus Diadema; species Diadema antillarum. Next base: position 825,449 of record NW_027272075.1, on the reverse strand, counting down.
TGTGATTATGCGCCATAAGCTATAATAACGAAGACACGAAAAACGAACTTATAAGCAAACTAACAAACTAAAATAAACACGGTTTAGTTACACATCCGCTTGGTAAATTGCGAACACGACGCATGATTGTGAAATCCACGTGTTTTACCTTATGGAGGGAAGGGTGCCGATGTTGAGGTACCTTTTTAAGCCGCGCAAAGAAAATGCATCGCACCTTCTAAAATGGCGTTATTTCACTACAGAGATTTAGAATTAATAGGACGGTCACGATATTCGAAGCTGCAGTATTTATGGCACTTTCGAGGCAAAACTTAGGCGAACTTGTTATATTCTTTTGGAATAAATAAGCTGCAGATCCTTAGGGTGACGATAGGTGGTACCCTCAATCATACTTATAGTAATATACACTCTCGATCAGAACTCTCTTACTTGTGACAATTGTAACAAAATAAGCAGCAATACACAATAAACATAATGGTTTACTCACCTGTGGAATTAAACATTACTGCTTTTATGCCGCCTATAACTTCAGCCGGGAAAAACACAGGTCCCTCTCATGATCCTTATTTGCACTTAACAATGAAGTGCAAATCATTGATTCTCAAAGTACAAAAACAAAACAGCAGCGATCTCGACATCTCTTTCACAATGAAGACATCACAGAAACCTCCTTAGTCGCATCACGTCGTGCTGCGAAAGACCGGCATGACGATAGTGGCTGTGGAGGACTCAGAGCGCTTTTAAACAGTGTGTTGCCATCTACTGATCAATGAATGTACAGGATCCGGACAGAGCTTTTTTATCGGGTGCCATGGCAGCTTCCACAAACCAAAATGGCAGCACCCTAGTCCACCTCTGGACCCTTTTTATCGATTCTTTTTTTTTTCGCCGACTATAAGCGTTGAGCCAAGTGAGTCAACGTCATTTGATTTACCTTCTATTATTTCTACAAGCGTCCTTCAAAGTTGCTATTCCTAACTTGTTGGTGACGTGCAAGATAGAATCCCAGATAGAAGGACGTACTTTAGTAGTCGCCATATTGTCACAAATGTACACACTAGTAGTTATGTACATGTATGATGTACTGTATGCACGGTTGTTTTGACATGTGTACGTATACAGGTTGACCAGATTAGTGAAGAATTTTGTATTTGGTATAGATACAGTACATACAGGTTGACCAGATTAGTGGAGAACATTCTACAAGTGTATTTGGTATACCGGTATCTACAATACATGCTTGTGACTGGAAACACATTAATAGTATAGCTCACTCAACCTAGAATAATCTCTCACTCAATCTAGAATGATCTAGGAAGTGCCTACATAGTTGGCTAAGTGATACACCGCACTTAAAGCCGAATATGGTTGGTAGTTATTTTTAGGGACGATTTAATGCAGTCCATGCGCTGTCTTTGTAGCCCAATGTGATTGGTAGTTATTTTAGGTAGGATGCTATGCACATAGTTAGGCAGTGAGTCAGCTAGGATTTCTGGAACAGTCTTGAACTTGCTAGTATATACAAGTGTGTAGCCCCAGGTTGGAGCAAATTACAGAATATTCAAGAAAGGGGTGAATGGACACATATAAGCCACAGAAATTCTGCGGTAGGCAAAGTACCCAACACCTCTGCTCTGGGAGTTACGTCACTTCTGGCTCTGAAGCGACTTGTTATAGTCAGTCCTGTGTTACCTGCTGAACTGCTATATTTGTGGAGATAAGGCTTGGGAGACATTTTGCCTGCAGAGAATTAATTTGCCTACATTGGAGATAGACTCCATTTTTATGTCAATGGACATTGCTATGGCAAACCTGTGACGGGCTGGATTTCCAGCTGGATATTATTGGCTGAATCATCATTCAACGCATCGCGATGCGGTCGTCATAACGTTCGGATTCTGCACGTTTCGCTGTGGACGTGTACCCTGGATTTTTACCCTGGATCTATACCGTGGATTATTGTAACCTGCGCCTCTGGATTTACGTCAGAGGAATCATTCATTGGTGTATCAAGGATCATTCATCTGTGCATCGAACATCGTATTTGGACATTTCCAGGGGATTACATGGACCTTGTGATGTAAGATTTGGCTGTAATGCATGTAAGTGATTCCATTACGGATTTATAATTGTTTCTAGTGATCACTATTGTACTGATGTGAAAACTGATTACGAGTCTGTACCCACCATATCACTCTTAATAAACCGCCTGAACATTAGTTGATTGTTTCTTTTGTGCGATCATTCCCAGTGTGATTTTGGTCGTAACAATATCATCATTCCCAATCGGAACAAAACTCGACCTCGAAATCAATTTCGACGCTTGTAGAAAAAGTAGAAGGTAGACGAACAGCGCTCTGATAATGAAAGATTTAACATTGTACAATAATAAGGCTGTCCTTGCGAGGAAGCTTCATGCGCAACGTGTTACAGTGTACTCAGTGTACTTCAGTATTTCCAGGGGGAGATCGGGTGCGCGGGTGTTACGGCACAATTTGTCGCCCCCGGCTCGGGGCGACAATTTGTGCCGGAGTTGGCGGCACAAATTGTTGCCCCTGCATAATTTGTCGCCTTGCGACAAATTGTGCTGCTTGTGCAGTTCCCAGTTTTTGACCTCGATGGCGATAGTTTGTGCTGGCAAGATGAAACATAGCTGCACAAATTGTCGTCGGCCATGCACAATGAATTGTTTGGTTGGGGTGGTTGCTCCGGTGTTATGTTTGGGTGGGGTGGGTATGACTGGTAAGTTATGCGTATGTGTGTGTGTGTGTGGGGGGGGGGGGCTGTGCATGGTATGTGCTGTGTATGATTTGTAGGTGCGTATTATGTGACTTGTGTATGCGTTTGCGAATAGCTGTGTGTGTGTGTGTGTGTGTTTGGAGTATAATACAATAATATGTGGAAACTGTATGCATGTATGGTGGTTGTATAGTGGTAGTGGTTTGTTTGTGTGTATACGTGTGCATTCATCCATAATATGCAATAACACACACACACACGCACGAAAGGACACTCAATTATCATGTGCGCGCGTACATACACACTTCTTTGAAACCTCACCGTGATTTTTTACATGGCTTGTTTGCATGGATGTAGCGGTGTAAGTTATGTGTTGGTATTTCAGTGACTATGTCAAGAATGATATCCCCCCCCCCAAAAAAAAAAATGTGCTTCGAGGTCGGGCGACAATTGTACCGTCAACCCTCAGCACAAATTGTTACCAGACGACAATTTGTGCCGTCAGCTTCATGCACAATTTGTCGCCTGTTTCAGGGGGCGACAATTTGTGTCGCAACACACGGGCATGAATGCAACGTTTTCCCCGAAAAACTGCTGTTCGATCGTCAAGGTCGTCCATGCGAACAATACATCGGTTGTGTATAATGGCTAACACTGCGTGTGTGTGATGGATGCATGCATGCATACATATGCATGATGTAGACTCCCTACTTATTACACGGTAGTCTGTACTTCCATACCTGATTACAGCTTTAGAGGAGATAAGGCGAGATAAGACGTTTAAGTGATCGTTGTAAATCTAATTTTATGTCTGATGTTGATTTCGATATAGTTTGACATCAAGATTACCCCAGTCGTTTTTACCAACTGAAAATTATATTTTTTACATATTTTTCGGATTTTTTTGAGTATTTTCTTTTAAACTGCATATTATTTTGATTTTAAAAAATACTCTAATAATAGCAAATTTTATTCATATTAAAAAAAATACTCTGAAAATAGCATATTTTGAGGGTATTTTTTCGAGTCTTTAGATAAGAAGAAAAGTTTTTCTATATTTTTTCATCTTCCCTACAAACGTTCTGGTCAGTTTGCAAAAATACTCTAAAAATAGGATATTTTTTGGGTATTTTTATCAAATTTGAAATACTATTTATATTTTTCCGTATTTTTCAGCTTAATTATTGAAAAACAAATTAACTCTTTATGTGCCATGGTGGAAACTCCCTGTGTACCACGTTATTCTGAGACACGAAGATAGTCATGCTTAGAGAAAGAATTCTGTTTTTCCAATCTGTATACAAAATTTCTGTTAAGCTGGACATAATAGTGAGCAAAGTTAAAGAGGAATGCCAAACTTTGCTTCCATATACAATGTATAACAATTCTATGTTCAATTTTTCTTCTGAATTACCAGTTGCTACATTACTGTAAAGGAATGACTTTTGCACATAAAATAGTGACAGAAACTTAAAGTATACATGCAAAATCTAGTTGGGAACACCGCTTGATAGTCATTCACCACATAGAATGCAAGCCGTATGTGAGAGGAACAAAAGCACGAGAAACGCTATGATTGTACCGCGGGATTAGCTATTTATCGATCGGTTTTGGCGGCTTTGTTTGTTGAGCAGAATATGCGAAGTTGGCACGCCGCCGACTGAGTCGGACGTGCGAACGTGGCACATAAAGAGTTAATAAACAAAGCATCAAAATATGCTTTAAAATAAAAAATGTGGTAAAATTGTGGTAAAAGTGAATTCAGTTGGTATAAATTGAAGTTAGTTGACATTTCAACTAGCAAATTATTATGTAGACCAGGTATGTATAATGCTCTTGTGTGTGTGTGTGTGTATGTGTGTGTGCGTGTGTGTGTTAATTTGTTTGTAAACAGTGTTGACACTTGAAAGCTATGTACCTGACTGGGCTTGCTTACTAGTTCATTCCAGATTTATACCCATTAACCATAATACCAGTTGGTTTTTACTGGTTTCTACTGGTCATGCATATTCATAAGCTATTCAAAATCTCTTGGAATGGAAAAAGAAAACATACAGGTCTAATTGTTTTTATGATTACAATAAGCTTTGAGCTGTATTAAAAAGTTTACTCAATATCATTGTTGTGTTATTCATTATTTCAACTTGAGCTCTAAGGGGGCATTTTCATTTTTCAATATCAAAAGTGTAATTTACTTGGTAACCACGCCTTAAAACATTGTAACTAAATGGCCCTATATAAGTGAGTGTGATGTGTTTGGTACCAACTAGGTGTAGGGTGTAGATACATAGTTTACATAGGCCTAGGCTCTAAGACTAGCTGTAGGGTTATGTTTCTGAAAGGTTAATTTGGATATTGATAATGTCTTCACACATACAGAATGTACATTCTATGTGTTCTGGGATACGCTCAAACATCATTACAATTCAAGAAATTATTATTTATTTTGTCCAAACTCAAAAATGTAAAACAAAAATACTTGAAAAATATATTTTTGCAGTATTTTTGTAGCCTCAAATCATAAAGGCATTAAAATTAGCTAGAAAACATATTTTTATAGTATTTTTTTTTTGCTGTAGCAGCACGACGTGAAAAAAAAGTGTGTGTGATGGAGCGCTGCGCGTGTTGTGGGAATTGTGTCGGTTGAATGTTTCGTTCCTATTATCTCCTGCGTGCTAATGCAACAGTCACACAGTGCTTTACGATGGGTTACGTACGCCGCGGATAGATGCGTATGAGTGGACGCAGGGGGACGTAGCGTGGACGCAGGCATCCGCAGGGACGTATGTAGACGTAACTGTCCGTAACTCGTCTGTAAAGAAACGTAAAATGAAGGCGGCAAACCTGCGAAATTTTGAAATGTTCAAATTTCGCAGAGGGACTCCACGAACGCAGACTTACGTAAGGTAACCGTAACCAAACGTAACTACCCGTAACTGAACGTAACTCTCCATAGCTTGAACGCAGACCATCCGCAAAACATTTTACCTCCCTTCCGTTTGCGTTCGTTTACGTCCACCGTAAGTATTCGAAATCAACCGCAAGTTAACGTATCACACAACTTTCGTCCGCTTACGGATATTTGCGGAGAGTTACGGATGCTGTACACGATTACGTCCTTCGACGTTTTCTGTTTTCCACTCGCATGGGAGCACAGAGACGCATGGGAAGCCACACAACTCGTGTTGACAAGCTGCAGCGCATTTACCTGAAGGAATGCTACAACACACTCGGAGCGGTGGAGAGGCAGAACCGCAAAGTCAAGTTACTAAATTTCTCCCACATATGGTCATTTTAGGTGGCACCCGTATACGCATGACATCGCTTGACCATTGGTGCTGAACATTTTTTTTCCTTGTACTATATGAATGTATATTTTTCGAAACTCGGAAAGCAATTTTTGGGTTGGGGATGAGGTGACAGCATTTTTTTTTTTCACTTTTCTGGCCGGGAAGGTGTGGGACAGCGATAAACGATATAAAATGAGAACGAATTTAGTATTTCCCTATAGTCTTACCCAATTTACGCTCCATGGATATTACATTTTTTTTAAATATTGTATTTGGGTATGGGAGGGTGTCCGAATGTCCTATTCTGGAAATGTAATAGGCTTTGCTTTATTATAACAATCTCCTTAACATAACCCAGATCACGAAAGTCATGAATATCGCTGCACAATGACAGCGTAACCACAGTTTGTCTATTCCATGACTGTAAGTAATATTTTCTTACTCTGTTTAACTACTCGATCTAGATAGTATTCTATTTGTGGTATAATTATGTTATGTAGTCTTTACATTTATGATGTTTATCCATATTTGAGCTGCACAAATAAACACACAAGTTCAAAATTTCATATACCTTTCATTACTGTAAAGCAAATTAAAGAAATGCGAAAACTTTTCACAACTTGTACGTAAATTCAATTTCAGTTTTCCCCAGTGTACAATGTAAGACAGTCCAATATGTGATAAATTTGCTCTCATAATACATTGACTTGGCAGGGATCGTCATATTGTACATAATTATTTATAACAATCTGTAACTATCCGAAAATATCCGCAGCTCTCCGTAAATAGTCGCAACTCTCCGCAAGTGTTCCGAACTATTCGGAAGTTTATGCAAGTTGAAAGAACAAATTTACGTGAAAATTCGTAAGAATATCCGCAAGTGGACGCAAGTATCCGCATTTGGTCGTATCTCTCCGTATCGCCCGCATATTTTTTCCCGTATGTTTTGTAAAAATGCTCTGGTGACAGCCAGAGATCCCCGGGTGTCCGCAGAAAAAAAAAGACTTATTTGGACGTAACGCCGGACGCAGAGCATTATGTGACTGGGGCCTTACGTAGACACACGAACGCTCACACACAACACGCATACGTAGGGCCTACGTAGCCCACGAACACCAAACCCCTCAGATACTCATGCAGGCACAAAACTGCGCCCACAAACACGCACCATCACATACCCTTTGATATACACATACGCCACTATATACCACATATATACCCACGTAAGCACACAGGCACACGTATACACACAGATAAACAAACAACTACCACTATACAACCACCACACATGCACAGTTTCTACATATTGTATTATTATACTCCAAACACACACACACACACACACACACACACACACACAACAATACGGAAACCCATACACAAGTCACTTATTGTACGCACCTACAAATCATACACATTACATATCATGCAGCTCATAACAAATACACACACACACACACACACACACATACGCATAAACTTACCAGTCATACCCATCCCACCAAAGCTTAACACCGGAGGAACCACCCCGAGCCCGGGGCGACAATCCTTGACGGGGTGACAATCCGTGTCGCAACAAATTTTTTGCCATCATGGATTGTCGCCTTCGAGGTAAAAAACTGGGGACTGCACAAGCGTCACGGATTGTCACCAGACGACATTCCGTGACGGGGGCGACAATCCGTGCCGCCAACTCCGTCACGGATTGTCGCCCCGAGCCGGGGGCGACAATCCGTGTAGGGGCGACAATCCGTGTCGCAACAGGCATGCATGACATTTAAATGTGTGCACCATCTTGCACCCCCTTTACTCGCAAATAAGTTTGTTATGCGTGATGCAATAGCCCAACGCGTTACACGCAACTCGGGTCAGTGCAAACTTGAGATCCCGAGATGTAATACCGAATTTTACAGGAGATCATTTGTGTGCACAGCGGTATCTCATTGGAATAATTTGCCATTAGAGACACGATGTTCTCCCAACTTAGGTTTGTTCAAAAGCAGATTATGATATGTGTGAGTCTAGAGACACGATGTTCCCCCAACTTAGAATTGTTCAAAAGGAGTGCGTTTTGATATCGAGATTTTTTTAATAAAATCAATGACTAGTACTTTCACAGTTTTATCGGTTGTTTGAATTGTGCAATAAATGCTATTGTTGTAGTTTTTCCCAATTCATTTTTGTTCATTTAGAAACGTTGTAGTATTTACATGTCTTTGAAATTGATCTATAAGCGTTATATGTTTGATTTTTATTGTATTGAATGTATATAATATTTTTTCTTTTTCTTTGTTTGTTAGTAACTGTAATTCTGGAATGTTTTATGTGTTGTGTTTTTAAAGGGCCCCGATGAAAACCAGCCAGTACTGACTTGGGCTACCCTTTTCAAAGATGTGAAATAAATAAATTAAAAAAAAAATAAAAATTGCTCTCCCTGAAAAATCTCGGGGAAAGTCATCAGCGCTGAGCAATTGCACCGCATGGATCCTTTTTTTCCCCTCGGGTTCAGCATTTGTCGGTATCGCGCCCTCACTCGGCTTAACGCTTATAGTCGGTGATACAAAGAATCGATAAAATGGGTCCAGTGTGTAGAGTTCTGTGGTCCAGGCCTCACGCTCCTTTTCCGGGCTCCCATATAAACCTGTGTTAAATGCAGCATATTCCATGAATCATAAAAAATCAATCGAATCGTAGAATTTTTTTAAATTGAAGTAGATGAAAGGAAATTGTCTCTGCTTTCAAGCAAACAACATATTTTGGGATGTTGTCCAGCTCTAAAAAAAGTTAAGAGCCTCCATACGAGACTAGTCATCCAGTCACTCTCAAAAATGATAAAAATAGCAAATTACCTCATACATCAATAAAAAATCATTAAAAATACAAAAACCCTGATTCATTCAACTTCTTCATAACCTGCAGAAGCTCCTGTCCTCAAGCAATGTCAAACACTACCAAAAGTGGCAATTTTCCACTTGACTGATTTTTAATGATTTTTTTGGTAAAAAACAACATTACCTCATCTTTGTACTGCCTTCCCGGTAGGCAATGCGCGAGTTGAATTAGGAGCGTGAGGCCTATAGAGCAGTCAAGTGCTTCCAAACACTTTTTGAACGCTTTCATCTTGTAGAGATATTAATTCCGACTACAACGATATAAAACGTTCTACATTTCATGCTTGTTTTCAGCAGAGTGGACCCCATCAAGCTACAATGCATCATGTACTGAAATCCAATCAATGCACCCTTGCTGGCATTATACCTTGGGTTCGGTGAAATTGGATGTAGGGCCCAAATAGACAATAATTCAATGACATTCATTCAGTCCAATTTGAAGGTTTAAATGCTGGATACCCTGAAAACCTCCCAAAATATCAAAATAATTATTCATATTATATCAAGATAAATATTTAAGTTCAATGAGCAAGAAAGGGAAGTTCAATTTCACTGTTCCATGGAGCATTTGAGCCCACCACCAGGCCATAAATATACTATGATGTACTTTTAAAATATATATCACTGTAAAACTCGATATAAGGTAGGGATTAGAGTTCAGAGGTTAAAATATGAAGGATAGAATAAGATAGGATGGGAAATGTGGGGGGGGGGGGTTCCAGGACATGCCTACAGAATGGCCCTACATAAGGGCAACAACAGAGAGCATGAGTACAGGTTTATACATTTTATGTTTTGTGGGGTTAGTGAGATGCTTGACTGCTTGGATCTGGAGTCAGAATGCAAGTGTTCTTTATTCACTGTTCTCCAGTATTATTATTCCAACACATTTACAAGGTCACCGCCTTATTGACTCGGCCTGTAAAAAGCCAGCATACCACTGGATCATCACCCGCGCTCTTGTCCATCTTAATTTCTAACTGTTTGGAATAATGTTTGCTCCACTCTTCCGCATTCATATCCAAATCTTCTTGCTTGTCGCCATAAAACACCCCCCCCTCAAAAAACAACAATAAAGAAAGAAAGAAAGAAAGAAAGAAAGAAAGAAAGAAACAAACACTGTTGTATAAAAACGTTCATGCACAAACCTGCTGGCTCCCTCAGACCCAGGACCAGAATATTGTGTATGACAACCTGCAACACAGATATATTATTCATTAAATGTCAGTAAATGACTATGACACTTTGAAAACTGATAGCACTACATTTTTCTGAGAGAATGATGCTGAGTTCGTTGTTAGAATGAAATGCAATGGAGTGAATGTGTAGACCATGAGTGGTGAATAAATGGCACATGGCTGGTGCGTGAACATGAATTCGTACAGCAAGGAAACTTCCAACACAAAAAACCACTGTCTGCATGGGACCAAGCACGTCCATCACAGTTTTTACACACATAGCTCTCCATTTTCACAGTAAAAGTGAAAATAATACAGTTACACTGTCACTGGGTGCTAGTTTTGAGGTGTACAAGTAAACTTAAGGATATAGGCCCACAGTTAGGACGAGGGGAAGCTAGGCAGGGTGAGGGCTAGGGCGTAAGTTACTCGGTCTAACTTTAGACTAGAGTTCTACACTAGCTTAGACTGGGTTAGATTTGAGCCTTGTTCATATTACTAGGCAGCTAGGGTTAAATTTGGGGTTAGAATCTGATTTTGGGCTGAAATCTTACTTTGGGTTGGCATTTAGGGCTATGGTTTGGATTAGGGTTAGGGTTAGGGTTAGGTTAGGGTTAGGGTTTGGGTTAGGGCTAGTTAGGGCTAGTTAGGGCTAGTTAGGGTTAGTTAGGGCTAGGGTTAGTTAGGGTTAGGGTTAGGTTAGGGTTAGGGTTAGTACAGGGTTAGGGTTAATAGGGTTTTAGGGTTAGGGTTTTAACAGCTAGGGTTAAATTTGGGGTTAGAATCTGATTTGGGGCTGAAATCTAACTTTGGGTCGGCAATGGATTCAACTTTAGGGCTATGGTTAGAGTTGGGTTAGGGTTTGGGTTTGGGTTAGGGTTACCGGTAGGGTAAGGGTTTTAAAAGCTAATGTTACTTAGTTAGGGTTAAATTTGGGGTTAGAATCTGATTTGGGGCTGAAATCTAACTTTGGGTCGGCAATGGATTCAACTTTAGTTCTATGGTAAGAGTTGAGGGCAAGGGCTACCTTAGAAATAGGACTACACTTGTTTACTAGTGGTCTGACTTACCCCTTAAAGAATATTTCCGAATTTAAGCTAGCAGGTACCATGGCAGTAACCCCGGGAACCTTCCCGTACACTCTGCACGCCGTTTGCTGGCGAGAACATCGCATTCTAGCAGACGACTCTCATGCCCACTGCCTACCAGTCTCACAGTATAGGCCTCACGCTCCTTTTCCGGGCTCCCATATAAACCTGTGTTAAATGCAGCATATTCCATGAATCATAAAAAATCAATCGAATCGTAGAATTTTTTTAAATTGAAGTAGATGAAAGGAAATTGTCTCTGCTTTCAAGCAAACAACATATTTTGGGATGTTGTCCAGCTCTAAAAAAAGTTAAGAGCCTCCATACGAGACTAGTCATCCAGTCACTCTCAAAAATGATAAAAATAGCAAATTACCTCATACATCAATAAAAAATCATTAAAAATACAAAAACCCTGATTCATTCAACTTCTTCATAACCTGCAGAAGCTCCTGTCCTCAAGCAATGTCAAACACTACCAAAAGTGGCAATTTTCCACTTGACTGATTTTTAATGATTTTTTTGGTAAAAAACAACATTACCTCATCTTTGTACTGCCTTCCCGGTAGGCAATGCGCGAGTTGAATTAGGAGCGTGAGGCCTCCAGAGCACAGAGCAAAAAGCTGCCTCCGCTGTTGGACTACGCCCTCTTGGGTGCATCAAAGAGGTTAAGGATCTTTCCGCGGAGCCCTCTTGATGTGCGCGTTGAATGATGGGATATATAACGCCGAGTTTCTTGGTAAAACCAAATCTTTCACACGTACACGCGGGGCAAATTGATGCGCTAATTCTGAAATGAGAACAAGTTTCTTTGGTTTAGCATCGTGCTGCTGATCGCGCTCATTGTCGGGTTTTTGTGTCCACACGTGCAAAAAATTCGAGCTTGCAAATTAGCGGGTTACAAAACTCGGGTTTTGTAACCCGCTAATGTGTGTACGTGTGAATCCCCCTTGTATGGTACGCTTCGCTTTGGGTCGCTTTTGAGTGCTCGAACGCACCCATAGTGATCCTACAGTTCATATACAGGGTGTTTCTAAAAAAATGTTACCGAAGTTTAAAGGTCAGCTATGTCAAGAATACATAGCTTATTCTTGTGAAATGTTTATTGAAATAAAAGTGTACAAAGTGCCTCATCACTTTGCTTGCGTCACCATTGCCAAGGATCACAGAGTTAGACTCCTTTGAGAGTGAAGGGTACGAAACCTACTTTTTTCCAAGTTTTGGTTTGTAAAGTACGAAACCAACTTTTCTGTAAGATTTTTGGTTTCATCGTTTGTTTTTTTACACCAAGTTTTAATTAAATGCTATCCCCTCTGTTAACTTTTTGCAAGTAAATGTGATGTTACATAACCAGTGTCTAGCAGCAATCTCTGATGAGCACGTCCTTTCCAGCATTCTTTTCAGTGAATGAAAATGAGAGATGAGTGGCATTGATTGCTACATTTTCATCCAGCAGAGAAGTATTCAAGTAGGACAAGTGCAGTCTTAAATGTAACAGGAGACAGCAAATGATATCTGATCATGGTGCAACTTTACAATCGAGCAAAGGACATTGGTGATAACAACCTTTCACACAACATTTTAACGATAAAAAACAATGGATACAAGGGAAGTATTCCTTTTGCGGTTCCCAGACAGAGATCCTCCATCCAGAAAGACTATCTGGGCAAATGTGCACAAATACCAACAATACTGAACAAGTCTTAAAAGAAAAAAGGGTAATTCTGGCAGGCGGAGGAGTGGGAAATGTCCAGAAAACATTGCAGCAGTCAGGAGACAACTGGAGGTCCATCCTAGGACCACAACTGCATCTGCAACTTCCGTTGTATTGCACTATTGGCTCTTAACGTGTATTCTTACAAAGTGCATGAGCGTCATCAACTGCTGGAGAGGAATTCCAGAGGAAGCTCAACTTTTCGAGATGGCTTATGGGCAGGATTGAGGGTGATGCCAATATCATGCGAAACCTTGATGTTGGCGACGAAGCCGCATTGAGCATGGACGGGAAAGTGTGGAGTACGCGGCTGCAGGACATCCACCAGAGTTCAATTACGACCTAAACAAGAGCAGAAAAAAATGGAGCGTTTGGGCTGGACTGTGTGGAAGTGGCCAAAAAATTGGGCTATACTTCTTCAACAGAAACATGAATGGTGGCATGCACCTAGACTTGATGAAAGAGGACATTGTTCACCTGGAAAAAACTTTGAAAGACAAGATCGAGGAGTGTTTCGGCACTTTTGGTGGTTACAGGATGGTGCTCTATCTCACCGTGTTCGAGCTGTCTATGAGAGGCTGGTAGAGCTATTTGGCCAACGCATAATTGCCCTCAACCTTGAGGAATCTTGGAATGAACTCCACGATCTCTTTTGACTTGACACCCTGTGACTTTTTCCTCTGGGGATACCTAAAGAGCAGGGTATACACATCCCCACCACCTGATCTGGATGACTTGCAGGTGCGTATTCGGCATGAGATCGATGCTTGGTCATTATCCTGCAAGTATTAGAAGAGCAGTGCGAGACATGCAGCGTCGTTCAAAGCTTTGTGTCGAAAGGGGAGGTGGACGTGTCAAAGATGTTGGTGTACAAAAGGTAAGGGCAGAATGACGTGCTCACCAGAGATTGTAATTTGCAGTCAATCGCAAAATCTTAACAGAGGGGATGGCATTTAATTAAAACCTGGTGTAAAAACAAACAAACGATGAAACTAAAAACTGACGGAAAAGTTGGTTTCGTACCTTACAAACTCAAAACTATGAAAAGTAGGTTTTGTACCCTTCATTTCACAAGAATAAACCATGTATTATTGACATAGCTAACCTTTGAACTTCAGTTACCTTTTTAGGAACACCCTGTTATTATAGGCTATTCATGTCTCTGCACACACACACACACACACACACACACATACACACACACCTTCGTAATTGTGAGGAAAGATGTGAAAAAAGACAAAATGTTGATTTAGCAATGTCTGAGTCAAATATAGTGGTGAAGGATAATATTTTGCCTGTTTGTATGCCATTTGTACACGTCCACGTTCTTTTCACTTAAATATTACTGTACTATGATATTGATATCTTCAGGGTAATCATAGAGCTGATTAATTTTCGTCGTGCCATGAAACTGATGTATTACATAATGGCAATGACAGTCACATGTACTTCAGACATTCTTTCTTTGCAGTCGCGGTTGGGGTACCTGCTTGGAAGACCTACCGTCTTCTCCGTTCACCTATCCGAGCCTGCTTCCGGGTGTCATGTACACCGCAAACCATCAGTGCCGGTTGCAGTACGGACCAAACGCCACAGTCTGTCCCATGTTTGAGGTGAAACTTTCAGAACAACAAATATTCAGTCTTACACTGGACTCTGCTTTAGGAATTTTAGTCACATTATGTTGTATACTTAGGTAAAAGTCTAAACAGATGTTAGCCAGAACGTTACAAATTTCCGACCTGTGAGTATATTATCAGAATGTGCTGTGAAGCCAGTGACATACTCCGGAATGGAGGGAGTCATATTTGACACTAACTTTTTTGATCACGTACCACATCAATCGGTTACCAAATGAAACGCTGTTGTGTTCTTTTTATCATTATCATTATCATTATTATCATTATTATTATTATTATTGTTGTTGTTATTATTATTTATTCGACCAGGTGAGGAATATAGGATACATAATTATCATAAGCGTTACAAACATGAAACAAAAACCAGAATGAATATTACAGAGAGATACACTGTACTGTGCATGTATCACAAAATAAAAAAGGAAATAACTGGAATTTATATGGAATTCTTTAAAAGAATGGCAGCCTTGTGCAAAATATATTCCGAGGATGGTCCCTGATGCATTTTGTATGTTCGTTGCATTTGCATAATGTATAGTTGCTTAAGAGCTTTTTGTTCTTGTATCTACTATGTCATGGACCCGAAAGTCGGACTTGTGTACAACACTATGGTGTAGTGTGGGTGTAATGTGCCAGTCACGTGTTTCCGCTGCTGCGCCAGGCACGCGGTGTGGAAAGGACAAGGTGAGTCCAGCTTAGGTTCTCGTTTCGTTCAAGGATAGTACATTGCACACTGCTGCTATTTGATTTATCCAAGAGACCTCGTATTTGCTGGTAGAACTGAATGCATTGTGTAAACTTGTCTGCTAAAGATCGTTGGTTGTCTCTGTTAAAATGCTGGTGCAGCTACGTCGAGTATTTCTATAGTTTAAATCGGAGGGACAGTGTACTGATTCATTGAATTTCCAGAAAATAAAACATAAATGTATTATGTTTATGATGAAACAATGTTAAAACATATCAGAAGTGTTTGAGAATGTTTATTTCATGTTCAAACTTCGTTTGCCATCAATATCTTGGTCATGCAAAGTCACGATATTTTCTCTATAACATGTTTGCTACGACAGTGATCTGTCACTTGTTCTACTCCCACTTTGTCTAATGCCTGTTTCTAGTCAACCCACATGGTCTAGTTCTGTTTCACCTACAACCATTGCGACCATTTACCAGTAGCCCAATCGCCACTCAGGCTAATTATCAGTTCGTTTAGTTTCCAGTTGGACTATGCCCATTTCGTCTTATATCTAGATGGTTTATTGTCCTTTGGTCTGCATACCACATTATCTAACGATCTGGTTGTCTGATTTCACTTTATAGTGTAATTTCAATTCGTCTTGAATTGCTTTGCATTTTGTCGAAATACCATTTCGTCTAATAACCACTTGTGCTTCACCCACTATGGCTGATGTCTACATAGACAAGGCTCGACATCAGGCCACCAAATTTCCAAAATGGTTATCTTTTGGTGGTCCTGTCGGGCAGCTAAAATTCAAAATGAACTGTTGTATTCCTCTACATTTCGGGCCACTGCAGTTCTTTTTCGGGCCAACTGAATTTGAAAGTCAAATATTTTAGAGGCCCGAACAGGTCAACAGATCAGAGAAAAGAGTTAGTGTCGAAACCCTGACAGAGTGTATTTTATCACTTTTTTGGCGAAGTTGGGCTAATTATCAATTAGTCCACTGAGCAGGTCAAATGACCACATAGTCTGATGCCCAATAGGTCCAAATACCATTTAGTCTAGTGTACACTGCGTCTAATGTTCACATGGACTAACTACAATGTATGCAAGGTGGGTTTCAGAATCCGAGAGAGCGCGGTTACGTTTTGCAATATGCGTCATCCTTCGGTGTACATACAAGCGGAGTGTAAGTCACAGAGAGGATATATCCAGAATCATAAGAACTTAGTCGATTCCTTAGGTTGAATGGCTGAAAAAGAATGTAGAAATGACAAACTAAATCTCAATCTGCCTAACCACCAAAGGTAGGAGAGACAGTCCTCTTAGTGCCACGTTCGCACGCCCGACTCAGACGACGGGGTGCCAACTTCGCATATTCTGCTCAAACGCACAAACCCGCCCAAACCGATTGATGAATCGCCAAAGTACAATGAAAGCGTTTCTCGCGATTCCGTTCATCTCACATATAGCTGCAATTTTGATTGACTAGCAAGTGGTGCTCCCTAGTGGGATATGCGTGTCAATTCTAAGTTTCTGTCACTGTTTTGTGTGCAAAGTCATGCCTTTACAGTAATGTAGCTACTGGGCATTTGAAAGAAAAACAATCATTGATTTGTCATAAAATTTACAACAAAGCAAAGCTTTGTATTTCCTCTACGACTTTGCTCACTGCATGTCCAATTCAAGAGAAATTTATAACATACACAGATTTGAAAAAATAATGTTCTCTCAAAGCTGACTACGTTTGTGTCTCAGAATAATGAGGCACACAGGGGGTTTCCATCATGGCACATAAAGAGTTAACATGTAAGGATAGAATATTTTCATTATCGTACTTTTGTAACAATTATAACGACTTCATTCTGCTTCTTAATGTTCAGGTTCAGGTTCAGTGACATTTCTTGCCATCAAATATGAATATATATAAGTTAACATTCGTAAATAAGTAACATTCGGTCAATTTTCGGTCAAATTTGTACTAGAAGTACAAAAACTTCTGACGAATGTGCCCTTAAAGGGATAGTACAGTACTGGTTGAGATGAAAATTAGGCTTTAACTTTTTTGCGAGATACCAAGAAAACACTTATGAAATAGTACAGAGCATACCATTTTAAGAGGAATTCAAAGTTTATTTGATAAAAATCGGGTCTGGAATAGCTGAAACATCCAAAAACAAAGTAAAACAAAACGATCGTAATAAAGCGTGGGTCCCACACTTACTTAGCATCGCTCTGTTTTGGATATCTCGGCCATTTCAAAACCAATTTTCATCAAAAAAACATTGAATCCCTTTTGGAATTACATGCTCTTTCATATTTCATAAGAGGTTTCTCACTATCTCACAAAAAAATGATAAAAACCTGAAGTTAAGGCTCAACCAAAACTATACAACATAAAGTTTAACATAAATGAATATTACATTCCATAATATGCAGTATCACAGTAAATATATAGAAATACAAAACAGAGGTAAGGACAAAGACAAAGACAGAGACAGAGACAAAAAGAATAATAGAAACAGAGACAGGGACATTCGGACACTGAAATTCACAGGGATATCAACTTGGACTTACATAACAATAATAAAGGGGAAATGGGACCCAACAAACGTGTAATACAGAAGCGATGCATGCAGCTGGAGTAACAGAAAAAAAAAAGCAATCACAACGCCAGTCGTAAATAAAGTGTCATAGAATAGACCAGTTCGTAATTCCACTTTGTGCATGAGCAGAAAAGGTCATTCGTACCAACAGGCACTTTGGTTTGTAAATTCACTGAGATAAGCATCGCTCAGCCAATTACATTTGCGAAATGTACATGCTTTATGAGAGAAAGGAAATATTTTGGCAAGTTCGTTGTGATTTGTAAACTAATTTGTCCTATCTCTCGGACATTATTTCAGAGAAAACATGGACAGCAACGGTAGATAACATGTCTCACCACTAAGTAACGTTAAATGTATGTCCACAAGTGTCCACTTCTGTAATTACTCATTTTGTGACACAAAATTTGACATAATATGACGTTTGCTGCTCCCCAGCATTGGTGTTAATTCAAAGGCAGTAGAGTTTGAAAAGGCACCTCAGTCAAATAAGGCCGAAATGAGGGAAACGGTTCTTTTGTCAGTGACGATGCGTGATTACACAATTGTCACTGTCCAACATCTGAATGTACTCTCATTAAGATGCACATAATCACGTGGCGGCGGTGATGACAGGATCAAAGAAAGACCTCCGTTCATGGTCCACGTGTAGAAGGTCCATGTCTAAATGGTGCTTGCCAGCACATCCACCTGACAGCAAGAATGGTATTTCGCAATTTAAAGGGAAATAGGCTGTTATTGCATTCAATACAAAACAATGAAACGTCAACGCATGGAGTAGTCTAATCACCTGATCTAAACGCAGATTTATTCCTTGTTTGAACATCAATTCCATAGATTGTTCTGTCGGTCAAGCTTATGCCCCAGTCACATAATGCTCTGCGTCCGGCGTTACGTCCAAAAAAAGTCATTTTTTTTTTTCTGCGGACTCCCGCGGATCCTTTGCCGTCACTAGAAAATTTGTTCAAAACATACCGGGAAAAATGCGGGCGATACGGACAAATACGACCAAAATGCGAATATTTGCGTCCACTAGCGGATATTCTTACGAATTGGCACATAATAGTTCTGAACACTTGCGGAGAGTTGCGGATATTTTCGGCTAGTTACGGATAGTTACAGATTGTTATAAATGATTATGGACAGTGTTGTTTTCTGTGACGATCCCTGCTAAGTCAGTGTACTATGACAGCAAGGTTATCACATATTGGACTGTCTTACATTGTACACTGGCATGACTTGGGAAAACTGAAATTGAATTACGTACAAGTTGTGAAAAAATCCGTAATCCTTTAAAGGGATCGTATAGTTTTGGTTGAGACCTAATCATAGGTTTCTAACATATTTTGGTGAGACAATGAGAAACCTCTTATGAAATATGAAAGAGCATGTAATTCCATGAGGAATTCAACGTTTATTTGATGAAAATTGGTTTTGAAATGGCCGAGATATCCAAAACAAAGCGATTCTAATAAGTGTGGGACCCACACTTTATTACTATCGCTTTGTTTTACTTTATTTTTGGATGTTTCAGTCATTCCAAACCCGATTTTCATCAAATAAACTTTTGAATTCCTCTTAAAATGGTATGCTCCGTACTATTTCATAAGTGTTTTCTTGGTATCTCGCGAAAAGTTAAAAGCCCCTTTCTGATCTCCACCAATACTGTACTATCCCTTTAATGTGCTTTACAGTGATAAAAGATATATGAAATTTTGAATTTGAGGTTTAAAATCTATTTGTGCAACTCAAATATGAATAAACTTCATAATTGTAAAGAATACATAACGTAATTATACCACAAATATAATACAATATAGATCGATAAGTTAAACATTAGAGTAAGAAAACTATTACTCACAGTCATGGAATAGACAAACTGTGGTTACGTTGTCGTTGTGCAGCGATATTCATGACTTATTGGGTTATGTTAAGGAGATTTTTATAATAAAACAATGCTTATTAAATTTCCAGAGAAAAAAAGACATCAAGACTTTCAAACACCCCTCCCACACCCAAGTACAATATATATACAAAAAATGTAATACATATTCCATGGAGCGTAAAGTGGGTAGAGAAATACTAAATTCGTTCTCAGTTTTCAAGTTGATTTATTTCACTTCCAACAAACAAAATAATTAGAAATACAATGAAACACTCGAATACATAGATGTCAGGAAATCAGTACCACAATGCGATGAACAGAATAACATTGTAAAGAGATACAGGTAAATTATCAACAGAGATACAAATAACTGTTACGTCACTGTTGTGAAGGCATAAACAATATTGCTGGAAATGGAGGGGACTGCTAAAAAGCAGGGCTTGTAGAATGCAGTCCCCTCATACAGAAAAAAAAAAATATAATTGCAAAAAACAACAACAACAACAACAACAATTTCCCTAAACGGTAGTACAAAAAAAAAGACAGACAGTGTAATACACACATACATGCACACATACATGCACACATACCAACGCACATTAACAAACACAAAGCGGCTCTCTTATAAGGAAAGATTGATGAGAGGATAGAAAGATAGTAAGGAAGGTAGGAAGTCCGAGGTGGAAAGGGTGAGGGAGGGAGAGGAGAGGGAAATGGTGGGTCTTAACCAGGGCACTGGAGGCACAGAAGCACGGGCTCGCTGATAAACAAAGAGTAGTTAGGTTACCGACGCAACAACGATTTTGAAAATCAAAAGTAAAAAAAAAAAGAAGAATGAATTATTTTGCTGCATACGAAGTTTTGAAATAATTCTTTAACTTTAAAGAAAATGTTTTAAAACTTAAAGCTTCTTTTATATTATTGTCAAGAGAATTCCAGAATTTTGGTCCAGAAAAGGAGAAAAAAGATTTTGCAAAAACCGTCCTAGTCAAAGGCAAATGATATTCATGGGATTGACGGGTTGGATATGCATGAACAGTTTCATTCTTTAAGAACATGGAATCAAACACAAAGGGGAGAGAATGGTTAGTGAGTTTATACATGAATTGTCCTAAGTGCAAACGATAAAGGTAAAAAATTTTCAAAATATTATTTTCGTGAAATAAATTATTAGTATGACTTCTTCACGATTCGTGACAAATGACACGAAGAGCTTTTTTCTGTAATGATAATACTTCTCGGTAAATTTTCCGGCGAATTACTGAACAGCATACATTTTTTTTTTTTAGTTTTTTTTTTGCAAATTTATTGACAGTTTGTTCGCTCTTATCCAATGGAGTAACTTCGTTAATTCACCGTTTAAAGTATCAATAATCGATCAGAATCAGATAAAACACATTATTATCATCCGGAAATAATAAGAAGAGAGGATGTTTGAAGAATTTGACATATCATTGACATAGAGAATTTTATATAGTTATCGCTGTCCCACACCTTTCCCGGCCAGAAAAGTGAATGAAATGCTTTCACCCCATCCCCTACCCAAAATATTGCCTTTTCGAAAACAATATACATTCAAAGAGTGCAAGAAAAAAAGTTTAGCACCAAGGGTCAACCGATGTCATGAGTATATGGGTACTACCTAAAATGACCATTTTGTGGGAGAAATGTCATAATTTGACCATGCGGTTCTGCCTCTCCACTGCTCCGACTGTGTTGTAGCATTCCTTCAGGTAAATGCGCTGCAGCTTGGCAACACGAGTTGAGTGGCTTCCCACGAGTCTCTGTGTTCCCACTTGCGGTTACTTTCGGATACTTACGGTGGACGTAAACGAACGCAAACGGACGGGAGGTAAAATTTCTTGCGGATGGTCTGCGTCCAGGCTACGGATAGTTACGTTCAGTTACGGATAATTACGTTTGGTTACGGTTACTTGCGTAAGTCTGCATCCGTAGAATCCCTCTGCGAAATTTTGAACATTTCAAAATTTCGCAGGCTTGGCGCCGTCATTGTGCGTTTCTTTACGGATGAGTTACGGACAGATACGTCTACATACGTCCCTGCGGATGCCTGCGTCCACGCTGCGTCCCCCTGCGTTCACTCATCCGTATCTATCCGCGGCGGACGTAACCCATTGCAAAGCACTGTGTGACTAAGGCATTATGTATTATGTCGCTTTGAAAGCGATTGAAGTGCCCTAACCAACTGAGAAAAAAAAGAAAGGTCATTTGTACCAATGAGTACATGAGCTAATTACGAACTGGCTTGAGGTGTGCGTTTCATTCAATTTGTGTCCCCTCTACAAATAAAATTTGTAAGATCGTAACTGCTGATCTGTAATTCAGAGTTGAGATGTGCGTTTTATTCGATTTGTCTCCCTCTACAAATTAGATTTGTAAGATAGCAACTGCTCATCTATAATCTTTAACAAACATATCGGGGGAAAAAAACACACTGGACTGAAATATGTCATCTACTGCTTTCCGGGGAGCGACATTACCACAAGGCTATCCCTAGTTGCCGGCAGCGGCACGATGAACTGCAAACAAATACCCAAGCGCGGAAATTTGTACATTGTTATGTTAAGTAGTCCAAGGCGGACAAGGCATTAATGAAAGCAAGAGATTATTAAGGAGAAGGGTGATTTTTTTTTTTTCAATTTGTCTCCCTCTACAAATGAAATTTGTAAGATCGCAACTGTTTATCTGTACTTTTTAAAGGCTCTGTCACACCTTTCCGGGCAAGCCTTGCGTGCGACTTGCGCAGAGCATTTTTTTTTTTGCTACCCGGAGGTCCTTGCAGATGAATCCGCATATGACAGTACCTAGCACGTACCTTACCCGTAGTTACCCGTAGTTGCGCACGCAGGTCCTATTTACCCGCAGCCAAGTTTATGCTTTCCGGGCAAGCTAGGCGGGCTTGTTGCGTGTGGGGATTTTCCAGCACGCAGGACAATTTTTGCAGGCGGGCAAGGATTTGGGAGAGTTTCGCCTGCGGTTTACCTGCTGGACCCGTGCTACTTACGTTCTACTTATGTGCATTCCGTGTGACCTGCGTGTCAGGCGCATGGGTGGCGAGTGAGGGTGACAACTCGGTGAAGGAACCCCTCTGAAGAAATTTGATATGACAGAAGTCCCACGGAATGTCATTAACTTGGCCGCAGCCGACTCTAACCTAATCAGCAGAAAGGCAGTAACTGACCCTCAGCATGCACACAATTTGCTCGTATAGCTCGCTCCACGCCCGCAGAATTGACCAGCTATATTGATATTGGCAAAATTTTTCCTGCATGCTGGAAAAATCCCTACTCGCATCAAGCCCGCTTAGCTTACCCGGAAAGGTGTGACAGGGCCTTTACAAACATGTTGGAAAAACAAAGAAACCATGGAAACTCGAACCTTCATCTACTACTTTCCGCGCAGCAACACTCCCACCAGGCAATGTCTGGTTGCCGGCAGTGACACAATGAACTTGGAACAAACACCCAAGCCCCCAAAATTCTAACATTGTTACGTTAAGTAGTCCAAGGCGGACAAGAAATTATGGAAAGCAAGAAATTATTAAGCAGAGGGGTGAGAACATTATGAAATATGAATGATTCTTTAACGTAGTTTTAAAGTTGTCAACTTTTATAGATGAATCCGACTTCAGAGTACTGTAACAAATGGCGGTCATTACTGGGGTTTCCAAAGAAGAACAAAAGCACTTTCAATGGGTTATGCAATGAGCCAGGTGCGTTACTATGTCAGTGTATACATTGTCTTTTGTTAGGCACACTTGAAACCCCCAGTTAGAAATTACCATAAAAAACAGTCCCCAAACCGAATTGGTCGATAAGTTGTGCATTTATTTTCTTTTTATTTTTGGGCCAAGTACATCTGTAATGATGCAAGGACGGAGCTTGTGCTGTCATATTTTTTTTATTGTTGTTTTTTAAAAATTGCTGTTTTGAATGAAATTGGTTAATATGTCTTTCTGTTAGTGTGTATGTGAATGTGCAATAGGTATACCACAGTGTCTGACAAACCTATGAACAGGAGAAAGTAGACTGTGATTACAGTTACAAGCATCACTTGGCAGCATGAATACATGGTTCACGTTCAAGAGAGATACAATCAGAGGTATACAAAAGAAGAGATGCCAGAGACGCCAGATCTTAATCCTCCTCCATTGCTGTGGAGGTGATGCTATTGACATACACATGTGTAGGGTCTGACAACAAAAGGTGCTATTGAAAGTACAAAGCAACTACACATACAAGATGTAGGATCAAGTGTACAACACTGGACACTGAAAATGTCAATGCAGAGTAGGCTACAGTATCAAGATACAAAATTCAACCGCTAAAATATACAGCTAACTTACCAACAAATTGAATGGAAGAGGTCTAGCAAGCTCCTTGACACAAACAAAATACAATATAAACAACCAAACTGCAAAAATGCAACAAGAACCCGGAAAAAGAAACAAAATAATAAGAGCCCTAAATGAGTGGGGCTACCTATGGAAGCGCGCACATACACACACACAAAAAAAAAACATCGCTGCGATATAAAATATTTTCGTCAATTGAACTATATAGTTACATAGACAAATTGGATCTCTAAAAACTTCTTAGCAGTTGGGTAGGATGTGACTACTAGTGGAGCAAGAGAGAAAAGGGACAATCTTACATCCTGCCGGCCATACATCTTCTAGCTAGAAATGAGGAAAGCCATTCATTGTTCTTGTTATTCTCCCCTTTTCCCCTTTTCTGTCATTAATGCAACACTCTGTACCGATACATGCTTGTAGTTGACATAAAGATGGCGCTGTTCGTCCTGTCGGTTTCGTGAGCCCTTTTTTGCGTTGTGTCGAAGTCATGGCCTTCATTTGCCAAGTGTCGAATTCATGGGCTGTATGACTCGTGGGCTGTATAACTCGTGAGCTGTATGACGTATGGACCTATTTTCAATGTCGGTCTCATGGGGGGTGACCCCAAAATGGCCAAAATGGCCGTAGACCAAATGAAACATAGACTAAATGGAATTTAGATGAACTGACAATACACCAAATTGGTGATATTAGACGAAATGAGAAAAAACAACAACAACAACAAATAGACGAAATGATAATTAGATAATCCGGTCATTCAATAGACAAAACGACAATTAGTTTATCTGGGCATGAGACTACGTGAGGATTTGACCAAACGGGCATTTGACAAAGTTGATAGTACATCAATGAGTTTAGCCGTATTGATGTACGACGAACTGGGAATTAGACCACGTGATATATTAGAACCAAGTGACAGTAAACAGGTACTGCCACAACATTGACAACGGCAGCAAATTTGCTACTGGAGAAAATGAGAGCATTTCTATATCAGAGCATAGCACGCAAAGAGTACATAAAATTCTGGAATTAACTCTTTGCAATTTAGATGTATGTGCTTAAGGTGAAATCATGTCTCGTAGAACAATTGTTATGGCAACATTATGGTGGAGACGTTTAAGTAGGTATGCTAATTGGTTTGCAAATCGATAAAAATGCACGTGGTAATGTAAATGTCAATTTAAATTCTCTCTGACGCAGTATCAGTCAATTTATTCTTTTGTACCCGAGTCACCTATCTACTCTAAAAAATGCGCAACCGATTACTCACAATTTTCTCTTTGTCATTTTCTCTGAAATGCGATAGTGGTGTATCTCTGGGGAATGTGTGGAAATCGACGAACACCCACAGATAGTGATCCACGGGGGATGGGGTTCGTGGAGCGAGTGGTCTGAGTGCTCTCTGACATGTGGTACTGGGGTAGTGTTTCGAGAGAGGGAGTGTGACAACCCTAGGTAAACTCCTATAGCATGCTCAGCCAACGGTCAGAAACACATGGCCTGATGTGAGACTTTACAGTTTACCTAATTATCATAGATTTTTCGTTAAAATCTTTTAAGATATGATTCTTACTATATCATTATTACTCTCAAATATAGATCTCCTTGTAGAGTTTATGCTGGTAGGCCCTATAAGTGATGTCTGATGTTAATTTTTCAGCCTATTTTCTTGATATATATTGCGAAAAGAGATAACAAAACATTATTACTTTGTGTCAAAAAATGTAGGATTTGGAAATGTAGATTTATAGTCAACCACAGAACAGATTTAAGTAATGGTATTAAGAAATGTGAATAAGGGGAGCTTTCAACGTTGCTCCACACATGATAAATGTATTGCACAAGGTATACAGTATCATCTAATATTTTTCTCGAACAATCTTATGAGGGAAAATAAAATTACATGTAATTGAATTTTGAAATTCAAAATGACTACTAGTAATGAATGAAAATGTTAATATCACTCTTTGCCTTTGTTGAATACATGCAAATATTTGGGTTTCTTCCCACTTCAATCACAGTGTATAATATTTGATATTCTGATTGTGTATCCGCATGATGTATGTATATTGTTTGATTCACTCTCTAGTGTAGTTAAGGACAAGTTCACCTTCATAAACATGTCAATAGAGAGAATGCAGCAATATTAATAGGACACATTGTTGAAAATTTGAGGAAAATCGGACAATCTGTTCTAAAATTATGGAATTTTAACGTTTCAGTGCCGTCATCGCTGGATGAGAAGACTACTACAGCTTGTGATGTCACATGTGTAAAACGATATGAAAAAAGCAAATTCGACATATTTTCACTTTTCTCACAAAATGAAATAGCAATAGACTTGCCTCTTTTAAAAGACAGGAGGAATAACATTGTCCTCAACTAATCGTTATGTCAGTGACAAGTCGAGGGAATGTGCATTTTTTTTCCAAAAAAATGCAATTTTTTGAAATTCCCTTTATACTTTGCTTGTATCGTCTTACGTATGTGACAACATAAGCTTTAGTAGTCTTCTCATTCTGCAGTGACTTCGCAGAAACTTAAAGAAAAATCATAACTTTTGAAAGGATTGTCCGATATGTTCTACTAGTATTGCTGCAAGGTAAACTTGTCCTTTAACTTGATTTGTGTAATTCACGTACACACTATATTCCATGGATTTTCAAGATGTACATAATAAAAACTGCCGCTTTGAAAAGCACTTTTATACAACTGAATAGGCCAACCCTGCAGGATACTGTAAAGAAAAATCACAAAAAAAAACACATTTTGATTAATCTATAGAATATTGATTCATGTATCTATCCATCAATCATTTTCTTGTACCACGTCAAAACTCATCTTCTTGGTTTGTCTAGGCCATCACCCGGAGGAAAGTACTGCGTTGGAAAGAGAAAGAAGTATGCTCTTTGCCGCCTGGTGGTGTGTATTCCCTATATGTTCCACTAATCTCCAAAATTATAAATCACAAAACGGAAATGGAAACTTACGTAGTACGACGTTTCTCCGATTACCAATCGGCTTCTTTGGGCGTGCTTCAAGTGTAAGAATGGTCCTTGTAAGTCGTGCAGGAATATTTCGCACTGATGCGCTTCCAGTGCCTGAAAGACGGCTCGGAATATCCCGGTCCCAGGCATGTGAAAGGTTGAAACGGAGGCCCCCCTTCTTGTTGAGGCCGGGTTCCTCCATTCGTTCCCAAATCGATTCATTTACGCCTCGTTCGAACCAACGTGTGTTGCGACACGGATTTCCGCCCCTGCACGGATTGTCGCCCCCGGCTCGGGGCGACAATCCTTGACGGAGTTGGCGTCACGGATTGTCGCCCCCGTCACGGATTGTCGTCTGGCGACATTCCGTGACGAGGGCTGGCGGCAAGGATTGTCGCCCGCCCTCGAAGCACATTTTGCTGGGTAATATCGTTCTGGACATAGTCATTGAAATAAACTAACACATAACTTACATGGCTACATCCATGCAAACATGCCATGTAAAAAGTCATGGTGAGGTTTCAAGGAAGTGTGTATGTGCGCGCGCACATGATAATTTAGTGTCCGTTTGTGCGTGCGTGTGTGTGTGTGTGTGTGTATGTGTGATAGAAGAATGTGTTTATCATGTCAGCTTTTTGCATATGTGTTTTTTAACTGCTCGTGGGGGAGGGATACCTAGTAAGCTGTTGCTGGCATAAACGTTGACATTGGTTTTATGAGCAGCTTTGACTTTGATGAGTTTGTTTGGCGGATTTGTATATGAATTTGGAGTGGTGCTTGCGTGCGGGCGGACGCTGCTTTTCTGCATACGGTCCATTATGTCTTATGAATCAACATTGGGAAGTCGTTTCATCAGGAAGGAAGGTGGTATTGGTTCGGGTGTGTGTGTGTGTATGTGGGGAGGGGTTACATTTCGTTATTGCAAAAGTTCGTTATTCTGAAGGCTCTTTAGTCCGAAGGTTCTTTGTTCCGAAGGTTCGTTATTCCGAATTTTATTTTTGGATCAACGAACCTTCGGAATAACGCCACAGACGTTCGGATTAATGAACCCTTTCTCATTTTCGGATTAACGAACCTCTAGGTATAGGGAATTGTGTGTTTCGGATAAATGAACCTTCGGAAAAAACGAACCTTCGGAATAACGAACCTTCGTGTGTGTGTGTGTGTGTGTGTGTGAGTGTGTGTGTGTGTGTGTGTGTATGTGTGTGGGTGTATGTGTGTGTGTATGTGGGTTGGTAAATGTGGGTGTGGGATGATTTAGGTTTTGGTTAATCAGGGGTTGGTGGGTTGGGGATGTGATTTGAAGAAAAAATGAAATTAAAACCTAAAATGGCATTAAAACGCTTTATCCTGGCGAGGAAATTAAGCGCATGTTTTAGAAACAAGACACCAAACAGGTTAGTCATCGCATTCTTCATCAGCGACCAGGATGCGATGTGATGTTAGATTAAAAATCCGTTTCTGAAGCAGAACATACACACAAGGGTATACGTCTGCTCCTGGTCGAACGGATTTCAAAACTAACCTGCTTGTGATGGAATGCGACTAGACTGGTAGTTGCTGCCACAGTGCATGGTAACCGCGCAGCGTGTATGTGCGCGTTTGGCATAGCAACGACGCATCCATGGACTGGTTCCCTCCACGAAGAGCCAAAGATGAAAGGATGAAATCAGTGTTAAAAAACACGACAAATATGAATCCCTGATAGCTTTTCAATTGACTTACATTGCCAACGTCATGCTCAGATTTACTATCACGAAGATAAACGGTTCAGAGACCCACCTCATCTTGTCTTTCACTGTCGCAAACTCACACCTCCGGCCCCCATAGAGACATCCCAGCCAGTAGTTGTGCCTTGTCCGTGATGGAATACTGTATCAGACTTTCCTGATAGTCAGCGGTCTTTCCCGTAGTCAACCAGCCTTTCCTGGTAGTCACTGATCAATAACGAACAGAAGTGAATGAGATTAAAACCTAAAATGGCATTAAAACGCTTTATCCTGGCGAGGAAATTAAGCGCATGTTTTAGAAACAAGACACCAAACAGGTTAGTCATCGCATTCTTCATCAGCGACCAGGATGCGATGCGATGTTAGATTAAAAATCCGTTTCTGAAGCAGAACATACACACAAGGGTATACGTCTGCTCCTGGTCGAACGGATTTCAAAACTAACCTGCTTGTGATGGAATGCAACTAGGTTTTGGTTAATCAGGGGTTGGTGGGTTGGGGATTGGATTTGAAGAAGGATAGTTATAAATGGTATGACAGATTTTGGTAGGATTTAATATTAACGATAGATGAAGGCCCTAGATTTGTTTCGGTTGGGAGGGGGGTTGTTCGGGTTTTTTATGACTGATTTCATTCTAGATTTGTATAATGTATTTGGTTTTTTTTTATGCATATGCCCTTGTAAGTAAGAAGGTGTTACATCATCCAAACCAATATATTCAAGGGATATAGGTTTGGTAGGCCCTACATGTCAAAACTTTCTCGTGAAGAAATTGTTAGTAGGGTTGGTCTATAATCGAGTGATCTATGTTGACGTGAGATTATTTGTAGTATAAATTGATAAATGGATTTGTTTGTGTTTCGAATTGCCATTTGTAACTTTTTTGTTCATGTTACAACCAGAATGGGTTGATTTTTGAATGATTTGAATGAAATCAAGAAATATCAAGGAAAAAAAGTGTTGAGTTGGTTTATTTGCATTATGAGGATTTGTTTGAGTGTTTGTTGGTGTTTGTATTACGTATATATTAGCGGTGCGCATATGGCAGTTCGTTTGCGCTAAAATCAACTAACGATTGACAAATTATTTACGGCGTGTGGAAATTATTCGCTCATGCATAAAGCATGCCAAACTTATTCTGGGACAAAGAATAGTGGTATGGACGTTGTAGTTAAGACTGATGGAAGAATATGACTGCAGTGAAAAAATGAACAAAGACAGATAACATTTAGGAAGGGTACCTCCATCGTATGTATTTTCTCTCGGTCTCTCTCTCGTCTAGCCCGCGTCACCGCTGAAATTGACACACCCATACTATTTTTAGATCAACGCTGGTGTGACCTCTTTAAAGTTTCGTGCTCATACACGCTGAAGGCATTTTCATTGCCACAGTAGCGCCTGCAGCAGTTTCGCATTAACGTACCTTCGGAATAACTAACCTTCGAAATAACGAACAGCACCCGAATAGAGCACCCCTCCATTTCCAAAATACAAAATACAAAATGCAATACACATTCCATGGAGTGTAAAGTGGTTAAGACTTTATAGAAATACAGTCTTATTCATTTTATGTACTAGTAGTTTATTGCTGCCCCACATCGTCCCCGGCCAGAAAAGTAAATGAAATGATGTAACCCTATTCCCTACCCAAAATGTGATTCGAATAACATACATTCAGAGAGTGCAAGAAAAATAAGTTCAGCACCATGGGTCAACGATGTCATCTGTATATGGGTGCCACGTAAAATGACCATTTTGTGGGAGAAATTTCATAACTCGACCATGCATCGGTTCTGCCACTCCATCGCTCTGGACTGTGTTGCAGTATTCCTTCAGATACAATGCGCTGCAGCTTAGCAACACGGGTGGTGTAGTTTACCATTATTCTCTATTCCTATGGGAGATGAAAATGGAAAACGCCAAAGGACGCACTTGTCCGCAGCATCCGTAACTGCCCGTAAATGTCCGTAAGCGATCGTAAGTGTTGTGATACGTTAACTTACGGATAATTTCGGATACTTACAGTGGACGGGAATAAACGCAAATGGACGGGAGGTAAACTTATTTGCGGATAGTCTGCGTCCAAGCTACGGATCGTTACGTTCAGTTACGGATAGTTACGTTTAATTACGGTTTCTTGCGTAAGTCTGCATCCGTGGAGTCCCTCTGCGAAATTTTGAACATTTCAAAAGTTTCACAGGCTTGGCGCTGTCATTTTGCGTTTCTTTACGGATTATTTACGGAGAGTTACGCCTACATACGACCCTGCGGATACCTGCGTCCACTTATCCGTATCTATCCACGGCGGACGTAACCCATCGTAAGGCACTGTGTGACTGGGGCATTACGTAGACACACGAACGCGCTCCCACACAACACACATACATAGGGCCTACGTAGCCCACGAACACCAAACCCCTCAGATACTCATGCAGGCACAAAACTGCGCCCACAAACACGCACCATCACATACCCTTTGATATACACATACGCCACTATATACCACATACACACGTACGCATACAGGCACACGTATACACACAGACAAACAAACCACTACCACTATACAACCACCACATGTGCACAGTTTCTACATATTATTGTATTATTATACTCCAAACGCACACACACACACACACACACACACAACTATACGGAAACTCATACACAAGTCACTTATTGTACGCACCTACAAATCATACACAGCACATACCATGCAGCTCACAACAAACACACAAACACAGACACACATACGCATAACTTACCAGTCATAACCATCCCACCAAAGTTTAAACACCGGAGCAACCACCCCAAACCCGGGGCGACAATCTTTGACGGGGCGACAATCCTTGTCGCAACAATTTTTTTGCCATCATAGATTGTCGCCATCAAGGTCAAAAATTGGGAACTGCACAAGCGTCACGGATTGCCGCCAGACGACAATCCATGACGGGGGCGACAATCTGTGACGCCAACTCCGTCAAGGATTGTCGCCCCGAGCCGGGGGCGACAATCCTTGTCGCAACAAACGTGCCTCTCTGTTAAGCACCACCACGTCCCAGCAGTATTAGGACTAGTTCTCAACTTTGCCGTAACACCCAGCAAATTACCTATCTCGTAACTGATCACGGCCGAAGAATCAGCAATCAGACAATGGAATATAAGAACACGCAGAGGCAGAACAAATGCGTCACGACATAAGCCGTTTGCTTAGCAGAACCGAACTGCCCAAACCCAACATCTCGTAGAGAGGACAAGCCTAGGAAAGACTGGCCAAAGACAAAGACATCGTCATCTTTCTTTGCGGACAAGGGGAAATTTGTGATGGTTCTGCACAGTAAGGATTACGAGGATAAGTGCAACGAACTAATAAAGGATCAAAAAACGTACAAGAAAATCGGATACTATCCCACCAACGCTTACAGGAAAGCAGTGGTGTCTGTGGTGAACAACCTACACAAACACGGAGGAATATCGGACGAACTAAAGTGTTTCCTCACACCACCTACGGAACCTGTTGTACCAGCCTTCTACGGTCTACCTTGAGTAAACAAACCAGAGCCCATCCCGGTACGATTAATCGTGAGTAGCATAGACTCTGTCACCTAAGATCTTGCTAAGCATGTTGCTCGGCTTCTCAGTCCTTCGGTGGGGCACTCTCCGTGTCATGTCAATACACAGGATTTTGCTGACAAGATCACAGACCTCAAGTTTGAGAAAGAAGAGATAGTTGTGTCCTATTATGTCACTGCTCTTTTTACGGTAACAGTGTGTTGAAACACAACTTACTTTTCCTTTGAAGACCAGCACTACATTAAAAAAAATAAAAAAAGGGGAAAAATGCTGTGCTATGGATCCATCCATACTTCCCATAGTTGCAAATCTACATTTGAAAGATTTTGAAACGCCAGCACTGTCATATTGCACTGCTGATTCCGTACCAAAAGTCTGGCTAAGATGCGTTGATGACACATTTGTTATCTTGAAAGAAGGTAAAGAACAAAATTTTCTCAGCCACAACAGCTCTGTAGACTCAAGCATCTCTTTCACAACGGAGATTTGCAAAGACAGAAAACCTGCCTTACTTTCTGAACGTAGAAGTGCATGTTCTCAACGACGCGACGGTACCCTGAAAACTTCAGGCTGTCAGAAACCAACACACCCTAATCAATACTTACATTTCGAGTCTCACAAATTGTTAGTAATCAGACCTCTTTTTTTTTCCACAGAACGGAAAGCGTTATTTGTGACCCGATCGAAGTTAGAGAAAGTTGATATCAACCCTGGCAAAATGCGGGTATCCAGACTGGTAAATCCCCAAAGCTGAATGCCCTAAACAAGACCGGTACAAGAGCAAACAAGGGAACGGTCCATCCAACAACCGGAACAGGAGATCACCATCACCATAGCTTATATATCCGACCTCTCAGAGAAGATTAAGAGGATATTGGCTCAACACGGTGTCTCAACAACATTTAGATCCCACAATAGACTAGGACAGAAACTGGTCCACATCAAAGACAGAACACCAAAGGACAAACAGAGGAACATAGTATATGGTATCAGATGCTAACAAGAAAACTGTGAGGAATTCCACACTGGAGAAACACAGCAGTCCCTGAAAGCCCGTATGAGCCAACAAAGACGACCGAGCAACGTTGGCAGCGTCCCGGAATCAGGTGTATACTCACACCTTATAGAGACCAACTATTCATTCAACAACAAGGACGTGGTAGTGCTTGATAGTGAGACACGTTGGGTCGAACGAGGCTTTAAAGAATCGATTTGGGACGAGTGGAGGAACTCAGCCTCAACAGGAAGGGGGCCCCAGTTTCAACCTTTCAAATGCCTGGGACCGGGCGATTCGAAAGATTTCGAGCCGTCTTTCATCACTGAAAGCGCATCAGTGCGTGAAATTCCTGTGCGACTTTACACATTACATGTATATTGGGGATCATTCTTCCACTGGGAGGACGCCCGAAGAAGCACATTGGTAATCGGCGAAACGTCACACTACGCAAGTTTTCATCCAGTTTTTTTTATTAGTATAAGAATTTTGGTGATTACGCTTCGACTGGATGTATTATATCTACATCAGTAGAAATTTATTTTGAAGTGTACTTTTTACTAGCTTTTTCATATCGATTCAACATTGAAAGATATATACTGTAAAAAGATTCTAAAAGCAAATATATGGTGTTCACCAGCCTTATCATACGTTGTTACGCAATCATATTGAGTATCTCTATCGTTAGGACTCTAAAGGGCTTTTTACACTTGTAAATTTTTGCTTAGCCCCGGACCAACGGTGGGGCTAAGGGGGGGGGGGGGGGGGCCTTATCCCCACCGTTGGTACGGGAATATCCTTAGCCCACTTTTTGTTTACACTCGTTTTTGCCAAAGTGGGCTAGCCCCACCGATAGTACGGTACTATCTGGCCCTGCAAAATAGCAGGGGTTAGCACCGCAATTGCGGTGCCAAGCAAGTGAGTGTAAACAGAACGAAAAAATAATCCTGGGCTAAGCGACGGAGACGAAGTCCGACCCTCACTGACCAATCAGAAACGAGGTAATCAAGTGCTGCCGGTGCGTGCGTGTACGTGTACAGTACACAGCGTAATTATGAATATTCATGTGGTTTGGAAAGTCCGGGGCTAAGAAATACGAGTGTAAAAAGGTCAGTTTTCTCCTTAGCCCCGGACAAGAGATAGTACGGGACTAATTGGCGAGTGTAAAAAGCTGAAAAAATTGGTACGGGACTAACGAGAGTCCTGGGTCAGAGAAAGTCCGGGGTTAAGAAACGCAAGTGTAAAAAGCCCTTAAAAGGGCTACGATAAATGTGCCCTGCAAAATGAATGAATAAATGAATACACATATGAATCATTGATCTGTTTGTGTCTTCGTGTGTCAGCATTACCATTGATATTAAAATGTCACGTATTTTACATTTATATATATATATACCGTATGTCCCCCAAAAAAATTACAACGGGACCCTCCGCAATGATATCTTCAAAAATAGTAAATCAATCTAAATACAAATTCAGGGTATGAAAATATAACTCATTACCAACAGCTTTAAAAAAACACCATTCGATTTGTTTCAGTGGTCAAAGAGAAATGAAGAATTTTGTAGAGGATGTCAGGAATCTCTTCCCTCCAAGTTCTGTCTATTGTATTCACACACAAGAGCATCGAAGTGCTAAACTTGGAAGAATCAGACTCATGACATGCTGTACAACATTCCACATTTCTCTGTGACCGCTAAACGGAATTGAATGGGGTTTTCTGCAAAATAGAGCTAAGATGTTGTATCTTAAGACCCTGAAGTAGCATTTATACAGTTTAATCATATTGGGTGTTATCAATGCGAAAATCTGATGGTAATTTTTTTTTGACATACTGTATGGTAGGAGTGTCCACAAGGATTGCCCAGCATTCGAGCGATGCAATGCAGATCGTATGACGTGGTTGGGACAAGTTTTCCATATGTACCAGTATACATTGAAGGTAAATATAACAAAGTTTATTTCATCTCATTTCTAAGCTATGGTCATGGTAAAGAGAGAGATGCATATTATGAGGTTTCTCTATAACAGTGTGAACTTTGTCATCACAAATGTAGGTTTTGCACAGAATCCACCAAATGTCAATATCTTAATGTGCCAGATTATGACATCTTAGGTTAGCTGTCATAAGAG
Source organism: Diadema antillarum (assembly GCF_040938485.1). NCBI lineage: Eukaryota > Metazoa > Echinodermata > Echinoidea > Diadematoida > Diadematidae > Diadema > Diadema antillarum. Next base: position 789,946 of record NW_027272075.1, on the reverse strand, counting down.
AGATCCGGATTTACATGCATTTACGAGAATGAAACCGCCGAACGTATTATCAAGTCATACATGTGTATCTTGAAAATAGGTATGTAATATGGATTCTTACGTCTGTCTCTGGACTTTGTTCCATTTTCGGACGCATACTCACGAATCTGACATTAAAATACTGATCCTTACGTAACGAGATCCATACTCTTTCCAGTTTTCAAAAGATAAATAAGCAAAAACAGAGAAACTCATCGATATAACTGACATTTACGGCTTTCTCCCTTCTATGTTTGACAGCTAGACCCTGCGAGTTGTTCTGTAAGAAACATGGATTGGTGGCAGAGAACCTTGCCCCCAGAGTTCTGGATGGCACTCCATGCTATCGTTCTTCGAGGGATATCTGCATCGATGGTTTTTGCCAGGTTGGTCGTAAATGATCATGCTTGTTTATTGTCGAGCCACCGGAGGTGCGGGGAAACTAAAGGGATCGCCTGTGGCGTCTGTCCGTCCGTCGTCCGTCCGTAACGCTACAAAAACTTGAATAACTCTCTACTTAGGACTTCTATTTCAATCAAACTTGGAGGTAAGAGTGGTTATACAAAGTTACACATTTTGCCAAAAATGAAGGTCACCTCAAAGTCAAAGGTTGCAGGCAAGGGTCAATGAACTTTAGGGCACAATGTTAAGTTTTTACAGCACGTTTCGATTATGGCTCATAACTTTTGATCCCTATTAGTCTGAGAGCTGGCTGCTGGTCAATTTACCCCATCAAGCCCAAAAGGTTTGACCCCTCAGAGTTGCTGGGGCCACCCTCCTCATTTAAAAAATGCCCGTCAGCCTGGTCCCTGAGGGCGGGTTCGGCCCCCAGGGACCCCCCGAAAAGGCCCTCCGGCGGGTGTAATTTACCCCATGGAGCCCATGGACCAAACTTGGCCTATATGAATGTCCTATGGGTGTACATAATCAAAATATAAAAACTGACAAAATATCTGGTCGGGAAAGGGGTTGCCAGACCGCTTGTTTGCAGGCATAAAACCTTGTTTTTGGTCAAGGAGTCTGCGCCAAGACTACACTGTCCCATAGGCCCTGTACTGTAGCGTCTCCCAACAGGCTGACGGATAGTGCCAGTTAGTGCATGTAGTAGTCTTGGCGCAGACTCCTTTACGCGCAACAAGGGTTATTGCCTGCAAACTACCCGTTATACCCTGGGACCCAGGGTAGTTTGCATGCATAAATTGACCACACACACACCCACCCCCCCCCCACACACATACACGCACACACACATACACACACAATTATGTTTACACATGACTCTATGTACAACTGTATATACCATAACACTAAACATGTTACAATTAATAGGTTTCTCATTATGCAGCCATAATACCTTGCACATAATAAATGTCAAACCTATAAGATGTTCATACCTTTTGAATGTTTTACATGGATACTATCAATACACCTTTAAGGAACACTGAAGAAATTTGAAATTTGTGTGAAGTTGTATTAGGTTTTATTGGCCACACAGCCTACTCTTTCTGTATGATGTATTCACCTTATGAGACTCAAATAGAGCTTTTCAGAAAATGCTGAAAAACCTTTGTTGTGAGTAAACTTCAGTTTAAGACCAACCACAACAGCGCTAAAGGCCAGTTGTATAACACATTTAAGTAAACATTTTCATCAACCGTGCATTAAACATAACTTTAATAAAGTTTATGTCACCAAGTGGGATGTAGCTTAGATTACTTCTTTTTCTCCTGCTTGATATCCTCTTTTAGATACAAATAACAAGTCTCAATCCAAATATAAGATTCCTTTGAAAACCTCAAACTAATAACTTTTTGTGTTTTTGGCTGATAAAAACCACCCTTTGATGTATAAAATAGGCAAAGATTACAGCATCCATGCCAACATTTCCTTTATTTGACTCTAATAAATTCCAAATCAGAATAAACTGCATAACATAAGGAAGGAGCTTAATGGTCTTGGAAATGATATTGATCAATTTTCATACTCAGTAGTGCATGTCACCTCATAGTTTTGGACAAATATCTGCATATCTATAATACTAATGAACATGTAATTATCGTGTTCTATATACATGTATTTCTTCCTTGGAACCTCAAATAACAAGCTTCACAATAGAATGCTAACTTTCTGTAATGGAAATAAACAGGCCAAGAGCATTTACTTTGATCTTGTGTTCTCTTCATCTCTTCTGCGCTTTTTTTTTTTTTTTTGGTCATCTTCTTATTTCTGGAGATATATTTTATTTATAATAGTTCCCAGCCCCACACAAATGGTGTCACATACTGCAAACACTGCCAATGACCGTGACCAGTACACACCAAGTTGAAACATAATAGCTCTCTTTTTATATAGCATATAGGCTGAAAGTATTAACTTGGTCTTGTGGTCTCTTTATATCAGCAGTTTTATCAACTCCTTATTTCTGGAGATACACTGTACTTCATCTTCAGTTCCCCAGCCCCACACAAACAAAACTCAACCTACGGTGTCACACATGCACTGCAAAGAGCGCATCAAAGTATATGATTGCCGTTAACCCGGGACATATACACACAACGTGAAACATAAAATTACCAGCTAAATGAAATGTTAGCTTAATTTCTTTTCTTTAACAATAGCATGCACGTTGAGAGCATTTACATGTTGTGTTCTCTTTTATATTAGAATTTTTGTCAACTCCTCATTGAGATACTTTGTCTACCCCCCTCCCCCCCCCCCCCCCCCCAAAAAAAGATAATACTTCCAGGGTGTCACATACCATATACAGTTACAATGCAGGTCCTAGTTCATATTTATGATTTAGTTGCCATTCAAAACCATGGCAATTACACATCAAACCATGCATCACACTCTATGGAAGACTAAAGCTTACATAAATTACGTATAATGTAGGCCTATGATAAGCATTGCACATGTTTCAGTTGCAGTCTTATGATTCCTGAACTGACCAGTATTTGGCATGAATTTATTTCATATAATATAAAACATAATTTCACATTTTAGTCTATCATACAGTATAATGCATGATTTGAGAAACTGAAGTCTACTCACAACAAAGGGTTTATTTCAGCATTTTCCAAATATATATATATATATATATATATGTATATATATATTTGTCTGATATGGTGGATACATAATAAAGGGTAAGCAGGTTGTGTGGCCAGTAAAACAGAATACAATTTCACAAAAATTTCAAAATCTCTTCAGTGTTCCTGCTTGAAGGTTCACTGATAGTATCGATGTAAAACATTCAAAAGTTATGAACATAATAATTATAGGTATGTGCAAGGTATCATGGCTGTATGGAGAAACCACTGGTCATGTTTTGTGTTACGGTATTCTTAGTATACATAGAGTCATGTGTGAATGTGTGTGTGTGTGTGTGTGTGTGTGCGTGTGTGTGTGGGTGTGTATGTGGGTGTGGGTGTGTGTGTGGTCAATTTGTGCATGCAAACTACCCTGGGTCCCAGGGTATAACGGGTAGTTTGCAGGCACAAACCCTTGTTGGGCGTAAAGGAGTCTGCGCCAAGACTACTACATGCACTAACTGGCACTGTCCGTCAGCCTGTTGGGAGACGCTACAGTACAGGGCCTATGGGACAGTGTAGTCTTGGCGCAGACTCCTTGACCAAAAACAAGGTTTTATGCCTGCAAACAAGCGGTCTGGCAACCCCTTTCCCGACCAGATATTTTGTCAGTTTTTATATTTTGATTATGTACACCCATAGGACATTCATATAGGCCAAGTTTGGTCCATGGGCTCCATGGGGTAAATTACACCCGCCGGAGGGCCTTTTCGGGGGGTCCCTGGGGGCCGAACCCGCCCTCAGGGACCAGGCTGACGGGCATTTTTTAAATGAGGAGGGTGGCCCCAGCAACTCTGAGGGGTCAAACCTTATGGGCTTGATGGGGTAAATTGACCAGCAGCCAGCTCTCAGACTATATGTACGTTTGTGCCCAAACCTAGACGGTAGATTTCCATTGCGGATTTGAAGGTCACCACAAGGTCAAAGGTCACAGACAGGGGTCAACGAACTTTAAGGGCCCAATGATAAGTTTTTTACGGCGCGTTTCGATTATGGTTCATAACTTTTGATGTATAGGTCCGTTTGTATCCAAACTTGGATGGTAGATGTCCCTTGGGAGTTGAAGGTCACCACAAGGTCAAAGGTCACAGACATGTAATGAGACTAGTTATAAGACTAGTACTCCATATCATGTCCATATGTCCAGCATCAATAAGCCAGGCTCTGGTCACATACCCATTAATGTAAAGTCCCTTCAAGGACTCTGCTCACTTGCCACGTTGGCTATTTTCCAAAAGTGGTCTCACTTGCAATAAAGTCATCATCACATACAGTCAAGCTGGAAGTCTCTCTCTCTCCAATGTTATATGTAGTCAAGTAGCACTACTAAGAACGTAACATGGTGTCGGGAGTGAAAAGCTGTAGTCATGGATGGTATGAAGATACCAGACGCCTTGTCCCTGCAAGGAAATGTGGCAGAGAATTGGAAGAGGTGGAAGCAGAGGTTTGAGTTGTACCAAACAGCGAGTGGCTTGGACAAGAAAGAGCAAAAAGTACAAACATGTACTTTCCTCCACATCATTGGAGAAGATGCACTGGAAATTTTCAACACCTTCAGTTTTGAAACGGAGAGTGAGGGATTCAGTCAGACCAAGCCTTGCCAAGATCATTCAGAAATTTTCTGAGTACTTTGAGCCACAACCTAACGTCACATACGAGAGACACGTGTTTAACACGAGATTCCAACTGGAGGGTGAGACTATCGATCAATTTGTCACCGATCTCAAGACTAATGCAAGTCTTGTGCATTCGAAAATCTGCATGACAGTCTCATCAAAGATCGTATTGTCGTCGGGATTAGAGATGATGGCACGAGAGCACGATTGCTGCGTGAGAAGGATCTCACACTTCAAAACGCTGTAGACATTTGCCGAGCAGCCGAAGTTAGCAAGTCGCAGGTGACAAAACTTGCCACCGGGGCTGTGGGCAATTTGGAGAAAGATGTCCAGCAAGTTGCAAAGAGAAACACCGGCAAGACTTCCGACATAAACCCAAGCAAAGTCAATGTGGTCGCTGTGGATATGTTCATACAGGAAAAGCGTGCCCAGCGATGACAAAAAAGTGTAACAAATGCAACAAAATGGGACACTTTGCGAAATGTGCAAGAGCAACGGTAAAAACAAGCGCGTGCACGAAATCGGAATGTCAGAATCAGATGACAGTCCAAGCAAATACCCTGTGAAGGATAACGCCGAAATACCCTATAGAGGATAAAACGGGAGGACCGAGCTAGCTCGCCGAATCTGGCTCAGTGCCAAGCGAATCGCCCTCACGTGTAAAGTCTATGGCAACCGACAAAACCGCTTCGACTTGTCTGCGTTTAAACACAAACGGTATTTTTTGCTTGCCGCGGATTGTGCTCATTATCCCTCAGAGGGAAGATTATTAGTCTTTTCTTTCATAGACACTTTTGCAGGGTAATCCAGGGCGAGCTAAATTCACACGTTCTCTGTCATAGCACGAAATGTTCGAAAATTTTGTCCACTTAGCCTTATTCAATCCAGTCTGCATTTGTCAGGCTATCGCTACTGGAACTGAGAAAAACGCACGCACACCGCTTGCCTCCGTATACGCAGATAGCCCACGTGGAATGGCCGGCAGGTGATCGTATTGCTCTCTGGCTCGCCTTGCTTACCTGGCCGCCGCTTTCGTGGACTAATGCTCGCTGCTGTGAGAAGGAACCTAACTCATCCCACATTGATATATTGTACATGAAATCAATACTGTAAATTTTGGAAATACATTGTGTAGGATGGCATCGATGCTTACCTCTTTATAGTATGATCTCCCGGGGACATTAGAAGATGTGTCAACGCAGGTAATAAGAAAAATCAAAATGTGCATTGATCACGTCCCTGCGTCGATCTTGGGAAAGTGCTGTGACATTGAAAAGATTTATTACCCTGGCCGTTCTTGCAGTCTCGATCGGCAGTGTCTGTTGTAGAAAATCACTGCGAAACACATTGTACAAGTCGTACCACGCAGGTTTCTTGGGAGGGGGTGGGGAGTGATGTTGCTTTTCTGTTTGTATCTTAATTTGTAAGTCGGGTTTCCTCGGTACCAGTCAGCTGCCAGTGAGATCATGGATGATTAGCACGGTACAGTTTGTCCCTGTGCACCAATCAGGCATAGTTATATTCTCTTTCCACCTCCCTGAATTATGGAATATACACAGCCATGACTGCATGGACGGCACTTTTTGAAGACCAAGGAGGCATTTTGTGTTATATCTACTTGGGACTGTGGGAGAATTATAACTGAAAATTGTTCCAACTTCCATTTGAGAGAGGAACTGTGTATTTTTTTTTGTGTGTGTTATCATCCTGAAACGACTATGTGAACTTAGTGTAGTTTAGATTAGTTTCGATTTGTGCACATTGTCAAAACCCTCTTATCGCGATGTGCGAGGACTGTGCGTGGTATCTCGCCGGCTGCAAATATCTTTTTTCGTTCATGGAAACGCCATGGGACATGAATTATTCATAAGTTGAGCTGAAATTTTGAAATGCGCAAGCGCGTGGACTTCGGTAAAATCCTATAGCTTGGCCAATTTGTACACGAATGAATGGACTCACACACTGTACATACATGATCACGTGTGATCACTGCGTGCGTACGTACGTGCTCGATATTCCGTTTACATTCGATTCGCAATTCATGAGCGCCCTACGCAACCCCGCTGGTAATATGCGGTAGGAGTTGGAGAGCTAGAGGAAAGCATCGTGATTGTCAGCCAGGGCTGTTGCCCCAGCCGGCGGCGTGGCGAGCATGGTTCAATTCGAAGAAAATGCAGTCGATTGTGGAGAGCTCGCGTGAAATGTACAACTTTCCAAGCTACAACCTCTACAGCCATATGGGCTTGGAATTGATGCCACATTACCACTATTTGTACATGCATAAATGACCAAATAAGAGCTCTTCTCAATCTGATATCTTTTGCACGCCCTTTTTGTCGATCGGGTACTATAGTATTCCTAAATACACCACTACCACAGCAGGCCTACTTCGTATTTAGCTATGTGAAGCGGACATGTATTCACTATCGACTTCTTAGTGCTGCCAGTGACTCGAGCATCGCGAGTGCACGTTTAAAATACAACATTAAGATCATTACCAATCCACATGTAAACCAACAGTAGATCGAACTTCAGTTAGAGTTTGGTTCTGCGTTTTCAAACTGATAAGTCAATTAGACGTACGTGATATGTGAGCGTGATTGTATCCAATTGTATCCAATGTACAGAGTGCTACTAGGTGTTTCAAAAAACATTTCCCACTTTTGATCATTAATAGTTCAAAAACTATTCATCCGACAAAACTGTCATTGATATGAGCAATAGCTGAATAGTGTACAATTTGGTTGAAGGTAATTTGCACGTGAAAGCATAAATCAGTTTCATTAAATCTAAGATTGATTTTGAAGTAAGGTTTCAGATTTTGGTCAAATTTTAACCCTCTGTACAAAAATTGAACTTTGCACAGGAACCAATGATGTGTATGTGAGTGTGTGCTGACAATGGCCCTGAACAATGGACATGCCTGAACCACCTGTTGACTAGGCGTCAGTCTCGCGCTCCCTGGCCCATGAATGCTTAATCAATAATTCATGTGGATTGCCCTGGGCACTGCTAGTCTGAATTCATGCACGGGTAAAGTGCTTGCAAACACCACATATCGTTCCAGCTGGCAATCGTTTTCAAATTTTGCTTCACATGTCACTAAATTTTGGACATAAATAAGAATAAATTATCTAAAGTTCCTCATTTTGATACAACTGTCTACTGATTAAATAGTCTGACAAATTTTTCGCTTTTTCGATAAGAAGAGATCATTTTTGGTAAAGAGTTCAGCAGCACAAAGTTATCATTGGGGCGATTTGTTTCACAGTAGATTAATTTAAGGCTCCATATACACAAGTGTATACTCTTTGCTTCCTGTCACCATGTTTACGACACTGAACAGAAGGTATTCATTGCAATTTCGTTTTTCAGAAGTAGGGAGAGCACTGTCACGACTCAGCGACAGTATCGGCAGGCGTTTGACTTTACACAGATACTGCCAGAGGCTGAATAAAGACTAGTTGTGATAGTGGAATTTCTCATGAATAAATAATGAAGCATTCAAACCGTGGCTATTGTTCAGGACCATTGTCAGGGTGTTAACCACACACTCACATAAACACCCATAGACCCCTGTGCAAAGTGAAATTTTGTACAGAGGGTTGAAAATAGAGCAAAATCTGGAACCTAACTGTGAAATTAATCATGGATTTCATGAAACTGATTTATGCTTTCATATTTAAACCACCTTCAACCAAATTGTACACTATTCAGCTATCACTCATATCAATGACAATGCTATCTGATATATAGTTTTTTAATTATTAAGAATCAAAAGTGGGAAATGTTTTTTGAAACACCTAGTATGTGTGTGCAATGTGATGTTCGTTGCATGTTGGAGCTATAGCTATCGCAATTGCAAGCAAGCGACAGTTCAATTTCCCGCATGCAGTTGTTCACTGATCGGACGAACCTCGTGAGTGCAGTGACATGTTTACGCACGAACGTGTATGTACATATACATGCACAACACACACACACACACGCACACATACACTGGTACTAGTAGCTAGCTCGCTGCATCGGGCGTGCGCTGCATGCACACGCGATCCACACAACGATAATAAAACGCATAATAATAAATACGTTCCATGTGCAGTAGACCTGTGCGAGTCGAGTCCGTTCATTGTGTACAAGCTGGCCAAGCTATACAGTTCACGGGCTTGCGCATTTCAGTCTTTCAGCTCAACTTATGAATAATGCATGTCCCATAGCGTTTCCATATACGGAAAAAATATTCGCGTCCGCTCCCCGGCTGGTATGTGACGCTGTGACATGTCGCTGTGACATGCCTGCATGTGGGGGTATACAAACGGCGCGGACTGTGCGCATGATGGGTGCACAAGGCCACCCAGATCATGGTCAGCGTGCAGCGCTCGCACGAGCCTGCAAAATCCGCATAATTTTGAGTCATAAATCGAAACGACCGGCAACGAGAATAGCGATAACGATCGCAACGCTTCGTTGAGCCGCTGAATATCCCTGAGAGGGTAATTCAGGTTTATCCCTGACAGGGTACTTGCTTGGACTGGATGATGACATGTTTGTGGACATGGTGGAACACAGTTAGCATGAAACCAAAGCGAAAAAGCAAGACTGGATGGTGAAGTTATCCATTGCTGGTAACATAGTGGAGATGAAAATGGACACAGGCTCACAGTGCAATGTACTACCACTATCTGTGTGCAAAAAGTTAAGTGCCCAACTGAAGCGTTCTAAATGCAAACTAGTGACCTACTCCGGGGAAAGGCTCAGCCCTGCAGGTAAATTAACTTGATTGTCACAACCCACTCTCTGATGACAAAACAGACACATACAAACATACAAGTGTGATTTCAATTATTTTGTTCCTGATACGGGATACATGATTTCTGCCAAGTATGTAGAACGTTTGACATGAGGTACTCTGTGAACATAGAGGTAAATTGTACCCACTAGAATTTCAGGTGCTCGACCAGAATGTCGCACCAGTACTGGGTCTGGAAGCATGTGAACACCTGAAACTGATAAAGCGGATTGAAACATTGGAAAGTCACGTGCAGCCAGAGGTGCTGCACAAGTTTGATGTTTTCGACGGGCTGGGATGTCTGGAAGGGGAACACCACATCCATCTAAAACCAGACACCCAGCCAGTAGTACATCCACCAAGGAAAGTGCCTGTGGCACTCCGTGAAAAAGTGAAACTGGAGTTGAAACGCATGGAAAATCTAGGAGTGATGGTGAGGCAAGAGGAGCCAACACAATGGGTGAACAGCATCAATATGGTGGTGGTCGCGAAAAAGTCAGGCAAAGTGCGTATATGCCTGGACCCGAAGCAGCTAAATGACGCAATCAAAAGAGAGCACTACCCTATGAAAACAGTGGAAGAGGTAGTGTCCAGAATGCCCAACGCAAAAGTGTTCAGTACCCTCGATGCCAACTGTGGATATTGGCAGCTGAAACTGAACCTAAAGAGCTCCAAACTATGCACTTTCAACACGCCTTATGGTCGTTACAGGTACACAAGAATGCCATTTGACATTAATGCCGCACCAGAAATTTTTCAACGTAAGATGAATGAGTTGTTCGAAGGATTAGATGGCGTAGAAGTCATCATGGATGACATCCTAATCTGGGGAGCCAGTGAGGAGGAGCATGACCAACGTCCGGAACGGGTCCTACAGCGCGTTCAGGAGAGAAATCTGAAGCTGAATCCGTCGAAATGTCTGTTTAAGGTGATGGAAGTGACATATAACGGGCATGTGTTGACGCCGGATGGTGTGAGGTTAGATCCAAAGAAAGTGGAATCGGTAAAACTCATGGAGACGCCGACCAACAAGACCGAACTGCAGCGATTTCTCGGCACAGTGAACTATTTGGGAAAATTCCTTCTCAATCTAGCGAATGAAATTGCCCCTCTACGCACGCTCCTTGAAAAAGAGGTGTTGTGGCACTGGGAGTCGCCACAAGTGACAGCATTTGAGCGTTTGAAAAAACTAGTAACAGCCGGTGGTGGTAAGCGCAGATGCATCAAAAGACGGTGTAGGAGCAGTCGTCCTTCAAAACGGTAAGCCTGTTGCATATGCCTCAAAAGCGCCAACGGCAGCTCAGCAAAGGTACGCACAAATTGAGAAAGAGCTATATGCCACGACATTTGCATGCGAGCGCTTTCATCAGTACCTGTTTGGTCAGACATTTAGAGTAGAAACAGACCATAAGCCACTAGAATCGATAGTGAAGAAGCCGCCAGCAGAAACACCGCCACGCTTGCAGCACATGTTGCTCAAACTACAGAAATACAGTACAGTATGATCGTAGAGTACAAAAGAGGCAAAGATCTTGTCAAAAAAGGCACACTCAGTCGCAGTTACCTGCCAGTGACAGAAGAAGATTGCAGTGATGAAAGTCCCACGAGAAATTGCTACATATTGGGACTACCGCGATATGCTGACAGTAGAAGATGGTTTAATTTTCAAAGCTGACAAAGTACTCATCCCTACAAGCCTCAGACCAATGATGCTTGACAAAATTCATGAAAGCCACCAGGGCATAGAAAAATCAAAGAGATTGGCTAGAGACATCATGTTTTGGCCAGGAATGTCTAAACAAATTGAAGACAATACCCTCAGTCAAATGGTCGCGCAGAGAAAGCAGTGCAGAGCATGAAAAACCTGCTAAAGAACCAGAAGACACCACCGTGGATGAAGAAATGGCAAATGACAACACTGGGCCGAGGAGCGAGGACGTTCCAAAGCAAAGCGTAGAACATCCGGTGGTCATCAAAACAAGATCAGGTCGCGTTAGCAAAGCACCTGAGTATTTTGTAGCGATACCGTGACTGAGATAATATATGAGATGTTAACCTGTTGAATGATTTGGACTGATACGACAACGATTTTGGATTTTGGATTTGTGATTGGACTGATTATTGAGTTGAATGATTTGGACTGAAACGACAACGATTTTGGATTTTGGATTTGTGATTGGACTGATTAATGAATAATTAGAGTTCAAGATTCGCGAACACAATGAACTCTGTGAAACGAAAAGTTACGATGGACTCAGTTTTTGGACTCAGATAATATTGCTACCTGATTGTGATGTGTTTTCCTGTCCGTTTTGGATTCATATGCTGTTGAATATGGTCATGATTGTGTTTAATTCAAAGTGATTGTGTTTTATTCAAATTGTGCTGCTTGCAAACATTACAAGACAGGGGTCAACAAACTTTAAAGGCCCAATGTTAAGTTTTTATGACACGTGTCGATTATGGCTCATAACTTTTGATCTCTATGTCCGTTTGTGATCAAACTTGGATGGTAGATGTCCCTTTTGGAGTTGAAGTTCATCACAAAGTCAAATGTCACAGACAGGGGTCAACGAACCATAAGGGTCATCACATCTTGTTGTAGAGTTCACGCATTATTTCCGATTCTGGAAAAAAATCTGTCCAGTATCGAGTCAGTGTCCGATTAGTCGGTTTAGTGTCGGGCAGTTGTCGAAGTGTCGAGTTGGTGTCAGATCACCTCCACCACATGGATCGGAATCGGCAGACAGATATCGGACGGATACCAACGTTTCATTAGCCAAGTCAAAGCCGGATCTTTATCGGATCAGCAAGTAAAAAGGCTCCAGAATACCTTTGTCGGTTCAACCCATTTCACACAGATTTTTTTTTTTCTCAACGGAAGCAAAGATTATTGCTTCAGGCCATCCATTGAAATGTATTAGATGGCAGTCTGATGAACCCGATTTGTGCTAGTCGACCATCAGGTCAGTGTCTGACACGCCGGGCGTGAATCGACGAGGCAAGATCGTGCGACATATGTCTGACACTGACTGGATAGTTGACTAACACAAGTCGCATTCATCAGACTGCGGTCCATTACATTTCGTTGGTTGGCCGGAAGCAAAAAACTTTGCTTCTGAAGAGTGACCAATGAGAAAAAAATCTCTGTTGAATAGGAGTATAATCAGAACCTTAAAATGTTTATATTTTGGGGATCAGAAGAACCTCTGATTGTAAGTGGGAGGAGGGGGGGGGGATACGATACACATTATGTGTATGTAATTGCCGGCGTGTGGGTTGAGTTCACATACTTTCTCTTCTTATCGAAGGGGACTATTCAATTGTTCAAATACTCCCACGACATTTGACCGAGTAAACTCACGGGGTCAAATACCCCATTTTCATATTTTTTATCTTCTTCGCACCTCTATAGAAACAAAGATTCCCCTCCCCCTCTCCGCCACAGATTATTCATTTTTTTGGCATAATGAACTTTTTTTTTCCATTGCCGGGTTAACGAACCCTCGGAATAACGACCCTTATATATGTTCGGATTAATGAACCTTCGGAGACGAACAATCGAAATAACGCCATAGATTATTACATTTTTGGAACAACGAACTCTATTTTATTTTCGGATTAACGAACCTTCGGAGTAACGAACATCATCCCCAAGTGGGCACCACTTAAGGGCCACCAGGTGGACAATGCCCTGGAATGGGCGGGGGATAAAGTGCAGCCAAATTTGCACATTTTCATCCTCTTTTTGAAAAATCATTGTCGGATTTTCACCAAATTTGACAGGTGGTATTGCTAGAGTGTAGAATATTTATTTTTACAAATAGTCACTTCACCTCACTTGGGGGGCCCAGGGGCACAGTGCACGGGGAAGGGTTAGGGTAGCCCCCGGATTACGTAACCTTTATAAATTTTATGTAGAACCATAAGTGATAAGCTATTCAAGTTACTGCCATGAGTAAGTATGTTCTGCATAAGTGACAAGCTATTCAAGTTACTGCCATGAGTAAGTATATAGGTGACTGTTATTGTCAAGTTTGTTCAATACACATCCAGGGATGGGGGGGGGGGGGGAAACTGTGGTGATGGGAACAAATTGGGCCTCATTTCATATTTTCATCTTCAATTGAAAAACATGGTCAAATTGTTTATACAGATATCAAACATATTTATAAAAAGTGGGCACCATACCCCAGGGAACACATTGCATGGTCAAACTTTCTACATACTTGGCAGAAATCATGTATGCCGTATTATGAACAAAATATTTGAACTCACACTTGTATGTTTGTATGTGTCTGTTTTGTCATCAGAAAGTGGGTTGCGACAATCAAGTTAATTCCCCAGCAGTGGAGGACAGATGTGGGGTGTGTCACGGTGATGGATCCACCTGTCAGACGATCAAGAATAGCTTCACTATCCGATCAGGTCGAGGTAACTTACTGTTTCCGAGTACACCGCCACACAAAATTTCGATTTAAAGTTCCTTGCAAGGCTTTCCACAAAGGTGATGGGTAGCCTTTCCGGTTGCAGCTCGTTTTTCTGAGTGTGTAATTCCGGGAATAAAAGTAAGGTTTGTTATTCCGAAATATTAATGTTCATAGTTCCATCGGTTCATTATTTCGAAAGTGAATAAGGTTTCGGTAGTCCGAAAATGAAATAAGGTTCGTTATTCTGAAAGTGAAATTACTTTTTGTAGTGATGTATACCGTGGATGATTAAAAAAAAAACACGGTAGGATACTATGAAATTGGGTATGGTGTTATGGGGGCATGATACGCGTGCATGTTTTCTGACAAAGCGCTTGTTGCATCATGAAGTGGCGTGATCAAGAATCTTGGATTTGATTTCATCTGAGTAATCTATGCCTGAGCAAATGGATTTTAATAGATAAAGATTACAATGTAGTAGTGTGAATAATTACAATGAATATGATATACTATGAATAGGAAAAAATATTGATCTTAGTAATGTTAATGATGGTCAATGGTAACAATAATAATGGAAGTGATTATACTTCTTTGAATATTTGTCATTATTACGCAGCTAATATCGTTAATCTTTATTGTTTGCATGTCATTATGATAATCACTATGAAAATTTGGAGAGGTAGTGCACTTCAATAAGTTTTTATGAACAGTGTGTGTGTGCGTGTATATATGCGTGTGTGTGTTTAGGTAACTGATAGAATCCTTGCAAATATTGTTTGGATGCCCATCTCATTATTCAATAAAAATATATATTGCACACTTTCTCTCAAGTTGAATTTGAACTTGAAAATACTCTGATTAACAAACTTTATTTCATGTTCGAATTGAAACGAACCCCTATAACGTACATGTAAGCGAAATTTGTGTGTTTCCGTATCACGAACCTTCGGAATAAAAAACCTTATAACATTTCCTGATTGAAGAACCTTCTCAATAACGAACATCACCCGCCTTTCTTTCATTGACTCATCAATTTCCTTAACAAAATATATAAATGAATACAAAATTAAGTTGAAAAAAAGACTAACATATAAGTTGCAATATCCCAGCTTGAAGTAAAGGATTAGGGAGAAGAATGTAAAGTTTCATGTAATGCATATTACGTCTTTTTCAATTAGACATTGTTTTAAGTTAGATATTCAAACTACATTACCAAGCTAGTAATGGATAAGCGCTCGAAAATATGACGCCGACACTCTTAGAAAATATATAGCTCGAAGAAGGTTGTGCTTTTTTCAATATAGCGCATGTAACTTCGGAGTAAGGGGAGAAAAGTTACTAATATCCTTCGCTGCCCTAACGGCAATGAAACATGACAAAACACGGAAACGCACATCCCATGCTTGCACTGTGACACTAAAACCATTGTAAGATTTGCAAATAGTAAAACATGTTCACTTTGTGTGAGGGATGATGTTATAGGACTCACAGTGGCGTGCTCATTTTCTGGCTATGGCAGGCTACGTTGAAGCGATCGTCATTCCCGCCGGCGCGCGCAACATAGTGGTGGAGGAAATTGCCGCTGCCGGCAATTACATCGCCATTCGGGACACTGCAGGTCGCTACTACTTGAATGGTGACTGATAATCGAGTGGAGTGGGGAATACGAGGCAGTGGGCACTACCATCAGCTACCAGCGCGTTGGAGACAAGGAGCGCGTCGAGGCACAAGGACCTATCACAGAGCCATTGCACATCATGGTTAGGAAACCCCTGTTTCCCGGCTCATTCTTTGTCGTTTGTCGGCTTCCTCTCCTCTTGCTCGTCATATATTCCGCTTCTCTTCTCCATTAACCTTCTCTTTCTTCTCTTCTCAAGTGTCCTCTTCCGTTTCACATTAACCTATTCTACTGATTGATGCTACCACTTATGCCAGATATATGGAATGTCTGGCACTCCTGAAGACGGTACAAAAAGAGAACATTTTTTGTTCGTTCCCATTGTCAAACACATCAAACCATTACGTAGTTTAATGAAATTTGATGTCATGTACTGCCATGTACACACATACAGTACGTCATAGAGAGGGATTGTTCGTGAACGTATCGTTGTAAACCATTGTAATATGTGTCATTCTCTGTTGTTTTCGTCCAGCTGTTGTTTCCGAGCACAGAAACCCGGGTGTAGCGTACGAGTATACAGTACCTAAAACTGGCCAACGAGACGACTGAATCACCAGTTCAGCATTTTCTCCTGGGCCTTTGGGGGACTGGTCACCTTGTTTCAGCGTCATGTGGAGTCGGTAAGAGGTGATGGCTACCCTGCTTGTAACTAGGCTTGCATCTCTGCATGTCATCACGTTTTAGCAGGGCCGGCGGCGGGGGGGGGGGGGGGGGGGGTTCTCGGTACTTTTTTTTTTTGGTACCATACAAAGGTGTCACCACTTTGCCCCTCCCCCACACTTTTTTTTTTTAATCCTGGAAGTGCGTAAGTGGCACCAGAAAAGAAATAGATAGAAACCTAGAAAAAATCCTAAAAAACTTTCATCGGTTGGGGATGACAATAAATTTGAATGTTTAAGCTTCTACCATTAATCATAACATTGAATGAGATGAGGCTCTTATCATTGATTTTGAAAGCAACTGGATGAAAAGAAAAAATAAAGGAATCACTTTGGATCAGAAGGATTAATCCAGCTCTCAATGGAGACTCTGGCAATACCCTCTCACCCATCTATGGTCCCAGTGATCAACAAAGACAGGCAACGGCAGCACGACAACACCTCAATGCAAAAAGGCTTGAGAAAGTAGTCAGGAGTAGGACGAAAGCTTGCCCACTACAATTAAAGGTTGGTAGAAGCTTAAACATTTAAACCTAGAAAAGTGTGAGCGTGCGGTATGGCTTTTTGTTTGCTTGTTAGCTCATGAAAACCCGGAAGTGGCACCAGAAGTCTGAAGTTCCCCCCCCCCCCCACTTTTGAAAACGTGGCGCCGGCCATGTTTAGAGTACATGTAGTTTTTGTAGAAACAAAACTCTCTTATCTATAAAAGACATATTGTTGACATGTCATCTTCTACATAATCATATACTCGTGGTTTTTAGTGATTAACAATATAAAATGCTTGATACTGTGACAATGGATATAACTCAGAAAACAATGGTCATGCACATGGTTGCCCGAAGTGGCGGAATTAAAACTTTGTGGCCAAATTTTTGACCTATTCATCTCACTCATCTTATCCTATTACGTTATACACACTGGTATTGGTAATTTTGCATTATTTGTTTTTTTCATAACCACTTTTGTGATAATGTTTTGATGATCGTTTTGCTTTGGAAAACAATCGCTCATGAGCATTGCTTGGAAGTGTGTATCACGTTGCTCTGCTCAGTCCAGAAGTGGCCACCCCCCCCCCCCCAAAAAAAAAAACCCTAACAACCCAACAACAATATTCTACGTATTTGTAACAAACGAATGATATGAGTCGTCTGCTCACAAGATGCGGTAAAAGCAAGATGCAAAAAGGAAAGGTGTGAACAATGAGATACACTCTGAAGGCCTCTTATGCGAGAACATCACTAAGTGCATTTTACTCACGCATGTTTTACTGGTCCAAGGGTCGCAGAGATCTAATGTGGTGTGCATGGAACGTGTAGCTGGGATGGTGGATGATATGTACTGCGAAGATCAAAAGGCAGACGACATACAGCGAACGTGCAACGTGCACCAATGTCCAGCAATGTAAGTCCGCTAATTTCAAAGAAAATGTTCAAAAATCAGGAGTATCAATATGCCACTTTCTTTTTCAGCACTCGATATTTTGACAGATTGAGCGGATAATGTGATATATCCTCTTGGAAATGCATACAGTTTTGCTTAAAAATGAACGACCAGCCTTAAATACTTCATCCTGTCTGTCGTTTTGCTTACGTTGATTTTCAGTGAGTTGGATAAACTATCACTTATACCACAAGTTTATTGTTACAAACATGTATATCATGACTGCGTTGTCATTTTGAATACATAAAGACACCAATTTCAAACTAGACTTAGATATTTGTCAAGACTGACAAATTAGGTGATCCAATCCGTGATTGGAAACGATTTTCCATGTGATTGTTTAGATGTTTATCAAACAACAAAACCTACCCGCACCAGGATTCTAACGCGGCATCTTTAAAAGACGATCATTGTTATTGCACACAATTTCCATAAATCGCAGCTCTAGGTTCCCATATCACCAAAATTTCTAGACGTGATCCCGTAAAAAAACCCCGAAAAAAACAAAACAAGAGTATATAGTGTCAACTATAACATATAAAAGCTGGGAGAAAAATCCCCCAAGATAAGTTGGTTATTGCTAAATGAACAAAATGATGTCAATTTGCATTAAAAAAGACTGCCATAAAGATAGCTTTAAGAATCATTTCTAGTTCACCTGAGCTGAAGGCCCAAGTGAGCTATTGCGATCCGTCTTTGTCCAGCGTCAGTCATCCGTCGTGTAATCTTTTTACACTTTCATATTTTTCTTTAAAAAAAACCCATGACAGATTCCCACCAAACTTGGCAGGTATAGCATCCCTAGGGCGATCGGGATATAGCCGGTGGGGCGATATGGTTCAAATTGGGGCCTAAAGTTTACATTTCTATTTTCTTCTTGAAAATCTCATGGTCAAATGTCACCATACTTGGCAGGTATCATTCCAAGGGGGATAGGGTATCAATGTGTTCAAATGGGCAGCGTACTCCCAAGGGACCCGGCCTTGGAGGGCCCAAATCCCCCAAATTAAGGAATCTTTCAAACCCTTCTCAAGAACCAGAGGTGATAGAGCTAAGTACTTTAAAGTACTTTGCCTTTTAACTAGAGGCTGCAAAAATGCGTGGAAAGTAACTTGCGATACTTTCGGGACCCCGGGTCCCGCTCTTGTTTTTCACATTTATGATGTTGCCAAATTAAAAAGTCATGATTCGACAGAGAATTTATTAAGCTACAAATTCTGAAATCTGGGTGAAAATTGATCAAGGGCAATTGAGATACGCTCATATGAATTATAGATTTAATGACGTCATTTTGAAATGTTGTACTTTTACTTTATACAGGAATGTCATAAACAGAAAATAAATTTTCCAGCCTCCATGACGCGTCATATCACATAAACAACCAATCGGCTTTCAGGAAATGTAGGGAAAAATCAAGAGGGGTGGGTGGTCGTCGTCCATCCTAAAGAGTTTTAAAGAATTTACATACGCATTTTTCGCATATTTGCACTGTATATTGCCATTGTCACTTGCCCGAAAATTCAACTTTCATGGGGCCCCTATGACGTCATATCAAGTTGGGTAGACTTTATTTTTTTTAATGGACATAATCTCCATGATATCATAGACGGAACCCATGCAAAAAATACAATTATTGCTTCACATATGCGCGTGTAGGTGCAAACGACAAGTGCGCGGGTGCATTTTTTTTAATGCAGTAAAATGGTCTATACCAAATTATTCTAAAGCTCATATGAAGCATTGTACAATTATGACTGGCGCATACGCGTACGTAAGTGTGCGTCATTGCATTTTATTTTTATCGTAGGTAATCAGCTTATTTAGTGACTAAAATCCAAGAGTCACGACGACATCGTTTTCAGTTTATTGTCTATTTAAATCCTTGTTGTCTAAAGGCATATCAGCTCTTCTTGATGCCCATGCGGTCACGCGCTTTGCATCCTGTGTCATAAGCAGAGGGCTGTGGTCATGGGAAGTGTTAAGGAAAGAAAAATGACGGTGACAAAACGAGAAACAGACAGTTTAAAAAAAACACATAGACAACCTTCGCTTCTCCCTTTTGATATCTCCCAGCTGGTGGGTAGGTCCTTGGCAACATTGCTCCGTGAGCTGTGGTACGGAAGGGACGAGACAGAGGTCAGTGTTCTGCATTCGGGGTATGATGAACGGAGAACACGGCGTGCTACACGACTCGGATTGCATGCAAGAGGGCCAAGAAAAACCTGCAACAAAATCTGCATGCGAAGACCTTCCTCGATGTGAACTAGCTACTGGCATCTGGTTCGCCGGTGATTGGTCCGAGGTAAAGTTGCGCTTCTTTTCTTAAAATGGGGAGGGACCCTGTTTTCTTGGCGGAAATAATTTGTAACCCATTGATTTCGAAAACTTGGTGGATCATATACAAAAACTAGAGGGGCCCTCTAAGGCGGCAGACCCAGAGTAGTTGCAATACTATATAATGGGGTCAAAACTACAAGGTCACGTAGAATTTGCAAGGGTCAATTGATCATCACCAAAATCTCGGCGTGGGTAATGAAAAAGACATACAGTAGTATATGGTGCTGTGTCCAAATTTCGCCCAAGACTTCAAATTTCGCCCAGTGAGATAGTGCACTGAGAAATGGAAACATACGCACTGCAGTGTGACTGGGACCGAGCAAAAATTTTCCGTGATTGAGGAATGTTCCTCCAGTGAAAAAAAAGTATCAATATTAAAATATAAAATCACCAATTACGGGCCATTTTGTGACGACGGAAAGCGAATTTTCACAAATTCAGAAGGAAGAGTCCCTCAAATAAACGTAAATTTCGAAATTCTTATGAACATTTGAGCAGCGATGTCCGTCGTCTGGGAGTTCTGTTTTCGTATGGTAGCGGAAAATCGCAAAGTGAGAAACGGGAAAATGTTCAGAGTGGTCGTCTCATCATACTATACTATGGGGTCAAAACTACACGGTCACACAGAATTTGCGAGGGTCAACCGATTATCACCAAAATCTAATCTATTTTTTCCTGTCACTATCCAAACATTCCCTGAACATTTGGTGCAAATCTGTTCACCCGTTCTCTTGTTATCTTGTTATCTTGTACACAAACAAACAAACAAACAAAGATACGGGACCCTTATCATACCCCCTGCCGATTTTTATCGGCGTGGGTAAGTATGGAACTTTTAGGATATTGTAAGGAACCGGTTAGCCGTATCCACTCTGTTTCCTTGAAGGCGTTTACTATGGCAGCCAGACTGCAGGAAGGCGTTTATTATGGCAGCCAGACCGCAGCACGTACGGTTGTTGCGGCACAAATTGTTACCCCCGGCTCTGGTCGACAATTTGTGCAGGAGTTGACGGCACAAATTGTCGCCTCTGCACAATTTGTCGCCTGGCAACAAATTGCGCTGCTCGTGTAGTTCCCAATTTTTGACCTCGATGGCGACAATTTGTGCAGGCAAAATAAAACGTAGCTTGTCACATGCGCACAAATTTCAAATCCATGAACGGATAAGATGTTTGTGTGCGCATGCGCTGGCCGTAGTATTCAGTGTATGTAGCTCTCCCAAGGTCCTCTCGACGGAGTCATATTCAGTCATCAATTCGAACAGAAAGGGACTATTGGCAGAACCAAACGTTGCCCGAAGCCTGTTTTCAATACTTCAACTTAATTGGTAAGTCTTCAAATTGAAGAAATTTTTGGATTTTAGATTGATAATTACCCGCGATACTAAATCTGTCATGATCCTGAATGCTACAATGCGAAGCCCCATTACGCTATGCGTATGGGGCTGCTGGTCGCAGTTAATTGCATGATTACTAAGACATGAGAACACTTTGGGGCGAGTAAGTTGACATGAAGGACTTTGGCATCCACGTTGGTGATAACGTCGTCTACCCATCCCCCCAGACTCGCAATTTAGGCGTTATCTTCGATGTCAATATGTCTTTCAATGCCCATAAGATACCAACTTCGCAACCTTAGCTTCATTCGTAGTTATCTGACCAGAAGTGCAACAGAACAGCTTGCCCACGCCCTCATCTCTTCTCGCCTTGACTTTTGTAACTCTCTCCTCCTCGGCCTTTCCCAACGACAGCTCTCCAAACTTCAACGCCTCCAAAACTCTGCAGCTCGACTTGTCACCCTCACTAAGAAATCCTGTCACATAACTCCCGTTCTTCAGTCACTTCACTGGTTACAAGTTGAAAAGCGTATGATCTTCAAAGTTCTCTTGATACTGGTTTACCACACAGTCCATTATTGATGGACTTTCAGCGCTTTATAAGAGGCCACTATTATTGTTATTATTATTAAGTCTCACAGTGTTAGTTATATGAAAGGTACTTTAACCTGAAACACAAACGTAAGACAAGGAAATTCAGGGAAACTTTTGAGGTACCAAAACTTTATATTATCTTCAATTTTGCAATGTGAAAATGTGTGTGTGTATGTGGGGGGGGGGGGCTGCATGGTATGTGTTGTGTATGGTGTGTAGGTGCTTATATGTGACGTGTGTATGCGTGTGCGTGTGTGTGTGTGTGTTTGGAGTATAATACATGTAATATGGGTGGAATCTGTGTGCATGTGTGCATGGTGGTCGTACAGTTTTTCCTCGCAAAAAACGGATAGTGCGATCCGACCATTGTCCTATAGTTGCACGTTTCTCCTGTATCTGTACTGTACTTTGTCGTTTTCCACGTGTTTTGATCCGCGAGGTCTCCTGTAAAGTCCATTGCTGCAAGAGATGGAACGGATACAACGACTGTGTACAGCACATCGAACGCATACTCATGGCATAGCCACATGACAATTACCGGGCATAGCCACATGACAATTACCAGGCATAACGCATGTAGTTACAGATGACAAACGGATAGGACGGTCATGAGTGATGATTACAGCATATCTACAGGATATCTACAGCACATCCACAATATATGAACAGGACATGAAGCTGAAACGTATATGTATTGGCCTTCCTGCAACTGGCTCCTGCAAAGACACACAAAAACATTGTAGGACTTCGCCCTTCTAATTTAATGCCTCTCTGTCTTTGATGAACTGCCACCGGCTCCAATCTATACATCGATACAGGGCAGTCTAATAGGCAGATCTGAATCTGCAGAATGCCAACATGGCCCTGCAAAAGTATACTGCCGCCTGGAGGAGGCATCGCAAGCAACAGAGAAGGCAGATGCGGTCCAAGAAGTGGCAAATTGGTCCTGAGAGACGCAGGCAATTTGGCTGGTATGACCAATTGACATGGACACATGATTTGATAAAGGCGAAACAAATTCGAACTACTTTGCTAAGTCTCCCCGAATTTACAATGCAAAAATGTTGTGTTTTTGGTGAAAAAGTGAGAGGCACATCAAAAAGAAAGCAAAATGCATCATATGTTTCAAGATCGGAAGACCATCATCTACTTGGGCAATAAAAAGTTCTTCTTTCGGAAAAGCAAGATTTTTAGTTAGTTTACTATCATGGCTGTTGTAAGATTGTTGTAGATAATAAGGAACTGCAGAGATCTGAACAAATCTAGGGAAGCATCATCATCACCTATAATACACTAGTTTTAGGTTTTACCACCAAAAAGGGCAGCCTTGATCAGATTCACTATCATGGGGCAGTGAAGTATAATTCGATATGACTGGGCAACGGCTGAGATACTGTTGGATATTCACGGGTTAAAAGTTGTGAGTGAACTTTGAGTTGAAAATGAGACGATGAGTAAAACCCACCAAACTTAAAACCAATGACGTCAAGGTTCAAATAGCATTAGGGAATCTAAATGAGCCATCTTCATGTTATACCTTTGATTTGATGTACGTCGTATCACAGAAACTGTTTGAGAGAAAATAGAGAGTGCTTCAAACCTTGGTTTTAGACAAGTGCGCCCTCGGCAGCACAAGCGCACCTTCCTTGGCGCTCCTAATTTGCAATCTATTTTCACAATTTTTTGCCCGTTTTCCAGTGTTGTGACTCAGTGGATTTTCTGTGTAGATGCCATTATATGTCAAGGATAATGTAGGAGGACTTCACGTCACCAAAGACCATCTCGAGTAAGTTGTTTTAATAATCATTTTTCTGCCAATGGAAACATTGTGGATTGCTCTCCGTCCTCCTCGGCTTCCTCGCTCTTCCTCGAGAATAGTCATTGGAGCAGTGTATTACCCACCCCGTAGCCCAATTGCTGCATCACTCCTTGATCATATCGGATCTACAATTGACGTTATTCTAACCAAACAACCCGATACTGCGGTCTTCATCATGGGTGACCTTAATCACCTGGACCTCAGCGGAGTCATGTCTAACGCGTTCGTCCAGGTTGTTGACCAACCCACTCGCGGTGATGTCATCCTTGATAAGATATTCACAAACAGATCTAGCAGTTATCGACCAGCAGAGATCATACCACCCATAGGACTTAGCGACCACAATTGCGTCCTACTCTTGCCAACTTTCGAGACTCAGCGGAGCAACACCACGCGAAAACGTCTCGTGCGGCCCATGCCAGATAGCAGCATTCGTCAGTACGGAACATGGATATCTGACCACGATTGGTCAGAGGTATATGATGCACACGGTGTACAGGCTAAGTGCTCGGCCATCTATCAAACAATCCATGAATCAGTCGACAAATACTTTCCGCAGAGGTCAGTGGAACTGCATAGTGAGGACAAAGTGTGGATCACTCCTCTTATCAAGTCCCTGATAGCCAAAAGACAGAGAGCATTTAGCGAAAAGCGCGAGTTCCTATAGAGACAACTGAGAAACAAAGTGATACGAGAAATCCGCAAAGCGAAGAAAAACAATTACGCCAATCGAGTGCAAAGATTGAAGAAATCTTCTCCTGGTGAATGGTTCAGACATATCAGAATGCTGTCTGGAAATGCCCCCAAGATGAGCATCACTGTTCCTGATATTGCCCCGAACTGGTTCTGGTTCTGGTTGGGTTCTGCGCAATCACTGCCTGAAGGCTGTTATCCCGCGCAGCCGGTGTGAACGGATTTATTTCTTAAAATTATTAAATTCTGAAATGAGCTTTTTTGACCAGCTCTTCTACATTAATTGCGTCAAGCATAATTTTGAAGTCCTTTAAGTTGGTAACACTTCTTATCTCTGGTGGTAGGAAGTTCCATTCTCTGGTTGTCCTTGGGTAGAATGAGTGCTGGTAACATGTCTTGTTGAATGAAGGCATCTCTAAAACGTTGGGACCTGTTTGTCGCCGTGTTGAGCCGGGTCTCTGACGTAGATGAACATTTGATGGGGTAATATTGTGTACTTCTTTAAAGATGGCAATCAATCGGAACTTGGTACGGCGGTTTTCCAAGGTTTCCCATTGGAGTTTGGATAAGATGGATGTGACACTGGATCGTTTGTCATAATTGTTTACGACAAAACGAGCAGCCCGGCGTTGAATGGCCTCAATGCTCCTCTTTCTTGTAGCTTGATGAGGGTCCCAAATGGAAGCACAATACTCAAGCCTTGGGCGAACCAGCGTTTTGTAGGCTGTTTCTTTAACTGATTTATTACACGAATGGAGATTTCTTCTGATGACACCCAGCATTTGGTTTGCCTTTGTAGTAATCTTGTTAATGTGGTGTGACCAAGTGAGATCTTTACTTATCTCAACACCTAAGTATGGGTGGTGGCTTACTTGCTGTAGCTGTTTTCCTTTCATTGTATATGGCGTGATAATAGGTTTGACTTTGTGACTAACATGCATAGCAAAGCATTTTGACGGATTGAAGGACATCTGCCATTGTGACTCCCACAAGCATAATAAATCAATGTCTTTTTGAAGAGCTTTTGCATCCTGATCATTGCATATTTCCCGGTATATTATGCAGTCATCTGCGAAAAGTCGTACCTTAGACTGAAGTACGTTCGGTAGGTCGTTAATGTATATGAGAAACAGTAAAGGCCCCAGAACCGTTCCCTGTGGTACCCCTGATGTCACCGGAGATTCCTGGGATTCTGCTCCCTCCAGGAGAACGCGCTGATGTCTGTTAGTAAGGAACATGTTCAGCCAGTGAAGGAGGTTGTTGTTGTTGTTGTTGTTAATACCAACATGTTCAAGCTTGCGTAGTAATCTCCCATGGGGGACCTTGTCAAACGCCTTGCTGAAATCAAGTATGATGAGGTCGGTTTGACTCCTAGCATCAAGGGTTCTTGCTAGGTCATTAATTAAACCTGCAAGTTGCGTTTCACATGATCTGCCTTGTCGGAATCCATGTTGATGGTGAGTGATGACATCATGGGCATCCAAATGGTCCTTGATATGACGGAAGATGATATGCTCCAAAATTTTACATGGGATGGAAGTGAGTGAAACCGGCCTGTAGTTCTCAGGATTTGTACGTTCCCCTTTCTTGTAGATTGGGACTACATTGGCTTTAAGCCATCCTTCTGGGAGAGTTCCTGTATCGACAGATTTCTGGAAGATCTTTTGCAAGACCGGAGCTAAACTTGAGGCACAACTCTTGAGTATTTTGGCTGGAATTTGATCTGGTCCGGTTGCTTTATTCGGTTGTAGCTCCTCTAGAAGTTTCTGAACTCCTGCTACTGATATGGTGAGTTTTGGTAGATCTGGTATGTTGTGGTGATCTATATCAAGATATTCTTCTGGGATTTCCTTGGTGAAAACTGAACAGAATTGTTGATTGAGTGCTTGTGCTTTGTCTCTTGCAGTTGATACCATTGTACCCCCAGAACGAAGAGAGGAGATTCCAAAAACCTCTTGTCTAGTGTTCTTAATAAACTTCCAAAAGGGTTTGGTGTTATCACTCTTGAGACTTTCTCCTATGACATTATTCACATACCGATTGTGGGCTTTCCGAATATTTCTATCAATTAATCGGCGGAGTGATTTAAAACTTTCCCAATCCTTGCTACTTCCAGATTTCCTAGCTTTATTATAAAGCCTTTGTTTCCTTCGTATTTCACGCCGGATGGACTGATTTACCCATGGCAAATTATATCTGATAGAACTTAATTTGAATGGAACATATTTATCTATAGCTGCTTGAAGGGTTCTTTGAAAATCAGCCCATAAACTATTAACATCTGAAACTTGAAGATGTTCCTCAGTTAAAAGTCTATTGAACTCATTCATGAGTTCAGAAATTTCTTCAAATTCTGCCTTTTTGTATAAAAATATTTTCCGCCTGGGAGGTTTGATCAATCTAACAGTCAAATTTATATCAACTTCTACTATGTCATGATCACTAATTCCAGCAATGACCTTGTGATTTGATACTAAATCAGGATGTGATGCAAAACATAAATCCAAAATATTTTCTTCTCTGGTAGGTTGATTAACAACTTGAGTTAAGTTGAAATCAGCGGCAATGTCAAGCATTAGCTTACATACTGCTGCATAGCTGCCCCCTTGGCGTACAGAGTTTGTACTCCAGTCTACACTAGGCACATTGAAATCTCCAAATAACCATACAACTGCAGATTTAGGTATTTTAGATAACGATAAATCCAATTCATTCAAATATTCGGTATCAGTTGATGGGGGACGATAAAATACTCCTACATACACTGGTTTTTGGCCTGAAATATAAATACTGACCCATTTTATTTCACAATTAGTATTCAGGTTATTCTCTTCAGTGGCTATAAAGGTGTTCTTAACTGCTATAAACACACCACCATGTGAGCTGGTTTGTCTATCTTTTCTAAACACTTGAAATTGTGGTGGGAATATTTCCCCTGAAGCAATATCGTTGTTCAGCCATGATTCAGTTCCTACGATAATATCTGGTTTCTTTTCTTCAATCACAGATAAAAATTGGCTTTTTTACCTCTGAGACTCTGACAATTCATGTTTAAGACTTTCAAAGTCTTCGGCTTCTGTAACTTGCCCTTCCTTGGGATACTCTTTTTTCTCTTCTCTTTGGCTTTGTTTGGTGTGGAAGTTTTGGAGGGAGATCCAATTTCAGAAGCATCACTAGATTGTGATGTGGAGTGATCTAGGTTAAACATTTGTGATGCCAAAGGCTCAAATTTGTTTTGGGTTTCAATATCAGATGTGAAGAAGGAAGAGTTAAAGTTGACCAGGCCACAGTTGCAGCAGGTCCACGAGTACGATGGGTGCTCAACTAGAACTTTATAAATCTCTTCATTCATTTCAATACATGTACGATGAAACCATGAGTTACAAGATTCACACTCAATGGCTTGTTGCCCATATCTGGCTGCTTTTTTGCATACTACACAAGGAAACTTTGGCCTGTAGGGCCCCGGGTTCACACTGATGTCGTTTGCCAAAATTAAGACAAGAAGCATGTAGGTTCTGGGCGTAGATGCCAAGGTGGTAATGTTCTTCTTGTAAGAGCCAAATGTAATAGAAGAATGGAACGAGCTCACCCGGTTCGCCGTGTGACAGGTGGCTGGAGTGAAAAAGGGCGCTGCCCAGTGGTCCCTGACGCTGGGGTGAAGTTGAGGTACTTTCAGATGCTCAGAATGCATGTAGATATTGTGTGCAAATAAGATCCCAATTCCTGCCAGCAAAGTGATCAAAAAATCCTTTTTGTTGCCCATGCTGAGTGGTCGATGAAATTCCAAATTCAAAAAAGTCTAAAAACTGGCGACTCTGAAGTGATGAACACAGTTTGATTGTTCAGTTTGGTGCAGTGCAGTGTTGAAATTCCCGCGTGTATGAAAGACAAGATGGCGATTCCCGCGGTTGCGATGCAAAACAATCCACAATGCAGTGAAGTTCTGCTAAGCCTACTATGCTACTCCTAATTAAAATCTCATTAAAATGACTAGAGCTACAAAATTATCTGATAAATCACACAACGTTCAGCATTCAAAATATTAATGAAGAAAAATAAAAACTGGCGATGTTTTATTCTCCAAACGATCCGTGGACGCGTGGTGGCTTGCTCAACATGGTCAAAAATCGAGTGCCGTGCATGCTGTAAACTCCACACATAGCCGTATGGGGCAAGATGGCGGCTCCCACATTTATGATGCGGTAAAAATATGCGATTCAAAGTTTGTCAATCCTGCTTGAAAGCTCAATAAAAATACAAAATTCCCGATCAAACTGATACTTGAATCATTAATAACACGTTCAAAGGTAGAAAAAATCCACAAATATAAAAATGTAAGGTTAAAAACAGGAGGAAATCCTGTGAATTGCGGAGCTACGAAAAACACGTCCGTTCACACCGAGCGCGCACACACAACGACCATAAAGCTATCGGTGACGCTATATGTCAGCACTTCGCGTCAATCGGTGGTGATCTTTCTGTGCTTGACTAATCGCGCTTGCCCGCATACTTACCTTTACCGCCACCGCTCCATGTAGAACCGCATGAAGTCTTCACACAACTCAGTCATGTCAAACAGCGGAAGTCTTGTGGTCCTGACGGGGTTTTTGCTAGGTTCATCCGGCTTTTCGCCTATGAACTCTCTCGTCCCCTGTCACATATCATGAACGCTTCCTACGGTGATCACGAAGTGCCTTTGGAATGGAAACGAGCCAATGTTGTTCCAATTTCAAAATCGTCACCCGCTACAATCAGCAACCTTCGTCCCATCGCCCTGACAGACCACTTCGCGAAGGTGGCAGAACACTTTGTGGCTCGTGACACATTACGTATGATGCGCCCCCAGCTAGATCCAGCACAGTATGGGAACATGAAGGGGGTGTCTACTACACACTGTCTTGTTAACATCTTGGACACCTTGCACAAACACGCGAACACCACTGGTTCCCTTTCGACTCTCCTGCTAACTGACTTCTCTAAAGCTTTCGACCACGTTGACCAAACTGTCGCCGTTGGAAGACTGATCAATATGGGAGTGGTTCCGTCATACGTCGCCTGGATCGCAGATTTCTTGTGTAGCAGAGAACGGCGAGTAAAGTACAAGAACACACCCTCTGACCCATGTATCCTCACGTCAGGAGTCCCGCAGGGTACGAAGCTAGGACCAGTTGTCTTTGCAGCCTTAATCAACGACGTCTTCAACAACGACGAGGTGAGCCCCGCGCCTACTGATATCCGACACTACAAATACGTGGACGACCTAACGGTGGTCGAATGTCGGAAGATCAACAGCCAATCTTCACTGCCTGATAAACTAATGGAACTACAACAATGGGCAATTGATAGTAACATGCGTCTTAACTTGAAGAAGTGTGCAAACATGGATATATGTTTTGCAAGGGCGCTTCCACCACCAACCATAATAACGCTTAACGACCAAGTGCTGGAGAACAACAAAGTTGTTAAGCTACTAGGAGTGTTCATCCAATCAAATTTGAAATGGGACACCCAGGTCAGCAGCATGGTATGCAAGGGCAACAGTCGACTCTTCATTCTGCGCAGACTTAAGTTCCATGACCTCCCCCCAGTTGACCTCCTAACAGTCTATCTGTCCACCGTTAGACGAATTCTAGAATACGCTGTTCCTGTTTGGGCCGCGGCTCTCACCAAGAAACAGGTTGACTTGATTGAGTGCATACAAAATCGAGCCTGCAGAATCACCACTGGTCGAAACTATTCCAGCTATTCAGACGCTAGGGACACTCTGCACCTCCCCACCCTCAGTGACAGGCGGCGAGACCTCTGTGTTTCCTCGCGAGGACCCTCCTGGATCCATCCTCCAAGTTGCACCACCTGCTTCCGCCACCCCGTAATCACTCACACAATACAAGAAGTAAACAGAAATTCACCACTCTACGTTGCAGAACTGAAAGATATAAGACCAGTGCTATTCCTCACTTAATTCGCTTGTTAAATGAATATTTATGTTGTGTGTGTGTGTGAGTGGGTGTGTGGGGGTGTGTGGGTGTGCGTGTGCTTGCCTATGGTGTATCTTTTAACAACACATTGTAAATTAGGATCCTTTTCAAATACATGTACATGTGTAGATACTGTATAGAGTGTGTGTATGTGCTAATGTAACCGAGTTTAATGTGATAGAAGTGTTTGTAGCACCACCTGCACCAACAAATGGAAGGGACAGAAATCCAAATCTCAAGAACAGAATATATATATTTTTTAATGTCCTTTTCTGATCTCCAAACATATGGTTTGTTTGTTTGTTAGTTAGGATGTTCTTTCTCTCCCACCTGCCGTTTTTTTGTAACAGTTTTAATCATTTTTTTTTGTCTGATTGAAATGCACGCTTGTTTGTCTTATTTTTTAATGACTTGAATCATGTGATATGTGAAGTCTTGTTTTTTTTCCTGCTTTATGTTTTAACAAGTCTATTGATATAAATGTAATGTTGTAAATGATTAAGGTTTTTTTTTTCTGGTGAATGACATGATTGCAATATATATTTCGTCATATAGTATTTGAGAAATGTTTATAAAAACCTCTGCATCAACAAGTGCAAGTAACCAGTATATGTAAAATAAGCACAGAATATGTTTTTATGTTCATTGTTGATTTCATTTCCAATTTTTCATTTTTCCTCATATGCCATGTTCCATTTTTTAAAGTCTCAGGCAAACTTTTCTGACTCAGCCATTGCAATACTGCCATACACAATAGTGCAATACAGGGTGTACCTGCCTTCTTATGTTCTGTGTTATGTGATCTGTGATATATGATTTTTTTTTCTTTTTTATGTTTGACCAATTGTTTTGAAATATGAAATCAATGTTTTAAGTAACAATGATAATATATAAGGTTTTTTTTTTTGGGGGGGGGGTGGAGGGGGTGAACGTGATATTGATTGTTGTAAGAGTAATACGTTTGTAAACGGTGGTTTTGTTGTAATGATATCAAATGTGTGGTTATGATAATCACAATCAATATTGGATATTGTTAGTGAACAAAATGAGGTAAAAGTAAAAAAAAGTGAAAGTTGGATAATGTAAAGCTGAAAAAAAGGAAAAGAGAGAAAATGAATAAGAAGAACAAAAAAAAGAAGAGAAAAAGGAAAACAGAGGAAGATGAGAAAGAAGTTGAATTTAGAGATATTTTTAAAGTAATCGTGATTATTTATGGTAATGAGAATAGTGATGTTAGAAATTGTATATGTATAATGGGAATTGTGTTTTTGTTTTGAATGTTGATATTGTGTGACGAATATGTTTGATATTCATTTTTCATTCTATGTACTTTATACAATCTTGTACATATTTTATAGTATCGTGCTTATTTCTGTAAAATGACTGCAATCCAGCCTGCGGGCTGCAATGGACATTACTCAATAAAATACCCTTTCAATCAGTCAACCTTGAGTCAATTGTCCAAACTTGAAAAATGTATTGCTGACATTGATATTCTGAATGCAGTCAAATGTTCTATGACTTCAGGATCTTCAAATACAATGGATGAGTTCAATGAAGAATAATTATATGCCTTTATTGAGGAAATCAATGTTCATCCAGCTGTAAGTCGTCATACAGAACATCTGAAAAAAATATCAATCAGAAACAAAAAATAGAGAAGGTTAAATTTGTGAAGTAACATCGGGAATGTACGAAAGTATGTATTCAAGTGAGAAACTTTTAGGTAAATCTGCATGTAAGTGATATTTAGGACCAAAATGAAGAAAGTGGTGTCAAAGGTCTAGCAACAAGTAGCCACCATATTGAGGAGAAGGCTTAGTCTTGGTATATTAATGGGAGCTGATATGAGATGTGAAGTGAAGTGTACAGGTAGTAGAGGCAGAACTGCCCCAGCAATGGACGCTCCAAGATGATGCAATAAATTTATAGCCCGATAGCCGTCACGTCAATGGAACTCTGACGTTCGATGTACGTCTCTTGCCTCACCTTTTTGTTCCTCGTGCTTTTTGTCCTGTGGGCAAGCAGTTCTATTCGTTTCTCATGCATTTGCGCACATTTCACTGTCCTGTCCACAATCGCCACGGGTGCGTTGTTTCTTCGTTTTGTCCGGCCCCTGAACCGTGCATGTACATTCCTCTAAAACGGAAACTTTGCACTCTGTCCATCGGATTGACGATTTGAACAACGGATGAGCAAAATATTGCCCGTTTCCTGTACGATGGGTCCATCTGGCAAAGTGTGACAGGGCTTAAGGGATCACCTGCGAAGTGTGTCTGTCCGTCGTCCGTCCGTCCATCGTCTGTCCGTAACGCTACAAAGAACTTGAATATAAACTCTGTACTCAGGGCTTCAATTTTCATCAAACTTGGAGGGAATGCCCCTGTCACACTTCGCCGGATATGGCAAACGCATTAAAAACAAATATGACCCGCTACAACAAAATGATCCTAAAGTCGGGCGAGGTCGATTATTTGAAAATTGTATGATATAATCCCCTAATCTTTCTGCTTTAAATTGATATATAACACATTTTATAAAAATAATCGGCTGCGGAGATATCGATGTTTAAAAGAGAGCATGTCGAGACATCTGGAAAATCACTGTTTCGAGAAAAGTACCCTAAAAGTCTTCCTTACGACGCAATCGCAATCAAGGGACACGCAAGTCAGTTTTTACCTCTGGACAATAGAAGGTAAGCCCTAGCAACCCCCGAAGAGTTCATTCAAGCACATCAGCGTCGGCGGTCTCCTCACCAACCAATCAGTGACCAGGATGTGAGAAGCGGCTGAGCATAGCGCACCCCGCCCGCACGCACCAGTCGACTGGGCAGTGTGTGAGCTTCACGCTTCGGTTAGCAGCAAGCAGCAAACTGACCAATGAGATCACTCTGGTTGTTGTTAGGGGCGGAACCTATCTGTGGCGCTCAATCCAAATTTTCGAACCAGTTTCTGCTTCGTTGAAACGCCAAAAAACATGGCTCAGAAAAACGCTATTTTTTGGTCTTTTCTTTGATTATTTTGCTTCAAAGTTTCGACAGATGTTAGAAGACATGTTAGACTCCAATAATATATCAAAATCAGAAAATCGTAAGTTTTGACCAATTTTAATGCTCTGACTTCAAACTCAATTTTCACGGCTTCGACCGTGCGCGACTTTAGGACCTTTTTGTTGTAGCGGGTCACAAATGTCGATTTTTGGCATCCGTTAATATCCTTTAAAATGCGTCTCATGTCCATGTTATTCTTTGGCTGGATGTTTATCTTTCGGTCACATCCGTCAGAGGGGCCAGAAAACTTTGTGCATGCACAAAGTTTTTTCTCACCAAAAACGGATAGCGCGATCTGACCCTTGTCCGATAGTTGTAGGTTTTCTCCAGCTGTATCTGTATTGTGCTTTGTCGTTTTCCACGCGTTTCCATTCGCTAGGGCTCCTGTAGAGTCTGTTGCTGCAAAAAATGGAACGGATGGAACGGCTATGTATAACACATCGAACGCGTACGCACGGCTCTCTGACGTTTGATATACGTCTCATACGTCGCCCATTTGTTCCTCGTGCATTTTGTCCTGTGGGCATGCGCTTCTTATTCGTTTCTCATGCGTTTGCGCACGTTCCACTGTCCTATACACAAATGCTCAAAGTGCGTTTTGTTCGGCCGCTAGACCTTGTATGTACGTTCCTCAAAAACGGAAAATTTACACTTTGTCCACCGCATTGGCGATGTGAACAACAGATGAGCGAAATCTTGCCCATTTCTTTTACAGTGGGCTTATCCGGCAAAGTGTGACAGGGGCTGAAGGGCGGTTATACAGAGTTTACCAAACATGGAGGTCACCTCAAGGTCAAAGGTGACAGGCAGGGGTCAATGTTAAGTTTTTACGGCGTGTTTTTATTATGGCTCATAACTTTTGATCCGTAGGTCTCACACACACACACACACACACGCTCACACACACCCGACCATTTCCCTTACACTTACCCATCATCCACCCACTCCCCCCCACACACATTCACACCTGTCCCTCAAACCCACACCCCATCCATCCACTCCTCTCCTCTTCACGCGCACCCCACACACACCTACATACATACATACACACTCACACACAAACGGACACTCAATTATCATGTGCGCGAGCACACACACACACTTCCTCGAAACTTTAACATGAGTTTTACATTGCTTGTTTGCATTGATGTAGCCATGTAAGTTACGTGTTGGAATTCCAGTGCCTATCTCAAGAATGATATTACCCCTCCAAATGTGCTTCGAGGGCGGATGACACAAATTGTCGCCAGGCGACAAATTGTGCAAGGGCGACAATTTGTGCCGTCAGCTCCCTGCACAATTTGCTGCCCGTTTAAGGGGGTGACAATTTGTGCAGGGGTGACAATTTATGCCGCAACATACGGTAATGAGCAGTACGCTTCACATTTATAGTACTTCTCGTTTCACAAATATTGCCGTTCGCTTCAACGAGAACTCGCGAGATTTTGCGAGGAAAGAGGAAGGGGCCTACAAATAATGAGGTCAAACAGATCGTGCTATACGCACAATCTATTTGACTTCATTATTTGTAGGACGTGAAAGGGTAGTGGATTGATTTGATGTCTGAGAAACGCTCTTGCGTTTTATATATAAGTTTCATATTTTTGCCGTTTTTTAAGGTCTCTTGGTAAGCAATGAATTTTGAGCAATTTTCAAAGTTTTTGTTGTCCTGGATTTGATTGATTGTCTTCTTTCCGTGGACTTGACCCGTGCAAAAGATGAATTTCAATTTTGTTCGTGATTTGAGCTTGACAAAAAGCCAAGATGACAGGAAATGTTATAAAAAGTTTTTAAAGGGATTTCAATGGGTTCAAAGAGCGACAGAATTCGTAAACTTTACCAGAAGTTGCCTGGATGTTTTCTTCACATAGGTACGGTGGGAAATCGTATGTGCTCCAATCGAGCTCAATTTTTTTTTTGCATACGTATCAGACCATTTGGAGCATTTTTAAAAAAATTTAAAAAATTGGACGGACGCGTACGCGCGCGTACATATACGCACGCACAGCTCATATGCAATGGAAATTTCCCGTTTTTTCACATTTATCGGTTGCCTGAAATGTCAAGGAATATTTCTACCAAGTTTCAAGTCAATCCGACTCAATATTTCAACGCGCGCGTACGCGTACGCTTTATGGATAAATATGAATTTTGAGAATATGAGTAGAATGCGCTTGACTTGAAATATATGTGACGTAAATTTCATTGAATAAATCCATTCCATTAATGAGATATGAATGAGAATGTGTTTTCATATAATGACGTCATAGGTATGTCACGGTTGACTGATCACTATGATTTTATTAGATCTATCGTCTTTGGGACATGATACATACATGGTATAATTTTGACATTGATAGGAAGAGGACTTTCTGAGCTAACCTCTGCACAACTTTTGAGGAGAAAAAAAGAAAATGAAGAAGACTAGAGATTGTAATTTGTCATTACTGACAAATTAAGGTGATCCGATTTTTTTATAAAATCAATGATTCGAGTCCTGATCGCAATAGGCATGACCATACAGGTTTCATCTGTGTTTGGAGACATTGGCCGTGTGATGTTTGGATTCTCATTTAGAAAAGGGTGTCATGTCTGCCATCTTTGGTATCAAATTCCGTATACACTATAACGAAGATACACAGCAACAAGTACATATGACCTTTGACCCACATTTACACTCCCAAGATGGCATCTGAGGAAAAAGCGGTTATCTTGTGAAATGATTCTTGCAAAATCGTCTATACGTGTGCAAAATATGGGAAAGATAGGACATGTGTTTACCAAGATACAGGATGAAACATTTGTGACATTTGACCCTACTTTTCATACCCAAGATGGTGTCCGATCAAGTAGTTGTTATCTTATGAAATAATGTACGTGACATGAACTAAATATGTGCAAAATATGGGGGTGATAGGGTATGATCTTTTTTAGTTATTGCAAAGAAAGTTGCAGAAAGAAATATCTCAATACATCGAAGATAAGCTTTAATTTCAACCACGTTTTTTGACGTGATCCCGACATCGTATGAAACACAAAGGGCGCACTTGCAATAGCGCGCAGTCTCAGCTACAACATATTAAAATCTGGGAGAAATTCACCGAAGGGTAAGTGAGCTAGTGCTCGATAAAGACAATCATGTCAATTTTCACATCTAGAAAAATTCCCTCCCATAGAGATAACACGTCATAACGAAGATAAAGAAAGAAGTACATATGACCTTTGACCCAACTTTGCACAGACAAGATGGCATCTGAGCAAAAAGTGGTTATTTTGTGAAATGATCCTTGTAACATGGTCTTTACGTGTGCAAAATATAGGGAAAATAGCACATATATTCACCAAGATACAGGATGAAACATTTATGACCTTTGACCCTACTTTACACACCCAAGATGGTCTGATCAAGTAGTTTTTATTTTATGAAATAATGTACGTGACATGAACTAAACATGTTCAAAATATGGGGGTGATAGAGGCTGTTTTTCGTGAGTTTTTGCAAAGAAAGTTGCAGAAAGAAACAAATATTTCAATACATCGAAGATAAGCTTTAATTTCAACCAAGTTTTTTGGACGTGATCCCGACATCGTATGAAAAAACGAAGGGCACACTCACGATAGCCAAAATCTCAGCTACAACATATTAAAATCTGGGAGAATTTCACCGAAACATAAGTGAGGTAGTGCTCGATAAAGATAGTCATGTCAATTTTCATTTTCAGAAAAACTGCACTCCCATAGAGATAACACGTAAACTGGTCAAATTTGACAAGGTTACTTTCAATCCATTTTACGAGGTGATGCCGTCATCCAATCAAAATTGTGTTAGTACGTTTATGAAAGACCATTAAATAAGCTACAACATACTGAAATTAGGGTGAAAATCGGCAAAGGATAAGTAAGAAACGCACGAGTTAACTTGAAATTTGATGACGTCATTTTGAAAATTTACTTTTTTTAATTTATTAAGAAATTTGATATCTTTTAATCATTTTTTTCAGTATCGCCAACCCATGAAATGACATGTACAACTCATCAGCTTTCAAAATATTTAAAGAAAATGGGGGGTCACCGTCCATCCTGACGAGTAAAATCGGATTTGAAATTGGCGGTTTTTCGGCATAGTTGCACTGTATATCGCCATTGACGCGCACGCGGAATTTCAATTTTGACGGGCCCGTATGACGTCATATTGAATCGGATCGACTTGAAATTTGGTAGAAATATTCCTTGACATTTCCGACATCCGATCCGCGTGAAAGAAATGAAAATTTCTATTTCATATTAGCTGTGCGTGCGAATATGAGCGCGCGCGTACGCGTCCGTCCAATTTTTTCAATTTTTCAAAAAATGCTCCAAATGGTCTGAAACGTGTGCAGAAAAATTTTGAGCTCGATTGGAGCATACAAATATTTCAACGCGCGCGTACACGCGCGTTTTGAGATAAAAATGAATTTTGAGAATATGAGTAGAATCCACTTGACTTGAAATATATGTGACGTAAATTTGATTGAAATAATCCATTTTATTAATGACATATGCATGAAAATGTGTTTTCATATAATGACGTCATAGTGACGTCACGGTCGACTGATCACTATGATTTTACTTGCGCTGTAGTCTTTGCGACATGATACATATATGGTACAATTTTGAAATTGATAGGAAGAGGAATTTCTGAGCTAACCTCTGCATAACTTTTGAGGAGAAATAAAGAAACAAAGAAAGAAGAAAGAATCAGTACAGATACAGAAGGTGATCCGAGAGGATACTCGGATCACCTAACTAGACTTGGAATTTGTCAACACTGACAAATTAGGTGATCCGATCTAATCGAAAATCAATGATTTGAGTCCTGATCCAATTAGGCATGACCATACAGGTTTCATCTGTGTTTTATTGACATTGGCCGTGTGATGTTTGGATTCTCATTTAGAAAAGGGAGTCAGGTCTGCCATCTTTGGTACCAAATTCTGTATACACTGTAACGAAGATACAGAATGAAGTATATTTAACCATTGACCCCACTTTGCACATCCAAGATGGCGTTTGAGCATAAAGTGATTATCTGGTGAAATGATCCTTGTAACATGGTCTGTACATGTGCGAAATATGGGAAAGATAGGACATGTATTCACCAAGATACACGATGAAACATTTATGACCTTTGACCCTACTTTACCTACCCAAGATGGTGTCCGATCAAGTAGTTGTTAATTTATGAAATAATGTACGTGACATG
This sequence comes from Diadema antillarum, assembly GCF_040938485.1. NCBI lineage: Eukaryota > Metazoa > Echinodermata > Echinoidea > Diadematoida > Diadematidae > Diadema > Diadema antillarum. The sequence continues at coordinate 751,173 of NW_027272075.1, read as the reverse complement.
AACTAATTATATGCAAAATCTGGGGATGATAGGGTATGTTTTTCTTGAGTTATTGCAAAGAAAGTTGCAGAAAGAGAGAAATATCTCAATACATCGAAGATATGCTTTGATTTCAACCACTTTTTTGACATGAGCCGTATGAAAAACAAAGGGCACACTGGCGATAGCGCAAAGTCTCAGCTACAACATATTAAAATCTGGGAGAAATTCACCAAAGGGTAAGTGAGCTAGTGCTCGATAAAGACAATCATGTCAATTTTCACATCTAGAAAAATTCCCTCCCATAGAGATAACACGTCATAACGAAGATACAGAAGTAAGTGCATTTGATCTTTGACCCCACTTTGCACAGAGACGATGATCTGAGCAAAAAGTGACTATTTTGTGAAATGATCCTTGTAACATGGTCTTTACGTGTGCAAAATATGGGAAAGATAAGTCATGTATTAAGCATGATACATGATGAAACATTCATGACTTTTGACCCTAATTTACATACCCAAGGAGGCGTTTGATCAAGTAGTTGTTATTTTATAAAATGATGCTCGTGACATGAACTAAACATATGCAAAATATGGTGGTGATAGGGTATGTTTTTCTTGATTTATTGCAAAGAAAGTTGCAGAAAGAAAGAAATATCTCAGTACATCGAAGATAAGCTTTAATTTCAACCTAGTTTTTAGACGTGATGCCGACGTCGTATGAAAAAGAAGGAGGGCACATTACGATAGCCCAAAGTCTCAGCTACAACAAATTAAAATCTTTGAGAAATTCACCGAAGGGCAAGTGAGCTAGTGCTCGATAAAGATAGTCATGTCAATTTTCATTTGCAGAAAAACTGCACTCCCATAGAGATAACACTTAAACTGGTCAAATTTGACAAGATTACTTTCAATCCATTTTTACGAGGTGATGCCGTCATCCAATCAAAATTATATTAGTACGTTAGTGAAAGAGAATTTAATAAGCGACATCATACTGAAATTTGAATGAAAATCGGCAGAGGATTAGTGAGATACGCTCGATTGACCTTGAAATTTGATGACGTCATTTTGAAAATTTACTTTTTTATTTTATCAAGAAATTTGATATCTTTTCATCATTTTGCCAGCATCAACAACCGATGAAATGATATGTACAATCCATTAGCTTTCCGAATACGTAAAGAAAATGGGGGGTCACCGTGCACCCTGACGAGTACAATCGGATTTAAAATTGGCAGTTTTTTGGCATAGTTGCACTGTATATCGCCATTGACGCGCGCACGAAATTTCAACTTTGACGGGCCCGTATGACGTCATATTGAGTCGAACTGACTTGAAACTTGGTAGAAATATTCCTTGGCATTTCAAACATCCGATTAAAGTGAAAAAATGGGAAATTTCTATTGCATATGAACTTTGCGTGCGTATATGCGCGTGCGCGCACGCGTCCGTCCAATTTTTAAATTTTTCAAAAAATGCTGCAAATGGTCTGAAACGTGTGCAAAAAAAAATTGAGCTCGATTGGAGCATGTAAATATTTCAACGCGCGCGTTTTAGGGATAAATATGAATTTTGAGAAAATAAATAGAATGCGCTTGACTTTACTTGAAATATATTTGACGTAAATTTCATTGAAAAATTCCATTCCATTAATGAGATATGAATGAGAATGTGTATTCATATAATGACGTCATAGTGACCTCACGGTCGACTGATCACTATGATTTTATTAGATCTGTCGTGTTTGGGACATGATACATACATGGTATAATTTTGAAATTGATAGGAAGAGGACTTTCTGAGCTAACCTCTGCACAACTCTTGAGGAGAAAAAAGAAAAAGAAGAAGAAAAACTAGAGATTGTAATTTGTCATCACTGACAAATTAAGGTGATCCAATTTTTTTTTTAAATCAATGATTCGAGTCCTGATCGAAATAGGCATGACCATGCAGGTTTCATCTGTGTTCAGAGACATTGACCGTGTGATGTTTGGATTCTCATTCAAAAAAGGGAGTCATATCTGCCGTCTTTGGTACCAAATCTATATACACTATAACGAAGATACAGCAACAAGTACATATTGACCTTTGACCCACCTTTACACTCCCAAGATGGCATCTGAGGAAAAAGTGATTATTTTGTGAAATGATTCTTGTGACATCGTCTATACGTGTGCAGAATATGGGAAAGATAGGACATGTAAAAACCAAGATACAGGATGAAACATTTATGACCTTTGATCCTAATTTACATACCCAAGATGGTGTCTGATCAAGTAGTTGCTATTTTATGAAATAACGTACGTGGCACGAACTAAACATGTGCAAAATATGGGGTTGATAGCCATTGCTGTTGTTGATCTATTGCACAGAAAGTAGACTTAAGAAAGAAAAATAAAGAAAAAATGAAGTTATTTCATAGAAATTTGAAGAAGCATTAGAAAAAATCAGAAAAAGGATAAAGTTAGGAAGGGTGAGTAAGACTAACTAAAGAAAAAGAAGAAAAAAGGTGTTTAAAAAAATCAATAAACATATTTGCAGGGGCGAGCGTCGAACCAGGGACCTTAGGATTACGAGTCGGATGCGCTATGCGCTGACCTATTTCATCCTCCATAGGCCCTGTGTATTAAGGAAAATGACGCTGCATCGAAGCCAAGTGCCAATTTTAACCAAGTTTTTCGACGTGATGCCGACGTCGTATGAAAAAATGGAGGGCACATTCGCGATAGCCCAAAGTCTCAGCTACAACATACTACAATCTGGGAGATATTCACCGAAGCATAAGTGAGTTAGTGCTCGAAAAATATAGTCATGTCAATTTTCAATTCCAAAAAAAACTGCACTCCCATAGAGATAACACGTAAACTGGTCAAATTTGACAAGATTACTTTCAATCCATTTTTACGAGGTGATGCCGTCATCCAATCAAAATTTTTTTATTACACTTATGAAAGAGCATTTAATAAGCTACAAAAGACTGAAATCTGGGTGAAAATTGAAGGATTAGAGAGATACGCTCGGTCGAACTTGAAATTTGATGACGTCATTTTGAAAATTAACTTTTTTTATTTTATTAAGTAATTTGATATCTTTTAATCATTTTGCCAGCATTGCCAACCCATAAAATAACATGTACAACTCATCAGCTTTCAGAATATGTAAAGAAAATTGGGGGTCACCGTCCATCCTGACGAGTAAAATCGGATTTAAAATTGGCGGTTTTTTGGCATAGTTGCACTGTATATCGCCATTGACGCGCGCGCAGAATTTCAACTTTGACGGGCCCGTATGACGTCATATTGAATCGGATTGACTTGAAACTTGGCAGAAATATTCCTTGACATTTCAGGCATCCGATAAGTGTGAAAAAACGGGAAATTTCTATGACATATGAGCTGTGCGTGCGCATATGTCGCGCGCGTACGCGTCCGTCCAATTTTTTCAATTTTTCAAAAAATACTCCAAATGGTCTGAAACGTGTGCAAAAATATTTTGAGCTCGATTGGAGTATACAAATATTTCAACGCGCGCGTACGCGCACGTTTTAAGAGAAAATATGAATTCTGAGAATATAAGCAGAATGCGCATAACTTGAAAGATATGTGACGCAAATTTCATTGAAAAATTGCATTCCATTAATGAGATATGATTGAGAATGTGTTTTCATATAATGACGTCATAGTGACGTCACGGTCGACTGATCACAATGATACATTAGATTTGTCGTCTCTGGGACATGATACATACATGGTATGAGTTTGACATTGATAGGCAGAGGACTTTCAGAGTTAACCTCTGCACAACTTTTGCGGAGAAATAAAGAAATAAAGAAGAAAGAATCCGTACAGATACAGAAGGTGATCCGAGAGGATACTCGGATCACCTAACTAGAGATTGTAATTTGTCATTACTGACAAATTAAGGTGATCCGATTTTTTTTTATCAATGATTCGAGTCCTGATCGCAATACGCATGACCATACACGTTCCATCTGTGTTTAGAGACATTTTCCGTGTGATGTTTGGATTCTCATTAAGAAAAGGGAGTCATATCTGCCATCCTTGGTACTAAATTCTGTATACACTAGATAACGAAGATACAGCAACAAATACATATGACCTTTGACCCACCTTTACACTCCCAAGATGGCATCTGAGGAAAAAGTGGTTATTTTGTGAAATGATTCTTGCGACATTGTCTATACGTGTGCAAAATATGGGAAAGATAGGACAGGTATTCACCAAGATACAAGATGAAACAGTTATAACCTTTGACCCTGATTTACATACCCAAGATGTTGTCCGATCAAGTAGTTGTAATTTTATGAAATAATGTACGTGACATGAACTAAACATCTGCTAAGTATGGGGGTGATAGGGGCTGTTTTTCTTGAGTTATTGCAAAGAAAGTTGCAGAAGGAAAGAAATATCTCAATGCATCGAAGATAAGCTTTAATTTCAACCAAGTTTTTTAACATGATTCCGACATTGTATAAAGAAACGAAGGCACACATTCGATAGCGCACAGTCTCAGCTACAACATATGAAAATCTGGGAGAAATTCACCGAAGGGTAAGTGAGCTAGTGCTCGATAAAGACAATCATGTCAATTTTCATATATAAAAGAATTCCCTCCCATAGAGATAACACGTCATAACGAAGATACAGAAAGAAGTACATATGACCTTTGACCCCAATTTGCACAGACAAGATGGCATCTAAGCAAAAAGTGGTTATTTTGTGAAATGATCCCTGTAATATAGTCTTTGCGTGTGCAAAATATGGGAAAGATAGTACATGTATTCACCAAGACACAGGATGAAACATTTATGACCTTTGACCCTAATTTACATACCCAAGATAGTGTCCGATCAAGTAGTTGTTATTTTATGAAATAATTTACGTGGCATGAACTAAACATGTGCAAAATTTGGAAGTAATAGAGGCTGTTTTTCTTGAGTTATTACAAAGAAAGTTGCAGAAAGAAAGAAATATCTCAAGACATAGAAGATAAGCTTTAATTTTTGACGTGATCCCGACATCCTATGAAAAAGTGAAGGGCATATTTACGGTAGCGTAAAGTCTCAGCTACAACATATTAAAATCTGGGAGAAATTTACCGAAGGGTAAGTGAGCTAGTGCTCGATAAAAATAGTCATGTCAATTTTCATTTGCAGAAAAACTGCACTCCCATAGAGATAACACGTAAACTGGTCAAATTTGACAAGATTACTTTTAATCCATTTTTACGAGGTGATGCCGTCATCCAATCAAAATTTTGTAAGATTACGTTTGAAAGAACATTTAATAAGCTACAACATACTGAAATCTGGGTAAAGATTGGCGAAGGATTAGTGAGATACGCTCGAGTGAACTTGAAATTTGATGACGTCGTTTTGAAAATTTACTTTTTAACTTTATTAAGAAATTTTGATATCTTTTAATCATTTTGCCAGCATTGCCACCCCATGAAATGACATGTACAACTCATCAGCTTTCAGAATATGTAAAGAAAATGGGGGTCACCGTCCATCCTGACGAGTAAAATCGGGTTTAAAATTGGCGTTTTTTTTTGCATAGTTGCACTGTATATCGCCATTGACGCGCGCGCAGAATTTCGACTATGACGGGCCCGTATGACGTCATATTGAGTCGGATTGACTTGAAACTTGGTAGAATTATTCCTTGACATTTCGAACATCCGATCCGTGTGAAAATCCGGGAAATTTATATTGCGTATGAGCTGTGCGTGCGTATATGCGCGCGCGCGTACGCGTCCGTCCAATTTTTTCAATTTTTCAAAAAATGCTCTAAATGGTCTGAAACGTGTGCAAAAAGAATTTGAGCTCAATTGGAGCATACAAATATTTCAACGTGCGCGTACGCGCACGTTTTAAGGGTAAAGATGAATTTTGAGAATATAAGTATAATTCGCTTGACTTGAAATATATGTGATGTAAATATGATTGGAAAATTTTTTTCCATTAATGAGATATGAATGAAAATGTGTTTTCATATAATGACGTCATAGTGACGTCACGGTCTATTGATCACAATGATTTCACTAGATCTGTCGTCTTTGTGACACCATACATATATGATATAAGTTAGACATTGATAGGCAATGCACTTTCTGAGCTAACCTCTGCACAACTTTTGAGGAGAAAGAAATAAAGACTAAAGAAAGAATCCGTACAGAAACAAAAGGTGATCCGAGAGGATACTCGGATCACCTAACTAGACTAGGTGATCCGATCTATTTGGAAATCAATGATTTAAGTCCTGATTCCAATAGGCATGACCATAAATGTTTCATCTGCGTTTAGGGGACATTGGCCGTGTGATATTTGGATTCTCATTTAGAAAAGGGAGTCAGACCTGCCATCTTTGGTACCGAATTTCGTATGGTCACTAACGAAGATACAGAATGAAGTATATTTGACCTTTGACCCCACTTTGCACACCCAAGATGGCATCTGAGCAAAAATTAGTTATTTTGTGAAATGATTCTTGTAACATGGTCTTTGCGTGTGCAAAATATGGGAAAGATAGGACGTGTATTCATTATGATACAGGATAAAACATTCATGACCTTTGACCCTAATTTACATATCCAAGATGGTGTCCGATCAAGTAGTTGTTATTTTATGAAATAATGTACGTGACACGAACTAAATATGCGGAAAATATGGGGGTGATATAGGCTGTTTTTCTTGAGTTATTGCAAAGAAAGTTGCAGAAAGAAAGAAATATCTCAATACATCGAAGATAAGCTTTAATTTCAACCAAGTTTTTTAACGTGATACCGACATTGTATGAAAAAAATGGAGGTTACATGACGATAGCCCAAAGTATCAGCTACAACATATCAAAATTTGGAAGAAATTCACCGAAGGTTAAGTGAGCTAGTGCTCGATAAAGACAGTCATGTCAATTTTCATTTCCAGATAAACTCCACTCCAGTAGAGGTAACACGTAAACTGGTCAAATTTGACAAGGTTACATTTAATCCATTTTTTCGAGGTAATGACGTCACCCAATCAAAACTATGATCGGACAAGAAAGAAAGAGCAAGTAATAAGCTACAACATATTAAAATCTGGGAGAAATGCAAGGAAGGGTAAGTGAGCTAGTGCTCGATAAAGTCAATCGTGTCAATTTTCACATCTAGAAAAATTCCCTCCCATAGAGATAACACGTCATAGCGAAGATAAAGAAAGAAGTGCATATGACCTTTTACCCCACTTTGCGCAGACAATATGGCATTTGAGCAAAAAGTGATTATTTTGTAAAATGATCCTTGTAATATGGTCTTTACGTGTGCAAAATATGGGAAAGATAGGACATGTATTCACCAAGATACAGGATGAAACATGTATGACATTTGACCCTAATTCACATACCCAAGATGGCGTCTGATCAAGTAGTTAGTAGTTTATGAAATAATGTACGTGACATGAACTAAACATGTGCAAAATATGGGGGTGATAGGATATGTTTTTCTAGAGTTATTGCAAAGAAAGTTGCAGAAAGAAAGAAATATTTCAATACATCGAAGATAAGCTTTAATTTCAACCAAGTTTTTTGACGTGATTCAGACATGGTATAAAAAAACGAAGGGCACACTTACGATAGCACAAAGTCTCAGCTACAACAAATTAAAATCTGGGAGAATTTCACCGAAGCATAAGTGAGCTAGTGCTCGATAAAGATACTCATGTTAATTTTCATTTCCAGAAAAACTGCACTCCCATAGAGATAACACGTAAACTGGTCAAATTTGACAAGGTTACTTTCAATCCATTTTTACGAGGTGATGCTGTCATTTAATCAAAATTGGGTGATACATTTATGAAAGTCCATTCAATAAGCTATAAAATACTGAAATTCGGGTGAAAATTGGCAAACGATAAGTGAGATACGCTCGAGTAAACTTGAAATTTGATGATGTCATTTTGAAAATTTACTTTTTTTGTTTTATTAAGAAATTTGATATCTTTCAATCATTTTTCCAGTATCGCCAACCCATGAAATGACATGTACAACTCATCAGCGTTCAAAATATGTAAAGAAAAAGGGGGTCACCGTCCATCCTGACGAGTAAAATCGGATTTAAAATTGGCGGTTTTTTGACATAGTTGCACTGTATATCGCCATTGACGCGCGCGCGGAATTTCAACTTTGATTGGCCCGTATGACGTCACATTGAGTCGGATCGACTTGAAACTTGGTAGAAATATTCCTTGACATTTCAGACATCCGATCAAAGTGAAAAAACGGGAAATTTCTATTGCATATGAGCTGTGCGTGCGTATATGCGCGCGCGTACGCGTCCGTCCGATTTTTTATAATTTTTCAAAAAATGCTCCAAATGGTCTGAAACGTGTGCACAAAAATTTTGAGCTTGATTGGAGCATACAAATATTTCAACGCGCGCGTACGCGCACGTTTTAAGGGTAAATATGAATTTTGAGAATATGAGTATAATGAACTTGATTTGAACTATATGTGACACAAATTTCATTGAAAAATTCCATTCCATTAATGAGATATAAATGAAAATATGTTTTCATATAATGACGTCATAATGACGTCACGGTCGACTGATCACAATGATTTTACTAGATCTGTCGTCTTTATGACACGATACATATATGGTATAAGTTTCACATTGATAGGCAATGCACTTTTTGAGCTAACCTCTGCACAACTTTTGTCCAGAAATAAAGAAAGAAAGAAAGAATCCGTACAGATACAATAGGTGATCCGAGAGGATTCTCGGATCACCTAACAAAGAATCAGTACAGATACAGAAGGTGATCCGAGAGGATACTCGGATCACATGATTTATTCAGCACAACACGATTGGTAATGATATGCACTTACTTGAATTTATTCGTACGATTAGGTACTCATCTGTTCCCAACTCGTCTATTAGGTACATTGTCTTGTAGTTGCGTAAAACAATTGAAACTAGAACCGGAATTTGTCAACACTGACAAATTAGGTGATCCGATCTCTTCGAAAATCAATGATTTGAGTCCTGATCCCAATAGGCATGACCATACCGGTTTCATTTGTGTCGAGGAGACATTGGCCGTGTGATGTTTGGATTCTCATTTATAAAAGGAAGTCAGACTTGCCATCTTTGGTACCGAATTCCGTATCCACTAACGAAGATACAGAATGAAGTATATTTGACCTTTGACCCCACTTTGCACACCCAAGATGGCATTTGAGCAAAAAGTGGTTATTTAGTGAAGTGATTATTGTAACATGCCCTTTGCGTGTGCAAAATATGGGAAAGACAGGACATGTATTCACCAAGATACAGGATGAACAATTTGTGACCTTTGACCCTAATTTACCTACCCAAGATGGTGTCCGATCAAGTAGTTGTTATTTTATGAAATAATGTACGTGACATGAACTAAACATGTGCAAAATATGGGGGTGATAAAGGCTGTTTTTCTTGAGTTATTGCAAAGAAAGTTTCAGAAAAAAAATCATAAAATATCGAAGATAAGCTTTAATTTCAACCAAGTTTTTTGATATGATGCCGACGTTGTATGAAGAAACAATTGCACATTACGATAGCCCAAACGCTCAGCTACAACATATAAAAATCTGGGAGAAATTCACTGAAGGGTAAGTGAGCTAGTTTTCGATAAAGACAACCATGTCAATTTTCACATCTAGAAAAATTCCCTCCCATAGAGATAACACGTCATAACGAAGATAGAGGAACAAATTACATATGACCTTTGACCCCACTTTGCACAGACAAGATGGCATCTGAGCAAAAAGTGGTTATTTTGTTAAATGATTCTTGTAACATGGTCTTTGCGTGTGCAAAATATGGGAAAGATAGGACAAGTATTCACCAAGATAGAGGATAAAACATTTATGACCTTTGACCCTAATTTACATACCCAAGATGGTGTCTGATCAAGTAGTTGTTATTTTATGAAATAATGTACGTGACATGAACTAAACATGTGCAAAATATTATGCTTATAGAGCTTGTTTTTCTTGAGTTATTGCAAAGAAAGTTGCAAAAAGAAAGGAATATCTCAATACATCGAAGATAAGCTTCAATTTCAACCAAGTTTTTGGACCTGATCCCGACATCGATAGCCCAAAGTCTCAGCTACAACATATTAAAATCTGGGAGAAATTCACCAAAGCATAAGGGAGCTAGTGCTCGATAAAGATAGTCATGTCAATTTTCATTTCCAGAAAAACTGCACTCCCATTGAGATAACACGTAAACTGGTCAAATTTGACAAGATTACTTTTAATCCATTTTTACGAGGTGATGCCGTCATCCAATCAAAATGTTGTTGTACATTAATGAAGGAGTATTTAATAAGCTACATCATACTGAAATCTGGGTGAAAAGTGGCGAAGGATTAGTGCGATACGTTCGAGTGAACTTGAAACTTGATGACGTCATTTTGAAAATTTACTTTTTTATTTTATTAAGAAATTTGATATCTTTTAATCATTTTTTCAGCATCGCCAGCAGCTTTCTGAATATAAAAAGAAAATGGGGGGTCACCGTCCATCCTGAAGAGTAATATCGGATTTAAAATTGGCGGTTTTTTGGCATTGTTGCACTGTATATCGCCATTGACGCGCGCGCGGAATTTCAACTTTGACGGGCCCGTATGACGTCATATTGAGTCGGACTGACTTGAAACTTGGTAGAAATATTCCTTGACATTTCAGGCATCCGATAAATGTAAAAAACGGGAAATTTCAGTTGCATATGAGCTGTGCATGCGTATATGTGCGCGCGCGTACGCGTCCGTCCGATTTCTTCAATTTTTCAAAAACTGCTCCAAATGGTCTGAAACGTGTGCAAAAAAAATTTGAGCTCGATTTCCGCATACAAATATTTCAGTTTTAAGAGAAAATATGAATTTTGAGAATATGAGTAGAATGCGCATAACTTGAAATATATGTGACGTAAATTTCATTGAAAAATTCCATTCCATTGATGAGATATGATTGAGAATGTGTTTTCATATAATGACGTCATCGTGACGTCACGGTCGACTGATCGCTATGATTTTATGAGACCCGTCGTCTTTGGGACATGATACATATATGGTATAAGTTTGAAATTGATAGGAAGAACACTTTATGAGCTAATCGATACACAAATTTTGTCCAGAAATAAAGAAAAAGAAGAAGAACCAACAAAGAATCCGTACAGATACAGAAGGTGATCCGAGAGGATACTCGGATCACCTAACCGAGAGGATACTCGGATCACCTAATTCGTGACTGACGTAGACTTCATGCACTGTTCTAGACGATTCTGCTGCTTGGATGTCTTGCGTAGATAACTTGCCACAGATAGATAGCTCTGGTCTATCGTTCTATACGTTCTATACGTTCTATATACGTATTCTGAAATCAATCAATGATAACTGAATCTAAATGATACACATCACCTAGTGCAGATGCTATTAAAATATGGTATAACGTATCATAAGATACGGAACTGGCAGTATTACAAATATACTTGCTTCATAACTGAAAGTCTTGTGACAAGATACAGAATGACACTAATTTAGAGTGACTTCATCTAATTTATACGCTTATATGCCTTATGTTGCACTATACTACCAAACTTTTTCCATTAAACCCAGTCACTTTTGTATGACTAATTATGTGCTTCTACGAGCTGTAAAAATGAGACGTTTGGCTTCCCTAAAGAGGAGAAACAAGAGAGATAAGACTGGCACAGTGAAAAAGAGAAGGAGAGAAGACAGGCCAGAAAAGCAAGGAGGGAGGAGAGAGGGAGAGAGAGAGAGAGAGAGAGAGAGAGGGGGGGGGGGGAGTTGCCACAAACTCTCATTGTTTTCATTACTGAGAAATCATCTCCTCACTTTTGGGCAAACTTCTCTTTTTGCCTCCACTATCTTGCCTCTCACTTCAAGTTGCATTTAAAACAAAGATTAAACGGTATGACTAGTATGAGGGTAAGGAAGGATAACATTGTTTGAATAGGGAGCAGAACACATGCATGCAGTGTTGGCACTAGATAGAGAACTTTTTATGTCGGGCAAAATAAATATAATTAGCCCCCTCTTTTCCGAAAGCGGGAAGTGAAGTGCTCTTTCATTACGCTAGAAAAGTGTAACCATGTTGAATTTTCTTTATTATTTTCTTATATTGTCCACACATGATGTCATAAACTCAAGTACTCTCCTTATCCAGTGATTCCAACACCAAAACTCTTAAAATACATAACTTTTGCATCGATTGTTCGATTTTCCTGTACTTATATTGCTGTTCTCACTCAATCCACATTTTCGTTTTTAGTTTTTTAATATGGTGGCCATTTTGCATGTAATTATATGCAAATATATGCAACTACTATATACAGGGATGCTTGAAAGTTACTACTGATACCATAATTGTTTTCCTTGACATCAAAAACGTAAGTTTAGACACTGGAATTTACTTTCCGCGGGTTATATGTTCCAATATATAGGCATAGGTAGGTTGCATGGCGGCCATTTTGAATTTATGGAAATTAGGCACTGATCCGCCAATCAAATTTTACGAAACTTTTAATATGTTATTTTAATAGCTCTTCCAATTTAAATTCAAGTGGAATCGGTTCTGTTGCAATTAGCTGTGAGTTAACCCATTTTTTGGTCGTATTTTGACTTGACTTTCAGCATGTTTTTGGAAGTATCAAGCTTCACATTTTCACATCGAAACCAAGAAAAATACGAAATAGTAACAGGTATTTCACTATCAAATTCGTAGTGTTTTGGGTAGCCACACAGACTAGTAACTTGAGATTTTGCTCATTTTTAAATTAGTCATGTTTGAACTTGGCTAGCCGGCTACCTTTCATGAAATTTGTCATTTGAATTATCAGCTTTCTTTTTCCTTTCTTTTTGTGCTTTAGCCCTTTATCCTAATGTCACTGTTTTTTCCATTAGGGATAATTACCCTGATAGCAAGAATTTTTTTTTTTTTGTACAAAGTCGCAAATCAAAAGTCCCCTGAAAATATTGTTTATGACACTCTAATATTGACAATTATTTTACTATTCCCAGGAAAGTGAAATAAATTGGCCCCGTCCCACACCAATGATATATAAATATATATATATATATATATATATAACCATATTGGCCCAGACTATTTGGAAATTGCATGGGGGGGGGGGGAGCGCTCCTATTTGACCCCAAAGATCTCCGCCATCGAGGCAAAAATTGTGGCAAAAATCGGCTCGCACGTTGCTCATCACTTAATATCCATGCATTAATCATTATTTTTTCCCATTACATTAAACATGCTAATTGTTCTAATTCATGCATTATACTTGTTTTGCATCAGATTTTAAATTTCAGGTCCCTAAATAATGCTTCAAATGTTTTTTTTTTCTTTCAATATTTTTTGTAGTATTATCAAAGGAAACCCAAAACAGCATTGTGGATTGAGTGAAAGCAGCAACATTAGAAGAACACATCAGTGCAGGTTTGAGGAAAACCGGACAATCGGTGCTAAAGATATTAATTTTTAAAAATTTTTGTTATTGCAATGACAGGATTATGAGACAACTAGAGTTCATGACGTCATGTGTGGACAACAATATAAAGAAAATATAAAGAGAATTCCAAAAAAAAAAATCAGTTTTCATAAAAATTACACATTCCATCAACTTGATACCTACATACTTGTTAAGGGTAGTAATTATTGCCCCTGCTTTCTGAAAACTGTTAATGAAGTGCTCCTTCATTACGCTAGAAAAGTGAAACCATGTTGAATTTTCTTTATATTTTCTTATATTGTTGTCCACACATGATGTCATAAACTCAAGTAGTCTCGTTGTCCAGTGGTTCCAACACTAAAACTCTTGAAATTCAAATCTATTGCATCGATTGTTCGATTTTTCTCAAACTTTCACTGATGTGCTCTACTTTTGTTGATGTTTGCACTCAATCCACATTTCTCCGTGGGTTTTTCGTTTCCGTAAAAAATTACAGTTTCAAAATAAATATCTCATCTATTCCATTGTTTGTTGAATGTCTTTTGTTTTTCCTAATAATAATGATAATGATAATTGGCAGTGCTTATATAGCGCATGTATTTCTTTTTTTTAATATTTTCTTTGTTGTGCAATGTTGCTTTTTATCTAGATTATGAACATAACCAAAACGGAGGTTATCTTGGAAACACCAGGGAATAGGGTCCCTAAATGTGTGCTAGATGTGAAAGAAAAAGTCATGGCATTTGAGCTAAAAAAATAACTTCTAAATAAGGACACCCTTTATCCCTCACAGGGAGATTCCACTTATGGGGGCGGGGGGGGGGTGATCCCCAGATTATGCAAATTACTTCCTGACCTTACACCACAGTGTATGTACCTTTACTATAGAACTTGATTACTGTGATAAAACTTGCATAAACATATGCGTGGATAGGAAATAATTAAAACTTACATGAATATTACACACAATAAGCGGGTGCAAACATACAGGAATGGGGGGGGGGTGGGTGACTGCTGATATTACTGTGATCCTCATATATATATATATATATATATATGCATATATATAAGACAATGAGGGCAAGGAGAGAGCAAAGATATGAAGATGAAGCAGAAGATAAAGAAATGAAGAAGAGTAAAAAAAAAAAGAAATTAAAGGCGAAGGAAGGGGGGGGGGAGTTGGCCCTAAGAGAAAACGTAGAAATGACAATGAAGAAGAATGTCAGCTTACAAAATTATTACAACAAAATTTCATGATGTGATGACTTTGATTATGTCGATTGTCGATGAGGGCAATTTTTGTTAGTGAGTTGTAGTGACAGATCGTTATTTTCTTCATGATACTGTCATTCAAATGTGACCTCTGCTATCTAGACTCTAGTCCTTATAAGTTACAAGGCCCTCAACTCATTGCATGCATCTGTAAAGAATCAATGATATTTTGATGGTGCTGGTGATATTGTTGACGATAACCGTATTATGATAGCATTATTGTAGTCATCAAATAATAATAACAGTAACTCGAAGAGCACTCGGGGAGCGCGGACCTCCGCCAAGCAGCTCATTTCCACCCATATTGTGATTTCCATCCTATAATAAGAACTGATTAGCGGTCATCTTGATAGTAATTGAAATCTACGAAAGAGTGATGGCGATGTCAAGTAATCTATTGTGGGGTTATTATGTATGTACACGTATTGTGTATGTGATCAGATATCCTGAAAATTTTATCAAAATCTGTTCAAAACTTTTTGAGTTATTTTGCAAACAGACAGACAGACAAGCACAGAAGAAAAAAAAAACGCCGGCGAAAACGAAACATCCTTGGCTGAGGTAATGCTGATCGTGACAGTAGTAGTAGTAGTAGTAGTAGAACAATTATAATAATGATAATGATAATGATGACAATAACAACTAGACTTAGAATTTGTCAACACTGACAAATTAGGTGATCCGATCTATACGGAAATCAATGATTTGAGTCCTGACCCCAATAGGCATGCCCATACTGGTTTAATTTGTGTTGAGGGGACATTGGCCTTGTGATGTTTGGATTCTCATTTAGAAAAGGGAGTCAGACTTGCCATCTTTGGTACCGAATTCAGCATACACTAACGAAGATACAGAATGAAGTATATTTGACCTTTGACCCCACTTTGCACAGCCAAGATGGCATCTGAGCAAAAAGTGGTTATTTTGTGAAATGATTCTTGTAACATGGTCTTTGCGTGTGCAAAATATGGGAAAGATAGGACATGTATTCACCAAGATACAGGATGAAACATTTATGACCTTTTACCCTAATTTACATACCCAAGATGGTTTCCAATAAAGTTGTTGTTATTTTACGAAATAATGTACGTAACATGTCCTAAACATGTGCAAAATATGGGGTTGATAGGGGCTGTTTTTCTTGAGTTATTGCAAAGAAAGTTGCAGAAAGGAAGAAATATCTCAATACATCGAAGATAAGCTTCAATTTCAACCAAGTTTTCTTTTTTAACGTGATCCCGACATTGTATGAAAAAACGAAGGGTAACACACAATAGTGCAAAGTCTTAGCAACAACATATTAAAATCTGAGAAAAATTCACTGAAGGGTAAGTGAGCTAGTTCTCGATAAAGACAATCATGTCAATTTTCACATCTAGAAAAATTCCCTCCCATAGAGATAACACGTCATACCGTAGATATAGAAAGAAGTACATATGACCTTTGACCCCACTTTGCACAGACAAGATGGCATCTGAGCAAAAAGTGATTATTATGTGAAATGATTCTTGTAACATGGTCTTTGCGTGTGCAAAATATGGGAAAGATAAGACATGTATTCACCAAGATACAGAATGAAACATTTATGACCTTTGACCCTAATTTACATACCCAAGATGGTGTCTGATCAAGTAGTTGTTATTTTATGAAACAATGTTCGTGACATGAACTAAACATGTGCGAAGTATGGGGGTGATAGGGGCTGTGTTTCTTGAGTTATTGCAAAGAAAGTTGCAGAAAGAAAGAAATATCCCAATACATCGAAGATAAGCTTTAATTTCAACCAAATTTTTTGTCATGATCCCGACATCGAACGAAAAAACGAAGGGCACATCCACGATAGCCCCAAGTCTCAGCTATATCATATTAAAATCTAGAAGAAATTTACCGAAGCGTAAGTGAGCTAGTGCTCCATAAAGATAGTCATGTCAATTTTCATTTCCAGAAAAACTGCACTCCCATAGAGATAACACGTAAACTGGTCAAATTTGACAAGATTACTTTCAATCCATTTTACAAGGTGATGCCATCATCCAATTAAATTATTGTTATTACAACTTTGAAAGTACAGTTAATAAGCTACAACATACTGAAATCTGGGGGTAAATCGGCAAAGGATAAGGGAGATACGCTCCAGTGAACTTGAAATTTGATGACGTCATTTTGAAATTGTAGTTTTTTTTAATTTCATTGTGAAATTTGATACCTTTTAATCATTTTGCCAGCATCGGCAACCCATGAGATGACATGTACAACTCATGAGCTTTCAGAATACGTAAAGAAAATGGGGGGTCATCGTCCATCCTGACGAGTAAAATTAGATTTAAAATTGGCGGTTTTTTGGCATAGTTGAACTGTGTATCGCCATTGACGCGCGCGCGGAATTTCAACTTTGACGGGCCCTTATGACGTCATATTGAGTCGGATTGACTTGAAACTTGGTATAAATATTCCTTGACATTTCGGACATCCGATCCGATTGAAAAAACGGGAAATTTGTAT
This sequence comes from Diadema antillarum, assembly GCF_040938485.1. Lineage (NCBI taxonomy): Eukaryota > Metazoa > Echinodermata > Echinoidea > Diadematoida > Diadematidae > Diadema > Diadema antillarum. Next base: position 733,894 of record NW_027272075.1, on the reverse strand, counting down.
GACATATATGCGCTGTGCGTGCGCATATGTGCGCGCACGTACGCGTCCGTCCAATTTTTTCTATTTTTAAAAAAATGCTCCAAATTGTCTGAAACGTGTGCAAAAAAATTTTGAGCTCGATTGGAGTATGCAAATATTTTAACGCGCGCGTACGCGCACGTTTTAAGGGTAGAGATGAATTTTGAGAATATGTGTAGAATGCGCATAACTTAAAATATATGTGACGTAAATTTCATTGAAAAATTGCATTCCATTAATGAGATATGAGTGAGAATGTGTTTTTATATAATGACGTCATAGTGACGTCACGGTCAACTGATCACAATGATGCATAAGATTTGTTGTCTTTAGGACATGATGCATACATGGTATAATTTTGAAATTGATAGGCAGAGGACTTTCTGAGCTAACCTCTGCACAACTTTTGGGGAGAAATAAAGAAATAAACAAAGAATATGTTCACGAACATGACTTCGATATCATGTTTATCACAGAAACGTGGCTTAAAGGACAAGTCCACCTTCATAAACATAAGGATTGAGAGAATGTAGCAATATTAGTAGAACACATCATTGAAAGTTTGAGGAAAATCGGACAATCCGTTCAAAAGTTATGAATTTTTGAAGTTTTTGTGCAGTAACCGCTGGATGAGAAGACTACTGCAGTGTATGAATAACTTAGATGTCACATGCGTACAACAATATAAGGAAACTATACAGAGATTTTCACAAAATTTCATCTTTTGAAAAAAGTACACATTCCCTTGACTCGTTACCGACATATGTTATGGGTAATATTATTCCCCCTGCCCTTAGAAAGAGGCAAGTCAAGTGTTCTTTTGTTATGCGAAAAAAGTGAAAATATGTTAAATTTTCTTTACATTTTCTTTATACTGTTGTACGCATATGACTCATAAGCTATAGTAGTCTCCTCATACAGCGGTTCCAACACAAAAATTTGAAAAATTCATAACTTTTGCATCGATTGTCCAATTTTCCTCAAACTTTCACTGATGTGTTCTTCTAATATTGCTGCATTCTCTCAATCCTTATGTTTACGAAGGTGAACTTGTCCTTTAACCCCCAGGATGATGTGATAATTGGGGAGTTGACTCCTAGAGGGTATTCTTTTATAAATTCACCACGAAATACAAGTACACGTGGGGGTGGAATTGGTGTATTGTACAAGTCTACTCTTAAGTTGATGATGAAAAATTCTGTTCTGTCTTTTTCCACTTTTTAGTGGGCACACATTACTGATTTGTCATGTTCGGTCAATTTTTTCATTGTGTAAAGACCACCACCCTCTTCAGTAAATAGACTCACATCTTCTAAGTTTCTGAACGAATTTGATGAATTTGTAAGTGAGATATCCTTGTATCCGGGGAAATTGGTGTTATTAGGAGACTTCAATATCCATTGGGAAGACATGTCTAAAAGCGATGTGCTCCATATGAATAATAGTACAGCATCTGCTGGGCTTATCCAACACGTCCAAGGTCCAACTCATAATCTGGGTCACACCTTAGATTTAGTTTTAACCCGAGATGATTTAGTAATATCAGATTGTAATACATTTGAAACATGTATCTCTGATCATCATATGATCCGTTTCTCACTGGCTAAACAGAAATCAGAGTTAATTTCTATTACTTCTTCATTACGCAATTATCGCAAAATTGATAAAGTTCAATTTGCTAATGCTTTGCAGGAATTAGTGTCGTCTCAACCCGCAGGATTAGATAGCGAGTCCTTGTTTGATTGGTATGTTTCTGGAGTTACTAAGGTACTCGATACCTATGCTCCATCTGAGACAAAATCTCGCCCTTTGAAATCACGTATGCCTTGGTTTAATGAGTCCACACTTGTAGCTCGCCAACTTCGTCGTAAAGCAGAACGAAAATGGCGGAAAACAAGATTTGATTCAGATCGTAAACTGTTCATTGCAGTAAATAAAAATGTACGTCGGGTTATTAATGTCTCTAAAGAGAAATTTTTGAAAGACAAGTTGAGTTCATGCACTGTCAAGGAGGTATATCGCATTATCCACTCACTTTTGAATAAGAAAGCAAGTTATCTCCCCTTGTATGATTCTGCATCCATATTAGCGAATCAATTTTCTTTGTTTTTTGTCGGAAAGATAAGAAAAATTAGAGATGAAGTAGATGCGTGCAACAGAATCACTGTAAACCAGTTTTGTGATACTGTAAACGTAAATATTCCTCTTTTTGAGAATTTTCAGTTGCTTACACAATCAGATTTATCCAGAATCATTATGTCATCTGCTACTAAATCTTGTCAACTTGATCCCATTCCAACATGGCTCCTGAAAGAGAACCTCAATCATGTATTACCATTTCTTACAAGCATAGTCAATCAATCTCTTTCCACAGGTGTTTTTCCCAAAGGAGCACACTCGGCAATAGTAAAACCACTTTTGAAGAAACCCAGCCTGGACCAAAACGAACTTAAGAATTATAGACCAGTGTCAAATTTAACATTTCTAGGTAAACTTATTGAGAAAGCAGTTTGTAAACAGTTAGTTCATCACATTGAGTCTAACAATCTTTTTGATTCTTTTCAATCTGCTTACAGGTCTCGGCACAGTACTGAGTCAGCTTTAGTAAAAGTGAAAAATGATATTATGTTTGCCATTGATTCAAACAAGGTTGTTTTTGCTGTTCTTTTAGATCTGTCAGCCGCATTTGACACGATTGATCATCAAATTTTTCTTTCCCGTTTATATAAACGAACAGGTGTTAGGTCAACAGTTTTGTCCTGGTTTCAGTCATACCTTTTTGGATGGTCTTCTCAAGTTGACATTGCCGGTAATTTGTCAAACCCCACTGTGTTAGAGTTTGGACTTCCCCAGGGATCAATAGTAGGACCTATAGGATACTCAATTTATACTCTTCCAGTTGGCGAGATAGCCCAACATTATGATGTTAATTACCATCTTTATGCTGATGATATACAGTTATATATTTCTTATGACCCGAAGACTCCAGGAGCTTCTTTTAATGCCATCACTAAACTTCAAATGTGTATTTTAGATATTAAAAAATGGATGGTAGCAAATAAGTTGAAACTGAATGATTCGAAGACTGAGTTTTTTGTAGCAGCTTCAGCCCACAATCTGCGCGGTCTTTCAAACATTCAGCTCAATGTTGGTTGCACACTAATTAGCCCCTCAGAAACAATAAGAAATCTTGGTGTTATTTTTGATCGTCGAATGTCAATGTTTCAACATATTTCTCAAATTTGTAGTACTGTTACGTTTTATTTAAGAAATATTGCTAGGATTAGGAGATTTATTGATCAATCTGCATGTCATAACGCAGTGCGTTCTTTAGTTCTATCCCGTATAGATTATTGTAACGGGCTTCTCTCTTCCATTCCTTCAACTCAACTGGATCGTGTGCAGCGACTTCAAAATTGGGCAGCCCGATTAGTGTTTCAGGTTTCTAGGGACTACCCATCTCAGCCACTTCTGAAGTCGTTGCACTGGCTTCCTTTGAAGCAACGGATAATTTTCAAATTAGTTTTGTTTGTTTATAAAATCCTTAACGATCAAGCTCCGAAATATTTAGACGCCTGTTTGACTTTATATACACCTACTAGAAATTTGAGGTCGTCTAGTGATCCGCTTCGTCTCACATACTCTGTTACTCGCACCTTAGCCGGTGATAGGACATTTACTGTGTCTGCTTCAAAGCACTGGAACAATTTACCACTTACCGTTAGACAGTCTCCATCAGTCAGTGTGTTCAAAAAAGCCTTGAAAACACATCTTTTCAGTAGCAACTAGTTCGTAGCTGTATATATAACATTTATCCAATTATACATACTGTCGTACATGTTTTGAATTGATTGTAAGCGCTTTGGGCCTTGTGGGAAAAGCGCACTATAAATAATAATAATAATAATAATAATAATAATAATAATAAAGAAGAATAAAGAATCAGTACAGATACAGAAGGTGATCCGAGAGGATACTCGGATCACCTAACTAGACTTGGAATTTGTCAACACTGACAAATTAGGTGATCCGATCTTTTCGAAAATCAACGATTTGAGTCCTGATCCCGATAGGCATGACCGTAAAGGTTTCATCTGTGTTTATGGACATTGGCCGTGTGATGTTTTGATTCTCATTTAGAAAAAAGGGAGTCAGGTCTACCATCTTTGGTGCCATATTCCGTATACACTATAACGAAGATACAGAATGAAGTTTATTTGACCATTGACCCCACTTTGCACAGCCAAGATGGCATCTGAGAAAAAAAGTTGTTATTTTGTGAAATGATCCTGGTAACGTGGTCTTTGTGTGTGCAAAAATATTGGAAAGATAGGACATGTATTCACCAAGATACAGGATGATACATTTATGACCTTTGACCCTAATTTACCTACCCAAGATGGTGTTCGATCAAGTAGTTGTTACCTTATAAAATAATGTACGTGACATGAACTAAACATGTGCAAAATATGGGGGTACTAGGGAATGTCTTTCATGTGTTATTGTAAAGAAATGTGCAAAAAGAAAGAAATATGAAAATACATCGAAGCTAAGCTTTAATTTAAGCGAAGTTTTTCGACGTGATTTCGACGTTGTATGAAAAAACGGAGGACACATTTCTGATAGCGCAAAGTCTCAGCTACAACATATTAAAATCTGGGAGAAATTCACAGTAGGATAAGTGAGATAGTGCTCGATAAAGACAATCTTTTTAATATTCATTTCAAGAAAAGCTGCACTCCTATAGAGATAACTCGCAAGTGGGTCAAATTTGACAAGGTTACCTTCAATCTGTTTTTACGAGGTGAAGACTTCATCCAGCGAAATACTGATTATTAAAACTGATAGAGCATTAAATTAGCTACAGCATACTGATATCTGGGTGAAAATTGGCCAAGGATAAGTGAGATACGCTCGAGTAAACTTGAAATTTGATGACGTCATTTTGAAAATTTACTTTTTTTACTTTATTAAGAAATTAGATATCTTTTCATCATTTTTCCAGCATCGCCAACCCATGAAATGATATGTACAACTCACCAGCTTTCAAAATATGTAAAGAAAATTGGGGGGGGGGGGGGGGTCATCGTCCATCCTGGCGAGTAAAATCGGATTTAAAATTGGGGTTTTTTTGGCATTGTTGCACTGTATATCGCCATTGACGCGCGCGCGGAATTTCAACTTTGACGGGCCCGTATGACGTCATATTGAGTCGGATTGACTTGAAACTTGGTAGAAATATTCCTTGACATTTCAGACATCCGATCAAAGTGTAAAAACGGGAAATTTCTATTGCATATGAGCTGTGCGTGCGTATATGCGCGCGCGTACGCGTCCGTCCAAACTTTTCAGTTTTTCAAAAAATGCTCTAAATGGTCTGAAACGTGTGCAAAAAAATTGAGCTCGATTGGAGCATACAAATATTTCAACGCGCGCGTTTAAAGGGTATAGATGAATTTTGAGAATATGTGTAGAATTCGCTTGACTTGACCTATATGTGACGTAAATTTCATTGAAGAATTCCGTTCCATTAATGAGATATGAATGAAAATGTGTTTTCATATAATGACGTCATAGTGACGTCACGGTCAACTGATCACAATGATTTTACTTGATCTGTCGTCTTTGGGACACGATACATATATGGTATAAGTTTGAAATTGATATTAAGAGCACTTTCTGAGCTAATCGAAACACAACTTTTGTCCAGAAAGGAAGAAAGATGAAGAACAAAGAATCCGTACAGATACAGAAGGTGATCCGAAGGATACTCGGATCACCTAATCAGTACAGATACAGAAGGTGATCCGAGAGGATACTCGGATCACCTAAAAAGAAGAAGAAGAAGAAAGAATCCGTACAGAAACAGAAGGTGATCCGAGAGGATACTCGGATCACCTAATAACAACATAAATTGGAATTTGTCAACACTGACAAATTAGGTTATCCGATTTTTTTTTATCAATGATTCGAGTCCTGATCGCAATACAGGCATGACCATATAGGTTTCATCTGTGTTTAGAGACATTGGCCGTGTCCCGCTCTTCAGAAAATATGAAAAAGTCAAGTTCGGCTAGGTTGACCAATTTCACTTATTTTCAGTCCTCACGCGAAATCAGTGTGTGCGACTTTATGTTCGTTTTGAGGTGCACGGTCACATTTGACAATTGACCCCACTTTGCACAGCCAAGATGGCATCTGAGAAAAAAGTGGTTATTTTGTGATATGATCCTGGTAACGTGGTCTTTGTGTGTGCAAAATATTGGAAAGATAGGACATGTATTCACCAAGATACAGGATGATACACTTATGACCTTTGACCCTAATTTACCTACCCAAGATGGTGTTCGATCAAGTAGTTGTTACCTTATAAAATAATGTACGTGACATGAACTAAACATGTGCAAAATATGGGGGTACTAGGGAATGTCTTTCATGTGTTATTGTAAAGAAATGTGCAAAAAGAAAGAAATATGAAAATACATCGAAGCTAAGCTTTAATTTAAGCGAAGTTTTTCGACGTGATTTCGACGTCGAATGAAAAAAAGGAGGACACATTGCCAATAGCGCAGTCTCAGCCACAACATATTAAAATCTGGGAGAAATTCACCGTAGGATAAGTGAGATAGTGCTCGATAAAGACAGTCATGTTAATTTTCATTTCAAGAAAAACTGCACTCCTATAGAGATAACTCGCAAATGGGTCAAATTTGACAAGGTTACCTTCAATCTGTTTTTACGAGGTGAAGACTTCATCCAGCGAAATATTTGATTATCAAAACTGATAGAGCGTTAAATTAGCTACAGCATACTGAAATCTGGGTGAAAATTGGCCAAGGATAAGTGAGATACGCTCGAGTAAACTTGAAATTTGATGACGTCATTTGGGAAATTTACTTTTTTTATTTCATTAAGAAATTTGATATCTTTTGATCATTTTTCCAGCATCGCCAACCCATGGAATGACATGTACAACTCATCAGCTTTCAAAATATGTAAAGAAAATGGGGGGTCATTGTCCATCCTGGCGAGTAAAATCGGATTTAAAATTGGCGGTTTTTTGGCATTGTTGCACTGTATATCGCCATTGACGCGCGCGCGGAATTTCAACTTTGACGGGCCCGTATGACGTCATATTGAGTCGGATTGACTTGAAACTTGGTGGAAATATTCCATGACATTTCAGATATCCGATCAAAGTGAAAAAACGGGAAATTTCTATTGCATATGAGCTGTGCGTGCGTATATGTGCGGGCGCGTACGCGTCCGTCCGATTTTTTATAATTTTTCAAGAAATGCTCCAAATGGTCTTAAACGTGTGCAAAAAAAAATTTGAGCTCGATTTGAGCATACAAATCTTACGCGTCTTAAGAGTCAATGTGAATTTTGAGAACATGAGTAGAATGCGCTTGACTTGAAATGTATGTGACGTAAATTTCATTGAAAAATTCCATTCCATTAATGAGATATGAATGAGAATGTGTTTTCATATAATGACGTCATAGTGACGTCACGGTCGACTGATCATTATGATACATTAGATCTGTCGTCTTTGGGACATGATACATATATGGTATAAGTTTGAAATTGATAGGAAGAGCACTTTCTGAGCTAGTAGATACACAACTTTTGTCCAGAAATAAAGAAAGAAGAAGAAGAAGAAGAAGAAGAACAAAGTATCCGTACAGATACAGAAGGTGATCCGAAGGATACTCGGATCACCTAATAACACCAGCCAGCTTCTTACTCAGTGCCTCTCCCTGCCTTGGTGTCAAGTTGAAGTTCGTGTAGATTTCATGTGTGTTTCGTGTGCTTTGTATTACTTCTGTAGGCATCGAACTTGCTTCGGCCGTTGATTGGCTTTAGACAAAGTTCGGAGCCATGTAGAGCCGGGAAATGTGCAAACGTCTTGCCGGGAAATATGCAGATCTCTTAATTGCAACAACGGAAAATGTGTAAACGTGACGCCGGTAAATGTGCAAACGGTCAATTTTGCCGGGAAATGTGCAAACCATTCACTTCACCGAAAATTTGTATGTAGACGAAAGATAAACTTTCTATCAAAACTACGCATGAACAATTACTATTTTTATGTACAGTTTAACCTCTCTAAGCGACCTCCTGTCTATAGCGGCCACCTGTGTGTAACGGGTACTTTTTTCAGTTCCCTATGGTGGCCGCTATCGATAGTTTGACTGCACAGTAAAACCTGTCTTTGCTACCACCTGTCTTTAGTGGCCACCTTCCGTATACGACCACTTAAACAATTCCCTCTTAGGGGAAAAGCATGTCCATAGTGACCACCTGTCTGTAACAGCCACTTTTTCGCCCCCCGTGGGATGGCCGTTATAGACAGGTTTGACTGTGTAGTAAAACCTGTCTTAGGGCTTCCACCTGTCTATAGCGGCCACCTGCCGTATGCGACCACTAGAAAAAATTTCCTCCGATTTCAAGAACCCCCCCGCATCCCTGAATTCGCCATCGCAAACTTGAAAACACATTCATTAATGTGCTAATTAATGTAGCGCTGTATTAGCTTTATCACTTCTGGTTCCATGGAAGATTTGTTTTTTTTCAAATGTTGAGGCCTTTGCCCCCCCACCCTTTCCTCCTCTCCCCCTGGCCTTTTGCCCCTCCGAGGAAAAAATAAAGACATTCTAAATACCCAATATAGGGATGCTACCTGCCACGTTTGGTGAAAGTCTATTATAAGATTTTAGATATGCTACTAAAAGTTTGACCCAGCTCCCCATGTCCCCCTCCCACGGTTCCCGTTCCCGTAAACTTGAAACTACAGTTATCAATGTCTTTATAAGCACCCCTCACTTAATACTAAAAAGAAAAGGAAGAGAGAATGTCAGGTAGTTATCAACCAGTCTCGGTGATTTCCTCTTGTATCACAAATTTACAGTATGTCCCTCCCCCTCCCCCCCAAAAAAAAATTCAACGGGTTTTCGCATTGATAACACCCAACATAATTAGACCGTGTAAATGCTACTTCAGGATCGTAAAATATAAATCTTAGCTCTATTTTGCAGAAAACCCCATTCATTTTGGTTAAGCGGTCACAGAGGAATGTGGATTATTGTAAAGCATGACATGAGTCTGATTCTTCCAGGTTTAGCACTTGGATGCTCTTGGAACTGAATATTAATGTGTGAACACAATAGACAGAACTTGGAGGTTGGAGGAAAGAGTTTCCTGACATGCTCTACAAAATTCCTCATTTCTCTTTGACCACTGAAGGAAATCAAATGGGGTTTTCTGTAAGATGTGGGCAAAGAGTCATAGTTTCATACCCTAAAATTGTATTTGGATGGATTGACTACTTTTAGTTCATCGTAGCCGAGGAAACCGTTGTATGTTTTTTTTGTTTGTTAGACATACGGTATGTAGTCTGACTTTGGAAGAGGTTGAAAGGCAGCGGTTGCACGTCCACATACACGCAACTTTATTTTTACCTCCATTCTCGCCTTCCAAATTTAAATCAAAATCCCTCGAAGTCACGCCGGTGAATTCGAGCCATGCTGTGCTTGGCAGCATGTTTGACCAACACTACAAATGTGTCGTGGTTGCTTGGAAGGGCAGGGAAAAGCCTTGATCAAGTCCTAAGCAACTTGTTTCCCCTCCTTTAGGCTGAATTGCGGTCGAAATGGGACTGTTTGAGGGGTGACAACATCATTGCTTTTCAGTCCAAATGATCGATGTTGGAAATATGGAATTGGGGCTACGTTTCCGTCTTGAGCTACCAAAGTAATGATTAAGGGAGCTTTGCGTCATGTATGAGAGACTTCTACGTTTCCGTCTTGAGCTACCAAATGATTAAGGGAGCTTTGCGTCATGTATGAGAGACTTGACTGGTTTGCATCTGCCCAATGGTCTACAGAATCACAATCCTCATTGGTTTCTTCAAACCCCGCAGCTCAAGCTGTGACTGTTTAAATCTCCGATCCCAAAAATGAATACTGTCATCTATTGGAAAACCAGAAAGATCACGTGGCTCAGATTGTAGTTTGAAGACTGAGCTCATAGAAATAACCATGAGCTTGATGGAAATGGTCTCAATGTTATTAGTGTCACCTCAGATAAGCCATTACGGACAAAGATGGCACGGCCGTATTGGTCGTTAGACTTCTCTACGATGAGACTCATTCCACGCATGCAAGGGCGAGTACGAGACGGCCCACGATGAGTCTCTGGGAAGCAAAGGACGTCACTGCGGTTCTGACAACAGATGTCAGTGAATAGATTGTGCTTGCCGCCAGTAAGACCTTCAGTTTCTGATGAGATGATATTCAGGGCCTGTCATGACAAGGACCCGTGTTTATGTCTCAGAAAGCCATCAACAGTTCAGGGCGATGTTGTGGTGTAGTGTGGTTGAAAGATTCGCAGGTTGGAAGTCTAACAGGAACCGTGTTAAACCCACAAATGTAGAAACGTTCACAAATTTAGAGATACATCAACTACAAATGTAGAAATTGGACAGCGCCCACAAATAGTGTCAAACAAGCGTTCAAAGAACCAGTCATGACTCAGTCAGTTTAAGATAACAACATTCAATGTGAATGATACAATGGCTTTTATTCTCCCAGCTGCCATACTGCAAACTGTCGGCCAAGGGCATTGCAAGATCTTATAACATTCCACAATACGCGTTACCATAGTTGCGTATACAAGTGAGGCGCATATTGACAATGTCATGCGCGTGAACTGCGCATGTGCTTAACACATTACATCCCTCCTTTCATATAAAAAGGAAAGAGGCGTACTGTACTTGAGGCGTTTCAGAAATATACATTGCTTGTAGCCTTTCTACCACGTTCATTTCTAACTTTGAAGTGGATATCAAAAAACTCAAAACCTTTGCCAAAATAAGATTATACATGTATGTAAATACGATCATATCAGTTATAAGCACTGAACATTTAGCATGCATGTACTGGAATAGCATTCGTGCAACAACTGCAAATCTTAACTATGTACAATGAAACTGTAACAACGCCTTTAACACTGGGTATGAGAAATCTGTATCACACAATGTGTTTACTTGAGCAGGAATATAATCAATCCTACCAAATGCCTACTGGAAATGTACAGAATTTCATTACAGCATGCACACAGCTATCTTCAATAATTACATATGACTTAACTTCACTCTTTTGAACTTCTTTCATTTTTTTTTTAAGATACTGTGTGAATGCATGTTTTAATTTGAAATTAACATGCAAGTTTAATCATTGATGTTTTCAAATGCTCTCGTGAGACATTTCAATATATGTGGCTTGAGAAACCATTTTGCGAGTTATACATTGTAAATATTGTGCAATCCATATTACTTGTTCTGATAAAGAATATATTCTATCAAATCCTGTCAATTGCTAAACCAATTCCTGTAAATTATACGTCTCATGGATGAACACCATAAGTGCAGAACTGTACAAACTCATCATATACAATGTCTAATCCGAATTATTATCACTGTTAAACCAGTGTATAAAATTAATGCTCAATTAGACGATCAGGCTTCTTGATCAAGCGTCCTGGTCTGGTGCGGTAAGCTTTGTTTGTTTGCTTGTCAATTTCACGTGTTGTCATGTTGCTTCGAGGAAGCAAAAGTCTGCTGTCTTCCTGATCATCTGGAAATTGATCTGCAAATCGAACGCGCTTCTGTTGCATTCCAAGACTACGCAGGTGTATTCTGTTGCGGCGTAGAACACCTCCGTTGGGGGTTTGCACAAAGTATGATCTGGGTTCCTGGCATTGTCCAACTACTGTTGCAGGATTCCATCTTCCAGATCCATGATCAAGCATTGTGACCTTCTGACCCACAGAGAGTGGTGGTAATTCTCGAACACCTTTGGAGTCAAAGTCTCGTTTCTGTTTCTCTTGTCGATTTTGAAGTTTCTTGCTGACATCATCATGGCATGATGAGTTGCTCATCTTTACGGGTAGGTCACTCCCGTATTGTGGAATGTTATAAGATCTTGCAATGCCCTTGGCCGACAGTTTGCAGTATGGCAGCTGGGAGAATAAAAGCCATTGTATCATTCACATTGAATGTTGTTATCTTAAACTGACTGAGTCATGACTGGTTCTTTGAACGCTTGTTTGACATGGTGGCAGCGGCTAAAGACGGAACCAAAGAAACGTAATTTTATCGTGAATTGGACAGATTTGTCTCATTAACTTCGCGTTATTTGCACGATAATTTACAGCCGTATCTACGGAGGACTAACGTTACGTGTTTCGATACGTACAGTGCCTACATGTGAGACGGACATGGATCGGGCGAGTCTACGAATAGATTCTAACTGTTACTTCGAGTTAGACCTAGCCTAGAGTCTAAACCAGAACTAGATGTCAATATCTACCAGAGATGATTGAGGACAGAACCGGATGTTCAAACTACCGTAGCTGATCAACGTCTGGATCAGAACTGAATGTTTGTGCTGACTCCTCGGAGGCGACCGGGAGTGATTTCTCTTGCTACACATCGCGCGTCGCAGAAACGACCGTCCACAGGCCTACTACAGTAGTGACAACGGTGACTGGGCGACCTAGGAGGATGTGATGACCTATCTACTCAATGCGATAAGTTAAATTGCAAGAATTAAGAGCCTGATAACAAACACGCAATCTGGAGTTACGTGAGTTATTGAACTGACCGATAAGCTACATTTAACGCTAAACCATTGCATTATAACTCACAGGTTGAATACCAAGTTCATCAGAAATACAAGCTGTAAGTCTGACTCTGAACTGAATAGGATCGTGCTAAACCTAGCTTAGAGTTTATTTTCGAATGAACGCTATGCTGTGAAATCCAGAGCAGTTCCAGGAACTAGCAGCAAAAAAATCTGGATAGTTTATCGGCGATGGTGGACTGAGTGATGAAACTGGGCTCGTGAAGAATTTCTAATTCTATGAACTTGAGTTTGATTTATTCATTTCATATGTGATTGCCATGTTTGATGCTATTGTGAATTGTCGATACATGTGATGCAAATCTGGTTTGTCTAGACTAAAGGACCCGAAACTAGTCTAGAGCGTATAGCTATCTACTAAGGCTATGCTATGGTCCTATGCATAATTGTTGAAGAAATGTTCTAAATGCATAGATTTATTGTGGAATTTACGCGTATACGTAAATTGGTCTACAGCTATATGTGTAAACTGAAAAATGTTTACTGTACGTTCGATTTGCATGACAATTCAGGTATTTGCACGTGATCTGCAACATATGTAAGAAGTCAGTATTGCTATTGGAGTTATTATAGTATGACATTTCTATAGAGAGATAATTGTTACAGGATTTAATACAGCATGGCAAGTGGGTCTATACCGTGTCCCAGAATGGACTGGTCCAACCCCGACCGTTCGCAAGCATTGCGAGAATTCAAACAGGTTGCTGGTTTATGGTTCGCAATTAGGAAAGTTCAAGAAGAAGAACAACACACTTACATTATCCTGCGGTCAGGAACAGAAGGTCTTCGCATGTTCAACACATGGAAACTGTCTGAAGAACAACTCAAGGATCCAAAGAATATTTGGGAGGCATTTTCTGCCCAAATAGAGCCCCAGGAGAATTTTCGGATCCACAGGTTAGAATTCCAGAGATACAGGCAGGGGGCAACAGAGACCGTAGATGACTTTATTCTCAGGTGCCGCACGAAAGCAGCAAAGTGCAACTTCAAGACTGATGCAACAATCGAGGAGAGGATTATTGAAGTCGTGATTGCGGGAATCAGACATCCCGAAGTACAAAAGGTACTACTCAGCAAAGACGAAACATTGAAGCTAGATGAAGCTGCAACGATTGCCAGGACACACGAGGCCAGTGACTCCCATATGAATCAACTGCACAGTCTGGATAGAGCCTCGGTGCAAGAAGTGCACACATCAAAGCCATGTAGGAATTGTGGATTGCGACATCCACCAAAGAAATGTCCTGCATTCAAATCAAAGTGTCACAAATGTGGTAAGACAGGACACTGGAAGAAGCAATGCAGATCTTCGCAGTCGAGACACAATAAACAAGACAGAGCACACACAAGTAGCTCTCAGAAAAGAGGTTCAAGGGGACGCAGTAGAAGCCGTAGCCCAGCCTCAACAAGGGATCTCCATCCTATTGCAAGCCAAGATGATCTTGAGAGAGGGTTTGAGGAAATGACATTTGAATCTATCACAGTTGGCGATGTGCAGGTTGACAGTGTTCCGGCGGAACGTGATGAGATTTTTGCCACTCTAAACATTCACTTGAAGGACACTCCAGGAAATCATACCCTGAAAGTGAAGGTGGACACAGGAGCACAGGGGAATGTGCTACCACTTCGTCATTTCAGGCAGGCTTTTCCTAAACTTCTTGATGATAAAGGATACCCTCTAGAACATGCTGTCGGACAGCAGCACGTCAAATTGTTTGCCTACAACGAGACAGTAATACCTCAATATGGTTGTGTCGATCTTCCCTGCAGGTACCAACTGCGAGTTGCACCAGAAAATTGACAACTTGATTCAATCCAAAGATGATCTGATGAAGCAATATCCAGATCGATTTGATGGCATTGGACGTTTCCCAGGTGAATACCATATCACTCTAGAAGAAAACGCTGAGCCTGTTGTTCATCCTCCAAAAAAGTTCCCCATCCACCTTCGAGAGGAACTGAAAGAAGAATTGGACAGGATGGAAAAGATCGAGGTCATAGAAAAGGTGACCAAGCCTACCGATTGGGTCTCATCACTTGCTTTTAGCCGAAAAAGCAATGGAAAGCTACGAGTGTGCCTTGACCCAAAGGACCTCAACAAGGTGTGTAAACGCACATATCACAAGACTCCAACACTTGAGGAGATTACCCACCAGTTACATGGAGCCGAGGTGTTTTCGAAGCTCGATGCCAGACATGGATATTGGAGCATCGCGCTTGACGAGGAATCAGGTTACCTGACGACATTCAATTCTCCTTTTGGCAGGTATAGGTTCAAGCGTCTGCCATTCGGAATCAAAGTGGCTCAAGACATATTCCAGGAGAAGATGGATCAAATCCTTGAGCAATGTCCAGGTACTATCGGCATCGCTGATGACATAGTTGTCTTTGGGAAGAATGAGGCAGAACATGACAAAGCCCTCCACAACCTCATGACTGTTGGACGGAAGTATGGACTTGTCTTCAACGCAGACAAATGTGATATAAAGATATCACAGGTGAAGTTCTTCGGTTGTCTCTATGACAAAGAAGGTGTACACCCAGATCCTGCAAAGATTGCAGACATCACCAACCTTCCTACACCTAGTTGCTTGAAAGAGTTACAGCAGTTCCTTGGGATGGTGCAGTACATGTCTCCCTTCATCCCAAATCTCGCAGAGAATGCTGAGAACCTACGAGCGTTGACTAGGAAGGACAGTGAATGGCAATGGACGCCATCACACCAGAAGTCGTTCGAGCACATGAAGTCTCTAGTGTCATCCATGTGTACTTTGACGTACTTTGACCCCTCGAAGCACACTACAATACAAGTAGATGCCTCCACCAGAGGACTTGGAGCCGCTTTACTCCAGGAGGGGAAACCAGTTGCTTTCGCAAGCAAAGCATTGACAGAGACCGAGAGTCGATACGCAAACATTGAGAGAGAAATGTTAGCAGTTGTGTTTGGCTGCACAAGGTTCCACACATACGTGTACGGATCACGATTCACAGTGGAATCTGATCACAAGCCATTGGAAAGTATCCATAGGAAGAATCTGGCCAACACTCCACCTAGACTGCAACGGATGCTTCTCCGTCTGCAACCGTACGACTTTGAGCTCGTGTACAAACCAGGACCACAAGTTGCCTTGGCAGATGGTTTGTCTAGGATCAATCCAGAGAAACAACCAACCATGGAATTCGACAAGACAATACATGCAATCTATGTGTCTCCCACTAAGCTAAGACAGCTACAAGAAGAGACAGAAAGATGCAGTGACCTCAGTACACTGAAGGAAGTCATCCACACAGGTTGGCCTGAAGATGTGAAGAAAGTCCCTAAAGAGGTGCGTCACTACTGGTCGTGTCGGGACTCCTTGACAGTCGAGGATGGTCTCATTATGAAGGGAGAAAGAATCTTCATACCAAAGCCTATGCAGCAGGAAGTTTTGCAGAAACTTCATGCAGGCCACCAAGGAACGACAAAGACACAGCTCAGAGCAAAGACATGTGTCTACTGGGATGGACTATCCAAGGACATTGAGAATATGGTGAGGTCTTGCAGAGCATGCAACGAGCTACAGAATGCTCAACAGAAGGAACCACTCCTTCAACACGATGTTCCCAGACATCCGTGGGAAACAGTTGGAACGGACTTTTTCCACTTTGACGGTGATGAGTATCTCATAGTGACAGAATATTGGTCGAAGTTTCCTATCGTCCGGAAGATCAGTGGTAGCTGCAATAGCTCGAAAATTGTTCAGATCACAAAGAACATTTTCAGTGAGCAAGGCATTCCTATGAGAATTGTCAGTGACAATGGACCCCAATTCTCCAGCAGAGAATACAAGCAGTTCACCGATGAGTGGAACATTGAACATGTGACATCAAGCCCGCACTATCCACAGAGCAATGGATTTGTGGAAAGAGCAATACAGACAGTCAAATCGACACTGGGGAAAGTGAAACTGTCTGGAGGTGATCCACATCTTGCCCTGTTGTGTTTGCGAACAACACCAATTGACAGTAGTTTGCCTTCACCAGCAGAACTACTACAGGGGAGGAAATTTCGGAGTGACCTACCAGTAAAGATGAGCAACTCATCATGCCATGATGATGTCAGCAAGAAACTTCAAAATCGACAAGAGAAACAGAAACGAGACTTTGACTCCAAAGGTGTTCGCTGCCACCATGTCAAACAAGCGTTCAAAGAACCAGTCATGACTCAGTCAGTTTAAGATAACAACATTCAATGTGAATGATACAATGGCTTTTATTCTCCCAGCTGCCATACTGCAAACTGTCGGCCAAGGGCATTGCAAGATCTTATAACATTCCACAATACGCGTTACCATAGTTGCGTATACAAGTGAGGCGCATATTGACAATGTCATGCGCGTGAACTGCGCATGTGCTTAACACATTATTACAAATAGTAGAAACTGTAAATTGATTATTGCATGGCTTTTGTTTGGGGATTAACATACCAAGCGTAAGATATCCTGTGCACGATTGCGTGCGTAAGTGTGACATGTGTGTATTAGTGGGAATCGGGAGGTGTGATATTGTGCATGTGGGTGTATTTGTGTGTATGTATGTGTGTGTGTGTGTGAATTGGTATATGTGTGTGAATTTGTATCAAATAGTTTGAGTTCTTTTTGTAATTAAGAAATAGAAACTTAGGAATATTTATTTCTGCAATGTCGGATAGTAAAAGATATATGGAGAATAATGAAACTTTGTCCTCTCTTGATTCATTCCTATGTATTACTGTGTCCAAAACGCTAATGGCTCTACTCTCCCCCTCCCCAAATAAGGATGACAATAATAATACAGGTTTTCCCGGTCGATTTCATACTTGGTCGTTCAAGTTCCTATTCCGAGCATTCGATTTCACCCATTCCACTTTCACAGCACTGAATCAGCAATCAAATTCAAAATCCAGTCATTCGAATTTACTATCGGAGCATTCAAATTCACTGACGGAGCATTCAAATTCATTATCGGAGCATTCAAATTTAAAAGAGGAGCACGCATTTCAGCAGTGAGCTGTCAAATTCATGTCAAGCTGGCGACAGAATCTCGTCGGTCATTCAAATTCATGAATAGGCAACTGTAGCGCCGAAACTTTTAGGGTGGGGGAGGATCTTTCATTTAACAGATTTAACACGCAGCGGAAGAATTGTTTTTGGGCTTATTGTTATGTGTATGTGATATTATGTTAACATACACTAACACTCAAAATAACACATATCCCCACCTTTCGGTCTACTGGAAGGTTTCACATACATGCAACATCAAACAACATCAATATCACTCAATCACAACTACTGCACTCGATGCATATTAACACATTCACACATACGCACCAGATACTATCACTAACAGTAAAGGTGACTTCAATATAGTGAAGCTACAAACTATCAGTTTAAAGGAAATATATAGTATCTTTAATCGTTGATTATAAAACACATTATGTACAATATTTACAAAACTTTATGCCAACCGCATTTCCAAACACTACTTCACATTATCTATGTGTGTATCTACACACTATAAACTTAATCCTGATTCATATCTTATTCTATTTTGAGGGTTTCGTATTTTATTAGTGTTTCAGCCAATTAGGTCTGTTGTAAGAGGGCCATCCTCCTCGTTGTCAGATTGGCTGAAAGGGGATGAAGTTGAGAAACTTTTCTTAAAGAGTTGGAATCGCATCCTCTTCCTCCAAAAATGCAAATTTAGAAAGAGCTAGCTTATTAGTATTACCAATTATGGTCAATCAATCATAACTCATTATATTTCTGAAATATAGTTATCAATTATCACATCATCAATTCTTATGAGTTAATCCAGTTAGTATAATTTTATAACATGAAACGCATGCAAAAATAAATATGGCAAATGCACAATCTGTTCAGCAAAGCTTTTGAAATATACATTGTGAGCTTGATGTAGTATTACTGCCACAGATAGATAGCTCCAGTCTATCCGATTGTCCTGACAATACCACTTGATTTGGCTTATCAAAAAGTAATGTGACTTTCATTTTAAAGTCATGCAATTCCAGCATAAATCGTTGCATCACGCGCAGCATAACCAAGCTGAAAAAATGTACAGATGACCATGTACACATCTTGTGGTATTAGTATAACATACTAGTGATAGTACATTCCAAATAATCTATTAGAATTATTCACTCAATTTATCCATATGCAGAAAGATGTGGTAACTAAGTTGTGGTGGTTTACATCACCCAAATTCATCTAGAATCTTTTATATCCCTATGCAGAATAATCTAAAATGGCATACGAATAATAATTCTTCAATTCGGATATCATAATAAGGCTGATTCAATGTGATTTGCTTACCTGAAAGGAGATGAAGTTGAGAAACTTTTTTTAAAGAGTTGGAATCGCATCCTCTTCCTCCAAGAGGCAAATTCAGAAAGAGGAAGAGGGATGGCTTGGCTGATGCAAGATGGGGATGGCTGTACCATCTTGCTAGATGAATAGGGGTAATACTGTAACTTGAGGGGTTATTGGTTGTTCAGGTAACGCAAACCAAGAACTCAATTGATCTCATATTGACATATATTATTCTTTATACATTATCAATCATAACAAAATGTATTTCCTGATTTCTTCATCAGCAAAAATACTCAAATAGATTGTTCTTCCGAACTTTTGACAAAAATGGAATATTCCAACTTCAGAGCTTTGTTCTCTACCCTTTGTTTCTAGGTAACAGACAAAAAAGTTACTTGAGATGGAGAGAGAAAAGGGAAAGGGACAGAGAGGGAGAGAGAGAAGGGGAGTGGTGCAGTGACTCACCATCCCATGGTCCAGTCTGGCGTATATCATGTGTGCGTTGCCATGGGAACCGCACTGAGCACTCCAGTGTGCATGGTCCACTGTGGACTGACCATGGCATGAGTGGCCAAAATGGAATGTCCATTCACTGCACAGTAGCTGACTTTCACTTTGGAGTTGGCACATTAATGCACATAGCTATTGTATGCTTAAAGGTACAAACCATATCTTTAATGTTGCACCTAACAGGGGTTACACAACCATGTTCCAAATAACTGCATTCAATTTAAAAGAAATCCTGAATTTAGTTAGTTTGGGACCGAGTATGTGTGTCTTTTTCATTTAGCTTTGAATACATTGTGGTTTATGATGAAGATTACATTTAGTTTGCAGTTGTGGTCCACCTGTTCATTGGAAAATTTAAACTCGGACTTCACGGAAAGGAATATACAGGTACATGTTCCTCGGATAGGACATAAAATGGAGGTTCCGTGTGTAAGAGAGTCACAACTCTTGCACGTAAAAGATCCCACTTCATTTATTCATCGCAAATACATCCAACTGGATCTCATGGAAGACCAGCTATTGCGGCTGAATCACACTATCCAGCCATATTCTTAGTTGGAAAGTGAAACAAACAAACAAACAAACAAACAAACATTAGGCACTGTACTGTATACATGGCATAGGCCTACAAGACGAGCATAATGAGGAAGGTTAGTTGACACCTTCGGAAAAAAAAAACCAATTTCGACCACACTGAAACTGATAACATAAGCATTATATACGTTTTTTTTAATTGCTATCTTATTGGTTTACTTTTGCAGGACTATGTGAGATCACTTTGTGTCAGTTTGTCTTTAAATTGACGCATTGTCATGTGGTTAGTGTTAGGGCGTTGTCAGCAATTGGCGTTGTGTTGTTTGAATGCACTGCTTATTTTACCTTACAATTAAAAATTTATAGAGATGAAAAACAAGAATACATGAGCAGAGAACCATGTAAAACCTTTAAACAATCATAATTACATTATATGCAAGCCTTCATTGGTTGTGTATGCCCTTTCTCCTTTCTTAAAAAGTCTACTTCATTTTCTTCGTTAAATCATTGCACGAAGTAGGAACCTGATCGTCTGAAAATGAAACTGAACGCTCCAAACAAGCTCATCTGCACAAGTAGGAAATGGAATGCTCGCATTTGGAAATTGAACGTCCAAGCGTGAATTTGATTTCGTAAACGAAAACGAACTCCCATAAATGAAATTGATCTCTCGGATTCTGAATTTGAATGCCCGAATATTCTCGCGTGCGTGCGCTGTGTGAATTTGAATGCCCGGATATTCTCGCGTGCGTGCGCTCTGTGAATTTGAATGCATATTAATGAATTTGAATGACAAAAGTATGAAATTGACCGGGAAAACCTATTATAATTATCAAACAGTCCGAGGCAGATGAACATTTTCAGCATCTTCTTGAAAAATCTCTTACGGATTTTCACCAAACTTGGCAGATAGCATGTTCTCGGTAATATGATCTTTATTTGATAAAACGAACCCCCCACACCGCCGAAAAAAGGGGGGGGGGGGGGAGTTGAAGCCTCAGAGTTCCTAAACTCTGGGATTTTTTATCTTTTTCTGTCAAAATGAAAAAGATAGGACTAAGTGAGTGCTATGAAGACATTAATTACTGAAATTTCATGTTTGATTATGGCGGATCCAGTAGTGCCCTGATTGCGGGGGGGGGGGGGGGGTGGAATGGGAATTTTCCACATTCTCAGCATCTTCTTGAAAAACTTACGACGGGTTTTCCCCAAGCTTGGTAGATAGCATCTTTATGGTTATATGATCTTAATTTGTGAGTCCATAAACTCTGGAATTTTTTAATCTTCTTCTGTCGAACTGAAAATGATAGAGCCAAGTTAGTGCTATGAAGACATTATTGACTAAGATTGAATGTTTGATTATGGCGGATTCAGGGGTGCCCGAATTTTTTTTTTTTTTTTTGGGGGGGGGGGGGGGGTAGGGGGCGAGGAGGGGGAATTTTCAATAATTTCAGCAACTTCTTGAAAAATGTTTGACGGATTTTCCCCAACCTTGGCAGATAGCATATGATCTTAATTTGTTAAAATGAGCCCCATCCCCCCCCCCTCCGCCGGAGGGGGGGGGGGAGGGGTTGAAGCCTCAGAGTCCATAAACTCTTGAATTTTTTTCTTCTGTCGATCCGACAAAGATAGAGCTAAGTTAGGGCTACGAAGACATTAATGATCTAAATATTATGTGATTTTGGCGGATCTAGGGGTGCCCTGATTTTTTTTTTTTTTTTTGGGGGGGGGGTTAGAGCAAGGAGAGGGATTTTCCAAATTATCGGCATCTCCTCTTGAAAAATCTCTGACGGATTTTCACCGAACTTGGCGGATAGCATGTTTACTGTTGTATGATCTTTATTTGTTAAAATGAGCCCCATGCTCCCCCACCACCGAAGGGGGGGGGGAGGAGTTGCAACCTGAGGGTCACTAAAGTCTGGATTTTTTTCCTGCTTCTGTCTAACCGAAAGAGATAGAGTTAACTTAGTGCTATGAAGAAATTTGTATAAGAAATTTTATATTTGCTTTTGGCGAATCCAGGGGTGGCCCATGGGGGGGGGGGATGAGGGGGAGGGGGATGATTTTCCAAATTTTTTAGCATCTTTTTAAAAATCTATGACGGATTTTCATCCGTTACAGAATCTCATTTGTTCGAAGGGGCAACAAGTCCAATTTGTTCCTCTTTCTCAAAGCGGGGGCTAAGAGGATGGCATCCCCTCACCCCGTACAGCCGTTATAAGCAGACTTGAAATTTCATCAAAGTAGGCCTACCTTCTTAAATGTGTGGAATTATTGTTTTATCACTAATGATTGTACAGAACATTTCTTTAAATATTCCATTTGTCATGTGAAGGGTTTTCAAGAAATACCTGAAATGCCATCCAAAAGACAGCAACCCCTCGTCTCGGCCCCTTTCAAGGGACTGAGATGGGGGGGGGGGTGCTCCACCTCCTCCCACCTTAGGGGTTGGGGCGGTGCTCATTTAAACAAATTAAGGTCACATCACCAGATAAATACGCTACGTGCCAAGTTTGGCGAATATCTACTGTAAGGGTTTCAAGCAGGAGCTGAATATGTGAAAATTCCGCCTGCCCCGCCCTTAAAACTACGTTCATAACTTAACTTACTATTGGCCTCTATTAGCTTAATCATTTTTGTAAAGAATATTCTTTTTATTATTTTCATTTTAAACCTGAAATGGGATTCTATTACCCTAGGGATGCTTCTTGAGTTTTCAAAATGAAGATGAAAATGTGAAAATTACGCCACCTTCCTATCCACCCCTCCTTGGGCATCCTCTCATCTGACATAGCCTACATTTTGCATAAATGTACTTACTATCTAATAAAGGACGGATTTATCTCTATCACTTCTGGTTAAAGAGGATTTTCTAAACAATCCCTTAGATTTGGGTCTTCGTCTCACCCTAACCACGCCCTCCTCCCCCTCCTCCCCCTCCTCCCCCCCTCCGAGTTGTTGCCCCTTAGTGGAATTCTATTACTCTAGGGATGCTACCTCCCACGTGTGGTGAAAATCTGTTATTGATTTTTAGGAAGATGCTGAAAGTGTAAGAAATTCCGCCTCCTCCCCCACCTCCCCTCCTCCCCTCCCCTCTCCCCCGGCCCCTATCTGGGCCCCCCTGCATGATCCGTCATAATCAGACAAGAGACATGAAATTTCAGTCACTATAGTCTTCATAGCACTAATTTAGTTCTATTTTTTTTTTTGCGGTTCGATAGAAGAAGATAAAACCCCCCCTACAGTTTAGGAACTCTGAGGCTTCAACTCCCATCCCCCCTCCGATGGGGATGGGGGTTGGGCTCATTTGAAGAAATAAAGATTGTATTACCGTAAAGATGCTATCTGCCAAGTTTGGTGAAAATCCGTCGTGAGATTTATCAAGAAGACGCAGTAAATGTGGAAGCCCCCCCCCCCCCCTCCTCCGATCAGGGCATCCTTGATCCGCTATAATCAAGCATGACATTTCAGTCATCAATGTCTTCATAGCACTAACTCAGCTCTATCTTCTTCGGTGCGACAATAAGATAAAAAAATATCATTTGAAGAAATAAAGATTGTATTACCGTAAAGATGATATCTGCCAAGTTTGGTGAAAATCTGTCGTGAAATTTATCAAGAAGACGCGGTAAATGTGGAAAATCCCCTCCTCTCCCTCATGATACGAGTATTACATAATAGAATTGAAATAATGGCAGTAGATAACTAAGTGAGTTGAATGAACCTGCGAAACCTGGTCGAGGCAGTCATTAACCGTGGGCCAATAATAAAAGAATACTCAGTACCTGGCCATTGATTTTAGTGGAGAATTTGACCCCGTTTACAGTGAGTGAAAGGGTTGGGCTCGGCCGAGCCTTCATTTCACTGTAAACGCGCAAAAGGCTAAATGCGGTACCAAAATCGGCCGCGCATTTGGCCAAGCTCTGGAGGTAGTCTCTGCCGCGGCCTTTTCTCACTGTAAACGCAAACTGGGCCAAATACGGTACCAAATTTAGTCTGGCTTCCAGACCCATCTGCCCGTACTATTTCGCTATTCAGGATATTAACGCCCTCAACGTAGAAAACTAGTATACAAGCTGTAGTTTAAGGTGGTTTTGTCCTGCAGAGGTCTTTGCCTTCGGCAAAGGCGATGACTTCGTCGCCGCGGAGTCCAGTTGGCAAAGGGTCTGGAAACCAGACTATACCACATTGCGACCGGCGCCCTCCCAACAATAGTGTTTGTTTACAAACAGAGCGCCACTACGACAAAATATTGAAAGGTTTTGATTAAAAGCCCGGGCAGAATTGCGGGGCTCGGCTCGGCCCAGCCCCGCACTGTCAATGGGGTCTTACTGTCGGATTAAATTCACTTTGTCTAAATAGATGTTTTAAAATACCAAAGATGGAACAGACTACTGAACATTCTCAGTGGTAAATACTGTCTCTAAGTCTCATTGAACGCTTCTATGGCCTTCTTCACAGGCCTATGTGGTAAATGGAAATACGGGCCAGTCACAATGGGCAATAGATGATTAAACATCAGAATTATTTCACTTACTCTCTCAACTAGAGGGGCTTAAAAATGGTATCCTGGCTGAAGGTGATTTCATGTACAAATGCAGAAGAGTAAACAAGAATGTATTGTGTATGTATATATATTTTTTGTACAAAAGTATGTGGGCAAAACAAATTATTGTGTTAATGAGAATGATTTTATTTATTGAATTGATTGATGAAAAGGGTCTAATAATGTAAGGTTCAGGAAGGTTTTGAAGGTTGTAAAGATAAGGTTGGTGAGAAGGTTTGAATTTTTGTATAGTTAATGATACATTGGTTTTGTAGAATGTGTGTAGGATAACAAATATTATGATTAAGACAATGACTGGATTTTTTGAATTGTTTGATTGGATTGATTGATAATGTGGTATGGTTTAGGAAGGTTTTGAAGGTTGTAAAGACGAGGCTATAGAGAAGGTTCGGATTTGTAGGTGATGATACATTCATCTTATGATTAATGTCATATGTTGAGAAGTTAGTTGGAGGAGATTGAATATCATCAGAGTTAGAATACTTAATTTTTATATATTTCATTTCATCCGATGAGTACAAAAGAATGATTTGCAGGATTTTGCATATTGTTCCCTCAAGACACGGAAATAAACCATCCATATCAGTTTGGCTGTATTCACAGTTATATTGATTACGTACATAGAGATACATCAATATGTTGAATGTTTGAACATTGATGCCAAGATATGTTTTATGATACTTGTTTCATGTTTTGCAATGTCGGCAAAATGATGCCTCTCTTATGCCTTGTATGTCATTAAAATGTTGTATATATATATATATATATATATATATATTGTCGTGGTAAAAGCACGTAGACAAAACAAATATCCATGATATGGATAATGAATTATTGACATGGAGTGAAATAGTAAACATGGAGAGTAAAAATAGACAAAATAGGAAGCATACTAATACAAGTAATGCGAAATATGAAGTGTAAATTGTACTTTCATGAAAGAAAATCACACACTACCGTTACCCGAGGGTTCGGCGATGTGTTTGACCAAGGAGGTTCGAGAGATGGAGTTACAACTGACTATTATTATTCAATCAGCTGTCAGTTTTCTATGGATGGACAAAAGAATTCCACGTGTGCATTTGTATTTTGATGTTCGATGCTTGAAGTCGCCATCTTTCTGAGCAATCTGAAGATTCATTTTAACGCCATCATAATAATGGGTATATGCTGCTCGTTTATATATCGAATGCAATGAAATTTCACCTAATGATAAAGCATATAAAACAAAAGTCAATTCCGTTCGAAAATATGTGCAAAAGTGTAAATCTGAGCTGTATTTTGTGAAAGTGTTTGAAATTTTACCCTCAAAATGAAACTAATATTGTATCATCTTCAAGTATAGTTCTTTATAAATTGATATGTCAGATTAGCATACAGACACGTACAGTCGAGTAATTTCGATATCTATTTCAGCAATATTTGAGCAATTTCTATTCGCGCACCCCCGTGCCTTTACCATTGTCTACCGCCCATCGTTTGTAAGTAGGGATAGCGAAAAGTATTTACCATCACAAAGACATATCTTCCTTGGAAAGTGGCTGGTGATTATGCAATGAGACACGAGTCAATTGTCTTCGCATCTGAGCGGCAGATCCAGTTTGACACATACTTCAAATATTTTTGAGTGGCGGCTTCGAGCATGGGATCAAAGCGAGTGGGACTGTTGTGACTCCATTTCTCGAACTTCCTTGGTTTGACAGACATGGGTGCTCAGCCAAGAATACGTTGCACGCGAAACACGGCCTAAATTTCATAATTTACAATTTCACGAGTCTCCATTTCACAGAATCAAGCTTACACAAAACTACAACTTTGTATCATGTCTTGAATAAACTCACTTCCCTGGAAGGAATTTTATTTTTTTCTCTTTCATCTCAGATGACAGGCACCCATAAATTTAGGACTGTTTACTGGAACTAAACTGAAAAAATGAGCAGCTTTCCTACACACGACCACGCTCAGTCGTTCCCGACGAATGCACACATTTTGCATAAATTTGCATAACTTGCCGTCAGTGGTATCTTAAACATGTGATATCTTGTGAAGAAGTGACAAAATAAAGTTACACCAGAAAAAAATCGAAACTTTTAATTTCGCTTATTTGCATATGTTAAGACTCGCGTGCATTGGCAATGGAATGAAATACATGTAAATGAATCTTGAGGCCCGGTCACACTGCCCAAAAGTCGCATAAACGCATGAATCACGCAAGAAATTTGGTTGTACGTGCTTGTCCGTCGAGAATTTTTTACGCGATAAAAATCACCGATGAATTGCGCGAGAACTAAGGAAAGAAAACGCAAAAATCACTTACAAACCACGCACTCTCAGGGGATAGGCACGCAAAGGCCCCAAACAGGGCGAATACGTGTGTTACGGTCTTAAAGTGTAACCCGGTCTTAAAGTGTAACTCCATGCCTAGGCTTCTGAAAATGTGTCAAAGCATGGAGCTACTAAGGTCAGAGGGATGCGGTCGAGCACACATTTCGTTGTGCCCATCTCCCATGGGAGAGAGGCTCAGTGCCAGTGGTGCTTGTAAAACTATAGATGTCTTGGCGCAGACTCCTTTACGACTAACAAGGGGTTGTGCCCGCAAACAATACATTTGTCATCATCAGGCGCGTTCATTTCAGTTCAATTTAATTTAATTCATTTGTTCTTCAACGTGATATAAATGAAATCTTTAACAAATATAAACTGCATAAAGGAAAAGGACCTTACTTATCAATTACATGTATTGAAGAACGTATGTAAGGGGTTCATTACAATACAATAGCTTGACGTGTACTCCTCAGAATTACCAAAATATATTGCATTATTATTAGAAATTATGGATTTTTTCTACACCTTCTTCATTATATAGAACCAAAAAGAATAGAGCTAGGCAAATGCTGATATGAAGACATAGTTATGAAGTTGGAAATTTCATGTCAGATTATGGCGGTATCCAGGCGTGTCCTGGTAGGGGGAGGCGGAATTTTCACATTTTCAGCATCTTCTTGAAAAATATAATTATGACAATAACATGTCAATTTCCACCAAATGTGTAGCATCCCTTGGGTAATGGAATCCCATTTTGTTTGAAGGGGCACCAAGTCCAAAGGCCTCAACATAAGGGACTGTTTGAACAAAATACATGCAAATCTTCTTCAGAACCATAACAGAGCTGATGCAATGCCATGTATTAGAAAGTGAATGTATGAATGTATCTTTTTTTGAAATTTGATATGGCGGGTGAGGGGAGGCTGAAGAAGGGGGAGGGGATAGATTAGGAGGCGTAATGTTCATATTTTGTAACATATCTTCTTGAAAAATCTCTGAAATTTGTACTTTTCAAGGCAGGTAGCATCCCCACAGTAATTCAACATGTAACATATTGTTACACAAACACTGTAACGGTTTTGCTGGTGTGTAAGTACTAGTAATCAATAACTCCCTTGTGGGCTTTGATTTTTACAATTTTTGCCTATAACACATTCCTGGTTCCTTTATGGTTTTCACTTTAAAATCCTACATGGTGGCCATTGATGCAACGTAAGAAAGTTATTTCATGATTTTTATTCAATTTTTTTTTTCCTGATCGGTGAGGTGTCAACTGCTTGTATGATAAAATTCACAATTTTATCAGGAAATGCAAACTTCATTCCTCATGCTTCCACTTTTCCTTTTATTTTATCTCTGCTTTCTTTCATGATGATTTCCTTATCTCTCATTATGCGCAAAGTTAGCCATAATTGGTGATGGATCAATAAGTAAGATTTCGAAAGTGATTCGATTAATTGTCTAATACAGAAACAGTAATAAATGAAATGAAAAGAATTGCCCATATAGGACCCTGAAAGCATCTGCAGCTTCGCGTTCGTGACGTGTATAATCATTGAAGGTAATAGGTGTTATGTTTGCTTCATGTAATGTGTGGTTTATTGCGCATGATTGTTCTCGAAAACATGCACCCCATAAAAATCCTGCATGCAGAAATGATCATGTCTATATATTGTGATTATTAAAAGTAGAAACATTTTACAACTCACTGTGAGAAGGAAAATTTGGTATATCAAAAACTATTGTAGAGGTTTGTACAAGTACTAGTATCATAATTGCTGCTTAAAGTCATACAAGACACTCGCACATGACTCATCAACAATACACTAACACTCACATACATCAAGGTATACATATAGATTAGATACAAGACCAAATTATGAAAAGATGACAATTTTCACTTCTTAAAGGGATCGTACAGTTTTGGTTGAGACCTAATTTCAGTTTTCTAACATTTTTTGGTGAGATAATGAGAAACCTCTTATGAAATATGAAAGAGCATGTAATTTCATGAGGAATTCAACGTTTATTTGATGAAAATTTGTTTTGAAATGGCTGAGATATCGAAAACAGAGCGATTCTAATAAGTGTGGGACCCACACTTTATCACGATCACTTTGTTTTACTTTGTTTTTGGATGTTTCAGTCATTCCAAACCCGATTTTCATCAAATAAACTTTGAATTCCTCTTAAAATGGTATTCTCTGTACTATTTCATAAGTGTTTTTCTTGGTATCTCGTAAAAAGTTAAAAGCCCAATTCTTATCTCCACCAATACTGTACTATCCCTTTAAATGAAGGTTTCCAGTATGATGGAGTTTTAATGTTTTAAACACATACCTGTCATTCCATCCCCATTTCATTGCCATTTACTCCCTCATCTCCCATCTGTCATTCACCTCTTTTTTTATAATGCCTCTTAAAAAAATAAGCACACTTCATACATAATGACAAGAGTTTGGGAAGAAAATAATGATATTCATTTATGACAAGTTGAAATATAAGCATGCAGAATGAATGTTACTCGTTCTTTTTTAAAACCATGGCAAATATAAAAGTGAGTGGTGAGTGAGCAGACGACAGAAAGAACTGGCCCATAAACGTATCCAAAACCACAGGTGGGGTTCTATACACGAGACACATTTTCAGAAGCCTAGGCATGGAGTTACACTTGAAGACCGAGTTACACTTTAAGACCGTAACATACGTGGTTGTGCGCTACGACTGAGGTCCACGGAAAACCACGCATAATCTGCGCATTATCACTAATGAACTGAGTATGAATCGCGCATAATTCGCGCATGAACGCGATAGCGGCAACATTTTCACGAACGATCACTGATATTCCACGCATATTTTGCGCATTGTTCGCGTAAGAACTACGCAAACTACGCAAACATTACGTAAAACAGCGCAATACTGCGTAAACTCGTACGCGAAGCCGAGTTTTGAGCTGCTCAAAACCTGGAATCGCGTAAAGCACCGATCTGGCGCACATCGGCGGACAACTACGAAGGCTACACGTCAGACAAACTCATGATATGCGCAAATCGCGCATGTATCGCGTAAGGCTCGAATTTCTTACGTGATTCATGCGTTTACGTGACTTTTGGGCAGTGTGAAAGGGCCTTTAGGCTAAGATCAAGCTGAGAAACGCAAAGTTGAGCTTATGAAGTGTATTTCTTTGTGAAACACACTCTGGCCCGGTTTAAAAAAAAAATCAGTAATAGTGGAAGTGCATAAACGAAAACAAAATATTGGATTTTAAATATCAGTGTTTGTGCACGGTGATGATATACACGTCTGAAATCACTTTGCAGTTAACAGCGAAATCACAAACCAAAACTAAAATGGCTTTCATTTTTCCTACCAATGTAGTGCTCTGCTAGCTGTGGAGAGGGTTTTTCCACGCGCCAAGTAATTTGTTTTGGTTCGAATGGATCGGTGTGTTCCGAGGCAGAGCAACCCGGCGAATGGCGGCTGTGTTTTCATGTGGAATGCGAATTGTATGCTTCAAGCCAGAGCCATGGTGTCTTACAGAGTGCTAACTCCTCAATCTCGGCTTCGCTGGATGCTAGCGAGTCGGAAGGTGACCTGTCTTCCAGCTTTTTCCCATCCAATTTCGGCGAATGGGAGAAAAAGGAGGCCGCGAGAAAGCAAAGTGGATCAAGCGAGGCCGAATCACTAAGAGAGCCCGATGGCCAACTAAACGTTCGGATTACTACATACGACCCTTCTCTTCCCCATGCCGATGAAGATTTTCACCCGAATGTTGACAAGTCTGTTGTGCATTCGGATTCTTTTTTCATTAGTGATCTTTTACTTGAATCTGAAACGGAATATGAATATGACAGTTTGATATCGTTTTCCGAGGAATCTTCTGAACCAAGGCAACAGTTTCGTACGCCATCCCTGAAATGGTCAACTCTGGATTGGCAACCAGTAAGTGACAGCAAGATTTTCTTATTTTATTTTTCGTTATATGGTTTTGTTCGAAGTCAATGAAGTGTTCAAATGATCTTCCACGCATTTCAGCTAGGTATTTGTAACTATTCACGCCTGACGTTTTGAGGCTGAGGTGAAATAGGACAAATGGCAAAATACATGTATCAGTCTTGGTACTCTTATTATGTGTGTATGCTACTTCAAACCGCTGTTTGTACTTTTGAGTAATGCTGATATTTGAACCAAATAATATTGGTAGAATTCCGGAATTCTGTATAGTGATTCACAATTTATTGATAAATACAGTTAAGAGTATTTGCAAAACTTTGAAGTTTGGACTTTGTAACTTCACTTTGGTTCCAGTGTTCCGTATCATGTGGGGACGGTGGTCAGCAGCGCTCCGTCATGTGCATAGACGCCAGGTCAGGTCAAGTCACTTCCGGGTGCTTGGAGAGGACGAAGCCAGTTGGTGTCCAGCCTTGTCACATGGGACATTGCCCGAAAAGTAAGGAGCAAATTATAATCGAGATATCATTCAATGACCTCCGGTTGTCACCTCTGTTTACGCTTCTCCTTTTGGAGAATTCCCGCTGTTGGTACAAGCAATGGGCCGTATGCATAAGAGCTAGCAATTGCTTGCAAGCAATTGCTTCAAACACAAGCACAAGCTTGCCAAACTAAAGATCAAGCTCAAGCAATTGCTTAAAATATGCTTCTGCTTCTGCACAAGCAATTGCTTGCAATTTCAACAAAAGAAATGTCACGCCTTTGCGAATACAAGAACAAAGACGCGGTTGACAGGGTGTATTTTGAAAGGGCGTGTTTGTGCGGAAACATTTTTCATATAAGATGACACTCATTAATGCACAGACACAGACACAGATATACACACGTATACACGTACTGGCTGATTCCCATCACTTTCCCAACTGTTGCTTATAGTTGCCCGGATCTGCCAGGTCCGCACGTAGAGAGAGGTTTGCTTGCTCTCCATAGATATCAGACATCCTACCCGTTTGTCATCACATTTTGCGTGCTAACCCCTGGACATTCCCCTTGTTGAAACGACAAAAGTTTCTTATACATGTTGGGAGGAATTTCTTGTATACTTATGTAATTTATACCACTCCTGTGCAACTTTGGCCTTTCTTTTATGTCTAACCCCCAAACCCCAAATTGTCTTGTCCAAATTGTATGTTGTACACAGGGGGATAAATGTTGATCTGGTCTGTTAGCTTCTCTCTGTATACTGGTCGGGGATTAGGTATCACATAGACACCAATCATCATCAAATTTCCAGAAAAAATAGGAAGAGACTCAATATTCACGACAGCGAATATAGAATGCGGAAGAATGATAAAATTTACATGGATAACACCAATGCTGCTAACAGCCTATTTATTCAACGACCTGCCTTCCCGTGGGTCTGAAACAGAGACTTAATCACAAACAACTTTCTTTTCTTACTACACAATGGAACACTTCACTCATCACTTAACTCTTCTACACCTTTGGAGACCATTAGGCCTACTTCATATGTACCATCTTACGCTATGGGAAGGGGAGGGATTTGGTTAGTAGGGAGGAATGAAGTTAATGGGTATGGCCACTTATCTCGACGTCTGCATGGTCGACTAGTGAAGGGGTCCTCGTCTGCGTTTCGATCTCGTTCGCGGACCGGGTCGTCTGTTGAACGGTCTGCTTTCACGGCTCCTTTAAACAGTTCATCACCATCGCCGTCCACTTTGTGTCAGTCTGACAGGACGCTTCGACATCTCCGATGACACCAGTTGACTATTTGGAGTTCATTACACCCCAGATTGGTGTAAACCAAAGTTCTGTCTTGTCGTGATGTACCGTTTCTCGACTTGTCGTTGTTCACCAGTTAACTCATTAACTTTTGGCAGTCCAACATAGATCCTCGTCACATTCACAGCGTCGATAGAGTTTAGTTGATTAATATGGAGCGGAACATGATGTACAAGGAATGGGATCTCCTGACCCTATCTCTGTGGTCTCCAATTATTCTTGTCCCCTCTCTATCTTCCGGTCTCTCTAATGACCTGTTCTGCTCTCTCTTTCTCTCTCCTGTTTCCCCTCTAATAATCTCTGCTCAAACATGGTCTTTTATAACAAATTTACTATTGGCATCCTTTCCCTAAAAACTTTTCATTGGCTAAATCTTACTTGGGGATGTGGTGTTCACTGGAATTAATTTCCTCTTGGTCAGATGTTCCATTAGCTCCTCCCATTTGTTTCTATGAAACTCCATTTTCTATGATTCATCTCAATTTCTGATTAACTCGCCCACTGTCTTTTAGTTTCTTTATTTCCTTCTTCTCTGTAACCACTGGTCAAGACTTTATTGTTTCTTGGATAACAAAATGATAAACCAAATGAATGCTAATGTCCTTATGACACCCGACTTAATCGACGTCATCGTTGTTCTAGGTCGTTGTCCCTGAATATGTCTATAGAATTCCTGTCTGACCCACTCGAATAAAGTACAGTAAACAATAAATGCTAAAATAAGAGGGATAACTTCTGGCAGGAGGACGACCTTCCAGCTCAGAGGGTCATTCATGTTTGGGGATCAGAGGGCAAAAACACGTCATTCCCGTAATTTGGATTGGGGCTTTGGGGATGGAGAGTGCAAGGAACCAGGGAGGTGAGAGGAAACTGACCACTAGCTGGAGAAAGTAGCCAATGTCAAACTCATAAATTCCTGAGACCAATAACTTTTTTTGGGAGAGGGGAATTGACCAAAAAAAAAAAGGAAGTCTAGCTGGAAGCGAAATAAAGGGTTTCATAAACTACAAGAAGGGGAAAAGACTGATTCATATTGACGTCAGAGGTTGACTTGGAAAACAACTGTAATGCTTCTGTTTTCTTTAACTTTCTATCCTATTCTATTTTATTCTTTATTATATGTGCTAGTAGCAATCTGGGCCACATATGGATAATTATGAAATTGAGGCTTAAACGTGAACGTCCCAGTTCGCCAAAAGCACAGTCTCGTTTTACAAAACTTAAGCAATTGCTAGCAAGAACAAGCAAAATGTTGGGTTTTGCATACGTTTTTAACCGAATGCTTGGTCTTTAAGCAATTGCTTGCGGGCAGCAAGCAATTGCTTGTGTTTGCTAGAAAAAGCTTTTGCCCCCAAGCACTTGCTTGTTGTTACGTTTACGAATTCAAGCAAAAGGCTAGCACAAGCAATAGCTTGCTTTTATGCTTGCGGCCAATTGTCTCAAGACATTTGTTCTTCAAAGTCTATGATGGCAATTAAGATCTACTAATCCTTAAACTCAAGATGTTCATTTGCATGAGTGCAAGTAAATAAATGTGATTACATGCAATGAAGAGTGCTGGTCAAGTGAAGTCAGGAGACTTTTCCGTTCTTTGCGTGATATTCCTTTACAGATTTATCTGTAGATGGTAATGTCAATATTCTTGTGAGATACATGAAAGAGGGCTGAAAATCAATCTTGTATTAATCTTGTATTTACGACAGTCACACGCATATCGTTCAGACGATTACAGTTCGTTATTCCGAAGGTTCATTAATCCAAAAATGAAGTAAAGTTTATTATTCCGAAGGTTCGTTATAAGTCCAACTTCTTTTCAGATTGACGAACCTTTGGAATAACGAACCGTCGAAACAACGCCACAGATGTTCGGATTAACGAACTTATTGCATTTTCTGATGAACATGTAGGTCATCTACTTTTTTTTTCATCAACGAACCTTTGGAATAACGAACGTCACCTCTTTCAGACACACGAATACGAAAACGCCGCAAGTGAAATGTGCTATTATCAGAACAGTCTTAACCTTGTAGCATTGGACGCCTTTGATTGTGCGAAAAAATTCTCTGATTTCTTGTTTGTATTCAATCACTTTTTAACGTCCTTGCCGTAATCGCCTTTGCAATTGAACTTTATTTGTGCCTCTAAAGGCTGAAAATATCAGCATAATTTCCTTGTCGTGGCCTGTGTCGAGCTTCAGTTATATCAGGGAGGTGTACGAAAAGGAGAGACAACTCCTGCTCTCCTTTGACGTCATGCGCGGCACCGCCGAGAAGTTATGCGCTTAACTACAGGTGGAAATCAGGTGCTTTGACCAAAGAGAGCATCAATAATCGGGACTAGCGCTCTCACATCTAGAAATTCTTGCCCCTACTACATTTCACTCTCTCTCTTTCAATGTGATGGCAACAATGGATTTGTGTACCTTGAATTGGAGCAGCGAATCAAAATGCAGTGACAATTTTAACAGCAAATAGTTTAAAAGCAAGCTGGTGCATGCTTTAGCGGAGTACTTTATTTGAAAGATCAAAATATCCCAGATTAAAGGATAAACTAACATGCGGAAATGTGCGCATTATAGAAAAATATTAGGTTTTTAAGAGGGCCTAATTTTCATTTCATTTCGATTTGCGCATTACGAAGAAACTAGAAATATATTTTTATAATATTGAATTCTTTCCTAACTACTCTTAATCAATTCAAGTGTTTCATTTAAAATTTTACGGGGAAGTAAGGCTTGTAATTCAACGAAAGGTGAAATGTGTTCTTCGTCTCCGAACTTCGCCTAGTCCAGATTCTGGACGTTTTCTATCATTACGCATCCACGCGCCGCTCCACAGCTTATCGCGCTATCCCCTGTAACCGCTCGATGCCAACAAACCTGTCCGAAAAAAACGTCCAGAATGGTTTGACAGTGCGTAGGGTCAAAAGTTCATATTAGGTATGCTTACGTAATGCCCTATCTCTCGCAAGCTCATTGCGTATGCATGAAAACTAAGGGATCGATCACAGAAAAGTTATGTGGAATCGACCGATCTACAGCCAGCTGTGTGCATTGCACCGTGAATACAGTGCGATCTGCAACAATTACTAATTATGTGCACAGAGATGCCTGCATTTTTGCACGACACACATTATCACAATCAAAGAGCGAACTCTTTGATCACAATGCAATGCGATACATGTACTCAGTTCTTCAGTGATCCGTACCATGCATTGTTGCACAGCTGATTCGTGCAACGTTTTTGACTGGCTGAAAGTTATGGTTGCAGTCATGTCCGACCGACTTTCACGTGGTGTTTTGGACTTTGTTGTGCCCAGATTCGATGATGACTTGAATATTATTCTTGAAATTGAAAATGGTGAGCTACAAATCGCCAGCTCGCCGATGTATGATTTGTGATGTGCCACTTCGAACGTCCAAACACTACATAAAACTGCAAAGAACTCTGTGAAGGTCGTGAGATGTGGACCTCAAGAAAAGTTGGAAGATTTGTTTGGCGATGTTATTGTTGGTAAAGGGGATCAATATGTTTTTTTTTTTTTTTTTGGGGGGGGGGGGTTGTGCCAATCATATTCATTAAAGGAAATAATTTTGTCATCAATTATTCTTCCTTAATAATATTGTATGATGAAATATTCAGAAATTAAAGAAATTCTTTAATTGACATAGGCACTTGTGGCCCACTAAACAACAATGTAATTTTGTAATGTAAGCTCAGGGCTGTGAGATGTAGGTTCTATGAACCGCTACTTAGCTATGGTATACAAGATATCAAGCATATTCTGATCAGGGGTGGTGGAGGTGAAGGGGATAGGGTACAACCACATTACACAATTTGTAGTGCAAAGTTTTGAAGTACATGTAAGGAACCAGAAGGTGCCCTTTTTAGAGAGCAGTCTAAATTTAAAGACTTGCGCTAAGTTTGTACAACTTTTATAATTTTATCACCACTTCATGTAGGGCCTACTGGGCAGTAAGACCGACACTATTCACTTTGATAATTTCTGTAACAGAGACAATCAGACCAATATCTCTGTTGTAAGAATACCCCGTCACTCAGTTTTTTGTTTGTTAGTCTTCATGATAGTAAAGCTAAACTTAGTAAACCAAGATGAAGACACTTAAGAGCATTTTTGCTAGAGATATTGGTCCATTTGTCTCTGGCATTACAAGTGAACAGTTTTGGTTGAACTGCCCTTCTGCATATGCATATAAAGGTTACACACACACACACACACATATATATATATATATATATATATATATATATATATATAACACAATATATATCTTCCTCTTTTTTTTGGCAAACCATACCTGTATTTGCTCAAAATAGTAGCTCCATGTATATATACATTATTAAATAAGTAGGCCTATTCATATCAAAAGACAGTCTGACAAAACAACTTGTTTTTTTCTAATTCACAAACATTTAAGGGGGATATCAGTGTGAAATTATGCTTGGGAAATGTGTGGGCCATGCACACAACATACACAAACACATTACACGCATGTGCACACACACACACACACACACACACACAAAAAAAAAAAAAAACATACACAAACACATGCACACACACACACACACACACACACACTCACATGTTAGCAATTTGATTAAACCCCCTATTACAAATCACATCCAAATTAAAACATTGTATATGTACTTTGTACATACAGCTGTACAGTGTAGTAGACTTTACTTTTTTCACATTTATGGCACCTGACTATTGGTAAATAAGTTTAGATTTTTTTTTTCAGTGTTGGGGTGTGGTCAGGAAATACATCAATTTATCACTATTGTACTTTGAAATGTCCAATGTACAGTGTACATGTACATTACACATATGTGCAATATATGTACTGTCAAATACACTGTGTAGTCTTCATCATTTCATGTACAGTAAGAGCAGACCGCAAAGTGAAAACAAATGGACTACGAGTAGTGTAATTTGAGCATATGTATAACTTGTACATTTTTTTAATCACATTACTTCTTAAGCCTTCATTATAAAACTTTGGCCATGATGGTAAAACTGTTAATGTTGTACCAACTACCAAGGAAGTTTCAAAGCTAGCATCCCACTCCCAACTGTCAATAATGAGTTTAAAAAGTTGTCACTCTGGGAAGGACATTCAAAATAATTCCTCAGGTGTATTTTCATAAGTGTCTTTAAAGTCGGATATTCTGTGCCACCAAGTACTCACAAGGAACTGAAGTTAAATGTTCTATAGTTGATAAAATATTAGGCATATTTCAGTTGTTTCTCCATGCTCTTGAAATTCCTTCATTATACACTTTCATTTGTACATGTACATGTACCAGTACTGTAATATACAATACATTTACTGTATATTCATGATAGTTCATGATCATTGTTCAACAACAGTGCATTATTTCAAACAAAATACATTGTAAACTGTTTGACTCTGAATTTTGATGTCAGAGAAATAATTTGATATGTCACATTTCAGTCTGATTACCATGTGTAGTAGACTCTCATTGCACATCAAAAACACAGGATTAACACAAACTGGTTACAAGTTATGACAACGAAATCTTTGTTTTTTCATTTGTTGCGCTTTACAACAATTCTTGGTTTAAAAAAAAATGCTTCGAAGTTCAAAAAAGAAAATAAATTCATTGCTACACAGTTCAAACTATAGGTACAAATGTTCATGTGCATTAACAGAACTAGTTTTAGTTTTATCAAAATGGGCCAAAGAACATACTGTACTTCTCATGAATGACTTTGTATGTAAAGAAAGTATTATATGTAAACAAGTTCTTGGTAGTTGTACAACTCAAAAACACACTCTACACATTTGTACACTTGTATGTACATGTATGCATAGATGAACATGCGATGTACAATTACATGTGCAGACAAACAGCATTTTCAGTTCAATTTTCAAACACCCACCCAAACACCAAAAACACACAGCCCATCCCCACTTGGCATGGTCTGTATGTCCATGTACATGTAATCCACTACATCACAAAAACACAACCTTGAACTAAAATATTTCAACTTTTCCATAATTTTATCACTTGTAATTATGATATGTACCCATCAACATGTCCAATGAAATGAAAATATTCACGCCTAAAAAACAAAGTACAGTATGAAAAGTAGGTGTGTGCAAATGTACATTGTATTTGCTTCTATGAATAAGAGCAATGTACAGTAATTGCAGTGATAAAAAGAAAATTATTGTACATGTAGCATGGAACTGCAAAAATTCAGGTACACCAGAAACCAATGTACCAACCACTCACCATTACAAACCTTAAGGAGGATAAACACCCACAGTGGATTCTTGTTTTAAAACAATCATATGAATTCTGTAAAAAACAATTTTCAAATCCCAAAGGTACAAGCTAAGCTACGTGTACATGTGTATACGTGACATTTTTCATTAAAAAAAAAAAAAATCTCAGCTACGATGTACAACTGTACAGCTGCACATGATTCTTCATGTTACCAGTATATCTGATAAGGCCTGAAAATTGAGTGCTTTTAAAAAGTGGATATAATCGTCTAGATCACTTGGGCATCCACACAAAACCGTACTGTGTACGTTGCTTACGTCAATACCCAGGCCAGATGCAATGGTAGCTATCAGAACTCTGATTTCACCATCTGTTGCTAACATGCTGTCAACAATTTCCTTTTGGATATCAGTTTCCATGTTCTGGTGGTACATATAAACTTATTAACATACCTGTGGCAACCTTCTGGAAGCAGTGCCATAAAGGTCGCGTACACATTACTGCACATTTTTCTTATCATCCTTTCACAACATGCACCATGGATCTTCAAGTCATCTGGCAGCCACTTGAACATTGTATCTAAATCTCTTGCAGCAGACTTGACAACATGTTTTATATTTTGCTTGTCCGGCAACTGATTTACCCACACATAATTGCGAAGACCAAAGTTTTCGATGATACCGCTATGCACATCTCTGGTTGCAGTGGCTGTCAGGGCAACAGCGGGACTGACGACTTGAGTTCCGATCGTAATTCACCAAATTTTCCATACACTGCTCGAAATGCTTTGGTGTCTCCAGATTCAGTCCCCCTATTTGAAAAATAAGAAAAAAAACCAGTAAGATTAAAATAAAAAACATTTTCTACATTGCACATGTGATTTTAATAATGCCTGCAGTCTCTTCAATGCATATCGCATAGCCATAAGACTGCATAATCTTAATCTATAGATGAACAAGTATTGTAAGGGAACATAATGTGTAAACAATTGTAACAGATACGCCGAGAGAGGGCGGAAAGAAGAACGAAAGATGGCGATTGTCCTCAGAGGACCTATGTTGATGATTTGGTACAGAAGACCGAATTAAAGTGTTCAAAAGGCAAACCCTGTCTGGTTCTAGTGTCATTCCCTGTTGTGCAAAGTTGTCCCCTTTCAGTATGAGTACATTTGCATACTGAAGCATGTTCCTATTTGAGTTTTTTCTCAATGTACATGCACATGAAGAATTAGTCTGTGGGCCTCAGCGTGTGTCTCGATTGCTCCTCTGTCTGTGTAGAGGAGCAAAGCCGACGAGACACAGGCTGTGTCTCACAGATTAAAGCTAAGGCAGTAGGCCTATGTGTAATTGCATTTGTATGCGAGAAAGTTACAGTAGTTACTGTACTGTACAAAACAATTAAACCAGTGCAGTTACGGTGTTAACAATTTATTACAATTACACAGGATTTGACTCAGCTCAGTACACCTAGGAACACTCACAAGAGTAGTATAGTGAGGTGCCCGCACCTCGTCAGGGGCCCGAATACCGTCACCCCGCTTAAAATTGTTTTGAACGCACTAAGCAAAAATGTATGCCCGGGACTGTGTTCAGTACGCTTTAAACTTGGCAGGGCTACCACAACCAAGCAAATTGTGGTGAAAACGGAACAGTTTTTCACGAAAATCTGAAATTTTAATAGGGCTATAGGAATACGTGTTAAAGTCACCGGCACGCATCTTTTACGTGTATGTCTATGGGAACATCACGTTCACCCGCACACGTCTTTTACGTGCTAAGTCTATGGGAGAGCGGGTGACGAGTTGCGGGCCCCTTCCTTAGCGCGCAACTTTTTCGCATTGTTCGCGTTTGACGACGATAGCTGCAAATTTTGAATATCGATCAGTGAACTTGTGATTCCATTGGAATTTTCAGCATTTTTCCTGTATGCGAGTTGGATTTCAAAGAATTTCAGTGGCGAAATGTGATTCAAATATGGGCAAACATTAACTATGACGAGGCGCGGGTCACCCAAGTATACTGTAGTAGAAGCCTGACATGTCATTTCGGGAAACCCACTCACAAGGGGGGCCCCTCCTTATAAGTAACCCGTCCCCCTTATAAGTAACCCCGTCCCCCTTATAAGTAACCCCCGGGGCACCCCTTATAAGGAGTCTCCACGCTTTTTTGCAATGCCACGCGAAAATGAAAGGACTGCGGCAATTCGCTTGATTATGTCCATAAAGCTTCACAAGTTTCCTAGTTACTCACGAAATTTGAGCAAAATCGGTTTGAGGCATCATATCTAAAATCATGGATTTAAATGCGATGTCAAACGACCCATGCGAATGCTGAAATGCGAGCGATTACTGGCGTGAGTGTCGCCAGGCGCGGCGGCGCGGCAATGCTTGAGTGCAGACGTGGCGACTGAGTACGAAAGTCTCCGTACTCTGTCGCCACGTCTGCACTCAAACATTACCGCGCCGCCGCTCCTGGCGACACTCACGCCAGTAATCGCTCGCACTTCAGCATTCGCATGGGTCGTTTGACATCGCATTTAAATCCATGATTTTAGATATGATGCCTCAAACCGATTTTGCTCAAATTTCGTGAGTAACTAGGAAACTTGTGAAGCTTTATGGACATAATCAAGCGAATTGCCGCAGTCCTTTCATTTTCGCGTTGCATTGCAAAAAAGCGTGGAGACTCCTTATAAGGGGTGCCCCGGGGGTTACTTATAAGGGGGACGGGGTTACTTATAAGGGGGACGGGTTACTTATAAGGAGGGGCCCCCCTTGTGAGTGGGTTTCCCGAACTGATGTGTTTACCCTACCCGGCCCAGAGGCCAGACATTTAACTACATTTAGTTTTACAATCATTTTTTTGTTGTTCAACTAGGGGCCTACAGTTACAGTTTGTAATTCAAGACAAGAGACACGTAATGAAAGTTGCCTTGACGAATCATTTGTAGAAACTGGATAGATCTAACGTTAAATGATTAGCTTACCGCTAGGCCGCTTGAGTCTTCGACTTTGTCACGCAGGCCAAGCAAGATCCATAGCCCTGCTCATCTGGTCCGAAATTAAAGACTTCAAAGGCATTACAAGAGCCACAGCTTTCGGAGAGTCTGGTCCATCATGTAGATCTAGTTTGCGAAGAATATCAACGCACAACGGTGCAGCTTGGAAGTTGGAACACCACACTATTGCCGAAACCAGTCGGCATGGAGATAAACAAAATCATGAGTCTATGACCACGCACGGAGAAACGAGTAGACTCTACGTGTAGTAGGGACTTCTAAGTTCTGGTTCTGCTGCTGCTCCCCGAAACCGTCAACGAATCCAAGCTTCTCAGTAGCACATTGCATTGAATGCTCTTCTCATTATCACTGTCAGAAAAGCGACGCGGAGACGCTGATGTTGACATCCATTGATCATGTAAACAAGGTTTGGAGGAAATACTTGAAATGCTGCACAGATTTTGGTCGGAAAACGCAAGACTCGGAATCAATACGAAAAGCACATTTGTTGCACAAGCTGTATGCTGTACACGCAATCCGGGGGATCCCCGATCGAGAAGTAAAAGCCACCTCGAAATTGACATGTACGATAAGTCACGATGCTTTAAATGGGCGAATATCTTTTCTACAGGTATTTATCAATTTTTTTATTTGTAATTTCTTAATTATTTTTTTCTGTCGAAAAATAGATTTATAATACTGGTTATTGTGATATTTATAATTTAATCTATAACAGTTATGGAAACGAGTAGAAGTTAGTCTTAATCTTACGCACGGTTTATGTACGTTCCAATTTCATTCTCCTCTTATGATCTCTAAGATATATCATTTGAGCAATTTTTAATAAAAAGAAAAATAATTTTGAAATTCCATCAATATATGTAGAGATTAATACAAATATTGGCGTAAAATACGTATGTTATATTGCTACATGCAATATACCTGTTTGCAATAAGACTACAAGATTAGAGATCGATCGACTTTTTTCGATCCCACAAATTGCCTGCTGGACGCGATCTCATCGACCAATCAGGATGCTCGAAATGAATGAGGGATGGGGGTGGGGCCAATTTTTTCCGAAATATTTCGGGGAGACTTGGCAAACCAGACTGGACTGTTTTGGAGGTCGAGATGCGTGCGTGCGCGGCAAATTAATACACGAGCATACGGTGGGGCATACGCGTGCTGTAGCGGTGTGTGCGCGCGGTAATTGATCACACAAAACAGTCCAGGCAGTGGACTAAACTTCGCCTTGCAACTAGAGCGGTGCAGAGCATGACTTCAAAGCGTATAGTGGAATGCTAGACATCCCATTGTAACGCTTTGAACCCAAACATGTGTTTGCATGAATTACGAAGAGTTGTCTCTCCTTTTCTAACACCTCTCTGGTTATATCAAGGAGGTTTTATACATGGATTTCCAACTGGCTGTAATTATTCAAACAGTTGTCAGATTTCTATTGATGTACAAAAGAATTCCACAGGTGCACTTGTGCCTTTGATGATCGATGTTCCAAGCCGCCGTCTTGCTGAGCAATCTGAAGATTCATTTTGAACGTTATCATAATGTTGGCCATATTTTGCTTATTTATTTATTAAATGAAATGAAATTTCACTTAATAATAAAGCATGTAAAACAAAAGTCAATTCCGTTCAGAAATTTGCGCAAAAGTGTAAATCAAAGCCGTATTATGTGAAAATGTTTAAAACTGTACCATCCTGGAAAGCTGGTTTTATCACTTTTCGACTTAATTTTCCCAAATGAAACTAACATGTAATAATCTTCAAGTATAATTCTTTATTGATAGATATATCAGATTAGTGCCCGCGTATGCCCAGTTGAGTAATTTTCATTTTGATTTCAGCATTTTTTCCTCAATTTCTGTTCGCGCATCCTCGTGTCTGTACCACCTAGCTTTTATAAGAAGGGATAGCGAAAAGTAATGACCATCACAAAGACATATCTTCCTTTGAAAGTGGCTGGT
Source organism: Diadema antillarum (assembly GCF_040938485.1). Lineage (NCBI taxonomy): Eukaryota > Metazoa > Echinodermata > Echinoidea > Diadematoida > Diadematidae > Diadema > Diadema antillarum. The sequence continues at coordinate 689,876 of NW_027272075.1, read as the reverse complement.
GATTATGCAATGAGACACGAGTCAATCGTTTTCGTATCGGCGCGGCAGATCCTGTTTGGCACATGCTTCAAATATTTTTGAACATAGATCAAAGGGAATAATTCTGTTGTTACTCCATCTCTTCAACCTCCTTGGTTATATGAAGTCCAATGCCTTCACAACGCAATTTCCGGTTTATCACATGCTTCATTGTGCTCCTCCTTTAACGTGAACCTTAAGCCCCACTATGGTACGCTTTTCAAGCCAACCCGTAGGTACAAACATTTTTGATGTAGCCGCCGCTCAAAAATATTTGAAACATGTTACTCCATCTCTTCAACCTCCTAGGTTATATGAAGTCCGATGCCTTCACAACGCAATTTCCGGTTTATCACATGCTTCATTGAGCTCCTCCTTTAATGTGAGCCGTAAGCCCCACTATGGTACGCTTTTCCAGCCAACCAGTAGGTACAAACATTTTTGATGTTCCTGTCCTACAAGCAGAAGGCTGACTTACGTCACTTTATCCAATGCCTCTACATTTTCATGCGGCTTTGTCAGGCTCAAGTCTAGCCATAATTTCCTTAGCATGCCCACGTGTTTGTGTTTGGCGCTGAGGAGATTGAAGGAATTGATGTAGTTGAAGAACGCGATAACCAGAAGACATGGAAAGGAGGAAGTTCCAAAAAATATCTGACGCGGATCAACAGCTAGCTATTTTAATGTCTGTTTGAACTTACGAAAAAGTCAGATGTCGAAAACAATCGGGATATTTATCGTTATCAAAGAATAAATGTGATTCAAATTAATATCCCCATGCACTCTCCTTATCCCTCTCTCCCTCTCTTTATACTTCTGTTGTATCTCTTAAGCCTGCCGAGATGATCTGAGTTCCACCGTGTGCCATTTGGTAGTCGTAATGGGCAGCTGCCGCGAGGCTCATTTCCGGGACCGTTGCTGTACGGCCTGCGCGCCTTACAGGTGATGTCAGGAAGACACTGCAACTTAGCAACAGTCCTCAGTAGGGACCTTGGCTCGTGTAAACCAAATCGGAACGCATTGACGTGATTTAACAGCAGAATATAGACTGGAGCGATCTCACACGTGTCCATCTTGAGCTACTTAGGAACCATCTGAAAGTGTGCAAGACCAAGGTGTGTAACGGACCACACTTTAATACAATGACTGGGGTGTTGAAAGGCACCGTAACTGTCCAAATAGACGTACCGAAATGATACTTAACTTAAATCACACTTTAATGGAAATGCTTTGGTCAGTACTCGAAATAAAAGTGTGTCCGAAACAGAACACCATGCTCTCAATATCCACTCTGACTGGGGGTTTAATTATTATAGTGTGCAACAAAGCATAAACATATTTAAGCAGGTTGACTGTGCATTGTAATCTATTTTTCTACATTGTTTCAGAGGAAAGATGGACAGTTAACAGTAGTCCACTTCCTGGACTGTATTCATAGCAGTATGCCTACCACGGTCTGAGTGTATAGCGTCTGAATTACACAAAATTGCCGATCCTAAATACACATTTTCGGGGAGTGCCAGTTGGTGGAGTGTCGTGATCAGCGGTTTGGTGCGTTTATAGTGTGGAGTACATGCATGTATGCGTGCATTTGTGTGGAGAATGCGGACGATTAAAAGCGGCCAGTATCTGGACTAAAGTAACAATAGACGACGTTCTTGTCTTACCATTCAGCGACGTTACATGCGTGGCCGCAAGTGTCCGCTTCAGTACTGTATTAGGGAGTTTTCGCTACACGACGCGAAGACCGAGAATACGCGGAAGCAATCAGCTGCGACAGTCCCCGTACTCGGACTCCCGTCCCCATATCTAAGCAGTTTCGCTTTCCTGTACAGGACTGAGGCGTGGGGACAAGATCGCTGATTGGCTGGCTGACTGGCTGGCTCACTCCTGCCCAGCATCGGGACCGAACGCTATTTTGGCCGAGGACCGTACTCGTGTTCCTTGGGACGGGACGTTTCTCGGATTTGATCATGCGCAGAAGCAAATTTTGCACACGGCACGCTCAACTACCGGCAGCGTCGTGCTTGCGAAAACTCCCTATTACCAATTTTGTGACGCAAAATTTGTTCTTGTTAGAGGTTTGCTGCTTCCCATCATTGGTGTTTATTCAAAGGCAGTTGAGTCTGAAAAGGCACTTCAGCCAAATAGGACCGAAATGAGGGAAACGGTTCTTTTGTCAGTGACGATCCATGATAACACAATCGTCATTGTTCAAACAACTGACTGTACTCACTAAGATGCACATAATCTGATGGCAGTGGTGATATCAGGTGGAAGTGGTGAAGGACCCATTTACAGTGCGAGGCTCGGCCGCGCCGAGCTGCGGCCGACTCCACCTTCATTTCAGTGTAAACGCACAAAAGGCCAAATGCGAGGCCAAAATTGGTCTCGCATTTGGCCACGCTCTGGAGGTGGTCTCGGCCGCGGCCGAGCCCGGCCTTTTCTCAGTGTAAACGCAAACTGGGCCAAATTTGCGGACAATTTTAGTCTGGCTTCCAAACCCTCTGCCTGTACTATTTCGCTGTTCAGATTATTAACCCCCTCAACGTCGAAAACTAGTATAGTTTGAGGTGGTTTTGTCCTGCAAAGGATTTTTTTCCTTCGGCAAAGGCCTTTGCCCGAACGGCGACTTCGTCGCCACGGAACTCATTTGGCAAAGGGTCTGAAAACCAGACAATACCAAATTGCATTTGTTTACAAGCAGAGCGCCACTACGACAAAATATTGAAATGTTTGAATCAAAAGCGTGGCCTGGCCCGGCAGTGTAAACGGACAAATTGCGTGGCCCGGCCTCGCGATTGAGGCTGGGCTCGGCCGTGGCTCGGCCGCGGCTCGGCCCAGCCCCGCACTGTAAACGGGTTCATAGTCCATGTGTGTGGTAGGTGCCCAAGGAGTTTCAAGAGTTGGAGTCCCAACAGGCTGTAGTTATTCAAACAGCTGTCTTTTTTCTATTGATGGACAAAAGAATTCCACAGGTTCATTTATGTCTTTGATGGTGGGGTTCAATGCCGCCGTCTTTTTGAGCAATAGCTCCTTGTAGAGCCCACTAATGTCAAAATCGCCCACTAATGTCAAAACAACTACTGATGTCATAACACGTCGACGACAAATGTCAAAACGACCACTTATGTCATAACACGTCGACGACAAATGTCATAACAACCGCTAATGTCATAACACGTCGACGACAAAAGTCAAAACAACCACTAATGCCATAACACGTCGACGACAAATGTCAAAATCGGATCAACCACTAATGTCATAACAAGTCAACGACAAATGTCATAACACGTCGACGACAAATGTCAAAATTTCCAAATTTACTGCAAATGTCATGACGCGTCAAAAGGGCGGATCCAGGAATTCCATAAAGGGGAGGCGCCTTTACAAAATCAAAGGCTGGCGCCACCCTTGCCCCCCCCCCCATTTTCTTAATTTTATTTCTGTTGTGTTGACAAAATAGAGAGAGAGGGGGCACTAAAGGGGGATACGCCCCCTGTAAATCCGCGATTGCGTCAACCACAAATATCAATATTGGATTAACCACAAATGTCATAACACGTCGACCACAAATGTCATAACGCGTCACAGGGGCGGATCCAGGAATTTTGTAAAGGGGGGAGGGCGCGCCTTTACAAAATCAAAGGCTGGCGCGACCCACCTTTTCTCATTTTTGTTTCTGTTGGTTTAACCTAATATAGTGAGGGTGTACCAGAGGGGGATGCGCCCCCTCTCGATCCATCATTGCGTCAACCACAAATGGAAAAACTCATTATTGCTTGAATTACAGGGGCGGATCCAGGAATTCCTTAAAGGGGAGGGGCGCCTTTACAAAATCAAAGGCTGGCTCGACCCTCCCCACCTCATTTTCTTCTTTTTATTTCTGTTGTGTTGACGAAATAAATAGAGGGGCACTAAAGGGGGATGCGCCCCCTCTCAATCCGCGATTGCGTCAACCGCAAATGTCAAAATCGGGGATTAACCACAAGTGTCATAACACGTCGACCACAAAGGTCATAACGCGTCACAGGGGTGTATCCAGCAATTTCGTGAAGGGGAGGCGCCTTTACAAAATCAAAGGCTCGCGCGACCCCCACCCCATTTTCTTCTTTTCATTTTCTCTCGTTTTAGCAGAATATAGATAGGGGGGCACCATGGGGGATGCGCCCCCTCTCGATCCATGATTGCGTCAACCACAAACGACCAAACTCAATGCTTGCATTACAGGGGCGTATCCAGGAATTCCGTGAAATGGAGGCGTCTTTACAAAATCAAAAGCTCGCGCGACACCACCCCATTTTCTTCTTTTCATTTTCTCTTGTTTTAACAAAATATAGAGAGGGGGCACCATGGGGGATGCGCCCCCTCTCGATCCATGATTGCGTCAACTACAAATGACCAAACTCAATTGATATATTGATATATCAATTGATATCAAATTGATATATTGATATATCAATTGATATCAAATTTGGTAGGCATTATGGCCTTGAGGCATAGATGTGGTACACATAATTTTTGTGTTTGTCGGACAAAGCGTTGCCATGGTAACCACAATTTTACCAAAACCTTAACTTAAACCAATAACTTCGACATCATTCAAGCAATTAAGGTCAAATTTAGTATGTATGATGATCAGGAGGTGTATTATGCAAGACACCAATGTGCTAATATAAGAAAAATGTGTTGCCATGGTAACCACTCATCTTTGTATCAAATTGAACCATTTAATCTGTGAAGGTGAAATTTGGTGTGTATGATGCTCTTTAAGTGTAGTTTTGCAAAATGTCCTTTGTATTTGTATCGGACAATGCGTTGCCATGGTAACCGCATGTTTTTTTATGAATCCTGTGGAGTGAACTTCTTCCACAGTTTTCAAGCAATTGAAACCAAATTTGGTAGGCATTATGGCCCTGAGGTATAGATGTGGAACACATAATTTTTGTGTTTGTCACACAAACGTTGCCATGGTAACCACAATTTTACCAAAACCTTGCAGATCGAATAACTTTTTCATCATTCAAGCAATTAAAGTGAAATTTAGTATGTTTCATGATCTAGAGGTGTAGTTTTGCAAGACACCAATGTGTTAGTATAAGGAAAATGTGTTGCCATGGTAACCACTCATTTTTGTATCAAAATAAACCATTCAAGCTATGAAGGTTAAATTTGGTGTGTATGATGGTCTTTAAGTGTAGTTATGCAAAATGTCACTTACGTGTTTTTATCAGACAATGCATTGCCATGGTAACCACACTTTTTACCCAAACCTTGTGGAACTCTGTGTCAACTCTGTAATTGTACAGTAAACTAAAATTATTCTGTTTCCAATTCGACAAGTGCACAACGTCATTGCCCTCATGACATCACATACTATAAAGCAACACTAGGGGCGGGGGTATTAATCACCTTCAGTGATAATTCTAGTTACTTCTGTTGTGTTGACGAAATAAAGAGAGGGGGCACCATGGAGGATGCGTCCCCTCTCGATCCATGATTGCGTCAACCACAAATGTGACCCTGCACCTCAAAACAAACAAAAAGTCGCCAGACAGGAAATTTTAGTTAAGACCATATTCTGAAAGAGCAGACTTTAAGCTTTAAAATGATGTATAACTCAAATCAAATGGACTCTTCTAACCTATCTAAATATTGGAAAGAAAGCACAAACTCAGGAAAAGTGTGAACTGAGAAAAGAGGCTCTGAAGTACAGTGTCTATTCAAGCGCTTAATATTTACCAAACCGTGCTGGCTGTGCGATGAATGGGACAAAAAACAGGAAGTACATCACCAGAGTAACAACAATGAAGGGATTATCAGATTAAACTGAAATTAAGCAGGCCTCATTAACACATTCTGTCCATAAATAATGCCAACTTTCAAAGCAGTAGCAGTATCCTTTCAAAAGTTATTAGAGTTGAAAGTGAAGAGTGTGGACGAGGTTTTTCAGAAATGAAAAAGGGATTCTAAAGACACACCTAATCACACTATTCTACCAAAAATGTTCGAGATAAACTGCTAAAAAAACACACATTCCTGCCCGTTTTATGATACCAAATTTTAGCATAGTGTAAAAGAAGACCCGCTCTTTCAGAAAATATGAAAAAGTCAAGTTCGACTAGGTTGACCCATTTCACTTATTTTCAGTCCTCACGCAAAATCAGTGTGTGCGACTTTATGTTCGTTTTGAGGTGCACGGTCACAAATGACCACACTCATTGCTTGCATTACAGGGGCGTATCTAGGAATTTCGTAAAGGGGAGACGCCTTTACAAAATCAAAGGCTCGCGCGACACCACCCCATTTTTTTCTTTTCATTTTCTCTTGTTTTAACAAAATATAGAGAGGGGGCACCATGGGGGATGCGCCCCCTCTCGATCCATGATTGCGTCAACTACAAATGACCAAACTCATTGCTTGCATTACAGGGCGGGTCCAGGAATTCCGTGAAGGGGAGGGGGTACCTTTGCATAATAAAAGCCTGACGCATCCCCCATCTTTTTATCATTTATGTTGTTTTGAAGAAAAAAAAAAGAGAGGGGGCATCAGAGGAGGATGCGCCCGTCTCGATCCGCGATTGCGTCAACCACAAAATGTCAAAACTCATTGCTTGCATTACAGGGGCGGGTCCAGGAATTCCGTAAAGCGTTAAGGGGAGACGTCTTCTCAAAATGAAAGGTTGGCGCAATCCCCCTCCCCCTTATTAGTTTCTTTTTATTTCTTTTGTTTAAACGACAGTAAAAGGGCAGTCTTTAATTTTGTAAAGGAGCCTCCACTTTACGGAATTACTGGTTCCGCCCCCTGTAATGCAAACAATGGGTTTTGCCATTAACTTGTGGTTGACGCAGTCGCGGATCTAGAGGGGGACGCGGTAACCCCTCCCCGTCTCTATTTTCTTTAACACAAAAGAAATTAAATGAAAAAAAAAAAGGGCGAGGCGGTTTTTCGCAAGCCTTTGATTTTATAAACGCGTCTCTCCTTTACGGAATTTGGACCCGCCCCTCTAATGCAAGCAATGAGTTTTGACATTTGTGTTTAACCCAATCGCGGATCGAGAGGGGGCGCATACCTCTATGGTACCTCCTTTATTTTTTGTTAAACAAAAGAAATAAAAAGAAAAAATAGGGGGGGGGGGTGCGGCAGATTTTAATTTTGTAAAGGCGCTTCTCCTTTACGGAATTCCTGAATCCGCCCCTGTAAGGCAAGCAATTAGTTTTGATATTATGGTTAACGCAATCGCGGATCGAGAAGGAGGCGCATCCCCCTCTGGTGCCACCTCTCTCTTTTAAAAACAATAACAATAAAATATGGGGGGGGGGGTGCGGCAGCCCTTATAATTATTTTGTAAAGGCGCCTCGTTTACTGAATTCCTTAATGCAAGCAATGAGTTTTGACATTTGTGGTTGACGCAATCATGGATTGGTAAGGGACTGCTACATCTCTGGTGCCCCCTTTTCTTTTGTTACAACAACAGAAATAAATAAAAATGGGGGGTGTGGAAGCCTTTGATTTTGTAAAGGCGCCTCCCTTTTACGGAATTCCTGGATCCACCATGTAATGCAAACGATGGGTTTTGACATTAATTTGTGGTTGACGCAATCTCAGATCGGGGGGAGGGGGGGGGGGGGACGGCAGCTTTGATTTTGTAAGGGCGCCTCCCCTTTACGGAATTCCTGTATCCGCCCCTATATTGCAAGCAATGAGTTTTGACATTTTTTGGTTGACACAATCGCGGATCGAGAAGGGGGCGCATCCCCCCTGGTGCTCCCTCTCTTTCTTTTAGTTAAAACAATAGAATTTTTTTTTAAAAAAATGGGGGTGGGGTGCGGCAGTTCTAGTTTGAAAGACGCCTCCCCTTTACGAAACTCCTGGATTCGCCCTTGTAACGCGTTATGCCGCACCCCTATTTTTTCCCATTTCATTTCTGTTGTTTTAACAACAACAACTAAAATAGAGAGGGAGTACCAGAGGGGGATGTGCCCCCTCTCGATCCGCGATCGCGTCATCCACAAATGTCAAAACTCATTGCTTGCATTACGGGGGCGGGTCCAAGAATTCCGTAAAGCGCAAAGGGGAGGCGTCTTTTCAAAATGAAAGGCTTGCGCAATCCCCCTCCCCTTATTTATATCTTTTCATTTCTTTTGTTAAAACGTTAAAAAAAAAAAAAGAAAAGAATGGGGGTGCGGCAATCTTTAATTTTGTAAAGGGGCCTCAGAATGCAAACAATGAGATTTGCCATAAAGTTGTGGTTGACGCAGTCACGGATCGGGGGGGGGGGGGGCGGTACACCCCCTCCCCGTCTCTATTTTTGTTAACACAAAAGAAATTAAATTAAAAGAAAAGGAGAGGTGGTTTGCGCAAGCATTTAATTTTTTTAAAGGCGTCTCCCCTTTACGGAATTCCTGTCCCCGCCCCTATAATGCAATTGCGGATCGAGAGGGGGCGCATTCCCCTCTGGTGCCTTCTTTCATTTCTTTTTCAAGCAATAGAAATAAAAAGAAAAAACAGGGGGTGCGGTAGTTTTAATTTTGTAAAGGCGGCTCCCCTTTACGAAACTCCTGGATCCGCCCCTGTGACGCGTTATGACATTTGCAGTACGTTTGGAAATTTCGACATTTTTGTGGTCGACGTCTTATGACATTTGTGGTTAATCCACTTTTGACATTTGCGGTTGACGCAATCGCGGATAGAGAGGGGGCGCATCCCCCTCTGGTGCCCCCTCGCTATGTTTTGTTAATGCAACAGAAATTAAAATAAGAAAATGGGGGGGGGGGGGGTCTCGCCAGCCTTTTATTTTGTAAAGGCGACTCCCCTTTACGGAATTCCTGGATCCGCCCCTGTAATGCAAGCAATAAGTTTTGATATTTGTGGTTGACGCAATTATGGAACGAGAGGGGGTGCTTCCCCCGCTGGTGCCTCCTCACTATATTATGTTAAAACAACAAATAAAAATAAGAAAATGGGGGGGGGGGGTCGCGCCAGCCTTTGATTTTTTAAAGGCACTCATCCCCTTTACGGAATTGCTGGATCCACCCCTGTGACGTGTTATGACATTTGCAGTTAGTTTGAAAATTTTGACATATGTGGTAGACGTATTTTGTCATTTATGGTTAATCTCCGATGTTGACATTTGTGGTTGACGCAATCGCGGATTGAGAGGGGGCGCATCCCTCTTTAGTGCCCTCTCTCTTTATTTCATCAAGACAACAGAAATAGAAAGAAGAAAATGGGGGAGGGTAGAGGGTCGCGCCAGCCTTTGACTTTGTAAAGACGCCTCCCCTTTACGAAATTCCTGGATCCGCCCCTGTAATGCAAGCAATGAGTTTGGTCATTTGTGGTTGACGCGATGATGGATCGAGAGGGGGCGCATCCCCCTCTGGTGCCCCCTTTCTTTTCTTTTCTTTTTTCGGTTAAAACAGCATAGATAAAAAGAAAAAAATGGGGGGGGGGTGCGGTAGCCTTTAATTTTGTAAAGCCGCCTCCCCTTTACAGAATTCCTGGATCCGCCCAGTAATGCAAAGCAATGAGTTTTGATATTTGTGGTTGACGCAATGATGGATCGAGGGGGGAGGGGGCTTCCCCCTCTGGTGCCCCCTCACTAGATTATGTTAAAACAACAGAAATAAGAATAAGAAAATGGGGGGGGGGGGGCGGGGTCACGCCAACCTTTGATTTTTTTTAAAGGCGCCCCTCCCTTTTAGGGCGGACGTCAAATTGGGCGCGGACAAGCCCAGGAAGGGTTGCGGAAGCAAATTCTGTCATTTCGGCATCCTGTCCGCGTCAGACGCGGAATAAGTGTGTGAATCGGCTTGTCCTGGGACATTCCTAGGAATGTCCGCGGACTGTCCGCGGACTGACTGCGGACATTCCTAGGAATCACTCCGGAAGAGCGCGAAATGCCTCGGAATATGCTAATCGTAGCCGGGCAGCGCGGAAACATCTAGGATTACACCAGGAATGAACGCGGACAATCAGGATGCCTTCCGGACAACATAAGTTAGGCATGCGGACAAACTGCGGATAATACCAGGAAAATGGAAAGGTATAAATTTGGCGCTGACTTTAACTTTTCCTCATTTGACTGCTAGCTGTCATTGATGCTCCTTGTTGTGATTTCACAGTAGCTGCTGATATTATATTGATATTATTGGTCAATATTATTTTACAAATGTGACCACCAAAAGTCGAAGAATGGGATTGTCTGCATGTCGGCTGACGACTCATATTTTTCTTTTTTTTAATTTGTCTCATCTGGGAGAACAATCTTTTCTCTCCCTACAGTCACATGGATGATATTCGCAAACTTTTTGAATATGTGTGTATATATATATATATATATGAAGAGTTTGTTTGCAAAAACCGATAAGTCCATATTTGCCAAATGGAGATATTTGCGATTAAAGGTCAAGAAATATGAAGAGAATAATAAGAAAATTCTTGCTTCTTTTGACCATAACTTCAAAAATGTACCTTTATATATCGTGACCAATATATCATTTAAAAGGTATTATTTTGTACTTTATGACAGAAACCACACTTCAAAATCTTCAAAAATGGACTTATCGGTTTTTGCAAACAAACTCTTCATATATATAAACAGTGGCGTATCTAGGGGGGGGGGGGGGCAAGGGGGGCACGTGCCCCGGGCGCCACTCCTTGGGGGCGCAAAAAACGACTGCAATTTCTTTCGTTCTGAAGCGATAGCCAATTGGATCAAAAGAAGGCGCCAACGGTTTCGAACATACGGGGGGGGGGGGCAAAAAAACAACAACAAATCAAACAAGATAATAACAAAACTTAATGATGACGTGGAAATATACAAACTTCGGCTCACTCGCTCGTACTAATTTAGAGTATTTTTTTCAAGTCTTCAGTTTGTTGGTATAAATTGTCATCTATAAGGTCGTCACTATATCTTGATTAGAATTGTAAGATTTAATACGCAAAAAATGACAAGAGTTCCATGTTTTGTAAGCTGAAATAAAAAAATTTTCAGCTCGCTCGCTACGCTCGCTAGCCAAAATTTATCAAAAAAAAAAAAGGAAGAGAAAGATAAGAACAAAACGTTACGATGACGCGGACAAAATGACAATGTCTATCGTGTTCACACGTGTCATTTTATATTTAGCAGGAAAAATGTTACACGGAGCAGCGGCTGCAATTTCATTCGTTCTGAAGCGATCGCCGATTGGATCAAAAGAGGACGCCAACGGTTTCGAACATACGTGAGGGGGGGGGGCGGAAAAAAACCAAATAAAAACAGGTAAGAACATAACGTAATGATGACGCGGAAATATACAAATTTCGGCTCACTCGCTCGTACTAATTTAGAGTATTTTTTCAAGTCCTCAGTTTGTTGGTATAAATCGTTATCTATAAGGTCGTCACGATAGCTTGATTAGAATTGTAAGATTTGATAAGCAAAAAATGACAACAATTCCAAGTTTTGTAAGCTGAAATACAAAATTTTCCGGCTCGCTCGCTGCGCTCGCTCGCCAAAATTTACCAAAAAAAAAAAAAAAAGAGAAAGAGATAATAACAAAACGTGATGATGACGCGGAAATATTGTAAGATATGATTAGCAAAAAACGACAAGAATTCCATGTTTTGTAAGCTGAAATGCAAAAATTTTTGGCTCGCTTGCTGCGCTCGCTCGCCACAATTTATCAAAATTCATTACATTTGAATCACCATCAAAAGACCCCTTTTTAGTGCTTGAAAAAGCATATCATATGGACTTTGTTTAAAGCGTATGATATCGGAACCATGTGGAAGAACAGACATATTTTGAAATTATGACTGAACAGGCAATCCCCCGTTTCTTCTGTACGTATATGCAATGTATATGTAACTTGTAATGTGTGTATTTTTATATGAAGACGGAAATAAAAACAAACAAACAAACAAATAAAGTCCCTACCGGGATGGGTATAGGGTTGAACACTTTTTCAGAAATTAGGGGCGCAATTTTCGCGCTTGCCCCGGGCGCCGTTTTCCCTAGATACGCCACTGCTATAAAATATACATATATATATATACTGTATATATATATACATATAAATATATATCTTTTTTATTCCCTTTTTTTAGACCTGTGCTTTATCCATCGTGAAGTATATACATGTTTTGTCTGCGACTTCTGCAGAGCATGCCAAAATGATCCTAATCATTAAATTTGTTTTTCTTTCTCTCATTTTTACCCATGTGCATCTCTAACTCTCTCTTATTTTGATCACTTTTGAACATTTTGCAATGATTCAAGTCCGAGAAGTTTTTTTTTTTTCATGCTGAGAGCTTACAGCCTATTGTCAATGAAGTGTCAAACTGGGGAAATATTTTCAACCAACTATAATTTCCATTTTTTTTTTTGGGGGGGGGGGGTTCAGCTGGGCTGTCAAATTGGACAATCGAGTTTATTTGCAACTAAAACAAAAAGAAAAGATAAGATTATTAGGTAATAACAACTACGAAAATTATTCAGGTAAAGAATATTTCTGAAATGATTTGTGATGCTTAGAGTGTACTTAAAAATATATACACTCAGCAAAAAAAAAGAAATTAAACACTTTTTCGAGTTCATAATTCATTGCTTTTTCTCTCATTTCACTTAAATTTTGATTTGACAGCAAATTCTTCATTTTCCTCCATTATCTTTAGCTTTCATTGTTATTTTGGGCTTCAAAGATATTAAATTGTCATGAGACCACAGGTATATTTTTTGCAATTGAATTCATGCTTTTTATTGTGATGAATTTGTCTTTTGTTGTAATATATTGTATCATTAGAGAGCATTTTACGTATGAATAACAACTTGTTCATGTTTATATAATACATTAACATTTAGCCCAAAATTCTATACTTTTTTTTTCTGAGTGTATTTCCACCTACTTTTGTGATTTTTCAGCTTGGCTGTCACGTGGGACAACCTAGTTTGTTTGCAAATAAAATAAGAAAACAACATAAAGGAAAAGTACCATAGTAAGTAATGGGAACCATGAAAGTCACTCAGATGAAAAATGATTTCTGAAAAGATCAAATCAACATAAACTTACTAGGAGGTTAGGGGGGGCTGATTTCACTTCTTTCTAGTTGCTATTGGCACAGTCTCTGCTACCTTCTTCTTTGCCTTCTGGGACCGGGAACTCCTTAGATTTACCTGTTCTTCATCACTAGACGAAAGGTGTGCCTGTGATGGGGATATTTGCATGGGGGCCTCGCCTCCTTTCTTGCTCTTTTTGCATTTCATTGGCATGACGCTCGCGGAAAGTGTGGACACTTTCGTGTCTGGATCACAAAATTTCCGCATCGGTTCCGGACACTTGCATATATAGATCCGCATCGGCTCCGCGCTGTCCTAAAACGTTCCTGGTGTCTTCCACTTTCATTCGCGAAGCTTCCCCACACCGCGGTATTCTTTCCGGAACGTGTGCGGAAGGAGCGGAAGGGTTCTGGAAAAGCGGGACATCCTCACGACATCGTCAGGACAAGTCGCCGAAGGTGTCAGGAAGTTCATTTCCGCATCCAAATTTTGGTCTCGATCAAAATTTGGACGCGGAAATTTTTCTCTCTCCCGAAGGTGCGGAAACGCCCGGACATGTTTAGGACAGTGAGCGGACACGTTCAGGAACGTGCGGACAGGTTGCCGAAGGAGTGCGGAATACCAAATTTGCATTCCGGGTCTTGTCCGTGTCTTGTCCGCGCCCTAGTGGACGCTTGGTCTACGGAATTCGTGGATCCACACCTGTGACGCGTTATGACATTTGCAGTTAGTTTGAAAATGTTGACATCTGTGGTCGACGCGTCATGACATTTGTGGTTTATCCCCGATTTTGACATTTGCGGTTGACGCAATCGCGGATTGAGAGGGGGCGCATCCCCCATTAGTGCCCCCTCTCTTTATTTCGTCAACATAACAGAAATAAATAGCAGAAAATAGGGGAGGGGAGGGTTGCGCAAGCCTTTGACTTTGTAAAGACGCCTCCCCTTTACAAAATTCCTGGATCCGCCCCTGTAATGCAAGCAATGAGTTTGGTCATTTGTGGTTGACGTAATGATGGATCGAGAGGGGGCGCATCCCCCTCTGGTGCCCCCTTTCTTTTCTTTTTTGTTGTTGGTTAAAACAACATCGATAAAAGGAAAAAAATGGGGCAGGGGGGTGCGGTAGCCTTTAATTTCATAAAGCCGCCTCCCCTTTACGGAATTTCTGGATCCGCCCCCGTAATGCAAGCAATGGGTTTTGATAATTGTGGTTGACGCAATGATGAATAGAAAGAGGGGGCGCATCCCCCTCTGGTGCACCCTCACTATAATCATTAGGTTAAAACAACAGAAACAAAAATAAGAAATTGGGGGGGGGGAGTGTCGCGCCAGCCTTTGATTTTGTAAAGGTGCCCCCCCCCCTTTAGGGAATTCCTGGATCCACCCCTGTGACACGTTATGACAGTTGTGGTCGACGTGTTCTGACATTTGTGGTTAATCCCCGATTTTGCCTTGTGGATGACGCAATCGCGGATTGAGAGGGGGCGCCTCAACCTTTAGTGCCCCTCTCTTTATTTCGTCAACACAACAAAAATAAAAAGAAGAAAATGGGGAGGGGGAAGGTCGCGCCAGCCTTTGACTTTGTGAAGACTCTTCCCCTTTACAAACTTCCTGGATGATCCGCCCCTGTAATGCTAGTAATGAGTTTTTCCATTTGTGGTTGACGCAATGATGGATCGAGAGGGGGCGCTTCCCCCTCTCGTGCACCCTCACTACATGAGGTTAAACCAACAGAAACAAAAAAAAATTGATAAGGGGGGTCGCGCCTGCCTTTCATTTTGTAAAGGCGCCCCCCCTTACGTAATTCCTGGATCCGCCCCTGTAACGCGTTATGACATTTGTGGTCGACGTGTTATGACGGAAGGAGCGGAAGGGTTCCGGAAAAGCGGGACATCCTCACGACATCGTCAGGACAAGTCGCTGAAGGTGTCAGGAAGTTCATTTCCGCATCCAAATTTTGGTCTCGATCAAAATTTGGACGCGGAAATTTTTCTCTCTCCCGAAGGTGCGGAAACGACCGGACATGTTTAGGACAGTGAGCGGACACGTTCAGGAACGTGCGGACAGGTTGCCGAAGGAGTGCGGAATACCAAATTTGCATTCCGGGTCTTGTCCGTGTCTTGTCCGCGCCCTAGTGGACGCTTGGTCTACGGAATTCCTGGATCCACACCTGTGACGCGTTATGACATTTGCAGTTAGTTTGAAAATGTTGACATCTGTGGTCGACGCGTCATGACATTTGTGGTTAATCCCCGATTTTGACATTTGCGGTTGACGCAATCGCGGATTGAGAGGGGGCGCATCCCCCATTAGTGCCCCCTCTCTTTATTTCGTCAACATAACAGAAATAAATAGAAGAAAATAGGGGAGGGGAGGGTTGCGCAAGCCTTTGACTTTGTAAAGACGCCTCCCCTTTACAAAATTCCTGGATCCGCCCCTGTAATGCAAGCAATGAGTTTGGTCATTTGTGGTTGACGTAATGATGGATCGAGAGGGGGCGCATCCCCCTCTGGTGCCCCCTTTCTTTTCTTTTTTTTTTGTTGGTTAAAACAACATCGATAAAAGGAAAAAAATGGGGCAGGGGGTGCGGTAGCCTTTAATTTTATAAAGCCGCCTCCCCTTTACGGAATTTCTGGATCCGCCCCCGTAATGCAAGCAATGGGTTTTGATAATTGTGGTTGACGCAATGATGAATAGAGAGAGGGGGCGCATCCCCCTCTGGTGCACCCTCACTATAATCATTAGGTTAAAACAACAGAAACAAAAATAAGAAATGGGGGGGGGGGGGGAGTGTCGCGCCAGCCTTTGATTTTGTAAAGGTGCCCCCCCCCCTTTAGGGAATTCCTGGATCCACCCCTGTGACGCGTTATGACAGTTGTGGTCGACGTGTTCTGACATTTGTGGTTAATCCCCGATTTTGCCTTGTGGATGACGCAATCGCGGATTGAGAGGGGGCGCCTCAACCTTTAGTGCCCCTCTCTTTATTTCGTCAACACAACAAAAATAAAAAGAAGAAAATGGGGAGGGGGAAGGTCGCGCCAGCCTTTGACTTTGTGAAGACTCTTCCCCTTTACAAAATTCCTGGATGATCCGCCCCTGTAATGCAAGTAATGAGTTTTTCCATTTGTGGTTGACGCAATGATGGATCGAGAGGGGGCGCTTCCCCCTCTCGTGCACCCTCACTACATGAGGTTAAACCAACAGAAACAAAAAAAAAAAATTTGATAAGGGGGGTCGCGCCAGCCTTTCATTTTGTAAAGGCGCCCCCCCCCCTTACGTAATTCCTGGATCCGCCCCTGTAACGCGTTATGACATTTGTGGTCGACGTGTTATGACGGAAGGAGCGGAAGGGTTCCGGAAAAGCGGGACATCCTCACGACATCGTCAGGACAAGTCGCTGAAGGTGTCAGGAAGTTCATTTCCGCATCCAAATTTTGGTCTCGATCAAAATTTGGACGCGGAAATTTTTCTCTCTCCCGAAGGTGCGGAAACGACCGGACATGTTTAGGACAGTGAGCGGACACGTTCAGGAACGTGCGGACAGGTTGCCGAAGGAGTGCGGAATACCAAATTTGCATTCCGGGTCTTGTCCGTGTCTTGTCCGCGCCCTAGTGGACGCTTGGTCTACGGAATTCCTGGATCCACACCTGTGACGCGTTATGACATTTGCAGTTAGTTTGAAAATGTTGACATCTGTGGTCGACGCGTCATGACATTTGTGGTTAATCCCCGATTTTGACATTTGCGGTTGACGCAATCGCGGATTGAGAGTGGGTGCATCCCCCATTAGTGCCCCCTCTCTTTATTTCGTCAACATAACAGAAATAAATAGAAGAAAATAGGGGAGGGGGATGGTTGCGCAAGCCTTTGCCTTTGTAAAGACGCCTCCCCTTTACAAAATTCCTGGATCCGCCCCTGTAATGCAAGCAATGAGTTTGGTCATTTGTGGTTGACGCAATGATGGATCGAGAGGGGGCGCATCCCCCTCTGGTGCCCCCTTTCTTTTCTTTTTTTTGTTGGTTAAAACAACATCGATAAAAGGAAAAAAATGGGGCAGGGGGGTGCGGTAGCCTTTAATTTTATAAAGCCGCCTCCCCTTTACGGAATTTCTGGATCCGCCCCCGTAATGCAAGCAATGGGTTTTGATAATTGTGGTTGACGCAATGATGAATAGAGAGAGGGGGCGCATCCCCCTCTGGTGCACCCTCACTATTATCATTAGGTTAAAACAACAGAAACAAAACTAAGAAATTGGGGGGGGGGGGGAGTGTCGCGCCAGCCTTTGATTTTGTAAAGGTGCCCCCCCCCCCCTTTAGGGAATTCCTGGATCCACCCCTGTGACGCGTTATGACAGTTGTGGTCGACGTGTTCTGACATTTGTGGTTAATCCCCGATTTTGCCGTGTGGATGACGCAATCGCGGATTGAGAGGGGGCGCCTCAACCTTTAGTGCCCCTCTCTTTATTTCGTCAACACAACAAAAATAAAAAGAAGAAAATGGGGAGGGGGAAGGTCGCGCCAGCCTTTGACTTTGTGAAGACTCTTCCCCTTTACAAAATTCCTGGATGATCCGCCCCTATAATGCAAGTAATGAGTTTTTCCATTTGTGGTTGACGCAATGATGGATCGAGAGGGGGCGCTTCCCCCTCTCGTGCACCCTCACTACATGAGGTTAAACCAACAGAAACAAAAAAAATTGAAAAGCTTTTCATTTTGTAAAGGCGCCCCCCCCCCCCCCCTTACGGAATTCCTGGCATTTGACATATGACATTTGTGGTTAATCCAATATTGATATTTGTGGTTGACGCAATCGCGGATTTAGAGGGGGCGCATCCCCCTTTATTGCCCCCTCTCTTTATTATGTCAACACAACAGAAATAAGAATGAGAAAATGGGGGGGGGGGCGAGGGTCGCGCCAGCCTTTGATATTGGAAAGGCGCCTCCCCTTTATGGAATTCCTGGATCCGCCCTTGTGACGCGTCATGACATTTGCAGTAAATTTGGAAATTTTGACATTTGTCGTCGACGTTGTTGCGACACGGATTG
This sequence comes from Diadema antillarum, assembly GCF_040938485.1. NCBI lineage: Eukaryota > Metazoa > Echinodermata > Echinoidea > Diadematoida > Diadematidae > Diadema > Diadema antillarum. The sequence goes on along the minus strand of NW_027272075.1, from coordinate 671,772 downwards.
TCGCCTCCTGCTCGGGGCGACAATCCGTGACGGGCGCTGGCGGCACGGATTGTCGCCCCCGTCACGGATTGTCGCCTGGCGACAATCCGTGACGCTTGTTCAGTTCCCAGTTTTTGACCTCGAAGGCGACAATCCGTGTTGGCAAAAATTTGTTGCGACACGGATTGTCGCCCCGGGCTCGGGGTGGTTCCTCCGGTGTTAAGCTTTGGTGGGATGGGTATGACTGGTAAGTTATGCGTATATGTGTGTGTGTGTGTGTGTGTGTGTACGTGTGTGTGTGTGTGTGTGTGTGTGTGTGTGTGTGTGTATTGTGAGCTGCATGATATGTGATGTGTATGATTTGTTGTGTGCGTGTGTGTGTGTGTGTGTGTGTGTGTGTATGTGTGTGTGTTTGGAGTATAACAATACAATATGTAGGAACTGTGCATGTGTGGTGGTTGTATAGTGGTAGTGGTTTGTTTTTCTGTGTGTATACGTGTGCCTGTATGCTTGCGTGTGTATGTGGAATATAGTTGCGCTACTGTGGCAATACAAACGCCTTCAGAGTGTATGAGCACGTGTTTAAAGAATTCACACCAGCGTTGATCTAAAAATAGTATGGGTGTGTCAACCAATATCAGCGGAGAGGCGGGCTAGGCGAGAGAGAGACCGAGAGAAAATACATACGAGGGAGGTACCCTCCCCAAATGTTATTTGTCTTTGTTCATTTTTCACTGCAGTCATTTTCTTCCATCAGTCTTATAAACTAGAACGTCCATACCACTATTCTTTGTCCCAGAATAGGTTTGGCATGCTCTATGCATGAGCGAATAATTTCCACACGCACACCGCTAATACATACGTAATACAAACAAACACCAACAAACACTCAAACAAATCTTCATAATGCAAATAAACCAACTCAACACTTTTTTTCCTTGATATTTATTGATTTCATTCAAATCATTCATAAATCGACCCATTCTGGGTGTAACATGAACAAAAAAAAAGTTACAAATGGCAATTCGAAACACAAACAAATCCATTTGTCAATTTATACCACAAATAATCTCACTTCAACATAGATAGCTCGATTATAGACCAACCCTACTAATAAATTCTTCACGAGAAAGTTTTGACATGTATGGCCCTACCAAACCTATATTCCTTGAATGTATTGGTTTGGATCATGTAACACCTTCTTACTTACAAGGGCATATACATAACAAACACAAATACATTACACAAATCTAGAATGAAATCAGTCATAAAAAAATCCGACCACCCCCTCCTGAGCGTTCGGACGAATGAGCCTTCAGAATAACAAACTTTTGCAATAACGAAATGTAACTCCCTTCCCACGTACCGACGCACACCCGAACCGATACCACATTCCTTCCTGATGAAACGATTTCCCAATGTTGATAAATAAGACATAATGGACCGTATGCAGAAAAGCAGCATCCGCCCGCACGCAAGCTCCACTCCGAATTCATATACAAATCTGCCAAACAAACTCATCAAATTCAAAGCTGCTGATAAAATCAATATCAACGTTTATGCCAGCAACTGCTTACTAGGTATCCCTCCCCACGCGCAGCTAAAAAACACATACGCAAAAAACTGACATAATAAACACATTCTTCCATCACACACACACACACGCACACACACACACGCACAAACGGACACTAAATTATCATGTGCACGCGCACATACACACTTCCTTGAAACCTCACCATGACTTTTTACATGGCATGTTTGCATGGATGTAGCCATGTAAGTTATGTGTTAGTATTTCAATGATTATGTCCAGAACGATATTACCCAGCAAAATGTGCTTCAAGGGCGGGCGACAATCCGTGCCGCCAGCCCTCGTCACGGATTGTCGCCAGGCGACAATCCGTGCCGCCAACGCCCGTCACGGATTGTCGCCCCGAGCAGGAGGCGACAATCCGTGTAGGGGCGACAATCCGTGTCGCAACAGACGTGTTATGACATTAGTGGTTGTTTTGACATTTGTCGTTGACGGGTCATGACGTTAGTGGTTGATCCGATTTTGACATTAAAATTTGTCGTCGACGTGTTATGACATTAGTGGTTGTTTTGACATTTGTCATCGACGTGTTATGCCATTAGTGGTTGTTATGACATTTGTCGTCGACGTGTTATGACATTAGTGGTTGTTTTGACATTTATCTTCGACGTGTTATGACATTAGTGGTTGTTTTGACATTAGTGGGCGATCTTGACATTAGTGGGCTCTACACTCCTTCTATGAAAATTCATGTTGAACGCTAACATAATGTAGGCTATATTTTAGTGGCTTGTTTATCAAATGAAATGAAATTTTACCTAATGATAAATCATATGAAAAAAAAGTAAATCCCGTCCAGAAATGGTGTAAAAGTGTAAATCTCAGCCGCATGTTGTCAAAATATTTTAAAATGTACCCTTATTGGCAAGCCGATTTTTTTTTCAGTTTCCTGATCACTTCTGACAAATGAAACTGATATGGTATCATCTCCAAAAATAGTTATGTCAGATAAGTGTAGGGACATGTGTCAAGTAATTGTGATGTTTATTTCATCAATGTTTACGCAATTTTTATTCGCGCATCCCCATGTCTGTACCAGTGGGTACCGCTCATCTTTTATAACATGTATAAGAAGGGACGGCGAAAAGTAATTTCCATCATAAAGACGTATCTTCCTTAGAGAGTGGCTGGTCATTATGCAGCGAGACATGAGTCAATTGTCTTCATATCTGTGTGGCAGCTACAATTTGGCAAATATTTCAAATATTTTTGGGTGGCAGCAGCAAACATGGTGAAAAAAGGAAAAAAAAAAGACTGTTGTGACTCCATCTTTTAAACCTTCATGCTTTGTCCGAGTTTGCGAAGCTTCAGCGATTCAGATCAGTTTTAAATATTTCATCCACATTTATGTAACCGATTTCGTGTCCCTTGATAATCAATTTAATTATAGATCAAACTCGACGATCACTGTCCCCCAATGATATCCGAAAATACGTGTCCTCGCTTTTGTTTATTGATCCTGATTGTTTTATTTTTCTAAGAACAGCTTATTTATAGTAATGTGTTGATGACATTTGAGAATAACGCTAAAAGTTGATTCAAACATTGTAATGGGAGAATTATGTTGAGTTTCTTATATATTTATTGCATTGTCACTTACTTCCCAACGATCATGGTGTTAAGTGCAGCAAAATAAATAGTAGAAATGCACAAATGCCCTTGACAGCTGTGATAAAGAGCGAGAATAATAATGACAAAAATACCATATCATTTTGTGCCCCATTTGCTCTTCTCTCTTTTGTTTCATGATATTAGTATAAAATGAACTAAAATATTTTTTAACCAAAAATAATGTCCGGGAAGCAAGATTTTAGTGAAAATGTGTGAAAGCAGAATCTAAGCCTGTAATGCTGTCCAAAGTAGCTTACCGTAGTAGCCATATTGGCCGGCCTTGGTACGTCTGCACCAGGGCTACGACTTATATGCGGGGAGGTTATATTTTGCATGTTTAATTACATCCTTATCTTTGTTTTCAGCTATGCAAAATGTGTTTGTCGCCATAACTTGAGTTTTAGATGAACTTTGAGAACATTAAAGGGGAACCATTTTTTAATAATCTTTTAAATGTTACTTGAACAAAGTTGACATCTCCTGAATGAGCTTCTTACATTTATCACTCTCTCTTCATGATGATTTATATATACCTAATATTACAAATAATGCATTTATACTGCTCGACGTCGCGTTCTTCTATCGCAATATCCTCGATAAACTAATGATAACCGGTCAGTTTGGAGCTTGTTAATAATTACCTCTCATGTGAGAGTAATGTAGATTTTCCCGCCCAATTTCATCAGATTTGCATTAGATTTAACGATGCGATCATTCCAGTTTGAGTGAATTTGAATGACCACCGAGATCAACATTCAAAATGGTAACTAGTTCATTCAATTCAAATTTCAGCGTGCAATTTCATGTGTTTCTCAAATAAACGTGTAAAAAGGGCGATTGAAAAAAAAAATGCACGTTCAATGCAGTCAAAGTCGCTTCGGCACCGCCGTGACGATTCAGTTCGCGATAAGGCAAACATTTACAACAACTATGCAGTGTTTTTCGTTGTTGCTTATCTTTGTAGTTAGGGTCCTACTCATCATTCTGGTTGAATATGCAAACTTAATGTACCTTGAAACGTGACTTTTGCCTCATACTAGCTATTAGCTCGTATAACTCCACTTTCAAACACATACATGTCATCTGCATGTACATTTATGTATTCGTACACGACTATAGCCGCTGCTACAGTAGGGCACATATAAATATCTTCAATACGGGACAGAATTAGTGGGTAAAGCATTTGGCAACCGTCAAGACTATAACAATGGCGATACCCTTGGATTAAACAGGTGTACAGCTGATCCGATTGTGGCAACTTATGATATGGACACGGGGAAGGTAGGAATGAAATAAAAATGTAAATAGCTCTGTGGACATAACAAGAAATTCTGAGGTATGGCTTTTCGATAATTGTTACACCCATACTGTTATAGGGGATAAATTAATGATTTAGGAAAGGTTGACAGGAAAGAAATGCATACGATATTATTAAGATTTACTGATGAAATCAGGGATGGATCCAGGAATTCCAAAAGGGGGAGGGGATGCCAAAAATATTTCTGGTGCCACTTAAAAAAAAAAAGCACCCACAGAAACGCGTAGAAACGTGTTTATGTTTCATTGAATTCAAACGTTCAAAGTGCGAAGTTGTGTTCCTATGTAAGGAAATTGAAAATGGTGCATGAGACGAAATTGAACGTCTATCCAACTAGCGCGAAACTGAATGCCAATTTTGAGTCTTTAAATTTTGTGAATTCTTAATTGAATGAAATAGAATCTAAAAGAGAATGACATGAAAAAATAAATTCTAAAAGAATTAAAAGAAGCCATGACAGTGGAGCAGTGACCAAAATAGCTTGAATTTGAACGCCTTTTCGTTAAATCGAATGCAAATCTGATGAAATCGGGCGGAAAAATCTATAGTAATGGACGTATATTTATGTCTATCAGATCTATTCAGTCCAGGGTTATTTATATGATATTAATATGATATTACATACATTAATGTTCATTCTCAGCACAAATAAATGTACTAAGGGTAAGAGCATGCGGAAAAGGCTACTATGGCGATGGAACTATGCAATTGCAGGTGGTAACATGGGTAGTTTTAAATAGTGTTATAACGTATAGGTATAAAATCAAAATACGAGTACGTGCAAAATATTCAGAGGAAAGTAACATTGAAGCAGAAATAAAAAGATTTATTAACACTAATTTTGTCTGTTTTCTCTCATGGTCCGTTGGTATTTGTGGGTGTCACCCACATAGATATTTGCACATCCGTATATCCTTTCTATATGCCACGAAGACCTGAAGTAGCATAAAAACGCTCCATCCTGCCTGAAAGCGCATATTTTTGAAACAAAAGGTTTTCTTTGTTTGATTTAAAAAAATCTCATTCACAAAGATATTGAAATTAAACAAGGGAAACGTCCTCGTCAAAATGAAACTTCGACATAATACATGAACTTGCGTTTTGGTGCCCTGTTTGCTACCGGCGGTTTCACGCTGATGGCGATCTTCAGGCAGACTGACAAAGTGGTGTGTGTCTGTGCTTATGAGGCGCGGTGGATCGGCTTGACGACTCCAATAATATACCCAACGGATATATATATATATATATATATATATATATATATATATATATACGAAAGAAATTAAGTTTGAGTCGGACGTTGCTCTTTACTTTTCCCTTTAGTCAAGCTTTCGGCTTTTCATGGCCTTCATCAGGACTTACCAAGAGAACATATTACAACGTATTATAATAGTTTAGATGGCATGATAGGCCATGATATAATCCGTCTAATATCATACAGTGCAATATGATACAATGATTTGTCAAATGATAATATAAATGATATGATTCTCCTGAAATTTTGGATTTCCTTGTCAATTTCGAACTCTTGCCAATCAAATTCGTAATGTGGTCATGCAAATTGGTTTTGTGTCTAGTATCGCTCATTTAATTTAACACAAACGGCAAACAATTTTGTTTTACAGCACGCGATTTCGTTTTTGAGCCATCAGAAGCATTAATAGGAAAATAATTTCGTCAATGTGCGGTGGAATTTGAAATATCTGCAATCATATTAAGAAGCCATGACTGGTTTACCTCAAATTCTTATTTGAATTAAAGTAAAGAAAAGTATAATATTTTTTTTATTACTATTATCGTTATTTTGTGCGATGTATCCGCGTGGACATACACATTGTGATCGAACATCAATCAATCTAATGTAAGAAAAAATCTTCTTTTTCATGTATATTTATTTCTTGTCATTTTCCTTCAATTCATTTTTCTGCTCCCTTTGGTTACTTCATGACGTACACTGTATTCTTAGACATATTTCATTTTCTTCTTTTTTTTCTTTTCCATGGTTTACGTCATTTTCATTTCATTCTTTTCTGTTTCTCGTGGACATGTTATTTATTTATCCTGTGACATATCACAATCCTGTGTGTATCTTTATCACCGTCGTCTCATATCTTTCATCTTTACGTTTATTGTTCTCTCAAAAAACATGTATATCTCTATCTTAGTTATTGATACATGGTCTTCTGTCTGAAAGTCTGCCAGTCTATCAGTCGATATTTTGTGTCACCACGCTTCGAGGAAAGAATGTCTGGCTGTGTCGGTACCTATTATACTGACCACACATATTTTTTAATGCTTCCGCCACGAAGCGTCGCCAAAGGCATTATATTTTCGTGTTGTCCGTCCGTCCTTCCGTCCGCTCGTAATCAATTTTGTGGACAGCGTAACTAAAATATCGTTTGAGGTATCCTACTGAAACTTTGCATGTATATCTGTGTGTGGACGAACACAAAAAAGATTCTCAAGAGAAAGTTTTAGGCCTGAGGTCAAAGGCCAAGTGAAAACGCTAACGTTTCATTTTTTTCCCCCATTCCCGATGGAATCCCATTTTCTTTGCTCACTTTTCCACTAATTTCATTTTTCCCATATCTCGGAAATGGTTCAAGGCATCTAAATAGAACTTATCATACATGCATGTACTGACTGGAAATGATTTTCTTGGGAAATTTGGGGTCATGAGGTCAAAGGTCAAGGGTAAAAGATCAACGTCAAATCATCATAATGTCACCGTTTCCCTCATATCTATACAATGCTTGAAGGCATTTTCTTGAAACTTTGTGAATACAGTCAGTACATGCATTACTCAATAGAGATTCTCTGGGAGAGTTTTGGGCTAAACGATCAAAGGTCAAGTGCAAATGCTAAATTTCAATTCCTTTTCCATATCTCGGAAGTGGCTCAAGGTGTCATATCATAACGAAGATTGCGTTGTAATCAGTACATATTTATGCATGTACTGCCTGACAGTGATTCTCGTGAGAATTTTAGGGTCATCGTTAAAATGATTAAATTTTACTATTTACTGCTGAAATTACACCTTTTCTCCATACCTTTCTCCATACCATTACTCAACGCATACACTTTTGAAAGGGTCAATGGTCGAGTAAAAACCCTCAAATCCCCAAATACCTGCTCTCTAAAACATTATAGCCATTCATCCAGTTAAGCCTAGTTCAAGAAAAGTTACACAAAGTAACACATTTATGACAAACTTGTGATTCGGATCTTTTTTTGCCAGTTATGTGAAACTGTCATCACACATTGCCAATAAGTACTATGCACCTATTGGGGAGAATCATCCATTTTGACGGAGACATACCAGTCACATATCGACATTTCTATTTTTTTTTTCCAGCGATGAGTAGGGTACATTGTAGTAGGTTCAGTCTCAACTGCTGAAGATTGATGTCTTTCTCCTGCGTTGCTCCCCTGTCATCCACCCGTCTATGCCACTCCTGGCAAGCGATTATTCTCTTGACCCGAGTCTTGAAAGCAGAATGAACGGTCTCCACCAGATTTGGGAAAGAGGAATATGGAGGAAAAAAGCTTCAGGTAATGTTGCCAATTTCCTCTGGTATTCTAGCGTCAATGTGTGTGGTAGGCTCTGTATGACATTGTCAAAACTGAGAATCACCCGATCTTTCTCTTGAAAAATCTGTGTGGCAGCGTCGGGCTGTTTTGGCCAGAAAATCTTCGAAGCCCTCTCTGGTCCAGTCTCTAACGCCCCGATGTGATTCTTCAGACCGACATCAAGGGCTGTGGTCCGGGTTATTATTCAGATTTCTCCCTCGCTATCCCCTCACGACTGGGCGAGCTGGCTGACCTCTGGGGTTACACATTATATCTACATTTGTTGTTGCCTTCAGACGTCTCACTATTTATTGTACGTCGGTCCTCAATGGCAGTGTGTCAGTAGCGTACTAGATGATTGTCAGCCATGTTTTATGCCTCCGCCTCGAAGTGTCGCCGGAGGTACACTGTATTTTATTGATTTGTGCAAGTTAAATAAATGCATTTCAGAAGATTATTATTCATATTACAATGTATAATTTTACAAAATATATAATACTGCACTGTACGATATTGCGCCTATCATAATACTAGCACATCATGCCAACTTTCATTGCAATAATTATGTTCTCTTGGTAGATCCTGATGAAAGGCCATGGCAGGACGGATGCAATGACATAATGCAACAACAATATTTAATAATATCAGCCATAAATCATTCATAGTGTAAAATCAAACTTAGTGAAATATATACATATCAGCACATAACCTTAATCATACACTCCATCATATTCAGAAATGCATATACTTAAGCATAACGATAACTTCAAAAACGTGTCTATATATACATATTGTGTTGCAGCTGAACGTGAGCGTGTGTGTTGTCAGTGTGAGGATTGTGACCGGGTGTGTATGTGTGTGTATGGGGGAGGGGCGTTTTGTAGTTTGTAGTAGATTAAACAGTTAAATGGGAATGAGTCCTATCACGGAACACCCCTTCCACTCCCCCACATAACTTGTCACAATCCTCACACTGTCAACACACGATTCTGACGAAGGGCGAAGCCCGAAAGCTTGATATAGGTTTTCCCGCCCATTTTCATCAGATTTGCATTCGAATTAATGAAAAGGCTTTCAAATTCAAGCGATATTGGTCACTGCTCTACTCTCACGGTTCATTTTAGCTCTTTGCGTATTCAATTTCATTTCATGTCAGGCCTTTTAGATTGTATTTCATTCAATTTCGAGAGAAATTTATTACATTTAACGACTCAAAGTTAGAATTCAATTTCGCGTTGGATAGACGTTCAAATTCGTGCCAAATACCAGTTTCAATTTCATTAATAGGAATACAACCTCGCACTTTGAACGTTCGAATTCAATCAACATACACAGCTTCCACGGGCTTTTTTCGCTGTCATACGATTTGATGATACAATTTCATTTTCATTTGAAAGTCTCATTTAATCATCTTAATTGTACTGGATTTATTTCTTTCCTGTCGAACTTTCTGTCACTTTCAATTCATCCCTAAGAGTATGGATGTAATATTTTAAAAATAGCCATATCCCATAATATATTAGGGGTCCTATACGTTCAAATCAATATTGATCCCATTTCAATTCCATTTCTTAGTTTTCCGTGTCCATGTCATAATGTCGCAATCGGATCAGCTGTAGATAAGTTATTTCACCAGAAAGTTATATCGCCAGTTTTGCTGGTTGTCAAGGTCATGCTTCATCCACTTACAATTTCTGTCCGTATTCGAGATGCTTACACATACTCTGTAATGTAGCAGCGGCTTAAATCGTGTATGAATAAAGTGTAAATGTTTGTGTTTGGAAGTGGGGTTATACGAATTATAAGCTAGTATAAATTGAGGTTAAAAAAATCACATTTCATGATATATTACGTTTACATATTCGAATAGCTGAGTTACTACAAAGAATAAAAGCAACAACGAAAAAGACTGCCCATACTTTGAAGTTGTTTGTCCTATCGTGAATTTGAACTCCTTAACACTCTCCACGGCGGTGCTGATGCGAATTTGAATGCGTTGCACTTGCATTTTTAATTTGAATGCCCTTTTTAACACGCTTGTGTAAGAAACTCATGAAATCGCATGCTGATGAAATTAAATTGAATGAAGTAGTTACCTTTTGAATGTAGATCTCGGTGATTCACTCGAACTTGAATAAGCGCATCGTTAAATCGAATGCAAATCTGATGAAATTGGGTAGGAAAACCTATAATAAAGGGGTGGCAAAACGTACAACTACGTCCCCGGTGTAAGATTTGTTGCCAATATCTTTATATAAATGTATAAATATATATACACACACACACCACTCCGCGTGTTGGCAGTACTAGAAATAGCAATGATAATGTCACAATAAAGGAATGCATTAAATGCCAATTGCCTTCATTTTAATTCAAAATCCGAATTTTCGGGGGCCTCCCCCTTCGTCAGGGATGACACAGCTGTCATTCCTGACGAATGAGGAGGCCCCCGAAAATTCGAATTTTGAATTAAGATCAAGGCAATTGGCATTTAATGCATTCCTCTATTGTGACATTATTATTGTTATATGTATATATATATATATATATATATATATATATATATATATACATTTATATATATTTTCAGTACCTTGCGGTCTAAAAGTGATATATTTTCTGTCATCATTAGTAAGAGCATCTTCCGCAGAAGACTATGATACCCAAATCATTAAATTTGGTTCAGTACTTTTTATTCTACGCCAATTTCTGTAAATGCAGTCATTTTCAATTTTTTGCGACTTATGAGATAACAATTTGGGTGCGACATGCGTTCCATACGGTGAATTGTGTACGCTCGTTGATCCATGTCAACAAAAGATAACACTTTCTATTGGGCGCGTACACACACACAGACACACACACATACACAGTATTTTTTTTTCTGGCCCGTGCCCAATGTGAAAGCTGTATCTTTTGTTGACATGGATCACTGAGCTTACACAATATTCACCGTATGGATCGCGTGTAGCACTCAAAATATCTCATAAGACGCAGAAATCCGGCGAAATTTGAAAATGACTGCATTTTCAGGAATTGGCGTAGAATAAAAAGTGCTGAACCAAATTTTATGATTTTGGTATCATTGTCTTCTGCGGAGGATTCTCTTTCTAATGATGTTAAAAAATATATCACTTTTAGAACGCAAGGTACTGAAAATCCACCGTTCCGCTTTTTTTGGGACACCCGGTATATGTTTGTTTTGGCTGTGAACTTATTCAACTGATATGTCTTCCAAGAAATATTGTACATGAACAGCAAAACAGACAAGCTTAGGTGAATGAAATCATCGAATTTAATATCCCACTCATATTGAAATAGATGTTAAACTTCGTCAGTGATGACAGTGCTGTCATCCCTGACGAATGGGGAGGCCCCCGAAAATTCGGATTTTGAATTAAAATCAAGGTAATTGGCATTTAATGGATTTCTCTATTGTGACATCATTATTGCTACATATATATATATATATATATATATATATATATATATATATATATAAAGAAAGAGTCTCAAGTACGCCATGGATCCAACGATTACAAATTTTTTTATTACAAAATTGTCGGTCTGCCTCAGACCTTCGTCAGTGCAAAGACAATGATGGACAATGATAAACATGAATCATAACAACAATGCTAACAACAACAATCGTTGGATCCATGGCGTACTTTAGACTCTTTCTTCTAATAATTATAACATTCGAAGTCCAACACGTGGAAAGTTTTAAGATATATATATATATATATATATATATGTTTGTTTGTTTGTTTTGGCGGTGAACTTATTCAACTGATATGTCTTCCAAGAAATATTGTACATGAACAGCAAAACAGACAAGCTTAGGTGAATGAAATCATCGAATTTAATATCCCATTCATATTAAAATAGATATTAAACTTAAACAAGGGAAACGTCCGCGTCAAAATTGTACTTCGACATAAATGAAAATATATAGTTTTGTATAATATCTATATACTTGTATACCATTCATAGAACTTATCTCAACATGCTTGGACACAGATAACTACGACATTAAACGAAGTGGTTGTGTCCAATGACTTTTTTTCTCCTTCTGGCAAGTTGAAGGTTGCGTTTGTGACGAGAGGACAGAGACCACCATCACTCGCGTGTGGCTATTCACTTCCATTTACAATGACGTTCAGCTGAATTTTATCAATAGAACATTCGTCATGTATTATGCATAAATTATATCTCTGCATTTATGCATATGCATTTATTAATGCATTTATTATATCTCTGCATGTGACTATACATGATACAAGAAGTGCTACCCGGACCCTACGACAGAAATGTCAGTCGGGTATTTTGTTTTTGTGGGATATCCAAGTTGCCACACGAACAAAAATAAAATGAATACAATTATTCAGCACCGCTTTCCAAGGTAATATTGTATATTGATATTTATGTACATATATGCTATTTGACATTTACATCGAAAATACACACTATTTCCCAAAAATCTGTACTGTATAGAATCATCTGTTACAGTTTTGACGGACTAGAGTCAGAGCAAGAGTTGCAGGGGGCAAGGATAAATTGGTCTGGCAATTCTTTTCACTAAGCAACCATGTACAATCTCCTGGGAGTTCAAGAATCACGATTATCAGGTCTAATAATGCTCGTATCTCTGACAAAACTCACAGTGCCTTTCCATTCGTAAATAGATACAGTGTGAAAATGCTACTAAAAAAAAAATCGAACATCTGTCTCCGAACGCCTTGTTGTTTTTCCGTTGAAATGATTTTTGAACCATGATGACTAACATGAGAAAGAAAACAAGTGGGAAAATTTCATGATTTCATCTGAAGTTTCAGTGAAATAGATATTCTTTAACTTTCGTGTTTTGATATTTCCCCTCCGAAGTAGTAGTCTAAGTTTTGTTGTATGATAATGGACTGAAACTATTACATCGAATCTCTTTCTCATAAGAGCCGTCATGATCATCAAGAGTGTCAATAACCGTACACAAATAACAGGGGTGAAATATGTTATCCAAAACTAAGGAAAACATTTTTTTTTAATTAAAAAAAAAAAGTCTGCTTGACTTCAGTGTTTGGTCACTGCTGCTAGTCTTCTCTTAAAAAGATTGGCTTTGCGTTTGAAATAGAAGAGCGAGGGTGGTTAGGAATACATTTAATGACAAACTTCGCAAAAAGAAGAGTTCTACGTTGTGACGAACCTGTAGACCTAGAATGGGCATTCTCGCATTATTTTTCATTTTCTCAAGTCATCTTCTTTTTATTCGGCTTTCCAAAGTCCTTTGCATTAGGTAGAGTGATCAACACGCACTATCGTCAATACGCAAAAGCAATACTACACCTAAAATTGTATATATGGCATTTTCCATCTCATGTTATTAGGTTTCAGGCGAGACAAATCATTCTGCTTGTTTTTAACCGACTATTCTATTAGTGTCCCTTTATATTAGCATTGAACTAGGGAACAATTCTTCTTGTTCAAACCACAATTTAGATGTGCGATCATATTCTAAAAGTCACACTTACCTCAACTTAAATGTCTTTAAACTTGATTAAATATGACAAGAGTTTGTCTATAGTTACATCCACGTTTTAAAGATAAATTGACCGCTTCCGTCGAATAAACAAACAAACTAACTAACACAAACACGTTCAATTACTTTTGTCATCAACTAGCAAGGCAAAGGCCAATCACAACATGCCATGGTAAAGTGCAGAGCGATACTACTAGTAATAGAGATAATGTTATATACACACATCCGCAGCATAGATCAAATATGTTTTGATTACAGAGAAGGTGTACGAACTCGAGTCCTCTCCTCACACACTTTACAGTAATAAATTTTTGTTGTATAGCACACAACCGATCTGGGCCTTTGTAACATAAAACTCTGCAATTATTTCCCATCAAAAGACATCAATGCACACTTCCAGTATGCGCGCTTATATTGGTCATATTCTAGGACAACTGATTTCACTTAGAAAGGTATTGCTTAAGTCTAGGTTATGAGAGCCCAAACTCACTGCAGGATTAGACTGCATTTCTTGTGATCATTCTCTTTCATTTGACGCTTTAAAAAGATAATCGCCCAAACATACTTCTCACAAATGTGACTACTCTACGTCTGGCACTACGAACGTCATATACATATAGAATATATATATATATATATATATATATATATATATATATATATATATATATTGTTTTTTTTTTCACGCGGGAACATTAATATACAATTTTACAAGATGCACTTTCTCTGGCACAGTTAGATAGGAGAGCACGCACTGAAGTAGATTGTGATATAAACGGGTATAGAATTTGCTGGCTATAGTATATTTGAAATGATGACTATGTTAACACAAATATATATTTAAAAAATATTATAGTATACTTGCAGGACCTGCTTTTTGTCTCTTTATTTCAGCACAGGGCAAGAGACAAAAATAGACATTTGACAATTTACTCTTGTAACAAATTTTTATATCTCATTCAAGTGCGGTTAAACACTACGAGTATAAAACATCAAGAGTAGCCAGGTATTCCTCTTCTCCTCACTGACTGCCAAGCCACGTCAATCGTGCCAGAAAAGGCACGAAATCGGATTAAAACCGGCTCTTCATTAATAGTCCTCGTCGAACGACGCTGCTTGCAGGACCAACGATAGCTCACGGATATGATGTTATTTTCTCTGTGCTTGATTTCATCACGAAGTTTATTATGTTTGTGACACAATAGGACGACAGCAAGACAATCAAGTGTGTGCTAGCACGTTTGGCATTGATCGAAGGAATGGCCTTGAATGTAATTCCTTCTATTGCCATATCCCATTTTAGCCCATCCAATGCTTTCATCACATAATTTATAAGTTGGTCATTGATTTCCTGCAAAATTGTAATCATACTTTGCGGCTTTAGTCAGGAATTATTTTAATATGAATGTGCACTGGCGCTTTGCTTTTCGCATGTCGTATAAACATAGATCTACATAACATCAGTCATGTTGAAGCGCTTAGCTTTCTACTTCCAATCGCATTAACATATTGACATAATATTGACCATTGACATTATTGGGCGAAATGATCATACATTGTAAATGCTCATGACCATTTAAATTGCGGCATTTGACCTAGTTATATATATTTGTCTTACCAACGAGAATGTAGCCATATTTTGTGCAATATGTGTAAATTAGGAGATTAGGAGTAATCATGATACATTTTTTTTTGAAAGGCACGCTTTCTTTTTTCAAGATATTTCTGTTTTATGCAACGTAAGTATTGTGTTATCATTCAAGGCGGAGAAGATTCACTCCTTTGCCAAAATTATAAAGGGAAGTCATATTTTATGTATTTTGTGTCCAAATAAAACTGATACCGACAACACCGTCAATAGACGGAAGACTGTTACTTTAAGGTCTTCCTGTGCTGTCACATTAAATGACGTTCTGACATGTTCACCCTTGTCCAATCTTGCTGATGCTTTGCTTCCCCACCCACAGCATCATCTACAACAGCGTAATCTCTGAAACAATATTCTCTTTCTTCTTCTCGATCCGAAAATAATGTATAAAAGCAAATCATGTTCACGTGTTTTACCCTCAACACCATCCCTTACGCTGCTTATGACAAAGCAAACCAAAGCCTTTGTCGCGTGACTGATCGTTCTCCAAGCAAACAATGTTGTTACCAAGTTCGACCTGATGACTTTTCTTCTCTTTCTCCGGACATTCAAACATACGAGCATACACGGAGAACATACACACGTACACACCTACAGTGCTAAGTATCACAACGATGCTGCAGCTCAAAGCACCATGCACGAATACCAGGCAGTGACAGCTGATCGTTCAAAACGTACTTTGAATATAGTCTCATGTAATCCTGTACAAATAAAAGGTCACGTCTCTGTTCGGGTTCACTGTTTGTTACTGCGCACCTCGATACAGCTTCACCTCTTCCCTCTTATTACATAAACCTGGCTGTTTGAATTTCCTACGGCATTATCACCCGTACTCATCTTATTACCGGTATTTTCAGAAGTATTTAGTTCGCGTATCTACTAGTCGTCGAGGTGATCAGTCCGTTGTTGTTCATTAAAAACCGTTTCACATAGTTATTATGATAAGATTCTCTTACATAATAGCCCACTGACTGAAAGTACGAAACAGCAATACATTATGTATATTTCGTGGCTTAGGTAAATATATACGATGCATTGCATATTCACTACATACAATATTCCAAGATAAGTTCTTCAGAGGAAAGTTTTGTCGCGTGTTGAAGATGGTACGTAATGTCCATAGCGTGGGCAACCAATCGGAGTTTAATCTGTGTTATTAAGCTAGCGAAGTGCCCGAAGTCCCACTAGACTAACGTGTTCCGGCCAATTATGTCCACCATAGGCGCGTTTTCCTCCGACAGGCGTGCTATGGCTTCATGAACGTCCTTAATCAGCATACGCTGAGATGGCTGCCGTTGCCAGCAGCCCAGCATAATCTTGTACACTTCTTTCAAGCAACCCTTGGGGCAGTCGAGGAGTATGCCATTGTGAATATACTCAATGACCTGGTGCAGTTGCAGAAATAAAATAATGCGAAGAGAAGGAGATAATGATTCCATCAATTCTACATAAATTTTGCAAAACAATGTATATTATCATTTACAAGAAGCGTTTCTGAAGTCTTCGATGTTGTCATAACCTAAAGGGCATCAACGAATGGATTGATGCTTCGCTGGCTTGATCCTGCCTTGACGACTTAGCTTGACAGTATCTGAGTGCGTCAGTAGAAAATACAGGGTTTAAACTGAAAACATAGTTCTGGTAAGGGTTTGAGTCCCCGTCTTGCATCATTTCATAATATTATTTGCTTGCAATATATCGAAAGAGTCTACCAAGAAACTTATATGGCTGACGCGATTTACCGGGATGATGAGTTATTTTGGAGTATTTTGAGATTAAAAGTGTATAATAAAAGTCGGTATACCTACTTTCATTCCAGAAGGATCCAGGCTAACTCGGTCTCAGGGAAAACTCGGCCCTATTTCAGACAATTTACACACAGTTCGTGATCGCCATATTCTTCATTTTGTATGCGCGCCAAAGAGGTTCTTTGATGAGCGCGTTGTATCAATTTGGCCTATAACTGCGACCAGCCAGAACGTGAACCGCTCCCATAGTACAACACTGCACAATCCAGAGGGACAACTCGGTCCCGCGTCAAAGCGAGGCCGAGTTGTCACCGAGTCAGAGTTAGCCTGACCCAGATCGGGTAAGTTCTGAGATTGCGACTCTGGCGAACCTCTTTAGTTAATATTTCGCCCAACAAATATATTTTTATTACAGCGTTATTCCACACATTTCTGAGGCATTTCTTAGGCATACATGGAGCGAAATTTGACAGTTCTGCAGGCATCCCAGAACTATGTTTTACCTTTAAGGTAACTATGGAATGTTTAACCCATGAGGCGAAGCCGAATGAGTTTAGACTAAACTCTCTGGTTACCGCATGGACACCATTCCTACTGGCTCACGAAAAGACATGTGCGTTATCTATTTTATAGGACATAGAACGGGGGACATTTTTTTTTTGTACCAAAAATCCATTTCTAAAATCATTTAATCTGAAGGCATTTGCCTTTGCGTGATGCATTTCCTTCGTCTTGTCATAGACGCAAACCATGCATCCAGTACCATGCATCCATGATGCAGGATAAATTTCCTGGATACATTAGCCGCATTCAAAATAGCGTGATAAAGATCGCGATCCAAATCTTGAGGATTTTTGCGCTCGTTCATATGGACTGAATTATCCTGCTAAACATTAAATTGCCAATCACGATAATTTGTCGACGAAAGCGCACATGTTCGAGCGCGCGCTGCTGTTGTGATGTGCACTTGAATGTTGGAATAGAAAATCTCGGGATTTGTTGCTCCAGCGTTCACACAGTCTCCTCGGTGCGAATCATCGCGATTAAATCGCAAGATTTCTTGGGACTTGGATCGTGATATTGATTGCGCTATTAAGTTGGATATTTGTATCTACACAGGCCAAAATATCCAGATTTCGATCGCGACACTCCCCTCAATGACGCAACGCGGCCAGAAAAAAAAAAATCAACACATAGATCTCCACCAATGGAATCGCAGAATTTTCTAAACCGTTCAATGAAATTTATTTCACTAAAGGGGAATAATTCTTAACATGTTTTACTGGGCTTATAGAGGGTTTTCAACTCTTTCAAAAGAACATCATCAATCGGAAATATGGAATGAGACAAGACTGATATGTACTCCACAAGATAAGTCATTTCACGATTCAGAGTTCCGTCCGAGAGTCGCCTTTGCGTTTGCACACAGCTTGTCCCGTGACGTACGCGTTGGAACTATGGCAATGTGCTGCTATTCGCGAGCACATTGTATTAAAAATGATTTATTTGGAGGAAAAATGTTAATGTAAGAAATCTGAAATAATAAACATGGTAATCCTAGAATAAATAAAGACGATTTTCATTCTTTTCATTGATCTTACTTTGGGAAAAAATACAAGGATAACTAGAAATTAATGTCGCTATGGCGACTGGTATGCTCCGTCATTAAGTCCGATTTACCCGAAGCCAAGTTTTGAGGATTTTTCCGGGCGAGTCGCGGGATTGCAAACAGAGGTCCACGCAGAACGCCAGTAGGAGGCCTGTAGCTGCCGCAAGTCACATGCAGTTGACCCGCTTAAAGTACGTAAGTTGCCCGTGGATCTATGTCATTGCGCCGGAAGGGCGTGTAATGTGCGGGCATTCTACGAGCATAATACGGGTGTTTTACTGGCAAGGAACGGTGTTGAAACTGCCAAAACCCGTGAAGCTGGTCGGTTCTGCGAGCGTGGAGCGCGAGCTTTACGAGCGAATTGCGTGCATGCTGAGGGTCAGTTACTGCCTTTCTCCTGGTTAGTTGAGAGTCGGCTGCGGCCAAGATAATTACTTTCTGTGAGACTTCTGCCATATTAAATTCCTTCACCGAGTTGTCAGCCCCCACTCTCCACCCATGCGCCTGACACGCAAGTCACACGGAATGCACGTAAGCAGAACGGAAGTAGCATGGGTCCAGCAGGGAAGACGCATACGAAACTCGTCACTGTCCTTGTCCGCCTGCAAAAATTGTCCTGCGTGCTGGAAAATCCCCACACGTAACAAGCCCGCCTAGCTTGCTCGGAAAGCTGTGACAGGGCCTAATCTTGGTTGCGGGTAAATAGAACTTGCGTACGCAACTCCGGGTAACTATGGGTGAGATACGTGCTAGGTATTGCTATGTGCGGGTCATCTGCGGGGACCTCTGGGTAGCAAAAATTGTTCTTCGCAAGTCGCACGCAAGGCTTGCCCAGAAAGGTGTGACAGGGCCTTTAGGAGAAATTTTTTGTAGATTTATACCACTCCTGTCAACTTTCTTTTATGAATATGAAAATGATGCTATAAGGCGAACGTCCAAGTTACGCAGAAGCTCAAGTTCGTTTTACAGTGCTTGGAAAATCGTAAGGAATTGCTAGCAAGAACAAGCAAAAAGGTCCGTTTTGTTCATACGTTTTGAAGCAATTAGTGCTTGGTTTCGAAGTAACTGCATGCGGGCAGCAAGCAATTGCCTGTGCTTGCTAGCAAAGCTTTTGCTTGCAAGCAAGTGCTTGTTTTTATGCACACGGATTCAAGCGAAATGGTAGCACCAGCATTTGCTAGTTTTTATACATAGGGCCCATTGCCAATTCAAAATGTGATTTGTGACAGCACTGAGTTTACTAGCCGGCCATGGCCATGACCAATAATGAATTTAATAGGGTCTTTGATACAGACTATACGTTCGCTTACGCTCAAACACTACCCAATCTAGCGCGATGCAGACACCATGCAATGTAATTGTAAACAGGAGACTCTCCAGATACACTTATTTTGATGTAATGCGTAAATGGGGTAGCAGGATAGGATATAAATATCACGCCTTTCTTGTTTCATATTCCACGTACAATCCTCTTCTCAGACGAATGACGAGGTTTCGGGGGATTGGTTTTCAAAAAATGATGGAACTGCATGTGATTCTACGAGCTTCGTTGGTTTTCCATCCAGGAGATTCGCTCTCATGTCGACTTCGTAATCTGGATCGGTGAAGTGGTCGCTAAAAACAGACGAGGTCATTCTTCCTATCGTGCTGGAAGTTTTTATCCAAGAAAAAAAAATGGACCTAAGGGCAGGAATCTACTGCTTGAAATCATCATTTCGATGTTGTGGATCTGGAAAGTGGTGGAAAGAATTCCTTTTCGTTCTTGCTGAGCTATCCATGCAGCCATATGCCTGGGCAATACACCATCTCCGACATGTGCTCTGGCCCGCATGCGAACCGAATATCCGTGTCGTACGTCACAAACGTCATAACCCAGAAGTATGTAGGGGAGATTTCGCGAAATCGGCAGCTTTCTGCGCTAGCAGACGACGCAGTTCAGTTGGGCAGGGTCTTTATTTTCTACTCTAACAAGGGTATTGGAAGGCCTACAGGAATGAAATGAAAGGTGTTTACACCTTTTAACATGAGAATAATAAAAATCTTGACAACTCTATTTCTTTAGAAATCCGGTCATTAGTCAGGAACCTACCTCATGGTTTGACAGGCCGAACCAGGGCTGCTTGCCATACTCGAATATCTCCCATAGAACGACCCCATAACTCCAGACATCGCTTTCCACAGAGTACGTGCGGTAGATTATACTTTCCGGCGGCATCCAACGAACTGGTAACATGGTGTGTCCCCCCACCTGGTGAACAGCATATCTCGTCACGATTAGTCTTCGAGTTAAACACGCATAACCAACATCTTTAACTTCATGCAGTTGACTGCTTTTAGGCCTACAGCTATCCTTTGTGAAAAAGTACGGAATGTGAATTTAACTGCAAGAAAATTGTTTGAGAATCGAAAAACTAGCGCAGACTATAGTTCACACCACTGAATTATGACAACCAGTAAACATTGCCGTCAACAGGTATCAATACATGTTAATATCAACTTTATGCATAGTCTGTTTTTATGTATTCACTTACAAGAAAAACTACCCAATCAGACAATAACAAAAGATAATACTTGCAGAAACCAATATCCGTAAGGCTGGTGTTATACTTGCCCTATAATAGTCCGTGCTGTATACGTCTCGAGACATGCCGAAGTCGGCGATCTTGACTACGAGGCGGTCGCCGACCAGGCAATTTCTCGTTGCCATGTCGCGATGGACGAAATGTTGCGATGCCATGTACACCATGCCGGCCGCTATCTGCGTGGCGATGTAAAGAAGTTCTTTGGCTGTCAATGGAAGCAAGGCCTGGCTCTTCGTGAAGCAATCGGCATCGGGACCACGTGACCTGATAGGAAATTGTACAAAGTTTCTCGAGCAAAATGAAGAATTCATAATACATGTACGTGCCAAATAATGGCACAATATTTACCAGCTACTGTACGGCAGCGTAGTCATGTTGTGCACATTGTAGCGAAGAATGATTAATCAGCATCAACGTCACACACCGTCAGAAACAGTCATTCTTTATCTTTAGAAGGAGAATACGAATCTATAATCATGACATATCCTTTGTACACCTCTAACCACATCGTTTGACAATGATAAAAGTGAAACATAATAAAGTTGTCTAATTGTTCTGACGTAACGATGTTGTCATTCGGGGTCAATTAAGACATATACAGCGCTGTCAGCTCGACACTTAGATTGCATACACTATATATGATAATGAATATGGACTGGCCTTGAAGGGGACACGACATTTATTATCTGAATGTTGTATTGTCCGGGTCGAAGAGGAGGGCATGCAATTCTGGTGAGGTCTTTCGTATCCCCTTGAAAGTAGCCAGTCCATATAATTATTTCCCATTTCAGGCATCTTGAGCAGTAACATTGATTATAATTACAATATAGACTTTCTATAACTTTCCTATAACAAACTTTTACTCAGCGCCAACTTAAGCTCTACACCACTGATCTACATCCATACCACGCATGCCCACATGTACAGGTCAGCTATGCGGCGCTCTTTTACCCCTCTTCAACCCGCTGGCGCTTGAAACGAGGGGAATACATTATTTCGTAGAACCACAGCTCAGATGTCTGATATGGGTAATAATATTATCATATACATAATTCGGTAATTGATATTATTTCCTACATGGGGTGGATGGGGCTTGCTATTGCTTACTTAAGATAGTTGTTAAGATCCCCGTTTTCCATGTACTCAAAAACCATGAAAAATGGCTCCTGGTCAATGCACACGCCGTAGAATGTGACGATGTTCTCATGCTGAAGATTAGTGAGAAGCTCAGCTTCACGCTCAAAGTCTTTTCGGGCATCGCCGATGGAGGCGTCCTTCAGCGTCTTAATAGCCACCATGATTGGTCCGTCGGCGCCGGGTAAGTGCTCGCAGACTCCCAAGCAAACCACGCCGAACGCGCCCTCCCCTAGTTCCCCTATGAAGCGAATGTTTTCACGTGAGATGTGGTTGATGGCAGCTAATAGGGAATAGAAAAGTTATGATCAAGTACACATCAAGTACATCAAAGTGGAAAGAGTTTAAACGAAGTTGATGTCTGTGGGAAAATTAACGAATAACAGTAATTCTATTCAGGTGAACATGCAAGCATAGCACTATATTTGAACGTAGCGTACTGTCGATCGCTGTTACCGCAACCGTAGAGATTGTACAATGAACTAAAGCCATTTTAATCCGGGCAAAAAGTGCGTACACACACGAAATAATGTTTCAGTGCATGTCAGACACTGTATGTGGAAAGTTGATTTTTTTTTACTCACCTACGAATAAATTAATCATCAACAACTTTTCAACAAATTGTATGTTCAAGAGAAACCAATCGATTCATGCAAATCTCACTCAGTAGAGTGAATCTATAAACTTGAACTGTTTCCCTAAAAATAAAATTTTGTTTAGAAGACTCAAACAGTAGAATATAATTGTCCCTTGTAAAAACTCGTAACACGTCTCTTTTAATGTATTCAAACGTAAATTGAAGTCATTCTTGCGAAATGGCTACTCTGTTGTATGTGTATACTGATCTCAAATAAAACATAATCCTTAGGTGTGTATTCTGTGTATTATACTATGTGCAATTATTGTATAAAATGAAATGTAAGAGTTACCTCACTACATGCACTGTCCTATTTTTTTTTGTGTGGGGGGGGGGGAGGGTGACAAGTCACTCAAATCCAAATTTTATTGATGTTTCATTGGAAAATATGGAATAAATATAAATCCTTTTATATCTGCATGGATATATCAAGGTTTAGAACATGCTAAATTCTGCATTGATGTCATTGCAATTGACAGCACAATTTGTTCATTTGCAAGAATACAGTATCACATTAGTCACTTGCTGCCTTTTGCCATAGAAGTTTGGGCAGCAAAGGTTGGATCATCAGATTGGCGGTGCATTTCAGTGTTCTGTTATGAATACTTTTTCCCCGTTGACCTGCTGTGGTGACTTCGCAAGTCCATGTTCTAATTTTCTGTAGCAAGTACGCCTAATCAGGAGAGGCTGAACGTTGTTGTGTTATATTTTTCGTGGCGGGGGCGGGGGAGGTCAATATTGTAGTGCTCGGGGTTGGGGCAATGGTCAATGCTCTCTCGAGACCATGTCATTCGCGAGACAAATGAATAGTTATCTACTCTTTATCATTATAATGGTTATGCTGCAATACTGAAATTGCTTATAGGCCTACAGCTTTCTTATTTGAGTTAAATATATGTTTTAGTCAATCCTGAATTATTTTTGTCTATGTATGCTGGTGCTAAGAACTTATATTTCCTCGAAAACCTGCAAATTTTACAAGCTTTAACTTTTCGTTTTTTCCCTCATATTTCTCTGCTCTTTTACAGAAGGCCTAGTACAACATCAGCATAAATGAACATTGGATATCCTGCATATTTCTTTTGTGATATTAAAGTATTGTGTCTTTCTAAGCAATTCATAGATTTTGTGTGATCACAAACTATTGCTTTTCTTTGAGATATGGAAATAAACTAAAGTCAAACCGAAGAGACCCTTCATAAGCCAACGCTACCATACCTTTTGAGCGTGGCTAATCTCTTCAATGTATTATTAAAGGGGCATTCCAGACGATTTTCATAATTTCATATTATGTAGTGCATAAATCGGCATCACGTATAGATTTGTGAAACTTACTGTGGTCCTTAGGCAGAGAAACCAATACTTTGAAAAACAACTTAAACAAATTACACTAAGCAATGTTGATGACATAGGAGGCTCACATATTTCATAAATTCAGCAGTATAATTCCATTTACAATACCGCCTGCTTATCAAGTTCTCCTGTGTAGAAGCTGCGCATGCTTTCTTGTTTTGTTCTGATTCCTTGAGCCCCAACTTGTGCATTCTTATGGTGAGGCTGCTATGACACCATCCTTGTTCATTACAATTCGTTATACATTTTGAAAACATTCGTATTCCTCATCGCAATAACTATAAATTCTAAAACCTTGTATTTAGTACAACTAATTTACAGTTGTTCAATATAAAAGTCTGAAAATCATTCGAAAGTCTCCTTTAATTCGCACAGCCGAGTTTCACACCCGGCGTACGCAGTTGGCACTTTTGTTCTATAATATATAATTATTTCTTTTATATATTATATATTCTGGGCCCGGCATTCCCGAAATAACTGTATAAAATTGGAGAGAGTTGGTATTGAAGAGGGCTCCCTACCTGCACCAGATCTCCGGTCAGTTCGAGCCAAATAATTCGGGTTCGTGATCATTGGAATCATACGGTCATCCCCTCGCTTAGAGTCCAGCACGCAAGCCACAGAGGTGAACGGGGTGGCGCTGGGGTCGCCCAGATTTTGGAAGCGTTCTCGCTTCTTAGTATAATAGCGTCGACCGATCAGTGATATGAAGATCACAAATATCAATGCTCCTACAGCACCAATCACGTAGACCTAGTGATGAAGAATTAGCAAAATGTTAGTCATCGCTGTAGTATTTCACACCGTAGCTCGACTGTAAAAAGTAACTGATTCACATACTGTAGCCTACATGTCATATTTCGCTAACACTTCGTAACATCTCCATACAGCCTCTTGTCACAGCCCAAGGCAACTAAACCGTACAAACTAAAATACAAGGACCCCGTTTTATCAAAAGATATAATCGATTATAAGTTTCCTTATCACACAGGCTGCCATAGACTTATGATATAAATCAACTTTGTAATCAATTATAACTCTTCATAAAACAGGGCCCAGGTCAGATTAATCTGCAAAAAAATTGACATGACATGACGAGTTTGAGGGGTAATTCCAGACCGGTTAAAAGTTAGTCTGAAAAGAAAGGACACAATGTAATAAGCACAACCATGACAATTTGATCAAAATCATATAAAAATTAGCGAAGTTGTATATATTGTGATGTTTCTCTAATTTTAATTTCATTAAACAGTTCTTGAACTGCCAATATGAATACGCAAACGAGTGAGTTAATGATGTTATCTCCTTACAGCCTACTATAAAGATTGTACACATAATCTTGAAATGTCCAAATTTTGTTAGTTTCCAGCACAATTATGCCCTATTTTAAATCCAAAATATATGTGACCATTCATTATGGTCAGATATTTTTCATCCTGGAATAACAGTATGATTATTTTTTTTTTTCATAGTAGAAACTCGAATTTTCAGTTTTTGTACACAAAGGTACATGTAAATCTAGTTAATCATAGATACGCATTTTAATCACGGAATTTCCTAAGTTCGAATTAGGAAATAATTATGCACTCGATGTTTCTCATACACATGCAGACTGTGTCGTCTTAGGCAGATTATTGTAGGTCTCGGTCATAACTTCAAAAGGACAAAGGAGATAGACATCTATCTCTTGTACAAGAGATGCTTCTAAACTGCTTGTCTTTGGAAATGACCAAACGTATGGATTTAATCGCTACAGTTCAATGCACGTCTTTCATTCTGTCTGGTATATCAGGGATTGAAATCACCGAATTCTTTCAGTAAATCTACAGCGACCGTGATCTATGGGAGGATTAAAGTAGTAAGTCAGTCATTCACTGGAAAAGACCACGGATTGTGGGTAAGTAGCTAACTTTTGACCACATAGTACGCTGTGCGCAGCTAGTAGCTCTGATTAGGTGACTGGATAGCTCAAATAGAAATTTCCGGGGTCTCAATATTTCTTGATGCGAATGGGCCTTTGTGTGTTACTCGAAACTTCACGTCATAACCAGAATGATTGAATATTGTACTCTAAGTACCTGATGTTATGTAATGATATCTATGAATCACGTTCTTGCGACATTTTGGTTATTGCTGTTCGCCTTGTTCGCCGTTTATGGTTGATTGAAATTGTAACTAGAACTATAAACTTCTTATCCTCACGAACACACATGTACGCCAACACATGTTTATGTTTGAAATTATAAAGTATAGACACATACGCACAAACTTCATAAAACTGTGATGCATATTCATAGGGTTAGCAAAATGGAATTTTAACGTTAGGGTTGATAATGGTAATAGATTATTCAGTTCTCAAAAACGCACAGTGCCATGAGAAACTACCCTTGATAGGAACTGCCTACATGTTCTCTCAACATTGGCAGCCATAACATTGGGATAGTCACATTGCTTGCACTTACACTTGATGTTGATAGGGAATAGGTTCGGGCAATTTTAAATCTTATGTAAAGATCTGCGTATCTTTCGACCGAAATCTTTTGAAACTGATATATATGTCCTATGAAAATTCACTAATTCCCACTTACGCATAATGATGATGATGATGATAATGATGATGATAGTTATAGTAATAAGGATGATAATAATAAGATTAAAAATACGCTTGACTTTAGGTCGTTCACTACTAAAATGCCTTGGATCACCAAATCCCTCCTTATATCTATCAGTCACAAGAATAACTTATTTTATAAATACAAGAGGAATCCGAATGAAAATACAAAAGGTAAATATGCTCGTTATCGTAATATTCTTACAACTACTTCGAGACTTGCTAAGAGGAGCTATTTCACGAGGCAGTTTGACCTTTTCAAAAATGATACCAAGAGTACGTAGAAGGTGATTGATGAAATTCTCAGAGTTAAAGATAAATCAGAACAAGTGAAGGAAATATCTCAGCATGGTATCTTGATCCAACATCCGGTATATGTTGCTAATGCGTTTAATGATTTTTTTTTTTCTATTTAGGCCCCGGTCTTGCTAGTAGTATCCCAGTAACAGATACAGAATGTCATTATTTTTTAACTGATCCAAATCCTCAATCTTTGTTTTTACTCCCATCCGAAAATAGGAGGTGAGGGACGTAGTACACAAGTAGAAGTAAAAAAGAGTGCTGGACATGATGGCATTACGAATCCTTTATTAAACAATATATCCGCAATATTGTCTCCTTTTACATATATATCAAATTTGTCCCTTGTTACTGGTGTAGTGCTTAGTCAAATGAAAATTGCTAAAGTTGTTCCGGTTTATAAAAATGGCAATAAAACAGAAGTAAGTAATTATCGTCCAATTTCTCTTTTGACCGCGATTTCCAAGATTCTCGAACATTTGATATATTCACGTGTAATTAAGTTCTTAAACGAATGTAATATTTTTTTTGATGATTCTCAATTTGGATTTAGAAAAAAAAAAACACCACTCTAATACTCACGCTGTGCTTGCTTTTATCGATAAAGCAGCCCACGCTGTGTTGACGACTCATCACATACAGTTAGTATATTCCTGGACCTCTTCAAGGCTTTTGACACTATCGATCACGATATTTTGTTAAATAACTCTCGCACTATGGAATACGTGGAAAGACCTTGGACTGGTTCAGGAGCTACCTAACCAACAGGAAACAGTTTGTCAATATCAGCGATTTTAGTTCCAGTTTACAAACACTATGCGGGGTCCCTCAAGCATCCCTCTTAGGCCTACTTTTGTTTATTCTTTATATAAATGATTTCAAAAATTCATCTAATGTTTGATCTTTTCTTCTTTTTGCCGATGATTCTAATATCTTCTTTTCACATCGAAACCCAACAACTCTTAGTAGTGAACAGAGAATTAAAGTCGGTTCAAATGTGGATTCAAGCAAACAAGTTGTCTCTCAATGTAAACAAAACCGTTTTAAATGTTATTTAGTAATTCTGTTACCCACTTGCCTGGCGATATAAAAATAAATAATTATTTTTTTATTCAAGTTGAATCGTTTGAATTTTTAGGTCTTTAAATTGACCATGAATTAACATGGAAATATCACATAGATTATTTATCTCAGAAGCTCTCAAGAAATACTGGGATTTTTAATAAGCTCAAACATTTTTTTTCCCAAGTATATTTTGAAAAAATTATATTCAACGCTTATTTTACCCTATCTCAGTTGCGGTATACTTGCCTGGGAAAATTGTGCAAAATCACACATTGAAGCTATTCGTTCAGTCAATCTAGCCGATTTTTATTTCCACATGAATTATTTCTTCTTTGAAAACAGACTCCTTAAGGTTGCTGATTTGTTTTTATACAACTTAGGCAAATTTATGTTTCAGTTATCAGCCAACGGCTTGCCTGATGTATTTACCCATATGTTTCAGAAAAACTAAGCAGTTCATGCTTACTACACAAGACAAAGAGATTCATTTCACCTTCCATGTACTCGCACACTCCTTACACACACACAAAAAAAAACAATTGTTTTTACTGGACCCAAATTCTGAAATGATCTTCCCGCAGACTTAATCAAATGTTCTCATATGTTTACATTTAAACAGAAATTTAAATCAATGTTACTTAATGAATATAACTTGCCTGATTAGAATTTTTTAATATGTTATCTGTAGTATCCTCATTCAATGCATGGCGGATCAACCTGCAGTGTATGATCGATTTACCTCTGGTTTATGCTCCCATTATATAATCCCTACATCAGTATTTACATTTTGAACTCGTTATGAACTTGATTCTACATATGTGCTCGCACACTTTTGTATGTATATGCAATCTTTTTCACCCAGTTTTTATTCTTTGGGTTCTTGTTTTTCCTTTTTCTTTTTCTTCTCTTTTATTTCTTCTTCCCTTTGTACCTTGATATTTTAGCTTTCATATAGTTTCGTCATTATTACTTTGTGTCCCATCTCCATTGATTGCATAGCAAATTTACATTGGGATTTCTTCCTGTAACCTGCGTTTACAAGTTTTTCCTTTGCGGTTTCATCATATATCACACGTTATAGAGAATTGTCTTACGTACATATGTATGCTGACACAGTTTCTATTCATGACCCGATTTACATCATATCTTGTATCTTGCTTGGTTTGCATTCTTTTTGTGATGTATCTCGATGTCAAGTGAAATATGAAAATAAACGTGCTGGAACTGTTACCTGTGTCTCGATTGTAAGACCAGTGCAGTTTAAGTTATTCAATTCAATTCAAAACCCAAGAAATGAAGAGCTAACTGAATTACAGACTGCCTTAACCGACACATTAAACAACGACTTATGAATATATCAATCAATATCAATGTCAATCGATCTATTAACAGATTTAAAAGCATATGCAATGACGTACAGCAAAACTAAACAAGACATGCACGATTATTGAAAGATTTAAAGAATCAAACGAAATGAAGGCATCAGTAATACGGGTGACTTTTACAAGCTTAAAAGTATTTTTACGTAACACAAGCGGAATGGAGCATTACTTGTTTGATTAACAACTATGAAAGCGTACATAAACAAATCATCAAAATTTTGAAGAGTTGCTGTAAAGTTAGAAGTTCTCGTAATCCGACAATAATACACTTTAAGTGATCCATCTTTAGTAATTTGTATTTCTCTCGCAGAATGCCACTGACATTCTTCCTCGTGACACAGAATCCTGTCTCAGTGTGAATAAGTGACAGCTGGCACTTTGGGATTACTCGCTAACGGCAAGTTATGGATGAATTTCCTGTTTGTTTGTTTGTTTGTTTGTTTGTTTTTGTTTTTGTTTTACATTAGGGATGTACCGAACAGAGCGATCCCGCCAGACAATGTTCACTCACAACAAAGCAACATAGATGATATCTGTTGTAGATTTCGGGACTGAAATGAGAACACATGTTAGGAAGTTAAATTTGTTTTAAAGACAGGGAATACATACAGTGAGTAAATCACAAGCAGAATTAGACAAATGGAAACAATCTGCTGCCCAGTTGGAAATCTTAATATCTTGCATTGTGTCCTGAAAACAATTTAAAAAGCCGCCAATTTTACGTCACCAATATCGTCCTTCCCCAAACAGTGTCACGCTTGGAAGTATTAGTAATTTGTTTTAAGAAATGGTGCACTACACGATAGGACGCCCTCACCATCCCCTTCAACGTTGACGTCCATGATGTGATGCCTACCTTTCAATCCTTTTTGGCGCGAAGAGGACATGATCATCGGGCCCAAATCATTTGTATTTACATTGGTGCTTTTAAAAACCAATGCATCCTATGTGAAGGTTCTTATGGGCAATCCATGCTTAGGAGGACATGACATCAGTAAAAGAAATGTGCCTACCATGTTAATCTTTATTTAAGATATCATACAATACCATGAATGTTCAGAAATTACAATGGTCTTTTG
This sequence comes from Diadema antillarum, assembly GCF_040938485.1. NCBI lineage: Eukaryota > Metazoa > Echinodermata > Echinoidea > Diadematoida > Diadematidae > Diadema > Diadema antillarum. Next base: position 641,016 of record NW_027272075.1, on the reverse strand, counting down.
AAATCAAAACAATGCGTTTTTCATTGTCATAATCATCATTAGAATGTACATGTAGGACGGGAGGTAATAATATGGAGCTGAATGTAAATTACAGCTTGCTCCTTTAATATCTTTTCCTGCACATTTTGCTATAACAAAAAAAGATGAATACACTTCCATATTCCAGACATGTAGGACTGGAGGTAATAATATTTACAGCTTGCTCCTTTAGTATCTTTTCCTGCACATTTTGCTGTAGGAAAAAAAAAATGAATACACTTCCATATTCCAGAGATGTGATATATTAAGGGGCGAAATAACTGTTGAGTTACTCTGGACAAACTATAAAATCCCTAACGTTAAAGCCCCCCCCCCCCCCCCATTCAGTTGGTCATCTGTGCAGCATGCACGTCCCCGATATTTGCAGGGAAAAGGGGTATATTTTAGGCACTCAAGTCGGGGAAATATCCCGAAAATCGTTAAAATAGGGGTTCTTTTAGTATTTTCCCGAAATATATTTGATTAGGGGTAATTTTCAAAGCTTTTGCGAACAATCCTGAAATAAGGTCCCGATTAGGATTAGTTTCACCCCTACCCCGGGACTCAATTCGGGGGAATATCCCGAAAATCGTTAAAATAGGGGTTCTTTTAGTATTTTCCCGAAATATCTTTGATTAGGGGTAATTTTCAAAGCTTTTGCGAACAAGCCTGAAATAAGGTCCCGAATAGGATTAGTTTCACCCCTACCCCGAAAATTGCGAAATAGGGGCAATGAGGCCTCTTTGTGTTTGCCCCGGTTCTCCTGAATGTACTTACTGTGCATGTTATGCTGTAGAGCATGCCGAGGGGGCTGTCTTTTTGCAGAACATTTTGCCCCATGATACTTTGCTACCTCCCTTTCTAAAGACATGTTAAAGGGGGTGGGGGTGGGGGTAATGACTCTGGCTTCCCTTCCAAACGCCCGTGATAGGGGGGTAATTTTAATGGCCTTCCTTCCAAAACCCATGATAGGAGGTCAAAATCCTAACCCATTTCTACCCTTAAAGGTAGGGAATACCTTTTACAGACCTCCCAAAATGCAGCAAAACATTAAATATGAACCTCAGGGGACTTGCTCAGGCCACTGCTTAGAAATTTGGAAGTCAACAGTTATCTAAAATTTGAATAATGCACAAAACTCAACTTCTCAGTAGTTCTGTGTGTCAGCCACACTTAAGCCTTTTTGTTGCATTCTTCTGTATTTGTGATCTATAAACACAAATCTAAAAGTACAAGAGCTGATGTAATAACATATAGAGTGCGTGGCAAGAATGTATAGAGAAATGTTAATAAGTGTTTATGAACTTTCTTCACAAAATATACATGATGGACACACATGCAGTACATGGGTCTGCAAAGGTAGCCTAGTAATGTACTGGAATTTACGGTGAGCCCCGAAAACAATTCAATTCAAAATCTAACGGTCAAAAAAATGTACTAAATGTTACCTTCCACTTTCAATACTTTATGGGAGTTTCTAATATGATACTCTCTTCAACATACCACTGTATTTATACAACTCTTCATTTAAGGCGTGCAAATGGGATTCCCTACCTTTAAAGGGGTGTCTCTAAGAATCTGGAGCAAACATTATGAATATGGTTGACCGCTCGAGGGGGGGGGGAATAAAGTGATGAACTATGCTTTTGGCGTCTAGCTGAAAAACTATGAGTCGAATTGCTTAAAATATTTGGTTGAGCATTTGTCATGATGCTATAATTGAAATTAATCCCTCATCCCTCGTAGTATCCAAAATCAGGAAACATTAACAAATTTCATCAGTCTTAAGAAGCTTACACTGGCTTCCAGTGAAAAATCGGATTCAGTTTAAGATACTGTTATTAGCATTTTAGTGTTTCAATATGTTTGCTCCACATTATCTAAGGGAGCTACCTCAAATCTACACACCAGAGAGGAACCTTCGATCAAAAAGTAAAGATTTATTTGTTATTCCAACCAGAAGAACCAAATTTTACGGAGAACGAACATTTGCTTTTAATGCCCCTACCTTATGGAATAATTTACCTCAGAAATTAAGACAAATTACTGATATAAATAGATTCAAGTCTGCCTTGAAAACGCATTTGTTTACAGTGTAAGAAAACATGAAGCTCGGTACCATCGCTGTCAAAAGTTGAATTGTATGTTTTTGTATAATCTTTTCATTTTTTTGAGCGCATAGGGACATTATCACTTTGTGTTATGCGCTATATAAGCACTGTCAATTATTATCATTATTATTATTGTGTTTGAGGTATCGCTTTGTTTGAAGGCATTGATTTCTTCCTCATGTCCTTTTATCGCAACGTGATTAACCGACCTTTCGGAATACAATGATAACACTCATATTTGTTTAAATTGTATTGTTTGTATGTTTCATATTCAAAAAACCAAAGAAAGGGAATATGCTGCAACATGATTGTGACTTGAAATGAATAGACGACGATTTAGTACAAAAAGCAAATAATTTTACTCATGAACATTGTTTAAATGTAACGTCACTAACCGTGGAATTGCCCTTATGCCTTTCATTTCTTTTGATTTTTGCTTATTATTAGAGCATCTCAATGTTGACCTAAAATGGCTAGTGATTAGTTTTTACAGATTTCGGATTACGAAATGATTTATCTGTCGTTTGGCTTTCAGATTGTGAGTTTTCATCTCAAGTTACAATGACGTCACTAACTTCATTCTCTGTAAAGGAGAGCTACCAATAAAGAAGAAGAGAACATAAACAAGGTCTCCAACAACGCCTAAGCAACAATTACAAAATTACCACAATGGAGTGTGGTTTGTCCAAAGATCACGTACAAATGAACCTCTGAGCTTGACAGACCGACTTATCTTCACACTTCGAAAGAAAGGGTACTAGTAATTGATTTGGTCAGAGTACTTTTGTACACAAACACATACAGACACATTTGATTACAATACGAATTCTGCATTCTTTGAAGGCAATATTTCCATCTGCGGTAAAATGTGACATGAACATGTATACGGAAACGTGAACATAGACAGAAACATTAACCTTCAGTAACAGAAAATTAAAACAAGAGACCCGGGGGTCTCTAGCTCACCTGAGTATCGCAAGTTTACCTTCCATGCATTCTTGCAGACTCTTACCTGAGAACGTTGGAAACTTGGGGCGGGGGCAGCTTTGAGAGTTGGATTATGCCAGTCTGTCATCAATGTACAAACTCATGGTATCAAATTTGCTTTATCACTTCTGGTTCTAGAGAAGAGGATTTGTAAATACATTGCATTTCTTAGAGGGGGGGGGGATTGGCTCCTCTTGGGGCCCCTATATAGGGGAGCATGGTGCCCAGTTGAACAATTAAGATGCTAACCCCCTGGCATGCTACCTGCCACGTTTGGTGAACATTCATCAACGGGTTTTCAAGAAGACTATGAACACGTACAATTTAAGTCTCTATTTTGACCCATCCCACCCCACTCCCCTGGCTCCCAAGGGGGGTGGGGGGTGGGGGCACCCCTGAGTCTGCCATGAACAAACTTGAAACAACAGTCATCAAAATACCGAATTGTATCAACTTGGCTCAATCACTTCTGCTCTAGAGAAAATCTTTACAGATTCCTTACGGAGGAAATGTGGTGGGGGCATGGTGCTTATTTGTGAAGGGATTGAGATTCTATCCCCCTAGGGATGCTAGATGCTAAGTTTGGTGAAAATTCATCATTGGGTTTTCAAGAAGAAGATGAAAATGTATAATTTAGGCCTATTAGGACCCCTCCCCTGGGTCCCCATGGGGGACACCCCTGATTCCTCCATGAACAAACTTGAAATTACAGTCATCAATAAACCAACCCATAGTATTAAAGGTACAGTTTACTTTTGGGAGCAGTGATTTAAAATTTTTTAAAGATATCACATATGATGCATATGTGTAGGTCTGTTGTATCACAAAACATCCTACCATATAAAATTTTCGCAATAAAGCCTAAAATATAAGGAGATGTCGGTATTTTTCTCAATAAACCATAACTGTAGACGGTTTAGTCTGGAAGCATTCTTATCATAACTATTGTTCACATTTTGTGTATTTAACAATACTTAACATCAATTATCCAGATTCAGATTTTTACAGTGGTTGTTTCTGTCCTTAACTCAGACTTTAGAACTATTTTAAAGCACTAATGCTGGGTTTTTGTTTCATCTGCAAATGGTAAATTACACCTTTAACTTAGCTCTATCACTTCAGGTTCTAGAAAAGAAGATTTCTCTTTTTTTAGATTCTTTTTTTTTTTTTTTGGGGGGGGGGGGGGGGTTTGGCCGCCCTGGGTCCCTCAGGTGAGGCATGGTGCCCAATTGAACAATTTTAGATCCTATCCCCCTAGGGATGCTACCTGCCCAGTTTGGTGAAAATCGGTAATGGGGCTCTCAAGAAGAAGATGAAAATGTAAAAAGTTTAGGCACGACGCACGACGGACAATGGACGCCGAAGAGCGATCGCAATAGCTCACTTGAGCCTTCGACTCAGGTGAGCTGGAAGATCGACTTCTTCTTGTTCCAACGAGATTATGACTTGCCGCAAATACTGCTAGAAAAAAAAAAGTAGAAACTGGACATGAACCTCTCACGTAGGTGCACTCATGCCCAATTGGTGTCTGTTTCATCTATTCCGTCTGAAGTCTATTGATGTGTAACAGTTTCTCAGAAGCTTTGGGAAAGCGTAATTAGTGACTGCAAGGAGTTAAACTTGAACATTGAAAGCGAATCAAGACTCAACATTTCCATACAGCCGTTTCAAAACTAATCAAAGAGATGAAAAGAGAAAAAAAAAGACGCTAACTTGAAGGACATAACTTGTATTGCGAAATCGATGAAGGACACAACGATCTTGTCCAATACTGTGGTCATAAACTAGTTCCCTCTTTATGAAGAATAAAAATGCGGTTTTTATGTATGACAAACTCAAATTTGCACGGAACCATCTCTGTGGAAGGAGACATGGGAAAATTCGTATGAATTTTACATGGATAGGGACATGGTTATATGGAAATTCTATCCTGACATCATGTTGCTTTGTATGAAAAAAAATATCGGAGCAGCAAATCAGTGAAGATTTTGGGGAAAACAAATCGGACACTTAAAAAAAATGTATGAATTGTAAAACTTTAGAGAGCAAGACAAATTTGTAACTGAATGATGTAGGTGTTGAGCAGCTCTCCATATGTTTTTTTTACTTAATATCTCACTAACTTTCATTTTTCTCGAAAAATTTCTAGGAGGAAAAATAACAAGAGACCTGGGAGTCTCGCGCTCACCTCAGTTTCGCAAGTTCACCTCCCATGCATTCTTGCAGATTCATACCTGAGAACATTGGAAACTTGAGGCTGGGCAGCTTTGAGAGCTGGATTATGCCAGTCTGAAAAATAGACCTTAAGTTTTATCACATCAGATTACTGAATATTACTGAATATTTCTTAATTTAGGAGGTTTGGGCCCGCTGGGACCCCTGAGAGGAGCATGGTGCCCATTCTAACACATTGAGATCCTATCCCCTTGAGATGCTTCTTACCAAGTTTGGTGAAAATCCATTATGTTGTTTTTAGGAAGAAGATGGAAATTTACAATTAAGGAGCGCATTTGGATCCCCCCATAACTCAAAAGGAGGGGGGACATCACTGAATCTGCAATGAACAAACTTGGAACTACTGTCATCAATGTACGAAATCATGGTATTAACTTCGCTTTATCACTTCAGGTTTTAGGGAAGAAATATTTCTTAATGGAGGGGGGAGGCCCTAGGGGCTTCAAGGGGAGCATGGTGCCCAGTTGAACAAAGTGAGATTCTAACCCATGGGTCCCAAGGGGGTGGGGGCCTGATTCCGCCATTAACAGACTTGAAACTACAGTCCTCAATGTACTAACTCAAAGTATCAACTTAGCTCTATCACTCCTGGTTCTAGAGAAGAAGATTGTATAAGATTCCTTGCTTTTGGGGGGTTTGCCCCTCCCCCAGGTGGGACATGGCGCCCATTTGAGATCATATCCCCATAGAGATGCTACCTGCCAAGTTTGTGAAAATCGGTCCTGGCGTTTTCACGAAGAAGATGAGAATGTAAGAGCTTACACGACGAATGACGGACAACGCACAACAGACGACGCACGACTAGGTGAGCTAAAAATGGGTGATTTTGTTTTACATCCAAATGCAGAGACGCTCAACACTTATTCCACCCCCCCCCCGTGTTGCCAGTCTATCTTTCTCCCTGATTTGATTTTTTTTTTACAGATATTAACTGTTTGTTCACAAAAAATTAATATCTGTGTGTTTTGACTTTCTTGCTCAAGTTTACACTAATCTATCTCTCCGATTTTTCTGTTTTCATAACATAAAATTAGACTGGAATTTTCCTTTAAGAGGCCTAACCAATCATTGATTTGATTTGTTCAACCAAAAAAAAAAAAAAAAAAAAAAAAGACAGTATGGTCTTTTCAGAGATAGCAATGGCGTGATGAATACTTTGATATCAAACGAAATTGTCTTTCTTACGTCCTTAAAGTAACTAAGGCTTTTTTTAAATGACACGCCCTTATGCGAAAAAACATTTTCATTAAACCTGATTTAAAAGAACGTTATTTATGGAAACAAGTTGAATGAGGAGTGAAAGAGAGACGCTGTATACTCACATAGACCGGTGTCTTGCGCGTTTCGGGAAGACTAGGGGAAGGTGTTGGAACGTTAGTGAAGTTTGGCACTGACACTTCACGGAGAAATGAATAAAACAAATAGATCGACAACACATAACACAATTAAACACAGAAGCTTACTTCTCTCTTTTTTTTTAAAAGAACAATGTATATAAAACGAACAGCTCTGAACCTTGGAGCGACAAACCGAACGTGCTTCTACCTCGGGTTGTGTTTTTTCCCCAGTAATAACGAATAACAATCAATCATGCGTTTAGGTACAACACGTCATGTGCTAACTAACGTCATGCAGCACGAGACGAAAGAAAAAACACAAGTCACATCTTTCTGCGAAGTTTAAAGAAAACTGCAGGGAATCAGGAGCGGGCACTTTACACCGGTAGATGCAACTGCGCAGACGCAAACTACAAAGACGACTCAAAATGTACAAAGAACATGCACAAACCAACGAAGCAACACCGCTGAATAGAAAGAGGATGACAGGGATAGAGTGATGATTAATTCAATGAAGATGCATCGATACTGAAAGCTGATGGAAACAAGAGTAAACGAGAAACAAAAAGAAGCATGCACTGTTTGTGATGCTGCCACCACGTGGCAACCATATTGTACTGTGGTTGAACCTCCTGGAAAACAACAGCGATTCTTCACGTCTTTTCCGTCATATACTTACTGCAACGGTTGTCACTTTTCGGGGGTGATTGGCTGGGTTATTTATCATGGTTGATTTTGGTGTGTTCTTGACTGGAGTCCTGTCCTTTGGATTGGTAGTTGTTGGGGTCTCGGGCTGCGGGTACGGAGCTCCATGTCGTAAAGCGAACGAAGAAATGAAGTCCATCCACCCCATTACCAAAACGATAGAAGTGAGATGTGTGCCCACCACCAACAAATTCCCGACAAAGAATACGAATAGATTGTTTGTGAATGGACAAGGACAAGACCCCTACGAGGCTAGGAGGATTTAGTTAGCTTGGAATCGTTAGGCCAGAACGAAAACACATGAACACCGTTATTTTTGTTTTCAGGAGATCACACATGCAGATGATAATTAAATGCATTAGTAGTGGATACATTCGCATCATTCATAGTTAGTATAAAGTTAATCATGGCATTTTCTCTCTGCTGCTATGACGTGTTCATACTGCCGTAACATTTTCCTAGCAATGCCACAGCAAGCACGCCTACCAGCACAGAAAAAATGACGACATACCGTTGTCAATGCACAATCACACCAACATGTTGCCCGTTTCACATACATTCAAGAGCAATAAACACAGATAACTGGTGATTTCTATATTACATGTTAGACGGAAAGGGGAAATAATGCAAAACAGACAGCTTGCACAACATAATACATTTTCATACCCTGGGGGAAAAATATCTAGCAGACGGCAGATGTTTTTTGAGTGGCACGTCAGCATCGTCAGCACGGGAGGAATGCACCCTACAAGCCCAGCTTTTTAGCATTCCTCCCAATTTCCAACATTTCCGTATACTTACAATTTTTTGTAAACTTATCCTTTATTTTGTATCATGATAAAATCTATGTATTCAATTTCCGTAATATATCTATATGTTTCTGTTGGAAATGAAAAAATAAATGAATGAATGAATCTAGCTAGCTTAGTCTGATCGACAAAGTAGTGCTTGGGTGATGTCTGACCACCTTGATAAAAAAAAAAATGACGGTTTGCATGACACTCATATGTGATTCTTCTTCATTCTCGAAATGAGACAGTATCGATATTGAAGTCGTTCACTTTCTCTTCAACGTTGCTTATGTCAGTTTTTGCAGAAAATATTATAACAAGTTTGTCCGATAAGCATTAAAACACCAAGACGAAATGTTGAATTTGATGAATTAATTCAATACACTTCGAAAAGGCGCTTTCTCAGAGTATGTAGAAAGCTGAATATTTGAGTAGGGCGTCTGTAACATTATGGATAGGTTTCCTCCATTTTCTCAAAAAGGCTGAAGTAATTCGCAGATCGACCAAAACCTCTTTCATGCCTTTCATTGTAATGAAGAAATTGAAGTCCACTAAGCATGAACCTAAAATATCTTAAAGTTACAGACAAAAACCTAGTACAGTACCTAGCTCTATCAAACTGTAGATGCAGAAGAACCTCATTTGGTAGATTTCTCTTGAACAATTTCATATAACTTACTCGTTAATTCTCTTAGCTGTTTTAATATAAGAACTTCGACCGAAAATTGAATCGAATGGAGTTATGGAGTCACTCATATCTCTGGACTACAAATCAGAACAGTACAATTAAGAGACTGACCCCCACCGTTGAAAAAGATGGCACTGAGGTTCTTGCGCGCAGTTCCCATCTCGTTGGACACTACTAGTGTATAGTTGCCGTTGTCGTAATGTGACGGCAGGAGGAAAGTGAGGCAACCGAAAATCTCCCAGTCTTCAATGATTGATACTTCGTACTTTCGCATGGACGTGTATGAGTTGAGTGTAACGTTAGAGATGCGACTGTCGTAGTGCAGCTCCTTGGTGCCATTGTGGAGGATGGTGACATTGGGTAAGGGCAGGGCCGTGACGTTTAGCTCGATGCAGTAGTGGAAACGTTTCACAGGACCAGTGAACACATTGATGATTGGTGCCACTGTTTGAGGATAACAACAACAATAACAAAACATAGGATTGTAATTGAGAGGAAAAAAAATAAGTTGAACAATGAGGAAAGAAGGAGGTTATGGTGGAAGAAAAGGAGACGAGAGGGCGTGAAGGAGGCGAAGAAAGAAGAGACCCGAGGATAAAATGGAAGAGGAAGAAGCACTGTACCCGCAATGTATTAAGAATGGGGATAGAAGAAATAACAAATAAAGAACTGATGCGGCGAGTACAAGCTTACGAAATTAAAACAAAGTCCACGCTGACCTGACAAATATAAAGTCAATTTAGTTTGCAAGTGTCTCATCACGTTTGTGATAATGAAGGAGCTGATATCCATGTTGTGTAAGAATGTAAAGATTTAACTCAACTTTCAGTTTTGTTTTTCAGTGAGCCTGATGTTTATGCGACTACCACCCACTTGGTGTGATAAACTATCATCCTAGTACCAATTCTGTCTTTTAACACAAAGAATGGACATCATCCTGTGATTCTCATTATGTCAGGACACGTCATATAGTTTTATACACATTTCAGTTGAGGATAATTTTATGCCAGTGAGTCATACATTGATTTTTGAAGACCCGGTAGCGTATAGGATTTCATGGGGAACCGATTCATTCTCTGCCCACCGGAGTACATTACAAAACCACAAATAGCGCCGGTCAGTTAATATAATTGTGCATCGAAGCGTACGCTTTTCGAGTTTTCGGTAGAGGTCGACTCCAATCGAGATTCTTCGGCTGTGTGTGTTCTTACATAGAGATCTATGATAAAGCTGTACACAATTCCTCACGGGGATTCTCGAATACATTCGAGCCAGCCCAGTCCTCCCGCTCCATGTATCCCTAAGCTACCGGGTCTTTAAGGACCACTGCACCTTTCTCAGCCAAGCAGATAGACCACCTAGAAGTACCAAACCCATGACAAGCTGGTCAATCGTGTATGTACATCCCTCCACTTGACGAGTCTTTTTACCTCCGCCAACGGTTATGTTTTCTTCGGTATTTGTTTGTCCGTGTGCAAATAAACTCAAAGAGGTTGTGAACGGATTTGCATAAAATGTACAAGAAAGGTTGAGAATGACACAAGTAACAGATGATTTAATTTTGGTAATGATCCGGCAATGCAATTTTGTGGATATATGAAGGATTTTTGATATTTTGGCAGGTAGGGTCAATGAACTTGGGAGTTCAAGCTACGCATTTTTGTGGTTTTTATAATTATGCGCACTTTATAAGTGCGTGCTCTAGTTTTTGCTAGGGGCGATGCGCGCCGCGCAGCTAGAAATTGACGACGTAACAAAAGGCTTCTACATGTATATTGGGAATTCGGGCGACTTTCAGCACGCATACGGAAGGGTGGAAATCACTCATCTCTATGGAAGAACAAGATCGGTGGTGGAAATGAGTAGCTCGGTGGAGGTATGCGCTCTCAGAGTGCTTCTCTAGTTTTTAAATAAGTTTGTTTCTTTGTATATATTTTCTATGTTTTCATAATCTTTTATTTTTTTTCGGGAGGTAATCTTGGTGAGGAGGATATGTGTATAGGGATCGTCTAAAGAGGGGGTGGTGGGCATATTTCCATTCATTCATCAAGTCATATTAACTTTTCCTTTGTTTTACAGCCTAATGTATGTGTGTGTGTGTGTGTGCGTGTGTATGTTTTTTCGGGTGGAATAAGGAAAATAAATGGGATGAATACCCTTGCCATTTTTTCACTTGTTTTGTTTTCCTGTCAGGACTTCTGACAAACGCAATCATGAATTGTTCATTAAGTCTCGATCGCTCGCCTCGGCGTTGCGTAGCGTACATGCATGACTTTGTCATTGTGCATGCCAAAGCCAGTAGTCTGGTGCCAAAGGTAGAACCTTGTTTTACCGTCCACCCAATGTTTTTTGATGGTTTTACCCTATTTCGGGGGTGCTGAATTCGAATCTGCATGATGGAACTCTTGCATCCTTGAGGGTTTTGAGATATTCAAGATGGCCGCCAAAATGGCCGCCCAAACCGAAAATTCCCGTATATTTCCTTCTAAATGGTGAGAAATTGAAAACAATTGATGGTTTTTTACACTATTTCGAGGGTGCTGAATCCGAATCTTGATGATGCAACTCTTGCATCCTACAGGATTTTGAGATATTCAAGATGGCCGCCAAGATGGCCGCCCAAACCGGAAATTCCCATGTATTTCCTTCTAAATGGTGAGAAATTGGAAAAAAAAATTGATGTTTGTAAGCTATTTCGAGGGTGCTGAATCCGAATCTGGCTGATGTGACTCTTGCATCCTTGAAGATTTTGAGATATTCAAGGTGGCCGCCAAAATGACCGCCCAAATAGGAAATTCCTATGTATTCCCTTCTTAATGGTTAGTAATTAAAAACAATTGATAGTTCGAAGCTATTTCGACGATGCTGAATCCGAATCAGGATGATGCAACTCTTGCATCGTTAAGGGTTCTGAGATATTCAAAATGGCCGCCAAAATGGCCGCCAAAACCGGAAATTCCCCTGTATTTCCTTCTAAATGGTTAGAAATTGAAAAACTATTGATGGTTTTACCCTAGTTCGAGGGTGCTGGATCAGAATCTTGATAAAACTCTTGTCTCCTTAAGGGTTCTGGGATAATAAAGATGGCACCAAAATGACCACAAAAATGGAAACTCACATGTAGACCCCCTTTACTTGTAAATAGTGTAAAATTGAAAACAAATTTATGGTTTTTACCCTATTTTGAGTTTGCTGAATTTGAAGATGCAGGATACAGTTATTGCATCCTTAATGGTTTGAGATGATAAAGATGGCCGCCAAAATGGCCCCGAATGACCGTGTAGGCCCCCTAATTTGTTCTAAATGGTGTAAAATTGAAAACAATTCGTGGTTTTACCCTATTTTGAGGGTGCTGAATCCGAACCTGGCTGATGCAACTCTTGTGTTTTGGGGGGTTCTGAAAATTCGAAGATGACCGCCAAAATAACTGTCAATATTGAAAATTTTGAGACCCTATTCAGCACCCTCGACATTTTGTTGTTGCCATTTTTCATTAGGGTTTTGAGATGTCCAAGATGACCGCCAAAATAATTGGCAGAAATTGAAATTCTAATATTAATATTTTTTTTCTAAATAGTGAAAATTTGAAAATAAATTGATGGTCTCACCCTATTTCGAGGGTGCTGAAGTTTTTGAGATATTCACAAATGTCCTGCATAAACGGAAATTCCTTGATATTTTCTGATGAATTGTGAAATATTGTGCTATAACGTGAAGCGAGGGATTAAAAGCAATAATCCGAATTCTTGAATTCAACTCGATGGAGCAAATTTGTTAAATCAGCCAACAATTAATGGCATCCAAAATGACTGTCACAATGGTATTGTAATATACTGAGATATTCCGATATGTCTCAAACGGAACTTTAACACGTAATGGAAAGAAAAAATGATCTTGACATCATACTGAAATGTACAAACACAAAATAAGACTGAAAGATTTCTTTATGCACAATTGTTATAAAGTAATGCCTGTGGTAGCCAATAAGGGCTCCGCAGACTGATGTGAAGTTAGTCCTTTTAGAGTAATATTATTTTATGGCCTGTTGGTATTTTTTGTTGAAATTTGTCTTGTATTCTTATGAGTCTCGCCGCGTACTCTTATGAAACTTGTGGCATATTCTGATTATGTCACTAGAAATGGTTGCATCCATGAACACTATAGTAGATATCAATATAAGGGTAATTTCAAAAGCACTCTGGATGATTATGATATTCGTAAGTACTGGACTATCAATTATTACCTTACATGTCGTCGTTCGTTTGTTTGTTTGTTTGTTTGTTTGTTTGTTTTTTACTGCGCGTCACCTGTGATTTTTCCATCCCCTCGTGTGTATATATGACATCGTCGCTTGGGCGACAAGACCCTGTATCTGAAATTTTAGTGAAAATGACTTTTTTTGAATAAACAGTCAGATAATCAGTTAATGATGTCCTGTCCAAAACCTTAGCTGTCTTACCCCAAAAATGAAGCTACCATGGCATGTCAAAGGGAAGGTTCTCTCATTTGTTATATTGCTTTGGCTTCCATGTTTGTTTGCTTTTTTGTTTTGTTTTTGTTTTTCTCTCCTGAACATGTGACATTTTGTAGATACGAGGTTTGTCGCCCCATATATATATGTATGTATATATATATATACATATACATTTACATCTATACATATATATATATATATATATATATATATATATATATATATATATAATATTACATCATATTGAAATGTAATTGAGTGTAATCTTTCAAATATTCAATTACATCTGTAGTCTTGCAAGATTCATTCCTGGCACAGTGCTGCTGTATCTTACAAACTCCAAGATATCCGGTCAAGCTGGTTTCACTGTACAGCAAGTTCAAACTGGGATGTACAATATGCGTTCGTTTATCAGCAGAGTATGGTTGGGTTTGGATTATGCCATTGACGCAAACCTGAAATAGGGTAAAACCATTAATTGTTGCCAATTTCTCACCATTCTGGAATATCTTGAATATCTCCAAACTCTCAATGCTGCAAGATTGGCATCGTCCAGATTCGCATTCAGCACAGTGATCGAAATAGGGTAGAATCATCAATAAAATTGTTCTCAATTGCGAAACATTAAAATTAAAATACGTGGAAATTTCCGGTTTTGGCGGCCATTTTCAAAACGGAATAGGATATAACCATCTGGGGGTGTTTCATCAACGTTTGTCAGCGCTGACAATTTCAGCAAAATCCTTGGTTTTGATTGGCTGAGATGCTCTGGTCACTGACTGTTATCATGGTGATTGTCAGCGCTGACAAACGTTGATGAAACACCCCCCTGTTGTTCTCAATTTTGAACCATTGAGAATGAAATACGTGATAATTTCCGGTTTTGGCAGCCATTTTGGCGGCCATCTTGGATATCTCAAAATCCTCAAGGATGCAGGAGTTGCATCATCCAGATTCCGATTCAGCACCCTCCAAACAGGGTATAACTATCAATTGTGTTCAATTTCTCACCATTTAAAAGGAAATACATGTTAATTTCCAGTTTTGGCGGCCATTTTGGCGGCCATCTTGAATATCTCAAAATCCTCAAGGATGCAAGACCTGCATCATCCAGATTTGGATTCAGCACCCTCGAAATAGGGTAAAACCATCATTGTTTTCAATTTCTCATCATTGAGAATGAAATACGTGAGAATTTCCGGTTTTGGGGGCCATATTTTGGCGGCCATCTTGAATATCTCAAAATCCTCAAGGATGCAAGACTTGCATCATCCAGATTTGGATTCAGCACCCTCGAAATAGGATAAAACCATCTATTGTTTTTAATTTCTCACCATTTAGAAGGAAATACATGGGGATTTCCGGTTTGGGCGGCCATTTTGGCGGCCATCTTGAATATCTCAAAACCCTCAAGGATGCAAGAGTTGCATCATCCAGATTCGGATTCAGCACCCTCGAAATAGGGTAAAACCATCAAAAAACATTGGGTGGACGGTAAAATAAGGTTAGGCCCAAAAAGTGGCTTGGGCACCCAGACTACAGGGAGATGGGACTTTCCCACCTTCTTGTAAAGCTTTATAGACAAATCGTGTATAAGTCACCATTCTCAAGGTGGCAATAGTCATTTGAAAGCGATCCATGATAGTAACAATCCACTCGTATAAAGTGATATACTGTAGATACAGTCAAAAATATATTCAGGAGACTATTCAAACTTAGTGTGACTGCAATAACTCAGAACCTCTCATTTCAACAAACACAGCTGTACTGCTCACCCTGCAAGTATTCTTGTTCCTATCATTATCATAATCACCATTTTGATAAATTTGATAAATAGCTTTTCTCGGCCATTGTCTTAAAATAGCTATTCATGTGGAGTGACTTGTGGTCAAACGAATTTATGTTCATTGCTTTTGAATTCATGGATGTATGTATGTATGCATGTATGCATGTGTGTAAGTATGTGTGTACGTCTTTTTTTTTTCGAGCCCACCGGACGTGAGGGGAGACTTTATAGGGATTACCTGCGATGTCTGTCCGTCCGTCGTTCGTCCGTCCGTAGTCTGTCCGTAACGCTACAAAAAGTCTTGAATAGATCTGTACCCAGGGCCTTAATTTCAATCAAACTTTGAAGGAAGGGCGGTTATACAAAGTTTCACATTATACCATACATGGAGGTCACCTCAAGGTCAAAGGTCACAGGTCAATGAAGTTTTTTTAAGGCGCATTCCTATCATGATTCATCACACCATACAAATACACATACAGAGATTCCTCACCCACAAACATGCGCGCGAGCCCTTACACACACACACACGCATTTCGCTTACACTCACCATCATCCACCCACTCCACACACATATACACACACACACACCTGTCCCTCTATAAACCCACATCCCATCCATCCACTCCTCCAATCCACTTGAGCCTTCGGCTCAGGTGAGGTAAAATCACGTCTGTTGCGACAAAGATTGTCGCCCCATCAAAGATTGTCGCCCCGTCATAGATTGTCGTCTGGCGACAATCTTTAACGCTTGTGCAGTTCCCAATTTTTGACCTCGATGGCGACAATTTATGATGGCAAAAAAAAAAATTGTTGCGACATAAATTGTCGCCCCGTCAAAAATTTTCGCCCCCGGCTCGGGGTGGTTGCTCCGGTGTTATGCTTTGGTGGGATGGGTGTGACTGGTAAGTTATGCGTATGTGTGTGTGTGTGTGTGTGTGTGTGTGCGTGTGTGTGCGTGTGTGTGTGTGTGTGTGTGTGTGTGTGTTTGTGTGTGTGCGTGTGTGTGTGTGTGTGTGTGTGTGTTGGGGGCTGCATGGTATGTATAATAAGTGACTTGTGTATGCGTTTGCATATAGCTGTGTGTGTGTGTGTGTGTGTGTGTGTGTTTGAAGTATAACTATACAATATGTAGAAACTGTGCATGTGTGGTGGTTGTATAGTGGTAGTGGTTTGTTTGTCTGTGTGTATTCGTGTGCCTGTATGCGTACGTGTGTATGTGGGTATATAGTGGCGTATGTGTATATCAAAGGGTGTGTGGTGATGCGTGCTTGTGGGCGCAGTTTTGTGCCTGCCTGAGTGTATATCTGAGGGGTTTGGTGTTCGTTGGATACGTAGGCCCTACGTATGTGTGTTGTGTGTGAGCGTTCGTGTGTCTACGTAAAGCCCTCGTCTCATTAGAGCAGATCGAGCCAACGAATGCCTAGCGGATCTGAAAAATTTGGAGATACGCTCACATCCGTTCCTCGTCGTTCGTGACCCGCTTGACGTTCGCTGTATCCGCTAGCTGTTCGCAGAGATTCGCAGAGATCCGCCGGTGCCAAATTTTGATTTTGGAAATGTCCAAAATCTTGAGCGGATGAGGAACGTAATGACAATCCGCTTTGTGTTCGTTTAGCATCCGCTAATCGAAAGTTTTGGTCGCTCTGCATTCGTTTCTTATTCGTCCACCGTTCGTCCACATTCGCCCAGCAAATCTGCACAGCAACACACGTTAATTAAACGTAGTATAGGTTTTCCCATTCATTTTCAAACCTTTTTCATTCAATTTCACAAATTGTTATTTCAATTTCGTCGCGGGGTGTCGGGAATAGGCTAATCTTACTTTCAAATTCGTCTTTCATCGTTCATTTTCAGTAAAGTCCATTCAATTCAGTAATTTGGCATACATTTTCGTCATTTACAGTTCAAATTCGTCAGTCTCACTCGCAGCACACAAAACAGCAGGAATGATTTCGCTTTTTGTCAATAATTTTCGTTAAATTTCCATTCATATTCGTCTCATATCTCTACCCGGTGTGATTTCCCAGTCATTTATGTATTTTTTTTTCTGTAACCGTTCACATTTTACATTCAGGAGTTAACATACACACGAGGGTCCCCCCTCACACACAGATACACACGCATAAGCAATCCGAGTACACACTGATACAACAAACAGACGTACCGTCTCGTATACGAAAACACTGACAAACGATTTCTAGGCAAACATGATTAAAGACAAAATTTTAAGTGTAAAATTGTAGCTTGTTTAATGTCAAAGAATGGATGGCATAACTTTGTTTGCTGCTTTCCAGGGTACAAAATTTAAAGTTTGCTTCATGCATTATGATATGTGTATTGTCTTAGCAAATGTTTAGGGAATAATGTGTAGCGATACAATTTACGAGAGAAAGTAAAAATATGTCTGCTTAAAGTTGGTTCACCCTCAAAATAAAGAATCGACAACATCTGGCTAATTTGAATGAAAAAATTCATGAAATTGCGTGAACAAAAACGAATTTGATCTTCACATTCTGCGATTCGTCAGAGGGGAGGGATGAATTTGAATGACAATTGACGATTTTGAATGCTATGTCTTCGAAAATGTTTGACGAAAAACGAATTACAATGACAATTGACGAAATTGAAGTTAGGACTTGCGTTCCATGTGCTTCTCGGGACGAAATTAAATGACAAAAGTGCGAAAATGGATGGGAGAACCTATAGAAAAAACAAATAACAATAGATATTCATAGCACACATAATTATAATAATGATGATAATAATAATGATAAGAAAAAAAATCTTATTTACCCAGGGTAGCCTCTTCAGCGTTGCCACTGCTTTACCAGAGGGATCTGCCATTATTATTACTCTAGCGTTACCAGGTACCCATTTATACACCTGGGTCGAGAAGGACATCGTGGGTAAAAAATCTTGTCCAAGAATGTACTGGGCGGGATTCGAATCCGGGAGTTCGGGAGTTGGGAGTCTTATCCACTATGCCATAGCCCCCACATGACATTTCATCATAATATTCTGGCATTAAGTAATAAATTGTAGAAAATGACCGCACTTGCAATGCTTTTATGGATAACATTATTCTAAACCGCTGCTATAAAAGTCAACCTGTAGTAGATGGGAATCTCTGCATAGAAATTGGGAATTGTGAAAGTTGGAGGCACCAGACGAAATGGAAGATGTTGGACTACCAACATCATCGTCAACGTGATCATCAGAAGGAAGTGCACTTTTAGGGGAATCTTGAGGACTGTCGAGGGTTGTGACATCAGGAGTACTTGGTGGTGACTTCTGCTTCCTTCTTTTTGGGGCGATTTTCACAGTCACATTACTTGACACTGTCACTCCTCAAAATTATTTGGTGAAGTATACGTCAGCCGAGATCGGTCACGTGATTGCCACAGTATCGCTTAGCATATGTTGGGCATTCGCTGCTCATTCGCTTTGTCCGCTCAGCATCCGTTGGATGGACTGTACGCATTCGCTTTCATTCGTTACTTTATCCGCTCGTAACACGGTTAGCATATGCTCATCATTCGTTAGGCGAACGTTCGAAAACCACATTTTGCTTGCGAATTCGAGCGTATTCGAGCGTATCTGGACTTTGCCAAATTTTGCCCATCCGCTAGGCGTTCGCTGATTTATACGCTATAGTGTGACGGGGCCTTAAGCACGCAGAAGATAATAGGAACGAAACATTCAAGCGACACAATTCCCACAACAAGCACAGCTGTTGCGACACGGATTGTCGCCCCTACACGGATTGTCGCCTCCTGCTCGGGGCGACAATCCGTGACGGGCGTTGGCGGCACGGATTGTCGCCCCCTACACGGATTGTCGCCCGCCCTCGAAGCACATTTTGCTGGGTAATATCGTTCTGGACATAATCATTGAAATACTAACACATAACTTACATGGCTACATCCATGCAAACATGCCATGTAAAAAGTCATGGTGAGGTTTCAAGAAAGTGTGTATGTGCGCGTGCACATGATAATTTAGTGTCCGTTTGTGCGTGTGCGTGTGTGTGTGAGTGTGTGTGTGTGTGTGTGTGTGTGTGTGATGGAAGAATGTGTTTATTATGTCAGTTTTTTGCGTATGTGTTTTTTAGCTGCGCGTGGGGAGGGATACCTAGTAAGCTGTTGCTGGCATAAACATTGATATTGATTTTATCAGCAGCTTTGAATTTGATGAGATTGTTTGGCAGATTTGTATATGAATTCGGAGTGGAGCTTGCGTGCGGGCGGATGCTGCTTTTCTGCATACGGTCCATTATGTCTTATTTATCAACATTGGGAAATCGTTTCATCAGGAAGGATGTGGTATCGGTTCGGGTGTGCGTCGGTATGTGGGAAGGGGGTTACATTTCGTTATTGCAAAAGTTTGTTATTCTGAAGGCTCATTCGTCCGAAGGCTCATTCGTTCGAAGGGTCATTATTCCGAAGGTTCGTTATTCCGAATTTCATTTTTGGATCAACGAACCACTAGGTATAGGGAATTGTGTGTTTCGGATAAATGAAGCCTCGGAAAAAACGAAACTTCGGAATAACGAACCTTCGTGTGTGTGTGTGTGTGTGTGTGTGTGTGTGTGTATGTATGTATGTATTTGGGTCGGTGAATGTGGGTGTGAGATGATTTAGGTTTTGTTTAATCAGGGGTTGGTGGGTTGGGGATTGGATTTGAAGAAGGATAGTTATAAATGGTATGACGGATGTTGGTAGGATTTAATATTTAGGATAGATGTAGGCCCTAGATTTGTTTCGGTTTGGGAGGGGAGGGGTGGTGGGGTCTTTTATGACTGATTTCATTCTAGATTTGTGTAATATATTTGTGTGTTTTTTTATGTATATGCCCTTGTAAGTAAGAAGGTGTTACATGATCCAAACCAATATATTCAAGGAATATACATGTCAAAAATACATGTCAAAACTTTCTCGTGAAGAAATTATTAGTAGGGTTGGTCTATAATCGAGTTATCTATGTTGAAGTGAGATTATTTGTGGTATAAATTGACAAATGGATTTGCTTTTGTTTCGAATTGCCATTTGTAACTTTTTTTTGTTCATGTTGCACCCAGAATGGGTCGATTTATGAATGATTTGAATGAAATCAATAAATATCAAGGAAAAAAGTGTTGAGTCGGTTTGTTTGCATTATGAGGTTTGTTTGAGTGTTTGTTGGTGTTTGTTTGTATTACGTATGTATTAGCGGTGTGCAATGGCAGTTCGTTTGTGCTAAAATCAAGTAACGATTGACAAATTTTTTACGGCGCACAGTGGGCCAGAGAGATACCAAAGTGCGCCAAAAGTCATTTTGGGCACTTGGGATTTTTTAATTTTTGACATGCGCTCTTGAGAGGAAACACTTTGAAGAATATTTCATTGAAATATTTAAATCAGATATGTACATTAAAGGGATATATTTCCTACCTGAAGTAGCAAAATACAACATTTTAAGAGTTTCAAAGCAAATTGTAACCTCTTTAATGAAAACGTAATTTCGACATATAGTTTTTGAGATATCAACCTGTAATTTCTCCCACATATTTGTCAGAGTTTATCTTACGTCATGAATGCCGTAAAAATGCAAAGAAACCTAATCTTCATGAACATTTTTCGGTAAATATCCTTGAAAAGAGGGTAATTATTTGTCTTTTTTAATATATCCAAATGAAAAGTTTAGATTGCCACGGATTTCCAACTAAATTCTATTACCACAACATTTCCTGATGTCTCAGCTTTAAGCTGATACCAGATTTGGCTGCCACCTTTTGCCACTTTTTGTGTTAGAGCCGATTTTCCGCGGCACATTACGTATATTTTGGACCTAGCAGCCGCTTAGGAATTCTGTTATCATACGGCGCCGCATGAGGGCGGCATTATATTTTAATTCATTTTTTTTCTTGCACGTTAAATGCCCGCAAACATGATTCACACTGAATTAGAGGTAAACAGAGTTATAAATATATGAATAGGGCTAGTTCCGGCACCTAAAAGACCCTTCTTTCAAAGATAAAAGAGTACATAATTGCACATAATCAAGGTCATAGCCATATTATAGTCCATATTGTCATAGCCACTGCTGTAAACAAGCTATTCCCTCTGCCATACATACTGTATGGACACCTAGATACTTCGATCCTACTCTTGACATATGCAGATAGAACGTTATACACCTAAACACAGATATTCTATTCTCATCGGTTACTCTTTGGAAGCAAAGTCTGTTGGTATCCGGCTGCTCACCAAAGTGTATCGGATCGCAGTCTGATGAATCCGACTGTGTCGGTCGACTATCAGGTCAATGTCAGACATTGCTCGCGTGATCCTCATCGGACGATCTTGCCTCATGGGATCATGCCCGACCTGTCTGACATTGACCTGATAGGCGACAAATACAAATCGGATTCATCAGACTGTGATCCCATATACTTAGGTGGGTTGCCGGAAGCAAAAAAAAAAAAAAAAAAAAAAAAATGCTTCCGACGACTGACTGATGAGAAAAAAAAAATCCTTGTGGAATGGGGATGAATTTATAATTTCACATGATAGTGATTCCGATAGATTTTTCATTAAAAAAATATTTTATTATAGCTTTTTCAAGTAAACCTTCATACACGGAAGACTCACTCTTAGTTGTTAAGTCATAACCTTTCATTCTCCTGATTATTGACTTCACAATTTGTTATCTTTCCAGTAAAATTAGACAAAATGGTTTTTCGAGTGTTGCGCTTGTATAAATTGATATGGCATAGGCCTAAGGTTATAAAGTAGAGAGATTGATTTGATATCACACATTATGTCCTGCTAGAATAGAGTGAAGAAATTCCCCCAAAAGTACAGCGTACATCATAAACTTATTCTAATTCACACGGACAACAGTATTATTTTGCAGTACGTGGGCATAATATGGAACTTCCAGCGCAGCATGAATTCGATCGCCGAATGTTTATACACTTTCTGTGGCCAATTATGTAAGCATCATGTATTCAATGATAGTAGATAAGCAGTGTCAGTGAATGTGAAAAGATAAATGAACCTCTTTTCAAATTAACCTTTAAAGAAAATAAAACAGCCTAAGATTTGCACTGCTTTATTCGTCATTTACAGACCGATTTTTGGTAGCAAATGAAAAATCAGCATCACAGTGACGTCATATGAGTTTGAAATTATGTTCAATCAATTCTACGCCCCAAATTACCCCTTGACACCACATTTGGGTAAAAAGAAACCATGGGATATAATTTTGGCGCAGTTTGAGCTCATTCTGGCCCACTGTGCGGCGTGTGGAAATTATTCGCTCATGCATAAAGCATGCCAAACCTATTCAGATACTATTCTGGGACAAAGAATAGTGGTATGGACGTTCTAGTTTATAAGACTGATGGAAGAAAATGACTGCAGGGAAAAATGAACAAAGACAAATAACATTTGGGGAGGGTACCTCCCTCGTATGTATTTTCTCTCGGTCTCTCTCTCGCCTAGCCCGCCTCACCGCTGATATTTGGTTGACACACCCATACTATTTTTAGATCAACGCTGGTGTGAATTCTTTAAACACGTGCTCATACACTCTGAAGGCATTTGTATTGCCACAGTAGCGCCACTATATTCCACATACACACGTAAGCATACAGGCACACGTATACACACAGACAAACAAACCACTACCACTATGTAACCACCACACATGCACAATTTCTACATATTGTATTATTATACTCCAAACACACACACAAACACACACACACACACACAACAAATCATACACATCACATATCATGCAGCTCACAATACACACACACACACACACACACACACACACACATACGCATAACTTACCAGTCATACCCATCCCACCAAAGCTTAACACCGGAGGAACCACCCCGAGCCCGGGGCGACAATCCGTGACGGGGCGACAATCCGTGTCGCAACAAATTTTTTGCCAACACGGATTGTCGCCTTCGAGGTCAAAAACTGGGAACTGCACAAGCGTCACGGATTGTCGCCAGGCGACAATCCGTGACGGAGGCGACAATCCTTGCCGCCAGCGCCCGTCACGGATTGTCGCCCCGAGCAGGAGGCGACAATCCGTGTAGGGGCGACAATCCGTGTCGCAACACACAGCGCTCCATTACACAAACACACACACACACACACCGCTTGTTTTTTATTTAGTGTTCATGATAGGTAATCCGAAAATGAAAAAGGGTTTGTTAATCCGAACATTTGTGGCGTTATTCCGAAGGTTCGTTATTCCTAAGGTTCGTTGATCCGAAAATGAAATTCGGAATAACGAACCTTCGGAATAACGAACCTTCGCAATAACGAAATGTAACCCCCCCCCCCCCCCCCACACACACACACACCCGAACCGATACCACCTTCCTTCCGGATGAAACGACTTCCCAATGTTGATGCATAAGACATAATGGACCGTGTGCATAAAAGCAGCATCCGCCCGCACTCAAGCACCCCTCCGAATTCATATACATATCCGTCAAACAAACTCATCAAACTCAAAGCTGCTGATAAAATCAATATAACGTTTATGCCAGCAACAGCTTATCCCTCCCCACGCGCAGCCAAAACACATACGCTGACATAATAAACACATTCTTCCATCATAATTATACACTAACACATACACTAACACATACACACACACACACACCACACGCACACGCACAAACGGACACTAAATTACCATGTGCGCGCGCACATACACACTTCCTTGAAACCTCACCATAACTTTGCACATGGCATGTTTGCATGGATGTAGCCATGTAAGTTATGTGTTGGTATTTCAATGACTATGTCAAGAACGATATTACCCAGGGCGGGCGACAATCTTTGCCGCCAGCCCTCATCAAAGATTGTCGCCGGACGACAATTTATGACGAGGCGACAATCTTTGACGCCAACTCCGTCAAAGATTGTCACCCCGGCTCTCGGGGCGACAATCTTTGACGGAGTTGGCGTCAAAGATTGTCGCCCCGTCATAAATTATCGTCTTGCGACAATCTTTGACACTTGTGCAGTTCCCAATTTTGACCTCGATGGCGACAATTTATGATGGCAAAAAAATTGTAGCGACATAAATTGTCGCCCCGTCAAAAATTGTCGCCTCCGGCTCGGGGTGGTTGCTCCGGTGTTATGCTTTGGTGGGATGGGTATGACTGGTAAGTTATGCGTATGTGTGGGTGTGTGAGTTTGTTTTCAGTGGCGTATCTGGGAGGGGGGGGGGGCACGTGCCCCGGGCGCCACTCCTTGGGGGCGCCAAAAACGAAAAAACGAAAAAAAAAAAACCCGAAGAAGAAGATAAAAAAAAGAAAAAAAAAAGAAAAAAAAAAACCTCGCTCGGACGAAGTGGGGGTGGGGGTGGGGGGTGGTGGTGAAGAGATGGGAGGGGGAGGGGCACAAAGCCAAATCAAACAAGATAAAAACAAAACATGATGATGACGTGGACAAAATGACAATGTGTATTGTGTTCACACAAGAATTCGCTGCGCTCGCTCGCCAAAAGTCATCTAAAAAGGAAAAAGATAAGAACAAAAAGTGATGATGAAGCGGACAAAATGACAATGTATATTGTGTTCACACATGCCATCGTTAGAAGGCAAAATGTTACACGGAGCAGCGGCTGCAATTTCTTTCGTTCTGAAGCGACCGCCGATTGGATCAAAAGAGTACGCCAACGGTTTCGAACATACGGGGGGGGGGGGCGCAAAAAACCAAATCAAAAAAGATAAGAACAAAACATAATGATGACGCGGAAATAAACAAATTCGGCTCACTCGCGCGTACTAATTTAGAGTATTTTTTTTTAATCCTCAGTTTGTTAGTATAAATCGTTATCTATAAGGCCGTCACTATATCTAGATTAGAATTGTAAGATTGAATAAGCAAAAAATGACAAGAATTCCATGTTCTGTAAGCTGAAATACACAAATTTTCTGATCGCTCGCTGCGCTCGCTCGCCAAAACTTATCAAAAAAAAAAAAAAAGATAAGAACAAAACGTGATGATGACGCGGAAATATACAAATTTCGGCTCACGCGCGCGTACTAATTTAGAGTATTTTTTCAAGTCCTCTTGTTGATATAAATCGTTATCTATGGGGCCGTCACTATATCTTGATTAGAATTGTAAGATTTAATAAGCAAAAAATGAAAAGAATTCCATGTTTTGTAAGCTGAAATAAAAAAAAATTTCGGCTCGCTCGCTGCGCTCGCTCGCCAAAATTTATAGAAAAAAAGAGATAAGAACAAAACGTGATGATGACCCGGCAATATACAAATTTCGGCTAACTCGCGGGTACTAATTTAGAGTATTTTTTCAAGTCCTCAGTTTGTTGGTATAAGTCGATATCTATAAGGCCATCACTGTATCTTGATTAGAATTTTAAGATTTGATAAGGAAAAAATGACAAGAATTCCATGTTTGTAAGCTGAAATACAAAAATTTTCGGCTCGCTCGCCAAAACTTATAAAAAAAAAGAGATAAGAACAAAACGTGATGATGACGCGGAAATATATAAATTTCGGCTCGCTCGCGCGTACTAATTTAGAGTATTTTTGCAAGTCCTCAGTTTGTTGGTATAAATCGTTATCTATAAGGTCGTCACTATAGCTTGATTAGAATTGTAAGATTTGATTGGATCAAAAGAGGACGCCAACAGTTTCGAACATACGTGGGGGGGGGGGGGCGCAGAAAAAAAACAAATAAAAAAAGATAAGAACAAAACGTAATGATGACGCGGAAATATACAAATTTCGGCTCAGTTTGTTGGTAGTAATTTAGAGTATTTTTTCAAGTCCTCAGTTTGTTGGTATAAATCGTTATCTATAAGGTCGTCACTATAGCTTGATTAGAATTGTAAGATTTGATAAGCAAAAAATGACAAGAATTCCAAGTTTTGTAAGCTGAAATACAAAATTTTCCGGCTCGCTCGCTGCGCTCGCTCGCCAAAATTTACCAAAAAAAAAAAGAGAGAGAGATAATAACAAAACGTGATGATGACGCGGAAATATTGTAAGATATGATTAGCAAAAAATGACAAGAATTCCATGTTTTGTAAGCTGAAATGCAAAAATTTTTGGCTCGCTCGCCACAATTTATCAAAATTCATTACATTTGAATCACCCTCAAAAGACCCCTTTTAAGTGCTTGAAAAAGCATATCATATGGACTTTGTTTAAAGCGTATTATATCGGGACCATGTGGAAGAACAGACATATTTTGAAAATATGACTGAACAGGCAATCCCCCGTTTCTTCTGTACGTATATGCAATGTATATGTAACTTGTAATGTGTGTATTTTTATATGAAGACGGAAATAAAAACAAACAAACAAACAAACAAATAAAGTCCCTACCGGGATGGGTATAGGGTTGAACACTTTTTCAGAAATTAGGGGCGCAATTTTCGCGCTTGCCCCGGGCGCCGTTTTCCCTAGATACGCCACTCAGTGTAGACTGTAGCGTAATGTTGGCAAACAGCATGCAGCAATGACTGGGCAACTATCCTAGCCAGCTCCAACGTCGTCTGTTCAACGTCTGTTTCGGCATAACAACAAGACAGTGTTTTCCGTCGTCCCATACAATTCAGATATCTAAGCCACGAATTGCAGGGGAAAACCGACGATTGTGATTGTACCGAAGTGTAACAAACGTGCACACGGTATCCACAACGTGATTTATAACACTATACATGCACACACACCGGATGTTTTGGTCCTGCAATACGTTAGTTACATTATCTTTGTTGTGATTGGTGAATTGGTGTATTCTTGCCAAATGCGATCTAATCAACAACATCGTTAAGTGCACGACTACTAGGCCTAATGGCGTCGTTTTATTAATTGGCAGGCTTTTGTTAATGACTAATTAACGTACAAGTTTCTGAAAATGAACATTCGGAAATGTAATTGAAGACCTGAATATAAGAACGACCCAAGTCCAATTTTTGGCCAAATTCAGTTTGACATGGGAAATTGTAGCTTATACATAGACTCATCTTGTGTATAAATGAAAAATCCTCATTACTCCCGGAAGTGCCTGAAATGAATGAGTTAAATCTTATATTAATGTAAGAATGAAGGACTTGGGTCATTCTTACATTCATATAATAGCACCCTCTCTCATCCTTCTCACATCTCTATAGCAGAATATCATGTATATGAATCAAAGAACGACCCAAGTCCATATGAATCAAAGAACGACCCAAGTCCACCACACAAAATGGCCTCTCCACAATTAATGTAAATGTTAATTGTCATAATAATATATGTTCTAATTTGTATATACAATGTTGCCTTCCCATCACAGTTAAATAGAATATTATGGGACAAATCATGCTGTCACTGGGAGGAAATATGTTGGCCGGAGAATACCTTACTATAGACAGGCAGACTGCACATTTCAGGTTGAACTATTGCTTTGTGGCGATATTCAACCAAATCCGGGTCCATCTTCAAATGCTGATCATGTCAACACATGCAATCCCCACCATGACATTGTTCAACCAGGCGAAGGTTTCGAGAACAGACTTCGGTATGACAGGAGCTCACTGCTTGAACTGAACAATTCCCATCACCGGGTAGACAGGCTTGTCTGGAAAACAATCAACGAGCTTGGTATATCCTCAAAGCCTCGCACCAGAAGGGGGTGTAGGGGTAGAAAACCTCGTAAAGTGAAGCCAACCCCACAAGTTGCTATTAACTGTTGTGGTGCACAATCAAACTTTGCACTATGGAACGCAAGATCGATTAAGCCCAAGATTTCAATGTTATGTGATTTCATTATCGAT
Source organism: Diadema antillarum (assembly GCF_040938485.1). Lineage (NCBI taxonomy): Eukaryota > Metazoa > Echinodermata > Echinoidea > Diadematoida > Diadematidae > Diadema > Diadema antillarum. The sequence goes on along the minus strand of NW_027272075.1, from coordinate 613,071 downwards.
GATCATATCGACATTTTAGCCGTAACAGAAACCTGGCTTTCAGGTGATGATCGGGATAATCCATCTCTGGCTGATTTGACATCTACTCTCCCAAACTACCAATGGAATCACATTCCACGCAAGGGTCGCCAAGGAGGTGGTGTTGGTGTGTGTATTAGGAAAGGTTTCAAAGTCCATGTATATCCGTGTGAGCCGTGCTCTTCTTTCGAACATTTGGACCTACTGCTCACAGCTCATCAGCATCTGCCTCTAAAACTAGTCGTAATTTATCGCCCACAGCGTACATGCACTGGGGAACTGACTAACTCCATTGTCATTGATGAATTTTCTTCATTTTTGGAACAAGTAGTGACATTTAAACACCATGTCTTAATTGTGGGGGACTTCAACTTTCACGTTGATGATTCAACTGATCGAACTGCTGCCAGATTCATTGACCTCATCACTTCTTTTAACTTCAAGCAGCATGTGAATGTTCCTACACACAGGGATGGACATACACTGGATCTCATATTATCTCGTGTAACTGATCAGTTTTTGAGTGAGATCACCACTACTCATTATCTACCTTCTGACCATTCAGCGGTGAAATGTTCCCTACGAATCGGTCTGCCTGAACCTATAAAGAAGGAGATTAAGATGAGGAAACTACAGGAAATCAACATGGAATCTCTTCGTGGAGACATCATGCAGTCCGACTTACTTCTATCACCTTCTACTGATGTAGACACCCTTCTAACTCAGTATGAAACTGTTCTTAGCAGTCTTCTGGATAAACATGCTCCGCTGTTAACTCACACTATCAGATGTCGACCCAACTCACCATGGTACAATGATGAGCTCCATCAAGCGAAAAAAGAGCTCCGCAGACTTGAACGAACTACATTCTCACGATCTGGTAGGTGCCTGGAGGTACATCGGCAAGCATTTGAAAACAAACGTCATCAGTACAAGAAAGCATTAGCATCCTCTAAAACCAAGTATTATCGGGAACAGCTATCAAACTGCACTGCTCGTGAGCTGTTCCGGAAAGTGGATATGCTATCTCAACCACGATCCTTAAAGCAACTTCTAGATAGCAGTGGACCATTCAATTCTCTCCCTGAGTGTTTTCAACAATTCTTTGTCAACAAAGTAAAGACCATCACTGATACTCTACACTCGGAGTCCAGTGACACCAACTTTCCCGATTTCCCTGATCAAAGGCAGCTTAAGTGTTCTTTCTCCAACTTCAGACCTGTCACCGAGCTAGAAGTCACAAGGATGATAAGGAAATCACCCTCAACAACTTGCAGCCTTGATGCCGTTCCCACCAGTGTTCTGAAGCAATGTCTTGTAGAGCTTGTTCCGACCTTGACTCTTCTCATCAACCAATCCTTTCAATCAGGTTATTTTCCAGGAGGATTGAAGCACTCTAACATCTCTCCTATCATTAAGAACCCCAAACTAGATAAAGATGATCTCAAGAATTATCGTCCGATTGCCAACCTCAAGTTTGTGGCCAAGACGGTCGAGAGAGCGGCTGTATCACAAGTCCAGAAGTACGTGTCTGAGCATCATCTCCAAGCAAAAACACAGTCTGCGTATCGTCCTTTCCACAGCTGTGAGACAGCACTCCTGCGTGTGTCAAACGATATTCTTATGTCTCTAGATAAGGGCCAAGAGGTAACAGTGATTTTTCTCGACTATTCATCCGCGTTTGACACTATTAGTCATGATGCCATCCTCCGGAGACTGCCTCAGTGGTTTGGAATCCGAGGTTGTGTACTTGAATGGTTTCGATCATATCTTACATCTCGCACACAGTCTGTCGTCATTGATAGGATCCAGTCATCACCCCACACACCGACCTGTGGGGTCCCACAAGGATCAGTTATTGGACCTTTGACTTTCACAATGTACACTGCTCCTTTGGAAAATGTAATTGAAGCACACGGTTTCTCTAAAATGTTCTATGCAGACGATACACAAATATATGTATCTTTCACTGCATCTGACATGTCAGAATTACTTCCCAGAGTAACAAACTGTATTAGAGCAGTTAAAGAGTGGTCACGGTTGAATGGTCTCTTGTTGAATAGTAAGAAAACAGAGGTTCTTCATATGACGTCCAGATTTCGTTCTCATACGTGTAGTTCCTTTCCACCCATTGATATTGATGGCTCACAGGTTCTCCCTGTAAAAATGGCCAAGAATCTTGGGGTCGTGTTTGATAATCACTTTACGTTGCATGAGTATGTTACTTCTAGATGCAGGTCAGCCTCATATGCTTTGTATAAGATCAACAAAATTCGACCGTATATTGACAAAGGAACCACTGAAAGATTAGTTCATGCATTTGTTATGTGCTACATTGATTACTGTAACAGTCTTTTGTATGGCTTACCAGACAACCCACTCCAGAAACTACAAGTTATCCAGAATGCTGCTTCAAGGCTAGTGACAAAGACCAAGAAATATGAGTCAATATCACCCATCTTACGTGCCTTGCATTGGCTTCCTATCAGATCACGTATTGAATTTAAGATCTTACTGCTTGTTTATCAGTATTTCCACAAAACTGCTCCTTCTTACCTTACAGATCTCCTTGTAAAATATGAACCTATGAGAGTTCTTAGATCATCACAGGAGGATCTATACATAATACCCTCCATTTCAACAAACTATTATGGCAAACGTAGTTTCAGGCATGCCGCCCCAGAACTGTGGAACAGCATCCCAAGTGATATAAAACATGCGAGTTCCATCAATAAGTTCAAAACGTTTTTAAAAACGTATCTGTTCAGAAAGTAACATAGTGATTGTCGATGATGATTTATGCAGCATTCTACTGTTTCTGTAAAATTTTATATTTTTTTGTATGTTTCTTTGTCTCCCTCCAAAGCGCATAGAGACCTTGCCAAAGGTATTATGCTATATAAGAACGGTGATAATAATAATAATAAATAAAAAAGACATGAAGTTTTTTTTTTAGTTTACTCGAAATGGTCTTCTATGGACTTGGGTCGTTCTTATATTCATATACTCAATTGTTTATTTAAAAGTACGTCTTTCAAGCCTAAAACAGCGTAATGCATCGTCCAATGAAATAAAACTGAAGAAAAACGGGGCCGTGAAACGGCCTAGCCTATCTTCTGATAATTTCAGTCAAAGCAGCCAGAAAATTTTGTGCATGCACAAACTTTTTTCCTCGCCAAAAACGGATAGCGCGATCTGACCCTTTTCGGAGAGTTGTATGGTTTTTTTCCCTGTACCTGTAGGTACCTACCACCTACTGTACTTTATCGTTTTCCACGCGTTACCATCCGATGGGCCCCCTGTAGAGTCTGTTGCTGCAAGAGATGGAATGGATGGAACGGCTAAGTACAGTGCGCTCAGCACATCAAACGCATACACACGGCATAGCCACAAAACGACTACCGGGCAAAACGCATGTAGTTACGGATGGCAAGCGGACAGAACGGCCATAAGTGAAGATTACAGCTTATGTACAGGATAGCTACAGCACATCCACAGTAAATGAACAGGACATGAAGCTGATGTTGAATGTTGAACGAATATGTACCGACCTTGCTGCAACTGACTCCTGCAAGGACATGTAAAAACGTTGTTCTTTGACGTTCGATGTCCGTCTCATGCGCAACCCATTTGTTCGTTTTGTCTTGTGGTCATGCGGTTCATATTCGTTTCTCATGATTGTGTTTGCGCACGTTGCACTGTCCTGTACACAATAGCCCCAGGTGCGTTGTTTTTTCGTTTTATTCGGTTCTTAGACCATGTATGTACACTCCTCTCAAACAGAAACTTTAAACTTCGTCTACCGGATTGACAATTTGAACAACGGATGAGCAAAATACTGCCCGTTTCTCGTACGTTGGGCCCCTCCGGCAAAGTGTGACAGGGGCATTATGCACTGCATAACTTATTAGGGCCCTACAGTGTACTTATCTCAGATATTGCTATAAACAATCACAATGGCAATGTCATACATACGCTCCGAACCGCGCGATCGAAACTATTATTCATGAATCGGTTTCGGCAAATGCGGCCCTCTTGACGGTGGATCAAGTTTACACAGAAGAAGAAGAAGAAGAAGAAGAACAAGAAGAAGAAATAAATTGGCCGACTCTCTTCCCCTATCGTTCTGCTCCCAATGCCACATACCATGCACCAGGAGCACAATTTCAATGATACCTTTAACCGTCAGGTTGACAGCCGCATAGCGCCAGCCGGCTACGCTGCTGACTATGCACCTCAGAAGTCCGTTGTCTAAATATGAGGCGTTCTGGACGACGATCATATGTTCGGAGTCACTGACCGTAATGATCTCGTATTTTGATCTGAGGTTACCCGTGTCCCATCGCGACGCCGGATCCGGGTTGCCGGCCTTTGCACAGGTGGCATTAAAGGAATCTCCATCTCGGATGACCAGCCGCTCTGGACTTACTTTCACTGATGGGACACCTTCAGGGAAAGACAAACAAACCAAATTATGCATAGAAAGTATAGTTAAAGATTGTAAGCAAGCGGGAGGGAGACTTTCTGGGAATGGCAACATCACTTCGTCTACTTTGTGACTGTAAAGTCAGTAATCATACTAGTAAATAAAAAAGCAAAACCTACAAAATTACATTCTCAAATCTGACGGTAATTCAAGTGCATCTGACACGCGACTAGGACACCCCCATATTCTCATGCTATCATTGCTGCCATGAGTATAACCTTAAACAGGGAAATTCCATTCTGATATGTTGCTTTGTATGAAAACATCAAATGACACAGGGATTTCGTGCTCACCTGAGTACCGCAAGTTCACCTTCCACGCATTCTTACCTACATCATGTAAGAATATAGAAAACCTTTTTTTTTTAAGTGGGGGGGGGGGGGAAGCAATGGGCCATTTGCATATTCTATCACACTGGCAGAAATATCTGCCAAGCATGTAGGAACTTGAAAATGACCATCTGTCAAAACTGGTCCGCAATTCGTTCCCGGCCCGAATGTGGCCACCCTGAATCTACCATAAGCAACATTGAAAGTCCATTTACTAATGTATGTACTCAGAGTATCTGTGGTTTTAGAGAAGTTTTTATTTCTTTTAAATTCTCTAAATTGGGGTTTCTAGGGCCGTAGGGGGTCCACAGGGGGTGGGAGTATGGTGTCCATTTGTATAAATATACATTCTGTTTTAATGCATTCTACCTTTGAGGGCAAATTTGACCATGTGTTTTCAAGAAATATCACAAAAATTAATGTGAAAATTATGCTAAATTCGATCCCCTCCCTGGGCCAGTCCCGCGATCTACCATGAATAAATCTGAAACTGCAGTCAAGTGGGGAAGGGTGCCCATTTGTAGGTATGTATATTTCGCACTCCCACGATAATGCCTGGCAAGTTTGGTGAAAATCTGACCATAGGTTTTCATCAACAACAGCAACAACAACATAAGTCAAATGTGAAAATGGACCCATATTTGATCCCCAGCCAACCCCTAGAACTTGAGACAACCGTCACCAATCTACTTACTCATAGCTCTAACTTAGCTAATCACTTCTGGTTCTGTACAAACAGATTTGTAAGGACTCCTTAATTTCTGGGCTCCCCCCACCCCCCCAACACACACACACACCACGTAATATTGTGTCCTTGGAACGATTGCAACAGCTCACTTGAGCCTTCGGTTTACGTGTAGTGCTGAGCAGCTCTCCATCGTATTTCGTTTTGAACACAAAATTTCACTAATTTATCGGTTGGGCACAGACAAATGTTATCCGCTTTGGATGAAACGCATTACCTCATTAAGTACCAAGAACAAGTCTGAACATTTTTGTTTTTCCTCGGGAGGAAAATGAACATTGGTTATTTTTGTGTGTGTGTTTGTGCCCAAACCGAATAGAGAGCTGCTCAACACCTAAATTTATGGGTTGCCAATCTCACTCTCTAAACTTCTAAAGTATATAGTACTTTTTCTTTATGTATCCTGTAGTGTTTCTCGTATTTCCACTGAACTACTTATCTGATGTTTCTGTTTGAATACAAGGCAACAGGATATCAGCATGGAATTTTCCTTTAATACAGCAAATATGGATACCTCACTTTTATAAAGAGAATGCCTAAAGTTGTGGCGAAAAATGTCATTGGTTCCTGAATTACACTGTTCTTTCAGCTTTAACTTCGACCGTTCACCTTTCATTTCATGGACATATTGTTTACTTATTTCTATGGTTCTCGTCGATATCATCGGTGAATGCTTACTTAAAGAGGAAATCCACCCCAAAAAATAAATAAGCTTCAAAAGAAAGAGATAATTATTGCCTGCAGAACGGTAAAAAAATGACAAAAATCGGATAAGAAATAAGGAAGATATGATTTATAAAAATTTCAATTTTTTCTGATTTCTTTTTTTTTTTGGGGGGGGGGGGAGGATCTAAAATTCGGGGATATTCCCTAAAATATATCAAGCGCATCTATACTTTGTTTTATACAGTTGGGCTACCTAGCATGAAATAACCATTAAGGGGTATATCTTACTCGTGTTTTACTCACACACGGTTGGACACACGGATGGACACACGAACGGACAGACAGACTGATAGATAATCCAGGAAAATAATGGTTACAATTCGTTATTCCGAAGGGGCGTTAATCCGAAATAAAAAAAGATTCTTTATTCGAAAAGTTCGTTGATCCGTGAAAAAAATAATTTTCCGAAGATACGTAATCACGCACCTTCTTTTCATGTTCATATTAAGGAACCTTAGCAATAGATTCACGAAGCTCCGGAATAACGCCACAAATGTTCGGATTAACGAACCTTTTTTTTCATTTTCGGATTAATCTGGGGTATGGGGAATTTGTGTATTCCGCAATAACAAACCTTCGGAATAACGAACATTAACCCTCCCCCCCACCCCCCCCCAAAAAAAAAGAACAAAACCCAACCCCCAAAAACCAACAACAACAACAAATAATAAATAATAATAATAATCATAACAATAATAATAATAATAATAATGCCTCGGCTTCCTTTGGAGGAGGCGATGTAAAATCAATGTTATCATAAGAAGTTTTACAATTCTGCTTTCCTTTATTTCAATGATTAGTTTATTCATTACTAATTTCAATCAACTTGTACGTGGGGCTTACTGCAATTTGGCACGACGTAGCTTTTTATTGGTATCCTGTTGGCGTTATCGAAGCACGTGAGGTTGTTCCCCAGCTCAAGGTCTTGGTGTGGCTCTCGCAGCCAGTTATTCTGACAGTCGCCACATTTGATGGGGTTGTCTTCCAATAACCTGAAAGAGAAAATCACGCAAGCTGTAGTCTATATATAATCACCGCAATCAAAACAACATTTATTATTCATGTATTACAGGAGACCCATGAACTCAATTAGACAGAAGAGAAAGATTTGTCCCAAGTTTATTTTGTCAAAAGCCATGAACTAGCTTCAACTCAAAGGCAGCGCTGCGACTGCCTACAGAACAGTTATGGGAGACTAGTTCATATCATATCCAACACAGGTTCCTTCCCTTTATACTGTCTATCATAGATTGATCGAACAAAAGTAAAGTCTAGTTGGATCTCTGTGAAAAGGCTTTCTATAGGGTTCATTTTTTTTTACTAAAAGCTTTCGACTAATGGGATTATGTAGAATCCGAAAAATTGGTTACGTTGCGAAATCAATTAATCTTGCCCATTAATTTGCATAAAGAAAATAGCTGTCAAATCAGCAGATATTGGCCATTCTCGGGACGTATAACCTCCCTCAATAGCATTTCAAACCTTCGGGTGGAACATTCGGTATGTTCCCTCCCCCGCCAGTCATCATCTATATAATGTTCTGGGGCACACTTTCGGGGGAATAATGATTTAGAAAATTTTCAATCAAAAAGTAAGCAAAGTGAACATTCAAGGAAATTGCAAATTGCAAAGTGGTATCTGTCACCCCCCCCCCCCTCTCTTTGTTTTGGCGCATGTGTCTTCGCAGCAAACTTGTGATTAAGCGAGCCAATGGACGGATACATCTCGGTAGGATCTTGAAAGGTTACGGACTGTCAATTGAGAATCTCTGCACCATCTACATCGGTTTCATCAGACCCCTTGTAGAGTACGCATGCCCAGTTTTGAATGGTGGCGTAACGAAAGAACATGTCTACTGTTTAGAAAGGGTTGCAGAAAAGGACTTAGAGGAATAATCTTAGGAATAGATTATCAATCATACGAGACAGCTCTGACTCTGCTGAGCTTGTCATCCTTGGCTGACAGAAGGAAATAATTGTGTTTGACCTTTGCTGAGAAACTGATTTCAAATGAACAAGATTTCTTTCTGCATACCTCCTTAGAAGAACATTAGAAATTTACGCAACTCAAATGTCAGAGATTTTTGATGTAAAACTGAGTAATTTCGCAACAGTTCAGTGCCGAATGTCATTTGCATTGAATTGTTGAATTCACAGTAATCAGGTTGATTATATGTTTTTGTAGAGTATTTATAACATAATCAACATTCTATTGTTCGGTTGAACTATTTAGGCATTGTCCTTTATCTCACTCTCCCCTCTCTGTTTCTTTTACTCTTTCTCTTTTCTTTCCTCTTCTTTTTCCCTCCCTCCTCCCTCTCTCTCTTCAATCGTAGGTTTATGGGAAAGAGTGCAACATTTTGTAATCACATTCAAAACGTAGTTTTCAGGTTTGTTCATCATTTGAGATTCATTTGCATTACTCATACTCGTATATCGAAAGTGTCTACCAAGTAACCTGTCTGGTTGATACGGTTTGCTGGGATGATGAGTTGTTTTTGGAGTCTCTTGGGATCAAAATGTAAAGATACAAATCAGTGTTCATGGGGCACCCTCCCCGTTCAGTAGTGGGCGTACTTATACGTGATTGAAACGTACGGCAAGGTTGTACGCAACTAACCAGCGAGCCACACTCGTGCGATGGATACTGTTGTGCAATACTGGAAAATGCTATGATATTGCAATATTTTCTTTGGATTTTTGAAATAATATTTCATATTTTATTCTAATCCCAATTTGTGAATAACGCCTGCATGTTGGACTTATTACTAAAAGCTGACAGTTTTTAAGTCTATTTGGAAATTATGGTATTTTTTTTAAGACTGCAATTTTTGTAACATACATTTTCTTTCCGAATGATAATGATGTGTCAGATTAATATTATTATGCGATATTGATTGAAATTAAGCATTTAGATAATAAATTATGAGAAGATGATTCTAACTGTTATGAGAATAATTGAAATGGGGAATATAAATGTATGCCGTTATGTTTGTATGGTTATTCTCAGGCCTGGGTATACATGTATGTATTTCGGTGCTTGCACAATTTTAACCATTTACGGTGGTATATGTAATTGATTAATTTTGAAATATCGTTCATCATGTGTCATTCTGTGTGTTTTTTAAAAAATAATGATGGTATAGTTTTACATTTTAATCGAAGTATGATTTTTTGATTATGCATAGGTTATTACCCAATGGAATTGTACAAATATTCTGCAAGTCAGCCATGTGCATGGCGGCAAATGAATTTTCAATAAACCATTATTATATACCTCCTACCTACTCAATCTATGGTGACTGACCAAACGGAGGATGTGGACCTTTCGATTTTCCGAATAGAAATATTAGGTCTATGGACATAAACAGAATAGGGAGGGTTTGGGAGGGGGTATCCCTCCCACACAAGGGAGTTTTTGCATTTTTAGAACTGATATCCAACAATGTAGTGCACACTATTGTGGGAGTATATTTTTGGAAAATGATCAAAAAGTAAGAAAAATGAATATTCACGGCTAAATGAATGACAAATTGTGGTATTGGTCACTTTTTTTCCACCCACGAGACCTTTGTCTTCACTGTGTAGGCCTAATATACAGTTTAAGGAGATTGGCAGAAGGGGTAGTGAGCTTTTGCATTGTTTGATTTTAAATTTAGCGATATAGTGCATAATTTATATATATATATTTTTTTGGGGGGGGGGGGGTTAAATGGAAAAATTGCTCAAAGAAGCGGGAAACAAATATTCAGGAAAATGTGAATGATTATGTTGTGGTATTTTTACATGCGCGTCTTTTCAGTCTGAACTAGGTTTATGGAAATTGAAAGAGGGAGGATGTAGGGGAGGGTCTCCCTTCATGAGCAAGATTTTGCACTTTTATAATTGAAATTGAACTATTTGGTGTACATTTTTAGTGGAATTTAAGGAAAATTTTCAATCAGAAAAGTAAAAAAACAAAAACATAATGGATTGAGGAACATGGAATCCGTAACCATTTAAGTGCGCAAAGATTTTTTAAAGCGCAAGTTCTGACGCGTGCGGCAATAACATAGGCGCTCACTCACGGTGTGCCGAAGGAGGTGAAACCTTTCCACCTCCCCAATATGCCATTTACAAGATTATCTAGTGATCATAGTTATAATACGACGGTAATAACAGTAAAGACTGTATGCATTCACCCCATCCCTTTAAGTGTCTTGTTAAACATTCAAAGACACCATTCCATGTTTTTTTCCTTTTAGGATCAGAAATATGGGGAAAAAAACAAGGCAACGATGTCGAATATGATGAAAATGATTATAATAATAATGATAATGATAGTAATGGTAATGATAACAAGAAGAAGGAGAGTGTTAGTAATAATACAAACATATAGAATTCCACTCATAAAAAATGTTTCTCCGAAATTGTGGCGGGAGGGGGGGGGGGTGGATCCCCATACCCCCTCCCCCTGTCTACGCCCCTTCGTTGTAGTAGGCTAGATACGAATGAACCATTCTGAAAATTATGTAAGGACGATCGTGCAAACCTCCTTAAATTCGACACAAATAATGTAACTTTATAATGAAATGTGTGAAGCCAACATGTACATAAGTTTAAAGGTTGATATACCTAGTGAAAGCAGCAGATGAGATCATTATCAAGATAAGTAAACTTACAGCTGTGACAGATCATCCAAGTACTCGAAGGGCTTCCACGTTAGCGAGGCGAAGTTGTTACTGCGGAGGTCCCTGTTGCCATTAAAAATAAGATATCACGAAAGAAGAATCTCATCACACAAGTATTTCAAGAAGGCATGAAGACTCTAAAACTGATTTTGACTTTGTTCATGCTACTTAACACACTTGTAATATTTTTGTTGTTCACGTAGTGTAAATGCGAAATTTTGAATTGAAAGCAAGGTCACGGCAAAATGAAAAAACAACAACAACAACGGTGAGTTAATTGTACCCGTCCGCTGCGACTGCTCTAGATTCTAGTTTTTATCCTTTCATGTTCAGTCCTCGCTCAGGTGAACATGTAGCTATCAGACGCCGTTCTCGCAGCGTCTGGTCAGGCTAGACTTCACAATATTTTCCGTCGCGTCCCACTATAGGACCGCCTCAAAATTGTGTTACGGTCTGTTGCGTGCTGTCACGCTTTGCTGCGTTCCCCCGGTTCTATCACGGCCTACAAGGTTTCTCATTAGCACCGGGACTGCCGTGGCAAATTTTTGGACGGTTTAAAAAATCTGACACGGCATCCACGGCAATCAAGGTCTGTCGCGTTTGCCTATCCCGGCTCATCGTATTGTCCACGGTGGCCTGAAACGTGACTGCCGTGCTTACTGGGAACATGGTGTAAACGCAGTATGAGGGAATAAGCTGATAGCTAACGGTGCCGCGGACAGTGTCCCGCTAATCTCATCATTTTTTTCACGGATATTTTGGTAATCTACCGTATAAGGTGACATTTTCTAATGTAGTCACTCCACGACAATATCCTGAGCATGTGTGTTTACACCCCGTCCAATGCTTTCTCTTGTCGGGCTGTAATTGTCCACGTAGCATAGTAACATTTTGCAAGGTTAACTTTAATCGATCTTTTTTTTTTTCACAGTGATAACGTCATCATGTTGAAGAAATGGAAATAAAACTGATAGAATAAATCTAATAAGATGACATCTGAAACCCATCAGCTTTTAGAATAGGCCCTATGTAGAAAAAGGGGGTGTAACCGTTCATCCTAACGAGCTATTGGATTAAAGATGAATAGGCTTTTCTATGCCTCCGCCACGAATTGTCGTCGGAGGCATCATGTTTTCGGGTTGTCCTTCCGTCCGTTCTTTCGTCCATAATTATATTTTTAGGACAGCATAACTGTAAGAGGAAATCCACCCAAAAAATAAAATGACTTCAAAAGAAAGAAAAATATTTCCTACAGAACAATACAAAAATGACAAAATCGGATAAGAAATAAGAAAGATGTAACATTTTGACATTTCATTTTTTTTTCGGAAAACATTTCTTGACAAGTACTTATGAATATTCAATCAGCATGTTGCTCTCACAATTTTTTATTCATTTTGCATACAGCAATGACAAAAAACCTCCATAATTAAGCCGTATAAATATAAAACTTGCCTTGAAACCTCCAAAAATATAAAAGAACGGATGTTAACTCTGATAATCTTGGTATGGGAACATGTTTTTGCTTGTGTTAGCTAAAAATAACAAATTTTCCGAATTTCATGTATAACATACATGAAAAATTGTGACATCACCAACTCGCTCATCTCAATGTTCATAAAAACTGGCCAAGAAATAATTTCCCCCCAAAGAAAATAAAATTGGAATTTCAAAATCTTCTTTGAATCTTTCTTATTTCTTAACCAACTTTTGTCATTTTTGTATCATTCTGTAGGGAATTTTTTTCTTTCTTTTGAAGTTATTTATTTTTGGGGTGGATTTCCTCTTTAAAAACCATTTGAGGCACCTGAATGAAACTTTGCATATGTACGTATGAGTGGACGAAGTTGTGCCTATGAACTTTTGGTTGCACATGTTCAAGGTCAAAGGTCGTAGAATTTCACTATTCCCGCCCGTATCTCTGCAAAACCCGCAGGTATTTTCTTAGAACTTGGTGTATGCATGTATTACCAAATAAAGATTTTCTGAATAAAGTTTCATGCCACAAGGTCAAAGATCAAGGATCAAATGAAAATGCTAAATTTTCACTTTTTTTTTCTCATATCTTGGAAATGGCTGAAGATATCTTTATAGAACTTAGTACATATGCATATAACTGCCTGACAGTGATTCCCTTGGGACTTTTGGATGGGTCAAAGGTCAAGTTAAAATTATCAACATGTTACTATTATTTTCTCCACATATCTATGCAATGTCTGAAGATATTTTCCTGAAACCTAGTGTATACATGTACGACGAGATAAAATTATCTGGAAAGGTTTTGGGTCATAAGGTCAAAGGTCACGTGGAAATGGTGAAAATATACTAGTGAATGCTGAAATTACACTTTTTCTCCATACCTTGGATATTATTCCATGCATAAACTTAATAAAACTAGGTATTACGTTCTTATGCATTACTGCGCAATGATGTAGCAGGGAGAGATTTTGGCCATGAGGTCAAAGGTAATTGAAAATTTTCAAATGTCACAAATTTTTTCCGTATTCTGAAAGTAGCTCAAAGTATCATCATCAAGAATGAAAATGGATGTCCCCTTAGTGATTATTTGAAGACTAGTTCGCCATGGGGTTAAAAGGGCAAGGGTCAAAGGTTAGGTAAAAATGCTCAAATCCCTGAATACCTGCTCTCTTAAGCAATATATCCAATCATCCAAATGAAACCTAGTTCAAGGAAAGTAAACACTCAACACATCGTTTGTGACAAAGATGTAATTATAAACCGACTACCGGTCGAAATTTCTGAAATACGGCAAATCATACATAATAGAAAGCTAAGAGCATGAACAATGTCAATATGTCAGCTTAGATACCTGAAGGCTAACTATAATAAATTACAATCAGACGAAATCAAAAAGCTGCATTCTTTTTGCTTTCTTGAGCGAGAGACAGTTACGATTTCAGCTCTCTTATGGATGACGTCAGTATTTGAACGAAGTACAGTATTACTGACAGCCAAGCGGCGAACTGCGAAATAAAGATGCCGGTCGGGACAGAAAGGTTCACGCCGTACTAACGGGCATGGGTGATGAACTTCATTGGGACGTGTCGTAAGTTTGATGTCATAGATGAAAGGTTTGTTTCTCTTTACTATACGTGCGGTTTTTAAAACATGGTGTAAGTCTATCTGTTTCTACTTGGTGGGCTTCTCATCTATACGTTGGTAGATGTAACCAAATTGTAACAAGGAGCCATGGTCAACCCCGAGTAGGCCCTAGATCTAGTACAGTTGAGAGATCTTCTCGTATATCGTTGCTATAGTGTACTTATCAATGCCGATCCGTAAAATTGTCAGCTAAAACGTCCTTAAAAGGGCATTTTATCCTAACTGAATCAGCTCGTGGAATGTCTAAGCCTAATTTATTCCTAATCTGAGCTTAGCTTACCAATTCTATGAATAAATCCGGAAAAATCCTGTTTTCTTTTCTTGCACAGATCTCGCATCTGTCTTCCAAAACACAGCGCTGTTCAAATCAACTGCTGTGGTCGCCGCCGTGCATGGGCGCCACACATAGCCTATGCCGTATACACCGCACGCAGTGCGCTTAGCTTCCTCTATACTCTTGGGTTGTACGTATGCTAAGCAGTTGATTTGAACGGCGCTGTGTTTCGTAAGGCAGTTGCTTTTGATATATTCAATGAAATTGTTTTGCGTTTAAATGATGCTCATTTCCCAGTTTCTTTGGTCAAATCGAATTACACACACAAAAAAAATCCCAGATGTCCTTGGATCACCTAATCAATTTTGAGATCTATTAATCGTAAAAATAATTTATTTTATAGATATAAGTCTAGTGGCACAGAAGAAGCAAAACGGAAATACTCAACTTACCGAAATATTTTGACTTCTGTGCTACGTAAAGCTAAAAAAGGTTATTTTTTCTGCACAATTTCAAATCGATAAAAATGATATCAAGTCTACTTGGAAAGTTATTAATGATGTATTAAAAAAGAATGACGGAAAGAAAATGGGAATTGATATCATAATACAAAATGGAACGATAATTGATGACTCCCATGATATTGCTGAAGCATTCAACACGTAATTTGTAAATTTTGGGTCAAATTTGACTAGAAATATTCCACTAACGGAAAAAAACATTTCATTCATTTCTTGTGAATCCCAATCCTAGTTCTATGTTTTTCATGCCCGTAGATGAATTGGATGTTATTGATATTGTAAATAATTTTAAAGCTAAAAAAGCTCGGGTATTTCAATGTTTGTCAAATTCTTAAACAAATTATTTATGAAGTAGCCGCACCTTTGACCAATGTATTCAATTTGTCTTTAATGACTGGTGTTTTTCCAAGTAAAATGAAAGTTGCCAAGATTATTCCTGTTTTTAAGAAGGGCAGTCAGGACGACCTGGGCAATTACAGACCTTTATCTCTTTTATCATCATTCTCCAAAGTACTTGAAAAAAGTTATACTCCCGAAGTTTTGAAATGATCATAATATTTTGGTAGACACTCAATTTGGTTTTCGGGGAAAACATCTGACAACTCACGCCGTTTTTTTGCTAAAAGATAAAAGTTGTTCAAGCTATTGAAGCTAAATCTCACACTGTTGGAGTTTTTCTGGACCACTCCAAGGCGTTTGACACAAATTGATCATGAAATATTACTGTACAAACTGTCTCATTACGGGATTCGTGGCAGCGCCTTGGAGTAGTTCAGAGATTACCTCACAAATCGATCACAATTTGTGACTCTGCACCTCAAAACAAACAAAAAGTCGCCAGACATGAATTTTTAGTTTAGACCAAATTCTGAAAGAGCAGACTTTAAGCTTTAAAATGATGTATAACTCAAATCAAATGGACTCTCCTAACCTATCTAAATATTGGAAAGAAAGCACAAACTCAGGAAAAGTGTGAACTGAGAAAAGAGGCTCTGAAGTACAGTGTCTATTCAAGCACTTAATCTTTACCAAACCGTGCTGGCTGTGGGATGAATGGGACAAAACACAGGAAGTAAACCACCAGAGTAACAACAATGAAGGGATAATCAGATTAAACTGAAATTCAGCATGCCTCATTAACACATTCTGTCCATAATCAATGCCAACTTTCAAAGCAATAGCACTATCCTTTCAAAAGTTATTAGAGTTGAAAGTGAAGAGTGTGGAGAAGTTTTTCAGGGATTCTAAAGACACACCTAATCACACTATTCTACCAAAAATGTTTGAGATAAACTGTTAAAAAAACACACTCTCCTGCCCGTTTTATGATACCAAATTTTAGCATAATGTAAAAGAAGACCTGCTCTTTCAGAAAATATGAAAAAGTCAAGTTTGGCTAGGTTGACATATTTCACTTATTTTCAGTCCTCACGCAAAATCAGTGTGTGCGACTTTATGTTCGTTTTGAGGTGCACGGTCACATTTGTACACATTAATGATTCTGATTCAAGCACAGCAAATATAACATGTGGCGTCCCACAAGGCTCCCTTTTGGGACCACTTCTTTTTATTGTTTACATAAATTATTTGCCCAGGTTGTCCGCACTCCTTTCCTTCCTCTTGTTTGCGGACGATTCAAGTCTTTTTTTGTCGCACCAAAATCCTACTGAGTTACTTGATATGCTTAACTCTGAGTTGAATCACGTTAATGATTGGATTCAAAGTAACAAATGATCCCTAAATCTAAACAAAACTAAATTTATGGTGTTTAGTAATAGAATTACTTTTTTACCTGGCTCAACCACATGCCAGTCACTCGGTCAAGAAGAAAAGAACAAATTAATGCATCCTCAGATCATTCAATCAATACAATCAATCCAATCAATCAATCAATCAATCCAATCAACCAATCAATCAATCAATCCAATCAATCAATCAATCAATCAATCCGACCAATCAATCAATCAAGCAAGCAAGCAAGAATCAATCGATCAATTGATTAAGCAAGCAATCAATCAATCAATGTTTCATTCATTCATTTAATCAATCAATCAATCAGTTACTCACAATTGTATGCATGTTTTAAGTGACAGATCGACATAGGGAATATCACCCAATGCCAGTCACTCGGTCAATTTTGTGAGTGACTGGCATGTGGTTTTGATATGTCTGTGCATGATTTGTGATAACTGTGCTTAAAAGATCTTGATGTTGTTTATCAACCTTTCATAACACAATGGAATCAAGTAAAATGTGACAAAAATCGCCAGAAAATTCCTAAACTATCATAACATAATCAAAACTGTGAGCAAAAGAGCAATTTGTTTGAATGAGAACACTTATTTGTACTGCTGGCTGAATATTCGATCTTCTTTCAATTTGGCGCAAGTCATTTTTCACACTCTGGACAAAGAGCGTCAGTGTTCAGCCAAGCGTGAACGAAAATTTGTTTTGTTGATTGCACTTGATAGATTAGACTATTGGGCATCCATAAATATGAAAAAAAATCATCCAAATATTATGAAATGTAATTTAGACAATTTTTTTTAAAGTGTAACTTTTTTTTTGATACGCCCTGTAATCACACAACATGTAATTTTATTCGAACTCCCTCTTCTTTATCAGATTCGTCGTTCGTTAGGTATTCCAGGTTTGCTTTTCGTTCTTTTTACTGAGTCATTTATGTCAAGGCTATTCCTGAGTTAATGAATCATTATGTATCATGCGCATTTTTGCGCATTCTTACAGTTACGTAACTATGTTGCTCGGGTGACAAGGAATCTTGTAAGCGCAATATATATGGCTACTTAGTATTTGCTATGCTCTCTCATATCTTATTTCTTTCTCTTGCTCTTTTTGCTCTCTTTTCTTTTACGTCCCTTTCCTTCCTTTCATAGTTTTCGTGACTAGGTTGTTTAAGAAGACAAATATTTTCATCTATACAGGAACCTATACATTACAAGCTTTGCTTTTTAGTAGGTCCCCACATTTCATGTTTGTAAAATTGTCTTCTTTTGTATTCTTTGTAATTACGACGCTATGTCCAGTCTTATATTCAATCATTTGTATCATGTTATTTGCGTTCTGAGATGTGGAACAAGAAAATAGAATAAAATCAAATCAAATCTGTGCAAGAAAAAAAAAAAGGAAAAACATTTTTTTTTTGTATAAATTATAAAATCGGGAAGCCAAACATCAATTAGATAGGCTTTGATGTTCAACTAGAGGTGATAGTAGACTTGCTAAGGGGGTAAACGCTGCATTTTTTAGTACAAATATACTTGGCACACATGTTCCCTAGGGCAATTGAAAAATTTTTTATCTAAAGAGACACTCTGTATCTATGCAAATAAACCTTAATTTGCATAATTTATGCAGAAATACATATACAAATTATAAAAAATATATGTGCATCCAGCAAAAATACATAATTTGGTAGAAGTATTCTATAGATTATGTGGAAACAATTCCTGCAAAAATTGATTTCATACCTATGTAAATAAACATAAAATTTGCATAATTATGGAAGTTATTGTGCAAAAATCTGCATTTTGGAAAAGAATTTCTAAACTATTAAGTACTGGATCTTGTAGTACAAAGTTTGAACCTGGGATGGATGTTCCTTGGGTCAAAAATAAATTATTCATCTGAAGAGACAAACTGTCTCTACGCAAACAACCTGTTATTTGCATAATATGCATATCAATACCTACACATCTATAGATAATCAGAACAGACAAAAAGCCTTAATGTGACAATGTCGTAAATTGCTTTAACTTAATATCCAAAGAGCTAATAGAATAAGACAATATTCTCACAACAACGCTTTTCAGTTGCTTAAATTGTTTCCATATTATTTAATTAACTTAGGCATTCTATGCATAAATTATGTAAATACGTACACCAGACGTGAAATTTCGGAACATATTGGTCTTTGAAATAATTTTTGCTATCAATTTTCCCTTATTGCATAAATGCTTCGCAGGGTGGGAATAACAGCAATCGATAGTGTCACTCTTTAAATATGATCATGTAAATCTAACAGTATCACAGGGCTTACATAATTATGAACAGATGCAAATCGGAACAATATTGCTTACAAAAGGACTGTTTTTCCCTTGCAAACAGTACACAACTGAGGTCATGGTTAGAAACTCATTACAAAAAAACTACCATAGTGAAAGTATGAATTCTGATTTTCATTGTATTTTGTAGGCAATCAAGCTGATTATAAACTTGTGCAACTTATGCGGATGCAAGGGTATCTGCACACATTAAGAACTTACAAGCTTGAGTTAGAAACAAAGTCTGTTTCTGAAAAAAAAATGTTAACTCAGTATACTATGAGCTACTATGGCATGGTAACTAGGTAAGAAATTTATACACAATAACATTTTGATAAGGCAATAATATGCAAACATTGTCACGTGAACAATATAGGAGATGTTATACTTTAAGTCAAATAATCTTAGTCTCTGACTTAAAATCAGTCAATTTCAACCATAAATCAGAGCAGAAATAATATGTTCATAGCCATAAAAGAGTATTCGATGGCTTTTACAATTACTAGGATGTGATTTGTCAACAGATCGTCACAGGCTACTGCTTACGAGAATCGTAAATGTCATATTCTCCCTGGTTGTGATTGTTTTCTCTTGGGATAATGCAACTCCCTGGTGGTCCAAAGAATGTTATATTCCACCACATATCAGCTAATACCTGTATAGATGATCATGACCTACATGATCTTGAAGCTTTTTCCAAAAAATAATTATGTTAACTGGTTTAGTGTAAAGATGTCAGAGGTTAAATTAAAAGAAATACACAGGTAAAAATGTAAAAGGTAAGAATGTCAGAGGTGAAATACATGTGTGCATAAAATTTAACTTCCATGCGACCCATACATTAAATGTAATGATGGTGATGACTATACCATGTCACTGAATTCCATGTCCTTTCCTACTTATCAAGAGGAAGCAAAAACACTTGAGAGGGGAGGGCTTAACATTTTTTCGGTAATCAACAAAGGTATCACTGTCAGGTAGAACATGCACAATATGTACTAAGTTTCATGATACCTTTATTCACATTCAAGATATGAAAGAAAAAGTGAAATATAGCACTTTCATCAGAGCTTTGACATTTTGGCAGGAAATTTCCCAGAGAATATCCATTAGGTAATACATGTATATAAAATCCTACAAGCATTGCAAAAACATGAGGGAAATAGTGAAATTCTGAGGGCCCAATTGACCTTGATCTTTGACCCCTGACCTTTGACAAATGACCCCTAAATTCCCTAGAAAATCCCTGCCAGTACCAAGTTCCATGAAGACACCTTGAACCATTTGCGAGAGAAAAAAGTGAAATCTTAACATTTTCACCTGAACTTTGACCTTTTACCTCTTGACCTGAAACTCTCTGGAGAATCTTATTTTGGTAGTACATTGTATGCAGTCACTAAGTTTGAAGAAAGTACCTTCAGACATTGCATAGATATGGGGGAAATAATGAAATTTTAGCATTGACCTTGAATTTTTTGACCTTTGACCTCTTGCCGATTTTACTTAAAAACCGCTTAATCGCTTGCCCCATCATACGTCATCTTTGGACCAGGCTTGGTGAAATTTGCATAATCCAGTATTGAGTTATTGCGTAGACTAATACAATTTCTTAAGTCGAACTTGACCATTGACTTCTGGTACATCCGGGTATTAATATGCACAATATACTAATTAGGTGGTATTTGCATAGACAAATTTTGTTTTGATATTACAAACCATTTCCTCTTAACTAAAGGAAATGCATACTACTTCTGTAGTTTTCATCATAAAATGCAGTTCTTAGACTGTACGAAAAACTTTAAAAATAATGTTTTTACTCTACTTTCTTTAGTACTCATGTAAATTAGCTGGTAATGATGGTTCAATATTATTCAAATTCTTTTCTCATTTTGTTTCATTAAGTGATTCTAACGGGTTATATCTATCTAGGATGAGACTTAACATGAGGCAAATCTCTCGTTTGAAGAAGCTACACCGCTGTAGACAATACCAGTGTATATCTTGGCAATCAAGGACTTAAAAACCAAGATATAAAACACCTGTTTCTTGACCCTGGCCTAATCTAAGCATCAGTCACCGCCACAGGGGGGGGGGGCACCCGCGAGAGGAGGAGATTGTTTTGGTTTTGGCATGGGCTATGTAGCTCCATGATGCGTGTGTGTGTCGAAAAAACTTCTACAATGCTCTCCTTCTTATTCCTGTATTTTCGTTATTTATGGGTCAATTTTTTTCGTTCGAAATTCAAAACGGATGACTATAGAATTTCTCAATAGAATATAAAATTTAAAACTTTAGAAAGAATAGAGAAAATTGAGTGCACTTTGAATGGTCTGCCACAGGCAGATATCCTTATCATGCTCTTACGTAATATGACAGCTGTTGCAGTCATTAAACCCTGGCTTGGCCTCCAGGTTTGCCACGCCTGAGTAGAAAGTTATTTTGCAGTGGGCAAATACATCAACTCCCAACTCTCAAACGAGGAATCGTTAGGGGGGTATAGCACCCCATCAGCTTCGTTTGGCGATGGGGTCTCGCCTCAAACGGGGGTTTGACGGCATGAAGGAAGTTTCATTAAGGCTTCATTAAGGTTTTTTGTTTGTTCTGATTATCTATAGATGTGTAGGTAATGATACGCACATATATGCAAATAACAGGTTGTTTGCATAGAAACAGTTTGTCTCTTCAGATGAATCATTTACTTTTGACCCAAGGAACATCCATCCCAGGTTCAAACTTTGTACTACAAGATCAAGTATTTAATAGTTTAGAAATTCTTTCAAAAATGCAAGTTTTTGCACAATAACTTGCGTAATTATGCAAATTTTATGTTTATTTACATAGGCATGAAATCAATTTTTGCAGGAATTGTTTCCACATACTCAATAGAATACTACTACCAAATCAGGTATTTCCGCTGGATGCACATATATCTTTTAATAATTTTTGTATGTATTTTGCATAAATTATGCAAATTAAACCTTATTTGCATAGATACAGAATGTCTCTTCAGATGAAAAAATTCCAATTGTACAGAGAGACATGTGTGCCAAATAGGACATTTGTACCATAAAATGCAGCAATCACCTCTTTTTTCGCCCTTAGCAAGCCTACTATGATTGAGTGAGGCTGAAATGCTCTTTTTATGACTTTTGGCCAGTTGCAAGTTCTGCATGGCAATGAATACGAGATCTGTCTCTAGCTAGCTACTCGGGCTGACAATGTTTACATGTTTACTCTAACCCAAGTTAGGCCCACCATCGTTATATAAGAAGCCCAACGAGAAGACACAGATGCCATCCGTCTATTTAATAACATGACAAATTAATTGTATCACCCGAACAGAGTTCGGAGGATACTATGGATTTAGCCTCGTTGCGCCGCCGCGTCCGCCGCAGAGATTTTCTTGTGAGCCCTCTACTGGCTGCAGTTCTTAGCTCATCTTCATATTTGGCATGAAGGTGTATTATGGTAAAACGAAGACGCCTATTGCTTTTTTTTTTTGTGATGGCGCCTTCGCTTGATCCGTCTTTATACACGAAAAGGT
Source organism: Diadema antillarum (assembly GCF_040938485.1). Classification (NCBI taxonomy): domain Eukaryota; kingdom Metazoa; phylum Echinodermata; class Echinoidea; order Diadematoida; family Diadematidae; genus Diadema; species Diadema antillarum. The sequence continues at coordinate 590,572 of NW_027272075.1, read as the reverse complement.
AAATTTAACAGTGTCTGCTTGTGTGTGCGACGCTGGCCTTGTTTCTTGACCGATTTTTTTCTTCAAATTTGGTATGTAAATGTGTCATAGTCAAATCTATGCACCTATACCTATTGATAATGCTGCCCTCACTGTTCCACCTTTTACAGGGTCAAAGGTCACTCTGATCATGTCGAAATTTGCCAAGATGCTTATTTAGGCAATAACTTCATTGTTAATCACTGGATTTTACTCAGACTTGCTAAGGAGGTGTATGGGTGGTCATTCTACATGAAAGACACAACAGTTTGTAGTGACGGCGCCCTCAGTGTTCCGACTTGGAGGCCATGTCACATTTCTTGTATATGCTCTATATAAGCCATATTTCTTGTCGGATTTTATTCAAACTTGCTATGGAGGTTTGTGGGGGTTATTCTAGGTAATAAAAGTTTCCATTGACAGCGCCCTCATTGTTCCAACTTTTAAGGATGCCATGTCATATTTCTTGTATGTGCCATTCTACATGTAACCTCATTTCTCATGGGATTTTATTCAGACTTGCTAAGGATCGGTGAACGAATGGCCATTCTACATGTACATGTAGGACACAACAGTTTGTGGTGGTAGTGCCCTCAGTGCTCCAACGTCGATGCCAGTCACAGTTCTTGTGCATGCTCTATCAGCCACATTTGAGGTTTATAGGGAGTTATTCTAGGTAACAAAAGTTTTCATTGCCAGCGCTCTCATTGTTCAAACTTTTGTAACTATGATGACATGTCATATTCCTTGTATGTGCTACATACTAGCCTCATTTCTCGTCGGATTTTATTGCATCCTGCGACAGTTGCCATATTATACAACATTCTGGCCTAAAAAAGTAATCCAGATGGGGTATGGGAGACGGGTTCGGGGGATACATGTGCTCGAACGGGTCTCCTGTGCGAGTGCTATAGTTTTGTATTTCAACCAACAGTCGTGGTATCACTCACACAGTCAGTAGAACAGGTCTAACGTTAGAGCTAGTCCGTGCAAATCGCTGCGTAGGCCTATGTTACAGCTTACAAATTATACGATACATGCAGGGACTATCCATGTGGATAGATAGGGCCTATCTTAAAATTTCAGAAACCCGAATTTCACCATAATCACAGGATATAGGCTACGTAGTTGCTTTAATATATTCTAAACCACTCGTAAAACTGTAGCAAAACCTTATTTTGGCAGCGTTGATATCCATGTGAATTTCATATCCTCGCTCAAATTTTCCTCAAGAGAACTCGTTCTTCCCGAGCGAATGCGACGTACGTACGTTGCATGCAAGATATGAAACTGAAGTTAGCTGTCTATAGTATGCGAGAATGAGGACTGAGAGAAAAACAAATCGCCAGTTGAATAAAGTTGGATAAAGTTGCAGTTCCTAGATCATACAAGGCTTCAAACAGACAAAGAGACACCCACACCCACACACATTTCTCAATAACCGACTTAATTTTAGCTCTTTACAATCGTTGCACAATGAATTTTAGCTCCCGCGGCAAATTCTAGTCCGATATATAAGACAGCTAATTTCAGTTCTAGATTGTGCAGGTAGCGTAAGCCGCGATTGTTGCGATAAGGATTGTCGCCCCCGGCTCGGGGCGACAATCCTTGACGGAGTTGGCGTCAATTATTTGTCGTCCCGTCAAAGATTGTCGTCTGGCGACAATCTGTGACGCTTGTGCAGTTCCCAATTTTTGACCTCGATGGCGACAATCTATGATGGCCCAAAAAAATTGTTTCGGCAAAGATTGTCGCCCCGTCAAAGATTGTCGCCCCCGGCTCGGGATGGTTGCTCCAGTGTTATGTTTGGTGGGATGGGTATGACTAGTAAGTTATGCGTATGTGTGTGTGTGTGTGTGTGTGTGTGTGTGTGTGTGTTTGTGTTGCGAGCTGCATGGTATGTGCTGTGTATGATTTGTAGGTGCGTATAATAGGAGACTTGTGTATGAGTTTCCGTATAGCTGTGTGTGTATGTCTGTGTGTGATTGAAGTATAATAATACAATATGTAGAAACTGTGTTTGTGCGGTGGTTGTAAAGTGGTAGTGGTTTGTTTGTTTATGTGTATACGTGTGCCTGTATGCGTACGTGTGTCTGTTTGTGTTTGTGTTTTGATGCCTTGGGCGAACAAACTTTTTTGAGCAGCAGGCACTACTGTGGCAATGAAAATGCCTTCATCGTGTGTGAGCACGTATTCATAGAGTTCGCAGCAGCGTTGATTTCAAAATAGTATGGGTGTGTCAATTTCAGCGGTGAGGCGGGCTAGGAGAGAGAGAGACCGAGAGAAAATGCATACGAGGGAGGTACCCTCCCTAAATGTTATCTGTCTTTGTTCATTTTTTCACTGTAGTCATATTCTTCCATCAGTCTTAACTATAACTTCCATATCACTATTCTTTGCCATACGCACACCGCAAATACATACGTATTGTAAACAAACGCCAACAAACACTCAAATCCTCGTAATGCAAATAAACCACCTCAACATTTTTTCCTTGATATTAATTGATTTCATTCAAATCATTCATAAATCGACCCATTCTGGGTGTAACATGAATTAAAACGTTACAAATGGCAATTCGAATCACAAACAAATCCATTTGTCAATTCATACTACAAATAATCTTACTTCAACATAGATAACTCGATTATAGACCAACCCTACTAACAATTTCTTCACGAGAAAGTTTTGACATGTAGGGTCCTACAAAACCTTTATCCCTTGAATATATTGGTTTGGATCATGTTACACCTTCTTACTTACAAGGGCATATACATAAAAAACCCCCACATAAATGAATTAAACAAATCTAAAATGAAATCAGTCATAAAAAACCCGACCACCCCCCCGCAACCGAAACAAATCTACATCTATCCTGAATATTAAATCCTACCGAAATATGTCATACCATTTATAACTATCCTTCAAATCAAATCCCCAATCCTCCAACCCCCGATTAACCAAAACCTAAATCATCCCACACCAACATTCACCAACCCACATACATACACACACCTACACACACACGGGTGCTGTTCGTTATTCCGAAGGTTCGTTATTCCGAAGGTTCGTTTTTCCAAAGGTTCATTTATCCGAAACACACAATTCCCTATACCTAGAGGTTCGTTAATCCGAAAGTGAAAAAGGGTTCGTTAATCCGAACATTTGTGGCGTTATTCCGAAGGTTCGTCGATCCGAAAATGAATATCGGAATATCGAACCTTCGGAATAACGAACCTTCGGACTAAAGAGCCTTCAGAATAACGAACCTTCGCAATAACGAAATGTAACCCCCCCCCCCCCCGACACACAAACCCGAACCGATACCACCTTCCTTCCTGATGAAACGACTTCCCAATGTTGATACATAAGACGTAATGGACCGTATGCATAAAAGCATCATCCGCCCGCACGTAAGCACCACTCCGAATTCATATACAAATCCGTCAAACAAACTCATCAAAGTCAAAGCTGCTGATAAAATCAATATAACGTTTATGCCAGCAACAGCTTACTAGGTATCCCTCCCCACGCGCAGCCAAAACACATACGCTGACATAATAAACACATTCTTCCATCATGGTGACACTAACACACACACACACACACACACGCGCGCACAAACGGACAATAAATTATCATGTGCGCGCGCACATACTTCCTTGAAACCTCACCATGACTTTTTACATGGCATGTTCGCATGGATGTAGCCATGTAAGTTATGTGTTGGTATTTCAATGACTATGTCAAGAACGATATTGCCCAGCAAAATGTGCTTCGAGGGCGGGCGACAAATCTTGCCGCCGGCCCTCGTCACAGATTGTCGCCAGACGACAATCTTCGACGGGGCGACAATCCTTGACGCCAACTCCGTCAAGGATTGTCGCCCCTGAGCCGGGGGCGACAATCCTTGTCGCAACACGCGATCGCGACGATCGAGTTTGTGTACCGAGCGGCGCTTCCCCTCAAGTGATTTCGGTCAAATTCACGTGAGTAATTGCAAATAAACTTTTAGGTATATCCTGTGAATTTGGTGTATTTTTGTTCTACGGCATTTGAGATGTCTGCATGGATACGAAAGTACATTTAAGCACCCGTTTCTCCAGCTGTCCCATCTCGCAGATGGGACAATAGTCGGCCTCAACCTCCGGGTCGCCTCCCGGCCTGCAGCGGAGCAGGCTAATGCTGATACAGCTAGGCTGCGGCACCACCACCCACTTCTGCCACTTGCGCGCCGTCTTCCGCATCCCCTAGCTCCCCCAAATCTTCATATTTGTTGCTGTCATCACTCCTGGTTTCAAGATCACTCTTGCCTTCATCCTTACCGACTTCAAAACTGAGGTCGAGATCGTCCTAGGCCATTTTGCGTCAATAAAAGTATCAGATTGCTTGAACTTCAGTCACGGTGACTGAAAATGCACGCAAACTCATATGCAACGGCCAGCACGTTTACGCCATCGGAATGCGTCTTTCAAATAATGACGTCATCAAGTGAGTAGCTTAATTCTAGACGAAATCAACACATTTTGTAGGCTTTCTAGAACAATTTTTGTTTGATGTTAGACTAAAAAACATAAAGATTTGTATTCAGTTCAGGTTCTTGTCTTGACTTATAACAAAATTTGCCAGGTAAAGTGTCAGAATACGAGGTTTAACTTTTTTACAATATGTGAAACCGTCTTCTCACATTGCCCAGACATACTCTAGACCTAGTGGAAGAACCATGCATTATGATAGAGGCGTACTAGTCGCCATAGTGACATTTCTATTTTTGTCATATTTTACACTGTATATCGCCATCGACGCACGCGCAAAATTTCAATATTGACGGGCCGGTATGACGTCATCTCGAGTCCGATTGACTTGAAATTCGGTAAACATTTTCTCCATATCATTATCAAGCGATTCTGTGCAAAAATATTAAATTTGCATTGCGTATACACAAACGGGCACAAAGGACGCACGCGCAAACGTGTGCGCGTGCAAAATTTAGAAATACATTGTACTCAAAATGGTCTGAAACGCATGCAAAATGATTTCTAAGTCGCTTGGAACATTTTTTTAATGCAACGGGCTTGTCCGGGCGCGTCCGAGCGCGTCATGGTAGTCTGATAAGTACTATGCTTTTGCATTTCACCTGACTTGAACATGTTAAGTTTATTTTTTTCTTACCCCAACAGGGTATTTATTGCCTCCAAAATTCAACATTTTATATCACATTATACAAAAAATGGAAACAAATACAATGAGCTTCAAGAGGGGTTCCTGAGATTAAAAGGAAACCACAAACTATTTACACAATATACTTCATTTGCTTTGGTAAATTATAATAAAAATGTTTTCTTACTATTCAAATCTTCCTCTATTCTTTTACAAATTTCTCTTCCAAACAATGTTGAAAATTAGTTTCACGACATTCTTTTCCGGTTTTATTTCTTAACAGTATATATTTATAAATACACCAAAAGGCAATTGTCAAAAACAAATCTAATTCAGTCTCTTTATGGGCTTTTAACAGATGCATTCTTGTTATCTTAAAATCAACATTATGTATAATTTTAATTATAACTGTTTGTGTTAAGTTTATGCTCACAACAATTGATGCAGAAATGACGTTTGGTTATGAAGATGTGATATATCATGACCTTGTTATGACATTATTTCAAAATCGCAAGAAGACGCCTAGATGACGTCTTGAATGAGTAATCACTGACTAGGCACTATTCATGGGCGTGTGTCACGACCATGGAATGTTGCATTTGAGTTTGTCATGACACTTCTGAGATAAAGTGACCACAATATTCGGCAAAAAGATTGAAGAATAAATAACAATATATTTTGACAAACACAATAGGTGATACGCTGATGGCGTATCACCTAAACAGTATACAATGTATTGTATCGTCTGCAATAAACCATTTCGGAGTTAGTTCATAGGAAAATTGGTACGAATGACCTTTTTTTCCCTCAGTCGGTTAGAGACAATTCACTCGTTTTCAGAGCGACATAATGCACAAGCTTACGCACAATGCATAAACATAAGTAACAATTAATGGGACTCATTTATCCCGTTCAAACAAAGAATGAACTTGCGCAGACTAGATAACAAGAATGATCTGTCAATTATAACACTTGGGAAAGCATCCATTTCATTCTTTTTTTGCATTGCATGTATTAACAGCTTTTTTCTTTTGATATTGCCAAATACCACTTTTGCTGTCAGATGGATGTGCTGGCAAGCAGCATTTATAAGGATTACATGAATAATCATTGCATCACAGATGCTTATCCCAGTGAATTTAAAAACCAAAATGCCAGTTGGTACTAATGACCTGTTTTCTGCTCATGCGCAAAGTGGAACTGCGAGCTGGCTCCTTTTAGGACGCTAATCCGCATGCTTCAATAAGATTATGCCCTCAATTCACACTCGGTGATGTTTCGCAGTGTGTGCTCTCTCTCGTTTACGCAATATGGATTTTACATATAACTGGATATACTCCAATGTGTATCAAATTAACATCATTTGTTTACTTTATCCTTTACTTTTAAAGACCTTCAGAATAATCATAATGTAAGTTACTGCAGTAGACCTGCCAAACAAAATTAAGAGGTTAGATTACACTTCATTCATTTTTTTTCCACGCAATAACCTTCTCACCAAAGTATCACCCACTTGCTCATGTTTGATATGTTAACACCTAAGCAAAACAACAACAACAAAAAAAATTGGTTCGATGCCCTCCAACTGTCAGTAGAACCTAGCGGCACTCTACTGCATTAAGAAATCAACCCTCTTTTACAGGCACATATGGTTTCAAAACACTGTAGCTTACGTCGGCCACAACTAGGGGCTTCCAACATAAGTAGAAAAGGTTACAGCTCGTTATTTCGAAAGTTCGTTATTCCGAAGGTTCGTCATCCTGAAGGTACGTTATTCCGAAGATTCGTTATTCCGAAGGTTCGTTAATCTGAAAATGAAATTAGATTCATTATACCGAAGGATCATTAATCCGAAAATGATACTAGGTTCGTTATTCCGAAGCTTCGTTAATCCGAAAATGAAATAAGGTCTGCTATTCCGAAGGTTCGTGAATCCGAAAACGAAATAAGGTACGTTAATCCGAAAATGTAATAGGGTTCGTCATTCCGAAGGTTCGTTAATCCGAAAACGAAATAGGGTTCGTACTTCCGAAGGTTCGTTAATCCGAAAATGAAATAAGGTTCGTTATTCCGAAGGTTCGTTGATCCGAAAATAAAAATAGGATCGTTATTCCGAAGGTTCGTAAATCCGAAAATGAAACAAGGCTCGTTATTCCGAAGGTTCGTTAATCCGAAAATGAAATAAGGCTCATTATTTCGAAGGTTCGTTGATCCGAAAAGGAAATAAGGCTCGTTATTCCGAAGGTTCGTTAATCCGAAAATGGCTCTTAATTCCGAACAAAGGTGTAAAGTTCTTGTCGTGACAAAATAATGTGTTTTAATTAGAATACTGTCTTATGTGTTCGTTGACACCTGTGCGCATATGTGTGACTGTGTGTATTGAGGTCAAGTACATAGAACCTTTGAAATTACTGTTTAAATGCCCATCTTAACCGCTTTCACCCCCATTTTCATCGCCTTATAGCCATCGTTTATCGGTAGTCTAAAATTCATCATAACAATTCAGGAGAGGCACTATATACTATATATGAAAAGGGGATGCCAGCATACTCAAACTCTCTTTTGACACATAAACACATACGCGCGCGCGCGAGCGCGCACACACACACACACACGCACACATGTAAAAAGGCAATCACAAACACATGCGATTCCACACAAACTTTTTTCAACGACGTAGAAAGCCGTCGTAATTTGCAATTTCATTTGTACATGTAAACTAGTGATGAAAGTAAAGATATTTTCTCCTCCAGAGGATGAGCTCGTCCCCTCCGACTCCTTCTTCACTTCTTCATCATTGTCAGGAAAATACATTCATTATTACTTTGAAAAGATTACCATATTCTGCCATTCTAACATGTCTCAAGCAGGGAAACACACACACACACACGCACACACACACACACACACATGCGTGGTCTTAGGAATAAAGGCAATTAAACAAATAAACAATGAAATATACTCAACAAGCAGATTTCAAATGCTAGAGTAGAATGTAATCGAACTTGTCCTACCGATCAGTTAGTAGGTGTGAAATTATTTTTGCATGAATTCAATGAGAAGTTACATGAAGTTCTCCACTTTCTTGTGTGACATGGTAACACATGGAATTCATGTCGTTATGGTAAATGACAAAATGTAAGCCAGTGTATGTATAATTGCTAGCTCTCGTAAAGTTAAGTAAATTGCGTTTTAGTACTCCATAATGATAGCCTTTGCCATATAGTCGTATTACATTCGCAGGATTCTGAAAAAGTTACATAGATATGTTTGCATTCGGTTCAAGCCCAGGATAATAACTGCAATCTACGGTCTTGTGTTATTACATCCATCGGACAGTGAATCTCTTGTAAATAGTGGAATTGAACGTAGGCCCACATCGTATTTCAGCTTGTTCCCCGTCATTTCTTGCTACAGCAAGTGCATTTCTTTCATTTCTTATCTCTTTCAATTTCGATATTATATACCCTTGACTTTAGTAGCTTGACGCCGAAATGCATGTTTATAGGCCTATGTACAAAACTTCATGTGTACGAAAAGAAACTACAACTTTTCTGTGTAAAACTCTTTTCTGTTTAAACCCCGATTTAGGACACAAAGGTGTACTGTTTGGATATTCAAGTTAGGGTACCCATTGTTAGAAGCATTAATTATATAACAGAGCTGTCAGTTTGCATGCATTTCACTTTCTTTAAATATACGATTTTTTTTTTTGGGGGGGGGGTGGCCGCTGTCACCATCTTTAAAAGGGAAGGCATTCAAAATTAAAGGAATCGTATAGTTTTGGCTGAGATGGGGCTTCAAGTTTCCAACTTTCTCTTGTGAGATAATGAAAAACTTCTCATGAAATATGAAAGAGCACGTCATTCTACGATCCGATGAACTCAAAGTTTATTCGATGAAAATTAGTTTTGAAATGGCAGAGATATAAAAGAAAATGGATCCTAATAAAACATTGGACCCACCTTTTGTTTAGCCCAATGTGTTTTACATTTTTGTTTGTATATCTCGGCCATATCAAAAACCAATTTTGATACAACATTCTTTGAATTTAGTTTAGAGTTGTATCCTTTTTTAATTTCTCAGGTGATTCCTAATTGTCTTGCAAAAAGTTAAGATTTGAATCTCCCATCTCAACCAAAACTATATTATCCTTTAGAATACCTTGCCTGAATGAAATAAGTTTCTGTATAAGACATTAATACCCCAGAAGATCGATACACGCTCCAACACACATACACACAGACACAAAATAAAAAGGGAATAACTGCAAGCACCTTATGAAAACAAGACACACCGCGTCATTTGATATTGGCACAATAAAAAAAAAAACATGTACGTATAGATGTTGCCGATCATATTGGTCGTTATCATACGACCAATCATAATCATGATTCTGAGTGCTAAAAATAACCATTATGAAGGTGTACGATGTGAGATCATTACACGGAGCCGCTGCATGTCGAAGATCCCGACTACAGTATGGGGAAGGTGGGACATGGAATGGAGCACTTATTTCAAACTTACAATAATGATGTCATCATTGACACAAAACAGTAAAAATTACAATTTGAGATACACGTTGTATGAACTTTATTATGTAAACGAAAAAACAAACAAACAGCAAAACCACTGTAAAATTTCAGGAAAACTCCAAGCAAATTTTACAAAAGTAATATCAAACTTGCCCCATCTCTGGGGATAATGGCACTCCAACTTCGGCCAAAATGGATCTACGGGTCCGTATTACCCCTTCAGAATTCCTAACGTTCTATAACATGTGCAATGTACCTTAGCGTACTTGATGGGCAGAGCTGCGTATATAATGAAAGTCTATTGTAGCTTCAAACATTTCTGATATTTGTAGGACTAAACTGGAAAGTATAATCGTAGTTAAGACTAGAAAAAAATGTGTACTATTCTCTGAATATCACAGAATTGAATATGGGGCAAATGTTTGTTCTGATGCGACTACTGTTACATGGAAACGAACTGCCAGGCCCATACTTGGAATTTGGCTAACATATAAATATTTAAAAAAAAAATGCTGGAAAACTTTAAAAATTATCGATTTGTTTTACGAACAATTGTTCTTACATTTAAAAATGAAATGCTGGTAAACAGGTTCCTATAAATCGGCGAAACGACTTTTTTTTTGGTGAGTTTTGATGAATCATTTGGCAAGACAAAATAAGATTAGCAATGGCATAGCACGCGTATTAACGTTAAGGACGACTGTACATTAATTATTCCGTGACTAAACTTTGCCTTTAGATATAAGGTTGTTTTGCAAAAGGGAATATATTTTCTTTCTTTTTTTAACAATAATAAGCAAATTTGCCTCTAAAATGGATCTTAAATTTCATTACAGATTTTTTAAACCAATGAACATACTGGAAATGCAACTGATCTCTGATATTTTAAAGCAAATGTTTGTTATGATATGATCGCTGTTACAGGAAACCAACTTCATATGCCAATATTTTGATTTCTGCTGGTTAAGTCTACAATTGGTACTGGGAACTTGTTTGTTTTATTGACTAATGTACCGAGCTTGGAACATGAAACACGGGTAAACGGGCCCCTTTAGAGAGGGTGAATACAATATTTTGTAATTTTCATTTATCTTATTTTATATATTATATATATCATATATATTCTTAGATATCGCAAAACAAATTTAAACAAAGCGATCTCAATAAAAGGTGGGTCCCATCCAACTTTTATCAGGATTGCCTCATTTTTGGATATCACAGCCATTTCAAAACCAATTTTTTTATGAAATAAACTTTGAATTCCTCTGCTCTTCCATATTTCATAAGATGTTTTGTCATCACACACACACACACACACACACACATCATCATCATCATCCATCATCATCATCATCAACAACACGTTGGAAACTTGGAGCCCTATCTCAACCGAAACTGTACCATCTTTACAAGATCACGTTTCTTTCCATTCCCCTCCCCTTCCCCTGCCAGTTCCTCTTGGCTCTGCCACGGTGTATATCAGGGCAACCCCCTCCCCCTCCCGACAATACCCCCCGGCTAGTTACCTGTTAGTGATAAGGTTAGAGTAAAGATTACGGTTAGGGTGGGGTTTAAGGTTATAGGATTGGGGTCAGAATCAGGATTAGGGTTAGGGGAAGGGTCCGGGTCCGGGGTAATTACCCAAGACCCCTGCCGCAGGTCATTTCATTATCGGATTGATATGAAATGCTGCTACCGCGGGAATAACACTTTTCAGTGTGAATCTAGTAATAATTAAAGTTGCCCTGCGTTGTCATCATTGTTACCATCGATAATTATAGCCATTACTACTATTAATGATACTTTTTAGTCTTGTCAATATATATTAATCATTCTCTGTATAAGTCTTATCGTCGTTACAGTTATCATCATTAAAAATGTGAAGGTGTCTGAAGGTAGGACATAGAAAAATCACACAGCCCCCTATGCTCTGGATCGTTGCTCAGGTAAATAATTGCTCAGACTGAATTAGAAGCAAGATCCTTGTTTACGCCACTTCTTCACGCAACACGACGTGATTTAGCTGCAAATATACACGTGCATCATCCTCCCCGAAACAATATCGAATTTTCACTGCGTAATATCCAAACATTTTTTTCCTGATTACGACAACATATCTTATTATCACAGTGAGTTCATTTCATTTTCGGAATTACGAACCTTATTTTATTGTCAGATTAACGTGCCTTATTTCTTTTTCGGATTAACGAACCTTCGGAATAACGAACCTTATCATATATTCGGATTAACGAACCTTCGAAATAGCGATCCTTAGTTCATATTCGGATTAACGAACCTTCGGAATACCGAACCTTATTTCATTATCGGATTAACGAACCTTCGGAATACTGAACCCTCTTTCATTTTCGGATTAACGGGCCTTCGGAATAGCGAACCTTAATACATTTTCGGATCAACGAATCTTCGGAATAACAAACCTTCGGAATAATGCCACAAATGTTCGGATTAACGAACCCTTTTTCATTTTCGGATTAACGAACCTCTAGGTATAGGAAATTTGCGTGTTTCGGATCAACGAACCTTCGGAATAACGAACCTTCGGAGTAACGATTCTTCGGAGTAACGATCCTTCGGAATAACGAACAGCACCCGTAGAAAAGATTATCCAATGGGCTATGCAATGAGTCAGGTGCATTTCTATGTCTGTGCATAAATTAACTATTGTTAGGCATATTGAATCCCCCACTTATGGCTGTATAGACGATAACAGCACTAAAACCGAATCGGTCTGTAAAAACAATGGATTTATGTATGCCCGAAATCCTTATCTTTAAGATTGAAGGGGCAATATTTTTTTCAATGAGTGACTTAATTGTTGACTTATCATATTTAAAAAAAAAGTGAAATAATGCTGGACAGTGATCTAAACTTTTGGAGACTTTCCGTGTTAATGAGGATTCCATTGTGAATCATTGCTTATGCCCCTGTCACACAGTGCCTTACGATGGGTTACGTCCGCCGCGGATAGATACGGAGGAGTGGACGCAGGCATCCGCAGGGTCGTATGTAGACGTAACTGTCCGTAACTAATCCGTAGAGAAACGCAAAATGACGGGGCCAAGCCTGCGAAATTTTGAAATGTTCAAAATTTCGCAGAGGGACTCCACGGATGCAGACTTACGCAAGTAACCGTAACTACACGTAACTTTCCGTAACTGAAAGTAACGATCCGTAGCTTAGACGCAGACCATCCGCAAATAAGTTTACCTCCCGTCCATTTCCGTTTATTTCTGTCCATCGTAAGTATCCGAAATTAACCGCAAGTTAACATATCACAACACTTACGACCGTTTACGGACATTTACGGACAGTTACGGATGCTGCGGACAATTGCGTCCTTTGGCGTTTTCCATTTTCCTCTCCCATGGGAATAGAGACTCATGGTAAACTACTAGAAAATGAAAACGACTGTATTTCTAAAAAGAATGCTGGAGATGATTGTTCCAATCCTTATGGGATTCATTTAAGAGTACATTATATATCTATTGTTGTGTGAAAATTATTTGCTTCAGAATGTTTTCATATTCAAGTAATGTGCATACCTGTACAGTGTCGGGGCGATAGTTAACGGGCCTTTAACGATCGCCCCGTCACTGTACAGGCATGCTAACCTGGAAACATTGAACTGCACATTACTTGAATATCAGGCCATTCTGAAGCAAATAATTCCCACTGATCAGGTACTAGTCATCCCCTTTAACCACTTTACACTCCATGGAATGTGTATTATATCTTTTATTTTCTATTTTGGAAATGGAGGGGTGTTCTAAAGTCCAGATGTGTATTTTTTTTATATATCTGGAAACTTATCAAGCGTTACAGTAACTTTATTATATCAGTCTCCTTAACATAACGCAGTAGGTCATGACTATCGATGCACAATTACAGCCATGACAGCTAAAGCAAAGCTTGTCTATTCCATGACTGTAATTTATTTGTTCCTACTCTATTGTTTAACTCATCGATCTATATTACATTTTATGTATGGTATAGTTATGTATGTATACTGGACATTGATGATGTATATAGTCATATTTGAGTTGCACAAAATCAATTTAAACTTACATTTCAAAATTTCATTTTTCCTCTATTGCTGTAAAGCAAATTAAAGGAATGCGAAAAAAAGTCTTCACAAGGTGTACGTGACATAACTTCAGCTTTTCCCTAATGTACAATATAAGACAGTCCGATATGTGATAGCCTTGTTGTCATAATATACTAGCTGAGCAGGGATCGTCGGAGAAAAACACATTTTCCATAATTATTCATAACAATCTGTAACTGTGCGTAACTCCCCGCAAGTATTCGGACGTTTACGCAAGTCGAAAAAACAAATAAGGTGTCAATTCGTAAGATTATCCGCGAGTGGACGCAGGTGTCCGCATCTCATCGTATCTGTCCGTGTCGCCTGCATTTTTCCTTATTTTTTGGTAAAAAAAATTCTTGTGACGGCAAGGGATCCGCGAGAGTCCGCACACTGTAAAAACATCGGTATTAGATTTAACACCATGGGTGTTGAATTTAACACCGATCAAGTGTTAATAGAGGACCACACCCACAGGTGTAGAAAATGCACTGTGATGGTGTTGAAAAGTGTTTACCTGACACTTCGTGGTGTTAATTTGACACTGTACCTGGTGATATTTTGACACTGTACTGGTGTTAATTCAAAAATGACACCACATGGTGTTGATTTGATATTGCTGGTGTTAATATCAATGGTTTAACACCCGTCCAGCTTCAATAAGAGACCACACCAACTGGCGTTACTGTGGTGTAAATTTATTTTCACATTTTTTCAACAATCTAGTATTTTGATGTAAAATTCTTGATCGTCTTGTTTAAATTATAATTCAACAAGAAGTGCAGTTACTAAGAAACTCTTCAAAAAAACGGCTTCATATTTGGAAATGACACCCGGAGGTGTTAATTTAACACCAGCTCGGTGTTCACTATTTAACACCGGACTTTTTGCAGTGCAGGAAAAGTGACTTTTTTGGACGTAACACCGGACGCAGAGCATTATGTGACTGGGGTTTTAAGCGGGGTTCCCACTATCGTACGATCTAGTACGAACGCCACGATTGGACATTCGTAACTGATCGTGGAAGTTTCGTTGAACTCGTCTGAAATTTCACGTTTGGATACGAGGTTATGCGAGGCAATACGTCTTGGTTCGCTTGGATGCAATATGGTCATGATTGGTCTATTTTAAGCAATACGATCTGTCACGACCTGGTCTCCCGTTTAAATGCGATCCGATAGGATTGTCCCGATTGAGACCATGATTGGTTCCGATCTACCAGGATCATTACGATAGGGATCCCCGATTTTTTAGGGTGCAGCTACGTGCTGATACGTTCCAATACGAATTCCGCGAACCACTGCGGGCTGTTGAGATAAGATACGATAGCTTTCACGATCGGGACCCCCATTTTACGGTGCGATTGGACCCGAATGGGAATATCATAGTCCGACTGACGATGGATTTCATTGTTTCCTTAACTTCTGCAGAGTGATTAGGCCTACTATCCACAACCACTTATGATGGCAAGGATTGACAGATTGAGGATGATGAGAACTTGACCTTTGCAGTATTGTGAATGATGATACATTGTAATCAGAGAGAAAGCATCACGTGGGCCAGACACGACCTCAGATAGTCCCTCCTCTAATTTAACGTAAAGAATTTAATAGATTATTGAATCGACATGCTCACCAACAAAAGATCAAGACAAAATAAATGTCTTCACCTTCCTTTGAAATACATGAAGAAAATATTTTGAAATTGAAGCTAAAAAAGAGGATGGGATCTTTTTCAATGCTAACATAATATGTGTTATATACGCTCAATATAAGAAAGTTGGCCAAACTGAAAACATTGCTTGTGTGTTTGATTACATATTCGCATAATCATATGCATTTTTATTTCAAAATATCATTATCTCATGAAGCATTGAAAGTTTGGTGGGCTTGGCTTGATTTATTGTTTTATTTCACAGTGTTCAAGAAAACCGACATACAAACACAACAGAAAGGTAACTTCCTTTAGAAAATAATGTCACTTTGTAACAAAAAAAAGTCTTCAGCAAAATTATTTCGCAGGGGTACTGCTACACTTCTTGACTAACTTTTATGTGAAAAAAAATGACAGTGATCCTTCTTATGTTGTTTTAAAGAAAGAAGAGAAAGAAAGAAAAATTATCTTTATAGTCATGCACGATTGACCTTACATCCACGACAAGGGTCACTTTTCAAAAGTCACAAAAATTAATTTGTGGGGTATGTGAAACATTCTGCTTGTGGCTGATGTTTCAGTGGTGTTGTTATTTTATAGTTCATTGAGCCATCCCTCCTTTATTCAACCTCGCGGAATACAAAATATATACGATTTGAGAGTAAAATAAAGACAAAATTGTGCAAAAAAAAAATAAGCAGAAGGAAAGTGAAAAAGTCGATCCCGATCAACACGATTACGGAGCACGATTAGATAAGATTTGCTGCGTTTTGATACGATCCAAGACAATCTGATGAGATGATCACAATCAAAAATCAATCGTGTTAATCGTAATCGTAATTTTTGAACCGTCCAAAAAGTTTCTACGATTAATGTGATTGCCACAATTGACCTCGAGATCTGATACAATCTGATACGATCTACTAAGATTACCACGATTGCTTCACGATTAAGACCACGATTTCAATCGTGGCGCCAATCGTGATAGTGGGAACCCCGCTTTATTGCACTGTCACCTTTGATTTTTCTTTTCGTCCTAAAATGCCGCCTATGTTGTACTCGAGCTTTTACGGTAATGCTGCGTACCACCATCACGATTGGCACCACAATTGAAATCGTGGTCTTAATCATAGAACAGCCTTGGTAATCTTATCAGGTCGTACCGGATCTTGAGGTCAATCGTGGCAATCGCGTTACTCGTAGAAAAATTTTAGACGGTCGGCTATTGCATCAACAAAACGCAGCGGATCCCATCTAATTGTGCTTCTTAATCGTGGTGATCGGGATCAACCTTTGCACTTCCCTTCCGCTTATTTTTCGCACATTTGCCCTCAGTTTAATCATATTTTGTTTTTCCCGAGGTGTCTTTAGATTACTATTTCTAGATGATATATTGCACGATTGTATGGTCATGTTATGAGCATTATTTGTGAGGCATATATGATTAAATTGTTCATTATTTCGTGAAAGGGAGTGGTTGTATCTTAATTGAGTGAACACACATTAGAAATGAAGCAACAACCCCCCCCCCCCCCAAAAAAAAAAATCCTCCTAATATTACACAAAGGGGTGGCACAACACCACTAAAACACTAACCCGAAGCAAAATGTTTCACAGACCTCCACAAAGCACTTTGGTGACTTTTGAAAAGTAACCATTTGGTCATTTATGTGTGCTCACTCGTACGTGACGCAACAGATCATTCTTATTTTCGTAAAAAAGTTACATTACTTGATTATTAGGAGAAGTTGCTTTTCTGCTGTGTGTATAGCAGTAATGTATATAATGTATGCTTTGTTATTCAATTATCATGCAAGGTATGATCATGTTTCTGTTGAAATGCAGAAGTAAAAAATAAATCAAACCGAACCAAACCTAACTTTCAATACCCTTCGACCCAAATGAGATAGACGTTTTGAAAGAAGAAGGCATATGATACACTGCGAATATGAAACTAAGAACAGAATCAATGCTGCTTTTAATGTCCATTCTGGCAACTTCCTTATATTAGGGGGATATCAATCATATAATGTTAACAATCAAAGAAATATTCTCCTTTTAAGATCTTATTTCATCATATTTTGTATATATTTTAGAGGAAGGCGCAGGCACTTTTTTGCATGCCATATTCTGGAAGAGAGGGGTAATGATCTGATGTAATGTATTTGGTGGTGGTGGTGGTGTGGTGTGGTGTGTGTGTGTGTGTTTGTGTGTTTTGAGGAGGGTCGAAGTTGGAATTAATCTGTCAATTTCTGCAGGTTAGAAGAAGGACTATATGAGGTTGTTGCTGATAAGGCTGCTGCTCGCCTTCTTCACCGCTGGTGATAATGTAAGAGTATCATGATATAGCAATACTGCAAATGTCACATTCCCATTATCCACAACTTGCCAACCCTTGCCATCATTAATTGTTGTGGATTGTAAGGAAAATTTAAGGAAACAGTTAAGTCCACGGTCAGTCGGGCATTGATTATATCCCATCAGAATCCAATCATAGCTCAAGTGGTGGTCGCTCTCGATCCAGATCTTAAAAGGTACCGTATATCTCAACAGAGCATTAATTAAATCCTCTCTGATATTTTTTTCTTTATTAGTTAGATCTCATCAACCTCAGGGTTCATCATCCATCCATAAATCAATCGATCACGGAATTCATTATTACGTAATGAAGTAGCCATCACAATCTTTGCACAGCTGCGTGCAGTTCCAGCTCTATGAAGCACATCCTCAATCACCTCCTGTTCCATTTCCCTTGTTCAGCGTGTAGGCATTCTCTTTTTTCCTTTCTCTCCTTCCATTCTTTTCATCTATTCTGTCAAGTCGTGTCATGATTTTGTGTTTCTCCTGTTTTGTTCTGTTCTGTCGTAAATAACATCTGTGATAAGTGTTTGTAAATAAGTAATTAGGTGATCCGAGTATCCTCTCGGATCACCTTCTGTATCTGTACTGATTCTTTTTCGGTGATCCGAGTATCCTCTCGGATAACCTTCTGTTTTTGTACGGATTGTTTCTTCTTCTTTTTAGGTGATCCGAGTATCCTCTCGGATCACCTTCTGTTTCTGTACGGATTCTTTCTTCTTCTTCTTCTTTTCTTCTTATTTCTCCTCAAAAGTTGTGCAGCGGTTAGCTCGGAAAGTCCTCTTCCTATCAATTTCAAAATTATACCATATATGTATCATATCCCAAAGACGACAGATCTAATAAAATCGTCACTATGACGTCATTATATGAAAACACATTCTCATTCATATCTCATTAATGGAATGGAATTTTTCAATGAAATTTACGTCACATATAGTTCAAGTCAGGCTGCTTCTATTCATGTTCTCAAAATTCATATATACCCTTAAAACGTGCGCGTACGCGCAAGTTGAAATATTTTTATGCTCCAATCGAGCTCAAAATATTTTTGCACACGTTTCAGACCATTTGGAGCATTTTTTGAAAAATTGAAAAAATTGGACGGACGCGTACGCGCGCGCGCATATACGCACGCACAGCTCATACGCAATAGAAATTTCCCGTTTTTTCACACGGATCAGATGTTTGAAATGTCAAGGAATAATTCTACCAAGTTTCAAGTCAATCCGACTTAATATGACGTCATACGGGCCCGTCAAAGATGAAATTCCGCGCGCGCGTCAATGGCGATATACAGTGCAACTATGCAAAAAAACCGCCAATTTTAAATTCGATTTAACTCGTCAGGATGGACGGTGACCTTCCATTTTCTTTACATATTCTGAACGCTGTTGAGTTGTACATGTCATTTCATTGGTTGGCGATGCTGGCAAAATGATTAAAAGATATCAAATTTCTTAATAAAGTATAAAAAGTAAATTTTCAAAATGACCTCATCAAATTTCAAGGTCACTCGAGCGTATCTCACTAATCCTTTGCCGATTTTCACCCAGATTTCAGTATGTTGTAACTTATTAAATGCTCTTTCATACATGTGCTAACATAATTTTGATTGGATGACGTCATCACCTCGTGAAAATGGATTGGAAGTAATCTTGTCAAATTTGACCAGTTTACGTGTTATCTCTAAGGGAGTGCAGTTTTTCTGGAAATGAAAATTGACATGACTATCTTTATCGAGCACTTGCCCACTTATCCTTCTGTGAATTTCTCCCGGATTTTAACATGTTGTAAGTTCATATGTGACCCGCTACAACAAAAAGGTCCTAAAGGCGCGCAAGGTCGAAGCCGCGAACATCGAGTTTGAAGTCAGAGCATTAAAATTGGTCAAAACTTACGATTTTCTGATTTTGATATATTATTGGAGTCTAACATGTCTTCTATCATCTGTCGAAATTTTGAAGCAAAATGATCAAAGGAAAGATTAAAGAATAGCGTTTTGCTGAGCCATGTTTTTTGGCGTTTCAACGAAGCAGAAACTGGTTCGAAAATTTGGATTGAGCGCCACAGATAGGCTCCGCCCCTAACAACGACCAGAGTGATCTCATTGGTCAGCTTGCTGCTTGGTGCTAACCGAAGCGTGAAGCTCGCACACTGCCCAGTCGACTGGTGCGTGCGGGCGGGGTGCGCTATGCTCAGCCGCTTCTCACATCGTGGTCACTGATTGGTTGGTGAGGAGACCGCCGACGCTGATGTGCTTGAATGAACTCTTCGGGGTTTCTAGGGCTTACCTTCTATTGTCCAGAGGTGAAAACTGACTTGCGTGTCCCTTGATCGCGAGTGCGTCGAAAGGAAGACTTTTAGGGCGCTTTTCTCGAAACAGTGATTTTCCAGACGTCTCGGCATGCTCTCTTTTAAACATCGATATCTCCGCAGCCAATTATTTTTATAAAATGTGTTATATATCAATTTAAAGCAGAAAGATTACGGGATTATATCATGCAATTTTCAAATAATCGACCTCGCCCGACTTTAGGATCATTTTGTTGTAGCGGGTCACATATGTACTTCGGTCTGTATCTTTGTTATGACGTGTTATCTCTGTGGGAGGGAATTTTTCTAGATGTGAAAATTGACATGATTGTCTTTATCGAGCACTAGCTCACTTACCCTTCGGTGAATTTCTCCCAGATTTTAATATGTTGTAGCTGAGACTTTGCGCTATCGTTATGTGCCCTTCGTTTTATCATACGATGTCGGGATCACGTTAAAAAACTTCTTTTCTTCGATGTATTGAGATATTTCTTTCTTTCTGCAACTTTCTTTGCAATTACTCAAGAAAAAACAGCCCCTATCACCCCCATTTTTCGCCCATGTTTAGTTCATGTCACGTACATTATTTCATAAAATAACAACTACTTGATCGGACACCATCTTCGGTATGTAAATTAGGGTCAAAGGTCATAAATGTTTCATCCTTTTTTTTTGTTGAGTACATGTCCTATCTTTCCCATAGTTTGCACACGTATAGACGATGTCGCAAGAATCATTTTACAAAATAACCACTTTTTCCTCCGATGCCATCTTGGGAGTGCAAAGGTGGGTCAAAAGTCAAATATACTTCATTATGTATCTTCGTTATAGTGTATACGGAATTTGGTACCAAAGATGGCAGATCTGACTCCTTTTTCTAAATGAGAATCCAAACATCACAATGTCTCTAAACACAGATTGAACCTGTATGGTCATGCCTATTGCGATCAGGACTCGAAAGATTGATTTCCAAACAGATCGGATCACCTTATTTGTCAGTGTTGACAAATTACAATCTCTAGTTATGTGTTATGTTTTGTTGGAAAAAGAAGAATGAAAATGAATGAATGAATGAATGAATGAATGAATGAATTCGTGATGGTTTATTAGAGCGCATCGCAAAGTACCTTCACGTACCAGATCGGGTATCCCGATCGCAATGATCGTGTCAGATCGGTACCAATCGTTGGGTCAATATCGGGAAAATCCTATTGGATCGTTTCTAAACGGGAGACCAGACCGTGACCGATCATGTCGCTTGAAATTGACTAATAGTCACCATATTACACCCGAAAGCACCAAATCATATGGGGTCATCCCACGAGCCCGAAACCCACGAGTCACACGACCCATGAGCTCGATATTAAAAGAAGGTCAATGAGTCATAAAGCCCACGAGTGATACAGCCAGTGAGCTCGACAATACACAAAAAAAGCCTACCAGCTTGACACTAGTCAAATAAGGCCCATGAGTCCGACATAATGACCCCTTTACACCGTGCTACGTCCATGGAGTTCTCGCTGCTTCCAAGCAATATAACCTTGTATACAAATATATATATATGCGCCATTAAAAAGCTGCTTGCAGACTGTTGTGTGTACTATTTTCAAAGAACACGGAACCACGAGTTGCAATCTGCTCAGACGTAGCAAGGACGTAGCGGGAACCGTTTCGACACCGCAGCAACCGCGTCTGTGCGCACAATAAACTCAGTGGGAACGCCATCAACGCAACAGGAACGTAGCAGGGACGTGGCGCGGACGTAGTATGTAAGGGATTTTTTGTTTCGAAAACAACGAAGTTTGCCCGACGTCCTAAGCAATTTTCCTGATTTTTCAAGGGCGTAGCGGGAAGTTCCTCCCGCTACCCAGTAAGTCACCCAGTCAGAGGCTGGCAATGTACGAACTTTAAGATTTCAAAGATGAACTTCCTTTCATCAAAAGAGTCATTCGTCTCACTCGGGAAACTGGAAGTCGCACGTCAACCCATGCAAATATACCACTGTGGCTTATACCTCCCCCTTCAGTATTTACCGACCTCCACGACGAAATAGAAAAGAAACACACCCAAACCGCAGCCTTGACGAATCTAGCGCTCAACATTATCCACGAAAAATGGAACAAAAACACCCATAAATATACAGATGGATCAAAAGACCTATACCAGAACACCAGCGCAGCAGTATACATACCAAAACACGAAGTTAGAATCGCACATAAAACCTCATCAATTTCAATATTCCGAGCTGAACAATTAGCTATATTAGCATTAGATTGGATTGAAGAGAACAAAATAACTGACTCAGTTATTTTTGTATGATTCTTTGAGCGTTCTGTGTGATTTGAAAGATTTAAATACATCCCCTTTTACCACTGAGATAAGACAGAAACTGTATGCACTAACAAAACAACAAATTCAAGTCAATTTTGAATGGACCCCCTTCCATTGTGATATCAGAGGGAATAACAAGGTCGACACATGGGCAAAAATCGCGTTCAAAAATGCTAAAAAAAAGAAGTTCTCAGTAGCAGTAGCAGTAGTAGTAGCGAAGTGAGATAAATGTTATCATATTCAATTATTATATGAAAGAATGGCAAATACAATGGAAAAACTCTCAAAGAGGTCGATTTTTATTTCAAATACAGCCAAACATAAAGCTCACATGCAAAATCAATCTGTATTGCAGGCGTTATGAAAATATATGTCATAAAGTAGGAAGTTGTTTACTGAATGAAACTTTGTTCAAATTAGGCAAACATATTGATGGTAAATGCTCCCAGTGCGGTACATTAGAAACAGTGCAAATTTTTCTTTTAGAATGTCCAAGTCATAAAGAATATAGAAATCAGTTACAAAATTATCTTGGATTAACAAATCTTAGTATATATAAGCAATATATTGAATCATCATCAACAAGAGCATATTATTGGTTTTGATAAATGCACTGGTAAATATTGGATTTTATGGTTTTTATATTGCTATTCTAGTTTTATTTGTTTATTGAATGATATGTATAATCATAAGGGTAAAATTGGTATGTACTATTATTGTTCATCGTATATAAGGTGAACGATATTTATATATTTCGGAATGTTTGCAGTTTAATTTCTGTTCAATGTATAATCTAGATTGGAATTAGAAAATTAGAAAATTAGAATAGAAAAGTTTAATTTAGATGAGAGTTGTGCCCGGTGTGTACGCTTCCAAACCAAAATCTGTGATATAGGCACCAAATCGCTCCAAGCAACCACTAAAAGTCATTTATAACAGCGCAAGACAAACTAGCCGGGGAGCGCGAGGACACCGACAAAAAAGACTACGCGAGAGAGCGCCATCAAACGACATCAACCAGCATAGTGACGACGTGACACACACGTACGATTACGAACCAGTCTCGACAACCCAACCCATTCTCCCCTCAGCCCAGTAATTGCACAAAAGCTAATTTAAAAAAAGAAAGAAAAATAAACCAACAACGAAAGCCCAGGCCACAACCAGAACAAACGAGCAGGTACAGTATAGAGTGGCGTAAATATAGTCATGTTTGACTGAGAAGCGCCAAAAAACTCAACAACAACAACAACAACTTCCTCCGGTGTAATGTCGGTCTATGGGCCCCCCTTTTTTGCCTAGGTTGGACTCGTGGGCCTTGTTTGCCTAGTGTCGGACTAATGGATCTTATTTGTCTAGTGTAGGGCTGATGGGCCGTATAGCTCATGGGCCGATTTTGCCCAACAACATGCTCATAAGTTCGTGGGGATAGCTCATTGTATTTGGCTCGTGGGCTGTAAGACTCATGGACTGTATGACTTGAGCTGTATGACTCGTAAGTGTTGGGTTCGTGACATGCATCCAATCATATCAGCACGCAAAATTTTAGAGAAGTAAACCGAATGACGACGATTAGCTTCGAATGGCCAATCGTGGCATTCGTAACGGATTTTTTTTGGTTTTTTTTTGTGAGATAATGAGAGACATCTTATGCAATATGAAAGAGCATGTAATTCCAAGAGGGATTCAACGTTGATTTGATGAAAATTGGTTTTGAAATGGCTGGGATATCCAAAACAGAGCAATCCTAATAAAAGGTGGGACCCACCTTTTATTAGTCTCGCTTTATTTTACTTTGTTTTTGGAAATTTCAGCCATTCTGAAACCGATTTTCATTTAATAAACTTAGAATTCCTCTTGGAATGGTATACTCTGTATTATTCCATAAGTGGTTTCTTGGTATCTCACAAAAGTTAAAAGCCTAATCCTCATCTTCACCAATACTAAACCATCCCTTTAAGTTTGAATATCCATATCCGTGAACGGAATCTTATTTTGCTTATCAAAACGTGTGACAAAATGCCTTCCTTACTAGATGTCGGTTGTCGTACGCGATATGTGTCTAGCATTGAGACATTAAAAAATTGCAAAATCCATGGACGAGAATAAACCTTCACCTTCAAATAAAATCTTCACGAATTCCGGCCATACTTTCAGTAGCATATATAAATCTCTTCTTCCTCCTCCTCATCAAAATGTTTGTAAATCAACAAGCTTCTAACCTTATGCAGGGGCGGATTCAGGAATTCCGTAAAGGGGAGGCGCCTTACAAAATTAAAGGGGAGCGCATTTTTTCTTTTTCTTTCCTTTGTTTAAAAAAACAAACAAAGAGGGGCGCCCCTCTGGATCCGCCACTAAATGGACCTGATTGATAAATAGTATCATAAAAACTGTACATTACAAATTAAATAATCAAATATTGCAACACGATTGCTAACAGTCACCTCCATACATACATGATGCATACTAAATTCATCGTTCGAATGTCATGTTCCCGTGGACACAAGAAGACAAAGGGAGATACTCTAATGGTTAGTAGTTGGAGTGTGCTGAAACTTCATCGTCAATGACACCTAAATTTGTGCAAACTATTTATGCATTATCAATGATCAATATTGTAACACAGTTGCTAACAGTGACCTCCACACAAACATGATTCTACTAAATGAATTGCTCGAACGATGTGATTATTTCCGTAGATTGCAGAAGACAAAGGGTGATACTCACAGGATCCGTAGTTTTTTTAGTTTGCTGAAACTTTCATCGTTAAGGGCACTTAGATTAGTTCGTTGGATGTCTCTGGAATTTAGAAAAATGAAAAGGGAAATGGTATTATATCATTAATTGTTTACTCAGCATGCAACACTCAACTTTTATTGATTGTCTTCGAATATCATTGTTACACCGACGAACCATACTATGATGTCTCTTGAATGAGAATGATATTGTGTCAAAACGACGCATATCCATCTTTCTCAGAGCACACATTGTTCGAAAATCCTTGACCTAAACTTTATAAAAAAACTGGTGGCTAGATAAGTCTGGAAACCTTGTACCGTTTCTTTTTTTTACTTATCTATAATAGTACATTGTATTGCAATATTGTCTCGTTCTACCCTGCACTTCCTAAGACTTGTCAATTCGAATGCGGCATTACCGCTGCCGAGGTTCCAGCTCTACGAAGTGCATTGTTTCTAATCACTAGTTGACGAGCAAGCACGTACGTAGAACGTCATGTTACTTCAGGTCCGAGCCATCTCATTAAAACCATCTCATTAAAACGGAAATAAAGCTGACGTGACTTTGCTATGGTACGTTAACTGCTTTCACAGAAAGCTAATAAATTTTCTACCCACATCTTTAAAAAACGGGAAAAACACTTGATTGAAAAGCAGTGCACAATATCCATGTGAGACAGTGATCTACCCACAGCAATGCGGTAAGACACTCACGAACGTTCAACTCTTCCTCGGCCTGAGAACATTGATAAATGTGGCATCTCTGAACATGTAGATGATGCCGTAACTCTTTATTTCATGAACCTATGAAGTCACCTTTTGCTAGACGGGAAGATGTCTCGTAACTCGTCCCTGAATCGTATGTGTAAAAAGGGTCAACGGATGATCCCGATCCTGACAATAATCCTCTGACAAACAGAGAGAAGATAGACGAGGGAGACCCTTGTTCCTTGCATACACTCCATCACACAAACACACACACACACACACACACACACACACACACGCGATTAAAAAGACACAAAGACACTACCATTTTGTCACTTTTCTCCTCTCTGTTTAACCAATTATCTTTACGCCATTTATCCCTTTCTTTCTTTGTTTCACTGGAAAACTGCATTGAACGTCAAGGGGTATTTACTTTATGCACGTGGATTCAGTAAATACATGTAATATAGCAATATCAGTAGAACACAGTAGTTCCACTCATTCAAAAGTTATGATTTTCTTTTTTACGTTTCCGTGAAGCCATTGCTGGATTAGAAGGCTACAACAGTTCGCGACGTCACAGTAGTGGACTGATGTAAAGAAAATATTAAAACAATTTCTCATATTTTCATTTTCTACCATAGTGCATGAGTACTTGACTAATTACCTCTTTCCCATACATACATATAGGCTTACATACATATTTATACATATTTATACATATTCATACATATTGCAAGGATTGTCCGATTTTCCTAAGACTTTATTGATGAGTTCTCCTGGTATTTTTGCTTTCACTGAATACACAAAATGTTATAGGTATCCCTGGTACCAAAGAGTGGGAAGTATAACTTACAAGTTGGTAAGTCCTTTAAAGTTGGCAAGATCAGATGGTCCAATAGAGCTCAATTGTGGCTGGTCACGGATTTGCCTGCACAAAATAAGGAAAATGATATGGAGAGAGAAAATTACTTTAACATACAACGTATCAAATCATGCATGACCAAGAGGCCGAGAACAGTGCTTTCACATCCGTGATACAACTGTTAAGGACAAAACAGAAGCGAACAAGCATTTACTGAAGAAACACATTCTCGTTTATAACTGGTATTTCTATTGGATATATGACTCACAACACGTGACAGCTAAGAATTATTATACAGCCATACTCAACACATGCATTTTCGCGTTTTCCAAATCTAAAGCGTTAAAGACAAACAAACATTAAACTCTTAAAGTCCTTTTTAATAGTTATCTCTCCCTCCATTACACATACTCTAATTTGTTTCCTCAAATCGCTTTCGCGTAACACTGTTCTTCAAGGTTTCACGAGGGGATGATGCAAACCATTGAGCTATCCGTGTTGTTGAAGTCATGCTGGAAGGAAGCATTATACGTAATGCAGTTTTTTTTTTTTTTTTGAAATACAACAAAACCGTGTAAAAAAAGTGGAAGTACAATGCACTTAACGGCTACAAGTCAGTACTGGAAAGGAGTACCTACGACTAAATATGTGTGTGTTCATGTGTGTGTGAGTGTAATAATATGTAGGAGTGCATGGAATTGGGACTTGATCCTCTTCGCCAAATACCTCCGATGTAACTGTAAAATGGTGCCTTTTTATGTGATAATTACTCACTTTGTTTCTGAGAGAGAGAGAGAGGGGAGAGAGAAAGAGAGAGAGAGAGAGAGAGAGAGAGGTGGCTATCTCTGCAAGAGGCATATCAGGGACAACACACTATACACAAATTATGAGACAAAGAATCACATCGTGGCAAACTGTTTTCATACGTGATCGAAATTGCTGCGTCTATCCGCTCCTTTGATTTTGAGCCACAAAATACGCCCTTTAAGGGCAATAGGCACTCCTGGCGACCGTGACAGCAATATTTGAGTGAAGTTGAATAAGACTAACCAGCAGCAGAACGGGTTAACAACAGCCTGTGTACCGGCCTTGCCGGGCCACTGCCCCGTCGAAGAATTCCTCGTAAGAGGACGGGGATTGACACGACACATATTTGAGTATTACCCTAGGTACATATTTGAGTATTACTTAGGGTATATAAATAATATCCATAGGTCCCCGGATTCTAGCATTACTAACTTTCATCACTGTAGAAAGTATGCGTGCAATCAGTAACACAATGATACCCTACTGTTTCACAAAGACTGAGCTATACTCGTTGAGAGATGCATAAGAGCATGTTTGTAAGTATTCATTGTTAACTTCATGATCATTACAACGAACATAACTGGTTGAGTCATTTGAAGGGTATAAGAATGCTCTCTGGAGGGATTCTCGCATCGATCATTATTTTTCTTGGTTCCGACTCCGTAGGCTGTCACTGCAAAAACGAAACAAAACAACGACAGTAATAACAGCACCATCGAAAATATATACAAAGAAGAAAATCAGCAAACTAGGCCTACTACACAAAAGATATCAACTTATTTCAACTGATTAAAACGACTGAAAACTTAGGTGAGAGAGAGAAAAAAAACTATCCCCTTTTCACTGCCCTCCCTCTGACTAGACGTACATGCATACACAGCACCGGAGAGAACAGACATATCCCTGTGTGTATGTTAATATTTTTGATACTTGGTTGGCTCAGGTAACCACGAGCAAACGGTATCTTACAGATCATGTGGATACTGACTCGATATGATGAAGACACAACACACACGTAGTTTTAGAGTTTGATAGGTGAAGTAGGAAACGATGGAGGAAATGAATTAAAGCCGTTTCAATACATTCAGTAACACCCATATTTAGGAAACAATGCTGAGATGTAAAGTAATATAGAATTTGTATTATGTTCATGCGTGCATGTTCGCGTGTTTGGATACGAGTATGTATGTGTGAGCGTGTGTGTGTGTGTGTCTGTGTCTAGCTATTACACGAATTTCCTGTTTACTTTTATCAGAACAAAATCTCGTCCCGAAAATGCTATGAAGTTCGTCCCGAAAATTCTATGAAGTTTCTTCAGATTGAATCTGCATGTGAACAGCTTTAAAGTCGCCAGAGGGGGAGGAGGATAGAAGGAAGACCGACGACGAAGAGGGAAAAAAAGAGATTAAAGGACAAGTTCACCTTCATATACATGTACACTCTTTCCTATACATTGAGAGAATGCAACAATATTTATAAAACACATCAGTGAAAATTTGAGGGATATTGGACGATTCGTTCAAAAGTTATAAATTTTTACAGTTTCAGAGCCAACATCGCTGGACGAGAAGACTGCTATAGTTTGTGATGTCAAAGAAAATATAAAGAAAATTTAACATATCTTCAGTTTTCTTGCATCACAAAATAGCAATCGACTTGCCTCTTTTATGGAGCAGAGAGAATAATATCAACCTTAACATATGTCAGTGACAGGCCAAGGGAATGTGTACTATTTTTTTGTAAATATTGTCATAACTTCTAAACGGATTGTTTGATTTTTCCTCGATGTGTTCAACTAATATTGCTGCATTCACTCAATCCACATGTAAACATAACCAATAAAATTGTAAACAATAAACGTGGCTGACTGATTAAAACCTGCAAAACGGACGAAGAGAGAAGGAATAATGGTGGAGGGGAGAAATGCCATCGGTGGGCAGGTGGAGCGTGCCGCAATGTCTAGACCTGGCTCAATAGTTAGCACAATGCGAGGTCAAAGTTAGGCAGACCGGAACAGGGTTTTTTTGTTTGTTTTTTTTTTTGGTTGTTTTTTAGTTTTAGTTTTTGTTGTTTGGCTGATGGTGTTATCAAAGCGTTGACCTTTCCCTACTGATAGCAACAATAAGAGCTCAGATTGAAAAGTGGACTATATAGATGGTGGCATCTATATGACTTGAAAAATTCTGAAAGCTTAACTGCCGTGATTACCTGCCAGGGTTGTCTTCAACAATAGTGATTGGGGAGGAACCATACGAACAAGCAGCATGAAACAACCGCAATGAAATATTATCTAACATCTCACTGGCATTTAGCTTTAAGTTAATAGTTAAGTCATTCAAACTCGAGGAGCGAATACTGTTTGACGAATGTTACATATAATATTATATATATATCCATTCTGAACCATAGGATTTTGTCTACACACCTCCAAAGCTAGTATTATGCCTTCATGATACAATGTTTGATTGATCAAGAACTCTTTCAGAGGCCCCGTAATAATCATGAAATCAGAAAAAAACGGTCTCATAAGGTAAGAAGGTTTTTTTTTATGATAAAAGCATGAAGTTTCAGGAGGTTCATTTTTCATAATCGTCTCACGAAGTTTGTTAACCTTTTCAACCGACGCCGTCCTATCTATGAACGGATACCGATCACTTATTTTTGTTTCATGTCACTATCAGCGCGATTACCCAATGGCGCCCACGAACCAAACTTGGTCTAAAAGAAAGTCCTATGGATGGGTGTTATAATAAAAATATAAAAACTGACAAAATACCTGGTCGGGAAACGGGCTGCCAGACCGCCTCAACCCCCCCCCCCCCCCCCCCCCACGGCGGGTAAACTCCATGGAGCCCATGGACCAAACTTTGTCAGAAGAAAGTAGTATGTGTGTACATAAGAAAAATATAAAACAAAAACTGACAAAGTACCTGGTCGGGAAAGGGGTTGCCAAACCGACCCCTGCGACCCCCACCCCTAAAACACCCTTTACGGGTTTAATCTACCAAATGTCGCATGTGGACTGGTAAAGGTTCACATAATGATATTAGAAAAGCTGACAAGATATTTGGCCAGGAAAGGGGTTGCCTAATCGCCCTCTCGGAATCCCTAACCACTCTCCGACCACAGGTGTAATTTACCCTAATACATGTAGACATGGTAGAGGCTGCAAATATTATGTGGTCACAAGAAAGGGGTTGACATAGTGCCCCCCGGACAACCAGTCCCCTCCCTTTCCCCTTCCCCCACCACACACAGATTTCCACACTTATGTGAGTTACATCCGCCCACATGTGTACTGTTATGTACCAATTCATTCCAAAGGAAGGGGTATGATGGTACAAGAACATGTATCTTTTTATTCCATACAGAAAGGGCTGATTATTGATACATCGATCTAGGCCTATCAATTTATGCTCTGTGCTCCCCCTCCCCCATAC
Source organism: Diadema antillarum (assembly GCF_040938485.1). Classification (NCBI taxonomy): domain Eukaryota; kingdom Metazoa; phylum Echinodermata; class Echinoidea; order Diadematoida; family Diadematidae; genus Diadema; species Diadema antillarum. Next base: position 559,538 of record NW_027272075.1, on the reverse strand, counting down.
GGCACTTATCGCAATCACAATCCATACAGTATCATTATAACTAGTAGTTGCGTGCTCGTTTAGATTTTTTTAATGTGTTATTTCATATGCTGTTATAGTGCACACACACACACACACACACACACACACACACACACACAACCACAAACACACACAAACATACACAAACATACCGGTACAGAAAACATGCCATTTGAGTTTCTAAAGCCACAATACCACGCACAAAAAAAAAGTGTTTATACATAGAAAATATTTATACTTTGTAAATGTTTTACATGGATACCATCAGTGGACCTTCAAAGCAGGAACAACGAACAGATTTTGAAAGTTATGTGAAGGTGATCATGTTTTATTGGCCACACAGACTACCTACACTTTATCATGTATCCACCTTGTAAGACACAAATAGCTTTTCAGAAAATGCTTAAATAAACCCTTTGTCATGTTTGTCGTGAGTAGCCTTCAGTTTCCGACCTACCACAAAAGCAATTAAGGCCAGTTGTATGACACATTTAAGTAAACCTTTTCATCAACAATGCATTAAACATACCTTTAAAAAATGTCTACAAAAGAAAGTCGCGCAGGTATAGCATACTATACTTCATTTTCTCATGCTTGAAATCCTCTTTTAAATGCAAATAACAAGTCTCAATCATTATATGAGATTCTTTTGAAAACCTCCAAATTATAACCTTTGTGTGTATCTTTTTTCAATATTATGTATGAAATAAGGAAGTATTACAGCATTCATGCCAACATTTCCTTTATTTGACACTATAATGAATTCTGAATCAGAATAAACTGCATTACATTTATATTACAAGGAATAATGGTTTAAAGGGACTGTACAGTACTGGTTGAGGTGGGGATTCGTGTTTTGAATATTCATAAGTGAGATAATGAAAAGCCTCATATGAAATATGAAAGAGCATATAATTACCGAAGGATTCAACGTTTGTTGGATGAAAATTGGCTTTCAAATGGCTGAGATATCCAAAAACGTACTAATAATAAAAGGCGACATGCCACAACTTAATTAGTATCTGTTTGTTTCACCTTATTTTTGGATATCTCAGCCATATCAAAACCAATTTTCATCGAATAAACTTTTGATACCCCTTAGAACTGCATGCTCTTTGACATCTCATAGAGTGATTTTTGAATATCTCGCAAAACGTTAAAAGCTAAATCTTCACCTCGACCAGAACTGTACACACCCTTTAACAATGATATTCATCCATTCTCACACTCAATAGTTCATGTCATCTCATAGTTTTGGACAGATCTCTGCATCTATATAAAAGTAATGAACATAATTATATGTAGTGTTCTATATCAATTGTGTACATTATATTGCTGAACTTCCTTGAAACATCAAATAACAATCTCCACAATAGAATTCTAACTTTCTTTAACTACTGTAAAACATGATAATTATATTCGCGGCACGAAATTTTCGCGAATTGGAGCCGACGGCCTTTTTCGTGGCAAGAAATTTTCGCGAATTGCCTCTTGCGTTCAATGCATATAGTGTAGATAAGAAATTTCGCCTGCATTTTAATTTCGCGAATCTTGGCGCTCGCGAAATTCGCGAAATTAAAATGCACGCGAACATTTCTCATTTTACAGTATAGCAAACAGGCAGCTTGCAACGAACTGTTACGTATCACGTTCACATTTTGCGACTTTTCGTGAAACAAGTCACCGTAATTCACCAAGTGTGAGGTCTACCCTTCGTTGTTTTCCATGTCGGAAAATCACGAATAGTAGCGTTTACCTAACCGTGAAGAGAAGGTTTTATAAAGATTTTTAACATTGCAAAGGCTTGCTACTCAGACTAGTCATGACGTCACCGCCATAGAACGTACACTATGCACTGTGTGTTTGTACATGTCTGTGTGTGTGTGTCACATTATTTTCGTCATTGCAGGTCTTCACGCTCACGAGCACCTCGCCGCGGGCGGCAAATGCGGTGTGTATGCAGTTCCAAGTGTGCCAGGCGTTGGGTAAGGCGGCAGCTTATAGTACAGCGAGCTGAGGAACTTCCACCATCCTATTTTCAAATACATGTGTTTTTTTTTTTCATTTTCAATAATAGCAATACTCACATGGCACCTTGTAGCCCCCTCCGGCAATCTCGGTGACCAAGTGGGAATAAAAGCCTAGTGATGGCAAGTTCTGTGTTCCTCCAACCCCTTAGCCACCAAGATGAGTGCGAGCATGCTGGCGACGCAACTAAACCGTGGGTCATGCGGTCTGGCTTCCAGACCCTCTGCTCGTAATATTTTGCTATACAGAATATTGACGCCCTGAACGTCGAAAACTGGATTAGGTTTAGGTGGTTTTGTCCTGCAGAGTGTAAAGGATTGTCTAGCTGTGTCTATAATTATGTTTGCACGGAGGCGTAAGACCCAGACCTGGCCATTCGAACAAATTGAGATCCTTTCCCCGATGGATGCTACGTACCAAGTTTGGTGAAAATCCATCATGAGGTTTTCAAAAAGATGAAAATGTAAAAGTTGTTTGAACCCCTGGATATGTCATGAACAGATTTGAAACTAACTCATAATATCATCTTAGCTCTATCACTTTTGCTTCTAGAGAAGAAGATTTTACAAAATGCCTTTTTTTTTGGGGGGGGGGGAGGGATCATGGTGCCAATTTGACAATATTGGGATTCCGTCCTCCTAGGGTTTTGAAGAAGATGAAAATGTACAATTTAGGCCCCGATTTGGAACCCCCTCCCCCGCTCCAGGAGGGACACCCCTAGACCCGCCATGAACCAACTTGAAACTACGCTCATCAATGTACTAACTATTACTTCTGGTTGAAGAGAGGTTTGTTGATGATTTCTTATTTTTTATTTTATTTTATTTTATTTATTTATTTATTTATTTATTTATTTATTTATTTATTTATGTATTTATTTTATTTTATTTATTTATTTATTTTTTTTTTTTTGGGGGGGGGGGGTTAGGGGCATGGCGCCCATTTGAATAAACTGAGATCGTATTGCCCTAGTGATGCTACCTGCCAGTTTGGTGGAAATCCGTTATGGGGTTTTTAGAAGGAAATGAAAATGTCAAAAGTTTACGTAAGACGGACGACGGACGAAGAGCAATCGCAATAGTTCACTTGAGCCTTTGGCTCAGGTGAGCTAACAAAGGCTTTTTTTTTTCACTCTCTTTGCACATATTTAGACGTGGGTGCGGAATTTTATTTTTGGCGCACGCGCATTACCTTGTTATTCGTCAAAATTGAGCGGAACTCGATAGACATTTCTACTGGAAATATCAGAAATGTATTTTCATGCTGCTTACGCGCTGTGCGCGCGAAGACGCTCAGGATTTTTTTTTTCAAAAATGTCCGAAACGTGTGGAAAATCGATCAGGATGTGAGTTCGAGCATTTCAAATTTTGATGGTCTGACTGATACGGATTGTGCAAGAAAACCAGCCGTCAAGTGAACTTTATGCCTACTATACTAAAGATATGACATTTCGTTATGAAGATATGATCGATCATTATTTTGACAAAATGACCAAGGGCAACTAAGGTAACTTCTTACTGAAAGAATTTATCTATTACAAAAGAAGATTCTCCGTACTAATTATTTTTATAGCACTAACTTTTATTCATACACGAACATAAGATTTTCAAAATCTATTGATTTATATGATTTCAATTTAGGAGAGATTATGCATAAATTCAGATATAATGAACTTCCGACAATGTTCTCTGAAATGTTTATTAAGATTTATTATAATTCATAATTACCCAACAAGACAGTTAAACTCACTGCATTTACCTTTGAATGGTTATCTGCTAACAAAATGTTTACATTCACCGGGCCTACACTATGGAATTCATTGGACAAGTTTCAAAGAAATATCTATATGTTGAATAATTTCAAACAGGCAATTCAGGAATAAATTATAGCAAAAAATAATCATCAATCCTCCTGCTCGATATCATTTCCTCTCTACACCTCTTCTTTCTTATCTCATCTCGAATCATCTCATCTAGCCCCTCTATTCCTATCCTCTCTTCTTATCCCCCTTTCTCTTTCATAATCCAGAGCTTCAGTTTTAGTTATTTTGTGGTTCTTTTTACCATTCCGGTGTATCCTCTGTTTATTGTTATATGTGTCTCATCATGATGTGATTTGATGGTTGTTTTTCTTCTATAGGCATTAATCTTGCTCAGAATGTACCCCCTGATAAAAAAAGGTTTTATGAATTTCTCGGCACATCAAGCCCGACCGCTTTTATTTTTTACTCAAAAAAAAAAAAGGAACAAGAAAAAAGACTATGTAAATTGTTTCTAGTTTAAAAAATGGAAAGAGTCCTGGTTATAATGATATTAGAAATTATTTATTGCAAAAAGTAACTGACAGAATTGTAGATTCTTTTGTACATAAACCTAATTTCGCATTAACGTCTCGGCCGTGATAAGGCAAAGGAACGTAACTCAAAATTTGGACATTTTGAGTTATGAGCATATGGCTCCTAAATAAAATGCGTTCTTTTTAATGGTGAATGTCTCAATTCTCAAATGTTTACCATTTCAGAGATAAAAAGCGTATCTCACACACTTTTTTCACAACTTTGCCGTTTCCAGCTAGGCAAAACAACGTAACCTGAGATACGTATAAAAATGACAAAGAAAGCATTTTCGCTGTTACGGCAAATGAACGTATCTTTACATACACTGTTTTTTCATGGTGGTTTCTCAAGGAAAAAGAAAGAAATTGCGACGCCAAAAGAACGTATGTCATCATACAGCGCTTTGCTGTATAAAATCAGGGCCATACGCGCTACAGTCAGGACGGCAAAACAACGTATCAACATCGTGGCCATCACAACACACGCTACGCTGCATAACTCTATGTGTAATACCTACGGCTACGTGCTGCAGATCCATTTCAGCCGCGGCAGTGAATGTAGTGCCGCCGCTGCTGCCGCGCCGGTCTCGACAACAGCTGGCAGCAGCTGGGTGCAGCAGAGTACTCTCTGGTTGACTGGCAGGCAAGCTTAGCTGCAGTGTGAACCATAAAGTCATGCCCGTTGTTCTGTTTTGCAGCCATGGAATGGACATTCTCCTGACCAGTTAATGCCACCACAAAGAAAATTAGCGGTAACACCGGTAAGTTTTATTTATTTTTTTGTCAGGTCTAGTTTGATCTAGCCCGAGCAGATGCCGTGCGAAGTACGGCGATTGGGCTGTACAGAGTGGACGACAGTACGCTATGCTAGTACGGTCCAGTAATTTGATGATAGTTTTCACTATTATTTAAGAAAACGATGAGTAAAAAGAAAATAAACAAAATCACAGCAAGCTATGAACATAAAGAGCAAACTTAGAGCTATGAGTATGACAGCCTTTCCTTTCGGTGGGCTTGGCAAAACGTGGCTCATTGGTGTGGTTGTGGTTGTGGTTCTAATGTAATAAGGACTATGTAAATGTAGGATACTCGCACTATACTAGTGGTCTAGTAGATCAAGTAGTGACTCTCAAAAGAAATTTACCTATGCGCAAATAAATTAAGTGGACCCCAGTATATTGTTATGATCATTGACATCATTCGACTTGACGTCGTCTACCTCAAATTCAGTTTTCGTCTAAAAGTATAAAAAAGTAACAGCTTTATAGTAAACAGTAGACTCGACTTCAAGCTAATGACGATAAAGCTTGATACTGATGAATTCCATTTAGTCTTCAGTGGCAACATGAACTGATGGCAGACGATATGTTCTAATAATGTCATTAACATCATTACTTTGGCAAGAAAAGTAAGGACAAAAGATAATGTTTGGTATACATCTTTGGTTAATCACAAGTAGTCTTAGATCTTGTTTGTTATTCCTTGAAAGGATGAAGAATGTGATTGTGGCGTTTTCATACATACAGGAATCTACCCACTAAAATTAGCCTCACAAATAAAGTAATATTTAATGGTACTTTGTACCTGCTCATTATGGAGGCCTGACTTAATTTTTTTTTAAATTCTTTGTGCAACTTTAGTCAGCTGTACATATTCTTTAAAACATTTTTTTTTCATTTCGATACAATATGATGCATTGTAGCCATGGTAGATCCTATACATGCTATAAGTTCCACCCCTCCCCCATAGAAATGTTGATGGCAAAAGCTCATGGAATTCAAACATTTATTCTTAAGTTAGGTGGTTTTAAATACTATGGAAAGTTCAAATATTAAGATCCAGTCGTCTACTTTAGATGATATTAACATTCGTGTTGAAATACATATTATTTCCTTGTCTCTTTTTTCAGTGTCCACAGCAACCGCCAGCCTAAACCAGCACAGAAAAGGAATGCAGTGTATCAAGGTCAATAAAAGGTACAAGTTGAATAATCACCTATTAATTCATACAAAAAAAAGTAGAAGATGGGGGAAGAAATGAACCCAACCTTTGTCATTATCACTGCGACACAAGCCGGCATTTGGACAAATTATTAAAAAAAAAGAAAAGAAGGCAGAATCCATGATGATGACTTTCTGATAATTTGAGAATACCACATTTCACAGTTCATTCCTTAGCGATAAAAAAATGATAATATTAAATGAAAACTGATGAAATAATCACCATTCTCTCTCAAAACAAACACACAGCCTTGTACATCCTCTAGGGATTATTTGTATGATGTTGAATAATAAATATTGTGAGTGTGTTTCATAAATACTCATTCTCATTTTCTTTGCCTTTTTTAGAGGGGGGGGGGGGTCTGTGAGAGAGGATTTGTTACACACAACCATGTCTCATGAAGAATTTAATCACATAATATAACTAAAGCAGAGTTGACATTCACTAGCTGTCTTTTATGGAAAATGCAGAGTGCCTTATTTTGTGTTAATTATTCTCCTCCGTTTCTTTTACATTTTCCTGCAGTGGTCTACCGAGCAGTTCAAAAGCAGAGAAAAGAGCAACTGGACAAATTTCAGAACAGCTGTGGACGCCCGTCAGAATCTCATGAAAGATGGAGTGGATTCAACTCTAGAAGAAAAATAATAACACTCGGATTGTTTAAATAGGATCAGGTAAATTTTTCACAGTTAAATTAAGAACTCGAAAAACTCAACTGTGAAGTGTTAATGACTATTTTCACGTTATGAAGGCACAAGAAAGATTTTTTTTATTGATTTGAAACTAAAGATTCTATTTCGAAAAAAAAAAAATATGATGAGGGCTCATTGCCCTTTGAAATGATGACTATCAACTTAGGTAAAACTATCACTTGTTCATATCAAATATTGTTGTAAATGCTTTCCCTCAAAATCAATATCATGTCGATTGAAACATGTCAACATATTTCAGAAAACCAGGGAAATAGAAATCTTATTTCCTGCATAATTTTGATTTATTTTGAGCCTAATCCCTCCGGGAGCTCTCAGACAACGCAGATGTATTGCAGCACAGCAAATCGCTGTTGTGATAAGACGTTTATTGAAATATGTTTAAAGTGAATACTGTTGCAAATTTTCCCTTCGTTTCAGCTGCCTAATAATTGTTATTTACCCAAGTATTGACTTCTTACTACTCTTCAACAACAGTAAGGATTTAAAATGTTATGTGTGCTATTTATAATTTGTAATTTGTAGATGTTCTGATCTTCCAAGGTAAAAATTGATGCGAAGGTCTGATATTGTAATAGTATAGCTAATCTCCAGAAAAAAAAAAGAAAACACAATTATGTTCTGTTCTATTGAAATTGAAAATTTTGTTCCCAGGATTTTGTTCAACTGTGGTACGTATGTAAGCTACTTTACTCGGGAAGTACATTACATTTTTTTTCTATTTCTTATTTACCATCATGATAATGTTTAGTTACTGCTGATTTGCTTTCAATGTGATAAAAGCATAATGGCATATCAAACTCTGTCTTTAATTGTAAAAAGAAAGTGTAGATATCTATTTCATATTTTTAAGACTTGCAAATAATCGAATGATTTATGTAATGCTGTTGTCTTTGAGAAACAGATGTACACACATTTTTCCCTATAAACCTTTCAGAAGATGTAAATTAGTCTCTGCATCTACGTTTCTGTCATGTCTATCTCAAAGTTATTCTACTGAGAGAATGTTTGCACCTATGACAAGTCTGCGGTGTGTGTGTGTGTGTGTGTTTTGTGTGTTTTTGTACTTGCTTGGTTGTGTGTGTGCATGTGTGTGTGTGTGTGTGTGTGTGTGGTCAAGTTACACCTAACAACATTAAAACCTGGATTCATAATTACCTGATAAATCATTGTTATTATTGTTGTTGTTCAAAGAATTGAGCCATATTATCATTAGAAGTTTTTACCTTACGGATACAATTCATGCAATCAACCAAACATTAACAACTTATAGCGATAAACAAAGTACACAATATCATTCTTTCTGTTCAAATCCTTTCATCTCAATGGAAATCGTTAAATAAATAAAAGAAAAGATAGAAAATAAGATAGGAGTCTCAATATTAACACATTAAATGCGTGTATGTGTCTTTGAAACGAAGTGTATGTACAGATGTCTATACAATTCTTTTTTATACCCATTTTATTTTTTTTTGCCAGTTCTCATACAGTCATAATAGCTGCCACTCATGCATTGTCATGCTAAAGATTATACATATTTCAAGTTCATCTTAATTGTATCACATGGCATAAGAAGTGTAATGAAATCCATTTTACAGACTTTACCCAAACTCGTAGTTTAGTTGTGAATGTTAATCCAAATCCATGTTTTTGTTAAATCAAAATGAATGATAAACCAAATATAATTATGTTCCCAATGAAAAATATTACATCAAGGGATTAAAAAAAAATACACTTAAAGATAATAAAAAAGGGACATCTCAGTAAACTGTAAACTGTATATGCAAATGAAGTAAAACAAAAATTTACGGTAATTGGTAGATAACAACTAATTACATTTTAGTATATACTCGATAAGTTTCCAGGAAAAAAAAATGAAAATGTTCGATTGCACTGTGTTTTACTATTCTTATATTTAAAAACATATTACGGGACTTTTATCATCCAGTTAACAAAATTGTCAAAGTAAATAAATGATAGAGATTGTTGCCATTGAGTCGGGATACGTCATTCTGCCTAATTACATTGATGAAAGGGTTGAGGCGCAGATATTTGTAAGTCAAGATACGTTCTTTTGGCATACTGAAGTGGCTTCGCGGGAGAATGCTTACGCGCCGTAAGTCAGGATACGTTCTTTTGCCTAATTGATATGTTGCCGCGTGAGGATTCTCGCACAACGTAAGTGAGGATACGCTCTTTTGGCAAACTAGAATTACTCATCAGCACAGTGTTGTGATTCGGTAAAGTGCTGTATCTATTCTAAACATTGCAATTACTCTAAAACGGGAAGTCCTATTTTTCTGAAATTTTCCCGAGATAATCTTTATTAATGCCTTAGAAACTTCGCTGCTTCAAATGTGTTTTACTTGTATGACGCAAAAATGGGAACCAATTGCATTTTCAAACTCGTTTTTCTCAGAACATGATATTCTGAGTTACGTTGTTTTGCCTTATTACGGCCGGTCTGGAATGGTGCCCTCTACTATGAAAATTGCGAAAGGTGTCCCACTATACAAAAAAAGGAGACAGATATGATGACGCAATTATAGGCCGATTTCATTGCTAAGTGGTTTCTCGAAAATCTTAGAAAAAGTAATATAAATTATTTTTGAACAATTAAAGTTTGTAAATGGCAAATTCTCGGTTTGGATTTCAACTAAAATATACTACGACTCATGCTTTACTTGCATTTATAGAAAAGATAACATCTCTTTCGATTTTTTTTTTCACGATTGGTATATTCCTGGACTTCTCCAAGGCCTTTGACACAATTAACCACGAAATCTTACTCGATAAATTATAACATTGCGGCTTCAGTGGAAAGGCCTTGGAGTGGTTGAGGAGTTACCTAACCAACAGGCAACAGTTAGTTTCTGTCATCAATAATTAATCTACAATGTGTGATATATCTTGTAATGTAACACAAAGTAGTCTATTCCAAGCTATCAATGAAGGGGTGAATATGTTACACATTGGATACGGGCAAACAAATTATCACTTAATTTTCAAAAGACAAAGTTTATGCTTTTTAGTAAATCACTTGAAAAGCTGCCTAGCAATGTTATACTTGATTACACTTTGATTGAAATTGTTTCATCTATCAGATTTCTTGGTGTTTATATAGATAATAAGATGTCATGGAAATTTCATGTCAACGATTGCTGTAAGATTGTATCTCGGAATATTGGAATTGTAGAAGTATCTTTTCCCACACATATTTTACTTCCTTTATTAATAGAATTATAGTCTCAGCATTAAATTAACTGAACTACGGTATACTCGCTTGGTGTAATACCTACCAATACTTGATTGATAAATTGCATTTATTAAAAAAAAATGGGAATCATTAGTCACTTACAGCCACTTGATCAAACGGAAGAATTGTTTTTGAATAGTAAAATCTTAAAGGTTAAAGATCTATATTTACATCGATTAGCACAGTTTATGTTTAATTTCAGGAAAAATGAGTTGCCCAAATTATTTGATAATGTATTTTGGAGAAATGTTAGTTTTCAGAAGTACCCTGCATGAAGATCCAGTGAATTTAATCTAACCTTACTCCGCACCATATTTTTCCCCATAATACTTTTGTTAATACAGAACCAAATTTTTGGAACCAATTAAGTGATCATCTATAAGATGCACCAAATCTTGCTGTATTCAAGAGAAAATTAAAGACAGTTTTGGTTGGTTTTTAGATAACATTCAGATTACATTTTTTTTTTTCATTTTGTTTCCAAAACTTCCTTCATGTCAATTAGTTTGCCTATGCAAATGAATAGTGTTTGGCAAAAGCTCAACATGTGCTGCGGACCCCTTCTACCTCTTTATAGTCCTCTTATCCTCCCCTCCCTTCTTTCCTTCTTTTTCTTCCCTCCCTCCCTCTCCTCTAACCTGTCCCTTCCCTTTGTCTCATGTACCTGTGTGTGTGTGTGTGTGTGTGTGTGTGTTTCCGTATCTTTACATTTATTCTAATGTAAAATCGATGTATTGAGTGGCCCACATTCCTACAAGCTTGTCTTAATTATCTTGACCAATTAGTTCCATAATATATGCATTTTCTTTGTTGTAATACATTGTACGTTTTGTTTTCTTTGAATCTGCATCGACAACAAACATGTGTTATCGGAATTAAATTTCATTCGAATTGAATTGATAAATATAATCCTACCTACAGAATGGGAATAACCACCTTACTGGTAGGGGGATCTTCAGAGATGATAAGAGAGAGACAGAGAGAGAGAAGGGGGGGGGGAAGAGGTACAGAATATAAATCTCATCGTCTGGCTTATAGCACTACCGAAATAACTAAAATTCGCCTTAAATATATCCACTGACTTAGCTCGTTTAATTACAAATGGCACAGAATTCCAGAGCTTTGGAGAAGAAAATATTATGAATGCCCTGTCACTTAGCGTAACCTCTGATCTCCAAGAGGAACCTTTCACAAGTAGTTCATCAGCAACAACAAACAAAGTGGGAGAGACCCATCCTTTACACAAACAAACAAATGAACAGACAAGAGACCCGGGGGTCTTGCGCTCACCTGAGTATCGCAAGTTCACTTTTCACGCAGTCACTAATCTAAATTACACACAACTCTACCAAAATTTGACCAGGCATTCTCAAGTAGAAGATGGAAATGTACAATAAGGGCCCAAATTTGGACCCCACTCATAGTATCAAATTTAGGGCTATCACTTCAGGTTCTAGAGAAGAAGATTTTTTTTAAAAAGATTCCTTATTTTTATTTCTTTATTTTTTTATTTACTTATTTTTTTTTTTTTTTTGGGGGGGGGACTGGGAGCCGCCCAGGGGTGCCCCTGGGTGGGGGGCATCGTGCCCATTTTAACAAATTGAGATCCTTATTTCCTAGGGATGCTACCAGCCAGTTTTGGTGATAATCCAGCATGCGGTTTTCAAGAAGATGAAAATGGACAGCTTAGGTCCCAATTTGGACCTCCCAACCCCTCCCCTGCCCCCTAGGGAGCACCCCTGAATCTGCTATGAACAAACTTGAAACTACAGTCATAAATGTACTAACTCATAGTATTAACTAAGCTGTATCACTTCTGATTCTAGAGAAGATTTTTAAAGATTCCTTAATTTTGGTAGTTTGGGCTCCTTGGGGTCCTCCAGGTGGGACAGGACGCCCGTTTGAACAGATTGACATCCTATTCCCCATGGGATGCTACCTGCCAAGTTTGGTGAAAATCCATCATGAGGTTTTCAAGAAGAAGAGGCCATGTATAAATTAGCCCCCATTTGGATCTACCCCCCCCCCCCCCCCGGCCCAATGGGGGCACCCCTGGATCTGCCATAAACAAACTTGGAACTACAGTCATTAATGTACTAACTCATTAACGTATTAACTTAGCTCTTTTATCACTTCTGGTTCTAGAGAAGAAGATTTTTAAAGATTCCTTAATTTTGTGGGGTTTGGGCCCCCTTGGGCCCCCCTTGATGGGGCATGGTGCCCATTTTAAGATATTGAGATCCTAACCCCATAGGGATGCTATTTACCAAGTTTGGTGAAAATCGGTCGTGGGGTTTTCAAGAAGAAGATGAAAATGTAAAAAGTTTACCACGACTTACGACGTACGACTTACGACTTACGACTTACGACTTACGACTTACGACTTACGACTTACGACTCACGACTCACGACTCACGACTTACGACTTACGACTTACGACGGACGACGGACGACGGATGCCGGACGAAGAACGATCGCAGTAGCTCACTTGAGCCTTCGGCTCAGGTGAGCTAACAAACAAACAAACAAACGAAACCTCAACGTGTGAAACGTTTCTATTACGCCGGGAACATAAAGTAACATGGATATATGTCGCGCTCTTATGATTCAAGCAAAAGCTGGACGAACATTATTTTGATGTGTGAATTCATTAACTACAATTCATGACTGGTGGAGATCTAAAAATCCAACACTAACATTACAGCAACAGTTACATGTGTAATCTTAACAGTTCAATCGGTTCTCTAGATATTGTTATCAACCACATACAGGATGTACAAATCGAAACAGTTCTGTGACATGACGTGTTTTGGCATAATGTTTCCTTCGATGTGTTAACACCTTTCCAAGGAAGCTACCCGGGCTTGTTGCATGGGGATTTCCCAGCATGCAGGATACTTTTCTGCGGGCGGACAAGGATTTGAGCGAGTTTCGCGTGCGTCTTACCTGCTGGACGCCTGCTGCTTAAGTTCTACATACGTTCTAGTAACGAACGACATACGGGCATTGAGAAGTACCTGCGTTAAAACTGCGTGTTTCCTATGTGGGTGTTGTCTGCGAAGTGCTGCCGCTACGGACCTCCTACTGGTGTTTTGCGTGGACCTCTGCGGGCAATCCCCGTGACTCACTCCGAACAGATTTTGAGCATGCTAAAGGGCCTGTCACACCTTTCCTGGCAAGCCTTGCGTGTGACTTGGGGGGGAGCATTTTTTTTTCGCTAGCCAGAGGTCCCCGTAGATGTCCCGCACCTTTAAAGTTAATAACTAGGTTCGAGTGTTATCAAAGCTACCGCGAAGTCTTCTATAATCATGATTCCTAAAGAAGTTTATGGATATATTTCTGGATTTATTATGCCAATAGTGAAGTAGACCCGATATCAGCTAACAAACTGATATAAAATGTCCTCGGTGCATTTCCTCCCCTGTTCAGTTAAAATTCGAGACAACATAAGTCTGCAATTGTGCTCTCAATCTTTGAAGTAAAAGAAAATAGGACATAATTATTAGCCATATGAGACTACCCTCATATTATGTTACAGAAATAACTCATGATGGATGTTTGGGTATATAAAGACACGTAACATGTATTCACAGTTGTATATTTTCGGATTCCGCTAAGTCACGTGCAGGTCTTCCCTATTCTGAAAAAAAAAACAACAACAGCAGGGGAAAAAAAAATATTGCGGCTTCGCGCTAAGCTGTGCCTTGCCACGCTTTCCCATCAATATCAGTCATTTCCATCAAATTTGACCTTCAGTATCATAAATTGCCAGCCCACTCAGGCGTAAAAATACAAATCCATCCAATGGGAAGGCCATGATTGCACATGAAATATCAAGGGGATTAGGTAAACTTTATTCATTTTGATAGTTCCCACACATCTTTGCTAATTGGAAATCGTGATAATTGCAAATGAAGCTCAGTTACGGATGATATTCGTCAGTAATAATGTTATCAAACATTAAAATCCCAAATCATAGAGTGCAAGCACTTTAACCCGTGTATAAAACAAACAAGCAAACAAGCAAATATGAGGTAGAACGGGACGTTACATAAAAGGAACAGAATACATTTGATATGACCTCACGAATGATCTCTTATGCAGAGTCAAAAGTCGGGTATCTAGATGCCGATAATGATAATATGAACCATAATGAAATATCGCGAAGAGTGGTGGAAGCAGTATCATCGCGCAGTTTGGAGGGTGTACGCTTTCGTACACAAACGCCTACTTCAGGAAGTCTGCAACTTACAGAATACTGCCTGAAAAAAGTAACCCCAGTACAAACACGCATGCATACAAAGACATTCGCTAGACATAATTATACTAATATCTTTAAATACATAAATAAACACAGCAGTTGTGTGATTGAGGAGTGTCGTGTGAGTTTGAAATTTGCCACGTTTTACAGCCTTCGCAAAAAAAAAGTTTTTCACTTGCAACTGTATTTTGCTGGACTGCATATCGGAGTAACAAGGACTCATCATAGTTACCGATTCATTCACAATGACAATACCAAAGATTATACAAATCGTATACCCTAATCAGTGCCCCATTAGCACAATGGGATGATCTACAATGGAGGCGCTCACATATTTTGCGATAATCATATTCTCATAGCCAAAGAAGGGAACAAGAGAACATTGGTGTGTTCTTAATACAGCTAAAATTTTAGCTATCTGTCCATTGAAAGGGACGGCATTCTCGGGTCAGAGTGTTACACAATGTCATCAAAAGAAGACTCCTCAATATGACTCCCAACCTTTTCCCCTATATTTTACGTGTCATGAACGTCGCAAAAACTGAAGTCAGAAAACCAAGTAAATCCATCATGTATACCAGTAAATTCTGAAATGCAACGATAGTATAAGCACGAAGCAGGTTTGGGTGTAGACGACCGGGATGTTTATAATACATTGTTACCTTTTTAATGGAGCCTGCCCTTGGCCTATCGAGTTGCCTCATACGTGAGCATTTGCCTTTTAGTATTAGGCGTGGCGGTGCTTCCAATTAACGTCTGCTGGCAAACACTAGGAATAGTGCTTGTGTGAACCTGATGTCATGCCTATTGCATTCGACAGAGTAAAGGCACATCTAACATTTTGCACAAGAATTCAAGGCTAATGGAGTCCCCGAAACAAGTGTGATTCAATACATAACACGCACACAAACCGCACACACACACACACACACACAAAAAAAAAAAAGACATGGAGAGAAGTCCAGCACACGCATAGACTTCTCTTCCCTCACAATCAAATTCAAAGGCGCTTGACTTATTAATGTTTCATATCCCACCCAAACCAGTGTATTATGCTTCCAGATTACCGGAAAGCAATATACATGTACCTCATTATTGTGACCATATATCGGGAACTCGTGACGGTTTCATTGAAGAAGCGCAATACTCACACTAATTAACTCTACGTATAACAACCATGTGCATATCAAACTTAAAGTAACCGTAAACACATGGAATCTTGTCTTGCATCTCTATTGCTTCGGTGTGGCTACGTGAAAATTTCTCATTCCTAGTGTTAGTGATGTCCGTAATTATAGTCTGATTTGATGGCAAAATCGTGAAATCGGCCCCACCGCAGTGCACGTGCATCCGTTCGTTAGCAAGCAAGGAAAGGTTAGGGTTAGGGTTAGGTTTAGGTTAGGGTTGTATGGTTAAAATTGTCGAGGGACATTAGGATGTCCTTCCGATAATAAAAGGGAGAAGGAAAAAGAAAGAACAAAGGGAAACTAGAAATGTCGCTATGGCGACTGGTACGCCTCCGCCATAATGCATGATTCGCCCAATGGGTGTATAGTAAAATGTCTTCACAATGTGTGATGACAGTTTCACATAAGTGGCAAAACACTGAAATGACAGGTTTATCAGAAATGTCTTGAATGTTCACTTTCCTTGAACTAGGTTTGCTTTAATTGCCTGAGAGTGCAGGTACATGTACAAGTATTTGGGGAATTGAGGATTTTTACTTGACTTTTAACCAACCCTTCTATAAGTTTATGCATTGAATAATTTTCAAGGTATGAAGAAAAAGTGTAATTTTTAAGGAACTGACCTTGACCTTTGACCCTGACTATTGACCCATGACCCCTAAATTCCCTAGCTAATCCCTGCCAGTCAATGCATGCGTATGTACCAAGTTCCATGAAGACACATTGTACCATTTGCGAGAAAAGTGAAATTGTAACATTTTCACCTGACCTTTGACCTTTTGACCTTTGACCTTATGACATGAAACTCCCTCTGGAGAATCATTCTGCAGTAGTACATGTCTACACTAAGTTTCATGAAAATACCTTTGGGCATTGCATAGATATGGGGGAAACAGCAACATTTTTAGCATTTGACGACCTTTTGACCTTTGACCTCTTGCCAATTTCACTAAAAAACTACTCAACTAATTGCCCCACCATACTTCATCCTTGGACCAAGTTTGGTGAAAGTTGCTTCATCCAGCTTTGAGTTATCACGTAAACAGATAAATTTTAGGATTTGACCTTGATCTTTGACCTTTGACATCTGTCCGATTTCACTCAAAAACTAATCAAGTAATTGTTCCATCATACATCATCCTCAGACAAAGTTTGGCGAAATTTGCTTGATCCAGTCTTGAGTTATCGCGTAAACAGATACAATTTCATGATTTGACCTTGACCTTTGACCTTGGCCTTTAGCCAATTTCACCCAAAATCTAATCAAGTAATTGCCCCATCATACTTTATACTGGACCAAGTTTGGTAAAATTCCAGTCAATATTACTCAAGTTATCGCGTAGACGAATGCGGACGGACGGACAACCCGAAAACATAATGCCTCCGGCACCACTTCATGGCGGAGGCATAAACATGAAAGAAGGAGGGACGAAAAATGCTATGCCGTGGAAATCGGCCCCACCGCTGTATCAATCACGCGTAAACACCATTTGGTGGAGCAGCATTTACGAGTATTACTGTGGAAGAAACCCCCCCTGCACCGCTGTATTTTGTACCGCTGAACGCCACACAGTGGGGCTGAATTCACGACTATAAGAGGAAAGCCGCCATTGTAGTATTGGTACAGACAGGCAGTGGTGGGGCCTATTTCACGAGTATGCCGATTTGATAATAAATGTATTCTTTGAACATGTACATGTGTCCAGCCTGTCCGTAGCGTTTTGTTGTAATGTACTGTATACAACATGCAGTTTTCCTGGTGTATTGTGTGTGTGTGTGTGTGTGTGTGTGTGTGTGTGTGTTGTTTTCGTCATTTCTGGTTGCAATTGCTTCCAATTGTTCGGAACTTTATCAAGAAATACCGTTATCTTTCAAACATCAATGATCTCACGCTCAGACCATGAACGTTACAACAGAGCGCTGGTGATGTTGAAGTGTCACATATTTTTTGAAAATAGGGTGTACCCAGATGTTATAATTGAAAGGCGATGTAAAAGCGAACAAACAAAACCGAAAAAAAAAAATCCTGCAAGACAGACAGAAAAATACATATTAGTCCCTATACATCAATATTGTATGTTCATAAATGCAAACCGCAATGATTCATTCTTATTACGATTATCATGAGATATCTTGTTCTGGTCATATTTTGTATTATAATGATTACAAGGCGGTTTCAAAGCAGCCGCAGATGAGCAGAAAAAAGGCAACAACATTTACTTAAAGGACAAGTTCACCTTCATAAACATAAGGATTGAGAGAATGCAACAATATTAGTAGAACACATCAGTGAAAGTTTGAGGAAAATTGGACAATCGATGCAAAAGTTATGAATTTTTAAAATTTTTGTGTTGGAACCACTGGATGAGGAGAGTACTACACCTTGTGAGTCATTTGCGTACAACAGTATAAAGAAAATGTATAAGAAAATTCAACATATTTTCACTTTTTTCGCATAATAAAAGAGCACTTGACTTGCCTCTTTCTAAAGGCAGGGGGAATAATATTACCCATAACATTTGTCGGTAACGAGTCACGGGAATGTGTACTTGTTTCAAAAGATGGAATTTTGTGAAATTCTCTTTATATTTTCCTTATATTGTTGTACGCATGTGACATCGTACACTGTAGTAGTCTTCTCATCCAGCGGTTACTGCACAAAAACTTCAAAAATTCATAACTTTTGAACGGATTGTCTGATTTTCCTCAAACTTTCAATGATGTGTTCTACTAATATTGCTACTTTCTCTCAAACCTTATGTTTATTAAGGTGAACTTGTCCTTTAACTTGCTCAAGCATACACACTATGGCCAACCGACATATTATATACCTAGGCACGCACGGCTGAGATCCCTCGAGATTCCAAGATGCATCCCCTGGTATTAATGTCTTCCATCAGTTACGGAATACCCCAGCACAATGAACGTATAATATCTGTTTTGCCAGAAAGCGGCATCTTCAATTAACTTTTCTTCTTTGTCCCATCCTCTCACAGTCTCTCGCCTTCTCTTTTCCTCCCTCATTTCCTCTCTTTCTTTCTAACCCACAATATACTCCTTCTTTTCACTTTCTTTTTTCCTCTTCTTTCACCGCTAGAGCTTCTTACGTCAAACGTTAGCTTCACCCACGATGCATTTCACATACGAGCAGTTCTTATTTGTTGGGTTATTCGACGCCGGTGCGGAAATGAACAATCACTGACAGCTATCCACACGTACAGTAATGGTAACGTACCAAACAATCTTACATAGGCATTCCTTGATATCTTTTTATTCTTAACAATCAAGAAAACTTTATCGAGCAATGAAGTAGTAGATAGCACGTACATTTGTGCTGTCGTTGCAAATTACCAAGTGCAGTGTGTGAGCAAAACCGACGCTATGACGAAGGAAGGTAACGTTAGTTAAACGGGTACCATTCTATTGAGAAAATGATGCCCAAAGGGAGTCCGAATGAAAGGCTGAATTGCCCTTTTGTAAACCTATCGATGTCCATCACCGATATATGCTGATGTCATGCCCATCTTTGTGAATTAAAATATCCTTTTTGCTTGGGTGACGTATGCTATATTATTATTCTGGACTGGTTTTGAAGGGGGATACAATATTACCTGAACTAAAATGGTATTACCGGAGTCGAAGACGAGTGCAATACAATTCTAATGAGGCCAATTAATGTCGTATCCCTCGAAATTGTAGCCAGTCCATATCATCATTATTATCACTAATTCCAGGTATCCTGAGCAGTAACATACATTATTACAATATAAACTTTTATTTCACAATTTTCTGAGAAAAAATTTCCACTCGAGCATCAGCTCCAGCTCCAGCTTCACCACTGTAACCATACCATGCATGCACACCTCAGCTACGCGGCGCCTTAGTTAAGGCATTATTTCAACTTGCTACCTAAGCAAGTAATTTTCTTTAAAAATGTGCTATCGGTATTCCATAACGACATATCGTCTGAGAAATTTGCCCTAACTTTAAGACAGCTATGAACTGTCTTCACTTGGGTTCCAATGAGAAAATTTCATATAGGTGTAGCGTTAATAATGTAGGAAAAATGGCGACTTGAGCTTTTCGTTTGCACCTATTTGGTAAATAAACAAGTTCATCTGTAATGAAACGAGTGCAGGGTTGGGCGAAGTGTCTCGTGTGCGACTAGTCGGACATAGGGCCACAGGAATGTACGATGACCCCATAAAGAACAAGAGACCAGGAGGATCTCGCGCTCACCTGAGTTTCGCAAGTTCACCTTCCATGCATTCTCGCAGACTGTTACCTGAGAAAATTGGAAACTTGGGGCGGGGGCAGCTTTGAGAGCTGGGGGCATGGTGTCCATTTGCATATTCCATCACACTGACCTGCCAAATACACTGTACTTAGAAATTTGGACTGAACATTTTGTTTAAAAAAAAAGACTTAAAGCTCTATCACTTCTGATTCTGGAGAAGACTATTATTGAATATTCCTTAATTTAGAGGGTTTTGGCCCCCTGGGGCACAAAGGTGAGCATGGCGGTGCCCATTCGAACACATTGTGATCCTACTCCTCTGGGAATGCTATTTGCCAAGTTTAGTGGAAATCCATTATGTTGTTTTCAAGAAGAGGATGAAAATGTACAATTTAGGCCCGCATTTGGATCCCTCCCCCAACGACTCCAAGGGGGGGGGGGGGCACAAACTTCCACAAACTTGGAACTACAGTCATTAATGTACTAACTGATGGTTTACCTACGCTCTATCAATTCTAGTTCTAAAGAAGAAGATTTGTAAATATTCGGGGGGGGGGGGTGGGCCCCTAGGGGCCCCCAAGAGGAGCATGGTGCCCAGTTGAACAAATTGACATCCTAAGCCCCTAGGTATGCTACCTGCCAAGTTTGGTAAAAAATGGGGTCTGCAAGAAGAATATGAACATGTACACTTTAAGTCCCCATTTGGACCCTTTTCACCCCCTGGGTCCCAAGGGGGGGGGGGGCACCCCTAATTCCGCCATGGGAAAAAACTTGAAACTACAGTCGTCATAATACTATTCTCATTGTATCAACTTAGCTCTATCACTTCTGGTTCTGGAGAAGATCTTTAAAGATTCCCTAATGGGGTGGGTTGAGCCCCTGGCCCCCTCCCCCCCCCCAGGTGGGGCATGGTGCACATTTGAAGGAATTGAGTTCCTATCCCCCTAGGGATGCTGGGGGGGGGGGGGTATGCCACACCCTTGGGGCCCCAGGCGGGACAAGGTGTCTATTTGAATAAATTGAGATCCTATCCCCTTAAAGATGCTACCTGCCAAGTTTGGTGAAAATCAGTCATGGGGTTTTCTAGAAGAAGATTAATATGTAAAAAGTTTACGCACGACGGGCAACGTACGACGGACGCCGGACGAAGAGCAATCGCAGTTGGAACAATTATAAAGACTCCGTGGAGAGGGGGTATTGCGCGTATATGCCCGCCCTCGACCTCGCGCGTTGTCAGCGCGTGATTTACAGGCAGCGGTTTAGGTATGGAAGAACCCGCAGTGTGGTCAAACATCCCCTCTCCCAGATCCCAAGGGGGGGGGGGGGAGCACCCCTAATTCCGCCATGAACAAACTTGAAACTACAGTTATCAATGTACTAACTCAATTAACTTAGCTCTATCACTTCTGGTTCTAGAGAAGAGGATTTTGAAATATTCCTAAATTGGGGGATGGGGCGGGGGGGGGGGAATGGTGCCCATTTGAACAAATTCAGATCCTATTCCCCTAGGGATGCTACCTGCGGAGTTTGGTGAAAATCGGTCGTGGGGTTTTTAAGAAGAAGATGAAATTGTAAACAAGTTTACGCAGGACGCACGACGGACGACGAACGACGGACTCGGACGAAGAGCGATCGCAATAGCTCAGGTGAGCTAAAAAAATCTCCCAAACCAAAAGTGATAGAGCTAATACAGTGCCATATAAGTAAGTAAAAAAAAAAGTTTGCTGTGGCGGATGAGGGGATGCCCAAGTAGGAGGGAGGGGGAGGAGGAGGAGATTCACACATTTTCACCGTCTTCTTATAAAATCTACGACAGATTTTAACTAAACGTGGCAGTAAGCATCCCTAGGATACTAGAATCCAATTTTTTTTTTTTGGGGGGGGGGGCGGGTGGGGGTCCCTCCCACCCCTTTCCCGTCATAAATGTGCTTACTGATATAGCACGAGTATGTATTAGATCTATCTCTTTTGGTTCTGGATATTTTTTTTTTCTTAAAATAATCTCTTGAATTTGGGGCCTTTGCCCAAACCAAATCCACCCGAACCTAACCCCGAACTTGGTGCCCCTTCGAAAAAGTGTGGTTCTATTACCCTAGGGATGCTACCTCCCATGTTTAGTGAAAATCTGTAATAGATTTTTCAATAAGATGCTGAAAATGTGGAAAATCCGCCTACCCCCCCCCTTGCGCATCCCTTCAACCGCCATAGCAAACTTAAAACTACATCCATAATTGTTCTTACTAATATGGAACCGTATTACCTTTATCACTTTGAGATCTTTTTTTGAAAACAATCTCTGATATAGTCTGTTCCTTTGCCCAACCCCAACAACCACCCCCCGTTACCCCCCCCCCCGGATTTAGTGTCTCTTTGAACCAAATGACTTTTTATTTCCCTAGCGATGCTACCTGCCACGTTCGGTGAAAATCTCTCAGATTTTTCAAGAAGATGCTGAAAATGTGGAAAAACCGCCTCCTCTCCTCCCCCTTTGACATCCCCTCATCCGCCATAACAAACGTTAAACAACGTCATAAATGTACTTACTAATATAGCACTGTATATGAGCTCTATCTCTTTTGGTTAGAGAGATTTTGTTTACCCTCTAAACAGTCTCTTGAATTGGGGGTCTTTGACCACCGACCCCAACCCCCCCCCCATGGACTTGTTAGCCCCTCGAACAAAACGGAATTCTATTACCCAAGGATACTACCTGCCACGATTTTTAAGAAGATGCTTAAAATGTGAAAATTCATTTCACCATGTTCCTATGTTATCTGCCAAGTTTGGTGAAAATCCTTTCTGCGGTTTACAAGAAAATATAAACGGTAAAGGTTCATGCGCAGTTTTGATTAGACGTCGAATTCACCTACTATGGGTACGTAGTAACGTTGAAATACACTCAGAAAAAAAAGAAAGTAAACACTTTTTCAGGTTCATATTTCTCATAAAAAATTTGGTTAAATATTAATGTTTTATATATCATGTTAAAGGTACTTTAACGGGCTATCAACCTGATAGGTCAATAAAAAGGCAAACTTTACGCATGAGTGAACACAATCATTTTCCCGTACAAAGCACAAAAGTAAAAATTGAAAAAATGGACAAGTTGTCATTAATGCGCATGTGCTCTTCCAAGCAACAATGACAACAAAAGACAATCCAAAACAGTAAGAAATACAAATCAAATTTCAAAAGTCATCCTATGATCTCTACAACGACTTCGTAGCCCGCAGAAATAAAGAAATGCGAAAAAAAAAATAAAAGAGGAAATTAAAAATCTGTCAAATTCAAATTCAAATGCCATGAAAGAGGCAATATCAAAAACAAAATGGCAGAAATTTCAAATGTTATTTCAAATTATGAAATTTGAAAATGATATTTGGTTCTTGAATATATTTCATGAATCCTCAAGAAGGTCTGTTCATTTTATTACCCATGCGGCTTGCTCTCTGTGTCTTTTCAAGTTAGATTCCACAGAAATCTCTTATTTTCCTCTTTAGTTTCCCACTTTCTTTGTGTTTGAGGATATGATTATATAGAGATACAAGGGGACGGCAACTTATTTTTGCTATTTCATTCATGTCTCTCATTGCGTTAGATTGGTCTTTTGTTATCATTGCTATCTAGAAGGGCGATTTGCAATTTTTACTTTCGTGTCTTGAAAGACAAAAATCAATGTGTTCACTCATGCATGAAGTTTTCCTTTGTATTAACCTACCAAGTTGATGGCCAATTAAGTATTCTTTAATATGTTATATGACATCATGAGTTTGATCAAAATCTTCTATGGAAATATGTGCTTGAAAAAGTATTTACTTTCTTTCTTTCTTTCTTTTTTTTGGCTGATTGTATAATATGTACATTTCCTGTCAAAATTGAACGTTTTAACATTTCCCAGCAAGATGTTTTTTACATTTCCTGGTGTTTGTACAATTCACGGCTCCACACGTCCCAAAATGTTCGTTACTTCTATCTCGCCCTTTTTCTCTCCCGTTTCTCTCCCTTCACCCCTCTCCCTCTCCAGTGTCTTTCTGTCTGTTTGACTCTCCCCTCTCCACCTCTTCCTCTCATTCTCTTCTCCCTCAACATCTCTCTCCCTGGTTGTCTCTATCGATAATCATTCTTCTCCCTCATTATAATTTCAGCCGAGTGGCATCGGGGGTATTTTTGCATCTTGTCACCTTTCTACACATTTTATGTGTATGTGATATAATGTGCGTGTGTGACCCTTTACTAGTGACAATTCCCGACAAAGTGAGATTTCACTTTCCCTCTTCATTTACGGTGTAGTAATGCTTAACATGAGGTGACTGAAACACAAACTCTTTGAATGGTGATATTAAACCACGTCTTTGGGCAGAAGGAATCATCACATTAAAAGATCGATGTATACGTTTTCTAGGTCACGCTGTAAAGAGACAGTGATATTACCATTCAAATGTCGTATTCCTACGGCACTCATAATTGCAGTCAGACCGCAGCGCGGCCAAAAGCACTCTCATTTATCGTACCCGTTTGTATGCCAAACGGTGGCATGAATACACAATGAGCTACAAAAACTTGCAGTTTCACAGCTCATTATCGCAATATTATTTCCTCACTCATTTTTATCATACCTGTAAATATTAACTGTCAGAGGGTTTGAATATGTCTATACATAGTCCATGGGCCAGGCCAGATATTGGTACCACCTGACGTGGCAAAACCTTTTTGGTGTCGTTTTGTTTGTCGGGAATAGATATGCTTATCAAGCTATGATAGCATTTCCAGATGAGTAGCTTAGTCATAATAAATGAATTTTTAACCAATTTGGTCTCGTTGTTATATCCCTATACTTCTGAATCGAAACTAACCGCTATACAAAGAAGAGCACTGTCTTCTATATGTTCACAGGTGTTCTGTTGTAAACGCGGTGCGCTTAGTCTTTATTCAAGGCAGCGAAGGGAATATCCAAGGGTTATGATGTCCACAGCGCTTAGTCTTTATTCAAGACGGCGAAGGGAATATCCAAAGCTTATGATACAGTGTATATCATTTTATCTAAAAACAACAATAACAACAACAACAACAAAAGCAATTCCTCGTGAATTTTACCGTATTTTTCAATTATTTATCATTTTCCGGCAAAAACGCTACGGTGAAAACGCTAACATCACGCCAATGTCGCTTTATTTCCATCCAACAATAAAAGATAATGCAAAAACAATGTACCGGCACACTACAGTACATTATAATGAATAATATTGTAAATGTACAGAGTGATTTTGTTTAAAACTGATGTATTTGGTGAGAGGGTAGTATAAAAACAGCATAGATAATCCCTTTTGTGAGGAACTTTAGATATGATAACGGTACATTGGTCTAGATAAAGACTAAGCGCACCGCGTGACAGCTGTGGACATCATAACCCTTTGGATATTCCCTTCGCTGCCTTGAATAAAGACTAAGCGCACCGCGTTTACAACAGAACACCTGTGGACATACGGAAGACAGCGCTCTTCTTTGTATAGCGGTTAGTTTCGATTCAGAAGTATAGGGATATAAAAACGAGACCAAATTGGTTAAAAAAAATCATTTATTGTGACTAAGCTACTCATTTGGAAATGCTATCATAGCTTGATAAGCATATCTATGCCCGACAAACAAAATGACACCAAAAAGGTTTTGCCACTTCAGGTGGTACCAACAACCCATTTTTCGGGTCTTGGCCCATGGACTAATAGTATTTGTAATGTTATACGTAATTTATATATTTATGTATATGCATATATATATATATATTTATTTATTTATATATTTACATTTATATCAATTATATACAAATATATATACACAAAACGCATATCATCTGAAAGTGATAGAATCGGTCTTTCTCATAAAAAAACAGTTCTCATTTGCGGATGAAAATCAACATAATTATGACACAAAATCTGTGGTGAAAAACCAAAATAGGGTCATGTGTTCAGGACCTCAAAATACTATGACTTTTTGCAGCGACTCTGCATTCTTTTGTGCGTAAAATGAATATCTAGCACAATAATTCTGCTGAAATAATACAAACTTTTGGTTATTTGATGTCTTGCACGGGTCTTGTCCACGAAAAGTAGTCAGAAAGTGCAAAACATCTTCAACACCGGTAGTCGTAGCCTTTTGCAAAGGCAGCTCGCAATGGACTCGCATGCAGAGAGCAGTGCATGGACTAGTCTGGTTTCCAGACCCTTTGCCAACTGGACTCCGCCACAAAACCACATTAAACTACACTAGCTTTCGACGTTTAGGGCGTCAATATCCTGAATACCGAAATAGTCCGTGCAGAGGGTCTGGAACCCAGACTATGCATGGACTCGACGCATAGCAATCGAATCAGATCGGAGCGACCTTCGCTCGCAGCTCGCCTATTACACTGGAGCGCCGCATAGGCGATGTGTGTGCGCGTCCGTTGATCTCTGTGTGCGTGTGCTGAAACTATATCGAGCTGCCTTTGCAAAAGGGTATGGAAGCCGAGGATTGATGCGAGCACGCTGATTGGCTACTGGCGTATTCGACCTGAGTTCAACAAACTTCCTTCCCTCATAATTTAACGCTCGTGCAATGTACATCGACAATGGAGAACGATTTGCGCTAATATTGTCCTTTAAAGACAGGTTGTACTTTTCATTACAAAGGGAATTCCTGGCTCCATGACATTTATTTTGAAGTGTAATTATCAAGATAACCATTACAAGAATCGCAATTTGAAGAAGTCCTTTATGTTCAATTTTGTCCTGGAATATTATATAGGCCTACTTCCAATCGTAAGTCTCATTACGTTATGACCAAATTCTGTAAAAGTGGGTATTTTCGCGCGACTGATTCTTCCCTCTTGACCTGGTAAGAAGAGTTTCGCGTGTTTTTAATTCCGCGGAATCAAGACATCAACTATTGGAACATTATGGGAAGCACAAATATTCGCTTACTTTTATTTTCGCGCTTGTTTCTGGTTGCGCGAAACACCGCGAAAATTGTCACCTTTACCGTTTCTCTGTCTTCTGTTCTTTCTGTCTTGACTTTATTTAAGGAAATCACATCGATCTCAATATTGCTTACTTGTTTATTTATCCAAACCAGACCTGTATTCATGTTTTGTTGAAAATTACGAGATTGGAAGTTCCTTTTGATGTTATGTACTCATGTAAGCGTTGTGTATATTACTTTGTATTACTTTATATGAAAATAAAATCATTTGAATTGAATTGAACATGAACATAACGTACATATCAAAAGCACAGTTGGGACAAAACAAAAAATAACAGCAGCAAACGATTAAATCTTCTTGTCCCGCATCTCTTTTGAATGGTAATCATCTTGTATCTCCTGAAATTATTATATTTGTGTAAACAGTTACTTTCATGTTAATTTCATAAACTTTACCGATTAGAAAATGGACTGGAGGACGGGGGGGGGGGAGGGGGGGGCTTAGCTGTTTTAGCCTTTTATTGACATTTTTTGAGCCATCAAATCATGTAGGCCTACTTTTTTTAACAGAAAATAAGCTGCATTCCACTCCACAGCCCTCATCAAAAGAATTTCACAATCTGGCGTATTTGGTGTCTGAAGAGGAAATTGCGGATCTGACTTTTCAATCTTATTGCAATGCAAGTACATGTATTTACACCCGCTTACATACATGTATAAACTTATCGCTGTCAAATCTTTGGCAGAATGCTTGCCAAGAAAAACAACATGATATAAATGCAAGATGAACAGCACGCGAGACGTGAAAAAAAATGATATGAATGCGATATGAAAGAATACTGTGCCAATAATAACCAAAAAAAAAAAAATACACACACATGACTTCCCACCATATTAACGTGTACAAAGCATTCTAGCAACTTCCGGTAAATTTTGTGATTTCTGTCGCATTTTCAACCTATCAAAATCCAAAATCCCTTTAAGACTTTGCGACTCTATTTTTTTCTCACATTTTGTACTAGCTTGGTTCTCGTCAAGCCAAAATCATGAACAAAAACAGATTTATTATTTTTTTTCCACGGGTCAGGTCCACGGAAAGAAGAAAATCAATAATCAAATCCCAGACAACAACAAGAGACCCGGGGGTCTCGCGCTCACCTGAGCATCGCAAGTTCACCTTCCATGCATTCTAGCAGACTCTTACCTGAGAATATTGGAAACTTGTGCTGGGGGTAGCTTTGACAGCTGGGGGCATGGTGTCTATCTGCATATATATACCATCACACTGGTAAAAATACACTGTACTTTATAGAATGTTGGACGATGCAGTTTTGAAAAAAAAAATTAAAGCCCTATCACTTTTGATTCTAGAGAAGAATATTATTGAATATTCCTAGATTAAGGAGGTTTGGATCCCCTGGGGTCCCAACAGAAAGCATGGTGCCCATTCAAACACTTTGAGATCCTATCCCCCTTGGAGTGCTACTTACCAAGTTTGGTTAAAATCCATTATGTTGTTTTCAGCAAAAAGATGAAAATTTTGGTCCGAATTTGGATCCACTTGGAAGTACAGTCATCAATGTACAAACTCAAAATAACTTTGCTTTATCACTTCTGGTTCTAGGGAAGAATCGTAAATATTCCTTAATGTGGGGGGGGGGGGATAAGGTTCCCCAAGGGGAGCATGGTGCCCTGTTGAACAATTTGAGATCTTAACCCCGTGGCATATGCTACTGGTCAAGTTTGGTGAATATTCATCAAGGGGTTTTCAATAATTATGAATATGTACAATTTACATCACCATTTGGACCCATCCCACTCCCTTGGGGGGGGGGGGCACCCCTTATCCTGCCATGAACAGACTTAAAACAACAGTCGACCCAGGTGGGGCACGGTGCCCATTTGCTGGAATTGAGATTCTAACCCCCTAAGGATGCTACCTGCCAAGTTTGTAGAAAAACCATTGTGGGGGTTTTCAAGAAAAAGATGAAAATTTACAATTTAGGCCCCAATTTAAGCCCTCCTGGGGCCCATCGGTGGGGCATGGTGCCCATATGATGGGAATGAGATTCTATCCCCCTAGGGATATTACCTGCCAAGTTTTGTGATTAGCATCAAAATTGGTCAAAACTTACGATTTTCTGAATTTGACATATTATTAGAGTCTGACATGTCGTTTATCATCTGTCGAAATTTTGAAGCAAAATGATAAAAGGAAAGACCAAAAAATAGCGTTTTTCTGGGCCATGTTTTTTTGGCGTTTCAACGAAGCAGAAACTGGTTCGAACATTTGGATTGAGCGCCACACATAGGCTCCGCCCCTAACAACGACCAGAGTGATCTCATTGGTCAGTTTGCTGCTTGCCGCTAACCGAAGCGTGAAGCTCGCACACTGCCCAGTCGACTGGTGCGTGCGGGCGGGTTGCGCTATGCCTAGACGTTTCTCCTGACATCCTGGTCACTGATTGGTCGGTGAGGAGGCCGCCGACGCTGTGTTTGAATGAGCATTTCGGGGGTTGCTAGGGCTTAACTTCTATTGTCCGGAGGTGAATACTGACTTGCGTGTCTCTTGATTGCGATTGCGTCGCAAGGAGAACTTTTAGGGCGCTTTATTCATAATGACATTTTTAAGAAAAAGATGAAAATGTACAATTTAGTATTTGTACATTAGGACCCTTCCAACCCCCTCCCCTGGGTCCCAAGGGGGGGGGGGGGCACCCCTGACTCCGCCATGAACAAACTTGAAACTATTTGAGATCCTATCCCCCTAGGGATGCTACCTGCCAAGTTTGGTGAAAATTAGTCATGAGGTTCTCAAGAAGAAGATGAAAATGTAAAAAGTTTACGCACGACGTGCGACGCACGACGCACGACGGACGACGGACGACGGACGCCGGACGAAGAGTGATCGCAATAGCTCACTTGAGCCTTCGGGTCAGGTGAGCCAAAAAGTCTGAAAATTGCTCAAACTTCATTGCTTTCTAGGGGACCTAAAAATGTCAAAAATATGATATTCTTTAATGCAACTGATTAAAAATTGCCCTAAATATTCAAATTCATCATGAATTTGAATATGAAATGTATATCTCAAACGAAAGAGCGTTTCTAAACAATCAAATTCCCCCACTATCCTTCCATGTACTGTAAGCACGCTCTGTTTCATTTCACAATTTGTAGGCTCCTTCCTCTTTCCACGCAAAATCTCGCGAGTTCTCGTTGCAGATAACGGCAAGATTCGTTAAAAGAGAAGTACGATAAATGCGAAGCGTACTGCTCATTACCGTGCGTGCTGTGGTCTGGCTGTAATGGTGGGTATCACAATTTCTCTGTAGACACTAATGACCATGTTTTTGACGAGAAATCAGACCTTTCTGTTATCTTTTATATTTTGTAACCTGACATCTAAATTTGCTGTGAGCGTTAACCATTATATTTCCCCCCATTAAAATTGACATCAATTCTATAGTTACATCGATGACACATGACCATACACCATTCTGCCATTCTTGTAAATTAGAAACATGATCCCGTGATCACTGACTGTACTTTTCACATCGGATTAGTCAACTTGGGACACATTAACAAGGCAAGAACGTAGTGACGAAGTTTCGACTTTGTTGTGGGAAAGAGGATGGGGGGGGGGGGAAATCTGGTGTAGGTGATTATCTGGTTACACTGTGTGAGGCAGAGCTTACGAACAATAAAATTTAAACTTGACTTCAATTCGTCACTGGGACGGTGGAGGTGATACGCCGCAAAAAAAAAACAAAAAAAAAAAACAAAACAAAACCATCAACCAACCAACCAAACCCCAACAAACCAAAGGGACTTGACTAACCATACTAAAGAACTGTGATATTAAAGTCGTCATCTTGTAAAATGAATCAATGTATCTGGTCTACATGTGTGCCAAGATATGGACAACAGGCACGTATTTACGAAAATACAGTAATAAGTATTTTGTACTTTGACCCTAATTTGCATAACCAAGATGACGTCTGAATAACACGTATCTTTCTTATGAAATTATCTAGGCAACATACCCAACATGTGTCTAAATAAGGAAGAGACAGGTGATACATTTTCATTTTCCAAAGACATACGCCAGTACATATTGGATATTCTACAACACTGAACTGAGTATTGTTGACCTTTGACCCCAATCTACACAGCTAAAATTAATTCTGACCAAAAGTAATTCAAGTAACATTGTCTATACGCGTAAACAATATGGGAGCAAGAGGGCATATATTTTTCAAGATACTGAATAAAGAAATTTAGACTTTTACCCTAAATTACATATTCAAGATGGCGTCTGATGTAGACGTCGCTACCGCATGAAATGATCCAGGTAACATGGTGTAACATGGTCTTCATGTGTCCAAAATAGGGCGGACATAGGACGAGTATTTCCAAAGATACACGGTACTTATTCTATACTACAGAAATTGGTATTGTTGACCTTTGACGCCTGTTTACCCAGCCAAGATTACATCATGGACCTACTCTGATCAAGAAGTCCTTATTGTATGAAATGATCCGAGTGACTCGTTCTAAATGTTCGGAAAATATGGGTTCGATAGAGTATATACTTTACAAGATATAGAATAAAGTATCTTTTACTTTGACCCTAATTTACATATCAAGATGGCGTCTGATCTCACATCATTCTCACTAACTCATAGTGTTAACTTAACTTTATTACTTCTGGTTCCAGAGAAAGAAGGTTTGTAAAGATTCCTTATTATTATTTTTTTTTTTGGGGGGGATGGGCATTTGGGCATGGTGCCCATTTGAACAAACTGATATCCCATTCCCTTGGGGATTGTCCCTGCCAAGTTTGGTGAAATTCGGTAGTGGGGTTTTCAAGAAGAAGATGAAAATGTAAACAGTTTACGAACGACAGACGACGGAAGACACACGACAGGCGCCCTTTAGCCTTCGGCTCAGGTAAGCAAAAAACAAAACAAAAAACAAAACAAATAAATAAAAACAAATAAATGGGAAAAAATAAACAAAAACAAAACAAGAAAAAAAACCATAAAAACAAAACAAGAAAACAAACTAAATAATATGGTCAAATTTAAGCATGATTAACTGTAATCGATTTTTTTCATAGTGACGGCGTCATCATTTTAAAAAACTATATCGTAACTTCGATAGACAATAAAAATGACAACATTCAGAAATCTTGGCGAAAATTGGTCAAGGATGAGTGAAATACGTCCGAACACATGAAAATATTTGATGACGTCATTTACATTTTTAATGTTGATATATAAAAAGTGTAACTGGCGTAACACCTAATAAACTAAAATTTCGTACCAACACAATAGGTGATACGCCGGACTGACGTATTACCTAAAAGGAAATAAAGTAAGATTTGACCTTTGACCTCTGGCCGATTTCACCCGAAAATCTATTCAAGTAGAGTCAAGTAGAGTCAAGTTATCGCGTAACCAAATGGGGACGGACGTGTACACGGACGGACGGACAACCCGAAAACATAATGCCTCCGGCACCCTTCGGGCGGAGGCATAAAAAAGGTGCAAAACTCCACAACATAAAAAATGAAGTGATTATCAGATTAAGCTGAAATTGATCATGCTCTCTTAACACATTCTATCCATGACTGATACCAAATTTCAAAGCAGAAGCATTACCCTTTCAAAAATTATTAGATTTAATAAAAGTTCACAGTAAAGAATGTGTAATCCGTAAAGAGTTTTCAAGACTATTAGTGAAAAGGGGACTTTAAGGCACACCTAATCACACTATCTTATCTAAAAAAAGGTTCTGGAATAACTGCTAAAAACACAATTTCCCATTCTTTCTATGTTCCGCAACTTTACCATAACGAAGATGAAGTTTTGTACTTTCACAAAATATGAAAAACCGTCGATTAGGTTGACCCATCTCATCTATTTTCAGTCCTGACTCAAAAGAAGTGTGTGGGACTTTGGTTTGCTTGTTTGTTTGTTTGTTTCTTTTTTTGATGCACGGTAACATACATACTTTAGACATGACTCTGTGACATGACTGTATGAAATTTCACGGACATTGAGTAAAGGACTTTTGAAATAGAGTTATCACAAAATACAACACAATAACGCCAGACTGGCATATAAGCTAAAAAAGAAAGAAAAAGAATGAAGAAAGAGTTCGTAAATAGAAATATCGCTATTGCGACTGGTATGCCTCCGCAATAATGCGTGGTTCTCCTAATAGACCTATAGTACAATGTCTTGACAATGTGTGATGACAGTTTCACATAACTGGCAAAATATTGAAATGAGAGGTTTGTCATAAATGTGGAACTAGGTTTGCTACATTTTCAAAAAGTGCAGATACATGTATCTGGGGATTTCAGGATTTTTACTTGACTTTTGACACTTTTATAAGTTCATGCATTGAGTAATTTTCAAGGTATGAAGAAAAAGCGTAATTGCAGTAATAAATAGAATTTTTTTTGTACATGTTAACCTGTCCTTTGACCCTTGAGCTTTGACCCTATGATCCTAAAATTCCCAAGAGAATCACTATCAGGGAGAACATGAATAAATATGTACTAAGTTTCATGATACTTTGAGTCACTTTCAAGATATGGAGGGAAAAGTGAACATAGCATTTCCGCTTGAGCTTTGAGCTTTGACCCTTTGGCAGGAAATTTCCCACAGAATCTCCATTACGTAATACAATATACATTACGTTTTAAGAAAAATCCTGCAAGCATTGCGTTAGTGTGAGGGAAAAAGTAAAATTTTGAGGAGTTGACCTCGACCTTTGACCTCCTGACCTTTGACCCCTGACCCCTTTAATTCCCAAGACAATCCCTGCCAATCAGTAGATTCGTATGTACCAAGTTCCAGTAAGATACCTTGAACCATTTGCGAGATATGGACAAAAAAGTGAAATTTTAACATTTTCACCTGACCTTTGATCTTTGACCTCACGACCTGAAACTCTCTACTCTCGTATAAAATCCAGGCCTGATCCTACGACGCTCTCAGAACGCTTCATTCCTGCTTTAGTTACGCGGTTTTCGTTTAAGCTACGCTGTTTCCGCTTTGGTTACGCTGTTCCTACGCTTTAAGTCGCAGACTCAATAAGGCACGACTTCCGCTCACGCCGCACTGAAAGGCACGCAGCCGATCCCACCGGAAAATTCGCAGCCAAAATGTCTGGCAAAAGAAAATCAAAGCGATCGAGAGGCAGCACTGTTGAGGAGGAGGAGGACGTTGTCGCTGCTCCTCTCGAGGATGAATATGAAGAAGAAGGAACGCAAATTTTCGAGGAAGAAGAAGAGATGAAGACAAAGAAGAGAAGAAAGCAGCGAGGCAACTACCCACAAGCTG
Organism: Diadema antillarum; assembly: GCF_040938485.1. Taxonomy (NCBI): domain Eukaryota; kingdom Metazoa; phylum Echinodermata; class Echinoidea; order Diadematoida; family Diadematidae; genus Diadema; species Diadema antillarum. The sequence goes on along the minus strand of NW_027272075.1, from coordinate 525,194 downwards.
AAGAAAGAGAGACTGCACGTGACGTTAACAGAGGAGGAAAAAGAGGATATGGTAGAATATAGGGTATGAAATCATCTACAACAGGAAGAAGAGGGACCATAAAAGAAAGCACATCAAGAAAAAGCCTTGGAAAGATCAGCACGTCTTTGATTAATGATTAATTGCTGCAGAATAACCGACAGTTGTGCTCCTCTCCGAGGTACACAGTATACTAGTACGTCTTAGGTTCTGCATGCTGATAAGTTGACTGACTGAGGATCGGCAGCTGAATCAGGATACGTCGGGCACATCGGGCACTTTTCGGACCTCTGGACGGGGGAACAGCGTGATAAGATCGTATAGATCGTTCAGAGCGTAAATACAACTTGCATAGATCGGATTAGATGGGGAGCATCGCACTGACAGCGTAGTTACATAGTTCTAAGTCGTAACTGCAGCGACAGAAATTGTAATGTCCCATTCCCGATCATCGTAGATAGAGCGTATCAAGCACGTGTTAGTCGTAAATACAGCGTTCTTAGAGCGTTCTAACTGTATCCAGATCGGTTCATGTAAAGCCCCTGTTCCACTGTGCCATTCTCGCTACGAATTGACAATTTTCTCAGATCGGGAAGGATCGGGTAAAAACTGAGCCGATCTGGACATAGTACGATGTTACAACGTTCTAAGAACGCTGCAGTAACTAAAGCGGGAATGAAGCGTACTGAGAGCGTCGTAGGAACGGGCCTTGATTCTATACGAGAGTAGAGAACGTTGTGAGAGCGGCGTTAAAGCGGGAAGATCGTGCTTTGATCAAGGACGAGCGGTGCAGCCGGAAGCGCGTGTCGTCTGCGGGCATTCTACGAGCATAATACGGGTGTTTCACCGGCAAGGAACGGTGTCGAAAATGCCAATATCCGTGTAGCTGGTCAGTTCTGCGGGCGTGGAGCGAGCTATACGAGCAAATTGCGTGCATGCTGAGGGTCAGTTATTGCCTTTCTGCTGGTTGGTCGAGAGTCGGCTGCGGCCAAGATAATGGCATTCTATTCCTTCTGAGGAATTCCTTCACCGTGTTGTCACCTCACTCGCCATCCATCCGCCTGACACGCAGGTCACAAGGAATGCACGTAAACAGAACGTAAGTAGCACGGGTCCAGCAGGTAAGATGCATGCGAAACTCGCCTATTGAAATCCTTGTCCACCTGCAAAGATTGTCCTGCGTGCTGGAAAATCTCCACACGCAGCAAGCCCGGAAGATGCCCCGAAAGGTGTGACAGGGCCTAAACTTTTGTGCGGGTAAATAGGAATTGCGTGCGCAACTCCGGGTAACTGCGGGTGAGATACGTGCTAGGTACTGTCATGTGCGGGTCATCTGCAGGGACCTCCGGGAAGCAAAAATTGTTCTTCGCAAGTCGCGCGCAAGACTGCCCGGAAAGACGATACCGAGAATTAAGTAGATGCATTCTTTGAGGGTGCTGCAGTACATCGTCACATTAAAGGACAATAATCGTTCGGCTAGTTAGGTTGACCAACGTTTTGCTGTTGTGTATTTTTTTTTAAATCTAATATTGGCAAATATTGTATTTTTTCCTTTTGACTTTCGTGAAGGTAATGATAAAACATTTGTGACCCGCTACAACAAAAGGAGCCTAAAGTCGCTGACGGGTGAGCCGAGAAAATCGAGTTTGAAATCAGATCACCAAAATCCGTCAAAAAAATTCTGATTTCTGTTTTTGACATAATTTTGTAGTCTAATGCATCTTCTATCATCTGCCGAAATTTCAAAACTAAATGATCAAAGGAATGGCAAGAAAATAGCATTTTTCTGGGCCATGATTTCCCGGCTTTCAACGAAACAGAAACGTGTCTGAAGATTTGGATTTAGCACCGCAGCTAGACCCCGCCTCTAGCAACGAAGGAGTGATCTCATCGGTCAGTGCGTGGCATCCTGATTATCGATTGGTCGTGTGTAGACCTCTGGCGCTAAGCTTGAATGAACATTGCGGAGGTTGCTTGGAGCGTACATTCTATTGTCAATCGGTGAAAACTGTCTTGCTTCCCTTTGAGCATACTAGCGTCGGAAAGAAAACTTTGAAGGCGGTTTTCTCGAAACACTGATTTTTTAAACCACTCAACATGCGCTAATAAAATTATCCATATCTCCGCAACCGAACACTTTTTTGACTCATGTTATATATGACATTAAAGAGGAAGAGTTAGGGAATAATGTCATATCATTTTCAGAAAATCGTCCTCCCGAGACTTTCGGATCCTTTTGTTGCAGCGGGTCACATTTAGATTTATAGAGTTTCTCTCAACATGCACGCGAAAGTCTTTCATGTAACGTCTCATTCGAAATAAGATTTCAGGTAACTTACATCCTTGATAAAATAATTTCGATTAAAATGTCTTTATCATACAAAATGTGATGTCAACATGCCAATGATATTTTAATCGCAGTCGCCACTGATGAATGAATTAGTACGATGAAGAAATCGCCCACACGACAGGATGATTATCGTATTCTGTTAGTAACAGTGACGTGGGAAGACTCAAAATTGGGAGCGCGTTTCTACGTAGGTGTATGTTGACAGGGGATGATCCTGTTTGGGTACGTTTGTAAGTTTTGATTGCATAAAATACATAGGCCTACAAAACGGTTGTGATTGATATGCCAGTTGATGGAAGACTCCACGGAGAACAGGCACCAGTATTCGAGCCGAGATGAGGAATGAAGGCATTATATACCTCCCCTGTCTCTCATCACCTCTCTATATATCTTTCTCTCCCTCTTTCTCTCCCCGTTTCCACGGTAACAATCAGGAAGCCTGCGCCGATGGAACATTTTGATATGTAAACGGCCTTGAAGCGCTTAGTATCGGAATAGCGATCTACAACCGATGTAGACTGATTTATGGCACCTGTGCGTGCAAAGCTAATTATCTCGTCGGACACTACACGATTTGAATGAAATATGTTTTGAATCCCATCCCATCGCACATCATTTCTGTAATGATAATGCGAATACTGTTTGAAAAAAATCTTTCAGATTTTCAGTTCCTTGCACATAATTGCTAAAACTGTATATAGATTTCGATTTTCCTTCCTCCATGCCTGATTACACTGCGACAGGAGTAGAGCTAATGCTTCGAGGTTGCATTATTTAATCAACTTTCGTTCAAATTTCTACATTTTAATGCAGATGAATAAAAAATGAAAAGCAAAACTCTAACAATTTGAGTTATACAGAATGCACCTTTATGAAACTCTTACAGCTTGGGTTGCACAAAATGCATTTTTCTATTCATCGTTAATAATTTACTCGACAATCATCTGACGCAAAGCCTCTAGCAATCAAGTGCCACCCTATGCGCATTGCTTCCAACAAGATACGTATAAGGAGACTCCGACGTTTTCAGCGGAGGCGCTAAAGAAGCGAAGCCTTTCAAGAATCTCAGGGGACTGCCAACACTTTATCCGTCGACAGCTTTGTCTTAGAAATGAAAGACCGAGTCATGATCATTTTCAATAACATGTTATTATGCCAAATACTTTCTTCGTCATTCTAAATAGAAAGGAATCACGGCACTTAGATGTTCATAGAGTAAGCACAGTCGTCAGAAAAATAGATGAACCAAAAAAAAATGTTATAAAAAGAAAGACAGACAGAAGGAAACCACGGTCCGAAACACATTGACGTAGGCGTTGCTATAGACTTATTACTCCTGGTATGAAGATCTGGTTGTAAGCCATTCATAACGGTATAATTCTCACTGATGTTTCGTAAGTGCATGCTCAAGACAAAGAAAACAACAGCAGCAGCAGCAGCAGCAAGAACAACAACAGCAACAACAAACAACCCTTCAAGAAAATCCGGATAATGTTGACGGCACAAGGGCAAGCTGTGAACGGAAGTGACGACAAGGAGGTGATGAGGTCGCGAAATTGGGTGAGGTTTGTAGTTACGCCATTCTTGTCTATCATTCTGCTCTATTGCGGGTATTACAAATGAATCGATCTCCTGACATGCATAATGCAATTAGCCGGAAGCGTTCAGTTCGCCGTGAATTATCGTGACGTTACTGAATACTCCGCATCTTGGAGAGGAAGGGAGGGTTGGTGTTGGGGTAGAAAAATACACGAGATGGAGAGCAAAATGTTTTGCAGAAGACTTAAAAATGTCAGTGCGGTTGTGTGCTATGATGCATTGTTTTGTCAAGGAACATGGTAGATATTTTGGCAAAAAATCTCAACGGGACAGGGATATCATGTATAATTAGGTAAAGAAATCATAACAATAGAGTTCAAATATTCCATGTATACTGGGATGTCATCTTGCGCCAAGATGTGAGGAAGTATTGCATCTCGCTTCACAGAGACCAAAGCAAACGCTATCTTCTATTTCAGAGATGATAATCATTCCCTGAAACTGAGAGACGAAACATCTTTTCTTGCCACATTTGTTTGGGCTCTCTCAAAGGTGAGTTATACATTATTTGTACTATGATACCACAATGTGGGTATCGTTTAAAAGAAGAAATAATTGTTACCCTCTCACAATTACCCGCACATTCTTAACAGGAAATTGATGTACATGCTTGCCCATCATACAACCTGCCTCGATCGTCTTAATTCTTTCCATTCCTTACATACGCCATATCTATATCACAAATTACACTACACAAGTATGTTGATAAATAACTGAAATTTGATGTACAGATCACACTACCGGACTGTATTATAATTAAGTTAATTCAAAAGGCTCTTAACCTCTCTCGCAACGTCATAAAGATCAACTTTCAAGCGGTTCTCCCATACCAGGATAATTTTCATCATCATGGTGAAATTGAAAACTATTTCCCAAGGACCTATCCCAAGGACAAGGCTGATGGTTAATACTCTCTTATACTCTGTGATATCGTGGCCACCAAAGTCGATAACATCGAAGTTGCGGCAATCTTTTTTTTTTACTTTCAAATTTTCTTTTCGTTTTGGATTTATCGGTAAGCATATATATATACTTATATTACCATGAACATAAAATTCCTGTACTGAGATTGAGAACACCAAAACAACGATCACACATCACGATGCCATAGCACTTGCAAACGCAATAACCACTTTAATCACGCCCCTACGACTGACAGTAGGAATTTCCTGTTACTAAAGTCAAGCACAGGTCACCCTGCGGTGAAATAGTGAATGACTATTGATAAGATCGCATAAGGTGGTTTTCATTTCAGTCGTGCTATGCTGAATTAACTTATTGATGTACTGGAGTCGTATGAATACCGCAAATTATATCTTTTAGGTAAATACTATGTGCGTCATGGACTGAGATAGCAATTCCACCCAAGTCTTTATAGTATGCTGTTGTAAGGTATTTATGCTGAGATTACAAGAAATAAAGTTTGCCATGGATTATAATTTTTTAATCCCTCATCTCTTGCGCCGATACATCGAGAACATTGAAATGACCACAAGGTTTCTGCTTCCGCCACCTTTATCCTCCTCTTGTGTAACAAATCTTCTAGGCTGAATCGATTCACTTGCCAATTACAATTTTCAGCTCCGGTTCGCTAATTTCCTCTTTCTAATGAATGTGGAAACACTTTAACTTCTTTCTCTCTATCTCTATTTATTAGAGCCCTCTGTAATGATATGCACAATTGCCCCGTTCTCAGCATTGGCATAATCCCTATATATCTATCTCCCAATTTCGAAGCAGTCGAAACATACATGCGCTGGATATAATTAGAGGACTATTTGCAGGTCGCGGGTAGGTTTGATGAGAGGATGGCTATGACTGAGAAGAGGTCAGAGAGAAGGGTGTGACGAAAAGGACATAAAAAGGGAGAAGGAAAAGAAATCGAATGAGGAAGAGAATAACAGATACTACACATTTTGACAGAGTAACGTACATTATTTGACATTCCAACAGAATTTGACAAAATATCATTTTTCTTTTATAACACCATGTGATGGTTACAACTGCGTTTACCAACCCCCACAATAATGGAGTATTCTGAAAAAAAAATTGTCATGAAATACAGACTCAATTACAAATACAGCTATTTAGCTCTACTTGGGAACACCTACACATGTAGGAAAGTTTACAGCTGTGGTTTCTAAAATTTGACGAAAGAATTTCACACTTTTTACATCGAAGACAAACGTGCCATTACTTCAAATATTAAAATTCTGATGACATTTCGCTTTCATTATCGGCTGAACATGTTGAAAGTCTATACTCGGAAATGTAGGTTGGTGGTATTTTTTAAACTAGAAATTCAATGTAGACAACATTTCCTAAAAAGTTAGGTTTGCAAACCTTGACATTGCAAGAAAACTGTGGTAACTCTACGTAAGTGCATGAATTGAACCTCTCACATGACGTCATTTGCAGATTAACAGATAAAAGAAGCGTCGTTACGGGCTTCATTTGAAATTTATAAGATTTTATCGCACAAACAGAAGACCTTTCCAAATCAGCCTGATGGAAATCTAAGCCCGAGATTTTTAGTGAACACCGATTAGCGCGCTAATCTATATCCTATTCACATTAGCCGGAAGGAGATTAGCTCGAAAATTTTTCGCGCTGCATCAGTATTTGAGCATGCGCAAACAGCGTCAGTATAGCGCGCCATCAAAAAATTGCCTGCGCGATTGATCTCGTAATTTGCAGGCTGCAACCGAGTGCATACTACTGCTACCAAGAACAGCCACGCATGTCATGTCGGTGCAGTCGGCGTAGGGCGCGCTACAGACTCGTTGATTTTCCCCTGGATTTCGTCGCTGCTGCAATGTTGTTTTTTTTTTTCTGTAATCATCGTTAATGGAGGCTGACCAAGTCCTACTTCAAATCATGATGCGAAAGAGACGACCCTTTGTGTAGAAGAATAAAAACAAAATCACTGAATTTTGAATGAAAAGGAAGCATACATTTCCCCTTATCACTACTATGGTGTTCTCACTGTTTCCAGAGAGTGAACTGCGATTCCTCCGTCTGGTGTCAGGGTGGTACATGTACCAAGAACTGTTTGCTGGTGGAACACAAATGCAAAATAATACGAAAGACAACAGCATTGTGTCTACAAGATAAGAAATGTCAATGACTCTCAAGAAAAGAAGATATAAGGAAATTCAATAGAATTTTAGAAACTTCTCTCTTCAATAATTAATGCATACTGTACATGCATACAATACCCAATGCCGATGTTTCGATGGTCATGTGTTTCTGATTGCACGCTATATTTTGATCAACTACAAAGTCTCGACGCATTTATTTCTGTCAGGTCGCACACACAATTCTTGAAGCGGATCATTATTATCAAATAACGGTTTATTTAAACGTGATCGAACCATCCAATCTATTTTTTCGAACCAGAGATAGCGCGATATATTCGAACTGATGTGGAATGACCTAGGCTGCGTTTATCAACTTTCCCTTGTTTAAACGGCTTTCGAAAGCCCTTTCCAAAGCCCTTTTCAAAGCCCTGTACTATACTGTATTGATGTGCCGCTTGTTTTCTAATAAGGGACGGCGAAAAGCAATAACCATCATAAAGACATATCCTTTGAGAGTGACGAGTCATGATGCCATGCCACATGAATCAATTGTCTTCCTATCTGTGAGGCAGCTCCAGTTTAGCACATACTTCAAATATTTCTGAGTGGTGGCATGAGACTTTGGCTGCGTTTATCAACTTTCCCCTGTTTAAACGCCTTTCCAAAGCCCTTTCCAAAGCCCTTTCCAAAGCCCTTTAGAAACGGCTTCCAAAATAGTTGCGTTTATTAACTCTTCGCGAACACGATAACTGGCCTGTCACTGCACAGCTGCATTGCGCAATTCGACCCGAGGAGAAGAGGTCATATAATTAAGGCGTGCATTGTTCGTAACTGTAGTACAATACTACAAAGCCGTTTCAGAACAGCTTTGCGTTTATCAACTTCAAAAGGCTTTTACAAACAGGTTTCTGAAAACCTGTTTAGGAAACCTGTTTGGAAAGCCACAAATTTGCGGCTTTCGAAAAGGCTTTCCTAAAGGGCTTTCAAAACAGCTTTGCGTCTATCAACTCGTAAAAATTCCTGAAAGCTGTTTGAAAAACCTGTTTCTGCTGAGAAAGGAGAGTTGATTAACGCACCCTTTCGAAAATGCTTTCCGAAAGGGCATTAAAAACAGCTTTGCGTTTATCAACTCGTAAAAATTCCTTGAAAGTTGTTTGGAAAACCTGTTTTTGCCGAGAAAAGGAGTTGCTAAACGCACCCCTAGAAGCTCCCACCTAAAGCACACCCTGTCTGGACCCCTAGCAAACTGGAAACTCTGATCGCGCGAACATGCGCACAATATCATGTGCTCGCGCACACGCGACGTTCCTGGCGGCCGGGGTCCAGGACCAGCTTATAGACCATTTAGAGGGATGTTCCCGAAATCAAGGAAATTATAACTCCTCAACCAACATAATAGCAAAAAAAGTCCGAAAAGTTAAGAATTTCGAACAAAATGAAAATTGCTCAGGAATGAGCACTTTACAAAATCAGATTAGTGAAAAAAAAGAAAAAACAAAACATAACTAGACCCGGAATTTGTCAAGACTGACAAATTAGGTGATCCGATCTTTTGAAAAACGATGATTTGAGTTTTGATCCAAATATAGGCATGACTATACAGGTTTCATCTGTGTTTAGGGATATTGGCTGTGTGATGTTTGGATACTGATTTTGAAAAGGGAGTCAGGTCTGCCATCTATGGTACCAAATTCCGTTCAAACTATAACGAAGATACAGAATGAAGTATATTTGAGCATTGAGCCCACTTTGCACAGCCAAGATGGCATCTCAGCAAAAAGTGGATATTTTGTGAAATGATTCTTGTAACATGGTCTTTGCGTGTGCAAAATATGGGAAAGATAAGACATGTATTCACCAAGATACAGGATGAAACATTTATGACCTTTGACCCTAATTTACATACCCAAGGTGGTGTCTGATCAAGTAGTTGTTATTTGATGAAATAATGTACGTAACATTAACTAAACATGTGCAAAATATGGGGGTGATAGGGGCTATTTTTCTTGAGTTATTGCAAAGAAAATTGGAAAAAGAAAGAAATATGAAAATACATCGAAGATAACCTTTAATTTCAACCACGTTTTTGGACGTGATCCCGACACCGTATGAAAAACAAAGGGAACACGTACGATAGCGCAAAGTCTCAGCTACAACATATTAAAATCTGGGAGAAATTCACCGAAGGGTAAGTGAGCTAGTGCTCAATAAAGACAATCATGTCAATTTTCACATCCACTCTCTAAAAAAATCGATTGAAAATATTCACTCTTAAAAGAGTGAATACCAAAAAGAGTGAATTTAGAGTGAAATTGGAGTGAATTTTGAGTGAAAATGTTCATTTTCACTCGTTTTAGAGTGACCTCAGGGATCACTCCAAAATCTTCGAGTGATCCCTGAGGTCACTCCAAAATGAGTGAAAATGAACATTTTCACTCAAAATTCACTCCAATTTCACTCTAAATTCACTCTTTTTTGTATTCACTCTTTTAAGAGTGAATATTTTCACTCGATTTTTTTTAGAGAGTAGAAAAATTCCCTCCCATAGAGATAACACGTCATAACGAAGATAAAGAAAGAAGTACATATGACCTTTGACCCCGATCTGCACAGACAAGATGGCATCTGAGCAAAAAATGGTTATTTTGTGAAATGATCCTTGTAACACGGTCTTTACGTGTGCAAAATATGGGAAAGATAAGACATGTATTCACCAAGATACAGGATGAAACATTTATGACCTTTGACCCTAATTTACATACCCAAGATGGCGTCTGATGAAGTAGTTGCTATTTTATGAAATAATGTACGTGACATGAAATAAACATGTGCAAAATATGGTGGTGATAGGGTATGTTTTTCTTGAGTTATTGCAAAGAAAGTTGGAAAAAGAAAAGAATATGAAAATACATCGAAGATAGGCTTCGATTTCAACCAAGTTTTTGGACGTGATTCCGATACCGTATGAAAAAATGAAGGGCACATTACAATAGCTCAAAGTCTCAGCTACAACATATTAAAATCTTAGAGAAATTCACTGAAGCATAGGTGAGCTAGTGCTCGAAAAAGATAGTCATGTCAATTTTCATTTCCAGAAGAACTGCACTTCCATAGCGATAACACGTAAACTGGTCAAATTTGACAAGATTACTTTCAATCCATTTTTCGAGGTGATGCCGTCATTCAATCAAAATGTTGTTCAATATTAATGAAAGACCATTTAATAAGCTACAACATACTGAAATTTGGGTGAAAATTGGCAAAGGATAAGTGAGATACGTTCGAGTGAACTTGAAATTTGATGACGTAATTTTGAAAATTTACTTCTTTTATTTTATTAAGAAATTTGATATCTTTTAATCACTTTTACAGCATCGCCAACCCATGAAATGATATTTACAACTCATGAGCTTTCAGAATATGTAACGAAAATGGGAGGTCACAGTCCATTCTGACGAGTAAAATCGGATTTAAAATTCGCGGTTTTTTGGCATAGTTGCACTGTATATCGCCATTGACGCGCGCGCGGAATTTCAACTTTGACGGGCCCGTATGACGTCATATTGAATTGGATTGACTTGAAACTTGGTAGAAATATTCCTTGACATTTCAGGCATCCGATAAGAGTGAAAAAACGGGAAATTTCTATTGCATAAGAGCTGTGCAAGCGTATATGTGCGCGCACGTACGCGTCCGTCCAATTTTTTCAATTTTTCAAAAAATGCTCTAAATCGTCTGAAACGTATGCAAAAAAAATTGAGCTCGATTTGAGCATACAAATATTTCAACGCGCGCGTACGCGCACGCTTTAAGGATAAATATGAATTTTGAGAATATTAGTAGAATGCGCATGACTTGAAATATATGTGACGTAAATTTCATTGAATAATTCCATTCCATTAATAAGATATGAATGAGAATGTGTTTTCATATAATGACGTCATAGTGACGTCACGGTCGACTGATCACAATGATTTTACTTGATGGGTCGTCTTTGGGACACGATACATATATGGTATGATTTTGACATTGATAGGAAGAGGACTTTCTGAGCTAACCGATACACAAATTTTGTCCAGAAATAAAGAAGAAGAAGAAAAACTAGACCCGGAATTTGTCAAGACTGACAAATTAGGTGATCCGATCTCTTGAAAATCAATGATTTGAGTTTTGATTCCAATATAGGCATGACTATACAGGTTTCATCTGTGTTTAGGGATATTGGCTGTGTGATGTTTGGATACTGATTTTGAAAAGGGAGTCAGGTCTGCCATCTATGGTACCAAATTCCGTTCACACTATAACGAAGATACAGAATGAAGTATATTTAAGCATTGAGCCTACTTTGCACAGCCAAGATGGCATCTGAACAAAAAGTGATTACTTTGTGAAATGATCGATGTGACATGGTCTTTGCGTGTGCAAAATATGGGAGAGATAGGACATGTATTTACTAAAATGCAGGATGAAACATTTATGACCTTTGACCCTTATTTACATATCAAGACGGTGTCTGATCAAGTAGTTGTTATTTGATGAAATAATGTACGTAACATGAACTAAACATGTGCAAAATATGGGGGTGATAGGGGCTATTTTTCTTGAGTTATTGCAAAAAAAGTTGGAAAAAGAAAGAAATATGAAAATACATCGAAGATAACCTTTAATTTCAACCACGTTTTTGGACGTGATCCCGACACCATATGAAAAACAAAGGGAACGCGTACGATAGCGCAAAGTCTCAGCTACAACATATTAAAATCTGGGAGAAATTCACCGAAGGGTAAGTGAGCTAGTGCTCTTTTCGAAATCAATGATTTGAGTCCTGATCCCAATAGGCATGACCGTAAAGGTTTCATCTGTGGTTATGGACATTGGCCGTATGATGTTTGGATTCTCATTCTCAAAAAAGGGAGTCGGGTTTGCCATCTTTGGTTCCATATTCCGTATACACTATAACGAAGATACATAATGAAGTATATTTGATCATTGACCCCACTTTGCACAGCCAAGATGGCATACGAGGAAAAACTGGTTATTTTGTGAAATGATCTTGGTAACGTGGTCTTTGTGTGTGCGAAATATTGGAAAGATAGGACATGTATTCACCAAGATACAGGATGATACATTTATGACCTTTGACCCTAATTTACCTACCCAAGATGGTGTTCGATCAAGTAGCTGTTACCTTATAAAATAATGTACGTCACATGAACTAAACATGTGCAAAATATGGGGTTCATAGGGAATGTCTTTCATGTGTTATTGCAAAGAAATTTGCAAAAAGAAAGAAATATGAAGATACATCGAAGCTAAGCTTTAATTTAAGCGAAGTTTTCGACGTGATTTCGACGTCGTATGAAAAAAAAACGAAGGACACATTACCGATAGCGCAAAGTCTCAGCTAACACATATCAAAATCTGATAGAAATTCACAGTAGGATCAGTGAGATAGTGCTCGATAAAGACAGTCATGTTAATTTTCATTTCAAGAAAAACTGTACTCCTATAGAGATAACTCGCAAATGGGTCAAATTTGACAAGGTTACCTTCAATTTATTTTTACGGGATGAAGACTTCAACCAGCGAAATTTTTGATTGCTAAAACTGATAGAGTATTAAATAAGCTACAACATACTGAAATCTGGGAGAAAATTGGCCAAGGATAAGTGAGATACGCTTGAGTAAACTTGAAATTTGATGACGTCATTTTGAAAAGTTACTTTTTTTACTTTATTAAGAAATTTGATATCTTTTCATCATTTTTCCAGCATCGCCAACCCATGAAATGACATGTACAACTCATCAGCTTTCAAAATATGTAAAGAAAATGGGGGATCACCGTCCATCTTGGCGAGTAAATTCGGATTTAAAATTGACGGTTTTTTGGCATTGTTGCACTGTATATCGCCATTGACGCGCGCGCGGAATTTCAACTTTGACGGGCCCGTATGACGTCATTTAGAGTCGGATTGACTTGAAACTTGGTAGAAATATTCCTTGACATTTCAGGCATCCGATAAGTGTGAAAAAACGGGAAATTTCTATTGCTAATGAGCTGTGTGTGCGTATATGTGCGCGCGCGTACGCGTCCGTCCGATTTTTTCAATTTTTCCAAAAATGCTCCAAATGGTCTGAAACGTGTGCAAAAAAAATTTGAGCTCGATTTGAGCATACAAATATTTCAACGCGCGCGTACGCGCACGTCTTAAGAGAAAATATGAATTTTGATTATATGAGTAGAATGCGCTTGACTTGAAATATATTTGACGTAAATTTCATTGAAAACTTTGATTCCATTAAAGAGATATGATTGAGAATGTGTTTTCATATAATGACGTCATAGTGACGTCACGGTCAACTAATCACTATGATTTTATTAGAAGGTTCGTCTTTGGGACATGATACATGTATGGTATAATTTTGACATTGATAGGAAGAGGACTTTCTGAGATTACCTCTACACAACTTTTGCGGAGAAAGAAGAAGAAAAAGGAGAAGAACAAAGAATCAGTACAGATACAGAAGGTGATCCGAGAGGATACTCGGATCACCTAACAAAGAATCAGTACAGATACAGAAGGTGATCCGAGAGGATACTCGGATCACCTAATAAAAAACCCTGAACCATTTCAGTTGACATACAAAGGCCCTGGAAGCCATGGGGTTATAGATGCTCTTTATAGTGCTATCTTAGCCATATTTTTGAACATAATAATTGGCCGGAAAAATGTGGAACGTTTAAAGCTGGCTAGTGAATTTTCGGCAAGTAATGCACTTTTATGCACAATATAAGCCGTAGAATTAACTGTATGTTTTTCTTACCTAGTATAACGCTTTTGCAATAAATATTTCTTTAACGATCGAAGCTTTCGACATTTCAACATTGCGGAAAGAAAGTAAATACATCTCTGAGCCCTGTCAAAAATGATTGATAGATGTGTGCTACACATTGAATTCCAGAGTACAGATATTGCGCATCTTCCTCTTCCTGGAAGAGTCAAATTATATCTGCGTTTCATAGTGGTATACGCTAGGTGAACCACATGATTAGGAGTGTGTCAAAGCCAATAAAGCTGCCCGCATCTCCACCACTCCCCGATCTCCAATATTGTTTGCTCCAGCCAAAAGCGCTACCATGGAAGCCTCCATAAAATCGAACATTGTATTGTCCACTTTCTTTTTATATTTGACCTTCCATTTATGAAATTGAAAAATAAGAAACAAAATCATCTCGGTGAAGTAACTGACGCGAACACTGCAATTAATAGCTCGACTTTGTGTTCTCTCACAGAAATCGTAAACTAGTTAGGAGGAAGAAGAAAAATACTCTCTCCGTTTAGCCCAGAGAAACGAATTCATCTATCTGATTTCCAGGAATTCCCGATGGCTACTGAATCGCAAATTATACTCTACCATTAGTATCCTTTCTGTCTCGGGTTTCCAAAGTTCATGGGGTTCGAGTCGCCAAGACTCCCTCGTAGCGTCACGCTCTATAGGTAATGGGGCTTACATCGGAAGGAGACAGATAAGCATCGGGTCGGTAGGATTAACTTCATATCGCAGAATCATTCTTTTTTTTATCGACAGAGGTATGTTTATTAAAATTTGCTATGGTGGCTTATAGACAAGGATAATGTTCTTAAATGAACAATAGCACTGCGGTGTAGCTTGTTATTGCACTGACTGATCCTAACTAAAAGATTGGGAGGTGTCCCCCTGTTCAGACGCAAGCCAGTTTTTACCAAAACTCGATTAAAAAAAAAACGACGTATGAAGAATCATCGTATAGTCGACAGACCGTTCAGACACTAATTTCGACCATTCCGGAAAAAAACAACAACAACACGTCGTATAGATGTGCAGTTTCTCACTGCGCATGTTGTTGTGGTCATGAGCGACAGCAACGAGTTCACCTTTCGTGCTCGCTCCCATTAAGCCCTGCCCAGTAACTAGTATATCGTTCTATGGTTGGCATACGTTCAGACGCACAATGGACACGATGGAACGCCATTCGTTCAGACGCACAATGGACACAATGGAATGTTGATTCGTTTTCGACTTTTGCTTCGAAACGATGCTCTGATCGTTGTTTCGCTATACGTCGTTTCGTCGTTTCGTTAGTCAACGTATAAATTCATCGTATAGCTATACCGTTTTGATATAGCTATACCGTTCTAGTGTATATAATTTTTTTTTTTTTGCATCTGAACACCCTGTTCGTATCGGATCCCACAAATGTCATAATTACCAAAAATGTCATAACACGTGTCAACCACTAATGTCAAAATCTGATTAACCACAAATGTCATAACACGCCGACCACAAATGTCAAATTTCCCTTTTGACATTTCTGGATCTACAGGGTGACACGGCTAAAACACATATGTAATTTGCTAGGTTGTGAAGTCAACAAGTACTGAAAAATTCTTTATGGTGCGGTAAATCAAGGAGGTTTAAGAGATGGAGTTCCAACTGGCTGTAATTATTCAAACAGTTGTCACTTTTCCATTGATGTACAAAAGGATTCCACAGGTGCATCTGCGCCTTTGATGACGGGGTTTGATGCTGCCGTCTTGCTGAGCAATCTGAAGATTCATTTTGAACGTCAACTAAATGTTGGCTATATTTTGCTTTTTTATCTATAGGTTTTCCCATTCATTTTCAAACTTTTTTCATTCAATTTCAGAAATTTTTACTTCAATTTCGTCGCAGGATGTCTGGAATAGGCCAATCTTACTTTCAAATTCGTCTTTCGTCGTTCATTTTCGAATAAAGTCCATTCAATTTAGTCATTTGGCATACATTTTCGTCATTTACAGTTCAAATTCGTCAGTCTCACTCGCAGTACTCAAAACAGCAGGATCTATTTCGTCTTTTGTCGATCATTTTCGTCACATTTTCATTCATATTCGTCTCATATCTCTATCCGGTGTGATTTTCCAGTCCTTCATGTATTTTTTTCTGTAACCGTTCACATTTTACATTCAGAAGTTAACATACATACAAGCGCCCCCTTACACACACACACACACACAGAACCACAGATACAGACACACACAAGCAATCCGAGTACACACTGATACAAACAGACGTACTGTCTCGCAAACGAAAACACTGACAAACGATTTCTAGGCAAACATGATTTAAAGACAAAATTTAAGTGTAGAATTGTCGCCTGTTTAATGTCAAAGAATGGATAACATAATTATGTTTGCTGCTTTCCAGGATACAAAATTTAAAGTTTGCTTCATGCATTATGATGCGAAAACCTGAACATTACGAGTTAAAGTTCAAAATGTGACACTGACATACTGTCCTGGGATATGACTTTCGACTGTCGTTTATCCGTCAAGAAATTTTGGTTGGCAGTCATGTTTTTCGTGTGTATTGTCTAAGAAAATGGTTGGGGAATAATGTGTAACGATTCAATTTACGAGAGAAAGTAAAAATATGTCGGCTTAAAGTTGGTTCACCATCAAAATAAAGAATCGACAACATCTGACTAATTTGAATGAAAAATTCATGAAATTGTGTGAACAAAGACGAATTTGATCTTCACATTCTGCGATCCGTCAGCGGGAGGGACGAATTTGAATGACAATCGACGATTCTGAATGCTATGTCTTCGAAAATGTTTGACGACGATTACAATGACAATGACGAAATTGAAGTTAGGATTTGCGTTCGTGCTTCTTGGAACGAAATTGAATAATAAATCTTTGAAATTTGACGTGCGAAAAATGGGAAAATCGAATGTACAATGACAATTGACGAAATTGAAAAGTTAGGATTGCGTACCCTCCTGGAAATAAGTGCAGTTTCTTAATTCCGACGAATAAAACTGATATGGAATAATTTCAAGTATATATATTTTTTTGATTAATAGATATATCAGATAAGTGTCCGGGCATGGCCAGTCGAGTAATTTTCGTTTTCATTTCATGATTTTTTTTTGCGTAATTTCTATTCGCGCATCCCCGTGTGTTGCGACACGGATTGTCGCCCCTACACGGATTGTCGCCTCCTGCTCGGGGCGACAATCCGTGACGGGCGTTGGCGGCACGGATTGTCGCCCCCGTCACGGATTGTCGTCCGGCGACAATCCGTGACGAGAGCTGGCGGCACGGATTGTCGCCCGCCCTCGAAGCACATTTTGCTGGGTAATATCGTTCTGGACATAGTCATTGAAATACTAACACATAACTTACATGGCTACATCCATACAAACATGCAATGTAAAAAGTGATGGTGAGGTTTCAAGGAAGTGTGTATGTGCGCGTGCACATGATAATTTAGTGTCCGTTTGTGTGTGTGTGTGTTTGTGTGTGTGTGTGTGTGTGATGGAGCGCTGTGCGTGTTGTGGGAATTGTGTCGCTTGAATGTTTTGTTCCTATTATCTCCTGCGTGCTAATGCAACAGTCACACAGTGCTTTACGATGGGTTACATACGCCGCGGATAGATGCGGATGAGTGGACGCAGGCATTCGCAGGGACGTATGAAGACGTAACTGTCCGTAACTCGTCTGTAGAGAAACGTAAAATGAAGGCGGCAAACCTGCGAAATTTTGAAGTGTTCAAATTTCGCAGAGGGACTCCACGGACGCAGACTTACGTAAGGTAACCGTAACCAAACGTAACTACCCGTAACTGAACGTAACTCTCCATAGCTTGAACGCAGACCATCCGCAAAACATTTTACCACCCTAGGGCCCCAGTCACATAATGCTCTGCGTCCGGAGTTACGTCCAAAAAAGTCATTTTTCCTGCGGACTCTCGCGGATCCCTTGCCGTCACAAGAATTTTTTTTACAAAAAAAAAAATACGGAAAATGCAGGCGATACGGACAGATACGATCAGATGCGGACACCTGCGTCCACTTGCAGATAATATTACGAATTGACTCCTTATTTGTTTTTTTTAATTTGCGTAAACTTCCGAATCGTTCTGAATACTTGCGGAGAGTTTACGCATAGTTACGCATAGCTATTCGTTCAGTTAATCTAGCCGATTTTTATTGTCACAAGAATTATTTCTTCTTTGAAAACAGACTCCTTAAGGTTGCTGATTTGTTTTTATACAACTTGGGCAAATTCATGTTTCAGTTTTTTACTCATATTTATTCATATGTTTCAGAAAAACTATGCCGTCCATGCTTACCACACAAGACAAAGAGATTCATTTCACCTTCCACGTATTCGCACACTCCTTGCTCAAAAACCATTGTTTTTACCGGACCTAAATTCTGGAATGATCTTCCCGCCGATTTAATCAATTGTTGTAGTATGTTTACATTTAAACAAAAATTGATATCAATGTTAATAAATGAATATAACCAGCCTGATTAGAATTTTTTAATATGTTATATGCGCAGTATCCTCGTTCAATGTATATTTCTGCTTTATGCTCCCATTATATAATCACTGCATCCGTACCTGTATTAACATTTTGAACTCATTATGAAGTTGATTATAGATAATGTGCAGTATATACTTGTGTATCTATATGCCATATTTTCACTCAGTTCTAATTCTTTGGGTTCTTGTTTTTTATTTACTTTTTCTTTTTCTTCTCACTTATTTCTTTTGCCCTTTGTACTTTGATATTTCAGCTTTCATATCGTTTCGTCATTATCACTTTGTGTCCTATCTCCAATGATTGCATAGCAAATTTACACCGGTATTTTTTCATGGAACCTGCGTTTACAAGCTTTGCTTTTGCTCTTCCATCATATTTCACAAATAATAGAGAATTGTCTTATGTACATTTTGTATGCTGACATACTTTCTGTTCATGACCCGACTTATAACATATTTTGTATCTTGCTTGATGTGTATTCTTTTTTTGGATGTATTCTGATGTCAAGTGAATTATGAAAATAAATGTGTCTCGAGTCCAAGACCAGTGCAGTTTCAGTTATTCAATTCAATTCGATTCAATAGTTACAGATTGTTATGAATAATTATGGAAAATGTGTTTTTCTCTGACGATGCCTGCTCAGTTAGTATAATCATGACAACAAGGTTATCACATATCGGACTGTCTTATATTGTACATAGGGAAAAGCTGAAGTTATGTCACGTACACCTTGTGAAGACTTTTTCGCATTCCTTTGATTTGTTTTACAGCAATAGAGGAAAAATGAAATTTTGAACTGTAAGTTTGAATTGATTTTGTGCAACTCAAATATGAATATATACATCATCAATGTCCAGCATATACAGCATAATGATACCATAAATAAAATGTAATGTAGATCGATAAGTTAAACAATAGAGTAGGAACAAATAAAGTACAGTCATGGAATAGACAAGCTTTGCTTTAGCTGTCATGGCCGTAATTGTGCATCGATAGTCATGACCTACTGCGTTATGTTAAGAAGACTGATATAATAAAGTTACCGTAATGCTTGATAAGTTTCCAGATATAAAAAATAAACATCTGGACTTTAGAACACCCCTCCATTTCCAAAATATAAAATAAAAAATGTAATACACATTCCATGGAGTGTAAAGTGGTTAAAGGGGATGGCTAGTACCTGATCAGTGGGAATCAGTGGGAATGCTGGGGGATGATTGCTCCAATCCTCGTGGGATTCATTTAAGAGTACATTATATATCTCTTGTGTGAAAATTATTTGCTTCAGAATGGCCTGATATTCAAGTAATGTGCAGTTCAATGTTTCCAGGTTAGCATGCCTGTACAGTAACGGGGCGATCGTTAAAGGCCCGTTAACTATCGCCCCGACACTGTACAGGCATGCACATTACTTGAATATGAGACCATTCTGAAGTAAATAATTTTCACACAACAATAGATATATAATATACTCTTACATGAATCCCACAAGGATTGGAACAATCATTTCCAGCATTGCCACTGATTCCCACTGATCAGTTACTACCCCTTCCCTTTAAGACTTTTAAGAAATACAGTCGTTTTCATTTTATATAGTTTATCGCTGCCCCACATCCTCTCCGGCCAGAAAAGTAAATAACATGCTGTAACCCCATTCCCTACCCAAAATATTGACCTTTTTCGAATAACATACATTCAGAGAGTGCAAGAAAAATAAGTTCAGCACCAAGGGTCAACAATGTCATCTGTATATGGGTGCCACCTAAAATGACCATATTTTGCGGGAGAAATTTCATAACTTGACCATGCAGCCGTTCTGCCACTCCACCGCTCCGACTGAGTTGCAGTATTCCTTTAGATATAATGCGCTGCAGCTTAGCAACACGGGTGGTGTACTAGTAGTTTACCATGAGTCTCTATTCCCATGGAAGAGGAAAATGGAAAACGCCTAAGGACGCAATTGTCCGCAGCATACGTATCTGTCCGTAAATGTCCGTAAGCGGTCCTAAGTGTTGTGATACGTTAACTTGCGGTTAATTTCGGATGCTTACGAATAAACGAATAAACAAATAAATGCAAATGGACGGGAGGTAAACTTATTTGCGGATGGTCTGCGTCTAAGCTACGAATCGTTACGTTCAGTTACGTTTAGTTACGGTTACTTGCGTAGGTCTGCATCCGTGGAGTCCCTCTGCGAAATTTTGAACATTTCAAAATTTCGCAGGCTTGGCCCCGTCATTTTGCGTTTCTTTACGGATTAGTTACGGACAGTTACGTCTACATACGACCCTGCGGAAGCCTGCGTCCACGCTGCGTCCCCCTGCGTCCACTCATCCGTATCTATCCGCGGGGGACGTAACCCATCGTAAGGCACTGTGTGACTGGGGCATTCCGTTTGTGTTCGTTTACGTCCACCGTAAGTATTCGAAATCAACCGCAAGTTAACGTATCACAACACTTTCGTCCGCTTAGGTATATTTGCGGAGAGTTGCGGATGCTGTACACGACTACGTACGTCGACGTTTTCTGTTTTCCACTCGCATTGGAGGACAGAGACGCGTGGGAAGCCACACAACTCGTGTTGCCAAGCTGCAGCGCATTTACCTGAAGGAATGCTACAACACACTCGGAGCGGTGGAGAGGCAGAACCGCAAAGTCAAGTTACTAAATTTCTCCCACATACAGTACTGTATGGTCATTTTAGATGGCACCCATATACGCATGACATCGCTTGACCATTGGTGCTGAACATTTTTTTCTTGTATTATTTGAATGTATATTTTTCGAAACTCGGAAAGCAATTTTTGGGTTGGGGATGAGGTGACAGCATTTTTTTCACTTTTCTGGCCGGGAAGGTGTGGGACAGCGATAAACGATATAAAATGAGAACGAATTTAGTATTTCCCTATAGTCTTACCCACTTTACGCTCCATGGATATTACATTTTTTAAATATTGTATTTGGGTGTGGGAGGGGTGTCCGAATGTCCTAATGATTTTTTTTTCTGGAAATGTAATAGGCTTTGCTTTATTATAACAAACTCCTCAACATAACCCAGAAAGTCATGAATATCGCTGCACAATGACAGCGTAACCACAGTTTGTCTCATCATGACTGTAGGTGCGTATTTTCTTACTCTGTTTAACTTATCGATCTAGATAGTATTCTATTTGTGGTATAATCATGTTACGTAGTCTTTACATTTATGATGTTTATCCATATTTGAGCTGCACAAATAAAAGTCAAACTTCAAGTTCAAAATTTCATATATCTTTCATTGCTGTAAAGCAAATTAAAGAAATGCGAAAACTTTTCACAACTTGTACGTAAATTCAATTTCAGTTTTCCCCAGTGTACAATGTAAGACAGTCAAATATGTGATAAATTTGCTGTCATAATACATTGACTTGGCAGGGATCGTCATATTGTACATAATTATTTATAACAATCTGTAACTATCCGAAAATATCCGCAACTCTCCGTAAATAGTCGCAACTCTCCGCAAGTATTCCGAACTATTCGGAAGTTTATGCAAGTTGAAAGAACAAAATTACGTGCCAATTCGTAAGAATATCCGCAAGTGGACGCAAGTATCCGCATTTGGTCGTATCTCTCCGTATCGCCCGCATATTTTTTTCTCGTATGTTTTGTAAAAATGCACTGGTGACAGCAAGAGTTCTCCCGGTGTTCGCAGAAAAAAATGACTTATTTGGACGTAACGCCGGGACGCAGAGCATTATGTGACTGGGGCCTTACGTAGACACACGAACGCTCACACACAACAGACATACGTAGGGCCTACGTAGCCCACGAACACCAAACCCCTCAGATACTCATGCAGGCACAAAACTGCGCCCACAGACACGCACCATCACATACCATTTGATATACACATACGCCACTATATACCACATACACACGTAAGCATACAGGCACACGTATACACACAGACAAACAAACCACTACCACTATACAACCACCACACATGCACAGTTTCTACATATTGTATTACTATACTCCAAACACACACATACACACACACACACACACACACACACACAACAATACGGAAACCCATACACAAGTCACTTATTATGCGCACCTACAAATCATACACATCACATATCATGCAGCTCACAAAACACACACACACACACACACACACACATACGCATAACTTACCAGTCATACCCATCCCACCAAAGCTTAACACCGGAGCAACCACCCCGAGCCCGGGGCGACAATCCTTGACGGGGCGACAATCCGTGTCGCAACAATTTTTTTTTTTTTTTTTTTGTCGCCTTCGAGGTCAAAAACTGGGAACCGCACAAGCGTCACGGATTGTCGCCCCGAGCCGTGGGCGACAATCCGTGTAGGGGCGACAATCCGTGTCGCAACATCCGTGTCTTTACTATAATATATCACCTAACTTTTATAAGTAGGGATGGCGAAAAGTAATTACAATCACAAAGACATATCTTCCTTAGAAAGTGGATGGTGATTATGCGATGAGACATGAGTCAGTTGTCTTCCTATCTGCGCAGCAAATCCAGTTTGCCATAATATGCTTCAAACACTTTCGAGTGGCGGCATCGAACATGACTCCAAAGGGAATACGCCAGTTGTGATTCCATTCTCTTGAACCTCCTTGGTAGAATCCATGGGTCCTTTACAGGATCATGCATGGCATCAGCGATCATCGCTGTACAGAAGGCTGATTCGCCATTCTGCCCATGAGTTCCTGAATTCTGACATTGACAAATCCAGAAGATTTGCAAAGAAAGTCTTTCTTTTGATATTAAAGCACTAGTACTCTGTTTGAAACTACATGTAGTTGAAAAAAAAAGGCTAGTGAAATTAGTATAATAGCATGAGCAAGAGTATTCACACTAAATAAAAAAAACGTAAATTATTCCAAGACAGTCATCGGCACTTATTTGAAAACTTGAAAAGCAGAATTTTCAGTTACTCGTTTGTATTGTGGAATGACATGGTGAACGGTAATATTCAATTCAAAGGAGAGTGAAATTTATTTCCAGCATCTCCAGGCAAAAGCGCATAACACTGAAATGTTGCATTTTACTCTAAAGTCATTAATTTTCATTCGATATTTTATTTTCTTACTTGTTCTCTTAATTCCCCATTTTGTGTATCATTGATGGCATCGTTGGACAATGTTGTTATCAGTTACACAATGTATTTCCGGTGTGCATAATCATTAAGTACTGAATTGATAACGGCGTTTGTGTTCTTTCTCTCTCATGCATATGACTAAGGGTGCGTTTATCAACTCCTTTTCTCGGCAGAAACAGGTTATCCAAACAGCTTTCAAGGAATTTTTACGAGTTGATTAACGCAAAGCTGTTTTGAAAGCCCTTTAGGAAAGCCTTTACGAAAGGGTGCGTTTATCAACTCTCCTTTCTCGGCAGAAACAGGTTACCCAAACAGCTTTCAAGGAATTTTTACGAGTTGATAAACGCAAAGCTGTTTTGAAAACCCTTTAGGAAAGCCTTTTCGAAAGCCCTAAATTTGTGGCTATCCAAACAGGTTTCCTAAACAGGTTTTAAGAAACCTGTTTGTAAAAGCCTTTTGGAAGTTGATAAACGCAAAGCTGTTTTGAAACGGCTTTGTAGTCTTGTACTTCAGTTACGAACAATGCACGCCTTATGGCCTCTTCTCCTCGGGTCGAATTGCGCAATGCAGCTGTGCAGTGACAGGCCAGTTAAAAAATCGTGTACGCGAAGAGAGTTTATAAACGCAACTATTTTGAAAGTCGTTTCTAAAGGGCTTTGTAAAGGGCTATTAAAAGCCGTTTAAACAGGGGAAAGTTGATGAACGCAGCCAAAGTCTCATGCCGCCACTCAGAAATATTTGAAGTATGCGTTAAACTGGAGCTGCCTCACAGATAGGAAGACAATTGATTCATGTGGCATTGCATCATGACTCGTCACTCTCAAAGGAAGATATGTCTTTATGATGGTACATATGTAATTGCTTTTCGCCGTCCCTTCTTAGAAAACAAGCGGGACATTAATAGTACAGGCAGTCAAGGCTTTGGAAAGGGCTCTCGAAAGGGCTACGGAGAGGGCTTTCGAAAGGGCTATCGAAAGGGCTATCGAAAGCCGTTTAAACAGGGGAAAGTTGATAAACCCAGCCTATTATATGTTTTTATGTAGGACCGTTATTGACATTCATTCAATGTCTCCACGAAAATCGTAGCTTTGATGTGCTAGAGACTTAAGAAATGCACATGGTGGGTGTTGGGTGCTACGAGTGTTGGGGCAGCTTTCGATTGAACAGTGGGTGAGAATAAGCCAGTTCGGAGATAGCTCATGTGCACATCGGTACAAATGACCTTTAATTTTTCTCAGTTGGTTAGGCACTTCACTCAATTCAAAGCGACATAATGCAGCAGCTTGCCTAACATAGCAATTTATGGAACTCGTATTCTAACAAAGAATAAGCCTGTGTAGATGAAGTGACCAGAATGGTTCGTCAATCAACACTTCGGGAAGCATCTATTTCATTGTGCTGTTTTGAATACATTAACAAACTTTTTCTTTTAACATTGCCAAATACCAGGCTTGCTGTCAGGTGGATGTACTGGCAGGCACCATTTATACGGATTCCATGAATAATCAAAGCGTTACAGATGCTTATCTCAGTGAAATTAAAAACCAACCTGTCTCTCGGTACAAACGACCTTTTTCTGCTCATGCTCAAACTGGAACTCCGAACTGGCTTATCATATGACACAAGTCATTTAAATACGGTATCACAGTTGCGATCAATACAAACTGAAAATATAGATCTGCGAGTCACTAACCGTTCCTGGAAGCGCAACACTTTCTCACTATAAACCTGATTGATTGTGTGACATACTAAATTTGTTTTATTTCAAAAACTGACGGAGAGCATAAAACAGAGAAATTAAGGGTGGGAATTTTCTGGTGAAATTCAGGATAGTTTTCTTACAGCTGAGGCCAACCATGTCTGTTGCGACACGCATTGTCGCCCCTACACGGATTGTCGCCCCCGGCTCGGGGCGACAATCCTTGACGGAGTTGGCGTCACGGATTGTCGCCCCCGTCACGGATTGTCGTCTGGCGACAATCCGTGACGCTTGTGCAGTTCCCAAGTTTTGACCTCGATGGTGACAATCTATGATGGCAAAAAATTTGTTGCGACAAGGATTGTCACCCCGTCAAAGATTGTCGCCCCGGGCTCGGGGTGGTTGCTCCGGTGTTAAGCTTTGGTGGGATTGGTATGACTGGTAAGTTATGCGTATAAGTGTGTGTGTGTGTGTGTGTGTGTGCGGGTGTGTGTGTGTGTGTGTGTGTGTTTGTTGTGAGGTGCATGATATGTGCTGTGTATGATTTGTAGGTGCGCACAATAAGTGACTTGTGTATGAGTTTCCGTATAGTTGTGTGTGTGTGTGTATGTGTGTGTGTGTGTGTGTGTGTGTTTGGAGTATAATAATACAATAATGTAGAAACTGTGCATGTGTGGTGGTTGTACAGTTCAGGTCAGTTCAGTTCAGTTCAGTTTTTAGTTTTCAATTTCAAAATCAATACAAATCAAAAAATCAAAAAAATGCTTACATAGTCATTTACAGAGCTAATATTCGTAACGTTTGGATCATACATACATTTTTTTTTTCAAGAACGAATATTATATATAAAAGGAAGCAATAGGAAATGATGAAAACGAAATGCAGGGGACCATCATCATAAGCTAAGCTTGACGAGGAAGATGGCCCCAGGTAAAGAGATACATAAAGAAAATCTTGCCACTCACTGAGTGGGAGGTAATTGTGCGAAGGGCACAATAAAGAGATATATAAAGAAAATCTTGCCACTCACTGAGTGGGAAGTAATTGTGCGAAGGGCGTGCGGTGCAGTGCGGTGTGCATTGTGCTGGGATGAATCTTGGTTTGTACGTTGAGTGTTATTTTGTGTATCAGTGTGATGAGGTGAATGTTACTTCAGTTATGGCCGTGAACTCATTGTTTAGGGTGTTTGTGTACCAGGTGGTATGAATATCTATGTGTCAGAGGTATACTGGATTATGAAGGTGTTTTTTAGTTCTCGTTTGAAAATGTTCAACGACGTACATTGTTTTAAATTAGGGGGTAAAGAATTTCAAATATCTGGTCCATTATGTTTTAATGATTTTTGAGCTAAAATGATTCTGTGGTTTTCGAGATGGTAATCGGACGACTGACGTGTTGGATATGAATGAACGGTGGAATTTGGAGTGAAGAAGCCATCAACAATTTTTGGAAGACAATTAAATGTATATTGTTTGTCTGTGTGTATACGTGTGCCTGCATGCGTACGTGTGTATGTGGTATATAGTGGCGTATGTGTATATCAAAGGGTATGTGATGGTGCGTGTTTGTGGGCGCAGTGTTGTGCCTGCATGAGTATCTGAGGGGTTTGGTGTTCGTGGGCTACGTAGGCCCTACGTATGTGTGTTGTGTGTGAGCGCGTTCGTGTGTCTACGTAATGCCCCAGTCACACAGTGCCTTACAATGGATTACGTCCACAGAACTCTTACACATAGAAGAATCACACCCATTCACAACCCGCTGAGCTCGGTGTCGCCACCGCGCACCCCGGATGTGACGCCTCAGTGCACACGCCGCCATGTTGCTTAGCAAAACCTCCGCAGCTCCTCGAGTACGGTACGGTCAACTCACTGATCGGACAGTATGGCAGCCCCTAGCCCTTGATATTTACTTGAACTTGTAAACTGTCAAACTCGTACTTCCCAATCCAGCGTTGACCTCAGATTCATGTACTCATTTATGTTTTTTTATTTCACACTCTTCCCTGAAAGTAGTCTGTATTGAAACAGTTGGTTTTTTTTCCCCTTTCGGATAGATCTATTTGACTTCGGAGACGTGATCTGCTTTGGTATAAAATTGAAGACGCATGTCCTTGTCTGTGTTCTACCCTTTTCCCCATCCCCTCCCAATCCCATGTCTTGCTCTATGTTGTTTCCCTCCAATGATATGGCAAGAAGGTGTGTGTTTATGCTACTATTTATTTTTCTCCCATAAACAAGTCAAATTAAATTTTCCAGTCAGTCCCGTTAAAAAAAAATCAATGATTTGTGGATATGATACGTGCAATACATCTTCCCAATCTGACATAAATGATTATACTCAGCATATTACATATTTGGATGACAACACTATTTTATTACCTATATTCTTGTTACATGGATTATCATTTTTATCATTAGTAGTAGTACATGTATATGTAGTCAACACGAATGCAAACACACAGGAAACAATATAGGCATACATGTGTATCTGTATGAAATAAACCAGAAACCAAGTTCTTGCTGACCAACACCAATTTATTTTCAGCACACAAATTTTCGAGTAATTCGCAAGAACACTTGAGAAAGAGCAAAATTTGTGTGCCAAAACAAATTGTTGGGGATCAGCATGGACTAGTTTTTTTTTAATCTTTTATCATGATTTTGATATCATATTATTGCACCGACATGTGGACTACTTATACTGTGTATGTATTTATAAATCAAAATATGAAAGTTCTGCATCGGTGTGTAGTAAATAGATATCAAGAGTAAAATCAGTCGTGTAAACACCACAGGAGCCAAAAAATTGGACTGATGTTTCGGTCAAAGACCTTTATCAAAGACTTTGATAAAGGTCTCTGACCAAAATGTCATTCCAATTTTTTTGGCTCCTGCGGTGTTTATACAACTGATATAAATGTATATATGTATATATATATATATATATATATATATATATATATATATATATAGTATACAAACTCTTTGCACTTATGATAAAACAAAAACAAAACTGGAACAAAGTTCATACTTTATTCACCATGTTTATCTCTGCACACAAATTTTTGAGCGATTCGCTCTTTCTCAAGTGTTGATTCTTTCTAGAGAAAGAGTGAATCGTTTGAAAATTTGTGTGGAGAAATAAACTGTTGATGAATGCAGCATGAACTTTCTTCCAGTTTTGTTTTTGTTTTTGATCATCAAGTTAACATGTGGACTACCTACTCAATATATATGATATATGAATATACTGTATATATATATATATATACATATATACATGTATAATGTATGCAATGTATATTCACATGCACATACACACACACACAGACACACACACAACCATGAACTCCTTTTAAGATGTTTTTCCCATATAAAACAGAAAGCAAAGTTAAACAGTTAGTTTTACTGATTTTTTTAATGTATTTTAAAATTATCAAGGTCAATGTTGATTGCTGAGAATCAACCACAGAACAGTGACATACAAGTGTACTACTAATTTGCCAGAAGTACCATTATTATACATAACACACTGTACGATGACTATAAGCACATACATAACACACTGTACGATGACTATAAGCACAGGCAATACATGTCTTGGAAACATGCCAATAATAAGCCAGTTCGGGGTTCCGCTGTGAGCATGAGCAGAAAAAGGTAATAGCTCTGTACCGGCAGAGCATGTTCGATGTTTTTTTATTCACTAAGATAAGCATCTGTGATGTAATGATTATTCAAGTGATCATTATGAGTGGTGCTTGCCAGCACATCCACCTGACAGCAAAAGTGGTACTAGTAGTTGACAGTATCAATAGAAAAGGATTGTTAATACATTCGATGCAAAATAATGAAATGGATGATTTCCAAAGTGCTAATTAATGGATCATCCTGGTCACCTAGTCTATGCAAGTTCATTCTCTGTTTGAACATGACTGATGAATTCCATAAATTTTTACGTCGGGTAAACTGAAATACCTTCTCTCGTTTAAAAACTCATGGAGTGCCTAATCAACTGAGAAAGAAGAATGGTCATTTGTACCAATGTGCCAGTGAGCTAACCCTGAACTGGCTTATACACATAATGTAGGTGAGACAACCAGCATCGCAAATTTCTGACAACTATTATAATCATGAAAATCAACATAAAATCCATGAACAATGGACATTGTCTGGCAAGAACATCAAAGGCATTCTTGGCAACAATATCAAAGGCAGTACATCCATGTAGATTTTCACTAGCTCTTGTTAGCTTCAAGGGTGATTCAAAATGAAATCCTTGTCAAGGCCTATGAAAACATGCTACCTCATGGTATGAGAAAATAATGTGGTAACAATATGTAGGCAAGAAAAATATCACAAATATGACAACTATTACATATCACCAATTCAAATGCATGTACCATGTATATGGTAATGAACTAAGATGCAATACATGGCAACAACCCAAAGTCCATGAATAATGGACACTGGCTGCAGCCTTGTTGTCTGGCCTGAGTAATCGAAGTGTTTTCTTTGAAGTGGTCGGAACACTAGGTGGAGTAGGGCTTTGGAGTCCAGTGGTCTCTTCTCATGTTCAGTCCATCTTTGGTGAAGAGCAACATCACTTTTTGGAAATCTAGGATTTTTAACACGGAAAGAACATGTATACACGTGAAAATTACTACCATATCAGAATTGTAAGACCTCTTAAACATGTGTAACTACAATATTAAAACTTGATACGCAAGATGATTGCATGTGAATGCTCCTGATAAGATTAAAAACATGCAAGTTTTCTATAGAATTATGTACCAGTACCCATAAGATACAGTGTACTACTGTGTAGCTAAAACTATTAAAGGGCCAAGAATAACACTAGATCTGCAGTACGTACCATACGATGTAAATGTAGAACTCTACATGTATCATTTGCAGTCTGGCTGCAAATTCTACCAGCAGTGAACAGCATCAGTGTGCCTTGTTTTGCTACTGCACTGCCAGTGGGCTTCGCAGAGTGCTTAATTTGTTGCCTAAAGATAGACATTATGAAAGGTCAAAAGGGCACTAGTTGGTACATGATTAAATGGTACTAACCCCTAGAATAGGAATCTTAGGATTAAAGATGAATTTAACTTTACATATCGGCACCCTTGCACATGCCAAGGATAAGGTTCAACTGAGCACAAAAGCAAATAGGTTTCTACATCGCACATGTACAGCTGTAGCAGGTGAATTCTGGATGGTGCAGCTATAATGCAGTGTCGTGTGTGTAGTTGAATCATACAAACTGCACAGTATTGATAACATGCACGCGCACCCAGAGAGACCACCTCCATGGTTGTACAATATATAAATCATATAATTACCGCTAATTTTATTGTATTCGGAAGAGACTCACAACCTTGGGGTGGGATCTGGCCAATTCAGAGTAAAGTTTAACAAAATTTTAGCCCATATCTTTAACATATTTTGGTCTATAAAACATAAATCTACATGTACATCTTAAATCAGATTTACATGAGTACGTTTACATGTAATTTACAATGCTGTTTGCCCTTACACACAACGTAGACCAGGCCCTACTTCAATTTTTTTAACAGAGATAAACAGACAGCATACACGCCAAACACAGAATCGAGTGTTTGGGACTACGTAATGATTGAGCTCAAGTAAGCCAGATATACGATCCGCCTGAATATATAACGTAATTTGGGGCATTAATTCACTTGTCATTCTCATCATGGCTTGGTGTCAAACTCACCTGTGAAAAGTCTTTCAATATCCTCCTGCCAAAGGATTTGTGTAGTTTATAGCCGCACAATAAGTCATTTTAGTGCCTGGCTCAGTTCGAAATGTCAGAAAAGCACGGTAAATGAATGGCGCAAGGGCCTTCCGCACTAAAAAAGTGTTGCTAAGTAAAATGGCGGACGTCACGTGACAACCAGTCGAGCGACGGCGACAGAACGGGCGGCTATTGATTCTTCTATGTGTAAGAGTTCTGTGGTTACGTCCGCCGCGGATAGATACGGATAAGTGGACGCAGGGGGACGCAGCGTGGACGCAGGCATCCGCAGGGTCGTATGTAGGCGTAACTGTCCGCAACTAATCCGTAAAGAAACGCCAAATGACGGCGCCAAGCCTGCGAACTTTTTGAAATGTTCAAAATTTCGGAGAGGGACTCCACGGATGCAGACTTACGCAAGTAACCGTAATTAAACGTAACTATCCGTAACTGAACGTAACGATCCGTAGCTTGGACGCAGACTATCCGCAAATAAGTTTACCTCCCATCCATTCGCGTTTATTCCCGTCCACTGTAAGTATCCGAAATTATCTGTAAGTTAACGTATCACAATACTTACGATCGCTTAAGGGGGTATCTCACTGAGCGGCGAACGTTTGCGAACGTAGCGAATTTGGGAATTCGCCAGGGTTCGTAAACGGTTGCAAAAGGTTCGTTAACATTCGCAAGAAAGTTCGCAAACGGTTTTTATTGTCGCAAACAGTTTTTCTTGTCGCAAAGAAATTTTGAACGTGTTCAAAATTTCTTTGCGAACCTTTGCGAATTTGTATTTTCGCTAACAGTTGCAAACATTCGCAAACATTCGCAAAACACTCGTAAGAATTCGCAAACGGTCGTAATACGGTGTCGCTAACATTTTTATATGATTCGCCACTGCTAGCGAACAAGTAACCACATGGTTCCTATATAAAAGTTTCTGAAACAGACAAGGTTCCACTCTAAGAAAGTTCTTGAAGCTCTTGACATCTCCATCATGATTGTAATTGCTTCAAAAGCTTTTCATATTGACTAAAGTCTGTCCTCTGCAACAAGCACTCTCTGACTCTCTTTCTTTTCTTCTTCCTTTCTTGTTTTTCTTTATTTTATTTCTCTTATGCTGCACACCTCTCTAAAAAAGAAAGAGTGAAAATGTTCACTCTTGAAGGAGTGAATTACAGAAAAGAGTGAGTTTTGAGTGAAATTGGAGTGAAATTTGAGTGATAATATCTATTTTCACTCATTTTGGAGTGACCTCAGGGATCACTCGAAAATCTTGGAGTGATCCCTGAGGTCACTCCAAAATGAGTGAAAATGAACATTTTCACTCCAAAATCACTCTAATTTCACTTGAAACTCACTCTTTTCTGTTATTCACTTCTTCAAGAGTGAACATTTTCACTCTTTCTTTTTTAGAGAGAATAGCTGTAGCAGCAGCCTGACAAAGCAGCTCTTCAAGGATAGCAACACCTTGAGCCTCTATTTGGTAGAAATTTATTTCCATATCCTGGAAATCCATCTTGAACGGTTGTCACAAGAGATCTGAATTCAGTGGAAGGTTTTATGTCGTTTTATGAGTCTTACTATACACAATCGCCTGGTACTTTTCTAGGTCCAAGAACATTCGCAAAATTGTCGCAAAGGATTTGCAAACAGTTGCTAATATTTGCAAAACTGTCGCTAACATTTGCAAAATTGTCGCTAACATTTGCTAACATTCGCTAATAGTCGCCACCTGTGTTCGCAAACACTTTCGCAAACATTCGCTAAAGTGTTGCTAATTGTCGCTAAACATCGCTAAAAGTCGCTAACTGTCGCTAATGGCAGAAGCGAACTTTGATTTTTCGCAAACATTTCGTCAGAAAAGTTGGCGAATCTCAAATTCGCTACGTTCGCAAACGTTCGCCGCTCAGTGAGATACCAGCTTTATGGATATTTACGGGCAGTAACGGATGCTGCGGACAAGTGCGTCCTTTGGCGTCTTCCATTCTCATCTCCCATAGGAATAGAGACTAATGGTAAACTACACCACCCGTGTTGCTAAGCTGCAGCGCATTGTATCTGAAGGAATACTGCAACACAGTCCGAGTGATGGAGTGGCAGAACCGATGCATGGTCGAGTTATGAAAGTTCTCCCACAAAATGGTCATTTTACGTGGCACCCATATACAGATGACATCGTTGACCCATGGTGCTGAACTTATTTTTCTTGCACTCTCTGAATGTATGTTATTCGAATCACATTTTGGGTAGGGAATGGGGTTACATCATTTCATTTACTTTTCTGGCCGGGGACGATGTGGGGCAGCGATAGACTGTATTTCTATAAAGTCTTAACCACTTTACACTCCATGGAATGTGTATTACATTTTTATTTTGTAATTTGGAAATGGAGGGGTGTTCTATTCGGGTGCTGTTCGTTATTCCGAAGGTTAGCTATTCCGAAGGTTCATTAATCCGAAACTGCTGCAGGCGCTACTGTGGCAATGAAAATGCCTTCAGCGTGTATGAGCACGTGTTTAAACTTTAAAGAGGTCACACCAGCGTTGATCTAAAAATAGTATGGGTGTGTCAATTTCAGCGGTGACGCGGGCTAGACGAGAGAGAGACCGAGAGAAAATACATACGAGGGAGGTACCCTCCCTAAATGTTATCTGTCTTTGTTCATTAGGATTTTTTTCACTGCAGTCATATTCTTCCATCAGTCGTAACTACAACGTCCATACCACTATTCTTTGTCCCAGAATAAGTTTGGCATGCTTTATGCATGAGCGAATAATTTCCACACGCCGTAAATAATTTGTCAATCGTTAGTTGATTTTAGCACAAACGAACTGCCATATGCACACCGCTAATACATAAGTAATACAAACAAACACCAACAAACACTCAAACAAATCCTCATAATGCAAATAAACCGACTCAACACTTTTTTTTTGTTTTTCCTTGATATTTCTTGATTTCATTCAAATCATTCATAAATCGACCCATTCTGAGTGTAACATGAACAAAAAAGTTACAAATGGCAATTCGAAACATAGACCATCCCTACTAACAATTTCTTCACGAGAAAGTTTTGACATGTAGGGCCCTACCAAACCTATATCCCTTGAATATGTTATTGGTTTGGATCATGTAACACCTTCTTACTTACAAGGGCATATACATAAAAAAACACACTAATACATTATACAAATCTAGGGCCTACATTTAACCTAAATATTAAATCCTACCAAAATCTGTCATACCATTTATAACTATCCTTCTTCAAATCCAATCCCCAACCCACCAACCCCTGATTAACCAAAACCTACATCATCCCACACCCACATTCACCAACCCACATACATACACACACACACACACACACACACACACACACACGAAGGTTCGTTATTCCGAAGGTTCGTTTTTTCCGAAGGTTCATTTATCCGAAACACACAATTCCCTATACCTAGAGGTTCGTTAATCCGAAAATGAAAAAGGGTTCGTTAATTCCGAAGGTTTTTGTGGCGTTATTCCGAAGGTTCGTTGATCCAAAAATGAAATTCGGAATAACGAACCTTCGGAATAAAGAACCTTCGGATTAAAGAGCCTTCAGAATAACGAACTTTTGTAATAACGAAATGTAACCCCCTCCCCACATACACACACACCCCCGAACCGATACCACCTTCCTTCCTGATGAAACGACTTCCCAATGTTGATACATAAGACATAATGGACCGTACGCAGAAAAGCAGCATCCGCCCGCACGCAAGCACCACTCCGAATTCATATACAAATCCCCCAAACAAACTCATCAAAGTCAAAGCTGCTGATAAAATCAATATCAACGTTTATGCCAGCAACAGCTTACTGGGTATCCCTCCCCACGCGCAGGTAAAAAACACATACGCAAAACGCTGACATAATAAACACATTCTTCCATCATACACACACACACACACACACACACGCACAAACGGACACTAAATTATCATGTGCGCGCCCACATACACACTTCCTTGAAACCTTACCATGACTTTTTACATGGCATGTTTGCATGGATGTAGCCATGTAAGTTATGTGTTAGTATTTCAATGACTGTGTCCAAAACGATATTACCCAGCAAAATGTGCTTCGAGGGCGGGCGACAATCCTTGCCGCCAGCCCTCGCCACGGATTGTCGCCAGACGACAATCCGTGACGGGGGCGACAATCCGTGACGCCAACTCTGGTCAAGGATTTTCGCCCCGAGCCGGGGTCGACAATCCGTGTAGAGGCGACAATCCTTGTCGCAACACATGTCAATCCGGAGCCCTTAACTATTCAAGCCAGTATTCACCTCTGAGTATGCTCAACATGATCGAAACATTTTACTTTTAATCTGCTACAGTGAGTTAAGTACACGATGATATCCTTAACAACTTCAAAAATCGATATATAAACTTCGTCACAACTTGCAAAATCGGTGGGAAAGCAGCTAAACATGACAACAATTCTGATAATTTTCAGATCGTTAAATCAAGTAATTCAGTGCTCCACATACCTCTGCGACCGTGCTTTCTTCAGGTGCTTCAAGTTTTGCCAATTGAACCTCATAATGAAAAATCGGGATGAAAAAGTATTCAATAAATCACTGATATTGTAATTCATTTTAAAGACCCCAAAGTGATTGTTTGGTTGTGTTCATTGGAATCACCCGATCGGGCAACTCCTAACTCTTCATTCGCAACATGTTTAACCACAAAAACAGAAACAGATGGATCAGAGAGTTATGTATGTATATATATATATATATATATATATATGTGTGTGTGTGTGTGTGTGTGTGTGTGTGTGTATGTGTGTGTATGTATGTGTGTATAGCGAGAGAGAGAGAGAGAGAGAGATTGCAATGGAATGAACAGAAACAAAATAAATTGATGTATTTTTGTGTATTTTTTAACACTATGGAGACGATGCTTGATAAAATGGTACTCTTCGTATGATTTGCAAGAATCCTGGCTCTCGATCTTTTACGTCTCTAAATGAGCGATCATGATTTTCAGTGCACGTGTACAGCCATACCAACTGATCAGGGGCTTCACGCAGAGTACATAGATGATGAGACACTTCACCTCTGCTCGTGTGGCGGTGAAGCAGGGGTTTCTGTTTGTGACAAGTTGAAACTCCTCGTCAGTTGTTCCCCTTTTAACTGCGGCAAAGTGCAAGAATCAAACAAACAATAAACTAAAACCCAAAACAAACAAACCGCACCAAGATAAAACCAGCAAAACACAAAGAATGTGATCAGTGGATATAAAACCTTTGATAAGTGTTCGTCGAATTTTGCAACACCCAACTTTTTTTTTAAAAGACAAACTTGTTTGTTTGTTTTTTAATATAAAGGACGTCAAGTTATTGACCATTGTCTTCGTAACTAGATGAAATTTTCTAATCATTTTTGGAAGGCATAAACTTCAATAGAGAGTATATCCTATGCTGTACATGTATTACAGCCCGTACGCGCGTATCACAATTCTAAATACTTAAAATTACTTTTGATCAATCATGAGTAAACGTCTCAGACAACAATTCTGCTCAAGCGTTTTTTTGCGGGCGCAGCGCGTATGCAACAATGATTTTCCCTCTTTATTTGAATTCCTGACACAAACAGCAGTAATAGCCACTGATTTCCGGTCATCCAAGACCAATGAAATGTAGTTAATTTAAAAAAAAAAACCTGTATGAGATTATATTTACACTGAGTAATGACACAGGCAGAATAAGTATCGCAGTAAAAAATAAAGCAGAGAATTTAATAACAGAACACAAAGCAAAGAAAGAGCTGGCGTGAGCATTTTGAAGAAGTTCTCAACCATACAACATTGGACAACCTAGTATCAGGCAATGTTATGAATGACAGTGAAAATGTGATTGGTGACATCTCAAAAGCAGAAATCCGGTTGGTTAATGGAAAATCGAGTGAAAAGGATGAATTATGCTCGAACTATTGAAGGCTTACATAGATTCAACTGTCGACTAGCCAGCTGATCTGTTTGACACAATTTGGGATACAGAGAGAGCACCAAAGACACAGAAACAAGGACTAAATAAACAAGAGACCCGCGGGTCTAGCGCTCACCTGAGTATCGCAAGTTCACCTTTCACGCAGTCACTAATCTAAATTATTCACAGCTCTATCAAAATTTGACCAGGCATTCTAAAGTAGAAGATGAAAATGTACAATAAGGGCAAATTTTTAAAGACTCCTTAATTTGGGGGGATTGGGGCCCCCTGGGGCCCTCTGGGTGGGGCATGGTGCCCATTTTGATAAATTGAGATCCTGACCCCCTAGGGATGCTACTTGCCAAGTTTGACGAAAATCCATCATGAGGTTTTAAGGAAGAAGATGAAAATGTACAATTCAGGCCCCCATTTGGACCTTCCCAACCACCCCCCCCCCCCCACCCCTGCTCCCAAG
This sequence comes from Diadema antillarum, assembly GCF_040938485.1. Taxonomy (NCBI): domain Eukaryota; kingdom Metazoa; phylum Echinodermata; class Echinoidea; order Diadematoida; family Diadematidae; genus Diadema; species Diadema antillarum. The sequence continues at coordinate 487,749 of NW_027272075.1, read as the reverse complement.
AGGGCACCCCTGGATCTCCTATGAACAAACTTGAAACTACAGTCATTAATGTACTCACTAATAGTATTATCTTAGCTCTATAACTTCTGACTCTAGAGAAGATCTTTAAAGATTCCTTCATTTTGGGGGTGTGGGACCCCCTGGGGGCCCCCTGGGTTGGGCATGGTGCCCATTTTAACAATTGAGATCCTAACCCCTCAGGGATGCTACCTGCCAAGTTTGGTGAAAATGGGTCATGGGGTTCTCAAGAAGAAGATAAAAATGTACAATTTAGGCCCCATTAGGACCCTCCTCACTCCCCTCCCCTGGGTCCCAAGGGGGGCACCCCTGATTCTGCCATGAACAAACTTGAAACTACAGTCATTAATGTACTAACTCATAGTATTAACTTAGCTCTATCACTTCTGGTTCTAGAGAAGAAGATTTTTACAGATTCCTTAATTTTGGGGGGTTTGGGCCCCCTGGGGGCCCCCTGGGTGGGGCATGGTGCCCATTTTAACAAATTGAGTTCCTAACCCCCTAGGGATGCTACCTGCCAAGTTTGGTGAAAATGGGTCATGGGGTTCTTAAGAAGAAGATGAAAATGTACAATTTAGGCCCCATTAGAACCCCTCCCCACCCCCTCCCGTGGGTCCCAAGGGGGGCACCCCTGATTCTGCCATGAACAAACTTGAAACTACAGTCATCAATGTACTAACTCATAGTATTAACTTAGCTCTATCACTTCTGGTTCTAGAGAAGAAGATTTTACAGATTCCTTAATTTTGGGGGGTTTGGGCCCCCCTGGGGGCCCTCTGGGTGGGGCATGGTGCCCATTTTAACAAATTGAGTTCCTAACCCCCTAGGGATGCTACCTGCCAAGTTTGATGAAAATCGGTCTTGGGGTTTTCAAGAAGAAGATGAAAATGTAAAAGTTTACGCACGACGCACGACGGACGACGGATGACGGACGACGGACGACGGACGACGGACGACGGACGACGGACGACGCACGACGCACGACGCACGACGGACGCCGGACGAAGGGCGATCGCAATAGCTCACTTGAGCCTTTGGCTCAGGTGAGCTAAAAAGGTGACTTAAAAGAATGTGGTATTTGGACGGTGATACCATTAATGCCAGCTGCAACTAAAGTACAGTGTATTTTGTAGACTGATAATTGATAGGATAAGGAATGGAGTGACTAATAAGCTGTATTCAGGGGAGGGTGAAACACAACGGAGCAAACGTTCATTCTTAGTAACGCAATCGAGCAGGTTGTAGAATGGCAGTTTAATATGTTACATTTGTGGACTTTCAGAAGGTGTTCGACTGAGTGCATCGAGAGAAATAATGACCAGCTATAGATGATTACGATTCCACCAAAAATAATCAAAATAATGAATCAAGTATGAAGAAAGTGAATGTCCTTGTTTATTTTCTGAAAGATGAAGAAGAGGACTCTGAAAAGTTAAAGGCGAAGACAGGGGTGAAGCAAGGCGATGTCATGTCTGGTTTTATCTTTCTGATTGTAGAGTACTGGAGTATGTGAAGCATACTAAAGAAGGAAATACAGCGATCAGGTGAAAATTTTCTTATCAAACATTCAATACATGTATGTGCAGTTCAAAGCATCTAAACTAAATGAGTTTGCAGCCAAAACTGGGCTGAAGATTGATTACCAAGAAAGCAGAAGTACTGTAAATAAACAGTAAATCCAACAGTAGAATAGTTATAGCTGGATGGATGACTGCAGTCACTGCATGTAAAGACAGCATGACTGCATGACATCACACGGGTACCATGCAGAAGGGAGAAGAAAAAGTAAGGCACCCTAAGACAACATGGAGACAAACAATACAGAAAGAAGGGAAGTCAATTGGGTGGACATCATGGAGCGAAGCAAAGCCCGGTGTCAAAGACAGGGTGCACTGTCCCGAAAAGGATAGGCGAGGTGAGGTATTAGTATACACAAACTGAAAAATTCACGCGCAATTGAAAATGGGAATTGCACATTTTTAAGCCTACGGGAAGGTGTTTTGGTCTAGCGATGAAACATCTGCTTTGCGACGCTGGTGGCTTAGGTTCGATTCCCGCCTGGTCAATCATCCCTTTCTCTTTTTTATACCAAGAAATTAAGTTAACTTAATTACATCAAACAATGAATCATTGTTATCGATTATCACTCATTGACGAATGAATGTTCAACTTTTAATGTGTGTATAAAGATGTATTGGACAGTAAAAAATATCGATTAAAAGATGTTTGTTTTTCCGTGTTACATGTCATGTGCAAAACATAAACACACACAATCACACACATTCACAGAGAACGTTATTAACATAGATTAACACATTTCCTTGGTTTGTATCTCAACAAACAATGGTCCGAATGAACAAAAATTTTGTAGACACACAAAACGTGATCAACCGATCATATAATAAAATATAAAATGCGAAGGTAACGATTACACTCAAAACAAGTGTATCGCGTCTGATCTTATTCATGTTACCCCCTTCTTGCTTAATATAGGTACCAAACTTATAACATTGACATATACACATACACCCCTACGCATTTTCCCTTTCTTTTGTTTCTCAGCTGTTTCTCCAAATACGCCCAAATTTTGTGTGCATATCAGAGAACGTGATCGACATATCGCAAGAAAACCCCATCTCTACGTGACTGATGACGCCCCCCTGGGTCATGCAAATGAGAGTCGAATTTGAGGTGCAAAAGGGTCCAATTCTTTGTATTCTGGGTATGAGAACAGTTTGCTTTTCTAAATATACTGTTTTGATTTGTTATTCCAATGTTTCAAAGTTGACGACCATCATCGGGGCAATATCCAATCCTGTGTATCACCTCACCTCGTGTCAGTGAAGAGTTATTCATTTCTTTATCCCGTCTTCTTTAGAATCAGTGCAGTCCTGCTGTACGAGGGAACCCTGCACTAATGTACATTACAAAACGTGCACAATAAAAAAAGACAAAAACTAACATAAATATGATACTGTTAACGAACGATTGATTTGTAACACTAAAAACAAACAAACAACCATAATAAACAACATAAAAAGAACAAACGTAAAAACAAGTGATACTATGGTACCAAGTCTAGTGATCATTTCCACTGATATCATTGTTGACTTGATTATTAATGATATTACTATTACCAATCGTTAGGATCAGGATTAAGATCATTATTGCCATTATGTAGAGGAATGTGAAAAATGTCATGGCAGCATAAGCTTAACAGATGACTCTGGCTCCTCCAATCGCTGTTGTGAATATCTGGGAAAAGACAGAAAATACAGCTACGGAGAAGGAAATTATCCCGCTGTGCGGATTCTGTTTCAACGTCATAACTCCTTATTGGCAACACAGGTGGTCCTCTAAAATCATAGTTACAAATTCAGCGAGATGACATTCTTCGGGGAGGAAAGAAAACTAAAAAGATAAACCGAGAAAAAAACAAACAAGTGGGGTGACGACCTCAAAATAAATACGGTCCGTTATTGGACGGAAGTACACATAATATTTCGTGATGGACAGAATGCAGTACATCCAACTATAATAGAAAATGAATTATGACAATGATGATACTGATGATAATGATATTGAAAACAACTACTATTATGCAATCACACTAAGACGCTACACTGGCATGATATAACACTTCTTCCCTAATATAATTATGAAACGATGCGAGCAATATCATCACATAAATACATTAACATCTCTCTTTCGTATATATATAAATATATGATTGATTGGTACTATACAATCAATTTCATGCTTGCATGTTCAAACCTGATTAGATTACAGTGAGACACTGAATTTGGGTTTTTTTTAATTGATAATTTCATCTGTTTCTCAACAGGAATTCATGGACCGACTTCATCCTATTGATGATTATTATAATTATACTCCAGTCTCCATCAGTGTAAGTCATGAAACAGCTCAACTGTTGGAGAGCTCTTTAACCTGTTCCTGAATTTGACTATTATTCTTTAACTTATGGTACGTTAATAAGTACAGTTATTCGGTATCTCATCATAGCATGTGATAATACAAAGTGATACGACGCTTAAATTGAACGCCATTGTTTCGTAATAAACCTGTCGATGCTTGTGCGTACCATGACTACATTGCGTCTACATGGCAACATCACTGTAAATGGTGCGCACCCCAAACCGTGGTTCATAGCAACTAAGTCTGTCTTTGAGTGCACGCACTACGTGTTAATTTTTTTTGTTTCGCTTTGTTTTGATACCGTCATTGTTAAGACTCCTGAGAAGGCGTAGGACGTTGAAAATTTGAGTCGAATAATCTCATGCTTTATTGACCACAAATGCATTACCAGTTTGTTTCTTTATTTCTATAGATAGATAGATATAGATATAGGTACATGTATAACACGATCACAAACACACATAGTATTCTCACCTGCGTGCACACACTCTCGAGGCGGGCACCCTACATTCGTCAACATGAACACTGGGACAGACTGGAAAAGCGGCTTGTATTGCTCATTTTTATGTTATATTCTTGGTAGTGTCATTATATTCATGGCAGTGCCATGCACATAACTGCAAGAAAAGACTAAGGAAATCTGCTGCTGCACACTCCTTTTTTAAAACAGAAAATCACTGGATTACGTGTAGAATGATTACTCCGACGTAAATATCATTTTCATTGATTTTCGTCCTCTCAAATTCTATTTTATGGTCATAATGAGATGAGTAACAGCCTCTAGGGTCTGTTATTACATGTATAATTCAACAAACACTTCATGGACGGTTTAAACCGAGAGATCTTTCTCTAGCATATTGCATTTGCAGCAGATCTGAGGCTTAATCCTCTTCATATGGGCTGTGTTACAGGGGAAAAAAACCAAAGAGGCAAAACAGACAACAAATCAAACTTTTAATGAATACTCGTGTACGTTACCTTTAGCTGTATGGAGATTCTTATTGCTGCTCACATCACACGAATAGTACACTCCGACACACACACACACACACACACACACACAAAATATAGATTTGTGTGGGTAACATGATATCACATGTTCTTTCCTGGCAACTACTTGACAATGATCAGGATACAACAGACTTAGACCCATACTTACTACTATGAGAATCAAGGTAATTCTCGTGCGTATACTTTGACCTGAAGCCAAGGATTTAACGCAGTTGTGCGAGTCTCCGCGATGACATAACAACCAATGTTTGTTTTATACCAAAAACACAAAGCAAAATATGAATATCTACTGGATTTACTAAGTACTCGGGCAAAGTAGCTATAGAGCCACTGACAACTCCGATTGTACTTCACAGTAAATGGCAACTGTTTTGTGCTTTAACCAATATTCACACGCGATTCACATCAGATTCCTAAGAATACCAGAAAAGCTCCAACACCAAATACCAGCAGGGTACAATATGCTCTACTTGTATCCGAAATGGAATAACTTCGCATCTTTAAATTCGTATCTTACATATTATTGGCGACCATAAAGCACTTTTTAAAAAATGTCTATTTGGCATAATAAAATTTTCAGTCGTATCTTTGCGTTCGTAAGTTTCAGTGCATAATGCAATATCGATCTTTTTATTATGTGTGAAAAATTCCATACGAGACCTATCGAACTATCGCAGTAAACTATTCGATTGTGACAATCATCTTGGATGCTATTAATTTTTGTTGGAAAAATGAGCAAAGAAAATGGGATTCCATCGGGATTCGACCCGAGACCTCCAGATTGCTAGCCCGGTGCTCTATCGACTGAACTATAGAAAGCCCTAGTCCAGTTTTCATCCCACAAACCCTTAATTCTCAGTGCTCATGTGGTCAGAAGCTATAGCAGTGTGTGTGTGTGTGTGTGTGTGTGTGTGTGTGTGTGTGTGTGTGACACACATGCACACACTTAAACCTGACATAAGCCAGAAGGATAATTCAATTTGGGGGTAAATGCGAGGGATCACCGAGGTGATGCAGCTTTTTGAGTATGTAACAAACGCAAACAAAGGGAAACTGACCAGAAAATGAATATCATTTACTAGTGGAAAAATGAACGAAGAAAATGGGAATCCATCGGGATTCGATCCCGAGATCACCGGATTGCCAGCCCGGTGCTCTACCGACTGACCTATAGAAAGCCGTGGTCCAGTGTTCGTCCCAGAAACCCTTAAAGCAGAAATTTATAGAGAATCTAGAAATATGACAAGTTTGATATCTACAGAAAGCTGAGAAGCTAGTTAACAAAACTGGATATCTTTTAGACGATGTAACTTTACCCCCAAACTGTTTTTGAGATTGAAAAAACACCCAATTTCCATGACCACGTAGCTCTGTTCGCTACAAGAAACATCGGATTTGAGCGACGTCACCAAATGTGTATGAGCTGATTTGCCGTACGGCTGTATGAGACCCGCTCTGGCAAAACCCGAACCTTCTCGGCAAATGTGATTTCGCGCTACAGCCCGAAAAAGGTCAAAAAATTACCTCAGGGACCAAATTGACATTTTGGTATCACGTTATAGGGGAAATTTTCTAGTTTCTGATTAATATCAACAAAATTTCGAAATACAACCTACAAAATGTGAAATTTTGAAGAGAAAAGTGGGATGTCAATCTCAAAAGTTGGCCAAAATCTTACGTCTAAAGACCAAATCGCCTTCGCTTACGGCGAAAATGACTGTTCTTTTGGCGATCGTGTCTTAGATATTCTGCGTTGAACCCTGACACATTTGGTACATACAGAAAGCTCTACTTCTGCTTATTCCAAATATGGTCATGGCATGATGTCTTGCTACTCACTTTCATTCATAAATTCGTCTGAAACATGCGTAAGTTTATGTAAATCGTCTCCCAGACGCGTAAACAGCCTTGTTACCAAGACACTTGATCGAAATACCTGCAACCTACGTGTTATACTATGGGGATCGCTGCAGCAGCGGTGCATGCTTGCATGCAACACGGGTATCGTGACTGCTGCTCAGCATGGAAATGTTGCAGTTTTCCCGCCGCGACTGTTTTTTTTTTTGTTAGCAAGTTGAGGTAGAAATTAGAATTTCAACCAACACACAAGAGAAAAAGAAGGTCACATTTATCTAACAAACTTTCATCACACCATTTCGAAGAAGAATCAAGCTGAAATCACGGCATCAAGGAATACCTCTTCACTGCCGATTCTGTTGGTACTGTTGTGCGTACACCTGATCACGGCGATCGCGAATCTTGAGCTGATTACGGTAGGTTTTGTGCTTTTCAAACGTCGTATTTCCGTAAATTTACTGGTGTAAGATTATTTTCAATCAATAACAGCTCTTTGACTTAGTTATCATCCTTCATGAGTATGTAAGATTACCTCAGCTATACGCATTCCCCCACAATGATTGATTTGTTGTGTCAATGATAACAGCAAATTGTGGCTGTTCGAAGGAACAGCTGATCACGGCGATAGTGAATCTTTAGCTGATTACGGTAGTTTTTGTGTTTTTCAAACGTCGTATTTCCGTAAATTTATGGGTGTAAAAATGATTTCCAATCAATTACAACTCTTTGACTTAGTTATCATCCTTCATGAGTATGTAAGATTACCTCAGCTATACGCAATTCCCCCACAATGATCGATTTGTTGTGTCAATAATAACAGCAAATTGTGGCTGTACGAAGGAACAGCTGATCACGGCGATCGTGAGTCTTGAGCTGACGATAGGTTTTGTGCTTTTAAAACTTTGTTTTTCCGTAAATTTATGGGTGTAAAAAATGATTCCAATGAACACAAACAAACAAACAATTTCACGACGTGAATATATAGTTTTGGCGGACGATTTATTCTAGATTGACAAGAAATTACACACCAATTTCCTGAAAATTGCACACAGTTTGCCTATAGATACATAAATCCCACTTGGATGCATACACATTTGGTGACGTCGCAGATTTGGCACTTTTCGTAGCCGTAAAGAACTTTTTCCAGAGCTCAAATTTGGTAAAAATAAAGATTCTTATATTCAAAGCAGAGACAACTTTATTGCATGATTTATGTCAGAAATTAATTAAAGTAAAATTAAATGATGGAAAACAGTCAATTTATATATTATTTCCTATAAATTTCGTCTTTAATTCTCAATGCTCATGTGGTCAGAAGCTAAAGTAATGTGTGTGTGTATGTGTGTGTGTGCGTGTGTGTGTGTGTGTGTGTGTGTGTGTGTGTGGCACACATGCACACACTTAAACCTGACATAAACCAGAAGGATAATTCAACTTGGGGATAAATGCGAGCTATCACAGAAGTGATGCAGCTTTTTTTGAGTATGTAACAAACGCAAACAAAGGGAAACTGACCAGAAAATGAATGTAATTCATAAGTGGAAAAATTAGCAAAGAAAATAAGAATTCCCCCGGGATTCGAATCCGAGATCACCGGATTGCCGGCCCGGTGCTCTACAGACTGACCTATAGAAAGCCCTAGTGCAGCGTTCGTCCCAGAAACCCTTAATTCTCAATGCTCGCGTGGTCAGAAGCTAAATCAATATGTGTGTGTTTGTGTGTGTGAAACACATGCCCACACTTTAACCTGACATAAACCCGAAGGATTATTCAACTTGGGGATAAATGTGAGGGATCTACAGCTCAGTCGGTAGAACACGAGCATTGAGAATTGAGAATAAAATGTTTTATGTCATACAAATGCATGTTGATTTGTGTTCATTCATGATACCCTCAACATCACTTTTGCGTGAAACTAATGTGTAGGAACATTCCATATATTTTTGAATAATTTTTCTTCTATTTTTCTTCAGATTACTTGGATACGCCCGCAAAACAACAACTTCCAAACCAAGATTCTGTTTATGGCCTTATCTGTCAATCATTGCTTAAGTACTAATATGATTAACAAAAGACATTGGAATGCACCCTCCCCGAGACCGAGCATAACTTGCATTTTCCCTCACCATGTCTTTTGTTAGTCACATAAATATCACAGAAACATGCGAGTCGAGGGGAAGGTGCATTTCAATGAGTTTTTTTAAACGTTTCATCTCACTCCACATGCAACATTAACAGAATTTTACAATCTTGCATACCTGTATCTGAAAAGGAAATTGTGGACCCGATTTCTGTTTAAAAAAATAAATAAATCTGTCACTCCTGTCCAATCAAATTCAATTAATTAGCATTTCGCCCAAATTTTACTTCCAATCCAAAAGACCTGCACAAACCAGTGATGTCATTGGCAATTGAAAATAAAATGACAAGTCAAATCAAATCTGTGCATGCTTTTATAAGTACACCTATCTTGGTACATGTAAGTTGACAAGGAAAATCATTACCATGAAACCTCGCAAGGAACTTAGTGTACTCGCATCATTAGATATCACACAAAATGTGTGCGTGTAGGGAGATGCAGATACATGTATTCACACACGTTTACATACATGCATAGACTTATTTTTAGCAGAATACTTGCTAAGAAATGCTTTAATGCACTAAGAGATACGTGAAATAAACATCAAATAAATGCGAGATGAACAGCGCGCCAGACGCGAAACAGACATGACATGAATGCGAGATGAAAGAACAGCGCGCCAGTGGAAAATCATACGATTTCAAACCATACTATGCGCGTGTACAAAACATTCGGGCATCTTCCGGTAAAGTTTGTGATTTCTGTCGCACTTTCAACCGCTTAAAAGCCCTTTAAAACCTTGCGACTCTTACTTTTTTTTCCATATTTTCTATTAGCTTAGCTTTTCGTCAAGCCCAAATCACGAAAAAAAAAAAGCAATACAATTATTCAATTTTTTTTTTGCATGGGTCACATTCACGGAAAGAAAATAATCAATCAAATCCAGGATAGCAAGAAGTCTGAAAATTGCTCAAACTTCATTGCTTACTATAGGTGACCTAAAAAACGTAAAAAATATGAAATTCATAATATCATGCGAAAGAGCTTCTCTTCTTATTTCCCAACCCTCAAGTGTTGTGCAGAGGTTTACTCTAAAAGTCATATGACTTACAATTTCAAACATATACCAAATATGTATCATGTCTTAATCAAAGGACAACGGATGTAATGTATAGTGTCAATGTGATCAGTCAACCGTGGCGTCAATATGACGTCATTATCTCAAATCACTTGAGCGTATCTCTCTTATCCTTGACCAATTTTCATCCAGATTTTAGTAGATTGTAGCTTGTTAAATTCTCTTTCAGGTATGTGTCCTCAGATTTTAATTGGATGAAGTCATCAGCTAAAAAATCGATTAAGTATCCATGTCATCGGTCATCTGCACATGCTGGACCTTACCTGTGGAATCAGTTGCCTCAAGCTATCCGTTACATTTCGAATGTTGACTCCTTTAAAGTTGCCCTCAAGACTCATTTGTTCGTAACCGTTTTCCAGTAGAATTGTATATGTGACCCTGCACCTCAAAACAAACAAAAAGTCGCCAGACATGAATTTTTAGTTAAGACCATATTCTGAAAGAGCAGATTTTAAGCTTTAAAATGATGTATGACTCAAATCAAATGGACTCTCCTAACCTATCTAAATATTGGAAAGAAAGCGCAAACTCAGGAAAAGTGTGAACTGAGAAAAGAGGCTCTGAAGTACAGTGTCTATTCAAGCGCTTAATCTCTACCAAACCGTGCTGGCTGTGCGATGAATGGGACAAAAAACAGGAAGTAAACCACCAGAGTAACAACAATGAAGGGATTATCAGATTAAACTGAAATTAAGTATGCCTCATTAACACATTCTGTCCATAATTAACGGCAACTTTCAAAGCATTAGCACTATCCTTTCAAAAGTTATTAGAGTTGAAAGTGAAGAGTGTGGACAAGGTTTCTCAGAAATGAAAATGGGATCCCAAAGACACACCTAATCACACTATTCTACCAAAAATGTTCGAGATAAACTGCTAAAAAAACACACTTTCCCTCCCGTTTTATGATACCAAATTTTAGCATAATGTAAAAGAAGACCCACTCTTTCAGAAAATATGAAAAAGTCAAGTTCGGCTAGGTTGACCCATTTCACTGATTTTCAGTCCTCACGCAAAGTCAGTGTGTGCGACTTTATGTTCGTTTTGAGGTGCACGGTCACATATTATGATTTTTTTTTCATCATCATTATTGTGTCATTCATTTTCATGTGCATGTTTGTGTAAGGATTTTTGTATTTCATAACTCACTTCTTCTACTGCGCCTTAATTGAGCACGTAATGTGGAATTGGCGCATTATAAGTACCCTGTATTATTATTATCATTATTATGTCAAATTTGACCATTTTACGTAATATCTCTGTGAGAATGTATCTTTTCTTTAAATGAAAAATGACACGGCTGTCTTCATCGAGCACTAGCTCACTTACCCTTTGGTGATTTTCTCCGACATTTAAATCTGTTGTAGCTGAGACTATGGGCTGTCGGTAATGCGCCCTCCGTTTGTTTGTTTTTTTTTTTTCCATTGGATGTCGGGATCACGTCGAAAAGCTTGGTTGAAAATGAAAGTTAGCTTCCATGTAGGGAGCTATTGCTTAATACACCGTGCGTACATGGGGGTGGTGTGGCTCAATGGATAACGCGTCGGACTTCGGATTCAGGGATTGGGTGATCGATGCTGGTGCTTGCCACTGTTTTTCTTTTTTTTAAACCTTACATTTCTCCTCCTTCCTTTGTAACGTCTTATTCTGATTTTTTTTTAATAATATATTTTGTTAAATTAAATTTCTACATATATACCGACGTTAACTCATTTCGTTAGGTTTCTTTCTTACTTCCAATTTCTGTGCAATGGCTCAAGAACAATGGGGCCTACCACCCCCATATTTTGCAAATGTTTAGTCCATGTTGCGATCATAATTTCATAAAATAACAACCACTTCATCAGACACCATATTGGCTGAGTAAATGAGGGTAAAGTGTCATAAAACGTTTCATCCTGTATCCTGGTGAATACATGTTCTATCACTCCCATATTTTGCATGAATGTTCACCATGTTGCAAAAATGACTTCATAAAATAACGCCTTATTTTCTCTTTTTTTTTTGCTCAGACGCATTCTTGCTGCACAATTTGGAGTCAAAAGTTAAATAAACTTCATTTTGTATCTTGGTAAGAGTATGCGATATCACCCCCATATTTTGCACACATATTGACCATGTTACAAGAAGTATTTCATTAAATTATTACTTTTTGCTCAAACACCATCTTGATTGTGTAAATTAGGGTCATTGATGATGAATAATATTGATTAGTATATGCCCTTCAGGGACAAGATATTTCACATAATTATACAAACCGTGTAACCTAGATCATTTCATAAAATAACAACTTTTTTTTTTTCTCAGAGCCCATCTTGGCTGTGCAAGGTAGGGTAAAGGGTCAAGACTACTTTGTTCTGCATCTTGATTATTACGCATGCCCTATCACTCTCATTTTTTGCACACATTTGGCCCATATTGCAGACACTGAATAAGTATCTTGAAGGCACTGAATAAGTTGTAATGTCTTACGTAATAATACGGTGGTATGTTATTGTCCAATCTAACACATGTGTCAACACGCTGCAGATTGCCGTCACGCTCTCTGAATTGGCCATTAGCAACTCCGAATTCGTCTCCTTCTTTCCCTCCTTCTCTCTGCCCCTTCTCTCTGCCCCTTTCTCACTTTCTACCCAGAGCTTGACGACAGGCAACAAATGACTTCATAGCTGTAGATGTCACTTTTTGTGCTCTGCTGAACATAACTCTGTCATAGTTTTAATGCAATAACAGTTAAATGTATATTTGAGTAGGCCTATGATATGTAAATGTCCAATATTTTGGAAACAAATGATAGCTTGGTCACAATTATGGTTTGCATTATAATTTTCTTTTTCTTTTCTTTTTCAATCATAAAGGCATACCCCGCTTCCCTTATTTGGTACAATTAAAACACCTGGTCTGAAATTCTATCCGTTCTCCGTTCCTCTTTCACAAACACTGGATTATCCGGGGCTTACAGCCAAATAAGCTTGCTTTCATGTAGGTCCAATCATACTTCTCTTTGTACAACCCCACCTCGATTTCGACCAGTTATTATATTTACTGTGTTATTATCATGTATGTATTTTTTTTTTCATATTGTTGACAAGGTATTAAAAAAAAAACTTGTCCTGGCTTCTATTTTTGATAGCAGCCAGCACAAATAAAATAAATTGACGTTGAAAAAATTAAAAAAAATCATAATATGAAATGGGTAAATTTGTGCAATCCATACTATGGATCGTTTCATAAATTAACAACTTTCTAATCAGACGCTATCTTGGCTGTGTAAAGTGGGGTCAGGTGTCAAAAGATATCTTGTCCTGTATCCTGGTAAATATCTTATATGTTGCCCCCTATTTTGCACACATATACACATCGCATCTTTGTTAGTATATGCTCTATTAACTTTTACATTCTGTACGGAAGATGGCAGGTACGATTCCTCTCTCTTTGATGAGAATCTTTAAAAAAAAAATTACTTGGCCATTCGCCCCCAATTAGAGATGTTACGGATAAGGTCATCAGCCCATAGCGTTATCTGAGTCAAGGTCGGGGCTCAAGACTTTCGTTCCCGGATACATTGAATAACCTATTCTGTCAGAATTTACCAATTTTCAAGTCTAGTTTTAGGTTTTGCGTTAACGGATCCTCGGAATAACGATCTAAAACCCGATTTACACTAGAGCCATGGATAATTTCTATTAGTTTTTTAGTTGCTGATCTTTTGCAATATAAATCTTTACTTACAGCTCAAAGCTTAAAAGAATATTTCCTACTTGTTCTACTTGTATTGAATTGGCATTGCTATTTTCAGACAAATCAGAAATAAATTCTGTTGCAACATTGGCAAAGTGATTGAAACACTTTCAAATTTTCTCTAAATAGTACAATTACCCCTGACTGAGTCTGATGAGCTTTTCAGATTCGGTAGCTCATTGAATGGGCACTTACTGCATTGCGTATGACACGATAATACTTATTCATCTGAAGATTTTTGTAACATATGAATAATCAACGAAGCATTATCAACTGGTAATTCGGGTTTGGTTGGTTAGCATCCATTCGTCACGAGATATGGCCTAGCACTAGGCAAGAAGTAATTGCACCGCCTTGAGTGGCTGAATACTGTAGTCCCACTCTTGAATGACAATCTCTGGAGCATATGCAGCAGATGAAGTTTGTTGGGGCTGAGCCTGAGGCTGCCCATGCTTTCTTCCTGGCTCTATTGTCAGTCTGCTGTACGTTTCGTGCCGCTTCAACCGTCTTGTCGACCGCTCTGCCAGTGCCTCTCCACAGCTGACGATTGTCAGGTGTTGGTGTCGATGTCAAATATCTTAATGTTGCATGCGTTTTCCATACGTCCTTAAAGCGACGATGGGGCCTTCCTGTGGGGCGAAACCTCTCGCATAGCTCTCCATATCCAACAGCATGTCCTTCGGGATACGACCTGGGTCCAGTCGACGCACATGACCAAACCACTTGAGGCGTCTCTGGCTGAGGAGCAAAAACATACTGAGAATGCCAGCACGCTTGAGGACCTCTGTTTTATCACTCTATCATGCCATTTTATGTGCAGGAGTCGCCTGAGGTAGCGGAGGTGGAAGGTGTTGAGCCTCTTCTCCTGGCCAGGACTCACAGCCGTACAGCAAGGTGCCGAGGACACAGATTTGGTAAACGCGTGGGGCTTGGTGTTCTTCGTCACAGACTGTTGTTCAATACACATTTATTCAGTTTGGCTATGATTGCGGTAGCTTTTTCTATTCTATTGTTTATCTCAGTGTCAAGGTAGAGGGAACTGGAGATGGTCGACCCAAAGTGGGTGAAGGAGTCCACTTCTTCCAGAGCGTGTCCTTGATGGAGATGACTGGAGGAGAATCATTGCTTAGGGTCAAGATTATAGTATTTTTCAGGCTGATGGCTAGTCCAATTTCTGTACAGGCATGGGGCAGACGATCAACCAGACTCTGCAATCCTGTCTCTGTGAGCGGTATCGGTGCAACGTCGTCAACATTTCTCGGATAAGAACCTTTCTAACGATAGTTTTGGCATGCAGTCAGGCGATGCTAAATAGCTTCCCATCCGCTCTGGGACGGATGTAGATGCCTTCTGTGCAGTCATCAAAGGCGTACTGAAAGAGCATGGACAAGAAGATTCCGAAAAGTGTCGGTGGGAGGACGCTGCCCTGTTTTACACGGCTGCTCACATGGAAGGCATCAAAAGTTCCATCGTAATAGCAGACTCCACTTTACATATCCTCGTGAAAGGATGCGACAATATGAAGCAGTCTTGGGGGGGGGGGGGAATCTTATCTTCTGCAAGAGGTCAAAGGTCAAAGGCTTTCGTTGCCTATGAAGGCAATTTTGCTGGTCTCGGCACTTCTCCTGCAGCTGGCGTAGTGACAAGGTACAAATCTACTATACAGATCGGCCTGCGCTGAAGCCGCACTGCGACTCCAGATACACCGGTAGGCAAGACTCCGCAGGCGTGCCAGGACTACACGTGCGAAGGCGTTCCCGACAACATTGAGGATAGAGATGCCTTGATAGTTGTTGCAGTCGCTGCGGTATCCCTTGTTCTTGTAGACAGTGACGATGCTGGCATCACGCATGTCTTGGGGGACGTGCCCTTTCAAAGCAAAGACACAGGAGCTCGTGGGGGTATTGCAGTAATACTGGCTTACCGCTCTCCAGAACTTCTAGTGGGATAACATCTTTTGCAGGAGTCATTCGGCAGGAAAGACGGTCTGGTAGTCTCTTTAGATACGGTAGCTCATTGAGTGGACACTTAGTCCATCGCTTATGACATGATACCTAATTATCTGAATATTTCTGTTATCATATGAGTAATCAACGAAGCATATCAATCGGTAATTCGGGTACATTCAGTAGAATTTATAGAAAGCAGATACATATTACATTCTTCATTATGTTTACGTCGTTTAGTAACGTAATCGTGTATCTTCTTTGGCATATCAAGATTTACATCACCCATGACAATAACTTGACTTAAAGACTTTCCGTAAATTCCGAAATAAGTTCGTACGGATGGTTGATAAATATAGGTAAAGAGTTCTCAAAAGACATCCAAAAGGTAAATACAACTTTTTGATGTGTTTAGAGAACTCTTGACCTATATTTCCGTAAATTCTTTTAAAAACTAATATTGGTCTCTTTCATGGGCGTAAATCCCGGGGGGGGGGGGGGGGGGATGGGGGGATATATCCCCCCTTAAATGGAGGAGGGGGGGGGGGGGGATGGCCTGTACAATCATCCCCCCCCCCCGAAATTTGAGAAAAAAATGGAGGAAGCAGAAATGTGATTGTATCAATTTTGGCATATTGCATGACGTTCGTACGCCCGCCTTCAGACAGGTAACAGAGCTGAACAGTATTCTATCTTGTAGGATAATGTATACATAATTTTCTCAAGCGCTCGCTCGCTTCGCTCGCTCGCGAAGAAAGTAATATCGACATAAGGTATGGTCCAGACGTTGACAACGTCAAATAGCATAGGCTTATATGTAAACATGCTATGAAGCGAGCAACTCGGGACCATCTGCAAATTATGTACGAAAACAAACACACACTAACAAAAACTCTACCGCCATAATTCAACCCCCCTCAAGTTCCTGAATCATTCCTGAAACGATGATGACTCTGATACATCTATGGGCATACCCAGGGATGATCAGGGGCGTCGAATCTATCTCGGGGGGGGGGGGGGGGAGGGGCATTTGCCCCGCCCCTACGGAAATGTTGGGGGCAGACAAATCATTTGTCCCCCAAGCAATTACCGAGATGAGGACAAATCTCGAACTTTCTTTATGGAAAATATATTGTACAATTTCCGCCAGAATTATGCACCGGATCGCCGAATAACAATCATAAATATGCAAAAGCTCTGCTACTGGGTCCCTTTCGATAGACTTTGTACACTTTTGAGATTGACGTTTTATTTCCTTACATTCATCAAAGAGTGTGCAGCAGATCTTTCACTTACAAAAGCTCCCTCATATGCAGAGGCGTCGATGGAGGGGGAGGGGGATGGTTCCCCCATAAAAGTATTGGAGACAAACAGATCATTTTGCTCCTCCTCGTAACTCCCGAGATGTGGAAATGTTCTTACTTTTTTGACAGACATGATTGAAAACTGTCTAAATATTTCACCCAAAGATGGCTGAATTTCAATTCTGAAAATACAAAATCTCCCTCGCGTAAGAGGGGGATAGGCCTAACCTCTCCCATACCCTCCCCGTTAAGTCATTTCTACTTAATACACTTTAGATTGACAGATTTCAAAATGTTTCATCTAAAGTGTGCACCAGGTCTGTTACTTCAGTTTAAAGAAATGCAAATGTTCCTTGAGTGGGAGAAGATATCTAGATACCTTTAATTAACGGAGGGTCCCCCCCCCAAAAAAAAAAAATAGTATACACTTCTGGGATTGAAATTTCCCCAGATTACATCATAAATGTGTTTACGAGATATTTTCATCTGAATTCTAAAAATGCAAAAGCACCCTCGTATGCAGGGGCATGCAGTGGCGTAATTACGGGGGGGGGGGGGCATGGGGGGGGGGCATGTACCCCCCCCCCCATCCGCTGGTTAAAAAAAAGACTTACCAGGTTTAGTTAACTGCTTTTCAAATCGACATGAAAGGGTGATCAAGATATAAGATATTTTCTGAGATTTCTTTTAACCATAATTAAAGAGGTATATACTGTGAAACATTGTTCAAAAAGCCCGGAGCCGACAAAAGATTGTGATTCAGCGTGATTCCTGGTTGGCATTCGGAATATAAGCAGGATGAGCGCAGTGTACTCAGAACATCCGAACGGCAAAAAAGAGTCGCTGCAATGTTGTGCAATGTGTTGTAGAATGTAAACCTTTGTACCTTACGCTTCGTTATATCAAAGCTATCGATCATTGATTTTGCAGTGTTGCTTTACATACTTGTCTATATTAAAATGCCTTGCATTGTCAATAATAAGACTTGACCTGGGCTATTTCCTAACTTTTCCATGCATATAAAACACACACACACAAACACAAACAATAAGGGGATGCTCTAAAGTGCAGATTTTCGACATCCTTCCCCCGCTTGGCCACTTCGACGCCGCCTCGCTGGTCATACCTCCCCCAATCATGAACATAAACCGACATAAACCCTTGACTACCAGTGGCAGATCCAGGGGAGGGGGGGGGGGGAAGCGCACCGGGCTCCCCCCTTAATTTCCAAAGCGAAAAAATGAAGCTACAAACGGCAGTTTTAGGGCTGTAAAATTTTCAAGCTAGCTCGCTCTCCTGATGTTGCTGCCAGTAATTGCCAGCAATTGCTCCCGGTGCGCCCCTATCCTTGAAAAAAGTATAGCTACAAACGGCAGTTTTTGGACTGTAAAATGTCAAAATTTTCAAGCTCCCTCGCTCCGCTCCCTCGCATTTAATCGTTATGTCATTCTCCTGATGTTGCCGCCAGTAATTGCCAGCAATTGCGCCCGGTGCGCCCCGCCCCCTTAATTTCCTAAGCGAAAAAATATAGCTACAAACGGCCGTTTTTGGACTATACAATGTCCAAATTTTCAAGCATCCTTGCTTCGCTCGCTCGCATTTAATCGTCATGCCATTCTCCTGATGCTGCTGCCGGGTAATTGCCAGCAGTTGCGCTCGGTGTGCCCCCCCCCCCTTAATTTTCAAAGCGAAAAAATATAGCTACAAACGGCAGTTTTTGGACTGTAAAATGTCAAAATTTTCAAGCTCACTCGCTCCGCTCGCTCGCATTTAATCGTTATGTCATTCTCCTGATGTTACTGCCGGGTAATTGCCAGCAATTGCGCCCGGTGCAGTTGCAGTTGCGCCAGGTACGCCCACCCCCCTTAATTTCCTAAGCGAAAAAATATAGCTACAAACGGCAGTTTTGGGACTGGAAAATGTCAAAATTTTCAAGCCCGCTCGCATTTAATCGTTATGTCATTCTCCTGATGTTGCTGCCAGTAACTGCCAGCAGTTGCGCCCGGTGCGCCCCCACCCCCTCAATTTCCAAAGCAAAAAAAAAAAAAAAAATGTAGCTACAAACAGCCGTTTTTGGACTGCACAATGTCAAAATTTTCAAGCTCGCTTGCTTCGCTTGCTCGCATTTAATCGTCATGCCATTCTCCTGATGTTGCTGCCAGTAATTGCCAGCAGTTGCGCCCGGTGCGCCCCACCCCCCTTAGTTTCCTAAGCGAAAAATATAGCTACAAACGGCCGTTTTGGGACTGTCTTTACAGTCAAAATTTTCAAGCTCGCTTGCTTCGCTCGCTTGCATTTAATCGTTATGTCATTCTCCTGATGTTGCTGCCAGTATTTGCCAGCAGTTGCGCGCGGTGCGCCCCACCCCTCTTAATTTCCTAAGCGAAAAATATAGCTACAAACGGCCTTTTTTGGACTGTACAATGTCAAAATTCATGATCGCGTTCATGATTTTCAGTGTAAGAATTAATACAAGAAGTTCATCTAAATGATACCATTTTGTAGGCAAAATTATTCAATAATAATCTACATGAAATGTACTGCTACCTTAAACATGTTGGACTGTTTCAAGTCGATAAAACACGCAAAAAAAATGCATCAAATTGCACCATCTACAACAGCAATATGCAAAAAGTTCTCCCTGTGGGGGGGGGGGGGGGGGGGGGAATCACCCTTCCCCCTCGCTCGCATCGCTCCCTCGCATCTAACCGCTCCCCCTAAGATCAAATCCTGGCTACGCCGGTGATAGGCCCCACTATTTTGTAGGCCTTCACAGTGATGTCGCACAGGCGGAGCAAGAGCTGAAATACCACGATGTAGTCATTCAATTATCTATGAATATTTCTTTTTCTTACTTGTTTTTTGATAGAAACCCCCCCCCCCCCAAATTTCGCCAAAAGGGTGCACCACCAGATCGCTGAATTTCAGGTCTGAAAATGCCAAATTTTCCTCGTGTGGGAGGGGGATACCCCCCTCCCACACCCTCCCCCCGCTAGGCCGCTCCGCTCCCTCGCACAATATTCAAACTCAAGTCCCTCCCCCACCCCCACCCCCACCCCATCATTAAAACGGAACGATGCCCCTGGGATGATTGCTTTATTGACTTAAATCAAGAAAATTGAACAATACAATTAATAGCTACAGGAAAATATCTACTACGTTATTACATATATAAAGAAATAGATATCCATATTAGCATTTTATTGAATTAGGTGATCCGAGTATCCTCTCGGATCACCTTCTGTTTTTGTACGGATTCTTTCTTCTTCTTTAGGTGATCCGAGTATCCTCTCGGATCACCTATTGTATCTGTACTGAATCTTTCTTCTTTATTTCTTTCTCCTCAAATGTTGTGCAGCGGTTAACTCAAAAAGTCATTCACCTATCACTTTTAAACTTACACCATATATGTATCACGTCATAAGGACGACAGATCTAATGTATCTTTGTGATCAGACAACCATGACGTCACTATGACGTCATTATCTGAAATCACGTTCACATTCGTATCTCATTAATGGAATGGAATTTCTCAATGAAATTTACATATCATATAGTTCAAGTCAAGTTCTATCGATATATTTCATGAAATTTGATCACGACCCTGGTAAACGAGCGCGTACGCGCGCGTTGAAATTTTAACGTGCTCTAATCGAGCTCAAAATTGTTTTGCATACGTTTCAGGTCATTTGGAGTATTTCAGAAAAAATCGACGGACGCGTACGTGCGCGCGCATATACGCGCGCAAAGCTCATATGCGACGAAAATATCCCGTTTTTTCACACGGATCGGATGTCTGAAGTGTCAAGGAATATTTCTACCAAGTTTCAAGTCAATCCGACTCAATATGACATCATACGGACTCGTCAAAGTTGAAATTCCGCGCGCGCGTTAATGGTGATATGCAGTGCAACTATGCCAAAAAACCGATGATTTTAAATCCGATTTTACTCGTCAGGATGGACGGTGACCCCCCATTTTCTTTACATATTTTGAAAGCTGATGAGTTGTACATGTCATTTAATGGGGTGGCAATGCTGGCAAAATGATTAAAAGATATCAAATTTCTTAATAAAGTAAAAAAGTAAATTTTCAAAATGACGTCATCAAATTTCAAGTTTATTCAAGCGTATCTCATTAATAGTTTGTCAATTTTCACCCAAATTTCAGTATGTTGTAGCTTATTTATTGTTCTTTCAAACATAAATTTACAAAAATTTAATTGGATGACAGCATCACCTCGTAAAAATGGATTGAATGTAATCTTGTCAAATTTGACCAGTTTACGTGTTATCTCTATGGGAGCGCAGTTTTTCTGGAAATGAAATTTGACACGACTATCTTTCTCGAGCACTAGCTCACTTACCCTTCAGTGAATTTCTCCCAGATTTTAATATGTTGTAGCTGAGACTTTACGCTATCGTGAGTGTGCCCTTCATTTCTTCATACGATATCGGGATCACGTCAAAACGTTTGGTTGAAATTCAAGCCTTTTTTCGATGTATTGAGATATTTCTTTCTTTCTGCAACTTTCTTTGCAATAACTCAAGAAAAACAGGCCCTATCACCCCCATCTTTGGCACACGTTTAGTTCATGTCACGTTAATTATTTCATAAAATAACAACTACTTGAGCAGACACCATCTTCGGTATGTAAATTAGGGTCAAAGGTCATAAATGTTTCATCCTGTATCTTGGTGAATACATGTCCTATCTTTCCCATATTTTGCACACGCAAAAACCATGTTACAAGGATCATTTCACAAAATAACCACTTTTTGCTCAGATGCCATCTTGTCTGTGCAAAGTGGGGGCAAAGGTCATATGTACATCTTTCTGTATCTTCGCTATGACGTGTTATCTCTATGGGAGAGAATTTTTCTAGATGTGAAAATTGACGTGATTGTCTTTATCGAGCCCTAGCTCACTTAACCTTCGGTGAATTTCTCCCAGATTTTAATATGTTGTAGCTGAGACTTTAGGTTATCGTTATGTGCCCTCCAGTTTTTCATACAATGTCGGCATCATGTAAAAAACTTGGTAGAAATGAAAGCTTATCTTCGATGTATTTTCATATTTCTTTCTTTCTGCAACTTTCTTTGCAATAACTCAAGAAAAACAGGCCCTATCACCCCCATCTTTGGCACACGTTTAATTCATGTCACGTACATTATTTCATAAAATAACAACTACTTGATCGGACACCATCTTGGGTATGTAAATTAGGGTCAAGGGTCATAAATGTTTCATCCTGTATCTTGGTGAATACCTGTCCTACCTTTCCCATATTTTGCACACGCAAAGACCATATTACAAGGATCATTTCACAAAATAACCACTTTTTGCTCAGATGCCATCTTGTCTGTGCAAAGTGGGGGCAAAGGTCATATGTACATCTTTCTGTATCTTCGCTATGACGTGTTATCTCTATGGGAGAGAATTTTTCTAGATGTGAAAATTGACGTGATTGTCTTTATCGAGCCCTAGCTCACTTAACCTTCGGTGAATTTCTCCCAGATTTTGATATGTTGTAGCTGAGACTTTGGGCTATCGTCATGTGCCCTCCACTTTTTCATATGACGTCGGCATCACGTCAAAAAACTTGGTGGAAATGAAAGCTTATCTTCGATGTATTTTCATATTTCTTTCTTTCTGCAACTGTCTTTGCAATAACTCAAGAAAAAAACAGGCCCTATCACCCCCATCTTTGGCACATGTTTAGTTCATGTCACGTACATTATTTCATAAAATAACTATTTGATCTGACAACATCTTGGGTATGCAAATTAGGGTCAAAGGTCATACATTTTTTATCTAGTATCTTGGTGAATACCTGTCCTATCTTTCCCATATTTTGCACACGTATAGACGATGTCGCAAGAATCATTTCACAAAATAACCACTTTTTCCTCAGATGCCATCTTGGGAGTGTAAAGGTGGGTCAAAGGTCATGTGTATTTGTTGCTGTATCTTCGTTATCTAGTGTATACAGAATTTGGTACCAAAGATGGCAGATATGACTTCCTTTTCTAAATGAGAATCCAAACACCACACGGCCAATGTCTCTAAACACAGATGAAACCTGTATGGTCATCAGGATTCGAATCATTGATTAAAAAAAAAAATCGGATCACCTTAATTTGTCAGTAGTGACAAATTACAACCTCTAGTCTTCTTTTTAGGTGATCCGAGTATCCTCTCGGATCACCTTCTGTATCTGTACGGATTCTTTGTTTTTAGGTGATCCGAGTATCCTCTCGGATCACCTATTGTATCTGTACGGATTCTTTCTTCTTCTTTATTTCTTTCTCCTCAAATCTTGTGCAGCGGTTAACTCAAAAAGTCCCCCACCTATCACTTTCAAACTTATACCATGTATGTATCATGTCCTAAGGACGACAGATCTAGTGTATCAATGTGATCAGTTGACCGTGACGTCATTATGACGTCATTATCTGAAATCACGTTTACATCAATATCTCATTAATGGAACGGAATTTTTGAATGAAATTAAGATATCATATGGTTCAAGTCAAGGTCTATTGATATATTTCATAAAATTTGGCCACGTTCATAGTAAACGAGCGCGTACGCGCGCGTTGAAATTTAAACATGCTCTAATCAACCTCAAAATTGTTTTGCACACGTTTCAGGTCATTTACAGCATTTCAAAAAAAATCGACGGACGCGTACGCGCGCGCGCATATACGCACGCACAGCTCATATGCAATAGAAATTTCCCGTTTTATCGCACGGATCGAATGTCTGAAATGTCAAGGAATATTTCTACCACGTTTCAAGTCGATCCGACTCAATATGACGTCATACGGGCCAATCAAAGTTTAAATTCCGCGCGCGCGTCAATGGCGATATACAGTGCAACTATGCCAAAAAACCGCCAATTTTAAATCCGATTTTACTCGTCAGGATGGACGGTGACCCCCCATTTTCTTTACATATTTTTAAAGCTGATGAGTTGTACATGTCATTTCATGGGGTGGTAATGCTGACAAAATGATCAAAAGATATCAAATTTCTTAATAAAGTAAAAAAAGTGAATTTTCAAAATGACGTCATCAAATTTCAAGTTTATTCGAGCATATCTCACTAGTCCTTTGTCAATTTTCACCCAGATTTCAGTATATTGTAGCTTATTTAATGTTCTTACAAACAAAAAATTACAAAGTTTTGATTGGATGACGGTATCACCTCGTAAAAATGGATTGAAAGTAATCTTGTCAAATTTGACCAGTTTACGTGTTATCTCTACGGGAGTGCAGTTTTTCTGGAAATGAAAATTGACATGACTATCTTTATCGAGCACTAGCTCACTTACCCTTCGGTAAATTTCTCCCAGATTTTAATATGTTGTAGCTGAGACTTTACGCTACCGTAATGTGCCCTTCATTTTTTCATACGCTGTCGAGATTACGTCAAAGATTTTGGTTGAAATTCAAGCTTATCTTCGATGTATTGAGATATTTCTTTCTTTCTGCAACTTTCTTTGCAATAACTCAAGAAAAACGGCCTCTATCACTTCCATATTTTGCACATGTTAAGTTCATGTCACGTAAATTATTTCATAAAATAACAACTACTTGATCAGACACCATCTTGGGTATGTAAATTAGGGTCAAAGGTCATAAGTGTTTCATCCTGTATCTTAGTGAATACCTGTACTATCTTTCCCATATTTTGCACACGCAAAGACCATGTTACAAGGATCATTTCACAAAATAACTACTTTTTACTCAGATGCCATCTTGTCTGTGCAAATTGAGGTCAAAGGTCATATGTACTTCTTTTTGTATCTTCGTTATGACGTGTTATTTTTATGGGAGGGAATTTTTTTAAATGTGAAAATTGACATGATTGTCTTTATCGAGCACTAGCTCACACGGCCAATGTCTCTAAACACAGATGGAACTTGTATGGTCATGCCTATTGCAATCAGGACTCTAATCATTGATAAAAAAAAATCGGATCACCTTAATTTGTCAGTGATGACAAATTACAATCTCTAGTTAGGTGATCCGAGTATCCTCTCGGATCACCTATTGTATCTGTACTGAATCTTTCTTCTTTATTTCTTTCTCCTCAAATGTTGTGCAGCGATTAACTCAAAAAGTCATTCACCTATCACTTTTAAACTTATACCATATATGTATCACGTCATAAGAACGACAGATCTAATGTATCTTTGTGATCAGTCAACCATGACGTCACTATGACGTCATTATCTGAAATCACGTTCACATTCGTATCTCATTAATGAAATGGAATTTCTCAATGAAATTTACATATCATATAGTTCAAGTCAAGTTCTATCGATATATTTAATAAAATTTCATTGCGACCCTGGTAAACGAGCGCGTACGCGCGCGTTGAAATTTTAACGTGCTCCAATCGAGCTCAAAATTGTTTTGCATACGTTTCAGGTCATTTGGAGTATTTCAGAAAAAATCGACGGACGCGTACGCGCGCGCGCATATACGCGCGCAAAGCTCATATGCGACGAAAATATCCCGTTTTTTCACACGGATCGGATGTCTGAAGTGTCAAGGAATATTTCTACCAAGTTTCAAGTCAATCCGTCTCAATATGACATCATACGGGCTCGTCAAAGTTGAAATTCCGCGCGCGCGTTAATGGTGATATACAGTGCAACTATGCCCAAAAACCGCCATTTTTAAATCCGATTTTACTCGTCAGGATGGACGGTGACCCCCCATTTTCTTTACATATTTTGAAAGCTGATGAGTTGTACATGTCATTTAATGGGGTGGCAATGCTGGCAAAATGATTAAAAGATATCAAATTTCTTAATAAAGTAAAAAAAGTAAATTTTCAAAATGACGTCATCAAATTTCAAGTTTATTCAAGCGTATCTCATTAATACTTTGTCAATTTTCACCCAAATTTCAGTATATTGTAGCTTATTTAATGTTCTTTCAAACATAGATTTACAAAAATTTAATTGGATGAAAGCATCACCTCGTAAAAATGGATTGAATGTAATCTTGTCAAATTTGACCAGTTTACGTGTTATCTCTATGGGAGTGCAGTTTTTCTGGAAATGAAATTTGACACGACTATCTTTCTCGAGCACTAGCTCACTTACCCTTCAGTGAATTTCTCCCAGATTTTAATATCTTGTAGCTGAGACTTTACGCTATCGTAAGTGTGCCCTTCATTTCTTCATACGATGTCGGGATCACGTCAAAACGTTTGGTTGAAATTCAAGCTTACTTTCGATGTATTGAGATATTTCTTTCTTTCTGCAACTTTCTTTGCAATAACTCAAGAAAAACAGGCCCTATCACCCCCATCTTTGGCACACGTTTAGTTCATGTCACGTTAATTATTTCATAAAATAACAACTACTTCAGCAGACACCATCTTTGGTATGTAAATTAGGGTCAAAGGTCATAAATGTTTCATCCTGTATCTTGGTGAATACATGTCCTATCTTCCCATATTTTGCACACGCAAAAACCATGTTACAAGGATCATTTCACAAAATAACCACTTTTTGCTCAGATGCCATCTTGTCTGTGCAAAGTGGGGGCAAAGGTCATATGTACATCTTTCTGTATCTTCGCTATGACGTGTTATCTCTATGGGAGAGAATTTTTCTAGATGTGAAAATTGACGTGATTGTCTTTATCGAGCCCTAGCTCACTTAACCTTCGGTGAATTTCTCCCAGATTTTAATATGTTGTAGCTGAGACTTTAGGTTATCGTTATGTGCCCTGCAGATTTTCATACAATGTCGGCATCATGTAAAAAACTTGGTGGAAATGAAAGCTTATCTTCGATGTATTTTCATATTTCTTTCTTTCTGCAACTTTCTTTGCAATAACTCAAGAAAAACAGGCCCTATCACCCCCATCTTTGGCACACGTTTAATTCATGTCACGTACATTATTTCATAAAATAACAACTACTTGATCGGACACCATCTTGGGTATGTAAATTAGGGTCAAGGGTCATAAATATTTCATCCTGTATCTTGGTGAATACCTGTCCTATCTTTCCCATATTTTGCACACGCAAAGACCATATTACAAGGATCATTTCACAAAATAACCACTTTTTGCTCAGATGCCATCTTGTCTGTGCAAAGTGGGGGCAAAGGTCATATGTACATCTTTCTGTATCTTCGCTATGACGTGCTATCTCTATGGGAGAGAATTTTTCTAGATGTGAAAATTGACGTGATTGTCTTTATCGAGCCCTAGCTCACTTAACCTTCGGTGAATTTCTCCCAGATTTTGATATGTTGTAGCTGAGACTTTGGGCTATCGTCATGTGCCCTCCACTTTATCATATGACGTCGGCATCACGTCAAAAAACTTGGTGGAAATGAAAGCTTATCTTCGATGTATTTTCATATTTCTTTCTTTCTGCAACTGTCTTTGCAATAACTCAAGAAAAAACAGGCCCTATCACCCCTATCTTTGGCACATGTTTAGTTCATGTCACGTACATTATTTCATAAAATAACGATTTGATCTGACAACATCTTGGGTATGCAAATTAGGGTCAAAGGTCATACATTTTTTATCTAGTATCTTGGTGAATACCTGTCCTATCTTTCCCATATTTTGCACACGTATAGACGATGTAGCAAGAATCATTTCACAAAATAACCACTTTTTCCTCAGATGCCATCTTGGGAGTGTAAAGGTGGGTCAAAGGTCATGTGTATTTGTTGCTGTATCTTCGTTATCTAGTGTATACAGAATTTGGTACCAAAGATGGCAGATATGACTTCCTTTTCTAAATGAGAATCCAAACATCACACGGCCAATGTCTCTAAACACAGATGAAACCTGTATGGTCATCAGGATTCGAATCATTGATTAAAAAAAAATCGGATCACCTTAATTTGTCAGTAATGACAAATTACAATCTCTAGTTAGGTGATCCGAGTATCCTCTCGGATCACCTATTGTATCTGTACTGAATCTTTCTTCTTTATTTCTTTCTCCTCAAATGTTGTGCAGCGATTAACTCAAAAAGTCATTCACCTATGACTTTTAAACTTATACCATATATGTATCACGTCATAAGAACGACAGATCTAATGTATCTTTGTGATCAGTCAACCATGACGTCACTATGACGTCATTATCTGAAATCACGTTCACATTCGTATCTCATTAATGAAATGGAATTTGTCAACGACATTTACATATAATAGAGTTCAAGTCAAGTTCTATCGATATATTTAATAAAATTTCATCACGACCCTGGTAAACGAGCGCGTACGGGCGCGTTGAAATTTTAATATGTTCCAATCGAGCTCAAAATTGTTTTGCACACGTTTCAGGTCATTTGGAGTATTTCAGAAAAAATCGACGGACGCGTACGCGCGCGCGCATATACGCACGCACAGCTCGTATGCAATAGAAATTTCCCGTTTTTTCACATTTATCGGCTGCCTGAAATGTCAAGGAATATTTCTACCAAGTTTCAAGTCAATCCGACTCAATATGACGTCATACGGGCCCGTCAAAGTTGAAATTCCGCGCGCGCGTCAATGGCGATATACAGTACAACTATGCCAAAAAACTGCCGATTTTAAATCCGATTTTACTCGTCAGGATGGACGGTGACCCCCCATTTTCTGTACATATTTTGAAACCTGATGAGTTGTACATGTCATTTCATGGGGTGGCAATGCTGACAAAATGATTAAAAGATATCAAATTTCTTAATAAAGTAAAAAAAGTAAATTTTCAAAATGACGTCATCAAATTTCAAGTTCATTCGAGCGTATCTCACTAGTCCTTAGTCAATTTTCACCCATATTTCAGTATGATGTAGCTCATCTAATGTTCTTTCAAACATAAAATTACAAAATTTTGATTGGATAACGGTATCACCTCGTAAAAATTGATTGAAAGTAATCTTGTCAAATTTGACCAGTTTACGTGTTATCTCTATGGGAGTGCAGTTTTTCTGGAAATGAAAATTGACATGACTATCTTTATCGAGCACTAGCTCACTTAAGCTTCGGTAAATTTCTCCCAGATTTTAATATGTTGTAGCTGAGACTTTACACTACCGTTAGTGTGCCCTTTGTTTTTTCATACGATGTCAGAATCACATCAAAAAATTGGGTTGAAATTCAGGCTTATCTTCGATGTATTGAGATATTTCTTTCTTTCTGCAACTTTCTTTGCAATAACTCAAGAAAAACGGCCTCTATCACTTCCATATTTTGCACATGTTTAGTTCATGTCACGTACATTATTTAATAAACTAACAACTACTAGATCGGACAACATCTTGGGTATGTAAATTAGGGTCAAAGGTCATAAATGTTTCATCCTGTATCTTAGTGAATACATGTCCTATGTTTCTCATATTTTGCACACGTAAAGACCATGTTACAAGGATCATTTCACAAAATAACCACTAATTGCTCAGATGCTATCTTGGGTGTGCAAAGTGGGGTCAAAGGTCATAATTATGTACTTCTTTCTCAATCTTCGCTATTACGTGTTATGTCTATGGGAGGGAGTTTTTCTAGATGTGAAAATTGACATGACTATCTTTATCAAGCACTAGCTCACTTATGCTTCAGTGAATTTCTCCTAGATTTTAATATGTTGTAGCTGAGACTTTGTGCTACCATGTAAGCGCCCTTTGTTTTTTCACACGATGTTGGTATCACGTCAAAATACTTGGTTGAAATTAAAGCTCATCAACGACGTATTGAAATATGTCTTTCTTTTTGCAACTTTATGTGCAATAACTCAAGAAAAACATACCCTATCACCACCATATTTTGCACATGTTTAGTTCATGTCACGAACATTATTTCATAAAATAACAACTACTTGATCAGACACTATCTTGGGTATGTAAATTAGGGTCAAAGGCCATAGATGTTTCATCCTGTATCTTGGTGAATACATGTCCTATCTTTCCCATATTCTGCACACGTAAAGACCATGTTACAGGGATCATTTCATAAAATAACCACATTTTGTTCAGATGCAATCTTGGGTGTGCAAAGTGGGGTCAAAGGTCATATGTACTTCTTTTTCTATCTTCGCTATGACGTGTTATCTCTATGGGAGGGAATTTTTTAGATGTGAAAATTGACATGACTCTCTTTATCGAGCACTATCTTCGGTGAATTTCTCTCAGATTTTAATATGTTGTAGCTGAGACTTTGCACTATCAGGACTTGAATCATTGATTTAAAAAAAAATCGGATCACCTTAATTTGTCAGTGATGACAAATTACAATCTCTAGTTCTTCTTCTTCTTTATTTCTCCTCAAAAGTTGTGCAGAGGTTAGCTCAGAAAGTCCGCTGCCTGTCAATTTCAAAATTATATCATGTATGCATCATGTCCCAAAGACGGCAAATCTAATGTATCATTGTGATCAGTCGACCGTGACGTCACTATGACGTCATTATATGAAAAGACATTCTCAATCATATCTCATTAATGAAATAGAATTTTTCAATGAAATTTACGTCACATATATTTAAAGTTATGCGCATTCTACTCATGTTCTCAAAATTCATATTTTCTCTTAAAACGTGCGCGTACGCGCGCGTTGAAATATTTGTATGCTCCAATCGAGCTCAAAATTTTTTTGCACACGTTTCAGACCATTTGGAGCATTTTTTGAAAAATTGAAAAAATCGGACGGACGCGTACGCGCGCGCGCATATACGCACGCACAGCTCATATGCAATTGAAATTTCCAGTTTTTTCACTTTGATCGCATGTCTGAAATGTCAAGGAATATTTATACCACGTTTCAAGTCAATCCGACTCAATATGACGTCATACGGGGCCGTCAAAGTTGAAATTCCGCGCGCGCGTCAATGGCGATATACAGTGCAACTATGCCAAAAAACTGCCAATTTTAAATCGGATTTTACTCGTCAGAATGGACGGTGACCCCCCATTTTCTTTACATATATTGAAAGCTGATGAGTTTTACATGTCATTTCATGGGTAGGCAATGCTGACAAAATGATTAAAAGATATCAAATTTCTTAATAAAGTAAAAAAAGTAAATTTTCAAAATGACGTCATCAAATTACAAGTTTACTCGAGCGTATCTCACTTATCCTCTGCCAATTTTCTCCCATATTTCACTATGTTGTAGCTTATGAAATGCTCTTTCATTAATGTGAAAACAACATTTTGATTGGATGACGTCATCGCCTCGTAAAAATGGATTGAATGTATCCTTGTAGAATTTGACCAGTTTACGTGTTATCTCTATGGGAGAGCAGTTTTTCTGGCAGTGAAAATTGACATGACTCTCTTTTTCGAGCACTAGCTCACTTATGCTTCGGTGAATTTTCCCCAGATTTTCGTATGTTGTAGCTGAGACTTTGGGCTATCGTAGATGTGCCCTTCATTTTTTCATACGACGTCGGCATCACGTCGAAAAACTTGGTTGAAAATGGCACGTGGCTTCGATGCAGCGTCATTTTGCTTAATACACAGGGCCTATGGAGCATGAAATAGGTCATTGCATAGCGCATCCGACTCGTAATCCTAAGGTCCCTGGTTCGAGGCTCACCCCTGCCAATATTTTTTTTTCATTTTTTTAAACACTTTTTTTCTTCTTTTTCTTTAGTTAGTCTTAATCTCCCTTCCTAACTTTATCTTTTTCTGATTTTTTTATGCTTCTCCTTCAAATTTCTATAAAATAACATATTTTTTTCTTTATTTTTCTTTCTTTCTACTACTTTCTGTGCAATAGATGAACAACAACAATGGCTATCAATCCCATATTTTGCACATGTTTAGTTCATGTCACGTACATTATTTCATAAAATAACAACTACTTGATCAGACACCATCTTGGGTATGTAAATTAGGGTCAAAGGTCATAAATGTTTCATCCTGTATCTTGGTGAATACATGTCCTATCTTTCCCATATTTTGCACACACAAAGACCATGTAACAAGGATCATTTCACAAAATAACCACTTTTTGCTCAGACGCCATCTTGGGTGTGCAAAGTGAGGTCAAAGGTCATATGTACTTCTTTCTGTATTTTCGTTATGACGTGTTATCTCTATGGGAGGGATTTTTTTTTAATGTGAAAATCGACATGCTTTTCTTTATCGAGCACTAGCTCTCACTTACCCTTCGGTGAATTTCTCCCAGATTTTATGTTGTACCTAAGACTTTGCATTTTGCATCTTGGTGAATACCTGTCCTATCTTTGCCATATTTTGCACACGAATATAGACGATGTCGCAAGAATCATTTCACAAAATAACCACTTTTTCCTCAGATGCCATCTTGGGAGTGTAAAGGTGGGTCAAAGGTCATATGTATTCGTTGCTGTATCTTCGTTATTCAGTGTATACAGAATTGGTACCAAAGATGGCAGATATGACTCCCTTTTCTAAATGAGAATCCAAACCTCACACGGCCAATGTCTCTAAACACAGATGAAACTTGTATTGTCATGCCTATTACGATCAGGACTCGAATCATTGATTAAAAAAAAAAAATCGGATCACCTTAATTTGTCAGTGATGACAAATTACAATCTCTAGTTAGGTGATCCGAGTATCCTCTCGGATCACCTTCTGTATCTGTACGGATTCTTTGTTAGGTGATCCGAGTATCCTCTCGGATCACCTAATGTATCTGTACGGATTCTTTCTTCTTCTTCTTTCTTTATTTCTCCCCAAAAGTTGTGCAGAGGTTAGCTCAGAAAGTGCTTTGCCTATCAAGTTCAAACTTACACCATGTATGTATCGTGTCCAAAAGACGGCAATCGAACTAAATTCAAAGTGATCAGTCGACCGTGACGTCACTATGACGTCATTATATGAAAACACATTCTCAATCATATCTCATTAATGGAATGGAGTTTTTTAATGAAATTTACGTCACATAAATTTCAAGTCAAACGCATTCTACTCATATTCTCAAAATTCATCTATACATTAAAACGTGCGCGTACGCGCGCGTTGAAATATTTGTATGCTCAAATCGAGCTCAAAATTTTTTTGCACACGTTTCAGACCATTTTTAGCATTTTTTGAAAAATTGAAAAAATCGGACGGACGCGTACGCGCGCGCGCATATACGCACGCACAGCTCATATGCAATAGGAATTTCCAATTTTTTTCACACGGATCGGATGTCTGAAATGTCAAGGTATATTTCTACCAAGTTTCAAGTCAATCCGACGGAATATGACGTCATACGGGCCCGTCAAAGTTGAAATTCCGCGCGCGCGTCAATGGCGATATACAGTGCAACTATGCCAAAAAACCGATGATTTTAAATATGATTTTACTCGTCAGGATGAACGGTGACCCCCCATTTTCTTTACATATTTATAAAGCTGATGAGTTGTACATGTCATTTCATGGGCTGGCTATGCTGACAAAATGATTAAAAGATATCAAATTTCTTAATAAAATAAAAAAAGTAAATTTTCAAAATGACGTCATCAAATTTCAAATTCACTCGAGCGTATCTCACTTGAATTTCTCCAATTTTCACCCAGATTTCAGTATGTTGTAGCTTATGAAATGTTCTTTCATTAACGTAAAAACAACATTTTGATTGGATAACGTCATCACCTCTTAAAAATGGATTGAAAGTATCCTTGTAAAATTTGACCAGTTTACGTGTTATCTCTATGGGAGAGCAGTTTTTCTGGCAGTGAAAATTGATATGACTATCTTTTTCGAGCACTAGCTCACTTATGCTTCGGTGAATTTTCCCCAGATTTTAGTATGTTGTAGCTGAGACTTTGGGCTATCGTAAGTGTGCCCTCCATGTTTTCATACGACGTCGGCATCACGTCGAAAAACTTGGTTGAAAAATGGCACGTGGCTTCGATGTAACGTCATTGTGCTTAATACACAGGGCCTATGGAGCATGAAATAGGTCATTGCATAGCGCATCCGACTCGTAATCCTAAGTTCCCTGGTTCGAGGCTCACCCCTGCCAATATTTTTTTATTTTTTTAAACACTTTTTTTCTTCTTTTTCTTTAGTTAGTCTTAATCTCCTTTCCTAACTTTATCTTTTTCTGATTTTTTCATGCTTCTCCTTCAAATTTCTATAAAAATAACATAATTTTTTCTTTATTTTTCTTTCTTTCTACTACTTTCTGTGCAATAGATGAACAACAACAAGCTTATTAATCCCATATTTTGCACATGTTTAGTTCATGTCACGTACATTATTTCATAAAATAACAACTACTTGATCGGACACCATCTTGGGTATGTAAATTAGGGTCAAAGGTCATAAATGTTTCATCCTGTATCTTAGTGAATACATGTTTTATCTCTCCCATATCTTGCACACGCAAAGACCATGTTATCAGAATCATTTCACAAAATAACCACTTTTTGCTCAGATGCCATCTTGTCTTTGCAAATTGGGGTCAAAGGTCATATGTACTTCTTTCTTTATCTTCGTTATGACGTGTTATCTCTATGGGAGGGAATTTTTTTAAATGTGACAATTGACATGATTGTCTTTATCGAGCACTAGCTCACTTACCCTTCAGTGAATTTCTCCCAGATTTTAATATGTTGTAGCTGAGACTTTACGCTATCGAAAGACAGCCTTCAATTTTTCATACAATGTCGGGATCATGTTAAAAACGTGGTTGAAATTAAAGCTTATCTTCGATGTATTGAGATATTTCTTTCTTTGTGCAACTTTCTTTGCAATAACTAAAAAAAAAAACAGCCCCTACCACCTCCATGTTTTGCACCTGTTTAGTTCATGTCACGTACATTATTTCATAAAATCACAACTACTTGATCGGACACCATCTTGGGTAT
This sequence comes from Diadema antillarum, assembly GCF_040938485.1. Lineage (NCBI taxonomy): Eukaryota > Metazoa > Echinodermata > Echinoidea > Diadematoida > Diadematidae > Diadema > Diadema antillarum. The sequence continues at coordinate 452,899 of NW_027272075.1, read as the reverse complement.
GTAAAATAGGGTCAAAGGTCATAAATGTTTCATTTTGTATCTTGGTGAATACATGTCCTATCTTTCCCATATTTTGCACACGCAAAGACAATATGTGACCCTGCACCTCAAAACAAACAAAAAGTCGCCAGACATGAATTCTTAGTTAAGACCATATTCTGAAAGAACAGACTTTAAGCTTTAAAATGATATATAACTCAAATCAAATGGACTCTCCTAACCTATCTAAATATTGGAAAGAAAGCACAAACTCAGGAAAAGTGTGAACTGAGAAAAGAGGCTCTGAAGTACAGTGTCTATTCAAGCGCTTAATCTTTACCAAACTGTGCTGGCTGTGCGATGAATGGGACAAAAAACAGGAAGTAAACCACCAGAGTAACAACAATGAAGGAATTATCAGATTAAACTGAAATTAAAGATGCCTCATTAACACATTCTGTCCATAATTAATGCCAACTTTCAAAGCAGTAGCACTATTCTTTCAAAAGTTATTAGAGTTGAAAGTGAAGAGTGTGGACAAGGTTTTTCAGAAATGAAAAAGGGATTCTAAAGACACACCTAATCACACTATTCTACCAAAAATGTTCGAGATAAACTGCTAAAAAACACACTTTCCTGCCCGTTTTATGATACCAAATTTTAGCATAATGTAAAAGATGACCCGCTCTTTCAGAAAATATGAAAAAGTCAAGTTCGGCAAGGTTGACCCATTTCACGTATTTTCAGTCCTCACGCATAATCAGTGTGTGCGACTTTATGTTCGTTTTGAGGTGCACAGTCACATATTGTGAGAATCATTTCACAGAATAACCACTTTTTCCTCAGATGTCATCTTGGGAGTGTAAAGGTGGGTCAAAGGTCATATGTATTTGTTGCTGTATCTTCGTTATCTAGTGTATACAGAATTAGTACCAAAGATGGCAGACATGACTCCCTTTTCTAAATGAGAATCCAAACATGACACGGCCAATGTCTCTAAACACAGATGAAACGTGTATGGTCATGCCTATTGCGATCATGATTCTAATCATTGATTAAAAAAAAATCGGATCACCTTAATTTGTCAGTAATGACAAATTACAATCTCTAGTTCTTCTTATTTCTCCCCAAAAGTTGTGCATCGATTAGCTCAGAAAGTCCTCTTCCTATCAATTTCAAACTTATACCATATATGTATCGTCTCCCAAAGACGGCAATCGAACTAAAATCAAAGTGATCAGTCGACCGTGACGTCACTATGACGTCATTATATGAAAACACATTCTCAATCATATCTCATTAATGGAATCAAAGTTTTCAATGAAATTTACGTCACATATATTTCAAGTCAAGCGCATTCTACTCATATTCTCAAAATTCATCTATATCTTAAAACGTGCGCGTACGCGCGCGTTGAAATATTTGTATGCTCAAATCGAGCTCAAATTTTTTTTGCACACGTTTCAGACCATTTAGAGCATTTTTTGAAAAATTGAAAAAATTTTACGGACGCGTACGCGCGCGCGCATATACGCACGCACAGCTCATATGCAATAGAAATTTCCCGTTCTTTCACACTTATCGCCTGCCTGAAATGTCAGGGAATATGTCTACCAAGTTTCAAGTCAATCCGACTCAATATGACGTCATACGGGCCCGTCAAAGTTGAAATTCCGCGCGCGCGTCAATGGCGATATACAGTGCAACAATGGCAAAAAACTGCCAATTTTAAATCCGATTTTACTCGTCAAGATGGACGATGACCCCCCATTTTCTTTACATATTCTGAAAGCTGATGAGTCTTACATATTATTTCATGGGTTGGCGATGCTGGAAAAATGATTAAAAGATATCAAATTTCTTGATAAAATAAAAAGAGTAAATTTTCAAAATGACGTCATCAAATTACAAGTTCACTCGAGCGTATCTCACTTATCCTTTGCCAATTTTTACCCAGAATTCAGTATGTTGTAGCTTACTAAATGCTCTTTCATTAATATAATTACAACATTTTGATTAGATGACGGCATCACCTCATAATATTGGATTAAATGTAATCTTGTCAAATTTGACCAGTTTACGTGTTATCTTAATGGGAGTGCAGTTTTTCTGGATGTGAAAATTGACATGACTATCTTTTTCGAGCACTAGCTCACCTATGCTTCGGTGAATTTCTCTAAGATTTTAATATGTTGTAGCTGAGACTTTGGGCTATCGTTATGTGCCCTTTATTTTTTCATACGTTGTCGGGATCACGTCCAAAAACTTGGTTGAAATCAAAGCTTATCTTCGATGTATTTTCATATTTCTTTCTTTTTCCAACTTTCTTTGCAATAACTCAAGAAAAACATACTCTATCACTACCATATTTTGCACATGTTTAGTTCATGTCACGTACATTATTTCATCAAATAACAACTACTTCATCAGATGCCATCTTCGGTATGTAAATTAGGGTCAAAGGTCATAAATGTTTCATCCTGTATCTTGGTGAATACATGTTCTATCTTCCCCATATTTTGCACACGTAAAGACCGTGTTACAAGGATCATTTCACAAAATAACCACTTTTTGCTCAGATGCCATCTTGTCTGTGCAGATCGGGGTCAAAGGTCATATGCACTTCTTTCTCTATCTTCGTTATGACGTGTTATCTCTATGGGAGGGAATTTTTCTAGATGTGAAAATTGACATGATTGTCTTTATCGAGCACTAGCTCACCTACCCTTCGGTGAATTTCTCCCAGATTTTAATATGTTGTAGCTGAGACTTTGCGCTATCGTACGTGTTCCCTTTGTTTTTCATATGGTGTCGGGATCACGTCCAAAAACGTGGTTGAAATTAAAGATTATCTTCGATGTATTTTCATATTTCTTTCTTTGTCCAATTTTCTTTGTAATAACTCAAGAAAAATAGCCCCTATCAACCCCATATTTTGCACATGTTTAGTTGATGTTACGTACATTATTTCATAAAATAACAACTACTTGATCAGACACCATCTTGGGTATGTAAACTAGGGTCAAAGGTCATAAATGTTTTATCCTGTATCTTGGTGAATACATGTCTTATCTTTCCCATATTTTGCACACGCAAAGACCATGTTACAAGAATCATTTCACAAAATAACCACTTTTTTGCTCAGATGCCATCTTGGGGGGTGCAAAGTGGGGTCAAAGGTCAAATATACTTCATTCTGCATCTTTGATAGTGTATACGGAATTCGGTACCCAAGATGGCAGGTCTGACTCCCTTTTCAAAATGAGAATCCAAACATCACACGACCAATGTCCCTAATCTCAGGTGAAAACTCGAATCATTGATTTAAAAAAAATCGGATCACCTAATTTGTCAGTCTTGACAAATTCCGGGTCTAGTTTATTTGGTCATTATTCAGGACTGCGCTACGTTTTTATAAGGGGGGGGGGGGTGTCGAAATCGCCTGTCAGTCAAGAAGAAAGAACATCAAAAGACAAGAGAAACAACAACAAAAAAGTCTTCATACTTTAAAGTTTGATTTTCCGCCGAAAGTCGGCTGACAACCAAAAACAAACAAACAAACAAACAAACAAAAACAAGAATAAAAAGTCTTCCTATTTTTGCTGCCACTTCCCTCCCACTTTGCATGGAAAAGAGTGGGACATTTGATCCCTGTAAAGTGTGTGTGTGTATGGGGGGGGGGGGTGCAAGCTTCTCCCCCCCCCCCCTCCCCCCGGGCTGCGCCGGTCCGGTTATGGTCTTGTAATCGTGGTGATGATGACTATCTCCGATCATCCCCCCACTCCTCAGTACGGATTTACGCCGTTGGTCTCTATTAAACTTTACTTCCAGAGTTTGGAGGCCGATACCCAATTGATTATCATAATGGTTTTGACTTTTTGAAACTAACGAGTGTAACAGGTCGAATCTAGACACAGGAGAGTACTCTAAGATATATTCTACACTTTCATAAACATGTTTAATTATACCCCATCCGAAGGACAGAGTGTTTTGCCTCTTACTAGAGGGAACGGTATTGTTACACAAAACAATGCTCAATTAGACTCGGAAACTGTGCCTAAGAGATCGGACTATATACTAAATAAAGTTCCGTATCATTATTTCCTACATTACTAGGGTCACATTATGTTTCACTTCACATACATAGATGTCTGTAACAAAGAATGGAAGTTATTTCATAACACTTTGAGCCCCTCCCCCCCCCCATCCTATGAACTGATGGGATACACCATTGTACAAATCTACTGGTATGCCGCTACAAGAAATATGATCACACTGATCACATGACGTACATTAATAACCTTCTTGGTTTGCTTAACACAATGTTTGCATAAGACACGAGGGCATTTCATAACCATGGATTAAAAATAACAAGCACATGAAATTGGACAAAAGAAGAAAGAAGGAAAAATAAAATATGAATGGACTTAAAAGAAAATGTTAAATGTACTACTGTACTTCAGTAACACAAACAAATTTGAACAAAGTCAGGGTGCTACAAAATCATTTTTACCACTTGCCCGGTTGGGTAAGCAGATTTTCAAACTGTTGTTAACATACAAGATCATGAATTCTACTTGCCCGAAAAGAAAGTCCAAAAATATAAGTCAGGACTTAATAAAACGTACTCCTAGTTAACACGTAGATTCACCCTAAAAACAGATTGGTTAAAAAAATCAACCAATCTCATTGGTTAACCCGATATTGGTTGTTTCAGCCATTATATTGGTTATAAACTAACCAATTCGTTGGTCAACCAGTAACCAATGTAATCGGTTAGGCTATATTGGTTGTTTCAGCCATTATATTGGTTATAAACTAACCAATTCGTTGGTCAACCAGTAACCAATGTAATCGGTAAGGCTAGCTTGGGCCTGTAACCAATCCACATTGGTTGCTGCGCTCACAGTCATGCAGTAATCTTATTTCTTTATTATTATTATTATTTTTAGTTGTAAGCGACATTTTCTGTTGTTTTGCAGAGTTTGTTTTAAATAGTTTAACCATATAAGGCCCGTTTATGCATCTCACAGTAAAAAAAAAACAAACACTATCAGTAAGTTTTGTATAAAACTTTGTCTCGCGGGAAGTGAGGAAGTGGGTCACTGGACCCACGCGGTCGGCCATTCCTGAATTACCTATACGAGCGCGATATCAAAGATGCTTCATACTTGACCTACTTCGATTTTCTTACAGAAAATTGTTTGTAGAAAGTTGTGAAAATAAGACGCTACTATTAAAAAATGGTTAAACATATCAACTTAATTGGAACTTAATTCATTCATACGAGAATTTAGTGCAGATCGATGAGACAATGCATTAGTTACATATTATGCATGATTGCATTGACAAAATGCAATTATAGGCCGAAAATGAAATGAAATGAATATAATGAACTTGTGTATGTGTGTGCGCGCGCGCAAATGTGTGCGGGAATAAAGGGCGTTTTTTTTCAGTTTGAACATAATTTCTGTTGGTTCTTATATCGATCATGCATCTGCATTACGAGACCATGTAAAAATAACAAAATGTGATTCCAGTTGGAGCTTGATTGTTGTCGGTTTTTTTAAAATTATATCAATCATGCATTTTCATTTAGAGAGTTTATTATGTAAAAATAACTTAAACATCGAATATCAAAGCCTATATTTTTTCCACTTTCATGTTGCCATATGACATGAATTTTGCTTGTCTAAATATGTGTGTTTTGGTCATAAAGACGTACGTCATAAAGTCGTCAAAAGTCGACATACGTTTTGCTTCTATATCGATCATGAATATTCATGAGAGATGATCTGATATGCAAAAGCTAGTGGCAAAAAGTAAATACATTAATCTATAAGGTATTCATATTGACCTCGATCTTAAAATGTGTAGAAAAATTGTATACTTTATTGTGATATTCATTATTCAAATTTCAACTTGTGTTTCAGGAAATATTTTCATATTTCAGCTGGCCTGATAAGAATGGAATGTAGTTCAGTAACCGCGCCTTCAATCATTACAATTTTTCGTGGGTATATGAACCATGGGTTGTATGTGATTGTAATTAGGAATATGACATAGACATAGATTCTAGAGTACTGTAGAATGTGTAGGATAGGTCATATATTCATTAGGCTAACATTACGTCATCGTTGGCTGTACACTATAGTCTAGCTAAGGAGTACGATATGAAATTAGCCGTAAATATGACGTGTGACACTCACCAGTAGTATTTTTTTTTAATTCATGAATTGTGGTTAAATCCCAACCAGTATCACTGGTCCCTTCAACCAAGGTGGATTGGTTGCATCATATATATGTAGCCCATACTAGATTAACCAATCTATGGTTAAACTAACCAATCCAGGTTGGTTAAATGTGCAGATTGGTTGATATTTCAACCAAACGAGATTGGTTACTGTAATCAAGAGATTGGCTGGACACATATCTACCAACGAGATTGGTTAAATCTAACCAATATATTGGTCATTCCAACCAATCTGTTTTTAGAGTGTTGGAGTAAATAACTTGGTTCGATGGAGTGTTTGCGTTGCATTGCCTTAGGGCTTCTCCACGTAGGTGTTGGAAAATTGTTGAAAAGAAATCAAAGTGAGTTGCATCACTAAACAGTCGTTATCGTTTGGCATCTGTATGGTTGACTTGGTAGGTTTGCTGGGGGAAAGGTGAAAGAAAAGGTGGCTTTGACACTTTGCTTGCCCAATTCGGGCAAGCTTTTTTCTCACTGTTACAAAATTCTTGCCGACTTCTGTACCACCTTGAAATTAGTACTATAATTGGAACAAATAGGATTAGGAATAGAAAAATCACACGTCCAATGCAGGGTAATATTCATTAATGATATTATAGCTCATCTGACTGAAATATGTTAAGACAGATGATGCGTTTGTTACACTAATAACAACTTGTTACAGAGAAATGTATGCACAAATCAACACAAGTTAACAGGCATTTCATATTTTGTATTGTATAGGTCCTCCAAAGAATCCCCTCCCAGCTGTGTCTACATCAAAGAGATTTTATATATAATTTACTCACCACAAACGTTGGAAGTCTTTTGTACTCGCTCACTGAAGAGAGTAGGGTTTAAAGTTCTTATTTGACCGCCCGTTACCAACTATTAACCTGAAAGAACATTAGAGGCCCGCTCTTCAGTGATGTGGCTCAATGTTGCTTCTCACATTTAAATAGCTGTACCAGAGGAGTTTCGTACCAAGAATTCCGGTTGCGTTAATACGATTCCAAGCGTCGATGGTTAGTTGTGCAACCTCACCACTTACATTGCCATATATACTAACAGACACCAAAGCAACTCATAATTACATGTTTACCTAACATGTTTCAATATCCGTTCGTTAGTCCATTTGTGTGTTTGTCTGTCGTATTGTTATGTCAATGAAGTACATTATAAACACAAATTGACGGGTAATTTCACAGACTCGGATTCGGTCATGAGTGAATAATCAAACATCAACCAATTAATCAGTCGTTCGGGCAATTACTTATGAAAACAGTTAATGCGTCAAGAATAAAGAAAAATATGTATAAAAGCCTATAAAAAGCCTGTTGAAATTTGGTCCGGGGTGTCTTTACTTGAGATTATTGCCAGAACATGCAGTAAACACATGTGACGTCAATGACACCCGTACAAAGAGCGTATTGATTTCAAACTAGCCCTTCTTGTTTACAAGTGCATGATGAATACTGCTCCTCAATACCTATCCAACCTACTAACCACCCGTACAGTATCCGGATATCAACTCTGGTCACAAAATGATAAAACAATCATACAAATCCCACAAGTAAAAACCAAAGCTTTTGACATCAAACGCACATTTTCATATGCTTGATCTGTTGCCGGGAATACTTTACCAAAAAGAACTCCGCCTATGTGTTTAATCAGAAGAAATGTTTAGGAGGAAACTTAAGACTAAACTGTTTCAATTGTTATTATGTTGTTTCTATATTTTGTGAATGTCGTATGTTGATTGTACAGCGCTTTGATCAGGCCCTGTAAAAGCGGTCAATAAGAAATTGTTATTATTATTATTATTATTACTATTATTATCGTTGTTATTATTATAATAATAATAATAATTATTATTATTACAAGGAGAACGGATTTAGAAGGGACAGGGAAACTTACTTTTGATTGGCGTTTCATTTTCCTCACGTTTTTTGATATGTCCTTTCTGTTTTTCCCCAATAAGTGAAAGATCGGGCATTGCATCCATTCTTTCCGGACAGATTGAGCGCCATGCCATCCCATCAATTCTAAGAGGAATTCTACACAACTAATCATTACAGATAGAATAGCATGATTAACCAGAGAAAAGGACTATAGTTAAACCCCGTTTACAGTGCGAGGCTCGGCCGCGGCTCGGCCGCGGCCGAGCCCGGCCTTTTCTCAGTGTAAACGCAAACTGGGCCAAATGTGCGGCCAATTTTAGTCTGGCTTCCAAACCCTCTGCCCGTACTATTTCGTTATTCAGGATATTAACCCCCTCAACGTCGAAAACTAGTGTAGTTTAAGGTGGCTTTGTCCTGCAAAGGATTTTTCCTTCGGTAAAGGCCTTTGCCCGAACGGCGACTTCGTCGCCAGGAATCCAGTTGGCAAAGGGTCTGAAAACCAGATTATACCAAATTGCGTTTGTTTACAAGTAGAGCGCTACTACGACAAAATATTGAAAGGTTTGAATTAAAAGCGCGGCCGAGCCCGGCAGTGTAAACGGACAAAATTGCGGGGCTCGGCCCCGCAATTGAGACTGGGCTCGGCCTCGGTTCGGCCCAGCCCCGCACTGTAAACGGGGTCTTAGCCGCTGTAAACCCCTCACATTGAGAAAGTTCGAAGAGATACGATGCGTGTGACTGATCACGTGGATACTTTCTGAGACGAAGGATGATATTCGACAAGTCTGAAAGAGGGACATGCCTTCTTCCTGCGCAGGTCGGGTCTTCTCGACCACGCTCACTCTGGACACTCGGGAAACGATCACCATGCTTTTTTATTATTTTTTTTTTAGCATTTTGACAAGGCCTCGTGGCTGAAAAAGAGACTAACTGTGAGGGAACGAGTGAACGCGAGGCCGAGTGGCGCTAATTTGCAAGCACAAAGCCTTGTTGATCGTAGAGGAGTCTGCGCCAAGACTACACATGTACTACATTCACCACTGGCATTGGGGCGAATGCATAAAACTAGTGCTTGTAAGCAATTGCTTCAAGCACAATCACAAGCTCGTCTAGTAAAAGGTCTAGCTCAAGCAGTTGCTTCTAGTCACAGTGATTGGGAATCATTACGGTTTTCTTCACCCTAAAATGAAAATTGGTCAAATAAACATCTGGGGTATAGTTAGCTTACACCAGCATTGTAGTCATTACTATATACAATATGTGTGATGATGCTCCACAAAGCTGAATATAGGCTAATTCTAACAAAGCGTACACATATATGTCCTTCTGGTTATCTTGGACTGATGTGTCACAACTTGAACATTGGTACTGTCATCATGACCACACATACAATTCGTAACAAAGTGATGAAAATGTGTATGTGAAAATAATAAAGGGGAGAGAGTTAAGGATACAGGTACCTCCATTTTGACCCCAGCAGGGATTATTTGAATTTTGTGAACTTGGATATCACTGGTTATGGTTTTTATAATTGGTGTTGGAGAACAAAATGTCCATTCGACGTTCATGCTGATAAAACTCTCAATTATTCCTTTTTGTTACTTCGCTGAGTTTGTGGTCACTCTTAATTACTAGTATTTCTTTCTAACATTACAATGCCCGTGTTCAATTTCTGGTCTGTTTGTGAGCACTAATTTCTATGTTTGATAGGAAGAACTTGGCTGTCGTGTGTTGACTCCATATTTTCCTTCTTTCATTAGGTTTCCGTCGGTCATCTGTGAACATTTTCGGAAGCATGGAAGAATCTGCCTCAAACCTCATTTGTGGCATGTGAGGTGATTTGACTATTAGTAGAGCAGTTAAGCCCTCAAAATCACGTGAATTGTGCAAAATTTGACTAAAGCATGAAACTTTCACCAGTGTTAGAACATACGATAAGATTTATTTTAAGATCGGGAGGTAAGTCTGATTTGACCTCTGATGACCTCCAGAGGTCAATGTACTTTAGATATCAGAAAATCGATGTTTTTAGACATTTGCGAATGATATATGTGGTTATGTAGCACTAAACATGCATTTATACCACAGAGAAATCATTTCCAGATTCAACAGAGCACTGACAGGTTTTTACCTTTGACCTCAGATGACCTCCAGAGGTCAATGAACTTTAGATATCAAAATATCGATGTTTTTAGACATTTGTGAATGATATATGTGGTTATGATTCACTAAACATGCATCTATACTTCACTGAGCGTATATGGAAGGGGACATAACGAAAGATAGTGTGGGGGAGGGGGTATGCAAAGGAGATTCTGCCTTTTAATCTGCTGCATACTATAGCTGAAATGTTCAGTGACAATTCATTTTCTGACAAAAAAGTGAAGAAAAAAAATCTCCATCTCTGGAAATACTTGGAGGCAAAGTTTTATGTCCCCACCATTCCCCCTCCCATATTTTCTCGGGAGGCGGGGCAAATGCCTCTTGCCCTCCAAAATGAACAATCGTGCATATATAGGAAAGCCTTTTCATCTTTGGAATTCAAATAAAAATATCTCTTACAAATATATTCATAGAATAAGGGAAATTATCATTCCCCAAAGTATGTTATATCTGTGGAAGGAACCAAGCAGGGGGAAGGAGTCTATCGAAAGGAGATATCCCCTCTCACAGAAGGGAGATTTTGCATTTCAGAATTAAATTTTAACAATCCGATGCACACTTAAAGTGAAAAACTTGGGCAGTTTTCTGTCTAAAGAGCAAAAAACAAAAAACAACAACAAAAACTAACAACAACAAAACATAGTCCACATCTCAGAATTTAATGGGGTGGGGGTCAACTATCCCTGCCACCACCCCACCCCTCCTCCAAACTGATGCCTCGGTATGTGCATGTGTTTTATTCCACTTGTTGAAAAGAAGAGAGAGTTTTAAGAAACAATATTGTTCAGTGGTCGCTATCCCAGTCAAGTAAATTGTTTATCAATAAGGTGATTTCCTTCACCTGTATACCTTAAGATGATGTAGGCCTGGTATTTGCCTTGCACGTTATTACATCTATTTCTTTTTTAGTATTCTCGTTTATATTTTGATGTGAAAGTTGTTTACTTTGCCACGATTTTATTTGTACATAGAAAAAATAATCCAAGACTGAAAATGAAACTGATACAATATTTAATGATTGACATGATGCACATATTGTGTATTTCTATAGCAATACAAGTTAGCAATTCAAAAGGCGTGTACTCATTTCACATGAACATTAGCGATGATCCTCTGACCTCTGGAGGATATTGAAAGATATGCATCAAAATATAAGAATATTGATGTCTGGTCTCATTGGTTTGTAATGGCCAGCTGCTTATGAAATAATAATTATATAAAAACATGCATTTTGTGTGTGTGTGTGTGTCCAAAATTGTATGCAGAGTATTCCACACACAGTTCAATTTTGACTTCCATCTAGGACAATGAGCGGTTACTTTTTTCTCAACTACACTGTAATATCAAAATCTATTGAAAAAAACACGGTGGCGGCTGGGTCTAACACATTATCATTCCTTTTCGTTGGAGATCCATGCGGGATTGTCAAAACAAACATAAAAAACAGATATCTCAGACCTAATTGTTATAACAAAGCATCATATCCTCATATACCCAACCCAACCCTCTATGCCCAGACAATGTAAACCACCCCATGGACTTACTTAGAGCTTTAGAATATCCTTTGTCAACAGAGAGAGACATCCAAACCTTTGCAGTGCCGACTAAGATCTGCCATGGAACTGATTGGGATTGGCTCAGCAGATCTCGTTTCCTATTCTCCTTCTTCTTCTTCTTCTTCTTCTTCTTCTTCTTCATTATACTGTGTAATCTTGTAATATTCTGCCATGGAGCCTTTTCTTAATTGGTTAAAGAAGGTATCCAAAGAGCTATATGAAGCAAAAAACAACAAACAGATGCAAAAAACAAAAAGAGAGACATATGTATCTTCAATAAGAGAGCTGAATATTGCGTATCTCTCAGTCTCCTGAAGTGTTTCAAAGAGATACAAAAGACAGTGGCCGAGAGTAGCCGCCACCTTTTTTTGGGAGTAGGCCTACTTTGTGTTCTTGCAAATGATGCCTGACATTTTTGGTCATTTGCCCTCTTTGAAGAATACAGCAATAGAGCCACAACTTCCTGCGGAGTGGATATTGTGGGGTTCTTGATGCAGAACATCATCGCTGAATTTGCTTGTGCTGTACTTTCTTACAGGGATTACCATTGTAGTTTTGTTTTGTTTTGCTTTGTTTTGTTTTTCAAGTGTGGCTGTAACACTGCTTGTTTTGCATATGATGGTCATTGCAGCTAAAGAGTGCATATCTTCTCTGGATCATTCCAAACTTCATGATGTTTCACCTGGGTGAATGGATCCCCAGATGATGCATGCATATTCCAGGACAGTCCTGAGCGGCATGGAGTAGCAAAACACCTGAACTTTATGATACTCGTATCTTCGTCTGGAGAGAGTCTTTGGTTGAAGTATAACCTTTTTAAGCTGCTGTGGCGATTTGATTCCAGCTGAGCCTCCTATTGGAACTCCAAAATATTTTGCACAATCCGCTTTCTCCATGGTTTGCCATGAATGCTTATCTATTCCCTGGGTAGGTCTCGGATGGCAATAGCTAGTTGCAATACACAGGATTGCTTCATGTGGAATGCATGTTGGGCCTCACAGTATGTCGAAGTTTTCAAGATAGTCCATGATGTCGCAGCTGTGGACTGTATACTCCAGGACCATGAGTCATTCATCGCAGTCATACTATAACAACCCACCAGCTTTACACTGGCCAATACAGGCCCACCAGCTGGAAACTATGCAAATATTGCCCATGAGCTTGACACTTAGGCAAACCAGTCCCATAATGAGTCCGACAAATGGGAGAAAAGATCTATGAGACTTACACTGAATAGATTAAACACTCTGTATATCAGTCTCGTGGGCCTTGTTTTCCTCGAGTGTCGAGATAATGGCCATATTTGCCTATATTTGCTAGTCTACATAACTAACCCAAACATAACAGTTATATTTGAGGTCACTGCCATCACTCAAGAAACTTAAGCTTTATTTCTGAAGTAATTGACCTCTCACATTTCAGAGACCTGTTACTATAAACCAATGCTCTGTGGAATATGCATACATACTTTGATCAAAACGTCAATGCGTGATTTGTACATGATTAAGCATTTACGATTACACCAATGAAGCCAAACATCAATACAGGTAAGCCTACACATGTGATCTCAGTGACCTCTCATTGTCCTGAGAGGTCAAAGTTGGATATAATGCACAGGTTAATGACCAGTGTTCCATGGAATGACAAGATTCTTCTATTATAGCATAAATGATTGTACATCTGGTATTACAAAGTTGACCATTGGCTATACATAGAATATCAATATTCTGATATTTTGAGGTTATTGACCTGTCACCTTCCTCAGAGGTCAAAGGTAGAGACACGTGAGTAATTTCTCTTGCTCTGTGGAATAGGAAAACAATTCAATTGTAATACAAATGAATATAACATCTAAATCATGTTTGTCACCAACCAATTGCACCAAATACCAATGTTCTGACATTTTGAGGTCATTGGCCTCATCATAGGTCATCTGAGGTCATCAGAGGTCAAAGGTAGAATTCTGACTCGAAAGGCTCAGTGGAACATTGAGGCAATTCCTCTTACAAAAATTAGTTTTTAGTACATAATTATCGTGTTTCAGTTATGAGTGACGCATTAAAATATCAATTTTCTGACATTTTGAGGTCATTGACCTCTGGAGGTCATCAGAGGTCAAAGATAGAAACCTGTCAGGGCTCTGTGGAATATAAACATAATTTTACTGTGACAAAAATTAAGTTTTAGTACATCATTACTGTGTTTTATCATTAACCAATGATGCAAAATATCAATTTTCTGACATTTTGAGGTCATTGACCTCTGGAGGTCATCAGAGGTCAAAGGTAGAAACCTGTCAGGGCTCTGTGGAACATAAAGACAATTTCACTGTGACAAAAATTAAGTTTTAGTACATCATTACTGTGTTTATCATTAACCAATGACGCAAAATATCAATGTTCTTAGATTTTGAGGTCATTGACCTCTAGAGGTCATCAGAGGTCAATTTAGACTTACCTCCCGATCTTAGAATTAATCTTATAGCATGTACTAACAATGGTGAAAGTTTCATGCTTTAGTCAATTTTTGCACAATTCTTCGGCTTATCTGCTCTACTATATGGAAATGAACGCTACAGGGATGAGATGATAACAGGACGCTGCAGTTCTGCCCTTGCCGAGAGATTGCCCGTGCGATCTCAGAGACTCATGTGATTATTGAGACCTAACTTTAGGGATGCTCCCATCCCGACTATCTGGATAAAGGCTTAACAGGGACAGTTTATTAAGCTTCACCCTTATGGCGCTGGTCTTCGTCTGTTCGGAAGGCATGGTGATGTAGTGAAAGACTCGCCATGTTGCCTTCTCGCTTGCTGAGCATGCGTGTTCAGTTCTCATTTCAGTACTGATTGATACCTCGTGACTGCATTGCTCATTTTACGCGATTACCAATCACCTTATTTCTTTTCATAACGAGCCGATTCATATTTCCCCCATGTCAAGGAATTTGTCTTCTGCTGTATTCGTCATCGTGTTGCCATAGAGATATCTCGTTGTCACTCTTCTGTTAATGAAATGAGTCTCACCTACAAAACACAGACACTCATAAATTTCAGTGAAAGGATGACTGGTCGTGTTTCCCCTGATTCTATTCGATTTTTATTCTACGTAGAGACTTCTCAGATCGTGTCTTGTGATGTACGACTTTCTCGTAAATTACCATGGCAATGCCATTCAGTAATTCCTGCTCCGTTGATGAGATTCTTCTTGACTACACAGCATGGCGGCATCTGTAGAATCATCTCATCACAACGGAGCGACATGTACATCACTTTACCCGTCAGATCCTATTAGTCATTGACTGGGTTATTCACTTCCAAAAGTAGAATGGTTAAAAATAGTGAAAGTTTAAATACATAGCTGACATGTCTTCAGCTCCACTTCTGTAAATATTTTCATATTCTTGTGGTAAGTAGGGCCTATTGATCTGCACAAGACTAAAATCTGGAGAGGGATTTATACACCTAACATACATACAGTTCACTGCCATACAATTTAAACATCTAACACGCATTCATTATTACTGCTATGCAATGGCAAGATTGACCCTCTTCAACGAAAGTCGTTTCGGCTAGATGCTGTTAGTCTTCACCAGGAAGAACTGGAGCATTCCACTGCCCTGCTATGCAAAGGTTAATGTTGTTCTGTATAGGTTTATATCCTTCCACGACTATTCACAAAATATCATTTCCATTCTTTGCCGTAGAATGGATGTCATCGACAATGTGAGATATTAAGAGAGTTGGCAGTGTCCACTACAAGAGGTACGAGTTTCAGAAATATGTAGATTTGCATATCTCATGATGTTTGTAGCGTGCAGACTCCGGCCCCAACAGATTATTTCACTATGCTACAAGGCCCTCCAAAAATCGAACCATCGGTCGTTACTCTCTCTCCCTGAATATATTGTGCTTATTATAGATAATGCCTTTAATTTCAAGCAGTATAAATCAATTTGTTGTCGAAAGCCAGAGGATGAAAAGGACTATGATAAAGACCATTAAGACTGTGACATAAAAACCATGAGCAATGGCGAAACGTTTGTGTTCCAAAATGCATGATTGTGGGAGTGGAAGTCGACACAGTGGGGTGTTGGTTAAAGGAGACCTCCGGATGATTTTCAGATTTTTACATTTGAACACTTATAAATTAGTTATACTGAGGACAGAGTTTCAGAATTTGTGATAATTGGGAAGAAGAATAAGCATATTTTCAAAATTTAGAACAAATTGCAATGAGCACGGATGATGACATGGCAGAGTCACCATAAGAATGCATGAGTTGGGGCTCAAGGAAGCAGAACAAAAGAAGAAGGCATGCATAGATTATACACAGGTGAACTTGCAAGCAAGCGGTATTGTAATGAAGTTACACTGCCACATTTCTGAAATATGTGAACCTCCTATGTCATCATCCTTGTTCAGTGTAATTTGTTAAAGGTTTTTCAAAGTATTGTTTCTCTGCTCAAGAACCACAATAAATTCCATAAGGCTATACATGGAGTTGTCGATTTATGTACTACATGATGTGAAATTATGAAAATCGTCTGGAATGTCCCTTTAAAATGATATGCAGGCCTACTGGGTAGGGATTACATCGATGCTCAGTTAATGGCAGTTTCAGGTTTAATTCTTTTCAATCAAACAGGCTTGGAACTTGCTCACATGGAGAGATAGATAGATAGATGGAGAGAGAGAGAGAGAGAGAGAGTTTATGCATGTGTTTGGATTGATGTAACAAGTATCGCAACACCACTGATAACATCACAATCAAGAAATCGTTTAATATCCATCGGTCCTCATTGGAGATTAAACAGGAATTTCGGCAAATGCAGGCGCTTCACTGTAAACCTGCACAAGTACAATGAGCATGGATATGTTTCTGCGAGCAAGGTTAGTTTCCTTTCATCAGCGAGGGAAATGATAATTCATCTATACAGTACCGACGTGAGCAGGAGTGTCTGATATTACACTAGCAATATTCCGCGCACTGATTAGTTCCACATAACGAGTATTCTCCTCGTAATGAGTAGACGGGTAGAAATTGTTTATTGCAACCGACGTTTAAAGAACCAAACAAAACAATGTGGGAGAGGGAGAGAGAGTGAGCGAGAGATAATGTACACTGTGTGCGTGTGTGTGTGTGTGTGAGGGTGCGTGCGTGTTTGTATGTGTGTATGACAGTGAGGGAGTGAAGAGTGAAGAGGAGGGGAGAGAAGAAAAACAACCGAGGAGAGCGTGGTCTCTACAAGCCTTACGCAGAATGGGGAAGAACAATGGCGACAAAGATCGGTCAGAAAAGATTAGCATAATATATTATTTCTGTCCCTAGGAGTGCGCGCGCTCGCTGCGGAGGACAGTGTGATGTAACTCCTAACGACGCAGTTAGCAGCGCACGCTTCCACTGTGTGTGTATCCGTCTCTCTATTCTCTTTCACTTTTACTTGTAGCATTTTGACTTGAAGGTGTCAGAATCTACACAAATTGTTTGAGCACACGGTTTGAGCATATAAGGAGTTAGAGTGATAACTTCTTAGAGTACACAACTAATCTGCGCGCGGAGTTTCAAACATGTCATAATATTATGTGCTGTTACAGTACTTAAAACTTGATGCAATCATTCTGCTTTACTGCTCACGAAAACGACAAGCCGCGTGTAAATATCACCGACAATGCTATAGAACGCACAACAAAGGACGCTACATTCTAATACGTTGTCCAGTGCTACACGAGTAACCATTTCCCCCCATCAATCGCTCAGATGTTGAAACCTTGCAAGAACGAATTTACGGAATGCTGAGTTTCTCATTGGTGTGCTTATCTGACACGCTACAGCGCGTACCACGACCGTGCGAACAGAACACGAATGTTATCGCCGTGCGTGCAGATGCACACGCTTCGTTGATCTACTTAGCTACGAATTCATGCTCCAGTTTCTTGGCCATGCAAACCTTGAAACGTGTTGCAACGTGTGGCCGGACGAAACTCTAACCGTATGTACACGAATTACGTGCACCAGTAGCGTCATATTGAAGCACAATTTGAGTTTCCTTTGCAGCGTGAACTAGAAGTGCACTCGAAAGGACCTCTTGGCGAAAATGTATGGGCACTTCTGAAGCTGAAAGCTTTGTTTGAGCATACTTTTCTGAAGGGATTTCGTATTAATGCAGCCACTGCACTGAGCCGATAATCACATTTCGCACAGTTCCTCAATGGAGTGAATATACGCGACCATGACCCGAAGTGAAGTGTGGAGTGAAAAGAAAACTGCCCCATTAACACAACTGTTCAAGTCACTCGAGTAGCACCTAACAATATAATGTAATGGGGGCCATCACGATATGCCTTTTGATTTTGATTCAAGAACTGAAATACAGGCACAACAAACATAACCGGGCCACGTCACTCTGGCGTCTCACTTGGTCTGGACATTTCATGCCGTGGGCTAGAAATTGAATGTTGAAATCTTGTACAATCAAATCATGTATCGACACGGCTAGTTCAATTAGTCTTGGACACTGTCTATCGTCTTCTTACTGTCGCCTTTCCAGAACAGTCAAAGCATAATGTATTTGGTTGTAAGAACACATGGCAACACACTAGGCCTACATGAAAGAAAAAAATATCCATAAATGCCCTTTGTTGTCTACACCAAACTAAAGTAGGCCTACCTAAAAGAGCAATCATGAAAACATTAATCTTTCTTCCGTGAACAAAATCTAAACGTGTTGTAGTTCTTCGTCTCATTCTGAAGTTCACGCGTAGTTTAGACGGACATGGACATCTTCGTTTATCAGATAAACTCAGCAATATGCAATACTTATCTTGTATGAAACAAGTAATTTGACTATGAATTATGCAATGGTTTACAAAAAAAAAAAACACCCTCGCAATTATTAAATCAACATATAATTCGAAGAAGATGAATATTACAGGAATTCTGTGTCAAGAAATAACTACAGAAAACGTGATATACATGTACTTTGTTGTGAATTTATGCATTGTCAGCTGAGAAACAAAGCAACGTCAACACTGTTGTGAAGGTTAAGAGAGATTGACGCCATTATGGTTCTCATATATAACGGTGATTCTTTCATGAATGGTTCCCCCCCCCCCCCCCACTCTCTCCCTCACTCTCATGGTGGCAGGCATCTGTAGATCAGTACTTACAAGCTAGTCACTGTTATCTGCATACGCAGCGACAGCGGAGAGAAGACGCCCTTGAGAGTAGAGATGGTGTTGCTCGCGAGACATTTGATGGCGATGTAACCAGTGGCTCTACCGTCACTGTCCATGATTTGGGTGCAGGAGCAGTGCGGGGGGCAGTCAGCCTCCCCCGTTGCTGAAAGGACCTGTAGGAAGATTGAGTTGGCTAAAACCAGTGCCAACATCCTGCAGAATGTAAACCACCACATTATGCCAGAATGTCAATATCAGTCACACTACCTGTGTATATGAATGAGGAAGTATATCTCGTGTTTTTTTCTGTTACCTCATAAGGAGACTTTAAGGCAGGAGAAGATGCTGTTAGCTACTTGATAAACAAGAACAATCGTGATCACCACTGCTCATACGTTTCATCTACAGGTTAATCTGAATTCCACGGGCAAGCATTATCACCGGCACATGCCATTCTCACGTTCAGCAGGCGTTGCTTAATTTATCCCGTCTTGCTTTCTCAAATTCTCCAAGCAACTTAATCTCCGACTGAGAACGCAAAAGCAAAGAGATGGTCATACGTATCGCGTACTCGTAGTCGATAAGTGGAAATCCTTTCCACTGCTGATGTCGAAGGTGGATTTCTCCATTCATCTCAAACAAAAATCTGGCCACACAGATTCGACACGTCAAAATTCAGACGTATAAAGGCAACAGAAGCTAATAGCCATACTTTACATGACGACGAACGAAATCCACGCAGGAGACAAAGCTTGCATTCTTGCAATAATAGCCGCTGTAGCGTACACTAAGCACTAAAAGTGCTCATCACTCCTAGTATAACCACTACGCCACTACGCTCTTTTAATATGTGTCGTTCACAGAGCGCATGTGTAGGAGAAAATAATTATGCACCTCTTTTTGCTGCCAGCATGCGGGTGTGTTGTACACGGGATCGAGGACTTCCCGTGCGGGCACGTAGCGTACGTACACGGCTATTCTCTTCTTTTTCCTCTCCCCTACACATGCATACAAATTGTGGTACAATGTAATAGTACGACCTTGCTTGCCTGGTAATTGCGCATGGCTCATATCAGCCTGTGTGTACCAAATCCAGAAACACAGTCTCAAGGAAAAAGAAAGATAAAAGGTGGAGAGATAAACACAGAAACAGACAGAGAAGAGGAGTGAAGGGGGGGGGGGGACAGGAATACAGCAGAATAAAAGAGTAGAAGAGATGTAAAGTGAGGGAACAAAATTGTTCTTTTTCTGGTCTTTAAAAAATAGAAAGGGACAAAAATGTAATCAGCATAAATATTGCTTCTTAACATGCTCATCTTACATCAGGAATGGTTTATCAATAGGATTACATCAGGATATAATATGAGAATGGGGGCCGCTGTGTCTGTACATTATCGAAAGTAAACAAGAGACACATTGTTTCAATTGCGAGTGAAATGATCGTTTATGACATATCTGTGTGTGAAAAAGTTGTCAATGGAAGACCACATTAGGTTACTTACCCTGTAGGCCTAATTTAATCAAAATAGGTCATAATAATGTTTCTTATGACACTTTACAAACACCGTTGGTTGTGAACGATTGTCCTTTTTCTTCGCCGTTGTGCTTTCTTCTTTTCACATATATTATATATACAGTATATGCAAATACACATTTAATCATTTTCATAGTTGTTATCTCCATCGTACTTTTATGATCACTTATACAATAAACAATTTTTATGACTGCTACTAATACAATTACTCCAATTTCTTAAGCTTTCGGCAATTCAAGGAAAAGACGAGTTGACGAGATATCTAAAAACATACACGCAACAGAGATCCTTTTTTTTTTCCAATTTCAATTCAAATGAATGTAATTTGGAATTTTCTGCATTGAATACATATTACAAGAAATAAAGTCATTTCATTTTATTTTCAAGACAATAAAACATACAGTGTGTACATCCGAACATAGATGAGATATACGTGTACAGATTAAAGAAAAGAGTAAGAGAACACGTCAATTGGGAACTACTCGGGATATAATGAATCAATGATCGGACTGAATTATGGCGCATGTATTGGGAGTGTGAATGCAGAAGACTGTCGTCAAATAAGCACATAGCTTGAAGATACGACAGCCTGGAAAGAGAAAAAAAAAGAAAATGGGCAAAACATACATGATGTATACTTATCGAAAACAAAAGAAAAGAAAAAAAACAGAGTCATTCTGGCATTACATTGCGACAACAAAAATTGTGTAGACACTATGTACAGAGAATGAGATGAGTGAGGTGAGTGCTGGTGCAAGTAAAAGAGCTCAGCAGGCACGTCGTGGTCTATGTATTCTGAATCAAGGGCACACCAGACAGTGGTGGCTAGGTTAGAAAAAGGTTGCATGAATATGCATATTGGTATTGATATTGGTGAGATTGTCTAAAAAAACCCACCCATAATGGTGAGGCAAGATATTTCTTTATGATAAGCTGTATACTTTTTTTTTTTAAATCAACTCGTACTCTCAGCACGAGACATCGACATAATTACTAATAACGATGCACCGCATAGACTTGTACTGGTGTTTAAGTAATTCACTTTGCATTCTTTGCTTTGCTTCTATTAACCTAATTTCCTTTGTCACCTACAAGTATTGATTAATTTGAAGGAATGAACGCATAGCTGAATTCGTTTTGGGTAAATTATACTTTGGTAAAGATATTTTTAGAGCTATGAATGAGTCTCTTTAGGGCCTACTTGGTGTCATGTGCTTTAAACCGACCTGTGTTACTCTTGCTTCAACTGTATGTGTAAAATCTTACGATTAGAGATACTATAATTACTTTAGATATCACACAATATTAGGCTTTTAACCCATGAAAATCCACTTATTAGATTAAGCTATGAATAACTGCATTGAGGGCTTAGATTTCTATGTATTGATGTCTTTCATAGAAAACGTAAAGACGACTTATAGATCACACATGCGTCGAGTTTTTAACAGAAAGTGTGAACAGGAACACATTGAAAAATTTGATAAAATTACATCCAAAACATAATTCAAACGGAAATAATTGCTGAAGCTCTGAATTGATTAGAACTTACATCATTACTAATAGACGTTGGTCTGTACAAGGTGCAAAATCTGAATTAAAAAAATCCTATTTTATCAATTTCAGCAAAAGCATTTAAAAGGAAGTCCAGTGCAGTTGAAATTTAGTCTGAAAAAAAAGGAGTAAAATTTTCTCAGCACAACATCTAAATTTGATCAAAATCAGATGAAAAGTAAGGAAGTTATGGTAGTTCAAAGTTTAGATAATTTTACATGGAACAGTCCTTGAACTGTCAAGTTGAATATACAAACAGAGAAGTCATAATGCCATCTCCTCTTAACTTGCCATGTAGTACGTACATAAAATTTTGAAAAGTCCAGTTTTCATTCAAATGCTGTAAGTCAGTCTTAAGTCCTGATAGAGTATATCTAACTGGTCATTAATCTAAAGTTATTCAATCAAGAATAACATCATGTTTTACACTTTAATAACAAAAACAATGAATTTTCTTTTTTTTTTTTACATGATCAACGGTTTATAGGGAGGTGATGACATCATCAGCTCATTCATTTGCATATAGGCCTACACATAAACTGTACGAGAAATGTTCTGCAGAAACTACCGAAATTTAACAATTTCATAACTGCCCTAATTTCTAATTGAAATCAAAATTTTTACTTTTGTACTCGTTAGATTTTACTCTTTCTTATCAGAGTAACTTATAATTGGACTGGAAACCCTCTTTAACGTTTTTGATTTAATATCTGACAGTTTATCAGTATCAAATTTAATTCAACCTTATGCGGGTAATACTCAAAATATAGCTGAATTGCCCGTTGAAACACTAGAAATGCACTTATGAAGGCGTTATAAAGATTTTTTTTTTAAGGTCAATCTTTTCCATACCCTTATAAAGAAATAGGCTACTTTATGAGTATATGAAACGTTGAAACACATCATTATTTACCTTCCAATTGAATCTTCTTCAAAACATGTACATGTATGCATATTCATAATATCAGTCTTCCGTTTTAAAGTTCTTGACATGCATGGAGTTACATTGTTACATTGCGTAAAATCTAAATAGAATCTAAATAAGCCATCGTACCCATTGTATGATATAACTATTGAGAGAGAGACACACACACACACATACAACACACACACACACATATGTATATATATATATATATATATATATATATATATATATGATTATGTATGTACGAGTGTATAATGAAGAGAGAGAGAGAGAGAGAGAGAGGAAGAGAGGGGAAGAGACAGCAGAGAGAACAGACATGAGAGGAGTGATTTTGGTAGCTGGATAAAGTTATTTACTGAATTAAAGCGTGTCAAGTACACGTTTTCATTTGCCAAATAATAGCAGTACTTCACTGATGAATTCAGATATCCACGTTTCTGGTCAAGTAGGAAACCAGTGTTTTGCAACTTCAAAGAAAGATCTTAAAGGAGACCTCCGGATGATTTCCAGACTTTTACATATGAACAACTATAGATTGGTTGTATTGGGTACAGAATTTCAGAATTTAGGATAGTGATTGGGATGAGAAATAAGAATGTTTTCAAAATTTGTAACAAGTCGCAATGAACAAGGATGATGACATGGCAGTCTCACTACATGAATGCATGAGTAGGGGCTCAAGGAAGTATAAGCAGAAGAAAGCATGCATAAATTCTACACAGGTGAACATGTTAAGTACATGATATTGTAAAGGAATTACACTGCTCCATTTCTGAAATATAATGTGAGGCTCCTATGTCATCATTCTTGTTCAGTGTAATTTGTTTTGTGTTTTCAAAGTATTGATTTCTCTGCTCAACTGCTCAAAGACCACAATAGATTGCACAAATCTATACATGGAGCTGTTGATTTATATACTCCATGATGTGAAATTATGAAAATCGTCTGGAATACCCCTTTGAGCTTCCACTCTGTTAAAGCGTCATGGATAGCCTTTTGCAAAGGCTCGCAATGGACTCGCATACGGCGGGCTGTGGACTCGCGCGCACACCGCGATCGGATGGGAGCGAGCTACTCTCGCAGCTCGCCGGTCGCGCGCTGTGCGTGCGTGTGCTGAAATTGTAGCGAGCTGTCTTTGCAAATAGCTACAAGGATGTATGACTGGAGAGCATGCAGAAAATGAAATATTGAGCGAGCATTGTTCTTTTTACCTCTATTTATTATATGAAAAAGAATCACCATTCTGAATATAAATGTCACAGACTGCAACTTTCTCTTTTTATCGATGAGTTTGTATAAATACACGAAAGGACATGGACGAAGTTAGTGCTTAATAAGGCATTGTGAATTCTATCACCGATTCTGTTTTAAAACGTCTTCTTAATTCATCATGTACATAGCAATTATAATAAATGATAAAGAAATTGTAGGCCTACACTGCGGGGATAGAATTGAAATAGCTGGTTAGTAACATTAATTTCAGTTTATTCGTTGTACCGTTTAATTGTGCTGGTATGTCTGAATTTCAACGTAGTTTATGCTCTTAATTGTTGAGAAAAAAGTGTGAAGAAACACATAACTTTTTTTGATGCCTGTAATATTGCATGAAAACGAAGGCTTTTTAATTATGTTCCTTTTTTCTGTAAGAAAATAAAAATATCACACGAACCGATAAAAATATGGCGCTGCGGCAAAACAGGGAAAGTCTCCTAACAATGGGACGATTAGGGAGGAGGGTGCAAATAGGCAGAAGCGGGAGACCGATGGACAATATTACCATCAAGTTTTGAAAATCTACTGTAAACGACATCATGCAGCATCCCATTCTCCTGTTTTTATATTTGCTCCACAAAGTTTGGCATATTTGGCGGAAAATTTGACGAATGGAACTAACTATTTTCATCTCGCCTCAGATTTCTTTTCCCGGGATGATTCCACATAGCTGGTGCTTTATGCCATCACGATAATCATAGGTTCACGATACAGAGAACGAAATGGAAAACATGAACATGGCCCAATATGGTTACTATGAGTCAACTCGACTCCTCACTGATGCCAAATTACTTCGCCATTTTCGAGGACTATAACATTTTCCAACAGTACTCTTGCCGAATACAAAAAGAAAATTAAATCCTACAACCAGAAAGTTCACTAAAATCTGCATGTGACATGTATTATTCTTCATTACATGCTTTGTGCATGAATAATAACCATAGGTGTGCATACTATTACATTACACAATTGTTTTAATGGAGGGGCATGGGGTTTAATAAGTGCCAAGGACATTAGCTTTATGAAGTGCAGTGATGGGTTCAGGAGGGAACATTTAGTCAACAAAAAGGTGCTCCAAAATGATACAATAGAAGCACGGAAACTAAGAGAAATTATTAGAAGGTGATTAACAAATGTAGTACTAATGGACATGGTTTTGTCATTTCAAAGTTCGAATACTGTACATCTTCAACCGAAGCTATCCCTCTTAATCTGGAAGTGTAAACGGGCGCGTGCGTGGCAAAAGTGTGAGGTGACAGTAATTTCAGATGAAAGTTATCAAACACTTTCAAAAAAAAACCAAAAACCAGAACATACAATTAAGAAACCGCAAAGAATGATTACAAAAGAATAACAGTAAGTAAGAATAAAACATATATATATATATATATATATATATATATATATATGTATATATATATATAAACATACATTGACAGGAGGGCTATGCCTTAAAATATAAAAGCCTGTCCCCATACGATTTCAATTATGAATTATGAAAATGTCAGTCCTTTAAAAACATTATTACAATGTACATAGATAATATGTACACACACTGTCATTTTGAGAATATATCATGACATTTGAGTGTACTATCTAACGAAATATAACTTTGACTTTATTTTGTGTACATTCAACAATGAACTCTTTGGGTCTATTATAATTATAAAAGAAAGAAATGGGTGCACGTCACGAGACCAACACCAACGAGTCATAC
This sequence comes from Diadema antillarum, assembly GCF_040938485.1. NCBI lineage: Eukaryota > Metazoa > Echinodermata > Echinoidea > Diadematoida > Diadematidae > Diadema > Diadema antillarum. The sequence continues at coordinate 426,889 of NW_027272075.1, read as the reverse complement.
ACAGCCCACGGGTTATACTTTCCACGAGTCATACAGCCCACAAGTCATACAGCCCACTAGTTATACAGCCCACGAGTTCGACGTCAGGTAAAATAGGCCCACGAGTTATACAACCCATGAGTTCGACACTACGCAAAAAAAAAAAGGCTCTCGAGACCCACACTACGCAAAAGAGGCTCACGAGACCGACACTTTAGGCAAAGAAGACTAGTCTTGTTTAGTCTAGGCTGGTTTATTACAGATGAAAAAATCAATGACAAAAATTATTGTAACCTCGCCGTCCATTACATATAAGCCTCTCTCTATATAATCTTAATACACACATATACACACACACACACACACACACACATATATATATATATATATATATATATATATATATATATAATTATTTTTTTTAGGGAAGTAGAGGAACTATCCCCCGAAGCAATCCCGTCCGCGCCTTGTTTTTCCGTAACCAAACGAGAGATTATCTCAGGATTATTCATTACGGCAGCCGCAAATGTACCATTCTCTTCGGCAAGAGTGGGAGCCATTTATGAATATCTATTACGCAGTACGCAAAGCCCCAGCAACGAATTATTGAATTGTGTATGATACAGTGTATGACGCGTGTGTGTGTGTGTGTGTGTGTGTGTGTGTGTGTGTGTTTGTGTACGAGTGTTCAAATCGTCTGTGCACAGTTGTAGCTCTCTGCCCTCAAATGTACGGAACTGAGCTGAGTTTTATGGTCGGTATGTGAAGAACAGAGGACTGAGTACTAGTGATTTATACAAGGCTGAGTATATATAGGATCTCGGGTCATCGGGTCATTATCAACATGTTCAGGGAGACGAGATTGGGAATTTAACCCCCTGAAACATTCAAGAACTGGGCTCAGCTGCGCCGAACGAGGCAGCAACTTGACTGTCCGTACTGAGATCAGGACCCTGGTCATCTTCTCAACAATGACGCCGTGCCAGAATAGATCCTAATAAAGGCTTGACATTGGTGAAAAGGAACAAAAATCATGAAAATGAAGTATTACATGTTTCTTTCTTTCTTTTTTTCTTTTTTATTTGATTGATTTGATTTGATTTAATTTTATTTCTGAATTTCTTTTCCATAGATAAATGAGATACAAATTTAATTGAACGAACTATGATTGAACGAAGTATAATTTGAATCTGACAGTTAAAACAGATAAATGATTAATTCAAATATCCAACATTTTTTCTAACACAATACAAAATGAAAACAAACAGGCATAATTTTATGCATATATTTGTGCAAACATAGGATCCAGTGTATTTGTCGTTCAAAGACATATTAAGCAACTCTGGTTTACAGAAATACAGGAGACCATCACCATAAGCAAACGCTTGACGAGGACAATGGCCTCAGAAATGATTGTCTAAGCAATACGACATAGTAAGAATATCATTTTAAAATCAGCACTCACTGAGTGGCGATAAAGGGAGAGAGAAGGAAGAATGAGGAGAGAAAAAAAGAAGAAAAAAAGTGCAGTCAGTGCAGTGTGCAAAATGTGAAGTTCTTGCGTGGAAATGCTTGCGTAGAAATGAATTGTAGACATGTTATAGTACTATGGATAGTAATGTTAGACTTACATCGTCAGAGGGTTTGAGTAACTGTTAATAGCTTCACAGTTATACTGACACTGACACAAATGCAGAAGAGGTTCAAATTTATGAGATTAACAAGATTGGTCAGGAACGAATTACAGAATACAGCACATCATAAAATCATGCTCTATCAAAAACAAATACAAGAACGGCAATCCATTTTGAATTTGTTGTGTAGGGCCCTATACAAGGCGGGGGGGGGGTTATATCTATATACGTTCACTATCACAGCGCATAACAAATGGATGGCCTATCAAATGGGGGGAAAAAAGAACCCGAAACATTTATTGTACCAGAAACTTCTTTGTGACATCTGTGCTTATTCTTTATTCTCTCGTATATCGCTGTTCACTTAATCAGGCCATTGCAGCTGTAGCTCTCACTAATAATTCAATTTCCATGGTGGTGAAATTGCTTGTTTCAAAAATTACGAAATCATGGGAGATGGGTCGTTTGCACAGATGGAATCAGTTGCCTCGTATCCGATATTCTAAAGAATAATATGTACAATGTTGATTGTTTCAAGAAGCATATACTATTCAAATGTTCCAAATATCCATCTATATATAGTAGATCGGTTAAACCCTCAAAATCACGAGAATTGTGCAAAATTTGACTAAAGCATGAAACTTTCACCAGTGTTAGTACATACCATAAGATTCATTTTAAGATCGGGAGGTAACTCTGATTTGACCTCTGATGACCTCCAGAGGTCAATGGACTTTCAATATCAGAATATTGATATTGGAGACATTTGTGAATGCTAGATGTGGTTATGTTGCACTAAACATGCATTTATACTACTGAGAAATCATTTTCTGATAGCACAGAGCATTAACAGGTTTTTATTTTTGACCTCTGATGACCTCCAGAGGTCAATGAACTTTAAATATCAGAATATTGATGCTTTGAGACATTTGTGAATGATAGATGTGGTTATGATGCACTGAACATGCATCTATACTGCAGAGAAACCATTTTCCTGATTCCACAAAGCATTGACAGGTTTGTTCCTTTGACCTCTGATGACCTTTAGAGGTCAATGACCTCAAAATATAATATTGATCCGTGATGTCATTGGTTAATGGCAAACATGGTGAAGATGTACAAAACAAGCATATCTCTCTTACAATGAAATCATCTTCATATTCCAAGGCACACAGACGAGTTTCTACCTTTGACCTCTGATGATCTCGAGTGGTCAATGACCTCAAAATATCAGAATATTTTGGCATCATTGACTAATGGTAAACATGATGATGTTCTAGAGAGCATTCATAGGCCCTGCTTATCAACGAGCCATTACCTTTCACCTATGAAAAACACACAAGGTCAAAGACCTCCAATGAAATATGAGGATACTAATATTGATAGGCCCTATTGCGATAGTTAATACAATGTAGTCAATTGTTTATAATGTAGGGCTTACAAACCATGGATTTCTGTTACCCAAAAAGTGGCTACTCATTCCGCAGAACTTTGAAAATTATCTACATCTGGTATGTGCCCAGAGCAAGGGGTGTCGATCTGTTTTCACGTGGGGGGGGGGGGGGACTTGGAAAATAGGTGTAAACATAAGTCCATGGTGCAAAGGAGTGGAGCGGAGGGGGAGGGTGTGTGTGGTGATTGGATTTTGCATACTTAGCCCTGAAATCAGTGATATAGTGCAGCTCTTGTTTAACGTGTGCGTCATCACATATATGGAAGTTGATGGGGGTGTGGGCGCATATCACCCCCCCCAAAGACGAAGTTTTTCAATTTTTAGAATCTGATGCATACGTTTCGTGGAATATTTGGAAAATTATGGATCGCCAAAGTGTACCAAGTCTATACGGATGGGAACCAAGGAAGGGCAGCGTCGGGGAGGGTAGGGTATTCCACTCCCATTCGAGAGAGCTCTTGCATTTTTAGAAATGAGATTCAACGATCTGGCACACATGCACTTTTGAAGAAATATCTCGAATTTTGTATCAGAGAGGTGTAGTAAGTCAGCCATTTGGGGGGGGGGGGGGGACCAATCGGGGGAAGGATGTGGGTGGAGGTATTCCCCTCAATCATTATGGAGCTTTTGCATTCTTTTGTTTGCAATTCAATGATCTCGTGCCACTCTTGGTTGAATTACCATTTGGAAAAAAAAATGTCCATCCCCAAATGTGTAGCCATAATCAACGTATGGAGGGGAAACTGATTGATATAGCAAAAGGAGGGTATGAAAGGGACTGTCGCCCAAGCCTTCCCTTGCGAGGGAGCCTTTGCATTAAGGATAGAAATGTAAAAAAGATCTTGTATACACATTTATGATGGAATATTTGGGATTTTATCAATGAAAGGAGTGTACTCAATCCAAGGGTAGAAACCGAAGAGGAAAGGGTTATTGAAAGAGGATACCCTACCCCTTCCAACAAGAGGGATTTTCTTTACTTTGATTTTCTTTACTTTTTGTTGATATAGTAACAAAAATGGTTAATCTCAAAAGTATTAAGTGTATATGGAAGTGGACCTAATGGAAGAGGGTGTGGGGGAGGGGGTATGCAAAGGAAATTTTGCCTTTTAATCCGGTGCATACTATAGGTGAAATGTTCAGACAATTTATTTTCTATCAAAAAAGTATTTTAAAAAAAGCATGTCAGGAAATACTTGGAGGCAAAATTTTATGTCTCCACCACTCCCCCCCCCCCCTATTTTCTCGGGAGGCGGGGCAACTGCCTCTTGCCCTCCGAGATGGACACCCGTGCATACGGGAAAGCCTTTTCACCTGTAGAATTCAAATTCAAATATCTCGTTAAAAATTTTCATAGAATTAGGGATATTATCAATCCCCAAATTATGCTATATCTGTGGAAGGAACCAAGCAGGGGGAAGGAGTTTATTGGAAGGAGATATCCCCTCTCACAAAAGGGAGATTTTGCATTTTAGAAAACTTGGGCAGTTTTCTGTCTAAAAAGCAAAAAAGCAAAAACCAAACCAAAACAAAACAAAGTCAACATCTCAGGAATTATTGGGGTGGGGGTCAACTACCCCTGCCACCACCCCACCCCTCCTCCAAATCGATGTCCCGGTACGTACATGTGTTTTATTCCACTTGTTGAAAAGAAGAGAGAATTGTAAGAAACAATATTGTTCAGTGGTCGCCATCCCAGTCAAGTAAATTGTTCATCAATAAGGTGATTTCCTTCACATGTATACCTTAGATGATGATGTAGGCCTGATATTTGCTTTGCATGTTATTACATCTATTTCTTTTTTAGTATTCTCGTTCATATTTTGATGTGAAAATTGTTCACTTTGCCATGATTTTATTTGTACATGTAGAAAAAAATAATCCAAGAGTGAAAATGAAACTGATACAATCCTTAATGATTGACATGATGTACATAGTGTGTATTTCTGTAGCATTAGCAATAAAAGTGAGTAACTCAAAAGGCGTGTACTCATTTCACATGAACATTAGCGATTTTCCTCTGACCTCTGGAGGATATTAAAAGATCAATGCCTCGAAATGTAAGAATATTAATGTCTGGTCTCATTGGTTGGTAATGGCCAGCTGTTTATGAAACAATATACGAAATAAAAAATGCATTTTGTGTATGTGTGTGTCCAAAATTGTATGCAGAGTATTCCACACACTGTTTAATTTTGATTTCCATCTAGGACAATGAGAGATTTTTTTTTTCTCTACTACACTGTAATATAAAAATCTATTGAAAACACACTGTGGTGGCTGGGTCAAACACATTATTACTCTTTCGTGTTGGAGATCCATGCCCGACGGTCAAAACAAATCATGTAAAAAAAATAACAGATATCTCAGACCTAATTGTTATGCATCATATCCTCGTAGACCCAACCCACCCTCTACGCAGAGACTATGTACACCAGCCTAAGGACTTACTTGGAGCTTAAGAATATCTGTGAGACATCCGAACCTTTGCAGTGCCGACTAAGATCTACCATGGAACTGATTGGTATTTGCAGACCTCTTTTCCTTTTCTCTTTCTTCTTCTTCTTCTTCTTCTTCTCCATTATACTGTGTACTCTTGTAATATTTTGCCGTGGAGCCTTTTCTTAATTGGCTAAGAAGGTCCCCAAAGAGCTATATGCAGCAAAAAAAAAAAAAAAAAAAAAAAAAGACAGACATCTGTATCTTTAAGAGCAGAGCTGAATATTGAGTACCTCTCTCTTGAAATGTTTGAAAGAGATACAAGAGACAGTGGCCTAGGGTAGATGTATATCAGTCTCGTGGGCCTTGTTTTCCTTGAGTGTCGAGATAATGGCCATAGCTGGTTGACCATACAGCTTGTGGCCTATTATATTTGATGTTGAGCTCATTGAGCCTTGTTCACCTAGTGTTTAGCTCACGGGATGTATGACTCGTAGACTGTGTAACTCATGGGCTGTACGACTCATGGGTTGTTTGACTTGTGACGTACACCCGGTGAAGTGGACCTGTTGCTTTCTAGTTTGCATCTTCCACCCTTTCATCCAGTTCAAGGGACTTTGCCATATGTCTGTTCACACACTATTCATAAGTATCAACCCAAAACATTAAATGACCTCTCACATTCCAGACCTGTTACTATAAACCAATGCTCTGTGTATCATGCATACATACTTTGATCAAAACGTCAAGGCGTGATTTGTACATGATTAAGCATTAACGATTAAACCAATGAAGCCAAACATCAATACAGGTAAGCCTACACAAATTCTGATATTCTAAAAGGTCAGTGACCCCTCATTGTCCTGAGAGGTCAAAGTTGGACTCTATACACAGGGTAATGACCAATGTTCCATGGAATGACAAGATACTTCTATTATACATAAATGCTAATAGCAAACTGCATTATTTTACATCGGGTATGAGTTGACCATTGACTGTACATAAGATATCATCTGATATTTTGATGTCATTGACCTGTTACAGTCCTCAGATGTCAAAGGTAAGGACATGTAAGTAATTTCTCTTGCTCAATTCAGTTGTAATACAAATGAATTTTCATCTTTATCATGTTTATCATCAACCAATTGCACCAAATATCAATGTTCTGATATTCGAGGTCAGTGACCTCATCATAGGTCATCAGAGGTCATCAGAGGTCAAAGGTAGAGACATGTCGTCAAAGGCTCTGTGGAACATTGAGGCAATTCCACGAACAAAAATTAGTTTTTAGTACATGATTACCGTGTTTAACAGTAACCACGAGTGATGCAAAATATCAATTTTCTGACATTTTGAGGTCATTGACCTCTGGAGGTCATCAGAGGTCAAAGGTAGAAACCTGTCAAGGCTCTGTCTGTGAAATATGAAGACAATTCCACTGTGACAAAAATTAGTTTTAGTACACCATTACCGTGTTAATCGTTAACCAATGGCACAAAATAGCAATTTTCTGATATTTTGAGGTCATTGACCTCTGGAGGTCATCAAAGGTCAAAGGTAGAAATCTGTCAAGGCTCTGTTGAACATGGAGACAATTTCACTGTGACAAAAATTAGTTTTTAGTACATCATTACTGTGTTTATCACTAACCAATGACGCAAAATATCAATTTTCTGATAATTTGAGGTCATTGACCTCTGGAGGTCATCAGAGGTCAATTCAGACTTACCTCCCGATCTTAAAATTAATCTTATAGCATGTACTAACAATGGTAAAAGTTTCATGCTTTAGTCAAATTTGGCACAATTGTTCGGCTTATCTGTTCTACTACTAACCGTATTTATGAGAAACTCTGCTCTACGTAGTCTCCTCATCCTTCTCTGTTTCTTCCATCTAACCAGTAAAATCTTGTAATGTTTATGTGAGATGATACATTTGGGACAATACTAAATTGTCCCACATGTATCATCTCACATAAACATTACAATATTTTAAGCATGGGACATGCTTAAAATATTTTCCAGCGGCGGCATCAAACATGGGTTCAAAGAAAATAAGACAGTTGTGACTCTATTCTCTTAAACCTCCTTGCTAACCAAGCTTTATATTCTTAATATTTCTATACATGTGTGTTTGGTTGTGTGTGATCCTATATGGCTGAAATGCTACAAACAGGTACATCCAGGGCCATTGTTTAAAATGAACGCAGCCAAGTTCCTACAGGCTTTACGGTGCATCCAAGCACTGTTACACATAATGTGTTTTTGTGAAATATATAACTTGTAGCAAATGTGTTGATTTATATTTAAAGTCTAGGATGGAAGCAATGACGACATATTATTTGTTTTTTACCCTTCTTTTAAATGTACATTACAAAAGTGTAATGGAATCATGTCAATGGGGAATGAACACTTCAATCACACATTTGTTTGAATACACATGTGCAAAACACACACATGCATACACATATTGGTACAAAGAACTACACTGCATGCACTATGCAAACAAAACTGCAACATACATGTACACATGTACACATACTTTCATGACAGTAGTAAAATGACAATGAAAAAATACGTAAGGAATTGTTGGAACATGTATCATGTAGAGTTTGTTTGAGTAAAGAATTATTACACTTGTAACACTTTAGTCTCTTCCAATGACACCTATTGGACCTCAACTCCATAAAAAATGAAACATAATACAGCGTAGATAATCTGTACTACAATTGTATATAGGACTCCAGAAAGATGGATGCAATTTCCACCAAAGGAAGTACAGAGTGAAGTAGTCTACAAGTAAAATCTAATAAATTAAGTAATGGAATTCAACTATCCACCCTATCACCATATGTACCATGTGGAATTTGTTTGAGAAAAGAGTCATTGCACTTTTCATTCAAAATATTCTGTTACCATGGCAACACATTGGTTAACAATGAAGAAAGATTAAGTTTGCACATATACGTACTGCACTGGTCACATGTGTCAAATTTCAAGCTAAATGCTAAAAGACTATGATAGTACGACGAATCCACCGTATTTTTGTATGCTTTTTAGTGAAAAGTGCTGTTACCATAGTAACGCATTGTTCAACAATGACGAAAGATTAAATTTGCGAAAAAGATGCCTTGCACATCTTCTTTTGATAGCGGTAACAATGCCAAATTAGGGATTGATTGCTCAAAAAAGTGAGAGTAGTTCGATCCACATCTTTTTGTTAATGAAAATATGCCGTTGCCATGGCGACGCATTATGCGATACTAAAAAAAGGTGTCTCGCACATCTACCTTTGATAGCGGTCACACATGTCAAATTTTGGGTTCAATCGCTCAAAAAATGAGAAGAATAGTTCGATCCACGAGATTTTGCAACCGACCGACCGACCGACCGCCAGCCCGGCCACCCGACTTCAGAGTGATTAAATTTCTACACACTATGTGCGGGTGTGGGTATAATACGTTGAGGATGACAGAACAAAGCTCCATCATGAGGCTTCAGTCTCTTGGCTGGGAGCCGGTTACATCTTGTCCTGACGTCCGGTCTGATGTGCTCGAAGATATTATCTTCGAGACCTTTCGTATATTATACTGTATGTACATAGTGAATATGTACATACTTGAATAAAGCGATTCCAGGGCGACGTCCGGGACGTCTAAACAAAGGGGCAACATATTTTGCTTGGAAGTCACGAGGATGTCGGCACGACTTTTGCAGTCACAGGGATTTATCAGAGACTAAATTCTCTCAGCAAATTAAATTTACCTCTCTGAAATATGAAAATATATTGTGAAAGGGGATCCCTAACTGGGACAGAAAAATAAAAAACACTTCTCTGTTTAGTGGCAATGTCAAGGACACTGGTCATAATAGAGAATGCCCTCCCCCTAATAGCTAATATGTAGCAATACGTTTTATATCTCATATAAGTATGTTTATTATCGCATTCCTTGCATATGAAGATGAAAATAGTAATCCAACACTCAAAACCTGAAACTCTTTGAAAGGGCATAATCCACAATTTTACTAGCTCTTTTGACTGTCATTAAGCGACTGCCAACATGTTGAATTTCACAAACATGAACAGTACGTGAGGGCTCTTCCTTTTACTGCCTGTAAAAATAGAATTAAAAAAATGGAATGACTGTAACATGGCCATTATAATGTCATAGCTTTGAACAGAACCTCATTTTAAATCTTATGTATAGAGTGGCATATGATACCCGGCCACAACTGAAATGATAAGGAAAAAAAAATGACCATAATGTTATCATTAAAATGACCTTGAGGGGTGACCAACCCTCAACCCAAGTTGCTACTCATGAGTGTATACCTTTGATATATTTAACACGAAAAGCAGGCATGTTGATGTTACTCGTAAGAAAGCCTATTTTTCCCTCTCCCACAGCCCTCAACAACTACAATTCTATTAGCAAGGCTGGTATCGCTGCTATATTGACCATAGGCAAGACATTTTTAAATTTCCTGTTATGAATATAATGGTTTGACCCCTTAATTACCTTTAGGGTGACCTCATAAGGAAAAGTTGACTTCAGACCATAAAAATAAGTTCAGAATCGGATTTCTTGACCTAGAAAACCTTTTAAACTGACATTGGACATGATTGTTACACTTTTAAGGTTTTCTTTATTGCAAGTGACCTTTAAACCGAGATGGCGGCCATTTTGGATTGTGCAAATACGGCGGCCTCAAAGGGCGCCCTACATCAGAAATATGCCTTTTCTAGCCATCAAGAAATACAATTCTACTATAGCACGGCTGGCATTCCTGCTAGAATCGACGATAGGCAAGGCACTTTTAAATTACCTGTTACGAATATCATGGTTTGACCCCCAAATGACCTTTTGGGTGACCTTATAAGGAAAAGTTGACTTCAGACCATAAAACAATTTGAGAATTAAATTCTTTGACCCAGAAAACTTCCAAAACTGACTTTGTAAATGATTGTAACCCTTTTATGTGTTTATTTACGAGTGATATTTAAACCTACATGGTGGCCATATTGATTTTGCCAATGTGGCCGAAACAGTATGGTTAGGGCTACATGTGCGCCAAATTTGGTGCTTTTAGAAGAATTTGAATCAAAAAGTCCTTTGCACCCTCCACTAATACGGAATGTGTGTGTTTGGGAATAACGAATCATCGGAATAAGGAACCTTATTCAATTTCTGGATCAACGTGTACCTTATTCAATTTCTGGATCAACGAACTTTCGGAATAATTTAAGAAGCATCACCAAGTTTGTGGGTACAATTGTAGGTTTAAGCACAAATCATATGAATTCATCAATGTTATACGTCTTAGATTTCTCAGGCAGATTAGTAAGTTGTCTCTAAAGTACTCTAAGCGCGTCGGGGCAGGGCCTAATTTTCCTCCGACCCCAAGGAATTTGATTCCCCTTCTTTCCCAAATGATACCTTCTTATCACTTGGAGGTGAAGTAAGCTGTGGTAGGTCCTTCTTAAAATGGCCTGTCTTTCCAAAATGATAGGAAGTTAATGCAGAAGGAATCTTCGGTGCCTCATTGTGCATATAAGGTGTCAACTAATTGTTGCAGCCAACCTACTCATCTTCTCTCCCATAGTGATCATACCATACGTGAGCTATGTCATAATGACCATCCAGGTCAGAAACCAGTCGCTCTAAACAGGAAAAATTTGGCTACCCCGGTCGACCAGGGAAACGAGATGGTACATCCACCTTGTATTCATGTCACTCCTCAACCATCTCAAGGGACACAGTGAGGTTCTTTGCCTGCTTCGACCTCCCATATTCTACCTGACGGGAATGTTTATACCAACGCTTGGCTTCAACAGCCTCCTGGATGTTGATGAGGCGTTTATCCAGGGCAAAACACCCTGCATCCTTGCCCAGGCATCCCTGACACAAGCGAAATACTAACTGTCTAAGCAGGTACCTATCTTGCTTCCCTGGGAAATGCCCTTGTACATACGTCACGAATCCTATTTGCCCAATCGGTCAGGAACTCATCAGAACCGCCTCTGGACGTTCAGTCTGGCCAAAGCGTTCAGCTGGGCGTGTAACCACCTGGAAGTAGATCAGTCGATGTTCTCTACTATTGAATCATAGTATTCACCTGCCTTGTCTTCAAGACACCAATATAGGTTGTTGAAGCACTGTGGAAGTTTCCAGTTCCTGTCCGCAGCAATTTCCTCAAACTTGCGGAGAAACACCTGCCAATTGCCGATACCATTGAAGGTTATGCTTTTAAATAGGAGCTGGTACCCCATCTGGAATCTTTCATATTCTTGCTCCCTTTAATTCGGAATAGAATGTGATGTGTGAAATTGTGTTAAAGGGAGAATCCCCATCCATCTCATCCCATACTCCCTCATTCCCCTGTCCCTAGCAGGCCATCTACCTGCCTGGTTCTCATATCGAGGGTAATCATATGCTGGAGGTTCTGCGTCCCCTCCATTGCCGTGACTCTGCAGCCTATGAGTGGGAGGAGGGGCAGCCATCCTTCCTTGCCTTCTTCCACTCCTCACCTCTGGATTTCCCTGCCCTGATGGTGAGTTCGAATCACAAAGGTACATCGATACACCAGTGTTCACATATCCATTTCCCCCTCTAACAGGAGAATTCCTGAATTAGACCCAACCTCAGAGCGGGTATGGAAAGTTTGATCACGATTACCATGACCCATTTTTCCATCCATTGTTGTAGGAGGGAAGTGTGTAGCTATGGGAGATGTTTCAGGGGATGTTTTAGGTATTACCAGCGGAGATCAAGCTTCAATCGGCTTGTCCTCTGACACTACTCTTGGGCCGAACTCCAGCCTCTCGTAAAAATCTCTACTCCCGTATTCCCCCTCTGTGTGCACCATGTCGGGAGTGATACTCCCACGCTCCCTCAATCCGAGGAGGTGGTGCACTTTGCAGGACTCGCTCTTACAGCTAGCAAGTCGGCATAGCTCCAGTAGTAAACAGGGACCTTCCCACGTGCACCACTCTGGCCATACTGTAGTCTTTCCCTCTCTGTGGAGGGGTACACTCATATACAATCTAATCTGTCAAAATTAACAGAAGTACTCAGTTACATCACCAATTCTTATAACTCCGGGTGGTTATCCCACCGCCTATTGCAAAGAGAATAGAGCCTATTAGAGGAAAGGACAGCAAGGGAGTTCCTACATTGCAGTTCCTGATATAAAAAAGCAACCCAAAATTGCACTAATTCTAAATGAGTAATAAGACCATACTTATACATGAAAAACAATAACAATTGGAGGCGCCCGTGAATTTCGATTCCCCCCTACCCCCCCCCCCCCCCCAAAAAAAAAAAATGTCCTGGTCTTTGAAATCAGGCATATAAAAATATGACTCGCCCTGAAGTACCCAAGGCAGCCAGACGAAGCACTAAAACAAAGAGAAATAATTATGTGACTCTGCATCACAAAACCAACAAAAAGTCGCCAGATATGGAATATTTGTCAAAAGAAGATTCTGAAAGAATAAACTATAAGATTTAAAATGATTTACAGTGAACCCCCGTTATTAACGAACATGGTTATAAGGAAATTCCGGGTACAATGAAATAAAACTTCAAGCCGCAACATTATGATTTCTATGTTATGAATTCATTTTACATTTGTTTAGTTATAACGAGATTAATTAAAAGAAATTGCCGGTCCTGAGGACTTCGTTGTAACGAGAGTCCACTGTATAACTCAATGCAAATAAACTCTCTTAACTTATGTAGATATTGGAAAGAAAGCACACACTCTGGAAATGTGTGTACTGAGAAAAGAGGCTCCGAAGCATAGGTCCTATTCAAGCGCTTAAGCTGATCGAGCCGTGATGTAAAACTTCACAGCAACAACCATGCAGTGATTATCTGATCAAGCTGAAATTTATCATGCTCTATTAACACATTCCATCCATGATTAGGCCCTGATATCAACTTTCAAAGTAGTAGCATTATCCTTTCAAAAGTTGAAAGTTAAGAGTGTGTAAAGGAGATTTCTAAAAAAAAAAATGAAAAGGGTACTCTAAGACACGCCCAATCATACTATCCTATTCTACCCAAAAGTGTTGCAGAAAAACTGCTAAAAACACAATTTCCAGTTCGTAGTATGATCCCAAACTTTAGATTAATGTAGAAATAGAATTGTTCTTTCAGAAAACATGAAAAACTCCAGATGGACTACGTTGACCCGTTTCACGTCTTTTGAGTGCCCACAGAAAATCCGTGCGTGCGACTTTTTGTTGGTTTTGTGATGGAAGGTCACATATAAGAAGTTATCGTAAGAACTGAACAAACAAAACAAACAAAAATTATATTCTGTTATGTGACTTAAAAACCGCTAAAAGCCCATTACTATTAATGTCTTACAGTCAGTAAAATATATTTTCAAAACTAAAGAAAAAAAAAATAACCAAGGCAGCATCTGCTAGCCAAGGGAATGCTCTTAGTTGCTTTTAAAATATCATAGATACCTACAGCAACTAGAGACAATTGAGGCAACACGCCTACAAAGTAAGGCGTGTGTAACACACCACATACACAGACAACACGTTCTGAAGTCACTGTCAACCAGTTACAATGCAAATCTAAGTTAAGACACCAGCAAATGTAACCAAATACAATTAGGCCTACATATACATCTACCGCAGATAAAAGCAGCAAAACTAAATAAAACATAAAAATCAGCTATGCGTATGAAAACAAGCGGACTGCGAATAATAATAGTAATAATAATTAGACAAATTTGTACAGCGCAGCTAATATGCAAATACACTCTACTCCGCTGTGATTTAACAGAGCTCCTAATATTGTTAATGATTAGACACACAAAATATAAATAACAAATTAATCAAAGGCTTCTGAAAAAAAAGGTAAGTCTTCAACAAAGATTTGAAGCCAGCAAGTGATGGGGCCTTCCTCATTTACTCAGGTAATGTATTCTAAAGGTTTGGAGCAGCAAAACTGAAGGCACAATCCCCCCAAGTTGCTTTTGTTTTTAAGTGAGGTTGCTTTAGAAGCAACTTTAGAAGCAGCTTATCAGGTGTACTTCGTAAATTACGCGAATATGCTGAGTTCGAAACAGTTACAATGTACTTAATGTAATATACTGTATAAACAAAAATAACATTCAATATTTGCATATTTTTCTCTCTTCTAGCTCCCATTCCACTAATACACACACTCTCTCCTACATCTACCTACAAATGATAAGATTATCTAACCAACACTTCTAATGTTATAATTGCACATTATTGCAACAGAATTTGATCTCAAATAATAAACAACACCAGAACGCTGAAACATTACATCATGAAATACTTTGAACCGCTTCGGAGATATGAAGAAAATGCGATTCTACTATTTCAACTTGTCATTTAACCCTTGACCCTGTGGTCCATAACCTTTCCGATAATAGACTCTCTGGCAAGGCATACTGTGCACACCATATTTCAAGAAAATACTTTCAGGCATTACGTCTTTACATTAATATGAGGGAAATAGCGAAATGACCGGGGGCACTTTATGGAGGAGGCATAAAACATAAAACAATCATTATTATTATTATTGTTCATTTAATAAAACATGTATGAGATAGGGGAAAGCACTACTGTGACACCGTTTTGTTTTGCAGTTAAATTGTTGGTATCTATGTCTTCTATGTAGACTACAATTGCCATTCTGGGTAGTAGGAAGCCAATCACTGCACGATGGGTTTCTGGCGATTTTAGTGGCAAAATCTAGGCAAAGCTTGTTTCGCCTGTTTCTGAGGGTTTCCAAGGATCAGATTTCGAGTGCTACGTCATACGTGGTAAAAATGATCGCCTCGTATTATCTTGCAAGACCGTCTTTGAATGGCTTCAAGGAGATCATTACTTTCTTTGGTTAAACTGGCACTGAAAACAGGTGCTCCACACTCAAGGATAGGACAAATGTATCCACTACAGATCGTGGGCATGTCACGCAATGGCAATCTGTGTCTTTTCAGACACCTTAGCATGTACAGTTTTTTGTTATATCGTTTCAGTAGGTCAGATACATAGGAATCCCATTTCAGATTTAATTGGATGGTGATGCCCAACATGTTAGTTTTGTCAACAGTATTGAGAATCTTGTGGCCTATTGAAAGAGGGATTGGAATTGTTGGGTCCTTATAGAAACACACTGTCATAACTACACATTTTGCAGGATTCAAAGTCATGTTATTGCGAAGGGACTATTCATGGAAATCATTCAGGGAACTTTGAATGTTTGAGGTTGGCTTTCTTTCCAGCTTTCAACAAGCGTCAGATCATCCACATATTTAAAATAGGGCACCAGAGAATCTCTACAGGCATCATTTATCATTAAAAGAAAAACAATGGACCTCGCTAGTCACTCCTGAATTTCCTGCTTTGCAGAAGTTCGACAGGTCAGTTTCACTGTTTGAATGGTTCTTTCATGGGGGTAGTGCGGACTGGAAATGTTGAAATCCCCAGGCTTCTGCGAATGATCTGAATTCCTGACTAGCGAACTGTGGACCATTGTCACTCATGACCGTCATCGGAGTGCCATGTTCGCTGTTAAGATTCCTTTCATTGCTTCGAGAACTTTAGCGCTGGAAAATGTACCAACCATTTTCCGAATGAACGGGAATTTCGACCAGTAGTCGACGGTGATGAGGTATTCGTCTCCATTCCAGCTGAAGAGATCGGTACCAACATATTCCCTGGGGCGGTGTGGTAGGTCATTCTGGAGGAGTGGTTCCTTGGGTTGTGTGTGCTGAAATTCATTGCACGTAGAACATGAGCTGATCATGCGTTCAATGTCTTTTGAGATTCCTTCCCAATACACACAATTCCTTGCGTTGGGTCTTTGTCACGCCCTGGTGTCCTTCATGTAGCTTGTGAAGTACCTCCTGCTGTACTGGTTTGGGTATGACAACCCTTTCGCCTTTCAAGATGATCCCATCTTCCACAGTCGACGAATCTCTGCTTGACCAGTACTGTCGTACTTCCTTTGGCACCTACATTGCTGTCTCTGGCCAGTCTTGATGAATCACTTCCTTCAGTGTTCTCAGTTCTGGACAGTTTCCTCCTGGAGCTGTCTCAACCTGTCTGGTGCGACAGAGATCACATGGATCATCTCATAAAACTCGATGCTTGGCTGTTCCTCTGGATTAAGTCGCGACAAGCCATCAGCGAGAGTCACTTCACTTCATCTTATTTCATTTCATTTCATTTCATTTCATTCTATTTCAGTCTTTATTGTCCATATCATGGATATTTGTTTTGTTCACATGCTTTTTACGAAAAAAAAATGCAATACACAATTACATGAACAACATTCAAATGACATATAAAACATGAGGTAAATTTTTGCCAACATAATAAAACAGAAAAACATGGCCCTGGTGTCCTTCATGTAGCTTGTGAAGTACCTCCTGCTGTACTGGTTTGGGTATGACAACCCTTTCGCCTTTCAAGATGATCCCATCTTCCACAGTCGACGAATCTCTGCTTGACCAGTACTGTCGTACTTCCTTTGGCACCTACATTGCTGTCTCTGGCCAGTCTTGATGAATCACTTCCTTCAGTGTTCTCAGTTCTGGACAGTTTCCTCCTGGAGCTGTCTCAACCTGTCTGGTGCGACAGAGATCACATGGATCATCTCATAAAACTCGATGCTTGGCTGTTCCTCTGGATTAAGTCGCGACAAGCCATCAGCGAGAGTCACTTCATCTCATTTCATTTCATTTCATTTCATTTTATTTCAGTCTTTATTGTCCATATCATGGATATTTGTTTTGTTCACATGCTTTTTACAAAAAAAAATGCAATACACAGTTACATGAACAACATTCAAATGACATATAAAACATAAGAGAGGCAAATTTTTGCCAACATTATAAAACAGAAAAACATATAACATTATCTTATATCAACATCAATTTTCAAACATTCAACCTGTCAATATATCTTTATCTTCAACCATAAATTAAAAAAAAAACTAATATGGTTGATTTATTTCCGTATCTTTAGGGCACGATATACAGAATCCTGCAAATTATTCATCTGTAAAAACCGCATGAAATAAAATATACAAACAAATATGCTTACTCTAATCTAATTTAATCTCCTCTTCCTTCTCAACGTATTACATTATTCATAAAATAAATAAACATCATCAGCTACCCTAATCCATAACCTTCTGCACAACCTCCAGCTCAATCTATACATCCCTCAAAACTTTCCTAAACCATACATTATCAATCAATCCTAAACCCTATCAAATTAATCAATTCAATAAAACATAATTGTTACAATATCTACTTTACCTATTACTTTATGTTATATATATATATATATTTATTTATATGTATACAATACATTACATGTACATAAATAACATTCCCAGGACATATAGACCATTCAAAAAACACCGTATTTGTCAACATTACACACACAAAAAATAATTCAACACATCTTACATCATCATCAATAATCCATTATCAAAATATATAATAGATTTATAACCTGATAAACCCGGATGTACTACAGCGTGTGATGATTTTGGAACTGAACATAAAACACTGAATTGATGAGGGTTATTCATTTCCATGTCCTTGGGATACTATAACACAATGCATATGAAATATTCTACAAATCATTTAATAACCGGATGGAATAAGGCACAAAAGAGTTCAGGTAACGGGATGTTCTTGCTCTGATTGATTTTAATCTCCTTCCACTCCTCAGCATGATGTATTGGTCATTGAGTGGGTAAGTATAATCGGCTGCAAAGATGGAGCTTTATTCACAGCCTTATCTTTGCAAACGTTGTCTAAGTCAACTCTGGTTTTGGTGATTCCTCCCGGCTGTTTTACAACTCTGTGCACTCTTACCAAAACACGCCTGATCCTGGTCTGTATACCAGATCAAAGTCATATGGTTGGAGCCGTAGAAGCATTCACTGCAATCTTGGAGGTGTACTTGCCAGATACTTGCCAGGTGAGGGCCCGTAGCGTCTCTGTCTTGTCCGACAAACTTGGTGTAAACGGTGCCAAGTTCTGAACCATTTCCAGAAACTGTTACCGTTAACGTATGTTGGTTAGTT
Organism: Diadema antillarum; assembly: GCF_040938485.1. Taxonomy (NCBI): domain Eukaryota; kingdom Metazoa; phylum Echinodermata; class Echinoidea; order Diadematoida; family Diadematidae; genus Diadema; species Diadema antillarum. The sequence goes on along the minus strand of NW_027272075.1, from coordinate 408,285 downwards.
CCTCACTTTTGCTGAATCTGGGTGGAGCCCGGCTTTGTCGTAGACACATCCGAAGAAGGTGATCTGCGGTTGCTTAATACTACACTTCTCGATCAGACCAGACCAGACCGTACTTCCTGGCCACCGTCATCAAGTTGTGCAAAGCCTTGTCGAGCTCAGCTTCATTGCGTCCGAAGACAACAATGTCGTCAGCAATGCCTATGGTTCCAGGGCATTGTTCGAGGATCTGGTCCATTCTTTCCTGGAACACGTCCTGCGCGACCTTGATCCCAAATGGCAAGCGTCTGAATCTCTACCTTCCAAACGGCGAGTTGAAGGTAGTCAAGAAATTAGACTCTTCATCCAGTACAATACTCCAATAGCCACTCCTGGCATCCAACTTGGAAAACACCTGTGCACCATGAAGTTTGTGAGTGGTCTCGTCTATGGTAGGCGTCTTGTGCTAAGTGCGCTTGCACGCTCTGTTAAGGTCCTTTGGATCTAAGCAAATTCGAAGTTTGCCGTTGGACTTCCTGCTGTAAGCCAAAGAGGAAACCCAGTCTGTCGTTTCTGTGACTTTGGCGATCACCTCAGCTGCTTCCATCCTGATAAGCTCCCCTTTCAGTTCATCCTTGAACTTTATAGGGAATTTCCGTGGCGGATGGACTACCGGTACAGCATCTTCCATCAGGGTGATGTGGCATTCACCTGGAAGCGTCTCCAGTCCTTGAAATATGTCCGGGTACATCGACTGGAGGTCTCCTATGCTCCTAATCGGGCATACCTCTTGATGAGTTTCGCAGTGGACCTTGACGAGTTTCATCTTCACTGCACTCTGTAATCCAAGAAGAGTAAGACCCGCAGTTTCCACGATGAAAAATCCAGTGCGAAACCAATTCCCATCTGCATACCGGCATGGAAAATCAATGCTCCCATACTGTGGTATGATTGGGCCATTGTACGCGTAGAGCTTCAATGACTCAGCTTGATTGCAGACTCCAATGGGTAGCCTTTCTCATTGAGATCAGGAAAAGCAATCTTAAAGATGCGAAGAGGCAGTACATTGCTTTGCGCTCCAGTGTCAACTTTCACCCTCAACATGTGGTTACCTGGCTTCAGTGTTGCAAACAACTCATCACGTGCTACATCAGGCACCTGGTTACTGTGTACAGCTCCAACAGTGATTGTTCCCTATGTCAGGTTTTCAAAGGCTGGAACTGGATAATCTCGTTTGTCCGAACCTATTGGATGGAGATGTTATTCCTTTGAGGCATGGCGATTATTCCTGGAGTTCTGTTGCTGACCCGTCTGGTTGGGTTTATTTATACCTCGATCACGACTAGGGCTACGACCACGGCGTTGTTATCGTTTCTCCTGTGAACGACCTCTTTTGATCTGATCGGTCCCTGCGCTGCGACGACCTGCAGCACTGCTTCCAATGTCCATTTCGTTTGCACTTGTGACAGATGGAATGGTATGCAGGGGCACTGTTGCCCCTGGTGCATGGCATGCACAGAGGTCTTGTCCACTGCACTCAGTTGATTCATATGTGCTGCACTAGCTTCATGAGTACGGATGATCTTCAGAGCTTCATCCAGTGTTAGCCCTTTGTCCAAGAAGTATCTTCCGCAACTCTGGATGTTTAACGCCAGCAATCAGAACCTCGATCATTCGTTCCTCTATGTGGCTTCTGACTGGAACCTGCACTTCACAGGCTTTGTTCTGCATCTTAGCATGAAGGTGGATCCTAAAGTTTTCCTGCGGTTCTATCTGGTTGGAGAACGCCTTCCAAATGTTTCCTGGATCCTTCACTTCGTCGTCTGTCAGCCTCCATGTATTGAACATCCTCAAACCCTCTTACCCAGACAACACGATGATGTAGGTATGCAGGTCTACATGCGGGATTTTCTTGATTGTGATCCACATACCTGCCAGCTGCCTGAATTCACGAAGAGGTTGAGCCCTGTCTGGGCTAGACCAATCCATGGTCGGGGTTGGCAATGAAGCTGATGCCATGGCGTCTGCTTTGCTATTCAGGGAAATGAACAAAAGTTGTATGATATGTGCAACTAAAGTGTGATAAACATGTATTACACATATACAAACATGTACTAATAGCAATCAAGTGACTATACAGGTATAATGCAAGCAAAACCTGAATGTGTACACTTGCAGAAGTTAAACATACACACTGTTGTACATGTACATTTGCATACAAGCTGTATGAATTGGCACTGTCTGCATTCAGTATGAAGATGTGTACTGGCTATACACAGTTTACATGTACACTCCTAACACACAATAGCAGTACATTCTGATGCACGTGACATGTATGAAAACGTGCTTGATACTCATTGCATCCGATATCTTATTGCGTCACACAGATGCACATTTGTCTGTAAGGAAACCACTGGTGAATATTCTAAATTGTGCTTCGTGCACAAAAACAAACTAGATGGTCTGTATAGAACCTAGACCAACTACATAAAGGTAGGCATCCAAAACTACCGGTATTTATGGAAAATGTACTATTCAACTCAGGTGCCAGTCACCATAAGTCACCGTCACTGACAACACAGCACTGCATACACATGTACACTGCTTATATCTGCTGTTCTGGTAGGTACGACAGGGTATGGAAACCAACCTGTAGGCCTACTGGACATTCACACTTTATGGTGTCATAATACAACGTATACCGCACTGACCTCACTGACCTTTAGACCATGTCTACTGTATCTCTGCATTCAGACTTTATAGTCTCAAAGCCAGCTTGTACTGTACGGTCACATCTTACATAGACGTATGGTCTCATAAGTACAGCTAGAAGATCTAGGTCTTACTAAAACTAGGATAGGCTCAGTAAGTACAGTAGTGTATGTCGGTTGAGAAATTTCTCTGCATAGCACTTCTTAGTATTCATGTTAGGGATACATCATTCAGTTGTGTACTGAAGAGGTAATGTCTAATGTTTGTCATCTTAATTCCCAACACATCAGTCTCAGCAGGCGATGCTCATGATGCTATGCTCAACTTGTTTAGCGTCCAGCTCAGCTCACAGACGGTCCGAAGACTAACGGTTGAATCGCATCACTTGATTTGATGGATACTTTATTTTCTGCAAATCAATATACATAAGTTACATAATCATGAAGATGCAGGAAATATACAAAGTAAATTCAACGCAGAGTCGTTTGACTTGCATAACTAAACCACGATAATCATGAACATGTACGAAATATATAAAATAAATTTAACACAGTCTTTTGACTTGCATGAACAACGATATGAAAGAGATTTAATATACAGTAGGCATGTCTATGCAGCAGTGATAAGAATAACATTTATAGTTAAGAAACGATTATGCAGACGGCCGCCATTATAAGCATTGCTTGAAAAGATGGCCGGCCCGAAGAAAAGATAAGGACGTACTAGATTCATAACAATATAAATTCTGCTGCGAAGATAGCAGGGGAAAATAAACTCTGGTGTGTGATGGTGGTGGTGGTGAATGTGTGTGCAGATGCTTGAGGGTGCACAATGGCAGATAGGCTGGAATTTAGAATAATGAAATTGGTTTACTGAAAGAGGGGACGATATGCGCTGTTGCTATCGGGAGACCAACATTAGTTGTATAATTTATTTGTTTTTAGTTCGTATTTGAAGTATACTGTAATAAAATGTACTTCTTTAAGTTTGTTTTAAATGAAAACAAGGAGGCACACTGTCTCAACTCCTCAGGAAGAGTGTTCCATGTATCCGGACCTTGATGTCTAATCGACTTTTGAGCAAGTAAAAGCTTCGGATTACTTAAATGAAAATCATGGGAACGACGGGTAGGGGTATGAGTGAATATGGTCATTGGTTACTAGGGTATTATGAAAAAATACAATGTTGTGCGAGATGGTTCACTCAAATAGAGCTCACCAAACACAAGCCTGAGTTATGGTGTAGGTTCACGGATCTTGCTGTGATTAATTGTACCGTATGCTGTAGACCGCCATGTTCGTATCCAAACACCGTGCGCATGCGCGCAACATATACATGGTATGACAAAATCGGTAAAGATGTAACCACGGGGCTCCCTCGCGCTGCAAAAAGCTTCTCCTAGGCTTACTTTCACCAGCTCGCAATGGACTCGCACGCAGCGAGCAGTGGACTCGATCGCACGCACACAGCGATCGGATCGGAGCCGCTCGCGCGCTGCGTGTGCGAGTCCAGTCCACTGATCTCTGTGGGCGTGTCCTGAAGTTATAGCAAATCAGCTGCCTTTGCAAAAGGCTAGTATTGGTGCGGTATGCGTGACATGAACTAAACATGTGCAAAATATGGGATTGATAGGACTTGTTGTTCTTGATCTATTGCCCAGAAAGTGGAAGAAAGAAAGAAAAATAAGGAAAAAGTTGAGGTATTGTATAGAAATTTGAAGGAGAAGAATAAAAGGATCACAAAAAGATAAAGTAAGGAAGGGAGAATAAGACTTAATGAAGACATAAAAAAATATAAGGGGTTTTGAAAAAGCAACAACAACAAAAAAAAAAAATGGCAGGGCGAGCCTCGAACACAGGACCTTTAGATTTAGGACGTTCCTCAGTTAAAGTGAAGTCCATGTCATTTTCTTCAAACTTTCCACACCGTAACTTTGACCCATCCGAAGCCCAAATATGTAGATAAAACCATTATGTTCATGTGCTTGTTTTTCTTCTACGGAACTTTGAAGTATATGACAATCCTGTCGTCCAGTACTAAAATGATAGCGTTAAAGGATAAGGACCGTGACTGGCAACAAAATCTGCAATGACAAACTTTAATCCCCATGATTCTGTCAAAATCCACTCCAAATTTGCAAGAATTGCAGAGAAAGGTACCCAAAACGAGGAGAAGGTTTTAAAGTTAGGGTTTACATTCTCATTCTTGAGCAAGCAGCGCCCTCACACGGCAGAAAATACCGAAAGCTCTCAAATCCATGTCAGGGACGTTTTCTGTTATGGGTGAGCTAAAGGACAAGGTTCATAAAACTTATACTGTACTTTGAAAACCCATTTCATTTTCACGAAAGTTGACCAAATTGTAGAAGAAGGCTTACTAATTCCAGAAAAACAATAAAAAGTGGGGGTTAATGTGCTACTTACTGTGCTGAGAGCAGCCACATATGATTAAAATAATCCTAGGACCCCATAAATCTGGTTATAAACCTATCGTTGGTGCCCTGATTAGGTGGGGTTCATGAATGCCATACTGTACATTCAAAACCCATGTCATTGTTATGACACTTGATCGAATTGTAGAGGAAGGGTTACTTAATGCAGAACAATTGTAAAAATGGGGGATTCGTGTGTGACAGAAATCATCGTAAGACCAGCAAACCTGGTCAGGAACCAATGCAGGGATACCCTGATAGGATGAGTTCATGAATCTCATGCGGTTCACTCAAATCCCCATGTTTTTTTTTTTCAAAAACAAAACAAAACAAAACGTGTCACAATTGCAGTGATAGGGTGGAAAAATATTCAGAAAGGAAGGCCCATGTGCGTTTTTGGTATTATTTCCCTTACACAGCCATAATGATATCATGTGGACGCAAGCGTGGAAAACTCCACATTGACATGCTTGTTTGTTTTACCCGCTTGCTGTAACCATGTACAGAAAGTGATAGTGGAGGAAGAAAAATAAATATAAGGAAATGAGAGTTTTGGCATTACTCTAACGATCCTCTAAATGAAAAACAGATCGTAATATAATAGCGTTGATTGTAGATTGCATTTGTTGGTTGTTGCATTGGTTGGTAAAGTGCGTGTTGTATACTATGGAGCTGTACCTTGAGTACCCCACAAAAAATTCTTTGATTCTCCTTTTGTTACACTAGATTTGGTTATCAAAAATTAATATCTGAATGGTAAAAGTGATAAATGCATGTTTGGTAGTACTTTCGTGACCTTGTATTTTGTAACCAAAAATTAAAAAAATAATATTTTGTATTAGTAATGACAAGTTTAGATCGTGAAAGGTGCGCTGTATGGCTGAGAAATCTCGGTACAACGAAGCCGAACATAAAAACTTCAAGCATTCTCGATATCGTGTTGTAGCTGTAGGCCTATGCGAGGACCATTGGGAAGCATGTTTTGACGTGGACAGGCAGGCTGTGGCCCTCGGTTATAAACCGAAAAAAAACTCCTGAAGCCAGATGCAATCCCGACCATATTTGCTCATATGAGTTATAAAACAGAAACACCTCGAGCATCGACTTCGAAGAGAACCGAGGAAAGGAAGCGTAGAGAGGTAAGGAATGTGGCTAGCTATGTTTCATTTACGGTGGGGCTGGAGCTGGGGTTGGACTGCAGTACAGTGCCACTGCCAGTGCCGACTGGACCTGCACGGCAAAGTGGAGCGAAATCATATTTCTGCGGCCTCCTGTTTTTACCCTGCTCGGTAGAAGTCGTATTCGTTTGATATCTGAGTACTTACAGAAATATCGAGATAGAAACAATATTTTCTTTGAAGAATTCGAGTCTCTTATGCCCAGGTAATCTTCGGTTTGAACGCCAAACTGAGTTACGACGGAGTATGATAAGAATACGCGCGAGAGTGGTTTGTACGCAAAGTAATAAACAACACGGACCGAAGCTCGAAAAGGACAGTGCCTATTTGATGGCATATTTGATTTTAAAATATTTATGAATTCATGTTTACAATTCCATTTTTCATTAATTATATATGTAAATAAGCTTGAAATATTTTGTTTAAAATCGTAAAACCACATAGATTGTCACATTTTATGACAAAATCAGATATGATCATTGTGAACACTTAAATTGGTTTTCTGAGGCACGGCTGTCAACTTGGTGAGTTGGGCATCTCTGACGTTGCACCTTTTTGCAGGCTTTTACACGATCGCTTGCAGGAATTATTTTTCAAAAATCGCGTACGGAGACAGTGTTTGATTTCCACGTGTATAAACTGGTGAAAGGTTATATTTTTCACTCTTCTTGATTATCAGTACAGTGAAAATTCTCAGGACTGTCTCCCTTTAAATCGGATTTAAGATTAGGTTTTTTTTTTGGTATATATGCACTGTATATCGCCATTGACGTACGCGTGGAATTTCAACTTTAAAAGGCCCGTATGACGTCATATTTTATAATAGTCGGATTGACTTGAAACTTGGTAGAATTATTTCTCGACATTTTAGACATCCAATCCATTTAAAACAAAAACAAAAAAACAAAAAAAATAAACGTGAAATTTTCATGGCGTATGACGAACTGCGTGTGCATTCATGCGCGCGCGTACGCGTCCGTCGATTTCTTATCAAAATGCTCCAAATGGCCTGAAACATGTGCAAAACAAATTTGAGCCCGATTGGAGCATGTTAAAATTTTATGAGATGAATGAATAGAGCTTGACTTGAGCTATATGAGATGTAAATTTCATTGAGAAATTCCATTCCATTCATGAGATATGATTGTGAATGTGATTTCAGATAATGATGTCATGACTTCACGGTTGACTGATTACAATGATACATTAGATCTGTCATTCCTAGGACATGATACATTTCACGCATAAGTTTTAAATTGATAGTCGAAGGACTTTTTAGTTAACCTCTTAACAAGATTTGAGGAGAAAGAAATAATAAAGAAGAAGGAGAAAGAATCCGTACAGATACAGGTGATCGGAGAGGATACTCGGATCACCCGGAAAAAAAAACCAAAAAAACATGGAGAAGGTTTAACTTGAGAAGTGACACTGGGCATGTTTGAAAGTGACTTTGTGTAAAGTGAGAAACTTTAAGGTAAATCTGCATGTAAGTGATATTTGGGACCAAAATGGAGGAAGCGGTGTCAAAGGTCTAGCAACTATAAGTAGCCACCAAATTGATAAGGAAACTAAGTCTTGGCCTTCGATTCCTTTTGCATATTGATGGGACAGGATGAGATGTGAAGTGAAGCGTAGAGGTAGTAGAGGCACGACTGGCCGAGTGATGGATGCTCCGAAATGATGCAAGTATCTATAGTCCGATAGCCGTCACTTGAATCATGGATCTCTGACGTTCGATGTACGTCTCATGCGTCACCAATTTGTTCCTCGTGCGTTTTGTCCTGTGGGCACGCGGTTCATGTTCGTTTCTCATGCGTTTGCGCACCTTCGACTGTCCTGTACACAATCGCCGAAGTAGCGTTGTTTCTTCATTTTGTTCGGCCCCTAAACCGTGCATGTACGCTCCTCTAATTCGGAAACCTTACACTTTGTCTACCGAATTGACGATTTCAACAACGGATGAGCAAAATATCGCCCGTTTCTGTGGGCCTATCCTGCAAAGTGTGACAGGGGCTTTAAAAAGCGCTATTTTAAATGTTCACTTCCTGCGTTAAACGAGTTCACTACGGGCGTGCGGAATAGATGCGCGTAATTTTTCCATATGCCTCCTTACCATCCAGAATCGACGCCCCTACATACGAGGGAGCTTTTGCATTTGCAGAATTCAAAGGCAACTATTTTGTAAATACATTTTCGATGAAATGAAAATGAAAGTGTGCTATATCTTTGGAGGGAAACCAAGCGGGGAAGGACTTAACTGAAAGGAGATATCCCCTCCCACCCGACATAAATTTTGTACTTTTTTTAGAATGAAAGATCTCGTGTACACTTTTGATAAAATTCAGAAGTCGTTTTGTCCTGTGGGCACGCGGTTCATGTTCGTTTCTCATGCGTTTGCGCACGTTCGACTGTCCTGTACACAATCGCCTAAGGTGCGTTGTTTCTTCGTTTTAGTAGAGGCTACTATGTAATCCCGTGAGATTTTTGTGCCAAAATTGATTTTTTTTTTGGCTAACTTTGTCAATTTGGGGGTGCTGAATCCAAAAAAAGTTTAGTTCCATTTTTTCCGACCAGGTCTTCAGTCGCCATTTTGAATTTCAAAATGACCGCCATAGCAAACTGTATTTTTATCCATATCTCATTAAGTGAGCATTGTAGAAGCTTCAAATTTGGTGCAAAATGCATGGTTGTGATGTCAGACACTCTGGTATATCTTTTTCTGATATTGTAGGTTGTTTTGATACATTATGTAGGCTGCCATCTTGAATTTCAAACTGGCCGCCATAGCAAACAATATTTTGAACCATATCTCATACAGTGAGCATTGTAGAAGCTTCAAATTTGGTGCAAGATGCATGGTTGTGATGTCAAACACTCTGATATATCGTTTTCTGATATTGTGGATTGTTTTGATACAATTTATAGGCTGCCATCTTGAAATTCAAAATGGTCGCCACAGCGTTTTTACCCATATCTCATGTTGCAATTATTGTAGGAGCATCAAATTTTCAATAATGTACATGCTTGTGGTGTCCAACGTTCCAGTACAGCTGTTTCCTATTGTGGATCATTAGATATGCCACCATCTTGAAATTCAAGATGGTGGCCATATAAAAACATATAATACTGTGGTAAGCGCCTTAGATGAATTTGCCAAAATTGTCCTAGTTAGACCGAATTCATTTTCAGGTCACACAGAACAACAGCCAGCTCTTTATTCAAAACGGCCGCTATAAATTCAGACTGTAAGGACGAGGTTCCAATGACGTCATCAAGCCATCCTGAGGGGCAAAAACTGCATATGGGGGGAGGGGGGGGGGGGAGGTAGGGGATGGGTCCTATACCATTTCCCATAATTGTGGGCAAGCGTGTAAGCGTTACATCCCACGTCCCATAATAGCCAGGTACATGTGGTTTGCGTGCTGTGTGCTACAGCTATGCGCTTAATACACACGTGATTTGTTTTTGCCTCTCAGGCAATACATTATTTGGTGTCGTGGAACGTCGTTAATAGTTATACTCAATCCAAGTTATTAAATATCTGTACAAAAGCAAGCATTGATACGATTAAAGGTGATCTTCAAAAACTTGATGCTGCCTCGAGAGAATGAAGACAAACAAGGAAAAGCCTCGCAATGGCAAGAATTGCCATGGTCACCCTACCAGGCATCCCATTCACAAGCTTGTTTGTTGACCACAAAATGAAACAACTCATCAGGAAGCTCATAACTGCTGGATGTGTTTCTGGAATAACATAGAATGAATAAGGAATGTCAATGAGTAGGTTTTTTTCCTGATTGCCCTGTGTGGGTCATCCTCAATTATCAAGACTTCCAAGATGCTTACTGCTGTACCGCCAATGATTCTAAAACTACAAAGGAGCAATAATAGCTCAGTTCTGTGGCACTTTGTATGCATCAAAATTCCTCAGTGATGTAGAACACCATCACACAAGGGTATTCTCAAAAATTGTCACTGCATTGAAACTGATGAATATGGTGTTTGGCAATCAGGTTCAAGGAGGATACTCTAGAAAGAGATGAAAAGGGAAGTTTTCATGTTCTGTATTAAGAATTTGTATCTGAAAGAATGAAAAAACTAGAAATGTCGCTATGGCGACTGGTAAGCCTCCGCCATAATGCATGGTTCTCCGAATAAGTCTATAGCACAATGTGTTATAACCGTTTCACATAACTGGCAAAATATTAAAAATGACAGGTTTGTCACAAATGCATTGAATGTTCACTTTCCTTGAACTAGGTTTATTTGGATGAATGGCTATACTGTCTGATAAGAGTGCAGATATTTGGGGATTTGTAGCCAACTTTTGACCCTTTTATAAATTTAAAGAAGTGAAATTTAGCACTTTCATTTGACCTTTGACCTTTTGGCCTTTGACCTTTTGACAAGAAACTTCCAAGAGAATCTGAATTGGGTAATACATGCATACACTAAGTTTAAAGAAAAAATCCTGCAGGCATTGCATAGATAAGGGGGAAATAATGACAATTTCATGAGTTGACCTCAACCTTTGACCCCTGACCTTTGACCCATGACCCCTAAATTCCCTACATGATCACTGTCAGTCATAATATGCATATAATACTAAGTTTCATGAAGATAGCTTGAAATATTTGTGAGATATGGAGAAAAACGTGAAATTGTAACATTTTAACTTGACCTTTGACCCTTCAACTATGACCTCATGACCCAAAACTCTCTCTTGGGAATTTTCATTCAGTAGTTAATGTATACACCAAGTTTCAAGAAAATACCTCCATGCATTGCAGAGATATAGGGGAAATAGTGAAATTTTGAGCATTTGACCTTGATCTTTTGACCTTTGACCTTGATCATGTGCACCCAAAAGTTGGTAGGCACAACTTCCCCCACTCGTACATATACATGCAAAGTTTCATTAGGATATCTCTGACGGTTTTTTAGGTACGCTGTCCACAACATTGATTACGGACTAACGGACGGACGGACGGACGGACGGACAACCCGAAAACATAATGTCTCCGGCGACACTTCGTGGCGGAGGCACAAAAATACATATATATATATATATGGGCTAGTATGAGAAAGGCCAGACATTCAGCTCTTGCAATTGAAATACTAGTACACCATTTAAAGGGGATGGCTATTAGCTGATCAGTGGTAATCAGTGGGAATGCTGAGGGATGATTGTTCCAATCCTTGTGGGATTCATTTAAGAGTACATTATATATCTACTGTTGTGTGAAAATTATTTGCTTCAGAACGGTCTCATATTCAAGTAATGTGCAGATTAATGCCCCGTCACTGACCAGGCACGCTAACCTGGAAACATTAAACTGCACATTACTTGAATATGAGACCATTCTGAAGCAAATAATTTTCACACAACAATAGACATATAATGTATACTCTTAAATGAAAGTAGACGCGAAAAAGGAGAATGCAATGGTGATGAAATCAGACACATTTCATATTTTACGATAGGTAAACATCTCTTGAACATGATTCTGACCATTTTTATCATGAAACTATCTTCATAAAGTAAAAAAAAAGTGGTATTTAAACAGACCCTCGTGAGCGCCTGAAGAGGAATTGCGAAACGAACAATTTAGCGATCCCTGGGCGGTGACGTAGGCGGTCCGTCGTGCTGCTCCAAGCTTCAGCGCTGCAGCAGCGCTAGCGCAGAGAAAATAAGCGTACGCACCGTACAGGTATACACAGTTTGCAATTCCGTGCATGCATATTGTTTGCGTTTTCTCTGTTCTCTGCGATTGATCATAGCTAGAAATCCACCGTTTGCACAACCTTTCTTTGTGAACGTTTTATATCGAGTGCATGTTGCCCGTCGGTAAGTCTTTGTCAGTCTAGATTTACTTGTATTTTCTTAGTTGGTAAAAATGACATTTTCTCGAGTTATACGTGTAACTAATTTTTCTTACGATCGCCAAAAAAGTACCGGTACGGTAGTACCTAGCCAGTATAAAACTTACCTATTCCGATCCAAGCCCAGGCCCGGCATAAATTCGGCCGAATGAAAATCACTAAAATTTGTAGAACTGAATGATTTAAGACATAATAATGACTTAAGAAAATGTCGGCCGAATCAAGCAGTTGAAAAGGGTGATATTGACATTGATCGGGACATTGTGATTCTTGATGTAACTGCGCCAAAACTTCCTCACATTCACACTCACACTGTCGATGTCAGCTGCGGTAAGCTAGCCTAGCGCTTACTGCGACCAGCCCGCCCACGCAAGCGGGAGCGTCCCGGAGCTAGCCTAGGCTAGCGCTAGCCTAGCGCTACAGCCTAGGGCCTAGGCTAGTATAGGCCGCGTGTAGCCCTATAGTACTACTAGTAATACTTCAGACTTGTACTAGTACTTTATAGTAGTACTGGAGTCGGTACTAGTACTATTCTAGTACTAGGATTAGGAAAAAGTAGTAGATGAAGGCTTCAATTTATTTATTTATTTATTTATCTATTTATTTACACCATGTATTCTTTCTTGCACTTGGCCTGGGTATCTGCATGAGTGGTCCAGTGCGGCCTGAAAAGGGCCTAAAGGTCTATACTTAAGCCTTCGGACTTAGCCTAATATTAATAAGGCTAAGCCTAAGTGTAAGGAGTAATGTGTACAGTGTAGGCCTACCGATTCTAACGACGTTTCGGTAAGCATAAATTTATTATTTTCTATCCAATATCTTCTTAGTCTTACCGTTTTTAGTTTCATAGGGCTCTAGATACTACTTTTTACTAGTCTCCCTTTTAACAGGTTAAAAAAGGGGGAAATTCAATATCCAATCTCATGTCCAAAACTTACCAATTCCGGACATTTCCAGGATCAAGCCTGTTGGGATCACAGTTTTGGCCAGGACCAGGTAGCTCGCCTCTCGCTTCTGGGTTCATGCCGCCGGCTTGGGCCAGCCGAGGCTCCGGTTCGTGCTGGTACGCTCTTGGCTGGCCGTCAGCTTCAACACCGCCAGTGGCAGTGCTCCCGTCATCATCTTCTCCGTGAAGTTCTCCAATTTCCCCGTCTCCTTCATCACTAGTGTTTGAGTTCCAACTCCAAGAACACTCGTCCTCGATTTCAATGTCCATATCAAGTCCAACATCTTCGTCGAGCAATCCACGAGACATTTTTCCAATCAAAGTGTAATACTAATAGCTAGCGCCGTGAGGAAAGCAGTAATACCTACTTTTTTTAGACCAATGTGCGTTATTTACATATACATGCTATGCAAGCCAGTTAGCATAGCTAGCAAGAGCGCGCGCTCACAGCAAGCAAATTGGACGGACTGCCTACGTCACGCATGTCCCGGATGTAAAAAGTTATTTCGGGAAGGAGGCAAATTTCTTGCTTCGAATTCCTCTTTTAAAACCAAAATTTCCCAGTCGGGTGAATAGCTCTGGTTTATATTCTAGCATCAAAGCATTCATGAGAGTTCCCTCTTTACATAGAGACCAAATTTTGAAAAAAGCACACTTGTGGCCCGTTGTAAAATCTTCTCACAGAAACTTTAAATGAATCCCACAAGGATTGGGAGAACCATCCTCCAGCATTCCCACTAATTCCCACTGATCAGTTACTAGCCATCCCCTTCAAGATTGGATCAAAAGTCATTAAGCTTAAGAGGACCAATACCTTCTTATAACACTACGATACAATTATCGGAAGTTATAAGTTCTACTGTTCTATAAGTAATTCCACAATCACTCTTCATCTCATAATTTTATGGCCTTCTCCTCGTTCGCACTAACAAAGGTTCATTTTTCATACCCATGCCTTAGAAACCCACAAAACTGAGCCAAATAATCAGCCTGAAAGTTGAAATACTGATCAGTCAATTCCATCTGACACAGATACCACATCACGGAAAAAAAGAAACAAAGGGTTCATCAAAGATGCCATGGGAGCTGTCACCCGTCACAACGAGGAAGCAGATATCCTCATTCCGTTGCATGTATTAGATGCTACTTCAAGAGCAACAGGGAATTTCAGAGATATTGATGATTATTACGTATAGACACTGACATTTTCATTCTCCGAATAGATCTTTGCTTTACTTTTAATACTGCATCACATGTTGTCTGCTCCATCACTGGAAATATAGATAAAAGTACAATAGACATTGTTGAGAGATTATGTTCTGCAAATTGTTGCGAAAACAAAGGTTTGCTTGGTCATGCCTTTCATGGTGCGGGCTGAAGTTGAAAATTTGAGGATGTCTCAAAGAGCAGATGAATCAAGAATTCTCTAAGCCTCGAATCATGCAAAATGTGCAATGACACAGTCCATGCTTTCCAGAAGTTGGGCGTGGATGACCTCTACCTGGACAATATCCCGCTTTGCTCTCGTATAGAGTCTTGATACAACACATCCAGAGAACAAATCTCGTAAGCTTTCACAACCTAATTTGTGCATCTACTTACAGTGGAATGTAATTTGGTAAATGGTACTTATTTTTCAGCGGATATGCAGGATATGCATAAACTGTGCAATTAAGTGCTTTGAGCTTCCTACACCAACGGTAGCCACAGAATTCATTATCATGTTCATGTGGCACGAAATGCAAAAGCAATTGTTTCTGGAAGAATTTAGAACCAATTCTCCATTGTACAGCCCTATAAAAGTACTGTGACTTCAAAAACACATGCAGGGAATGAGCCTAGAAGACATAAACTAAGTAAATATCCCATGATTTTTTAGTACACGGTTAATATTGTTCATTTAAACTCTACAACCAAATCGTCTTAATGGGGGCATTTAGTCATTCAGACACAGTTATTGAGGCGCTTTTTTCCATTCACAAGTTTTACCCAAATGCAAGCTCTTAAAGGAATGTTTCCCATGGCTGACATTTTGCATTTCAACATGGCAGTGTACTGACTGGAAGCAGTCCCGCTTACGCAATAGTGATATTTTATGTTTACTAAAGTGATCGACTTACACATTGGTCCTACATGAAAGTGCTCCAGCATGCTTGAGTTTGCATGGTAAAGATCTTACAGCACCAAATATGGGTCGAAATTCACCTTGAACTTCAAGAGTGGCAGCCAATGCGAATAATCCATTATTACAGAATGTATAATTATGTGTGTGTGTGTGTGTTTGTAAAAGAATGTACAATGTACACCACCATAAACATTGATATGCCGAAAAGTTGCTTGCCATTAGCTGAAAAGCAGTCATTTTGAATGATAAAATGGCAGCCTAAAAATGATCTGCAATTTTAGGGAGGAGATCACAGTGCAGCTGAATGTTCAACATCATGAGCCCGGTTTATGCCCGAAATGTGAACTTTCTGTATTGGTTACAACATGAAATATGGGTCAAAATATACATTCTGGTATGGCGGCCATTTTGAATTTCAAGATGGCCACCTATAATATCAAAATGGACCATCATTTCAGAAAAAGATGTTTCAGAAAGTCTGATAGCATATGCATGCTCTTTCCCCCAAATTAGAACCTATACACAATGCATATGATATGAGATATAGGCCCAATTACATTTGCTGTGGTGGCCATTTTGAATTTCAAGATGGCCGCCAACCAAAATGATCCATCATTTAAAACAAAAATGTATATATTAGCATGTCTGACATCATAAGCATGCTTTTTGCCCCAAATTTATACTTTCCATGGTGCTTACAACCTGATACACAGGTAAAAATACATTTAGCTATGGTGGCCATTTTGAATTTCAAGATGGAAGCCCTCAAATTGTATTAAACAATATACAAGATCAGGAAATGGTGTATCAGAATGTCTGACATCATAAACATGCTTTTGTATCAAATTTGAACCTTCTATGATGCTCACATTATGAGAATTGGGTCAAAATACAGTTTGCTATGGCGGCCATTTTGAAATCCAAAATTGCAGCTGAAGACGGGGTCGAAAAAAATGGAACCAAATTTTTTGGATTCAGCACCCCAAAATTGACAAAGTTAGGTAAAAAAAAATCAATTTTGGCACGAAAATCTCAAGGGGTCCAATATGTCGACATAGCAGACTATACTATTTGGTTTGGCCCCTAAACCGTGCATGTACGCTCCTCTAATTCGGAAACCTTACCCTCTGTCCACCGAATTGACGATTTCAACAACGGATGAGCAAAATATCGCCCGTGTCTGTGGGCCTATCCAGCAAAGTGTGACAGGGGCTTTAAAAAGTGCTATTTTAAATGTTCACTTCCTGCGTTAAACGAGTTCACTACGGGCGTGCGGAACAGATGCGCGTAAGTTTTCCATATGCCTCCTTACCATCTAGAATCGACGCCCCTACATACGAGGGAGCTTTTGCATTTGCAGAATTCAAAGGCAACCATTTTGCAAATACATTTTCGATGAAATGAAAATGAAAGTGTGCTAAATCTTTGGAGGGAAATCAAGCGGGGAAGGGCTTAACTGAAAGGAGATCCCCCCTCCCACCCGACATGAATTTTGCACTTTTTTTAGAATGAAAGATCTCGTGCACACTTTTGATAAAATTCAGAAGTCTGTTAATCTAAAAGTGTGCTAAGTCGATGGGAAAAGGACCGAACGGGGGAGGGCGGGGTAGGGGGTATCCCCCTCCCATGGAAGGGAGACTTTGCATTTTCAGAATTGAAATTCAGCAATCTGGTTAACACTTTGGTGAAATATTTGTACATTTTTCTATCAAAAAGCAAGTTGTTATTTTCCGCGTCTCGAAAATTATGGGGGGGGGGGCGGCAAAATGATATGTTTGCCCCCCCCCCCCATCGACGCCCCTGTTAAGTTCAAATTCCATCCATAAGGACGGAGCGAGGGAGCTTTTGCATTTTCATTTTTGCATATGCCTCCGCCACGATGTGTTGCCAGAGGCATTATGTTTTCGGGTAGTCCGTCTGTCCGTCCTTCCGTTCGTAATCAATTTTGTGGACAGCATAGATAAAAAGTGTTTAAGGTATCCCAATGAAATTTGGCATGTATACGTATTAGGCCTAGTACGTATTAGAAGTTGTGCCTATAAACTTTTGCGTGCACATGCTTAAGGTCAACTGTTAAAAGGTTAAGGTCAAATGCTCAAAATGTCACTATTTTCCCCATATCTATGCAATGGCTAAGGGTATTTTCTTGAAACTTAGTATATGGGTGAGAATTTGGAACGATGTACAATTGCCAATTTTCGCACCTTGTGACACACTTTCCCTTAGAACACACCAAGATGATCTAAGAAACCAGATTCTTTTATGTCATCTCAAAGCCTGGTAAATTTCCTTTCAGGAAATGTATGGTTTGGTTGACTTTTGACTGATATTTTGCATTTAACAATGACTTAAAGGGGAAGGCTAGTAACTGATCAGTGGGAATCAGTGGAAATGCTGGGAGATGATTGTTCCAATCCTTATGGGATTCATTCAAGAGTACATTATATATCTATTGTTGTGTGAAAATTGTTTGCTTCAGAATGGTCTCATATTCAAGTAATGTGCAGTTCAATGTTTCCAGGTTAGCATGCCTGGTCAGTGACGGGGCATTGAGGAGGGATTGAGCTCCAGCACACAGAGAAAAGAATTGCCAGTGCAGTCCCGCTATACCGAATTCCTCTGGAGGAGCTTTTTTTCTTTGTTTATTTTTCATTCATCGAAGCGTCGTCTTAAGCACACACAAAAAAAATAATAATGCAGTATACAATTATTGTATGAGGAAAGCACGCAAGTCCTCCGTTTATCATGACACGATGTTTTTTATACTCATCAATGAAAAGCAATGTTGATTTGCAGTTGTGTCCCAGATGTTTTTTTTCTTTATTTTACTTTTAAGAGACAGAGAGATCTTCAAGTTGTTTATGCTCTTGTGCTTACTTTGCAAACACACGTTAAAAAGTGATGATTTAGTAATAGGTTTAAGGTTGCACTTTGATACGTTCGCTCTTCCAAAGATTCGTTACTCCGAAAGTCCAAAGGTTTGTTAATTCCGAAAAAAAGGGTTCGTAGTTAATTAAGGAAGTTTCTTATTAAAAATCGTCTTATTCCGAAAGTTTGTTAATCCAAAAAAAAAAAAAGAGTTCGTAGTTAATTAAGGAGGTTTCTTATTAAAAATGTTCTTATTCCAAAAGTTTATTAATCCAAAAATTAGATATTAAGGTTCACTATTCTTTAGGTCCGTTCTTCTAAAAGTGGAATGGGCCTGATATTCGTTTAGGTTAAAACGATTATTATGAGGTTTTGAAATCTGGAGGATTTGGTTGTTAATTTGTTTCTGCACATTTGGATAAACGAGCCTGATTTCTTATATTCCAATTAACAAACCTTTCGATTAAACTTCGGAGATTCCTATCGTTCCCGAATAAAAAAAGCTTCATGATTGTACGAACCTTAATCAATTTTCGGATTGACAAACCGTATGAATAACGAGCCTCCAAAATGACGCGCTAAAAATGTTTGTTATAAGAACAATATTGTATAATATCGAAGTCACAAGCGTCCATCCAAGTTGTATGGACTTACTGTGTCTTGTTATGACGAAACGTCGGAGTATCGAGCCTTATATCATTTCTGACTAATATAATAACACAGATTCTCCTCGGTAACAGTATGTAACACAAGGAGCAAACGCAGAGGAATTTCTTCCTATGCACATTGAAACGTATTCGTTTGTCCTCCCGAGCTAAACTTCGTATTTGGATAACAGAGCACATTTCTTTTGTTTTTCCATGTCAATTATTTGTCATATTTAGTTGCCATCATGTTCGTTATAAGTAGATTTTGCATTGTAGACCTGAAATAACAAATTTAGAACCTGAATCTTTACATCGTGATTACGAAATTTTGATAAATATATTCGTTCCCAAGGATGGACTATACGTCACTGAGATTACATGTACGTTTGTACATTCATTTACAAGAGATGGAAAAAGTGTTTTCTTTGATTCCTCAGCATGGAAAGATAAACAAGCTTATATAACTGATAATTGGTAATATTTATTTAGGATTTTGCAGAGGAGTTTGTTCTGGACATGAAATAGCTGTTTGTTGTGAATAGAATGCGTTTCCAACTCAAGAGAACTGCATTTTTCAATATCTTGTTTGTTACGAACGTCCGTCATCTATAAGCGAACCTCCGTGATGAAAACAATGCTATGTTTGTTGGGTTATAGAGACTGCCAAGATCAGATACATCTTTAAAAAGTATCTTGTTATTTGGGAGTAAGGATTAAAGTATGGGATAGTGAAATAAGGGGTCGAAATATTGAGTTTCTGTAAACTGCGCTTAAATTGGAGAAAATGGTTAGCGGAAGAGTAATATTTCAACAGAAATGACGAATTTGGTTGAATTATCAGTTGTCTACCATTACGTACAGGTTCAGAGTACATGATTTAATTCTGCCAACACATACACATGTCCCTTAAGATAATTCGTCACGATTTTGAATTGAATGAGATCGTTGCAAGCTATGTTAAATGGTATTCAAATGTATGTGCAGTACTATTTCTCACGGACGTTCGCTGCTCTGGACATGGTAAACTTCCGCGGTGAATAAAAACTTGTTCTTCCGTGAAAATCCTAGCATAATTGGGTTCGTATAAAAGCTTGAATTATACTCTTTAAGGTAAGATAAATGATTTGGAGAATTTCCTACTTTTTAAATTTTGCGTTGTTTTGGCTCAATTGTACATCGTTCAAAATTCTGACCCATATGCATGAACTACCAAATAAAGATTCTCCAGAGAGAGAGAGAGAGAGAGAGAGAGAATTTTGGGTCATGAGGTCAAAGGTCAAAGGTCAAGTGAAAATTTTAAGATTTAACTTTTTTCTTCATTGTCTCGCAAATGTCTCAAGAAACCTTCATGGAGTACATATGCATGTACTGAGTGGCAGTGATTATCTAGGGAATTAGGGGGTCACGGTTCAAAGGTCAGAGGTCAAAGGTCAAGGTCAACTCGTCTAAATTTCACTATATTCCACATATTTATGCAATGCCTGCAGGATTTTTGATGTATGATATATACATGTATTACACAATAGAGATTCTCTGAGAAGTTTCTTGCCAAACAGTAAAGGTTAAAAGGTTAAAGGTGAAAGTGCTGAATTTCACTTCTTCCTCCATATCTCGAAAGTGACCAAAGGTATCATCATGAAACTGAGTACATATTTAAGCATGTTCTACCTGACATTGATTATCTTGGGAATTTTAGGGTCATAGGATCAAAGGTCAAGGGTCAAATTCCAGATTAAAATGTCTAATATTTTACTATTTAATCCGTTCCTCCCGCAATTCTCCGAGGGCCTTCAATGCCTCCAAACGAGATTCTTTTTGCAGGTCGACAGAGAACGGACAGGTTAGTAATCCACCTGTGCGCAATCAGTCAAGCAGTAGGGTCTACATGTATCCCCTTTCCACAGTCAACTACATGTGCCATCGAACAATGAAAATATCGATGGGACGCAAGGTATGAAAAGAGCGTGGGCTGATGGGCTCACAGACTCTTACACAAAAGAGGCACCCGAATGGGGTTAGCGAAAGCAAAAATCTACTGAGCTCAACCTTGATCGCTATGTACATCTTCATACGAGTTTTATAGCAAAGCAAGCGCACACTACATTAGAAAAAAGGCAAATAATTTTGCTATACACGCAGTATTCATACAGAAAGAAAACAAAGAAAACCTATATTGATAGAAGAAACTCTAATCTTTCTATCAAAGCCATTTTTCTGGGCAGCATAACACAAATAAACATGGATTTAGGCTGTGAATGCGGGCACTCTTGTCTACATTTTGGGAACCTGGTATACCAGGTTCCGGTATAACAGGTTCCGGTATATCAGTTGACGCTATGGGAACCTGGTATACCAGGTCCCGTAAGGAACGGGTTAATACTGAAATTGCATTTTTTTTTCTCCTTACCTTGAAAATTACTAAATGCATAAACTTATAAAAGGGTCAAAAGTCAAGTGAAAATCCTCAAATCCCAAAATACCTGCACTCTTAGACAATAAAGCCATTCATCCAATAACTCGTAGTTCAAGTAAAGTGAACATTCAACACATATGTGACAAACCTGTCATCTAATATTTTGTCAGTTATGTGAAACTGTCATCACACATTTTCAAGACATTGTAATATAGACCTATTAGGAGAACCATGCATTATGGCGGAGGCATACCAGTCGCCATAGCGACATTTCCAGTTATGGTTGTAATTCAACGATCTGGTGCATACTTCTGGTGGTGTATTTGGACAATTTTCCATCTGGGGAATTATGGGGGGGGGGGGAGAAATGCTATGTGTGCCCCCAGCATTTCTATGGGGGCGGGGCAAATGCCCCTTTTCCCTCCTTAGGATCGACGCCCGTGATCACCCCTGTGTATGCCGATAGATGTAATCAAGACTGAGTCATCATCATTGCTCAATGACAGGAAATAGGTGTTCAATTCTGGAGGTATTGTTTTTTTTTTTTCACACGTAATTTGTAGATGGACCCGAGTGGCGCGCGTCATAGCATGTATGCATGTAGGCCTATACTATTTTACGTTTTCAACGACTGGACCATGTTTTAAGTCGACATTACTATTTCTGTGAGCGAGGGAATCCAGCGCGTGCGCTTCAAAAAAAGTGTGTACAAAAGTCCTAAAAGATCGCATCCTGTTAAACTCTGTTTAGCTCTCACAAGTGGCGTGAAAAGAACATCATGCAACATGCTAAAATTGATATTTTTCTCTAATATTTTTTAATATTTTTCTTCTTCAACCTTTTTTTTTCAAATTTCGGGGGAGGGGGAATGATTGTACAGTCCATCCCCTCTCCTCGAAGAGCGGGGGATGTATCTTCACCCTCTGGGATTTATGCCCATATGGTTGAATCATGATACCCTCAACATCATTTATGTGACAAAATGAATGTCTAAATACACACTTTATATTTCCTGATAATTTTCTGCCGTTTTTCATCCTGCTACTTGCATATATCCCCCATATGGTTGAATCATGATACCCTCAACATCATTTATGTGACAAAATGAATGTCTAAATACACACTTTATATTTCCTGATAATTTTCTGCCGTTTTTCATCCTGCTACTTGCATATATCCCCCAAAAGAAATCATCAAAACCAAGATCCTGCCAATAACGTCATCTGTTAATCGTTGCTAGAGCACTACAAAAGACTCGGTGAAGCTTGTCTATAGTTTGAATGTCTAAATACATGCCTTTATCATTTCATAATAATTTCTTAAAAACATTTTTTCTTCAGGCTACTTCCCACACACACATACCCCCCCCCCAAAAAAAAAAAAAAACACAACCAAACAAACAAACTTCCAGACCTAACATTCTGCCTGTAACATCATCTGTATTATCATGTTTCTATTTCCTCCTTGAGACTCTGAGGCTGCCATCGCTGTCAAGCACGTGCTTAAAGGACTAGTCCACCTTCATATACGTGTGGATTGAGTGAATGCAGCAATATTAGTAGAACACATTAATTGGAAGTTTGGGGAAAATTGGACAATCTGTTCAAAAGTTATAAAATTTCAATGTATCTGCGCAGTCACTAGCGGATAACAAGACTACTACAGTGTACGATGTCACATCCGTACAACGATGTAAGGAAAATAAAAGGAGAATTTCATAAAACTTGACTTTTTTTTATTCAAGTGCACATTCCTTCGACTTGGTAATGACGTTTGTTAAAGGTAATATTTTCCCCCTGCCTTCTGAAAGAGAGAAGTTGAATGTCTTTTGTTATGCGAGAAAAGCGGGAAAAAAAATTTAATTTTCTTTGTATCGTTGTACACATGTGACATCACAAGCTATAGTAATCTTCTTATTCAGCCGTGACTAAGCAGAAACTTCAGAAGTTCATAACTTTTTAACGGATTGTCCGATTTTCCTCAAACTCTCAGTGATGTGTTCTACTAATATTGCTGCATTCACTCAACCCACATGTCTATACAGGTGAACTTCTCCTTTAAAGATGACAGGCTCCTGCATTTTTTTCTTCCTCTCTATGTGGAAACAAGTGTATCGTCGATTCCTTTGATCTCATTGTCGTTATGTTTAAACTTTAAAGATTGTGATTATCATACTATTAATACCATCCCTATTCTGTTGTCAGATACACATGTTGTCATTTTCATAAATGATTTCCTTGAGAAAAAAGAATGCAGAAATAAAATCGAACTGAACAGAACTGAATTGAATTGTCAATCATTGCTGAATAACGTACAAAGACAGTGCAAGGTAACATGCAAGTAAGGTTCGGTCTTTTGTTAATAGTTAGTAGGCCTACTTCAGCAATGATTTACTGTTGTCAGTGAAGAATCTTGGTTTAGAAGGTTTCTTTGTGGACCATGTCCAAGTAATCTAAAGGAAAATAGTAGAAGTATTATTGTCAAATATGTGGCATATAATATAGATATTGATATATTCCTGTGGCCCAATAATGATGATAAGGGCATTGTGAAGTAATACAAGTCATCATAGATTATTGCACTGCAAAGTCCCTTAAAATGAAAACTATATATATCTATATCTATCTATCTATCTACAGTTAACAACATTATTCATACCCCTGAGAAATTATTAGTTTTGAGCAGATTTCTTACAAGTGAAGGATGGAGTGATGGTAATTGGGTGTTAACTTTTTACTCTTATTCGTTCTCTATGAATTGACATTAATTCCAGTTTCACCTCATTTGCATAACAATTGAAATGTTGAGATATAACACACAATCACTGTCACTCCATCCCTTATTTGAAAGAAATCTGCTCAAAACTAAAAATTTCCCAGGGGTATGAATAATTTTGTTGTTAGCTGTATATATACACACAGACAGGCACAACACAACCCAAGTAACACATACGTCTGTCAAGCATGTAACTACACTATAAAGTATAGTTAAACTATGTTTGTTTATTTCTGTTTGACATTTTCAATAATATGATGTGTCCTGAAGTCGTTAGCTCATGCTGAACTCACACTCAAATTACTCCATATGGTTTGTTATGCTCAAGAATTCTATTCCATGTTTGAATAAACAGACAATGAAGCTGAGGAAGAGCTCCCAACGTCGAAGGCCCTACCACCCAGCTGGCATCGTGCCTTGTATATTGTCTTCATTGTCATACATACATAATGATACACATACAAATATCATTATATATATATATATATATATATATATATATATATTATAGGCGCCGGAAGTGGGGGGGGGGGGGCCGGGGGGGGGGGGGGGGGCAAAACGCATTTTTGCCCCCCCAAAAAGCCCCCCTCCCAAAAAATAAAAAAATTAAAAATAAATAAATAGATATATATATATATATATATATAATACAAATAGGGAAATTTATTAGCTAAGACTAGTAATTCTAACTCTCATAAATGTTTAGACATTCGTTTTTCGTTGCGTGTGAGCAGATTATCTCAACCGCATTTAACGGTAACCGTTGCCGTTTTTAGAGGCCTTTGGCTATGGAAAATCGTGTAAATATCAAAATGTTAGCTTTAAGCACTGGCGGATTTAGAGGCGGGCACAACTGGCCCATGCCAACCTTCCTTTTGAAGCAACTTTTAAAAAATTCTTCCTTGTTTTGTAATTTTTATACGTGTGCCCCCCCCCCCGGGAAAAAAAAAATCTTCCATACGTCCCCTCTCCCACCGCTAGTTGTTACTAACGTGACACCTGACGTAGTAGGTAGCGCTCCCGGAAAATAGTTTTAACCCCGCCCGCACCGCCCCCCTTCTTAATTTCCAAAGCGAAAAAATATAGCTACAAACGGCAGTTTTTGGACAGAAAAGTGTCACAATTTTCAAGCTCGCTCGCATTTAATCGTTATGCCATTGTAAAAGAAAATTTACTGCCAGTAATTGCCAGCAGTTGCGCCTGGGCCGCCCCCCCCCTTAATTTCCAAAGCGAAAAAAAAAATATAGCTACAAACAGCAGTTTGGGGACTGTAAAATGTCAAAATTTTCAAGCTCGCTCGCTTTGCTCGCTTGCATTTAATCGTTATGCCATTCTCTATAATGTTGCTGCCAGTAATTGCCAGCAGTTGAGCCCGGTGCGCCTCCCCCTTAATTTCCAAAGCGAAATATATAGCTGCAAACGGCAGTTTTTGGACTGTAGAATGTCAAAAATTTCAAGCTCGCTCGCTTTACTCGCTTGCATTTAATCGTTATGCCATTCTCTATAACGTTGCTGCTAGTAATTGCCAGCAATTGAGCCCGGTGCGCCTCCCCCTTAATTTCCAAAGCGAAAAACATAGCTACAAACGGCAATTTTTGGACTGTAGAATGTCAAAATTTTCAAGCTCGCTCGCTTCGCTCGCTCGCATTGAATTGTTATGCCATTCTCTCAATGTTGCTGCCAGTAATTGTCAGCAGTTGCGCCCGGTGCGCGCCCCCCCCCCCCTTGATCCCCCGTCCTTGATTTTTCAAAGCGAAAGATATAGCTACAAACGGCAGTTTTGGGACTGTAAAATGTCAAAATTTTCAAGCTCGCTCCGCTCGCTCGCATTTTATTGTTATGCAATTCTCCTGATGTTGCTGACAGTGCTTGTCGTTTCACACCGTCATTCCATAATCCGTGTAAGGAATACTTACAATGTTGCTCAATGACTGCGTTGTTGAATGTATCACATTCCGTAATGTATTGTAGTCCCATTAAGTTTGCAGACTGACAGCGCACGCACAAGCATACACACCCTTAAAAGTGCTCTTCCACAAGGTGCCCCCCCCCCGTGTCTCGACCCACGGTACGCCATGCATTATATATATATATATATATATGTGTGTGTGTGTTTGTGTGTGTTTGTGTTTGTGTGTGTGTGTGTGTGTGTATGTGTATATTGTGTAACATATGGTCTATCGTGAGCCCCCTCCAATATTTGCCCCCCCCCCCAATCCAAAACTGCTTCCGGCGCGCCTGATATATATATATATATATATATATATATATAAACATACGAGCAAATGAAATCCCGTACATTCGCACGTACACCCCCCCCCCCCTACAGAAGTAAAAGAGATTTCCTGAATAGGTAATGACATAGGGACTTGCGAACTGCAGGCTGGCTGGTATTTTTCCACACGTGACTTCACACGCGAACCTACATTTCATCGATCAACCGCGACCTCTCCACCAATTACCCGCCTCGTTATCAATATTGAGCGCAAGGGACCAACCCTTGGCATGCCTACCTGTTTTTCCGTGTCATAGATTCATACCCAATAGATAACCCAGGTGGAAGCTTAGCAATAATGATAACTCGTAGTCGTAGTTCATAGAATATAATCACCATTAAGCTTTGAAAAGGTTAACCTAAGCCAGTTTTGTTTTTTGTAAATTACACAAGTAAAATTAAAGCATGAAAATCGAAGGAAATTTAGACGAAAGTTGAGAACACCCTGGTTTGACAACAAACATGTCGTTCGATGGCACAACTGTTTTGATTTTAAATGGTTGGATCATTAGGAGAGATATTTGTATCATTTCGACGTGCGGTCGACAACCGAAATCAAAAGTGTTATTTCACACCATGTCCAAGTTGGTTTTAACGGGGTGTGGGGGGGGGGGGGCACATCGCGCGTCCCCATATAACTTTTAAAAAAATTCGATGTATCATCGTCATATTTGGCACATGGTTGCAGCAACTCATGTTCTACAGGACTGCACATTTGAATTTTCTTAAGATTTCATAAGATTTTCTTCAAATATAACAAAATCCATAGGAAAATTGCTACAAACATGATTTTCCTGTGTAATTTCTTTATCCCCAGTATATGTGTTATTACAAACCAATCACTTTCATATTTGCCACAAATGAGTTGCAAACCGAATCTCTGGTTAAAACTTCTCGAGGTCACCACATGGGGGCGCTATTCATAACAACACAAAGAAATGCATTATGAGACCTGTGATGTATTGTCAGGGATAGGTAGGCCTACATGTATAGTTATCACATTTCATGCATTTTCATAATATTAGAATTATGAGTTTGTAGATTGGTAATATGATTTAAAAAATGATATTACAGGCAAAACTTTGGTGAAAGAATCAAAATGACACAAAATATAAGGGCAATCTTTAGAAAATACCGTTGTTTTCAATTATCTCTATCATATCTATTGTTTATTGCCTTTGTCATATAAAGTCAAAAGAAATAATAGGAAAAACATTTCAGGTCCATAATTACTTCACATTTTGCTTCTTCAGCAAATTTCAGCCAAGAAACGCCCATTTCATTAACAATAATATTGTTAATTGACATTGGAACAGAAAAATTTGCAAAATCTGGCTGATATGGTTGACAGTTTATGGTTGCCATGGCAACCAGCAATATCAAATATAGCTAAATTATATATCAAATGTTTGCAATAAGATTTTAGGAAGAGTCACCAAATTTGGTTGAAATTGGATCAAGGGTGAAGGAGTGGCAAATGAAAATCATTGCCCCCCCACCCCTTGGGCTTTATAGGGTTAATTATACAAACAAACATGTTTGGCCTGCAATCACAATTTCCGTATCCCATAGTCGGAGTGGAATGCTGACGACTACTTGCAAAATATCAGTCATGACTACATTTCAGAGCGTTTAACTTGCTTAAAGAAAGTATGGCCGGTGAACAAAAATATGATTTCACTAGAAAAATATCAAGAGTAACTTTGTCATACCATCGGTTACAGCAGCTATATACATATCATGCATCTTGTTGCATGTTACAATTACAGGTCATTGGTGACCTTCTGTAAACCACGTATGAGATGCACTGGAATTTTGTCAACTCATGAAACACGTGACACCGTGTAAATTTCCTGATAGTGGTAATTGCAGACACGTACCACACAAATGAGCTGGCTTCTCGTCAGCGTCTTCCATATCTACACTGATGTAGGATGAACAAAGACGTAAAACCCACCTGAAGCGCCCCTCTCAAATCCGATACTGAATTACCAGCGTGCCTGGCTGTCCAAGATGTGTATTAATGCCTTGGAACGTTCCGTGCATGTACATGCGACGCGGTAGAGAGCCTTTTTGTTTAAATCTTATATTGGGATTAGAATGATTATTGCTGACACGGTATCGAGGCAAAAGTGAAACGCATTACTGGACTGAGTAGATTTCCTACCGTACATTACGGTGATGCACTGTGTTGCTTGGCAACCTTTACATCCAGAGTATCCACGTACTAAGAGCAGGATGGGGCATTGGGGCAAGAGTTTTGGCACCGACAGTCAGCAGGGTTGACTGAGATGAAGCAAAAATCTACTTATGTCAAAGAAAGTCGACAAATCTATGTATGTTAACGAAGTATCATGTAATCTAGTGTACAAAATTAAAGCAAAAAAAAAAAACAAAAACAAAAACCCACAAACATTATCATTATATGGGGCTTACAAGGGGCGCCTCGCCCTGGCAAAAACTAGAGCACGCACTCTGGTGCGCATATACAAACCTAAAAAAAGCGCAGCTACAACTCCTAAGTTCATTGACACAACCTGCCAAAATACCGAAAATCCTTCACAAACTCCATAAGAATTCCCATTTCACTATAACATCTGTTCCTTGTGTCATTGTCAGCCCTTTCTGTAAGTTTCATTGAAATCCGTTCACAGCTTTTTGAGTTATTTTGCACACAGTCAAACAAACCAACAAGGAAACCAACGCCGATGAAAACATAACCTCCTCCTTGGCGGAGGTAATTAAATGCTCTAGGCGAAACCAAGTGCAAGACATACAGGAAGAATTACATTCAGGTACATAAGAGAAAGAAAACGACAAAGTGAAACAGTACAGGACATATATTATGCCTATATGAAAGAAAGATAATCAATTATACTGAACCAAATTAAACAAATACTTTTTGAGATTATTCTTGAATACTTCGACAGAATTACAATTCTTAATGGAGTGAGGGAGTGAGTTCCATAAAAAGGCCACGGTGTCAGCAAAAGTTTGTCCCTCTCTCCCCCCCCCCCACTTTTGTGAAACCTTGGGATGACAAGTCTGGAGGAAATGTACTGATTGACCAGGTCGATGCTATACTGTGGAAGTAGAGCCATTTAAACACTGAAATAAAAGCAAAAGAATCTTTAAAAAACCAATGCGTTTCGATAAGCAACCAGTGGAGAGATTTCATAACTGGAAACGGTTACAACACGAGCAGCTGCATTTTGTAAGTTTTTAAGTTTTGCTAATGAGTTATGAGGCACACCGCATAAGAGGCTATTGCCGAAATCCAGGCGGGATGAAATCAATGCATGAACAATTTTCTCAGCGGCACTATTGTTAAGATATCTACGTATAAAACCTAAATTACGTAACAGATATCGAACTATTGAGACAGACTGAATTAGTGTAACATTGTCATATTTGAGTCAAAATTCACGCCAAGGTTACGGCACACATGCCCAGCAAGTTAACAGAAGAGACGGAAATCTTCTGCAGCTGTGTCTTAGAACCGTGCAAGTTTTATTCACATTTACTAATGCTAGAGTCACATACAGCCGGGTCACAAAACGGATTTGATCCGGGTAAAAA
This sequence comes from Diadema antillarum, assembly GCF_040938485.1. Lineage (NCBI taxonomy): Eukaryota > Metazoa > Echinodermata > Echinoidea > Diadematoida > Diadematidae > Diadema > Diadema antillarum. Next base: position 378,477 of record NW_027272075.1, on the reverse strand, counting down.
TGAGCCGGATTAGTCCCGGAATCGAGGGTAATTTAGCGTAAATGTTACAGTCACACACGGCCAGATATGGAACCTGGTCCATGAGGAATCAAAACCGTATCGACCCGTATTAATTCCTTATCAGTCAGGTTTGAACCGTGTTGACCCGTATCGATTCGTATAAAAATCCGCTTGAAATCCTTAACTGAATCCTTTTTAACCCCTATCAGCCCGTGTCAACCCGCTTCGACCAGTACCGACCCGGATGTAAACCTTGTCATCATCCGTTGCATGAAGTCAATGCGGTATACGGCAAGGGTCCATACGGTTTTACTCTGCGGGTCGATGAGAGTCAATGCGGTTCGAACCGGGTCAATTCGGATATCAATACGGAATTGAAATCCGTGAGAAAATTTTGAACATGACCAAAAATTTTTCACCGCCGAATCGTAGCCCCTGGAATCCATCAGGAATTGACACGGGTTACGATGCGGGTCAATGAGGGTCTCTACGGCTCGAACCGGGTCGATACGGTTTTAATTCCTTATGGACCCGGTATGAAATCCGACCGTGTGCGACTCTAGCATTAGATTTAATTTCAGTGAATCTTGTGTACATGTCTCGAGATTACAGATAGCGCTGGCTGCATTGCTATGATTTGGTTTGAGAGAAGTATAGATTTGAACCTCATCAGCGTAAATATGATATTAAAAGAGATAGAGTGTTTATGACAAATATTCTTCAAACCGGTTAGATACAGCGCAAACAAGGTGGGCCGGCTCACAGAGCCTTGCGAAACTCCGCATGTGAGAAAGAGAGAGAGAGAGAAAAAAGTGAAATATGCAACCCATTAACTGAGACAGCTTGAGAGTGGTATGGCAGGTGGTATTTGAACCATTCAAATGCTTGACCTTTAACACCGAGAGACATGAGGGTATTCAACAACACAGTTTGGTTAAAGGTATCGAAGGCGGAAAGATAAATCAAGGAGTAACATAGCAGTTACTTTTCCGCCATCCATCTCTTGAAGAATGAAGTTAGATACATAAACAAGAAGGGTCTGTACGCTGCGATGGGATCGATATGCATATTGAAATGGATCAAGGAGGTCGTTATTGAGGCAGTACTCATTCAATCCGGAGAACACCACCCTCTCTGTCTGGGAAGAGGAGAGTTCTTTTTCCGGTTCAAAAGACGATTGGCCGAAGAGAAGAGTTTCTTATCAGAGTCTTGTCCGCAGCGGTCGATAAGTTAAACAAAATAGGAGCGCTTAAGTGGCTCGTTCGACGAGGTAGTTCACAAAATCCCGTTGTGCTCGGAATAACTCTCTGTCGATGTGAAGAGTGCCGTTTGATCTCCATCTCCGCTAAAGCTGCCTACGCCTACGCTTCTGAGCAGTAATCTCTCTGTTATACCAAGGGCTGTCTTGACGGTTCCTCACCTTGCGGACCTTGGCAAGAGCATGGACGTCGATGAGCGTGGGGAGGATGGAGTTGAAACGGGTGGTAGCCACGTCGACATCATCTGACATTAAAGGCATAGTGTCACTATCGGCAACATCCTTAGAGAAGGTTATCCTTTCTTTATCTTTTATATTGCGGGAAGTAAACGTTCTGTTGCTGCGTGTGGGTCTAGCAAAGCGAAGTATACCGTTGATGGCAGCATGGTCAGATATACCTTGAACAATACAAGGCTTTGAAAATAACTTGTCCACGTTGTGAATAAGGACAACGTCTAAATTGTGGCCTTCGTTATGAGTCGGAGGTGTAACTACTAGGAAAGGCACTGACTGCTGACAAGGTCCAAAATCTTGAGAGTATGCTTGAACGAAGTTTCATCCAGGTGAATGTTCAGATCTCCGGTGATCATAAGTGGGGACGGTCTGTACAGTCTCTCATCTACTAGGTGTTTCAAAAAACATTTCCCACTTTTGATTATTAAAAGTTCAAAAACTATTCGTCCGATTAAACTGTTATTGATATGAATAATAGCTGAAAAGTGTACAATTTTGTTGAAGGTTTGATATGGCGTGCGATTGGAAACGAAGACGAAAGAATAGATCAGGCGATCTCGTACGTGTGTGTGCGCTCCTCGGGGAGTATAAAAGCGACCAGGTCCGTCAAGATTTCAGTGCGGCCAGAGGATCATCCACGCAACATGAAAGGAAGAGGCAAAGGCATTATAATGAAACAAATCAATCAATTTCAGAGTTTTGCTTCTACACAAAAGATCATTTGTGTGAAATAAATATCCAACATTATCAATTATTCTCAAAGCACGTTATTGAAGAAGAAAAATGCATCAAGCAAAAACTGAGATGAATTGCCCAATTGCTATCATTTTAGCAAAAAATAAATATTGAAATAGTAACAATGGAGGTGAGGTGATAACAAATCTGACGTACCCCTAAATTGACTCGACCTACCCCCTTTCCCATATTGTATCATACCTACCACCAACATCGCACCAGACAAATTTGTAGTCACTGTCCACTATAGCCAACAGGATTATACTTAAAAAAGTCCTTTAGTTGCATTATAACGAGCCAGACAGAGGAGACTTTCTGATGGCCACATGCTTGCCATCAATACCTGCCACACAGTTGGGAAAATTCCACCGCTTGTAGAATCCACCAGCAAGTTGTCTCCACCCTCCAGGGGTTGAAGGGGCTGTCATGACTTCATCTGCATACTCGTCACATATGGCTGACACACTTCCCTCACCACTACAGATAGGGTGTTTTCAGGCACCCTCCACCCATACTGCATGTCGGAGTACTTGGTGCCAGACACAAGATGACGGAGAGTAGCTGCCAACTTGAGACCTTCTTCTAGCGGCTCCCTGTACCAGGTGTACTGCCTCCTGATTCTTCCTCTGACCCTCTCCAGGATTTCATCGTAGAGTTCAGGGGGCATGAAGAGAAATTTCTTGAAAGTCGAAGGGTCTTCTCTTCGGAGCTTAACCAACAGCTGGTCGTAGATTCCAAAAGCCCTTCTTCTGGCAGGGTTCAGCCGCGTCCTTCTCTAGATACGACGTTGTTTGAAGCCTCGTCTCCATCTGAAGCGGCCTCTGATGAACTGGTGTAGGTTCAGCTGCTGATGTATAACTTCATTCTGAGCCATTGCGAGTAAATACTGGACTCTGAGGCGGGCTGCATCTTCCATTTTTCTGAAGAAACTTTCAAATTTTCGGGTGGAATGTTTTTTATATGAGTAGCGCGGTGAGTGGCTGGTCACAGAGAGCAGTTTAGCATTCGCCAATTTTTTCGTCAGGTAATTCGCTCGTATTCGTATCACTTCGCAATCCATAGTTTGTCATAGTATCTCTTAGACTTGCCTTCGTGTATGCATCGCCTTTCAAATTTAGTAAAAGTCAATCTTAGTTTCCCTTCGCATAGAAGATGGCAAACGAAAATACGTTTGTCATAGTATCTTCGTTTCTATGCGCAAGTCATATTTAGTCATCGTGTTGCTTCGTTTAGGGTTCTTTCGAGATCGGTCCACCTTGACAAAAGCGCGATGAGGGACTATTCGTGCAGTGGCGTATCTAGGGAAAACGGCGCCCGGGGCAAGCGCAAAAATTGCGCCCCTAATTTCTGAAAAAGTGTTCAACCCCAACCCCATCCCGGTAGGGACTTTTAAAAAAAAGTCCACATGATATGCTTTGTCAAGCACTTAAAGGGGTCTTTTGAGGGTGATTTAAACGTAATAAATTTAGATAAAGTTTGACGAGCGAGCGCAGCGAGCGAGCCGAAAATTTTTGTATATTTCCGCGTCATCATCACGTTTTGTTCTTATCTTCTTCTTTTTTTGATAAATTTTGGCGAGCGAGCGCAGCGAGCGAGCCGAAAATTTTTGTATTTCAGCTTACAAAGCATGGAATTCTTGTAACTTTTTGCCTATTAAATCTTACAGTTCTAATCAAGATATAGTGACGGCCTTATAGATAACGATTTATACCAACAAACTGAGGCGAGCATATTTTGGCGAGATCGAGCGCAGCGAGCGAGCCGAAAATTTTTGTATTTCAGCTTACAAAACATGGAATTCTTGTCATTTTTTGCCTATTAAATCTTACAGTTCTAATCAACATATAATGACGGCCTTATAGATAACGATTTATACCAACAAACTGAGGCGAGCATGTTGATAAATTTTGGCGAGCGAGCGCAGTGAGCGAGCCGAAATTTTTTGTTTCAGCTTACAAAACATGGAATTCTTGTCATTTTTTGCCTATTAAATCTTACAATTCCTAATCAAGGTATAGTGACGGCCTTATAGATAACGATTTATACCAACAAACTGAGGACTTGAAAAATTACTCTAAATTAGTACGCACGAGTGAGCCGAAATTTGTATATTTCCGCGCCATCATCGATCACGTTTTGTTCTTATCTTCGTTTTTGTATATATAAATTTTTGCGAGCAGTTAGCGAGCGCAGGGGGAGAGCCAAAATTTCAGCTTACATAACATGGAATTCTTGTGTGAACACAATAAACATTGTCATTTTTTTGTTTTTATCTTGTTTTATTTAGTTTTCTCCTCCCCCCCCCCCCCCCCCGTCTGGGCGAGGTTTCTTCTTCTTCTTCTTCTTCTTCTATTTTTTTTTCTTTTTCTTCTTCGTTTTTTTTTTCGCTTTTCCGTTTTCGGCGCCCCCAAGGAGTGGCGCCCGGGGCACGTGCCCCCCTTGCCCCCCCCCCCCCTAGATACGCCACTGTATTCGTGACAATAGCACACGAACGATAAACGAACGATTACCGCAGACTAAATAAGAGATGTAAATGACAGACGATTTTTCAATTCGTCGGGAAATTTTAAACATGTTCAAAAATCCCGTGCGAATTTGAATAATCGCAACTGTTAGTTCAGAAGGTGTATGAACCCAAACACGAAGGGTAAATATGACTTACTATCAATTACCATTGAAAACGATTTTTCCAAAAATGCCTTTCGCCAGCCATCGCAAGTCATATTTCAGGCAATTCGCTCAGGTGTGAGGGGGCCTTTACGCTGTGATAGTCGTCCGATTCCGAGACCGAGTTGTGTGTGACAGGGCCGGGGTTTGGATTAACATCTTCAGATAACAATATTCGGAGGGGGGGGGGGGCATTTCATAAAGCGTTATGTCAGATATTTCATCTGACAAACTGTTATAAGATACTGAAATCCTTCCATCCGATTGGCTGAGAGCAAATATGTCTGCCAAGTCTGTCGGACAAAACGTTTCATGAAATGCCCCCCAAATCTGAACAGTGGAATTGGCGTGTAGTTGTACAGGAGCACCAACATACTTTGCTTCTAATTGCCAATTATGCGCATCTCTAGGTAGTAGATACGCAACACTGAGGGTCAGAAACCGGATTGCATACATGGTACCATTGCTATGAGCTATTGCAGTAGTAAGAGTTGCTATGCTCGTAAAAGCTCATTCACTTAAGGCCGTGTCACACCAGCCTTGCGTGCGACTTGCAAAGAACAATTTTGACTACCCGGAGGTCCCCGTAGATGATCCGAACATGACAGTACCTAGCATGTATCTCAAAAGTAGTCGCCCGGAGGTGCGCACGCATATATTTTTTACCCGCAACCGTGTTTAGGCCCTGTCACACCTTTCCGGGCAAGCTACTCGGGCTTGTTACGTGTAGGGATTTTCTAGCATACCGGACATTCCTGAGGGCGTAAAAGGATTTGTGCGAGTCAGCGCATGTGTCTTACTTGCTGGACGCTTTATACTTGCGAGTATACTGTGTGACCTTTGTACCAGTCGCGTGGGGACTGACATCTCAGTGAAGGAATTCCTCTAATGGAATGGCTGAAATCTCACAGAATTTCATTATCTTGACTGCATACGGGACTGCGAAGTACCTGCGTGGGAATTGCCTGGGAAGTACTTGCCGCTAAGGGTCTCCTACTGACGTTCTGCGTGGACCTCTATGGGCATTCCCGCGACTCACCCGGAAAAAGTTTTGGTCATGCTCAAAACTTGGCTGCGGTTAAATCGGACTTGCCTGAGCACCTCCGGGCAACTACGCGCTAGATACTGTCAGGTGCGGACCAACTGCGGAGAGCTCCGGGGAGTAAATTTGTTTCCCCGCAAGTCAAGCCGCAGAAGTTCCCCCGTACGGTATGACAAGGCATGAATGAACATTGCAAACATTCTTGTTCGCCCGCTGAAAATCTTCTACGTGCTGGAAATTACCTCCTCGCCACAAGCCCGCGTAGCTTGCCCGGAATGGTGTGACACGGCCTTTAACAATTAAAGGCAGCACAGACTTCAGACATGGGTGCACAAACCACCGGCACCATGGCATGTGTTGTGTAGCATGGTTACTGCAATGTACAGTACATGTGAGTATACACCACAAACAAGACGAAAAACTTCACAAGACAAGTACATCAAAATATACTGACCCAATCACTTCGAGAATTGTTTAGTAACATCCACAGGACAAGAACAATATCAATATCAATATCAATATCAATATCAATATCAATATCAATGTCAATTACAATATCAATATCCATATCAATATCAATATCAATATCCATATCAATATCAATATCAAGATCAATAGCAGCATGCTGGCTTCCACATCAACAGAAGCCTTTAAGGGTGCACTCACATCACTCAACCTCTAAATGATGTGGAATTTTTAACTCGCACCATGTATGATAAGCACAGTCTGCCTGCACTGCATAGGACTCGCAATAGTGCCCTCGACGCTACATTCAGAGTGATGGATCCTGTCGAGTACCGAAGTAGAAAAAGAAGAAGAAGAAGTAGACAGAGCTGACACATAAATACAACGAAAATCAGCAAGCGAATTGGAGAGAAGTACAATGTGGGCGGGCAGCCACCAGTGCGCGCAACCCTCCTCTCTCTTAAGAGATGATGATATTTAGGTGTTTGGAGAGGCAACTAGTGTAATACCTGCTTGTATGTGTGTTTGTTTATTCACTTAACAGAGGGGGATCAGAGGTTAATCAAAGTGTGTCTACCATCAAAGTATGAGACCTTGATGATGAATCACTGAAAAAAGGTAGCTCTGTATTGTTTGTCTCTCGAAGATTTTTTAAATCATTTTTAGGGAAGGGTTATAATAATGTGCTACTACTGCATCCCTTATATTGGTGAAATCGTCCAGCTTACGATCTTTAGTATTTTTCAACTAAATTGCACTAACTGACTTATGAAGAGTTATGTGTCTCTAATTTTGAGACATTTCATTGCTCAACACGGATCATGAAAGATCCTCATAAGATCAGACCAGACAATCGCCATTTCCTAGGATGAACATGTGCCTTGAAATAGGCCTACTCATATTTCGAATGCAAAGTATTGATTTGACAATCAAATGCAATTGTTAATATTGTTTGAATCAAGCTCATATAAAATGTACTCCGTCTAAATATGAGATGAAACTAGCAAGCCTGCATGTAAGTGGCATTATGTTTGTAAAGGTATTCATCTTGATTGATAACAGCCAACTAGCATTTTGTGTTTTCCTGCTTTTTCTTTAGTATGCTCCGATTGTATGATTGATAGCGAAATGAGATAAGGAAAGGTCAATCGTAGTTACAGACATAGCTGAGAGATACCAAGAGATACCAAGAGATGCCTAGGGTAGCCAAAGCATGGACTGAAAAAATCAAATCTGCAGAACCTTACCAAGAATGCAGTGAAAACTAAATTAAACTAGAAATGTCGCTATGGCAACTGGTATGCCTCCGCCATAATGCATGATTCTCCTAATAGGTCTAGATAGTATATGTGGACAATGTGTGATTACATTTTCACAAAATTGGCAGAATATTAGAATGACGAGTTTGCCACAAATGTGTGGAATGTTCACCTTCCATGACCTAGGTTTAATTGGATGAATAGGAGAGCATGTATTTGGGATTTAAGGACTTCTACTTGACTTTGACCCATTCATACGTTTATGCATTGAGTAATTTTCAAGGTATGGAGAAAAAGTGCAATTTCTGTATTGAATAGTAAATTGTTACCATTTTCATCTGGACTTTGACCCCAAAATTCATAAGATAATCACTGTCAGGCAGAACATGCATAAATATGTAGTACGTTTCAAGATAACTTGAGCCACTTTCGAGATATGGAGGAAAAAATTAGTTCAGCACTTTCACTTGATCTTTGACTTCTTGATCTTTGAGGCAAAAACAAAAGAAAAGAAAAACTTTCCAGAGAATCTCTATTAGGTTATACATGCATACACCAAGTGTAAAAAAAAGTAATCCTGCTGGCATTGCATAAACATGAGGGAAATAGTAATATTTTGAAGTGTTGCCCTTGACCTTTGACCCCATGAACCCTAAATTCTCTAGATAATCACTGCCAGTCAATATATGTATATATTCTATGTTCCATGAAGATACCATGAACAATTTCCAAGGTTCAGAAAAAAAGGTGAAGTTTTAATATTTTTACTTGAACTTTTGACCTTTGACCTTTGACCTCATGACCCACACTTTCACCAGAGAATATTAATTGGGTAATACATGTATACACTAAGTTTCAAGAAAATATCTTCAGGCATTGCATAGATATGGTGGAAATAGTAAAATTTTATGTATTTGACCTTGACCTTTTTGACCTTTGACCTTGAGCATGTGCACCCAAAAGTTGATAGGCACAACTTCACCCCCTAATACACATACATGCCAAGTTTCATTAGGATACCTCAAAAGGTTTTGATAGTTACCCTGTCCACAAAATTCATTACGGACGGACGGAAGGACGGACGGACGGACGGACGGACAACCCAAAAACATCCTCCGGCACCACTTCGTGGCGGAGGCATAAAAAGTACATCAGAATCCTAACTACATTGAGTTGTTTCATTTCATGAAGTATTTTGTTACATGGAATCATTACTTAATACACGTATAGATTATGTGTGTACAATGCGAGAGATGATTACAAGTTGTTCATTGTCGTGAAAAAAAAAATCATGATGTTCCAGTGATAAGCATGGAAACACAAGCATGGGACACAAGGTAAAGCCCTTGTTCTACTTAGATCTTTCTTAGATCGGGAAGGATCGGGTAACATGAGCCGACCTGGACACAGTGCGATGTTAGAACGCTCTGAGAACGCTGTATTTACGTCTACACGTGCTTCCTACGTTCTTACTACGATGATCGGGAATGAGACATTACAATCTCTGCCTCTGCAGCTACGCTTTAGAACGATGTAGCTACGCTGTCAGTGCGATGTTGCCGATGTTATCCGATCGATGCACGCTGTATTTACGCTCTGAACGATCTATACAATCTTATCACGCTGTTACCCCGTTAGTAGAGGCTACTATGTAATCCCGTGAGATTTTTGTGCCAAAATTGATTTTTTTTTTGACTAACTTTGTCAATTTGGGGGTGCTGAATCCAAAAAACTTTGGTTCCATTTTTTCTGATCACGTCTTCAGCCGCCATTTTGAATTTCAAAATGGCCGCCATGGCAAACTGTATTTTCATCCATATCTCATTAAGTGAGCATTGTAGAAGCTTCAAATTTGGTGCAAAATGTATGGTTGTGATGTCAGACACTCTGGTATATCTTTTTCTGATATTGTAGATTGTTTTGATATATTATGTAGGCTGCCATCTTGAATTTCAAAATGGCCGCCATAGCAAACAATATTTTGAACCATATCTCATACAGTGAGCATTGTAAAACCTTCAAATTTGGTGCAAAATGCATGGTTGTGATGTCAAACACTCTGATATATCATTTTCTGATATTGTGGATTGTTTTGATACAATTTATAGGCTGCCATCTTGAAATTCAAAATGGCCGCCACAGCGTTTTTACCCATATCTCATGTTGCAATTATTGTAGGAGCATCAAATTTTCAGTAATGTACATGCTTGTGGTGTCCAACGTTCCAGTACAGCTGTTTCCTATTGTTCATCATTAGATATGCCACCATCTTGAAATTCAAGAGGGTGGCCATATAAAAACATATAATACTGTGGTAAGCGCCTTAGATGAATTTGCCAAAATTGTCCTAGTTAGACCGAATTCATTTTCAGGTCACACAGAACGACAGCCAGCTCTTAATTCAAAATGGCCGCCATAAATTCAGACTGTAAGGACGAGGTTCCAATGACGTCATCAAGCCATCCTGAGGGGCAAAAACTGCATATGAGGGGGGGGGGGGGGTAGCGGAGGGGTCCTATACCATTTCCCATAAGTGTGGGCAAGCGTGTAAGCGTTACATCCCACGTCCCATAATAGCCAGGTATAGATGTATGTGGTTTGCGTACTGTGTGCTACAGCTATATGCGCTTAATACACACGTGATTTGTTTTTGCCTCTCAGGCAATACATTATTTGGTGTCGTGGAACGTCGTTAAGAGTTATACTCAATCCAAGTTATTGAATATCTGTGCAAAAGCAAGCATTGATACGATTAAAGGTGATCTTCAAAAACTTGATGCTGCCTCGAGAGAATGAAGACAAACAAGGAAAAGCCTCGCAATGGTAAGAATTGCCATGGTCACCCTACCAGGCATCCCATTCACAAGCTTGTTTGTTGACCACAAAATGAGACAACTCATCAGGAACCTCATAATTGCTGGATGTGTTTCTGGAATAACATAGAATGAATAAGGAATGTCAATGAGTAGGTTTTTTCCTGATTGCCCTGTGTGGGTCATCCTCAATTATCAAGACTTCCAAGATGCTTACTGCTGTACCGCCAATGATTCTAAAACTACAAAGGAGCAATAATAGCTCAGTTCTGTGGCACTTTGGATGCATCAAAATTCTTCAATGATTTAGAACACCATCACACATGGGTAATCTCAAAAATTGTCACTGCATTGAAACTGATGAATATGTGACTCGCTACAACAAAATGATCCTAAAGTCGGGCGAGGTCGATTATTTCCCAATTCCCCAATCTTTCTGCTTTAAATTGATATATAACACGTCTTATAAAAATATTCGGCTGCGGAGATATCGATGTTTGAAAGAGAGCATGTCAAGACGTCTGGGAAATCACTGTTTCGAGAAAAGCGCCCTAAAAGTTCTCCTTGCGACGCAATCACAATCAAGAGACGCGCAAGTCAGTATTCACCTCCGGACAATAGAAGTTAAGCCCTAGCAACCCCCGAAATGCTCATTCAAACACAGCATCGGCGGTCTCCTCACCGACCAATTAGTGACCAGGATGTCAGGAGAAGAGGCTAGGCATAGCGCAACCCGCCCGCACGCACCAGTCGACTGGGCAGTGTGCGAGCTTCACGCTTCAGTTAGCGGCAAGCAGCAAACTGACCAATGAGATCACTCTGGTCGTTGTTAGGGGCGGAGCCTATGTGTGGCGCTCAATCCATATGTTCGAACCAGTTTCTGCTTCGTTGAAACGCCAAAAAAACATGGCCCAGAAAAACGCTATTTTTTTGTCTTTCCTTTCATCATTTTGCTTCAAAATTTCGACAGATGATAGAAGGCATGTCAGACTCTAATAATTTGTCAAATTCAGAAAATCGTAAGTTTTGACCAATTTTGATGCTCTAACTTCAAACTCGATTTTCACGGCTTCGACCGTGCGCGACTTTAGGACCATTTTGTTGTAGCGGCTGTTTGGCAATCAGGTTCAAGGAGGATATTCTAGAAAGAGATGAAAAGGGAAGTTTTCATGTTCTGTACTAAGAATTTGTATCTGAAAGAATGAATATATATGTATATATATATATATATATATCTGGGCTAATATGAAAAAGGCCAGACATTCAGCTCTTGCAATTGAAATACACCATTTAAAGACATAATAAAATGGTTTGGACATTTTTTTCTAAATGATGTAATGATATTAAATGTTAAATTCTAAGTAATCTTGTGGTCGTGCGGGTTTTTTTACTGTTCTGAATTTTTTCTATTTTTGTTAACATAATGGATGCAATTTCCTCGGTTTTAGAAAACTTTCTATACTTTCGCCGTATGCGGCGCACTATCACTTCTAACTTGTGATGACGTCAAAGAGCGGAGTCGTCGATATCGATTGTCCGACCAGCCTCAATAGCCAGCGAGCTAGTAAGACTAGCGCAACGCAGCGACAGCACCGGCCGGCGGCTAGCGCTGGCGGGGGAGCGAGCTAGCGAGCACATAGCTAGCGCTGCACTGCACTATTGTTACTGGCTAAGCCTTTGGACAAAAGAATATATAATGAACTGTGTCGGATTTGATACTGCAAATAATACAGATTACAACTGTGGTACTCTTGAATATCCATTATTTCCACTGTAAGACCATGAAGACTGTGGCGAGAAAAGGACAATTCGCATTCGGACAACGCTAAGCTTACAATCTTGTTTGTAGGCAAACTCGTGACATAGGCCCCACCACTGCGTGTCTGTACAAATACTACGGCAACTCGCCTGTTTATACTCGTGAATTCAGCCCCACTGTGTGGCGTTCATCGGTAGATAAGCACGGCGGTGGGGCTTCCTTCTACAGTATAATACTCGTGAATGCGGCGAAAAGGACTTCCTAATATGTCCCTCGAGTGATTTAACAGCCAATTTAACTATAAATACAACCCTGCCTAGCCCTAAACCGTAACCCTAGGACCTACCCTAAACCCTAGCAGTGGCGGATCCAGAGGGGGGCGCAACCGGCGCACGCCCCCCTTTAATTTTCGTAAAAAACAAAAGAAATAAAAAGAAAAACAATGAAATTAAACCCGGAAGTGGCACTAGAAATATTAGTCACGCCCCCCTTTTACAGAATTCCTGGATCCGCCCCAGCCTAGGACCTTCCCTTGCTTGCTATAAACGTACGGGTGCACGCGCACTGCGGTGGGGCCTATTTTTCACGATAGCCCCACCACTACGTGTCGAGATCTGTACTATTCGGCGACTCGCCTGTTTACAGGCCTAGGCCTACTCATGAATTCAGCCTCATCGTGCTGTTCATCGGTAGAATACAGTAAGCACGGCGGTGGGGCTTCCTTCCACAATATGATTTGTATCATGAAACAAAAACTACTCGACCAAAATTGACGATCATTCTTGGTATCGTTTTTCTTAGAAAATGGCGCATCTAAATTACTGATAACAATTATTACAGAAACTGACCATGGGAAACTTGTTTGGCCTTTTTTTTTTTTTTTTTGAGCAACGACCCACCCTGTAACATACTAATCCCCCTAATGTATATTGAGTGTAGCCTCTGTATTACTACCAAAGATTCTGCTACTATTACTACTTACTGGTCTACTAGACCCAGTGGTACTAGCACTACTAGTAGTAGTAGTACTAGTACAGTTTACTACTAGTACAGTAGACTACTCTACTAGTTCAATTTGTTAGCACCGGCCGACACGTAGGCCAGGCCACGGCCGGGACGCTCCCGCTTGCGGCGGCCGGAGTAGCCTCTCACTTTGTGAGCGAGCTGGGTCTGTTCTTCTACTACTTACTAGACAAACAACTTACAGTGTCAATCATGTAGAATACAGTATACCCTTTCTAACGTTAAACTATGGGGGCATACCACACATACCACTCTGTATTTCTCAGGCGATCGTTTCCGTGAGGCCTATTCTCGGACTTGGTGCCATATTCATTCGCTCTTGCATTGGCAGCGCGCGGGAGATGCAGCTGGTTGATATCGGTAAGGTGCAGCCCCACGATAACGCCACGGTCTGGTTCATCGGCTGCCTCTCCCTCCCCATCTTCTCCTTCAACTTCATGTGCCTCCTTTTCTTCTCCGCTATCGTCAGAGCTGCAGTCTTCATCGTCATTATCATCATCATCAATGTCGAAGTTTACCCATATAGGGGAAGACATTATGCTCGAGGTACCAGGTATTTGTGAGAGGTAACTTAGTGATAATGTACGTGGTACTATTGCGTACATGTCGACAGTCAGTGGGTCGACAGGGAGCGCACATCCCGGCCCCGGGCGGGCCTGGCCGGGCTAGCTAACGTGTACGCGCGTGTACCAAGCTAGTAATCTAAGTGCTAGTGCTGAGCGGCGTCTGCTAAGTGAGCACAACTCCGTGCTTATACGTCATCAATCGGTTCAGAAGTGTCTGTCACGTGACGTATTTTTTTCGCAAAAACTGCGACGAGGTCTTCCAAAAATGTGATATTTAGGGGAGTTTCTAGAAGCGATAAAAACCGGAACAACATTGAAAACGTATTTACATTGATTATTATGACATACATTTTACATTTCTTTTGCATATCAAAACATTTTGCACATATTTTATTAGGTCTTTAAAATTGGATAAAAAGTCATTAAGCTTAAGAGGACCAATACCTTCTTATAACACTACGATACAATTATCGGAAGTTATAAGTTATACTGTTCTAAGTAATTCCACAATCACTCTTCATCTCATAATTTTATGGCCTTCTCCTCATTCGCACTAACAAAGGTTCATTTTTCATACCCATGCCTTAGAAACCCACAAAACTGAGCCAAATAATCAGCCTGAAAGTTGAAATACTGATCAGTCAATTCCGTCTGACACAAATACCACATCACGGGAAAAAAAAAGAAACAAAGGGTTCATGAAAGATGCCATGGGAGCTGTCACCCGTCACAACGAGGAAGCAGATATCCTCATTCCATTGCATGTATTAGATGCTTCTTCAAGAGCAACAGGGAATTTCAGAGATATTGATGATTATTACGTATAGACACTGACATTTTCATTCTCCTAATAGATCTTTGCTTTTCTTTTAATACTGCATCGCATGTTGTCTGCTCCATCACTGGAAATATAGATAAAAGTACAACTGACATTGTTGAGAGATTATGTTCTGCAAATTGTTGCGAAAAACAAAGGTCTGCTTGATCATGCCGTTCATGGTGCAGGCTGATGTTGAAAATTTGAGGATGTCTCAAAGAGCAGATGAATCAAGAATTCTCTAAGCCTCGAATCATGCAAAATGTGCAATGACACAGTCCATGCTTTCCAGAAGTTGGACGTGGATGACTTCAACCTGGACAATCTCCCGCTTTGCTCTCGTATAGAGTCTTGATGCAACACATTCAGAGAACAAATCTCGTAAGCTTTCACAACCTAATTTGTGCCTCTACTTACAGGGGAATATAATATGGTAAAGTGTAGTTATTTTTCAGCGGATATGCATAAACTGTGCAATTAAGTGCTTTGAGCTTCCTACACCAACGGTAGCCACAGAATCATTATCATGTTCATGTGGCACGAAATGCAAAAGCAATTGTTTCTGGAAGAATTTAGAACCAATTCTCCCCATTGTACAGCCCTATACACGTGCTTTGACTTCAAAAAGACATGCAGGGAATGAGCCTAGAAGACATAAACTAAGTAAATATCCCATGAATTTTTAGTACACGGTTAATATTGTTCATTTAAACTCTACAACCAAATCGTCTTAACGGGGGCATTTAGTCATTCAGACACAGTTATTGAGGCACTTTTCCCATTCACAAGTTTTACCCAAATGCAAGCTCTTAAAGGAATGTTTCCCATGGCTGACATTTTGCAGTTCAACATGGCAGTGTACCGACTGGAAGCAGTCCCGCTTACGCAATAATAATACTAAATATTTTCTAAAGTGATTGACTTACACATAGGTCCTACATGAAAGTGCTCCAGCATGCTTGAAATTGCAGGGTAAAGATCTTACAGGACCAAATAGGGGTCGCAATCCATCTTGAATTTCAAGAGTGGCAGCCAATGCGAATAATCCATTATTACAGAATGTATAATTATGTGTGTGTGTGTGTGTTTGTAACAGAATGTACAATGTACACCACCATAAACATTGATATGCCGAAAAGTTGCTTGCCATTAGCTGAAAAGCAGTCATTTTGAATGATATAATGGCAGCTTCAAAAATGATCTGCAATTTTAGGGAGGGGATCAAAGTGCATCTGAATGTTCAACATCATGAGCCCGGTTTATGCTCGAAATGTGAACTTTCTTAATCGGTTACAACATAAAATATGGGTCAAAATATACATTCTGGTATGGCAGCCGTTTTGAATTTCAAGATGGCCACCTATGATATCAAAATGGACCATCATTTCAAAAAAAGATGTTTCAGAAAGTTTGATAGTATATGCATGCTCTTTTCCCCAAATTAGAACCTATACACAATGCATATGATATGAGATATAGGCCCAATTATTATTTATTCATTTATTCATTCCGTCATATTTAAACAGGGTAGTCCCCTCAGTTTCACAACTGCTTTCCAGGGGAGCCCTGTGTACATATACATGATAAAAAACATTGGATTACAATAGACTTCATTAAAAAACATATACAAATATAACACATATACACAAAACAATACAAGCTTTAAAAGATACTTTAGACCATGGAGACTGACTAAAAATGTATTCTGAATTCGGCATAAACAAAATATATTATTAAAAAAAAAACTGTGTAATAGAAATTACTGTAATGATACACCAAAAATAATAAACTGAGTTTGAAAGACCATAAAAGAGATCAATGGAACCAAAGAAGAAAAATCATAAAAAAACCAAAAAAAAAAAAAAACAACAACAACAAACCAATACAAACAGTTTTGAAAAAATACAAAATTGTTAAAACATTCAATAAATAACCATTATACCACAATAAATATTTATTTAAAACGTGTAACTCAATTGACGGCATGATTTTCTAAATCTTTCAAAAGAGGGGCAAGTTTGTAAGAATACTGGTAAGGTGTTGAATATTGCACTACCTTGGTAAGAAAAAGATGTTCGCATGTATTCTGTCCGTGGTGTAGGCACAAAGAGGGGGCTGTTGACTGCGTATCTGGTGAGGTAGTACACTGGTCTGATGGCAATGAGTGGTTTTAGATAAGCCGGCACTCTGTCATTTAAAATCTTGTAAACCATTATACATTGTTGGTATTTAAGTCTTTGTTCGATTGATTGCCACCGAAGCGTTTTCAGCAGAGGAGAAGAAGAGGAAAATTTATCGGCATTTAAGGCCAGCTGAGCAAACTTATTCTGGCATCTCTGCAATCTTTGCGTACATGTTTAGTCTTGTTGCCCCAGACCGTACAGCAATAATCCAGATATGGAACAATTAAAGAAAAATACGAATCAATTAATATTTTCTGGTTAACATAAGGCTTAATTTTAAGGAGACATGGATATGTTTTAGATACTTTTTTTACAATGTTATCTATGTGACTAGACCAACTTAAATAAGGGTCTAAAATTACACCTAAATACTTCATCGTTACAACTCTTTCCAGACTCTCCTTTTCACAAATAATGTTAAGTTGTTTATTTCTTACTTTATTTCTCGCCCCAAACAGCATAACCTTTGTTTTACCAACATTAATAAACATGTCATTAGCATACATCCAGTTAACAATGCGATTAAATTGGCTTTGTAACGAAGATTCTATTTCTTGTAATGACTTTCCCCTGTTGAACATAACCGTGTCATCAGCATACAATGATAGTTTGGTGGATGAAAAAAATTGGACATGACAAAGATCATTGATGAACATTGTGAACAACAAAGGCCCTAAGGTAGATCCCTGCGGTACACCTGACTTCATTGTCAGGAAATCACTAATTTTGCCGTCTATTGAAACACACTGTTTTCTTTCTGTTATATATGAGTGAAACCACAAATACTCTTTTCCGGCTATGCCAAGTTTCTCCAAAGTTTATCATGTGGAATAACATCGAATGCCTTGCGAAGGGTCTAGAAATATGGCACCTGTCATGTAACCTGAACTCATATTCGCCAGTAAATAATCGGTAACATCAAGAAAACTAGTGTGCGTAGAGTGCAGTGGTCGAAAACCTGACTGACTTTGTGCTAGCAAATTGTGTTCTTTCAAATGATTATAAAGCTGGCTGTGGATTCCTTTTTCAAATACCTTGCTTACAGTAGACAAGACCGAAATGGGCCGATAATTAACAGGATCTGTTTTTGTACCGTTTTTATATACAGGAATAATTTTAGCTATTTTAAAATCAGCTGGTAATTTTCCGATTTGCAAAGAATAGTTAAACATAAAAGCTAAAGGTCTAGCAATCACTTTAGCGGCTGCTTTGAGCAGTCTGGGGTGCATTCCATCAATACCATAGCTTGTATTTTGCTCAAGTAATTCAAGTTCCCTCTGTACAAAATTTTCAGTAATTTCTTTAAATTCAAACACCTCTTTCGTTACTTCCAGCGGAACCACAATTATATCATTCATCACAACCTTATCTTTTTCCCGCAGTTTGTCACAAATACAATTAAAATATGAATTAAAAACATTGCTTACTTCGTATCTATCTTCTATTATTTCACCATCAATTTCTAATTTCAATATATTACTTTCTTTCCTACGGGGTAATAACTCTTTCACCTTTTTCCATTTGGCTTTAAAATCATTCCTTCAAAAAAAAAACATTGAAAAACATTACTATAATGTTCTCTCTTTAATTTCTTATTCAAATTGTGAACTTTATTACGTAACTTTTTATATTAATTCCATAATGTTTCTGATCTAATCTTATTAAATTTTGATTTAACGTAATCACGTTGACGCGCAATCAATAAATACTCATCATTTATCCAAGCAGCCGGGTTTAATTTTTGTCTTACACATATATAAGGTGTATATTTGTCACAAATAGACAAAAACATTCCTTTAAACTTACCCCATAAACTTTCAATATCCGTTTCAGACTCCAAAAGGTGCCATTGTTCATTTTCTATATCAGTAAAGAAATCTTCCTCTTTGTATAGACGGAATGACCTCATATATGAATTTTTTTGAACTGACTTAGGCGTACACTCTTTCAATATCACATAAATCAAAGAATGGTCAGATATGGCCATGGAGTATACATCTGAAAAAGATCACCTAATGTTTCAGATACCAAAATCAAATCTATCAATGTTTCACTATATCGAGTTATCCTCGTTGGCTTGGATACAATCTGTGACATATGGAGAGTATTGCATATTTGCACGATTTTACGTGAAAAATTATTTTCAGTTAACATATTACAATTCATATCTCCAATCACTACGATCTTATCACTGAAATTACATACATTTTCAATATTTTCCTCAAGATTTTCAAAAAAATGTTACATCCGTGCTCGGTGGGCGATATACTGTTCCCACAAAATATGACTTACTGTTTGGTATTTTGATTTCCAACCACATTAGTTCTAATGAATCTTTTCCCAAATATGTCCTCCTTTTATATGTGATGGCGGTACTTATGAAAACACCAACTCCGCCTCCTGTTCTTTCTACACGGTCATATCTTTCCAGATGGTATCCGTCAACAACAAGGGAAGCAGAGGGATAATCTGCATTCAACCATGTCTCCGACATCGTGAATATATCATATGGATTGTTTTTTCAGGAAAATGCGTAATTCGTCAAACTTGTTACGAATACTACGTACATTAAGATGGGCTATTTTTAACCCCTTTTGTTTAGGGAAGTGAACAGTTGCTGATCTATCCTCGGCTATTTCAGTTTGTGAACTTATGCACACATTGTCATCAAACTCATCATTATTTACTGATTCTTCGGAGTGAAATGGTAGTTCAGATATTACACATCTCCAGAAAATCCAGTTAACGTTTGAATAAAAAATATCATCAGAAACTTCACCACATTTACCATGCGCCCATTTATCACAATTAGTACATAGTATAGATTTTTGATTCCTCTTAACAGATTTTGCACAATATATGCATGGGTATTGATAGTTCATAATTATTGAAACAGTCTAACATATCAAACTACTGCTATTTTGTTCTTAGTCAAATTTTTCAATGTCTCTTTCACTGTTAATGTGTACCTTCTTCTTTGATTTCAGGAAAGCCGTGATGCGACCGTCGTTTGTCCAGACTTTGAGAACTTGGGCCGATCGTCGTGTCTTGTTGAGAAGTTCTTGTCATGATTTGGTCAGGTCCTCGTGAACGTAGATGTTTGTACCTTTCAGTTTTGATCGACTGTCGTAGATTTCTTGGCGCACATTGTAGCTGGTGAATTTGATGATGATGGGTCTCGGTTTCTTCCGGTCAGCTGATCCGGATCGTGGAGAGATGCAGTGACTTCGGTCAATGTTGGATGGCGTCAGTTGAATGTTCAATTTGCCAGCTACCACTTTCCGTACAAGATCATCGGTGTTCTCGTTCGTCGTCTCGGGAATGCCGTGAAAACATAAGCAGTTCCTCCTCGAGTATTGCTCTTGTTCCTCACTTTTTTGTTCCATGGTCTTCACTTGCAGTTGGAGATTGTTTATTTAGTCGTTGAGTGCACGCATTTGCTTTTTGTGTTCGTCAAGGTCAAGCTTGATAGCTTCATACACAGACTGGGTGACCTGCTCAACCATGGCATCCACAATGGCATTCACAAGCTTGTTCTTGGTGTCTTCGGAACAAAGAGCGTTCACAATAGCTTCTTGGATAGCATGTTGTGGCGCCACTTCTGGTCTCGTGATCCCCTTTTGCTCGCTTGACGGGGCAGCCATATCCCTGTCAGAGTCTATCGCAGATTCCTGGGGCTTCTCGGCCAGGCTCCCTCCGCTGGACTCCGGCAAGGGTTTGCTTTTCCTCTGAGTTTCTGTGGTGCTCTTTTCTGTCCTCTCGTCTTCATTTATAAGTCGGCAATTCACCTTCATAGAAGTACAGTAATAATCCACATGGAGTCCTAAGTAATCCAACAATCAAAATATAATCAAATTCTCTCAGATCTTGGCTCCAAAAGGTGGAATTTTAGACGTGAAATCGCCGAACCTTACGTGACGTTCGTTCAGTCCGTATATATTGTATATATGTATATATTGGCATGTCTGACATCATAAGCATGCTTTTTGCCCAAAATTTATACTTTCCATGGTGCTTACAACCTGAGACACAGGTAAAAATACATTTAGCTATGGCGGCCATTTTGAATTTCAAGATGACAGCCCTCAAATTGTATTAAAACAATATACAAGATCAGGAAATGGTGTATCAGAACGTCTGACCTCATAAACATGTTTTTGCATCAAATTTGAACTTCTATGATGCTCACATTATGAGAATTGGGTCAAAATACAGTTTGCTATGGCGGCCATTTTGAAATCCAAAATGGCAGCTGAAGACGTGGTCGAAAAAAATGGAATTAAAGTGTTTTGGATTCAGCACCCCCAAATTGACAAAGTTAGCTAAAAAATCAATTTTGGCACGAAAATATCACGGGTCCAATATTTCGACATAGCAGACTATACTACGTCCAGAGAGCTGAAAAGTGCCCGATGTGCCCCGATGTACCCCGATTCGACTGTCGATCCGCAGTTAGTCAACTTATTAGCATGCAGAACCAAAGAAATAAACTGTGGACCTCGGATAGGCTCCTCAACGCACGGTTCTTCTGCAGGAATTCATTATTAATCAAAGACATGCTGATCTTTCCAAGGCTTTTGCTTGATGTTCTTGCCGTCCGTCTTCTTCTTGTTGAAGATGATTTTATATTCTTCAATATTCTACCAGGTCTTCTTCTTTCTCCTCTGTTAGCACCAGGGGCAGTTTCTCTTTCTTCGCCTTGTGGGTAGCTACTTCGCTGCTTTTTTTTTCTCTTCTTTGTCTTCAGGTCTTCTTCTTCTTCAAAAATTTGCGCACCTTCTTCTACATATTCCGCCTCGACAAATGCAGCGACAACGCCCTCCTCAACAGTTTTGCCTCTCGATATCTTTGATCTTCTTCTGGCAGACATTTCGGCTGCGGATTTTCCAGCCTATGTGTCCCTTTTAGAGCGGCGAGAGGGGACTTATAAATGTGCGTAATTGAGTCTTGGAAAGCGTAGGCACAGGGTAGCTAAAGCGGAAACAGCGTAATTAAAATGGGAATGAAGGGTGCTGAGAGCGTCGTAAGCCCCCACTCCACTATCACGATCTGGACCCCGATCTTTTCAGATGTAGCAGATCGGGAGAGAGCGGCAAAAGAGTACGGGGATCTGAAGCTGCGTAGCTGCAGCGTTTTGGAGCTCCGGGTTGGAGCGGTCATTTTTTCAGATATCCCCGATTAAAATTGACCTACTTTTAATTGTACGGCAAGCGGGGAGAGCGTAGTGACAGCGTAAACACCGCGGGATGAGCGTAACAAGGTCTTTCAGAGCGTAGTAACATCGGCACAAGAATGGGAAGTAAACTTAGACACCGACGTGGTCCCGCTGCGGCGCCGCTCTTCCCTGATCAAAGCACGATCTTCCCGCTTTAACCCTGCTCTCACTACGTTCTCTACTCTCGCATAGAATCAAGGCCCGTTCCTACCACTCTCAGTACGCTTCATTCGCGCTTTAATTACGCTGTTTCCGCTTTAGCTACGCTGTTCCTACGCCTTCCCAGACTCAATTACGCACGTCTTCCGCTCTCGCCGCTCTAAAAGAGACGAAGCCGATACGTTGGAAAATTCGCAGCCAAAATGTCTGCCAGAAGAAGATCAAAGAGATCGAGAGGCAAAACTGTTGAGGAGGAGGAGGACATTGTCGCTGCACCTGTCGAGGCAGAATATGAAGAAGAAGGAGCTCAAATTTTCGAAGAAGTAGAAGAGATGTAGAAAAAGAAGAGAAGAAAGCAGCGAGCAGCTACCCACAAGGCAAGTGCCAAAATGTGTCTCGCCCATTCGCGTAGAAGCAATTAATGTTTTTCTAACTCCCGGAAGTTCATTGACCCCGCGTATATGACCTTGACCTTGTGGTGACCTTCAACTGCCCAAGGGACATTTACCAGCCAAGTTTGGTCACAAACAGACATAAGGATCAAAAGTTATGAATCATAATCGAAACGTGCCGTAAAAACTTAATATTGGGCCCCAAAAGTTCGTTGACCCCTGTCTGTGACCTTTGACCTTGTGATGAACTTCAACTCCCCAAGGGACATCTACCATCCAAGTTTGGTCACAAACGGAGATAGGGATCAAAAGTTATGAGCCATAATCGAAACACGTCGTAAAAACTTAAGATTGGACCTTAAAAGTTCGTTGACCCCTGTCTGCGACCTTTGACCTAGTGATGACTTTCAACTTCCCAAGGGACATCTACCATCCAAGTTTAGTCACAAACAGACATATGGATCAAAAGTTTAGAGCCATAATCAAAACGCGCCGTAAAAACTTAACATTGGACCCTAAATGTTCGTTGACCCCTGTCTGACATTTGACCTTGTGGTGACCTTCAAATCCCAACGGGACATCTACCATCCAAGTTTATTTACAAACGGACATATACATCAAAAGTTACTATAGTATGAGCCATATTCGAAACGTGCCATAAAACCTTAACATTGGGCCCTAAAGTTCATTGACCCTGCTTGTGACCTTTGACCTTGAGGTGACCTTCATGTTTGATAAAATGTGTAACTTTGTATAACCACTCTTCCTTCCAAGTTTGATTGAAATTGAAGTCCTCAGTAGAGAGTTATTCAAGTTTTTGTAGCGTTACGGACGGATGACTGAGGGACGACGGACGGACGACGGACGGACAGACGTCGCAGGCGATCCCTCAGTCTTCCCGCAACTCCGGTGTGCTTGACAAAAAGGCGAAGAAAGAGAGACTGCATGTGATGCTTAAAGAGGAGGAAGAGGATATAGTAGAATTTTGAAGAATATGAAATCATATACAACTGGAGGAAGACGAAAGCAAGGACATCAAGAAAAAGCCTTGGAAAGATCAGCACGTCTTCGATTAACAATGCATTGCTGCAAAAGAGCCGTGCGTTGAGGAGCCTCTCCGAGGTCAACAGTTTATTTCTTTGGTTCTGCATGCTAATAAGTTGACTGACTGCGGATCGACAGTCGAATGGGGTACATCGGGGCACATCGGGCACTTTTCAGCTCTCTGGACGGGGTAACAACGTGATAAGATTGTATACATCGTTCAGAGAGTAAATACAGCGTGCATCGATCGGATAACATCGGTACCATCGCACTGACAGCGTAGCTACATCATTCTAAAGCGTAACTGCACGGGCAGAGGTTTTAATGACTCATTCCCGATCATCGTAGCAAGAGCGTAGCAAGCACGAGGTAGTCGTAACTGTAGCTTTCTTAGAGCGTTCTAACATCGTACTGTGCCAGATCAGCTCAGGTTTTACCCGATCCTTCCCGATCTGAGAAAATTGTCAAATCATAGCGACAACGGCATAGTGGAACAGGGGCTATAGGAACAGGCCTTGATTCTATAAGAGAGTAGAGAACGTAGTGAGAGCTGCGTTACAGCGGAAGGTCGTGCTTTGATCAGGGAAGAACGGCGCACCAGCGCAGCGGGACCACGACAACGTCTAGTTTACTTTCCGTGCTTGTGCCGATGTTACTACGCTCAGAAAGACCTTGTTACGCTCATCCCGCGATGTTTACACTGTAACTACGCTCTCCCCGCTTGCCTTACGATTCAAAGTAGGTCAATATTTTGATCGGGAAAATCGTGAAGAAATTTTGAACAGGTTGAAAATTTCTTCCCGATCTGAAAAAAATACCGGCTTCAACCCCGTTCTCGAAACGCTGCTGCTACGACGCTTCGGATTCTGGTCCCTTTTGCAGTTCTCTCCCGATCTGCTAGATCGAGATAGATCATATTTTTTCCCCTGATCAAATGGAAATTGCCACGTTTGCCCCTTTATTAAAAAAAGGGGATGATCTTGATATAAGCAATTATATACCCATTATAGACCCTTTAATTTCATCCTTTTTAAAAAAATTTAGAAAAATTAATATTCACAAGAACAATTAATTTTCTGAATCTTCGTAACGGGTTTACAAATTCTCAGTTTGCGCTTCGCCAGAATCACAGCGCCATTCACGCTCTTTTAAAGTTTATTGATAACGCCGCGCACACCATAGATAATCATTCACATTTTTTTTTGTATCTTCCTGGACTTCTCCAAGGCCTTCGATACAATTAATCATGAATTTTTACTTAACAATTTTTTTTTTTTATTTAGGCATACGTGGGAAGGCCTTGGAGTGGTTCAGGAGTTACCTGCAAATCCGAAAACAATATGTAGTTCTGAACGAGAATAGCTCAAGTCTCAAATACATTAAATGTGGCGTCCATCAGAGTAGTTTATTAGGACCTTTACTTTTCATTGTTTATATTGATGAATTTTGCAGATCATCTGACATACTTTCATTTATACTTTTGCTGATGATTCCAATGTTTTCGTGGTTTCAGCTCGTTATTCCGAAGGTTCGTTATTCCTAAGGTTATTTAATCCGAAGGTTCGTTATTCCGAAGATTCGTTATTCCGAAGGTTCGTTATTCCGAAGATTCGTTATTCCGAAGGTTCGTTAATCCGAAAATAAAATAAGGTTCGTTATTCCGAAGGTTCGTTAATCCGAAAATGAAATGAGGCTCGTTATTCCGAAGGTTCGTTGATCCCAAAATAAAATAAGGTTCGTTATTCCGAAAATGAAATAAGGTACGTTAGTCCGAAAATGAAGGTTCGTAAATCCGAAAATAAAATAAGGCTCTTAAAATTCTTGTTGTGACAAAATAAGGTGTTGTAATTACTGTCTTATGCGTTCGTTGATACGTGTGCGCATATGTGTGAGTGTGTGTATTGAGGTCAAGTAGGCTACATAGAACCTTTGAAATTACTGTTTTAAATGCCCATCTTATCCGCTCTCACCCCCGTTATCGTCTCCTTATAGCCTCACGTTTATCGGTAGTCTAAAATTCATCATCATCATCATCATAACAATTCAGGAGAGGCTTATTTATTTTGAAAAAGGGATGCCAGCACACTCATACTCTCTTGGGACATATAAACACATACGAACAAACACATGTAAACAGGCACACACAAACACACGCAATTCCATACAAACTTTTATCGGCGACGTATAGAATGCCGTCGTAATTTGTAATTTCATTTGTACACGTATACTAACGATGAAAGTAGAGGTATTTTCTCTTCCGGAGGATGAACTCGCCTCCTTCCACTCATTCACTTCTTCATCATTGTCAGGATAATACATTCATTATTTGAAATAATTACCATATTCGGCGACTCTAACATGTCTCAAGTAGGGGAAAAATATCACATATGCGTGGACTTAAAAAAAAAAAGGTTTTTAAGCAAATGAACAATCAAATATACTCAGCAAGCAGATTTCAAATGTAACATCTCTTTTAATAAGCTTCACTGTGAAAAGTGGAATGTAATCGAACTTGTCCTCCCGATCAGTCACTAGGTAAGAAAATTATTTTTGCATGAATTCAATGAGAAGTTAAATGCAGTTCTCCACTTTTTTTTGTGTGTGTGACATATGGTAACACATGGAATTCATGTCGTTATGGTAATTGACAAAATGTAAGCCAGTGCTTTGTGCCATTTCTAGCTCTCGTAAATAGACAGGGCTGAGCCAGGCAAAAATTGCCTTTTTTCCAGTCAAGGTTTTCCCACTTGATTCTGGTACTTTAGACCATACTTAACAAAATAAGCTTCTGCGCCATCTTGAAATCTTTCCCGAATCCAAGATGGCCGCCAAAAATCCAAAATGGCCGCCAGAGGACCTAAAAAGTGCCTTCTGTGGTTAAGATTTGTCTGGGAATGTTTTTTTTTCTTTTTTTTCTTTTTTTTACTGTATTTGATGATAAATGATTAGAGAAATAAGATTCAGTGGATTAAAATCAAAATCAGTTGTTTTTATTGCGAAAATCCAAGATGGCCGCCAGACGCGGCTCCCGAAATTAATAAAAGTCATAACCTCTGTTCTGAAAGGTTTATGACCATGATTTTGGTGTCTACCCCTAGGTTTTTAGGGGTGAGGAATCTATTTCTGCATGTATTTTGTCAATTTGAGTGTTTGATCTTTAAGAAAATTCAATATGGCTACTACAACTGGGCCCTTGTTAACCTGAATTGGACTATGACATTCTCTGAAACTTTTTTTCAGGGTATGATTTTGTGAACTAAAGAGACTGTCATGCTAACGTAAAGGTTCTGCCCCATCCAAATGCATGGATTACCGGGAAAAACCCAGGTGAAACACTATTTCAGATTTCAAATGGAAGTTCCCATGAAGTTTGAAAATTCAGATCAAGGATGGATCAGCTCTTGCCCAGCTGTACTAGCCGTAGGCCTATTGTATTTTCTGGCTTGTGGTTGTCCAGGGTTCTAAGTGTCCCGCAGGGATGCCAACTGTTCCGATTTAGCCGTATTTTTCCGATTTTTCTGATAAAAATACGCTTGTACGCTTTTTTGTGGTTTGTCCCGATTTTTTAAATTTCTGATCAAGGCTGACCATACCCACTCATTTAATGCACACTTGGCAGAGATACATTGCGCAGGCAAAGGCTACTGCATATGAATACTGTGAACGTGCGTGTACTGAAAAATGCAGTGCTGTGTAAATGGACTTGAGTAAAACAACCATTTTTCACCTGACAGGCTGCCTAATTTGTGAATTAATTTGTGACTTTGCGTAGTGCTGTATTGCCACTTTAACGAGATTTTCTCGAAAACACTTTTTTTGTCCCAAAATACTTTTTTTGGCTTCTAGGAATACTTTTTTTAGACGTCGAAGGTTGGTATCCCTGGTCCCAGGTCTTTTGGATCCCTAAGATAGCGAGTTTCAGTGGGGTTTTAGAGAGAGGTGTCATTGTTAGTTTCAGTACAACATTTTTAATTGGGAGGATACCATGGACCTGAGATATAACCCGGGACACAAAAAGTCCCTTTTGGTGATGAGAATTAATCAAAATGTCTTACAGATTCTGTGATGCCGTGACTCATCAGAGAATGCTAACAGTGCAAGCAATGCAGTTTTAGAGACTATTAAAGCAATGGCCGCGACACCTTACTTGAGCAAGGGAGCCTCTGAGGGGAAAAAACTGTGCCTTCTTTGCAACAGTTACATTAAGGCAGATGAGAACTTTTGTACGGTGCCGGTGGCAGAAAATGGACTACAACGGTATAAGGATTTAGCAGACAAGTGGTCAAGGATAGACAGCAGTTTGCCAGCATGCTCGAAGAATCCCTATGCTGAGTTTCTTTTGGCGGCACAACGGCTATCCGCAGTTAACTCTGACATCACCATTCATAATAGCTGCTGTATCAATTTTCAAACGAGGCGGAAGTGTTTTGAAGACCAGTCCACCAAACTGCAGAAATCCACAGTCACACCAAAAACAGACCCTGAAAGTTGTGATTCGGCACCCTACAAAAGTTCTCATCTATGTAACTGTTGCATTTCCCCCTCAGAGGCTCCCTTGCTCAAGAAAGGTGTCGCAGCCATTGCTTTAATAGTCTCTAAAACTGCATTGCTTGCACTGTCAGCATTCTCTGATGAGTCACAGTATCACAGAATCTGTAAGACATTTTGATTAATTCTCATCACCAAAAGGGACTTTTTGTGTCCCGGGTTATATTCCAGGTCCATGGTATCCTCCCAATTAAAAATGTTGTACTGAAACTAACAATGACACCTCTCTCTAAAACCCCACTGAAACTCGCTATCTTAGGGTCCCAAAAGACCTGGGACCAGAGATGCCAACCTTCGGCGTCTAAAAATTTAAAAAAAAATATTCCTACAAGCCAAAAAAGTATTTTGGGACAAAAAAGTATTTTCTGGAAAATCTCGCAAAAGTGGCAATACAGCAGTAAGAAGAAAATTCAGGCTTAAATGGTATATATTTTACACCAGTATATCGCTTGTAAAAAATTTGAAGGAATGGCCTTGGGAAAAGCACACACAAAAAAATCTGTTATTTCTCATTTATTTAATCAAAATATCAATTATTCAAAAACAGATCTGGCATTTCATGGAACACAAGACATATAATACATGCATTTCTGTCATAGATATATGGCTATTATTGCTGTCTGAAACTCTGAAGTCGGCCTCTAAGTTTTTGTGATTAAACCACAAGACATAACAGAAAATTACTCATATGGGACTGGCCATGGGAATTAAGATTATCGGGAGAAAATTGAATAAAATGCATCAAGAATATATAGTTTTCATTTTCAGAGGTAAATATTTATGACAGACATGATGATCATGCCCTTAAGTATTTTCATACTCACAACATCTACGCAAAGTCACAAATTAATTCACAAATTAGGCAGCCTGTCGGGTGAAAAATGGTTGTTTTACTCAAGTCCATTTACACAGCACTGCATTTTCAGTACACGCACATTCACAGTATTCATATGCAGTAGCCTTTGCCTGCGCAATGTATCTCTGCCAAGTGTGCATTAAATGAGTGGGTATGGTCAGCCTTGATCAGAAATCAAAAAAATCGGGACAAACCACAAAAAAGCGAACAAGCGTATTTTTATCAGAAAAATCGGAAAAATACGGCTAAATCGGAACAGTTGGCATCCCTGCGGGACACTTAGAACCCTGGACAACCACAAGCCAGAAAATACAATAGGCCTACGGCTAGTACAGCTGGGCAAGAGCTGATCCATCCTTGATCTGAATTTTCAAACTTCATGGGAACTTCCATTTGAAATCTGAAATAGTGTTTCATCTGGGTTTTTCCCGATAATCCATGCATCTGGATGTGGCAGAACCTTTAAGTTAGCATTACAGTATCTTTAGTTCACAAAACCATACCCTGAAAAAAAGTTTCAGAGAATGTCATAGTCCAATTCAGGTTTACAAGGGCCCAGTTGTAGTAGCCATATTGAATTTTCTTAAAGATCAAACACTCAAATTGACAAAATACATGCAGAAAAAGATTCCTCACCCCTAAAAACCTAGGGGTAGACACCAAAATCATGGTCATAAACCTTTCAGAACAGAGGTTATGACATTTATTAATTTCGGGAGCCGCGTCTGGCGGCCATCTAGGATTTTCGCAATAAAAACAACTGATTTTAATTTTAATCCACTGAATCTTATTTCTCTTACCATTTATCATCAAATACAGTAAAAAAAAAAATCCCCAGACAAATCTTAACCACAGAAGGCACTTTTTAGGTCCTCTGGCAGCCATTTTGGATTTTTGGCGGCCATCTTGGATTCGGGATAGATTTCAAGATGGCGCAGAAGCTTATTTTGTTAAGTATGGTCTAAAGTACCAGAATCGAGTGAGAAAACCTTGACTGGAAAAAAAGGCAGTTTTTGCCTGGCTCTGCCCTGTCTGAAAGTTAAGTGAATTGGGTTTTACACTCCATTATGATAGCCTTTGCCATGACACTCGTTGTATACGTATTACCAGGAGAAACTGCAACTTTTTTTGTGTAAAACCCGATTTTGGACACATATTTAGGTGTACTGTTTGGATATTCAAGTTACAGTACCCATTGTTAAAAGTGAAAAAAAAAACGAGTTGTCAGTTTGCACGTATTTCACTTTCTTTAAACATATGCTCTTTTTTTATCGGGAAGGCATTCAAAATTAAACGGATGGTATAGTATTGGCTGAGATGGGGCGTCAGGTTTCCAACTTTTTTGTGAGATAATGAGAAACGTATTATGAAATATGAAAGAGCACGTAAATCTACGAGGAATTCAAAGTTTATTCGATGAAAATTGGTTTTGAAATGGCTGAGATATTCAAAACAAAGGAATCCTAATAAAACGTTGGACCCACCTTTTGTTTGGCCTAATGTTTTATCTTGTTTTTGGATATCTCGGCCATTCAAACCGATTTTAATACAATACACTTTTAATTTATTTTAGATTGTATCCTCTTTAAATTTCACAGATTTCCAATTATCTTGCAAAAAGTTAAAATTTGAATCTCCCATCTCAACCAAAACTATACTATCCCTTTAGAATTCCTCGCCTGTATGAAATAAATCTCTTTGTAAGACACTGATACCCCAGAAGATCGATAGACACCCCCACACACATACACACGGACACAAAATAAAAAGGGGACTAACTACAAGCACCTTACAAAAACAAAACACGCCTCGTCATTGGATATTGGTACAATTGATTAAAAACAAACAAACAAACAAACAAACAAACAAACAAACAAACAAACAAACGTATACGTATAAATGTTGGCGATTATATCGGTCGTTATCATACATAATAAATATGATACCGAGTGCTGAAAATAACCATGAAGGTTATAAAGGTGGACGATGTGAGATCATATTTACACGGAGCCGCTGCATGTCGAAGATCCTGACTACAGTATGGGGAAGGTGGGGCATAATGAAGCACTTAATTTCAAACTTGCAATATGACGTCGTTATTGCTATTATCATTAAAAATGTGAGGGTGTCTGAAAATAGGCTTTAGAAAAATCACACAGTCCCCTACGCTTTACATCCAATCGCTCAGGTAAATAATTGTTCAGACTGAATTAAAATCAAGATTCTTGATCTACGCCACTTCTTCACGCAACATGACGTGCTTTACCTGAAACTATACACGTGTATCATCGTCCCCAGACACAATATCGAATTTCCATTGCATAATTTTCAAACGGTCTTTTTATTACGACAACGTATTTTGTCATTACAGTGAGTCTATTTCATTTTCGGAATTACGAACTTCATTTCATTTTCGGATTAACGAGCCTTATTTCATTTTAGCATTAACGAACCTTCGGAATAACGGACTCTATATCATTTTCGGATCAGCGAACCTTCGGAATAACGAACCTTATCATATTTTCGGATCAACGAACCTTCGGAATAACGAACCTTATCATATATTCGGATAAACGAACCTTCGGAATAACGAACCTTCGAAGTAGCGAGCCTTATTTCATTTTCGGATTAACGAACCTTCGGAATAGCGAACCATATTTCATTTTCGGACTAACGAACCATGGGCATAAATCCTGGGGGGGGGGATGGGGGATATATCCCCCCTGAAATGGAGGAGGGGGGATGGCCTGTACAATCATCCCCCCCCCCCTGAAATTTGAGAAAAAAATGGAGGAAGCAGAAATGTGATTGTATCAATTTTGGCATATTGCTTGACGTTCGTACGCCCGCCTTCAGACAGGTAACAGAGCTGAACAGTATTCTATCTTGTAGGATAATGTATACATGATTTTCTCAAGCTCTCGCTCGCGAAGTAAGTAATATCGACATAAGGTATATGGTC
This sequence comes from Diadema antillarum, assembly GCF_040938485.1. Taxonomy (NCBI): domain Eukaryota; kingdom Metazoa; phylum Echinodermata; class Echinoidea; order Diadematoida; family Diadematidae; genus Diadema; species Diadema antillarum. Next base: position 346,480 of record NW_027272075.1, on the reverse strand, counting down.
CAGGCGTTGACAACGTCAAATAGCATAGGCTTACATGTAAACGTGCTATGACGCGAGCAACTCGGGACCATCTGCAAATTATGTTACGAAAACAAACAAACAAACAATAAAAAAAAACTATACCGCCATAATTGAACCCCTTCCATTTCCTGAATCATTCCTGAAACGATGATGACTCTGATACATCTATGGGCATACCCAGGGATGATCAGGGGCGTCGAATCTATCTCGGGGGGGGGGGGGGGGGGTGGGCAAAGGGGCATTTGCCCCCCCCCCCCCCTACGGAAATTTTGTCCCCCAAGCAATCCCGAGATAAGGAGAAATCTCGAACTTTCTCTATGGAAAATTGTCCAACTACCGCCATAACTATGCACCGGATAGTTGAATTGCAATCATATATGCAAAAGCTCCGCTACTGGGTCCCTTTCGATAGACTTTGTACACTTTTGAGATTGACGTATTTCCCTAATATTTCATCAAAGAGTGTGCAGCAGATCTTTCACTTACAAAAGCTCCCTCATATGCAGAGGCGTCGATGGGGGTTTGGGTTAGGCTTCCCCATAAAAGTATTGTGGACAAACATATATCATTTTGCTCCTCCTCATAACTCCCGAGATGTGGAAATGTTTTTACTTTTTTGATAGAAAACTGTCTAAATATTTCATCCAAAGATGGCTGAATTTCAATTCTGATAATACAAAATCTCCCTCGCGTAACAGGGGGATAGGCCTAACCCCTTCCATACCCTCCCCGTTCAGTCCTTTCTACTTAATACACTTTAGATTGACAGATTTTGAAATGTTTCATCTAAAGTGTGCACCAGGTCTGTTTAGTTAAAAAAAAATGCAAATGTTCCGTGGGTGGGAGGAGATATCTAGATACTTTCAATTAACGGAGGGTCCCCCCCTAAAAAAAAAAATAGTATACACTTCTGGGATTGAAATTTTCCCAGATTACATCATAAATGTGTTTACGAGATGCTTTCATCTGAATTCTAAAAATGCAAAAGCACCCTCACATGCAAGAGCGTCGATCCTGGAGGATGGGGAGCGCGGACGGGGGAAGAGGGAAGGGGCAAACATATCATATGCACCAAAACGTTTAAATGCAATCAGAAAATACAGAATCTCCCTCGTGTAGGAAGGGGGAATAGGGAATAGGGCTTTTTCCCTCCCACCTTCTCTGATTGACAAATTTCCAGATATTCCAACAAAGGTGTGCACCAGATTGTTGAATTTCAGTTGTAAAACTGAAAGACGTATCTTCCCACCCTCCCATTGCTTGGTTCCCCTCTTTAGACTTAGTACACTTTGGGGAATGACAATTTCCGAATTTTCCACAAAAAGTGTGCTTCAGATCGCTTTATTTCAATTCTAATAACGCAAAAGCTCCGTCTTGTGTTCCCCCTCCCACACCGTCCCCCTAAGCTCTATACCTCACTAGACTTTGTACATATAACACAAAGATGGTGCACACTCGGAATAACAGCTAAATTCCATGATTTTAATACTTCCCTGAAAAAGCCCTATCTATTTATTCAATTATTTTTTTTTGGGGGGGGGGGGGGCGCTGGAGGATATTCCAAGTATTGCACCAAAAGTTTGCACCAGATCGCTGAATTTCAGGTCTGAAAATGCAAAATCACCTTTGTGTTGGAGGAGAAATGCCCCTTATCCACAACCTCGTGTGCTTGCTTTTTCAGTTTGAATTGCTTAACAGACAGCGTTCATGATAATTATTCATCGTAAAAATCAATACAATGAGTTTATTCAAATAATACCATTTTATAGGCAGATTGTTCATTGTAATCTACATCAAAATATTCTGCTACCTTAAACAAGTAGGACTGTTTCAAGTCCATAAGACACCCAAACATGCATAAAATTGCACCATTTACAACATCAAAATGCAAAAAGTTCTCACGTGGGAGGGGGACACCCCCTCCCACACACACACACCCCCCCCCCCCCCCCTCAGCTCGCTCCGCTCGCTCGGGCTCGGTCGCGTTCATGACATTCAGTGGAAGAATTAATACAAGAATTTTATTTAAATGATACTATTTAAGGCAAAACTGTTCAATAGTAATCTACATAAAATGTACTGCTGTCTTAACCTTTTGTGTGCCACATTTATTTTCTTCCCACTGGTTTGTGTTTGAAATTAGTGCATATTTGACTCATTGGTACAGAAAGGGTTAACCATGTTGGACTGTTTCAAGTCGACAAAACACGCAACAAAAAAATGCATCAAACTGCACCATTTACAACATCAACATGCAAACAGTTCTCACCGTAAGAGGGGGAACATCCCCCTCCCACACCCTCCCCCCCCCCTCCCTCGCTCCGCTCGCTCGAGTTCGGTCTCGTTCATGATATAAAGTGTAAGAATTAATACAAGAGGTTTATTCAAATGATACCATTTTATAGCCACATTGTTTTATATTAATCGACATCACAATATGAAGAGTTTGTTTGCAAAAACCGATAAGTCCGTATCTGCCAAATGGAGATATTTGCGATTAAAGGTCCAGAAAAAATACAGAGAATAATAAGAAAATTTTTGCTTCTTTTGACCATAACTTTAAAAATGTACCTCTATATGTAGTGACCAATATATCATTTAAAAGGTATTGTTTTGTACTTTATGACAGAGACCGTACTTCAAAATCTTCAAAAATGGACTTATCGGTTTTTGCAAACAAACTCTTCATATAATGCTACCTTAAACATGTAGGACTGTTTCAAGTCGACAAAACGCGCAAAAACATGCAGCAAATTGCACCATGTACAACATCAAAATGTTCTCACCATGGGAGGGGGAACACCCCCTCCCCCCCCCCCCCCCGCCCCCTGCGCTCGCTCGGGTTCGGTCGCGTTGATGATATTAAGTGTAAGAATTAATACAAAAAAAATTATTTAAATGATACCATATTTTATAGCAAAAATTGTTCAATAATAATCGACATGAAAATAACTTGCTACCCTATACAAGTGGGACTGTTTCAAGTCGACAAAACGCGCAAAATCATGCATCAAATTGCACCATGTACAACATCAATATGCAAAACGTTCTAACCGTGGGAGGGGGACACCCCCTTCCCACAACCTCAACCTCGCTCGCTCCGCTTGCTCGGGCTCGGTCGCGTTCATGTTATTAAGTGTAAGAATTAATACAAGAGGTTTATGTAAATGATACCATATTTTATAACAAAATTGTTCAATAATAATCGACACAAAAATATATTGCTACCTTAAACAAGTGGGACTGTTTTAAGTCGACAAAACGGGCAAAATCATGCATCAAATTGCACCATGTAAAACATCAACATGCAAACAGTTCTTACCGTGGGAGGGGGGACACCCCCCTTCCACACCTCCCCCTCGCTCGCTCCGCTTGCTCGAGCTCGGTCGCGTTCGTGACATTCAGTGGAAGAATTAATACAATAGTTTATTGAAATGATACCATTTAAGGCAAATTATTCAATAATAATCCACATCGAAAATATTCTGCTACCTTAAACAAGTTAACGTGGGACTGTTTCAAGTCGATAAAACACGTAAAAACATACATCAAACTGCGCCATGTGCAACATCAAAATGCAAAAAGTTCTCACCGTGGGAGGGGGAACACCCCCTTCCACACCCTCCCCTACAGCCCCCTCCCCCCTCCCTCGCTCGCTTCGCTCGCTCGGGCTCAGGTGTGTTCATGATATTAGTGTTAGAGTTGATACAAGAAGTTTATTTAAATGCTTCCATTTTATACCGAAATTGTATAATAATCATCGACATCAAAATATATTGCTACCTTAAACAAGTGAAACTGTTTCAAGTCGACAAAATGCGCAAAACATGCATCAAATTGCACCATGTAGGCCTACAACATCAAAATGCAAAAAGTTCTCACCGTGGGAGGGGGGACACCCTCCCCCCAACCCCCCCCCCTCACCCTCGGTCGCGTTCATGATCTTCAGTGTAAGAATTAATACAAGAAGTTTATTTAAATGATATACCATTTTATAGGCAAAACTGTTCAATAGTAATCCACATAAAATGTACTGCTATATCTTAAACACGTGGGACTGTTTCAAGTCGATAAAACACGCAAAATATGCATCAAAGTGCACCATTTACATCATCAATATTCAAAAAGTTCTCACTGTCGGAGGGAGAAAACCCCTCCCACACCCTCCCCCTCACATCTTACATCCACCCTCGCATCTAACCGCTCCACCTATGATCAAATCCTGGCAACGCTGGTGATAGGCCCCAATATTCAATAGGCCTTCACATTGATGTCACACAGGCGGAGCAAGTGCTGAAATACCACGATGGAGTCATTCAATTATCTATGAATATATCTTTTTCTTACTTGTTTTTTTTTTTTTTGATAGAAAAAAATCCAAAATTTCACCAAAAGTGTGCACCAGATCGCTAAATTTCAGGTCTGAAAATGCAAAATCTTCCTCGTGTGGGATTGGGGATATCCCCTCCCACACCCTCCCCCCCCCCCCGCTAGGTCGCTCCGCTCCCTCGTACAGATATTCCAACTCCAAGTCCCTCCCCCACCCACCAACCTTAAAACGGAACGATGCCCCTGGGATGATGAAAAAACAAACAAACAAACAAAAACAAGAACAAAAAGTCTTCATATTTTTGCTGCCACTTCCCTCCCACTTTGCATACAAAAGAGTAGGATATTCGATCCCTGTAAAGTGTGTGTGTGTGTGTGGGGGGGGCGGGACCAAGCTTCTCGGCTCTTTCCCCCCCCCCCCCCCCCCCCCCCCACTCAGGGCTGCGTCGGTCCGGTTATGGGCTTGTAATCGTGGTGCGATGGTGACTATCGCCGATCATCCCCCCACTCCTCGGTACGGATTTACGCCGTTGTAACGAATCTTCGGAATAACGAACCCTAGGTCATTTTCGAATTAACGGGCATTCGGAATAGCGAACCCTATTTTATTTTCGGATCAACGAACCTTCGGAATAACGCCACAAATGTTATGATTAACGAACCCTTTTTCATTTTCGGATTAACGTATCTCTAGGTATAGGGAATTTGCGTGTTTCGGATCAACGAACCTTCGGAATAACGAACAGCACCCGTTTTGGTTTCCCATCAAAACCCAGTTACTCTAGCAGACACCGTTAACTCTGAATTGAAAAAAAAAAGTGACCCAGTGCAGTCAGTCCGCATCGCGTGCGATAATGAGGCACGAACGACAATTTCATTCAGAATCACGTTTGCGCAGTTTATGCCCTTGAGACTGACGAGATTTCGCGATACTTTGCGAGAGTTTTTTTGCAGAGGTCGCAACAACAGCTTTCATAGCTTTCGCAGTGCATTGTTTGACCCAGGATGGTTGGGTAAGTTATAGAGCTGATTATGCTCATTAATTTGATACCTAATTTCCCTATTTTTGATCTCAATATAGTAGTCCATTTTAGCATCAAAGTAAACGTTTATTTTGCCAGTGTTCAAGAAGCTTTTAGATCATAGTTTGATGTTTTGCTAGTTCCTGACTGGTATTGAAAATAGATCTCCGTAATTTCTTCGATTTCACAATCGTGAAACTTGAGCGAGCATGATCAATTAAAAAACGAAGAGGTGCACCATTTTTAAGGTTGTGAATTTTCCTGTTGAAAACAAGGCAAATTATGTTTTCTTACCGGAAGTGGGGTAGTGAATGAACACGCGTGAGAGCGATGTGACGTCGTAAAGTGAGACTACACCTGTGCAAGTCGCGAGTGTGTGTCATTATTTCGAAGGTATGCATTGTCATGCAATTGTTTTGTATAGAGATTATATTACATCTTGCACATGTGCATGTGTGTGTATGTCGTCTTTCAGTTAATGTTCCATGTGATTCTTGTTTCCCATTTTTTGGAAGAGTGTGAATCATATTCAATGTACTGGGTGTTACGAAAACATTTCCCACTTTTGATCCTTAATAGTTCAAAAACTATTATCAGATAACAATAACATTGATATGAGCAATAGCTGAATAGTGTACAATTTTGTTGGAGGTAATTTGAAAATGAAAGCATGATTCAGTTTTGTTAAATTCAACATTGATTTTTAAGTTAGGTTTCAGATTTTGCTCTATTTTCAACCCTCTGTACTAAACTTAACTTTGCACAGGGGCTATTGGTGTGTATATGAGTGTGTTGTTGATACCCAGACAATGGTCGTGGACAATGACCAGGATTGGAATGCTTCATGAGGAATTCCACTATCGCAGCTAGTCTTTGTTCATTCTGAAATGTGGTGTGTGCAAGCACATGGAAACATGTGCTTACTTCTTTCATGTGCATGCATTTCACCCTGTGTCAAGAATTCAGACTAGCAGTGCTCAGGGCAATCCACGTGAATAATTGATAAAGCATTCATGTGCCTTGCAGCAGAGCTCGGAACAGGTGGTAGCCAGGTCCATCGTTCAGGGTCATTGTAAGTGCACAGTCACATACACATCATTGGTTCCGGTGTAAAGTTTGTATAGAGAGTGCAAATTCGATCAAAATCTGGAACCTAGCATTAAAAAAAAATCATGGATTTCATGAAACTAATATAGGCTTTCATTTTGAAATTACCTCCAACTCAATTGTACACTATTCAGCTATTACTCATATCAATGACACTTTTATCTGATACATAGTTTTTGAACTCACAGCATTGAGTAAGCAGCCAATGGATACTACGCAATGCGACATGCCCCGTCTTGCGACAGATTTCGACCAATCACAGACCCGGAATTGCGGTGCGAATGCGAGGATAATCTTTTTAAACTCGACGCTAGACATGTCTCTGAATTTTGCTAGTTCCTGACCCATATTTAAATGAAGATGAGAAAACGTGCCCTTATTGTGATACTATATATTTTAGTCTTCACCATATTTTAGAGTGGCATGAAAGATTTCAGGTTAGTTTTTTGGCGTCAAACGTGAAGGAATATTTTTGAATACAATACCGAACTTCGAGAGAGATTTTGATATTCTATGTTCTTCTTTTTCCGTTTTATTTTGATCATGAGCATATTTGCTGTTTTCTCGTTCAGTCGATACTAAAAGTGTCGAAAACTGACAAGAAATACTCGTTCTACACGGATTTATTCATGACCATGTATCTGCTTATTACGAATGCAAGCACCGCTCAGCCGTGCATACGACTTGAATAAATACGTGCGTTTTCGCTCGCGCTGCGGACTGATTGAGTGGATAAGTGCTGATAAAGTATCACTCAATCTTCAGAAAACTAAGTTCATGCTTTTTAGCAATTCCATATCTTTGATGGCACTCGATTAAAATGTGTCTAGACATAGAATTTCTCGGTATCACAGTGGATGATAAACTTTCATGGAGGCCTCATATCATCAAAATAAGTGAAATAATTTTACGTAATATTGGTTTAATTAACAAACGTAAGTTTCACATTCAATCGTCTTCCTTGTTAACGTTGTACATTGTATTTTTCTGTAATATTACCTTGTCTTAATTACGGGATTTTAGCATGGAGTAGCGCCCATCAAAATTTTATTAGATAAATTACTGTTGTTACAAAAAAAAAAAAAGTACTTCGTATTATTGGTGGGGTTTCACCACGCTCCCACTCAGATCCTCTCTTCAAACTAAATATATGATTTTAGAAATCAAAGATTTATTTCTTTTTCAACTGTGTCAATTTATGTTCAATCACATCACGAATGTTCTTCCAGGTGTATGTAATTCAGTGTTTCCACAAAATCAATCTTTTCATGATTATCCCACTAGGCGATCTAATGAATTTCATTTACCTCTTCTGAGAACATTATTAGCTCAGAATACGTTTACATAATTTACCGGACCTAAATTTTGGAATTCATTTAGTTGTGAAATAAGAAATTTTCCATCGTTATACACTTTTAAGCGTAATTCGAAATGTTTTTTTTTGTTAAATTCTTGTTGAGATATTTATTTTCATTATTTTATAGGTTTCGGCAAACATAAGGTTCATCACCAGTCATTGAATTTATCATTACGCAATAAAATGGCATCTTTACGCATTGAAATACGGCACCTTATTTGCATAATTTTTGCACAGCTGGGTGCGGTCACCAGCTGTCCGAAGCACCTCCTCTATCCCCTCTTCCGTTTCTCTTGTTCAGCATGTAGGCATTCTCGCTCTCTCTCTTTCCTTTCTTCCTTTAATTTTGATTTGCCCTAGTCCTTCCAATTGTATCTCTGTCAGTTTAGTCATGTCCTGTTGTTGTGTTTCTGCTGTTTGTTCCATTCTGTCTTAATTATTTTAGTGCTATTCTGTTCCATTCTGTCTTAATTGTTTTTGTGTTAAGTATTTGTAATTACAGTAAGTATATATATACAAGCACTGCTTTTCAGTGGACCTCTCAGTTCTTTTTTCCTCTCAAAACATAACTTATTATTACGTCGATATGAATGTATATCTCTTGTATTTGTTAATTTTAGTTTCGCACATTATAATGTATATATGCTTATGATATATCATTCCTAATTTATTCTGTGTTATGTTTTGCTGGAAGAAAAATGAGAATGAAAATAAATGAATTGAATTGAAACTGAATTAGTGCTACTGCTACTCGTATTGCCACAAAAATATTCAAAAGTAACTCACCAAGGGTTATTACAATACTATGACAAGCAGAGTGAACAGAAGTAAGCCTATATCTATTTAAACTTCTGGATTATTATGGAGACTTACATGCAAACTGCAGACATAAAGATGAAACTCCAAGCTCCATAGGACAATATTCCATAGGGGGCAAACTGAGCAAGGAAGAGATTATCTGAAATAGAATGTTCTCGTAAGGCGCTTGTAATGATAATTCTAATGCTAATAATAAGGTCTTATTTATCCAGGGTATTAGCCTCTTCAGTGTAACCACTGCTCTACCGGAGGGCCCTGCCATTATTATTACCCTAGCGTTGCAAGGTACCCATTTCTACACCGGGGTCGAGAGGGACATGGTGGGAAACGACATCTTGTCCAAGGACGTAAGCACTGGGCGGGAATCGAACTTGGGTCCTCCGATTGGGAGTCGGGAGTCGTATCTACTATGCCACAGCGCCCCTAGCTTAATGGTGACATCGATTCAATGAAGTGAAAGGACTTGTGTGTCCACCATAAAATTGACGTTTGCTGCAAAGCTAGATGCATGCGCGAACTCGTCAGACTCGTTCATTATCTTTCAAAGGCAGGACGACAGAAGCAATTCGCATTATCATCTTGTCGGTATCGTTTGAAACTACGTGATACTCTTCACCTAGGCCACTCGAAGACGACAGGAGACACAAACAAATTGTGCGGATGTCATGACAACAGTATGATAAATCTCATTTAAAGAATATGCCTACCAGTCACGTCAGATACGAAATGTGGACTCGTAGATTGTGCTTGAGGACAGGAACATAACTCCAAGACGTCAAATATAAAGAGAAATTTCCAACGCGTTTCTGCGTATCAGAAATGCACCGATGTTTTACAAGCATTGGAGGGAATATAACACATGACGTATTTGCAATACTGAGTATGATGGATGTCACATTGTCTAGAGGTGAATGCAGCTGTGGCCTATTTTTGCTTGAAGTTTAATTAATGAACGCTTTCATTCTCCAGTTGCAAGATGAGGGCAACAGGATAGGGTAATCGACGAGTAGACAATGTTTATAGGTCATTGTGTCAGGCGGGGAGTGCGAAAGTAATATTTAGTTTCTCATATCATAGTGTCCTTTACGTCTTGCAAATGAAGACTATAGTATACCATACACTCCGAAGGCGTGATTTAACTGCGAAGACCTCTTTTGATACATCCCATTCAGCCTCTTTTCTTAGCCATGAATGCTAATGCTCTTTTACCAGGTTCCAGTATAACAAGCGTTTGTTCAAATTGCACTCACGAGAACAATAACACAGGGATTCCAAATGGACAGTTAAAAGCCATCACATTCCCCCCACGAAAAAAAAAAAAAAAATCGATTACAACATAAATGTCTCCCGTGAATGATATTATGAGGTAGGCAAGCTTCCGGCAGTTTGTGTGTGCTTTCAGATAATATCTGACTTCTTCTTTCGTATGGCACAAAGTGGTGTCTGGTTTATAGCGTTTGGTGACATTTGGTGTGTGTGTGTGTAAGTATATGAGTGGACCGGCTTAGCCCCCCTCCAAAAAAAAAAAAAAAAATTACAATCGGATTTTCGCATTGATAACTTCAAATATGATTAAATTGTCTCATTGCCACTCCAGGGTCTTAAAATATGCGTGTAACATCTCGGCTATGTTTTGCAGAAAACCCCATTCAATTTGTTTAAATGGTCACAGAGAAATGTGGATCATTGTAAAGCATGTCCTGGGACTGATTCTTCCGAGTATAGCACTTGGATGCTCTTGGAACTCCATAATGTGTGAAGACAATGAACAGAACTCGAAGGGAAAGGATTCCCGACATGCTCTACAAAACTCGTAATTTCTCTTTGACCCCATGAGCAAATCGGATGGGGTTTTCTGTAAAATGTGTGTAATAAGTTATACATGTAGTCTCATTCCCTGAAATTGTAATTGGATTGATTCACTTTTTTAAAGTTATTATTGCGGAGGGTCTCGTATTTTTTTTTTGGACATATGGTGGTACTCTTTGCGCTGAATGAATGAAGAATGATCTTTTACGGGCATGATTCTTTACTTCCTCACACCCGGAATCTCCATTTAAGTTACGTCCTCTCCGAGGAATAGCTCGAGGTGACATTATATGAAAGTGAACGTCGTATCAAACGAGTATCAAAGAACGAAAAATATCCACGAAAGAAAGAGTGAAACACATCCCAATTTGCACACAGTCATCCCGATGAAGCCGTGTTTGAAATTGTGTGTCGGAAAATAAGAAGAGTCGTTGCTAAGGTAATATTTTCTTTCTTTTCTTTCAGTATCTCAATGAATCACATGATCCTATGAAGTCATGATTTGAGGCTCACTATACCTTATCAGAGAAGAGCCAATCCATCAACGTGCCTCCCCATATGCATAGACGGACGAGAAAGCAAGAGATTTAGTGGTGAAGTAAGGAATCGACTCTTCTCAATCGACAACTTTTATGTTGTTTGTCAAATTCCATTCATTCTTAAGACAAATGGGGTAACAATTAAGAGAAACAACTGAAAATAGGAACATGCAAACGTATCCTCATACCCCACCAAAAAACAAAACAAAATCGAAAAACAAAAATGGTTTGTTCGTCCTTGCTGCTACAGTCGATAAGACTACAGCATTCAATCTCTTTTTTGAAATAAAGTCAGTAATCAATTCAATTCGATAAACCTTTTCAATGAAACAGCTCAAAGGTGGTATATGTTTCACATGTAACTTGAAGCAATTGCAAAGTAGTAATATTGGGCCTGCCCACAAGCAGGGTTACCATAAATATACGTATTAGCGCAAAATACTAGGTGTAGTTACAAAAAAAGGCTGTCCCCACTTTTGATCCTTAATAGCTCGAAAACAATATATCAGATAAAACTGTCATTGTATGAGTACTAGCTGAATAGTGTACAATCTAGTTGGAGGTGATTTGAATATGAAAACCTACATTGATTTCATGAAATCCATGATTAATTTCAAAGATAGGTTCCAGCTTTTGGTCAAATTTTAACCCTCTGTACAAAACCTGAACTTTACACAGGAACTAATGATGTGTATGTGATTGTGTAGGCTACTTACAATGACCCTGAACAATGGACCTGGATACCACCTGTTCAGAGATCTACTCCAAGGCACATGAATGCTTTATCAATTATTCATGATGGATTGCCCTGGGCACTGCTAGTCTGAATTCCTAGCAAAGGGTGAAATGCATGCACATGAAAAAAGTAAGCACAAGTTTCCATGTGATTACATACACCACATTTCAGAATGAATAAAGACTAGCTGTGATAGTGGAGTTCCTCATGAATAAACAATGGAGCATTCAGTAAAATCCTGGTCATTGTCCAGGACCATTGTCTGAGTGTCAACGACACACTCACATACACATCAATTGGCTTCTGTGCAGAGTTAAGTTTTGTACAGAGGGTTGAAAATAGAGCAAAATCTGAAACCTAACTGAAAAATTAATGCTTGATTTAATGAAACTGAATTATGCTGTAATTTTGAAATTGCCTCCAACAAAATTGTTCACTTTTCAGCAATTACTCATATCAATGCCAGTGTTTATAGTTTTTGAACTTTTAAGGATCAAAAGTGGGACATTTATTTTCTGTAACACCTAGTAGGACCTACATTCCTTTACACTTGTTCAAGATTTTTAATTTCTCTTTGAAGCGATATCAACGGTCAGCGACATCGCCATAAAATAAAAGGAATATCAATCTCGAAAACCTCCCTAACCTGCACAGACATTCTGTATTCACTAATTCCCCCGTCAATATTCAGGCGATTCCCGTTATAACGAAGTCCTCGGGAACGGTAGTTTTCTTCAGTTATATCGAAATTTCATCAGAGCTGAACAATAATATAGATAATTTTGGGAATTAAAGTTTCACTTCGTTGTAAAACAAGATTTTCGTTATAACCATATTCGTTATAACGGGAGTGCACTATTATACAAATAGTCCATGCTCTATGATGCACTATACTGGATTAGAGAACGACAAATACTAAATTATCCCGAGTGCTGTTTTGTTTCACCGAGGCCGCAGGCCGAGGTGAATAGAACTGCACGAGGGATAATTTAGTATTTGGAGTTCTATAGCCCAGTACTGGTGCATCAATAGAACATGCGCTAATTGTTATAGTAAAAAGGTCCCTCAATCTAAATGTCTTTTCTGTAGGTCTAGGCCCTAAATAGATCTAACTTTAGACTCACCGTACCGGCACTGATTTCTTGCACGCAGAGTTAACCACAACCTACGTACTGTACTGTAGTGTAGTTTACGTACACAGCGCGCGACGCTAGTACAGCCGCGTATGCGTATTGTACATCACAGAGCAGACTCGCGTATAAACTCCTACATTCTGCGTCCAGTGCTCTACGCGCGCATACGTTGAAAGTCTTGGGGTGGTATTCTGTAAGGATCCTAGTACATCTCTCGCTCCTAAATACGCGATTGGTATTCTGTAACACCGCGCGTAGGAGGAGAAATAGGATAGTGACGTCAGGGATCCTTACTTCTCTCCCAGTTTAGGATAGGGGCGTAACTTGATATGTTAATTAGATGTAATTAGATGTTAATGAGATCTTAAGATAAGTGGTATTCTGTAAGCACAAGTAGGATCAAGTTTAGGAGCAAAAATAAGGATAGCCTCTAGGCAATCTTTCTCTGGCGATTATGCCGGGCTATTGCGAATATAGGCCTACTGACGACCCACTGTCTCTTATTTTGTATATTCATGAACAAGAAAATAAATACATGAATCGTATAACAGAGTTATCTGTTCCTCTCGTACTGAGGATTCTGAAACTGCAGTCTATAATGTTCGAAACAATTGTATTCTTTATCTAGCTGGTATGTGTTTATTTGTTTGTTCGCCATTTTCAGTTCAATTCACACTTCATTTTATTCGGCACAAAATAAATAAAAAGGACATTATGTACACAGTAACAACAAAAGCTGTTAAAAAAAAAAGTTCATAACCCGCTGGCTTACGAGCAGCATTAGCTCCTCTATTGACCCTTCTCAGTTTGGAAATAGGAAAGGTCATGCAACGGCGCATTATCTCATCGACATCCTGAACACCATCTTTCGCAATGCTGACAAACCCAAAACCGTGTCAACACTGGTAGCCGTGGATTTCAGCAAAGCGTTTGATCGCATTAACCACAACATCGCGATATCCAAGATGCTCGAGATGAATGCCCCGCCCGCAGTAGTCGCGTGGATATGTAGCTTCCTCTCCAGCCGCGAGCAGTGTGTTAGATACATGTCCACGTACTCTGATTGGCTGGAAGTTTCCGCGGGCGCGCCTCAAGGGACTTTGCTTGGTCCGGTCATATTTTTGTGTATGATCAACGACGCGTGTCGTGATAGCGCCCACCCCAGTTGGAAATATGTCGACGATCTGTCATTACTGGAATGCAGGAAAGTGAACGAGACGTCAACTCTTCAGAACACTGTACATGAACTAGATATTTGGTCAGCAAGTAACAATATGAAATTGAACCCCAAGATATGTGTTGCAATGAATGTCAGTTTTGTACGTACAGAATTGATTTCGCCAAAAATAGCCATTGGAAATCAAGAGGTAAAGGAAGTAACAGTTGTAAAACTACTGGGAGTTTTGATCCAGAATGACCTCAAATGGAATTGTCATGTTAATGATATTGTCAAGCGGGCAAGCATGAGGCTACACATGCTTCGAATTCTCAAGGGATTCAATCTTCCCCGGCGTGACCTGTTGACAGTCTATTGCTCGTATATACGGCCCGTAGTAGAGTATTGTGCACCAGTTTGGCACTCGGGTATAACCGAAAGTCAGAAGGCTCAAATTGAGCGAATCCAACGAAGGGCTTGTCGCCTCATGCTTGGGCCGCTCTATGGTCACTACAGACATGCTCTGGACACTCTGTGTCTCCCAACTCTAGATAGCAGACGTGAAAAGCTGGCTCTCAAATTGGGTAAAGGCTTGACCAAAACACAGTCACCCTTCCACCATTGGCTCCCTCCTACACGAGCCGCCATAACTTCTAGATCTTTACGTAAAGGTCAAGCTTACTCAGAAGTCCGCTGTAAAACGGAACGATACAGGAAAAGTGCTCTTCCATACATCATAAGGCTACTCAATACTAACGGTGTGTGAAGCTATACACCAAGCAAGATATAGCAGGTTGAATTACATCCTTTTGCTTTTCACTGTTTCTAAGAGTACCCATAATAATATGATCTAATTTATTGATGGTGTTGCTCTTTATATGAATGTTTGTAATGGTGCAATATTAAGAAATTTCACAGTAATTCATTGGTGTGATAATAATTACATTATAAGCTGAATTCATTTTTACTCCATACAAGTCAAAACTTTTTGTCATACAGTATACTCAAGGCAGTTTCAATACACGTAGTAGCAAGTGATTATTTGCAAATCGATTGTTATCCTGGGGAACTCGTATACTTTTCACTGGTATGATTTTATGGTGCAGATGTCAATCGTTTGTCTTGTTATTGAGCCCATACTGTCTCAGCTCTTAGGCAGCAATTTCATTCATACATAAACACAACACACACACAGACATACACACACAACGCATGCATGCACACACATACACACACACACACTCACGCACACACAGACACACAATCATACGTGTACAAGTATCCCATGCTTTTGCACGCACTTCAACGGAGCGTTTGTAGCAGCACCGAGGGGTGGTTTCCTCGTGGTAAGAAATAGATTAATTTTCTGGCAATTCTATTTTAAACTTCCAAAGAATTGTTGTTGTTGTTGTTGTTGTTGTTGAACATTTTCGTTTTTACTGTTTCCAATCACACCACATCACATGATTTAATCTAGTGATCATGTTTTTTTTTATATATGAATATTTGTAGGTGCAATATTAAGATATTTCACAGTGATTATTTGTTGTGGCAATAATACATATATGTTGAAAGTTGATTTTACTAATTTATCTTTAACATTATGTACTTTTAAAAGCAACGAGTGATTATGTATTATTAGTGAATCGATTGCTATCCCGGGAACTCGTACATTTTCACTGATATAATTTCATGGAGTATGATTATAGAGGTCAATTGTTTTGTCTCGTTATTGAACCTTCTGTGTCAGCTCTCATAGCAGCAATTTTATTCATATAAGAACACAACACACAACACACACACACACACGCACACACAACTTACGCACGCACAAACACACACACATACACACACACACATACACACGCCCACAAGCACATGATCACTGTATACGTGTATAAGTATTCTACGCTTTTGCAAGCACATTAACAGAACGCTCGTAATACACCTACATGTAACTTCTTCGTCGTAAGAATTTGAATTTTGTATATTTTCTGACAATTCCGTTTCATATGTGCAATGAACTGTTGCTGTTTTCAGGTGATATATTCGTGGTGGAATAATGGACGATTTTGTTATGTTTTTATGACTGCATGTCCGTCATGTATAATTAGAAAAGTTGCAGCGATTTTATCACTGTTAAACATGTAATACCATACATTTGAATACACACACACTTATGCACATTACACATAATTATAAAGAGTACATTATACGCATACACAATCGTGTCATTATACACACACCCGCATCAATACACATCATACACACACATGTTTACAGACACTCCCCTCAAGCGCATGTTTGATATACAGCAAGAGGTTATTTCCTTGTGGTAAGAATCTGAATTTTATATATGTAAGGTTGTGTTTTTTGTGATAGCATTTGTTGTATAGTAAAAGACGGCTTTGTTATGTTCTGTGTAGGTCTATGCATGTTCGTCGAGTACCGGTACAAATGGGAGCAATTCAGTACTGAACAAACAAATCATAATACACTGTACGCTTGAATACACACACGCTAAATGCACACACGTTAAATGCACACACACATAACCGTATACACTTTAGTATTAATAATGTGATGTTTAAAGACACATCCTTTAGGCACCTCAGCAGCTGTTCGAAATGCACCAAGAGGCATTTTACTCGTAGCAAATTATCGGAATTACATTTTATGCATTTTACCGTGTATGTATATAAAGAATTGCAATTCCATGTTTATATCTGTAATACAAACAGGTTTGTTATATTCATATGTATACATCATGTCTTTTATGTACAATTGTGAGCAATTCAGCAATCAATATTGCTGCGAGTCACGATTTCAATAAACCATGAATAATAATAATAATAATTATATCTATAATTGATATTGTAATAATGATAATTATTATCATTATTGATATTATCATTGTTATTATTATTATCATTATTATTGTTATTATTACTATTATTACTGTTATTATGATTATGATTATGATTATGATTATGATGATGATGATGATGATTATTATTATTATTATTATTATTATTATTATTGTCATTATTGTTGTTATCATTATTATTATGCTCAACGTCTGCCCGAACGTCATGCGGACGCAGTGCAAGTAGCCTACCTTCGCCGCCCACATTGCGTGACCCTCGAAGTCGTTGCTATGAAGCTCTAGTAACCAAAGAAAAAGAAACGTAGGCAGTGTGCTTCTAGGTCGCGTGAAGAATAAAGCAGAGCCGGCGGAACGTTTTTAAAAGCGTGGGGGCCTACTTCTTGGTTTCATGAGCTAACAAGAAAAAAAAAAAAAAAGGTCCTCAGCTTCTCTCAACCTTTCCATTTCAGGGTTTCTTCAGCTGACAAGCGAATTAAAAAAAAAAAGGTCTACATTGGAAAAACATAACCTTACCGCGCTCCGCACACTTCAAGATCTCTATCTATTTCTATTAAGTGCCACTTACGTACTTCCGGGTTAAAAAAAAATTGTGGGGGCCCAAAGTGATGACACCTTATGTATTTCTTTGTATGGTGCACAAAAAGTGTGGGGGCCTGAGCCCCCACGGCCCCCACGGCTCCGCCGGCCATGTAAAGTACTAGTAACGCAAGGATCCATACGCTCACACTATTATTAAGACGTACGTATAGTGTGTGACGCAACCCGGTGACCTAACAGTCCATGTGCATGGGTTAACATTTTTTTTTTCAAAATGTAGTGAACTTACGTGTTTTGTACGGTTACAGCTCGTTATTCCGAAGGTTCGTTATTCCGAAGGCTCTTCCAGTCCGAAGGTTCGTTATTCCGAATTTCATTTTCGAATTAACAAATCTTCGGAATAACGAACCTTCGAAATAACGCCACAAATGTTCGGATTAACGACCCCTTTTTCATTTTCGGATTAACGAACCCTTTTTTATTTTCGGATTAGCGAACCTCTAGGTATGGAGAATTTGTGTGTTTCAGATTAACGAACCTTCGGAATAACGAACCTTCGGAATAGCGAACCTTCGGAATAACGAACAGCACCCGTATACAAGGATATCATGGAGCTATAGTAGCTCCATGTTTATAATAATCTCCTTTATTTATTCTGCTATCATTGCCCTGCATGTAAGTCTATACTACCATAAAGATAGGGGAGAGCTAGCGGGGTGAATTAAGTGGGACAAAAATTGTGATTTGATGAAGTTTCTCGAATAACTTTCTGATATTTAGAATGGGGCACACATGTATCGGACCAAAAGACTTTTGATGCTAGCCATATAACGGGTTGCTATACGCTATATTCCTATAAGTCTCATATTTGTGTTATCATTGTTTTTTTTTTCCTGGGAGAAGTGGAACATTGGTTTGGTTTAAGTGGGACAAACAGTAACTATAAACAAGACATTATTATTACAAGAATATCGATCATAGAATAATGTGAGCGCATGTGTGCGTGTGTGTGTGTCTGTGTGTGCATCTATTATTATTATTATTCTTTATATTTATTTAAGAAAATCTTATATATTTTATAATAACTTGGAATTAAGGGCGAAGTTTGGCATGCAGTGATGATATCCCAGTTTACCAAACATCCTTGTGTGTCTTTATAGAAATTGTTATACCAAATGCGAAAAACCTTATAGTTGGAGAAATTTACAGGCCACCAAATGGTAATTTTAACGATTTTGTTGGTGTATTGCAAACTATACTTGACTCTCCCTCTCTCATGAACAAGCATTGTATATTGATGGGAGACTTTAATATTAATCTATTTCATTATAATGAAAAGCCCCAGTGTCAGGAATTCTTAGCTACAATGATGTATAATTCATTTATACCTTGTATCAAGAAACCAACAAGGGTTTCTGATACAACTAATTGACAACATATTTACAAATTTATCTCACGTTGCCGATCAAGGAATCATTGTTTCTGATATATCGGATCACTTCCCTATATTTGTGACGTTACATGATATTTTTGAAAAAGGTAAAACAAATCATAATAAAAGGGATTTCGAGTAATGTCACAACAACGTATAGAAAGTTTTAAAATGAGTCTTGATCATACCGACTGGTCTGTTGTTTATAACACGAATGACGCTGATATAGCTTTTGATATATTCAATGAAATTGTTTTGCGTTTATGATGCTCATTTCCCAATTTCTTCGATCAAATTGAATTACAAAAAAAAAAAAATCCCAATAAGTCCTTGGATCACCAAATCAATTTTGAGATCTATAAATCGTAAAGATAATTTATTTTATAGATATAAGTCCAGTGGCACAGAAGAAGCAAAACGCAAATACTCAGCTTACCGAAATACTTTGACTTCTGTGCTACGTAAAGCCAAAAAAAAAAAAAAGATTATTTTTCTGCACAATTTCAAATCCATAAAAATGATATCAAGTCTACTTGGAAAGTTATAAATGATATATTAAAAAAGAATGATGGAAAGAAACTGGGAATTGATAAAATAATACAAAATGGAACGATAATTGATGACTCCCGTGGTATTGCTGAAGCATTCAACACGTATTTTGTAAATACTGGGTCAAATTTGGCCAGAAATATTCCACTAACGGAAAAAACATTTCATTCATTTCTTGTGAATCCCAATCCTAGTTCTATATTTTTCACGCCCGTAGATGCATTGGATGTTATTGATATTGTAAATAATTGTAAAGCCGCAAGCTCATCGCAGGCTATGATGGTATTTCAATGTTTCTTCTTAAACAAATCATTTATGAAGTAGCCGCACCTTTGACCCATGTATTTAATTTGTCTTTAATGACTGGTGTTTTTCCTAGTAAAATGAAAGTT
Organism: Diadema antillarum; assembly: GCF_040938485.1. Lineage (NCBI taxonomy): Eukaryota > Metazoa > Echinodermata > Echinoidea > Diadematoida > Diadematidae > Diadema > Diadema antillarum. The sequence goes on along the minus strand of NW_027272075.1, from coordinate 326,655 downwards.
GCCAAGATTATTCATGTTTTTAAGGAAGGCAGACAGGACGACCTGGGCAATTATAGACCTATATATCTCTTTTATCATCATTCTCCAAAGTACTTGAAAAAGTTGTCTACTCCCGAACTATCAAGTTTTTAAATGATCATGATATCTTAGTAGACACTCAATTTGGTTTTCGCAAAAAACATTCGACTACCCACGCCGCTTTGTTGTTAATAGATAAAGTTGTTCAAGCTATCGAAGCTAAATCTCACACTGTTGGAGTTTTTCTGGACCACTCCAAGGCGTTTGACACTATTGATCATGAAATATTACTGTACAAACTGTCTCATTACGGGATTCGTGGCAGCGCCTTGGAGTGGTTCAGAGATTACCTCACAAATTGATCACAATTTGTACACATTAATGATTCTGATTCAAGCACAGCAAATATAACATGTGGTGTTCCACAAGGCTCACTTTTGGGACCGCTTCTTTTTATTTTGTACATAAATGATTTGCCCAGGTCGTCCGCACTCCTTTCTTTCCTCTTGTTTGCGGACGATTCAAGTCTTTTTTTGACGCACAAAAATCCTACTGAGTTACTTGATATGCTTAACTCTGAGTTGAATCACGTCAATGATTGGATTCAAAGTAACAAATTATCCCTAAATCTAAACAAAACTAATTTTATGGTGTTTAGTGATACAATCGCTTGTTTACCTGGCTCAATTTCAATCACAGGAGTAAACTTACAACAGACAAATTCAGTTAAATTTCTTGGTCTTTTAATTGATTGTAAATTATCTTGGCAGGAACAAACAAATCATTTATGTAAGTTATTATCAAGAAATTTGGGTGTTATACAGAAGCTTTAAGCATGTTTTCCCCATATAGGCCTATATATATATATATATATATATATATATATTACGTACATTATATATGCGACTTTGTTATTGCCGTATCTTCATTATAGCATACTGGCCTGGGGGAATTGTTCCAAAATACGCCTGGAGTCTATCTTTAGAATACAAAAGCGAGCTGTAAGGATTATCAATTGTACCAATTATTTAGCACCGACAAGCCCACTCTTCAAAAGTAATAACCTCTTAAAGATTTTTGATATATATTCTTACTCCCTTGGGATATTTACAAACCAGTTAACTAAAGACGAATTACCTTATGCTTTCACTGCCATGCTTGTAAAAAATATACATTCCTACCCTACAAGACAGGAAAATTCATTTCACTTTTCTCCCGTGAGAACTGCGTTTGCTCTTAAAACAATAGTACATACAGGTCCGACATTATGGAATAGCCTTGACTCCGACATTACTGAATCGTTGTCACTGAATTGTTTTAAACGTAAACTAAAAAAATCCCATGTGTAGTCTTATATCTAATAATACAACATGCAATTTTATTTGAACTCCCTCTTCTTTATCAGATTCGTTGTTTATTATATGTGTTCCAAGTTTGCTTTTCGGTCTCTTTACTGAGTCATTTATGTCAAGGCTATTCCTGAATTAATGAATCATTATGTATCATATGCATTTTTGCGCATTCTTACAGTTATGTAACTGTTGCTCGGGTGACAAGGAGTCTTGTAAGCGCAATACAGGTGGCTACTTTGTATTTCGCTATGCTTTCGTATATTTTATTCCTTTCTCTTGCTCTTTTTGCTCTCTTTTCTTTTACGTCCCTTTCCTTCCTTTCATAGTTTTCGTTACTAGGTTGTTTAAGAAGACCAACACTTTCATATACTATACAGGGACCTATACATTACAAGCTTTGCTTTTTAGTAGGTCCCCACATTTCATGTTTGTTAAATTGTCTTCTCTTGTATTCTTTGTAATTACGACGCTATGTTTAATCTTATGTTCAATCGATCGTATCATGTTTGATGTTTTGAGATGTGGAACAATGAAATCAAATCAATCAAATCAAATCCTCCAAAAGTTCAAAATTTGAGCTAATTTCTGCAAAAACTTTAAATGCAAATTAATAGAACTCGTAAGGTCACATTTACTATGGTGGGCTAAGTGCGTGCTAAAGCTTTGATAATCAAAATTGTATTCTTAACTGTAAAATTAGACTGACAATACATTTTTAACTCCTTGCACAGTAGAGCTGCGTGAAGCGCATGTTTGAGCAATGTAGATCTTGGGCGCGCATTGCGTAAAATTAGCCAGATGATTGGCTTATAGATACTGCGCCGGGCGTGTCCTGTCTTTCCTCATTAATATTCATTATTCATAAATGACTGTCCTAGGATAGGCTTAGGACAGGCTTACAGAATACCGATTTTGCCTGTCCTAAGGGTATCCTATTTTCTGTCCTACGCGCGCTCCTAGGATCGAAATAAGGATCGCGCTTACAGAATACCACCCTTGGTTGGTAAGATAAGACGTGTCTCTCGGTTGCTCGTATGTTTCTCTCTCTAGAATCATCAATTGTTGTTTTTATTAGATATTTGTCACATTGGTGGATCACTCGTTCAGCGCTGGACCTGTTTGTGATACTCCTTTGTGCCTCATCATCACCGTTTTGGATATATTCAAGGATTTTCAGCGTTCGTGTATGGTGTTTCCTCTTGTAAGTTACTCTTGAACTTCATCTTCATCTTTATCAGTAACATAGCAACCAAAACAATCCTGCATAGCGTGGACCGCCTTAGCGCAGCAGGCAGTATAATATTTTTCTTCCGCGTACATCTCATAATAGTGAGGTTCACACCTAGGTCCCTTTACCTTAAGGTTTTCTAAACCTCGAGGTTTTGTAAACTACGAGGCACTAAACTCCAAGTTAGCGTAGATGTAGACGCATGTAGTTTAGAAAACCACGACAAAACCTTAAGGCGAAGACACCACGACAACACCACAAGATTTCTTAGGGTGTTGTCGTGGTTTAAGCGCGTAGTTTAAGCGCGCTGTGGCAGCGCGCTTAAACTATGACAGATGTGAACGGAGTTTTGTTAACCACGACGCTCAGTTTTTTCCACAATAGTGCGCAACCCTATGGGCAAACTAGGCGCCCTTTATTTTCTATCGTAGTTATCTTTACCTCGAGGTTTTGCTAACTGCATGTAGGTGTGAACGGCATCGAAGTTTTGTCGTGGTTAGGGGAACGCATTTTTGCGCTCGTAGTTAGTATAACTACAAGTTTTTGGATAGGTGTAGACATGGCTAATAATAAACTCCTAGGTATCACCCGCGCAGGTTGTGGTGTACGCGCATCTGATACTGTGAGAACGCTTTGTGACGTCATGGCCTCCAACAAATTTCATGTTCTCGATGACGAAGTAGCGGTGAAATTTAATAAGTCACTGAACCCCAACCTGGAGGAGGCTGTCACATACGCGGTTGTGGCGGCCACTGGAAAGGCTGCTGTGTCTAAGAACGACGCCTCCAAGAGTGATGGGGAGATGATCACTCGTATCATAACTCAAGTACTAGCCACCATTCAACCAATCATCATCCAAAGTGTGACGACGGCTGTAACGACTGCCATGAAAGTCGTTATGGAGCAGGTGAACACTCCCTCCGCCTCCGGTTCGTCACCTATTCATCCAGAAGTCCAAACGAACCGGTTTGAAGTGGATCGTCTCGAGCAGTACTCGCGACGTGACAGCTTCAAGGTCTTCGGTGGGGCGGAATCCGGACCAGAGGAAGACACCAGTCAACTAGTCATCGATCTGGCGAAAGAAATAGGAGTCGACATGAAGAGGGAGGACATCTCAGTGAGCCACCGTGTGGTTTCTCGCAGGTCCTCGAAGCCACGACCGATCATCGCGAAGATGGTGCGCCGAGAGAAGAAAGTGGAGGTAATGAAGGCGAAGAAGCGGCTGCGGGAGCTGAAGGACAGAGGAGGCGTCTTCATCGTGGAGGACCTCACGCAACTCAGGGTGAAAATGATTCGCGAGCTGCGCAGTGACCCGGCGGTGACGAAAGTGTAGACTATTGATGGCAAGGTCTTCTATATCCTGAAGGACGGCGGGAAAGAAGTGAAACACGCAGTTGACAGTCCTGACGACCTGTACAAAATCGTTTGGTCCGAACAACGCATGAAGGAGTCGGGGCTCTTCATAACCAAATAGGATGTGGCCGGCCCGGTAAATCAGCCAAAATTTGTACATATGTTATGTTTAAATGTATGCGGACTTAGAAAAAAATTATCAGATGGCATCTTAGAGCAATACATTACGAATTTCGATATAGTTTGCCTTGTTGAAACAAAAACTGATTCTTTAAATGAAAACATGCTACCCAGTTGTTTGGAGTATATAAGCAAAGAAAAATCTAATAAAGATAAATTTCCTTTTGGTGGAATACATGGTATAGGAGTCTTGGTGAGAGATAGAATATATGATTGTATTTCAGTTTTGAAGAATGGGAAATCTGAGACAGTATTATGGTTACAGATTAGTAAAAAGGCTTTTGGATTTTCGTTTATTTTGGGTGTCGTCTACATTCCTCCAGAAAATTCTAAATATTACGATATATCTATGTTTGATGACATTGTACTGATTTGATCATGCTCAAGAATGTTTACAACTTACCTATTTGTCTTCTTGGCGATTTTAATGCTAGAACTGGGGCCGAAAGTGAACTATTAGAATATGAAGATTTAATCGACTTTTCTAACAACCATTTTATAGATAAATCTGAAAACTGGTTGAATCAACCGTTCCCGTCACACGGGATTAGCTTGATAAGAAAAAATTGCGATACAGTAGTTAACAACCATGGCCATAAATTTCTGGAACTATGTAGAAATTTCAATCTCGTAATAACTAATGCTCGAATTGGTACCGATAGACAACGTGGAGATTTTACCTGTGCAAATGCAAGTACGATTGACTATTGTGCTGCATCATCAGATTTAGTCCAGTTCCTTGATAATTTTGAGGTTGATACTTTTGACCCTCTGCTCTCTGACAAACATAATCCAATTATTTAAAAGTTTGTGGACCTGAGCAATCAGAAAAAGGTAACTCATGAAAAATTTGTTCAGACGTTGAAAACGTTGAAAGTGAAATGGAAGAAAGATGCAGGGAATGAATTTTGTAATAATATTGAGAGCAATGCAGTTGACTTATTGCTCTCAGAAGTAAACAGATTGGAGGGTCAAAATGTTAACCAAAATTCTGTTGATAATATTGCTCATTCCATCAAAGATATTTATCTTGATGCAGCCCATAAAAGTGGTATGATAAAATCTTACTCCAAAATCCGTTATTCCAAACAGAATAGCTACAAAAATAAAAGGAATTCAAAACCATGGTTTGATGAAATTTGTGTAAAACAACGTGCTCAATATTTTCGCTTGAAAAACCTAGTTAAATCGGAAAATTAAATCAGTATTCGCAATGCACTCACAAAAGCCAAGAAAATTTACAAAAAAACTCTTCGTTCTGCCCAAAAAACAATTTGATACGAAATTCTTGAATGATCTTAGGGGACTTAAAAAGAAACAGCCTCAAGCGTATTGGGATGTTATAAATTCCTCAAGCGGAACGAAAGCTCAGACAATTCCAATCGATACCGAGACGCTCGAAAAACATTTTCGTGACTTAAGTCAATCTAAGAATACTAATTTAACTGGACATATCAACGCAGAATATGAGAATATTTCCTCAACCAACCATGCCTTGAATTGTCCCATTGTCAGTGAAGAAGTTATCAAGCAAATTAAACGTCTGAAAAATGGAAAAGCGCACGGTGAAGATATGATTTTAAATGAATTTTTAAAACTGAGTACAACTTCTTTATTGGAAATTATTGTCAAACTATTTAATATTGTATTAGAAAGTGGTATTGTCCCAACGGCATGGACAATAGGCCTTATTCGTCCACTTTATAAGAAAAAAGGAAATGCCAATGATCCGAATAATTACAGAGGTATTACTCTACTAAGCTGTTTTGGAAAATTATTTTCCGCTGTTTTGAATGAGAGATTGACCTCTTATCTTGAAGATAATGAATTATTAGGTGATGAACAGGCTGGATTCCGTGATGGTCATTCTACCCTAGACCACATATTCGTACTTCACTCATTGATTGATTTACATTTACATAAGAAAAAGAGGGTGTATTGTGCTTTTATTGATTATAGGAAGGCATTCGATTTGGTTGACAGATCCTCTCTTTGGTGCAAATTGTTGGAACACAATATTGATGGTAATTTCTTTAAAGTAATCAATCATATGTACAAGCAGGCTAAATCATGTGTATTAACTGGATCTGGAAAATCAAATTTGTTTGAGTGCAACATTGGAGTACGTCAGGGAGAAAATTTATCCCCTATGTTATTCGCCCTATTCCTAAATGACTTTAAAGATTTCATTTGCAACAAATACGAAGGGATAGATTTTCTTCCTCACGAAATCGATTCTGAAGCATACGATATTGGATTTGATATTTATTTCAAGCTTTTTATTTTACTTTATGCTGACGATACGATTGTCCTTGCTAATTCTGAAAATGAGCTACAAAATGCTCTCAATGCATTATCAGAATATTGTAAAAAATGGTACCTCCAAGTGAACACGAGTAAAACAAAAGTGGTTATATTTTCTCGTGGAAAAGTACGGAACATTCCCATTTTTAAATTTGATGGTGATATCGTAGAAGTTGTTGATGAATACGTGTATCTTGGCACCACCTTTAGTTACAATAATAAGTTCCGTAAGGCACAATCCAAACAACTCAATCAAGCGAGAAGGGCAATGTATGGCCTTTTATCAAAAACGTATCATTTACGTTTGCCTATTGATACTCTTCTAGAATTATTTGATCGATTAGTAGTACCAATTTTGCTTTATGGAAGCGAAATTTAGGGGTTTGATATCGTTAATGATATCGAAATATTTCATATGAAATTTTGTAAACAAATATTACATGTTCGAAAAAATACTGTAAATTGTATGATTCTAGGCGAGCTAGGAAGGCTGAAATTAGAAAAATACATTGAAAGTAGAATGATAAACTTTTGGAGCAATCTTGTACATAGTGGACAAAGTAAACTATCTGGTAAAATCTACTTGATACTGAAATTACTTTTTGAACGAAATATTTATCGCTCACCATGGCTCATGAATATACACACGACGCTTAATAATATAGGCATGAACAACCTGTGGAACACGTGTGAAACTACAAGTCGTGAATGGATCAAAGCATCGGTAGAGCGCCGACTCGTTGATATACACAAACAAAATTTGTCGTCCACTATCTTTGATAATTCACAAACCAAGACTTATCGTATATTCAAACATTCACTAAATTCTGATATTGAGAATTATTTGATTGAACTCCCGAAGAGAGATAGAATTATTCTTTGTAGGTTTAGGTGTTCAAACCATCACTTACCAATTGTTTCTGGGAGATACACAGATACTCCCAGGAACATGAGGATCTGTAGTCTTTGTGATATGAATACACTAGGTGACGAATTTCATTACCTATTTGAATGCCCTGTTTTCGACAACGATAGACAATTATATCTTTAAAAAATTTTTTTGTTACTAGACCCAATACGTTGAAAATGGAACAAATGTTTAACTCCTGCAATCCTAGAACAAGTTCTAATTTAGTTAAGTTTTGTCATAAAATGTAACTCTGCACCTCAAAACAAACAAAAAGTCGCCAGACATAAATTTTTAGTTAAGACCATATTCTGAAAGAGCAGACTTTAAGCTTTAAAATGATGTATAACTCAAATCAAATGGACTCTCTAAACCTATCTAAATATTGGAAAGAAAGCACAAACTCAGGAAAAGTGTGAACTGAGAAAAGAGGCTCTGAAGTACAGTGTCTATTCAAGCGCTTAATCTTTACCAAACCGTGCTGGCTGTGCGATGAATGGGACAAAAGACAGGAAGTAAACAACCAGAGTAACAACAATGAAGGGATTATCAGATTAAATTGAAATTAAGCACGCCTCATTAACACAATCTGTCCATAATTAATGCCAACTTTCAAAGCAGTAGCACTATCCTTTCAAAAGTTATTAGAGTTGAAATTGAAGAGTGGTGGACAAGGTTTTTCAGAAATGAAAAAGGATTCTAAAGACACACCTAATCACACTATTCTACCAAAAATGTTCGAGATAAACTGCTAAAAAACACACTTTCCTGCCTGTTTTATGATACCAAATTTTAGCATAATGTAAAAGAAGACCCGCTCTTTCAGAAAATATGAAAAAGTCAAGTTCGGCTAGGTTGACCCATTTCACTTATTTTCAGTCCTCACGCAAAATCAGTGTGTGCGACTTTATGTTCGTTTTGAGGTGCACGGTCACAAATAATGATTTTTTCAAGAACTCATAGAAAACTTATGGTAAACATTGTTACTATAATGTTAATTTCTTGTCTGATTTGTCATTTTCGAATATCAATTTTCCGCATTGTATCATCATTTACTGGTGCCAACCAGGACCATCCCTGTTTTTGCATTGTTTTATTATTTTTTCTTGTACAGTTATGTTACAGATTTAGTTATTTGGTTATTTGGTTAATTGCATAGCATTATACAACTTTTTTATCTTTCTTTTTTTCCCAGTAAATTTATGTACCTTCATTGTACTTTTTCATAATTATTATTTTTTGTTTTTGTTTTGTTTTTGTTTGTTTGTTTGTTTGTTTTTTTGTCGATATGTAATCTCAAATGTATAATTCACATGGTTATCTCCAATGCCCTGATTGGGTGACATGAGATAAATAAAATTGTCATTGTCATAAAATTGTCATTGTCATTGTCATTGTCATTGTCATTGTCATTGTCATTGGCCTTGTCTTACTACTCAGTACGTCCCTCAAGATTCAAGATTCAAGATTCAAGATCATTTATTGTCATGTATAAAACATACATAAAATTTATTTTCGGACATACATAAAGATAAAGGTGCATAAATGAAGAATATAAATAATGAAATAACTTAACATGAGTTTTATACCATACATACATAAAATACATACATTTAATACAAAAAATGTAAAATATTGCATTGAAATTACAATGAAGAGGGAAGAGAAAGGCTAGGAGGACAGGAGAATAATAAGCGTATACCAAGTATGCATTTTTTTTTTCGCCCCATCGTCCCACCCAGGCACTTCCATATGCCGGAGCACTCCTTCAGTTGAGACTTTAACACATGTTCTACACACCACCGCTCTCCCCACTCTCACAGAGTACACTTTCACATACACATCCCCCCCCCACACACACGCTCACACACATACCCCACACCCGCGAGTTACACCCATATAAACTTATACATACACACACACATACACCAAAACTATCACCTAATCAACGTGAAAGAGCGCTCCAGCACACAAAAAGCCTGGGCAAGGATAGGAGACAGTAAATTATCTGAAAGAGAATTTGCTGCGTGACAAAGGCCATAAAAAGACAGAGACATTCATACAACATACTAAAATATAGCAGGCAGTGTGACATATTACAAATGCTCAATAATGTTATCATATTTTTGTATTCCCTGTGCGAATCTCTGCGTACATAAAGCGTAGGCACGCGCTGTAAGCGTTCAGTATAGTGGCACGGTCGTGCCACTATACCGGATTTTTTGCACAATCACGTGAGGCTATCCGACCAATCACAACGCAAATTTCACTCTACCTATTTACTATATAATTATGTATATATACACGTAGTAGCATTTGTTCCGCGTAGTGGCAGTACTAGAAATAGTAATAGTAAATCCAAGGCAATTGGCATGTAATGCATTCCTGTATCGTGACATGACTAAATAGACACACACACACACACACACACACACATATATATATATATATATATATATATATATATATATTAGAAGAAAGAGTCTCAAGTACGCCATGGATCCAACGATTACAACATTTTTTATTACAAAATTTTCATAACAACAATGCTATGCGCGTCATGCGCGTAGTGCGTTGCCCTGGAGCTGCGTTGTCAAGGAGAGCGCTGATACGTATACAGCTTAAGCAACACTTGTGGAGAATAGGGGTATGGTAGAAAATGATGTACAATAATTAAAATCTCAATGAAGACTATGCTATATATACTATTTATAAAAATACATTGCTATAAACGTCCTTGTAATATTAGACTTTAGCGACTCTATTTTTTTCGTAGAATAGGACGCATATCAAGCATTGATTACAAATGGAGAAGAAATTAAAAGGAATGAGCTAATAATACAACCAGTTATCAGAGCATCTGTTTACTGTAAAGATAAAGATTATGACAAATTTACGGATAATCAAGACATATTTAACAATAAAAAAAGTATTCAATATAAATATAATGAAACCTCAACATTAACTCAATTAAAATCTCAATGAAGACTAAACTCAATCTCAACAGTTCCGAGCGTATGTGTATATTATATATAAATACATTACTTTATGTATACATCCATGTAATATCAGACTTTTGTGACTCCATTTTTTCGTAGATAAACATCGAAGAAAAACATGTAAAGACGCATATCAAGCATTAATAACAAATGGAGAAAAGGTTGAAAAAATGAGCTAATAATAATTATAGCCAAATATCAAAGCATCTGTTTCCTGTAAAGATAAAAATATGATAAATTTGCGGATAATCAAGATAAAAAGTAAGTGGTCAATGCGAAATATAATGAAATCTTAACATTATCTCTTCTAAATAATAAAAAATATATGCATATATAGGTCTAGTCTCAGATTCTTAGAGCTTCATTTCTTCACTTCTTGTAGAAAGAGAAATTGCTTAGCCATCCAAGGTCCTTGTTGAGTCCTGTCTCAAAAGACCTGGTTTGGATGATGAATTTCATTTCAGCTAATTTTCTGGCTTCTCTGTCTTTGAAATTAGTGCCGATGATACAGAATTGCAGATCCCGAATTGAGTGGTTGCCTGAGTTGAAATGTTCAGCAACTGGTAGTGATGACTTGTGCTGAATTGAATTTCTGTGATTGTTGAAACGAAGTCTGAACTTAGTACCTGTTTCCCCGATGTACTTCGCGTTAAAGCATTTTGAGCATGAGATGCAGTAAACCACATTTTGGGTGTCACATGTGGCGTGAGGGGTAGAAACAGAGAAGCCAGGAGTTAGTTCTACTTTTTCAGAGGTGAGCATATGGGCACAGATTTGGCAACGATTTTTGCCGCATGGGCGGTTAGCTTTTTGTTTTTGTTTCTTTGAGAATGAGCTCTTTACCAACAATTCTCGTAGGTTTTTTGGTTGTTTTTGAGCGTTGATGGGGTGGTTCGAGAACGTGGCAGGGAAAGATTTGTCAAGAGATAGGTATTTCCACTCCTTGTTGATTTCGTTATTTGTGGAGGGATGATACGTGGTTACAAGAGGTAGCCTGTCAGATGGTTTAGCAGTTTCGCTTTTACTCTTGAGTAACTCTTCACGCTTTTTTGATTTAGCTCTTTCTAGACTGCGGTTTATCATGTGGATAGGATATCCTCTTTGTATGAAGAAGCCTCCTAGTGTGATCGCTTGTTTGTCAAATTTTTGATGTTTTGTAACAACTCGGACCATTACTGCGAGTAGCCAGAATGCTACAATGTAGTTTATACAGGCCGCTCCCATATGCATAGTACAACACTGTACAATCCAGAGGGACAACCAATACAACTCATCCCGCCGTCAAGCAAAGCGAGGCCGAGTTATCCCCGAGTCCGAGTCTAGCCTGACCCCGTTCGGGTAAGTTCTGAGACTTAACGTTTTTGGTTAATATTTCCCATTTTCGTCGTTACCCATCGAATATCTTGTTATTACAGCGTTATTCCGCACATTTCCTAAGCATACGTTCACATTTTGGAGCAAAATTTGACAACTTTTGCAGGCGTACCAGAACTTTGTTTGGGGTTTAAGCTGTATACGTATCAGCGCTCTCCTTGACAACGCAGCCATTTTTTTCATAGCAAGTTTCAATGAAATGCTTTCCTTCTGCTTTCCCCTCTGCTGTATAGCTTTTAGTGAGTGAATGTAAACATAACCAGTGTCTAACTGCTATCTCCAGTAACCGCATCCTTCCATCCATTCTTCTCAATGAACGAAATAAGAGATGACTGAAATTGATTGCTACATTTTCGGTTACAGCTCGTTATTCCGAAGGTTCGTTATTCCGAAGGCTCTTTATTCCTAAGATTCGTTATTCCGAAGGTTCATTGTTCCGAATTTCGTTTTCGGATTAACCAATCTTCGGAATAACGAACCTTCGGAATAACGCCACAAATTTTCGGATTAACGAACCCTTTTTCATTTTCGGATTAACGAACCTCTGGGTATAGGGAATTTGCGTGTTTCGGATTAACGACCCTTCGGAATAACGAACCTTCGGAATAGCAAACCTTCGGAATAACGAACAGCACCCCAAAAGGTAATGCAAAAAAAAAAAAAGGGTTTTGTACCCGACAAACCCAAAACTTGGAAAAAGTAGGTTTTGTACCCTTCTCCTTCGATGGACCCTACCTCAGTGATCCGTGACAATGTTGAGTTGATGAGTTACTTTGTACTTTAATAAACAAATCACAAGAATAAAACAAGTATTCTTTATATGGCTGACCTTTGAACTCGTGTTACCTTTTTTAGGAACACACTGTATATTGGATTATGCATCCTAATAAACATTCATAAATTCAGAAATCTATGTTCACATGCATTCATATACGAGCATTCTAGAGGCCTACAGATTATATAATTACTGAATACACAGTGTACTATTGTCTATTGAGGACGTTCCTCAGTTAAAGTGAAATCCATGTCATTTTCTTGAAACTTTCCATACCGTGACTTTTACCCATCCGAAGCCAAAATATGCAAATAAAACCATAGGTTCATGTGCTTGTTTTTCTTCTACGGGACTTTGAAGAACATGACAATCTGCTGTCCAGTACCAAAATGATAGCGTTACAGGATCAAAGCCATGATTGAAAACAAAATCTGCAATGTCAATTTTAAATCCCCATGATTCTTTCAAAATCCACGATATTTTCTCCAAATTTGCAAGAATTTCAGAAAAAGGTACCAAAGACAAGGAAAAGGTTTTAGAGTTAGGATTTACACTCTCATTCTTCAGCAAGCAGCGCCCTCAAGCGGCACGAAACAACAAAATTTCTCTTAGATCCTTGTCAGGGACATTTTCTGTTTGGGGTGAGCTAAAGGACAATTAAGGTTCATAAAACTTATGCTGTACATTCAAAACCCATGTCATTTTTACGAAACTTGATCAAATTGTAGAAGAAGGCCTACTTATTCCAGAAAAACAATAAAAAGTGGAGGTTCATGTGCTCGTTTTTTGTGCTAGTAGCGTAGCCATGCGACATATACCATTGTAAGTCCCAAAAATCTGGTCAGGAACTTACGCAGGTTCGCCCTGACAGGGTGGGTTCATAAATCTCATGCTGAACATTCAAAACCCATGTCATTTTTACGAAACTTGACCAAATTGTAGAAAAAGGTTTACTAATTCCAGAAAGATGATAAAAAGTAGGGGTTCATGTGCTCGTTTTTGTGCTAGCAGCATGCCCATATGATAGAAATCATCCCAGGACCCTAAAACTGGTCATAAACCTATCGTGGGTGCCCTGATTAGGTGGGGTTCATGAATGTCATGCTGTACATTCAAAACCCTTGTAATTTTTATGAAACTTTCTTAAATTGTAGAAGAAGGGTTACTTAATGCAGAACAATTGTAAAAATGGGGGGGGGGGGAGTTCATGTGCTCGCTTTTGTGCTAGCAGAGCCTCCTTGCGACAGAAATCATCGTAAGACCCTCAAATCTGGTCAGGAACCAATGCAGGGATATACCCTGCTAAGATGCATGAATCTCATGCTGTTCACTCAAAACTCCATTTTCTTTTTTTTCTTCAAAAAATAAAAACAAAAGATATGTCACAATTGCAGTGATATAGTGGAAAAATATTCAGAAAGGAAGGTCCATGGGTGTTTTTGTTATTATTTCCCTTACACAGCCATAATGATATTATGTGGACGCAAGAGTAGAAAACTCCACATTGCCATGCTTGTTTGTTTGTTTGTTTTACCCACTTGCTGTAACCATGTGCAGAAAATGATAATGGAGGAAGAAGAATAAATATAAGGAAATGGGAGTTTTGGCATTAGTCTGACGGTCTTCTAAAGGGAAATTAAATCTTAATCCATAATGACGTTGATTGTAGATTGCATTTGTTGGTTGTTGCAGTGGTTGGTAAAGTGCGTGTTGTGAACTATGGAGATGTACCTTGAGTACCCCTATTGACTATTTTAAAAAAAACAATTCTTTGATTCTCCTTTTGTTACACCAGATTTGGTAATCAAAAATTAATATCTGAATGGTGAAAGTGATAAAAACTTGTTTGATAATACTCTCTTGACCTTGTATTTTGTAACCCCCCCAAAAAAATTGTATTAGTAATGACAAGTTTAGATCTAATTTAGATTTTAACAGAGATACTGAGATTGTTTTAGTTGTTAGACCTAAAGATGAAAATAAGTCATGTTTGTTTTGTTGCTGTTGCTGTTGTTGTTGTTGCTGTTGTTTTTAACACCTAGTCTAGTAGACTAGTAGTCCCCGACTATAGAGCCTATAGGCCCTATATAGGTACATTAGCACTCGACTTGACCATGTTGATGAACAGATAATGAACTGCATGTCACAAAACAGATCTATGGATTGAAAATGTAAACAGCTCAGTTCCACTTTCAAGCTTCCCGACTCCGTCGATCAGTGTTGTGCTACCATGACCATATGCGGCTCGGACCGCTGAACTTTGCGTAGTATGTACATATTGTAACGCGTACAGTCGGCACGCGAGCCGAGCGAGGCCGCCCAGTGCGGCCGCGGTGGGTGGGGAGCTGTCGGGTATCCGTACGTACCGCACTCTAGCTCGATCAAAGAGGTTCTATATGTACAATGTGAAAGAGCGCGCACTCGCATATAGAAGCGGGGCCAATTGAACGACCCGCCGCCATTTTCAAAGAGGTAGAAAAAAAAATCAATTTTGGCACAAAAATCTCACGGGATTACATAGTAGCCTCTACTATATGGACAAATACTGATTTTCCTTAAAGTTAGACTGATTTTTCCAACCAAACCCCATCTTCGAAGTTGTACTTTACGTGTATTACTATTATAGGCACTTCCGGGTTCAGGCTTCTGGTAGTCGACCTCTTTCGTGCGCGCGCGCCACTGTTCAGTTGGCCCCGTTTTCATTTGTACGCACTGAATGGTAAGCTTACTCTAGTATAGTGAGGTGCCCGCACCTCGTCAGGGGCCCGAATACCGTCACCCCGCTT
The DNA here is from genome assembly GCF_040938485.1 of Diadema antillarum. Taxonomy (NCBI): domain Eukaryota; kingdom Metazoa; phylum Echinodermata; class Echinoidea; order Diadematoida; family Diadematidae; genus Diadema; species Diadema antillarum. The sequence goes on along the minus strand of NW_027272075.1, from coordinate 311,379 downwards.
AAAATTGTTTTAAGCGCACTAAACAAAAATTTCCCTTACGAAAAAGTCCAGTGGTACTCCTGTGGTAATTACCACAGGACGGTACCACAGGACAGTACCACAGGAAAGTACCACAGGACAGTACCACAGGACAGTACCACAGGAATTGTCCTGTGGTATTTTGGGAGGACAGTACCACAGGTCGATCATTACCACACAGCATTACCACAGGGCAGTACCACACAGCATTTCTATGGTACCACAGGAGAGTACCACACAGGATAGATCGAAAAAAAAAAATCTGGGAGACTTTTAGCCACATTTCAAGGAATATTTTTGATAGGTGAGTGATGGATTTTAGGACAAACATGGCCCTACTTAATAACCTGTCCTACTCCTAACATATAACCTCAAACGAGAGACTAATGGCCAAGTGCCAATCTAGTCCTATAATAGATCTATATAGTCATATTCTATTCCTAGGTAGCCATCGACCCTCTCAGTACATATATATATGGCCGTCTATCCGTAAAGCATTAAGGCATGGTTACTAACTCGATTATACTTTATTATCAAGATATGAAATTACACTTTCATAACAATATCTATGATATTGGGAATAACATAACATAATTAGACAATCTTTCATAAAGTTCAAAGTAAGTTTCATCATTAATACTTTGACTTTTTAAGTCATATATGTATTTTCTAAAATCTAGAGTGCTTTTTATGAATATTCATGAGCTATGTAAAAATTTGTACCACAGGAATACCACAGGAGTACCACAGGAATACCACAGAAGTCCTTATGAAATTTCTCATGCTTTACATCAGCACTTTCACTAAATAGGTAATACTGTAGGAGTATAGGACAGGATAAGTAATGGCAAATCAATTATCATCTATCATCTATCAATTAATTGAGGAATATTAATATGTGCTTTTTTGTTTGTATTTTTGTTATAAATTTCAGTTGATTCTGCCTTACAATTTTCCTGTGTGGTACTCCTGTGTGGTACTGCTGTTTGATATTCTCCTGATGTGATAGTCCTCTGGGATAAAATGTTAAGAAAAAAAAAAAAGAATATCCTGTGGCATTTTTCTGTGGTACTTACGAATTTAATTTGCTGTGTGGTACTTCTGTGTGGAATAGCACCATATTATGATTATCCTGTGGGATTTTGGACAGTTCCTGTGGTACTCTCCTGTGGTATACATCAAAAATTACCACAGGAATTCATGTTGTACTGTCCTGTGGTACGTCCCAAAATTCCACAGGACAATTCGTGTGGTACTGTCCTGTGGTACGTCCCAAAATACCACAGGACAAGTCATGTGGTACTATCCTGTGGTATTGTCCTGTGGTACTGCCCTGTGGTACTGCCCTGTGGTACTGTCCTGTGGTACGTCCCAAAATACCACAGGACAAGTCGTGTGGTACTCTCCTGTGGTACTATCCTGTGGTACTGTCTTGTGGTACGTCCCAAAATACCACAGGACAAGTCGTGTGGTACTGTACTGTGGTACTATCCTGTAGTACTGCCCTGTGGTACTGCCCTGTGGTACGTCCCAAAATACCACAGGACAAGTCGTGTGGTACTATCCTGTGGTACTATCCTGTGGTACTTTCCTGTGGTACTGCCCTGTGGTACTGCCCTGTAATATTGTCCTGTGGTACTGCCCTGTGGTACTGTCCTGTGGTACGTCCCAAAATACCACAGGACAAGTCGTGTGGTACTGTCCTGTGGTAATATCCTGTGGTACTGTCCTGTGGTATGTCCCAAAATACCACAGGACAATTCCTGTGGTACTGTCCTGTGGTATGTCCCAAAATACCACAGGGCAAGTCGTGTGGTACTGTCCTGTGGTACTTTCCTGTGGTACTGCCCTGTGGTACTGTCCTGTGGTACGTCCCAAAATACCACAGGACGAGTCGTGTGGTACTATCCTGTGGTACTTTCCTGTGGTACTGTCCTGTGGTACTGCCCTGTGGTACGTCCCAAAATACCACAGGACAAGTCGTGTGGTACTGTCCTGTGGTACTATCCTGTGGTACTTTCCTGTGGTACTGTCCTGTGGTACTGTCCTGTGGTACTGCCCTGTGGTACTGTCCTGTGGTACGTCCCAAAATACCACAGGACAAGTCGTGAGGTACTGTCCTGTGGTACTATCCTGTGGTACTGTCCTGTGGTACGTCCCAAAATACCACAGGACAATTCCTGTGGTACTGTCCTGTGGTACTATCCTGTGGTACTTTCCTGTGGAACTGCCCTGTGGTACTGTCCTGTGGTACGTCCTAAAATACCACAGAACAAGTCGTGTGGTACTGTCCTGTGGTACTATCCTGTGGTACTTTCCTGTTGTACTCTCCTGTGGTACGTCCCAAAATACCACAGGACAATTCATGTGGTACTGTCCTGTGGTACTGTTGTGTGGTATACATCCCAAAATACCACAGGACAATTTGTGTGTATATACTGTCTTGTGGTACTGTCGTGGAACTTTCCTGTGGTAATGTCCTGTGATACTGCCCTGTGGTACATCCCCGAGTACCACACGAGCCTGTGACACAGTACCACACAGTTCCTGTGTTAACATATATTTGTGTGGTATATTGTGTGGTACCAACCAGTACCACAGGGAGTACCACATGAGCCTGTAAAACAGTACCACACAGTTCCTGTGGTATGCCCGTGACTGTGTTCAGTACGCTTGAAACTTGGCAGGGCTACCACAACCAAGCAAATTTTGGTGAAAACCGAACAGTTTTTCGCGAAAATCTGAAATTTTAATCGGAATAGGACACTACGTGTAAAGTATCACCACTGTCCCCGCACGCATCTTTTACGTGTATGTCATGGGAGCATCACGGTCACCCGCACACGTCTTTCACGTGCTTTGTCTATGGGAGCGCAGTTGACGAGTTGCGGGCCCCTTCCCAAGCGCGCAACTTTTTCGCAGCGTTCGCGTTTGACGACGATAGCTGCAAATTTTCGATATCGATCAGTGAGCTTGTGATTCCATTGGAATTTTCAGCATTTTTCCTGTATGTGAGATGAATTTCAAAGAATTTCAGTGGCGAAATGTGATTCAAATATGCGCAAACATTAACTATGACGAGGTGCGGGTCACCCAAGTATACATATAGAACCAGCTATCGATCTACTAGCAGCTGCTCAGCTCACCTAGCTCAGCTCATCACTCGTCCGTGCGCTTCTTTAACGCTCCTTGTTACGTCACTGTCAACCTGCGCAGCTAGGCTGCGCACAAACTCAACTGAGGAACGTCCTTAATTGTCGAATATAATACAAAAAGAGGCGGTGGGTACCATTGGTATAGTCTTTCTTACGTTTGTTTTGCATGTCATATTCCTATACATGGTAGGTCCGTATGATACATTGTATGTCCATTATATTCATGTTTATTTACAGTAGTAATGCACCATTGTTTTATTTTACTGGTATGTGATTTCAAATATGTTGCCAATTTGTCTTGAAGTCATTATACTAAAATCACTCTCAATTCAATATGTTCGTTATTCCATATAACCTGTTTTGCTCAAGTCTTCTATTCCATCCATGTTTGTATGCAGACAATAAAGCTGAGGAAGACCTAGGGTTGAAAGTTCCTATTACACGTACCCAGCTGGTATCCTGCGACGTCCACTGTCTCCATTTGTCACGATTATATTACAAAAATGTTTGGTACATAATTATCATCATACCACTATCACAGAGAAAGATACAAGAAATCATGTGTCAACAGTATGTGTGTATGCATGTGTATGTATATATGTATGTATGCGTGTATGTATATGTATGTACTTATTCACTTATCTATTTATCTATTTGTGTGCGTGTATGTGTGTGTGTGTGTGTGTGTGTGTGTGTGTGTGTGTGTGAATGTGTAAGCATGAAAATAACCTGGACGTGCCAACATTTATTTTTACCAGTAAATGTTTGCACATATCTGCAGTATTTAAGCTTTTCTGATACGTGCATGTTTCTTTATCTTCTCTTGATATTTAATCATTGCTGTCTGCCCTTTCTGTATTTTTCTGTATTTTTACTCTGTTTTCGGAGGCAATGGTGGGAATTGACAATAGTTTGTCTCACAGTTGATACGATCAGAAATCTTTTCACCTGACCAAGCATTCAAAACTAACTTCTAACGATTTTTTTCTCTCGAACTGGGTTCCGTTTTCAAACTAAGCTGTTCTTGTGCTTACACCAGACAAGTCATCCTTATGAGGTGATTTCACATCGAGAACTTTATAATGTCAGCTAATCGAATCTGGCTTCGTTTTTGACCGTTGAAACATGTCTATAGGCCTACGCACGGAGAAAACTGTGAACATGACACTGTCTTCCCCAATGACTCAGTCCCTCACAAGAATTCATGCCCAATTAGCTTGGTGTAGGAATTGAGATCAGTGGATACATTGTACACGAAGTCACCACCCCTAATACCTCTGTCACACTTTACCAGATAAGGGAAACGCATTGGAAACGACTGTCGATTTTTGGCATCCGTCGATATCCGTTAAAATGCGTTTCATGTCCTTTCTATCCTTTGGATGGACGTTTATCTTCCGGTGATTTCCGTCGGAGCGAAAAAAAAAAACTTAGTGCATGCACAAATTTTTCCTCGCCAAAAACGGATAGCGCGCTCCGACCCTTGTCCTATAGTTGCACGTTTTCTCCTGTATCTGTACTGTACTTCGTCGTTTTCCAGGCGATCCATCCGCTTGGCTTTCTGTATAGTCCGCTGCTGTAATAGATAGAATGGATTGAACGGCTATAATGTACAGAACATCAGACGCATACTAACTGCATAGCCACATGACAACTAAACGCATGTAGTTACGGATGACAAACGGACAGAACGGCCATAAATGATGATTACAGCATATATACAGTATACCTACAGCACATCCACAGTATTTGAACAGGAAATGAAGCTAATATCTAACGAATATGTACCAGCCTTGGTACAACTGATTCCTGCAAGGACATATCAAAACGTCGTAGGACATCGCTTTTCTCATTTCCCTCTCTGTCGTGATGAACTGCCACCGGCTCTAAACTATACATCCATACAGGGCAGCCTTACCGCAGGCAGATCTGAATCTGCAGAATGCCAGCATGGCCCTCCAGAAGTATATTGCTGCCTGGAGGAGGCAACGCAAGCAACAGAGAAAGCAGGAGTGGTCCAAGAAGTGGCTTGGTCCTGAGAGACGCAGTAGGGGAGGAGGAGTTTTAATATATGTATCAGAAAATTTATCGTTTAAGCCGAGAAATGATCTCTCTTTTCAAAGTGCAACTGCTAAATGTTTATGTATTGAGGTTGTTCTCCACAAGGGAAAGAATTTCATTGTAGGTATCTTGTATAGACCACCTAGCACTGATGTGGTCAACTTTCTCAATGATCTAGAGTAATTCATGTCAACTCTTAATTCAAGTGATAAGTCTGTTTGTTTAATGGGCGATTTCAATATTGATCTGCTTTCAAACAGCCCTGACTCGATCCGCTTTCGGAGTAATCTTGAGTCCAATGCGCTTTCTGTAATGAAAGATAAACCAACCAGAATCAATGGTCTCTCATCATCATTATTAGACAATATCTTTGTAAAAGATCCAAGAACCTTTTCACAATCCAGTTTATTTTACTCTGAAATTTCTGATCATTTACCTGTGTTTTGCATACTATATGATTACCAGTCTCATGCGAATGGGCCAGTGAGAAACGATAAGAAGAGAAAGATTACTGACGAAAAGGTGTCTGGTCTGAAAGCCAGCTTGCTTTCTGAAGATTGGGATGATGTTCTTGCTTGTGAAAATACTGAGACGGCTTTTGATATTTTTTGGGAGAAATTCTACAGGCATTTTGATAAGCACATTCCGTATGAAAAGCCAAAACCTAAGGAACAGGGATTGCATCCTTGGATTACTAGTGGTATACTCCGATCAATAAAAAGAAGAAATGCTCTCTATAAAAGAAGTATAAAGAAACCATCTCTGGAAAACATTGAAAAATACAAAAAATATCGGAATAGATTAACATCAATTATTCGAACCTCTCGTAAACTGTTTTACTCCACACAATTTGAAAAAACTACAGGCAACATTGCCTCCACTTGGAGGGTCATAAAGGGCGTTTTAGGCAATCAAGGCAATACTTCTGCCCCAGAGAAAATCTTAGAAAATGGACAAGAAATTACTTCTCCTGATGACGTTGCAAACTCTTTCAATACCTATTTTGCAAATGTTGGACCTAACCAGGCTAAAAAGATTGATAGGAATTGCTTGAATTTTAGGGAATATCTGAAAGGCCCTTCAGAATTTTCAGTCTTTTTGCAGCCTACTGACTGCATTGAAATTCTTGAAATAGTTACTGCATTCAAATCTAGTCACTCTTGTGGACATGATGAAATAAGTACATATTTATTGAAACAAATCATTGGCTCAATCATCACCCCACCTGTTCATATTTGTAATCTCTCTCTGGTGACTGGAGTATTTCCTTCCTCATTTAAGTTAGCCAAAGTAATCCCTATCCACAAAAAAGATGACAGAATGTTAATCTCGAATTACAGACCAATTTCAATTTTACCTGCCTTTTCTAGAATCTTAGAGAGAATTGTATATAACAGGCTCTATGATTTCTTGGAGAAACATAAATCTCTAAATCCTGAACAGTATGGATTTCGGAGGTCTCATTCAACTGACCATGCCCTTTTGAAATTTTATGATTGTGTCTCTAGTACTCTAGCTGCACGTGAGCATGTCATTGGTGTGTTTATGGAGTTTAAGGCATTTGACACACTTGACTATTCGATCCTCCTGTCTAAGCTCTGTCACTATGGTGTAAGGGGTGTGGCTTATCAGTGGTTTTCTAGCTACTTGTCAATGAGAAGACAGTTTACTCACTGCAACTCTGTTAATTCTGACATTCTGTATCTGAAATGTGGTGTTCCACAGGGATCCATTTTAGGCCCACTTTTATTTCTCATCTACATAAATGACATTTGTGATGTTTCAACAATCTTGGCCTACACCTTATTTGCTGATGATACCAGTGTTTTCTTATTTCATCGTGATGTTCGAACCCTTGAACTCACTATTAATTCAGAATTACCAAAGCTAACGTCATGGTTCCGAAGTAACATACTATCTCTGAATGTGCAGAAGACCCGCAATATTGGTATGTTATATAAAGTAAAAAGTTTTGTTTCTGACAAAGTGCTTTTGATGTTATATAACACTCTTATCTTACCTTATATTTCGTATTGTAATATTCTGTGGGCAACGTCAAAGAGTTTGACAGATAATATCCTTTTGTTGCAAAAGAAAGCTGTTCGCATATGTACAGGGTCTGGTTTCCTAGAACATGCAGACCCATTGTTCTTGAAATTAAAATGTTTAAAAGTAGATGATATACATTTCCTACAGACTGCCCTCTTCATGTTTCGTTCTGAGCAAGACCTATTACCTGTCTCTTTTTCGACAATGTTTCAACTTAACAGTGCAGTTCACTCGTATCCCACGAGACAAGCATCAGATATACATTTAGTGAACCCTGGTACTGCACTAGCCTATAAATCAGTCAGACATAGCGGTCCTGATGTCTGGAATGCGCTACCTCAGCATGTTCGTAATTTACAAAAAATAGTTACTTTCAAAAGGTCGATCAAACATATTCTATTATCAGCTTCACGCTGAACTCCTGGATACTATCAACTATTAAACTTGCTGTGATCATATATTTCCCCTGAAATCGACATTTGAATGGGATTTATGAGAAATTTAATCAATTTAATCAGTACAACTTTAAACTTTTTCTTGCTCTCTCTTGTCAATGTCCGACAGGACAAATAGGCACCACACATGCATTTCTTCTTTCCCCCCTCATGTTCCCATGCTCTCTTTGTAAATACCCCCCCCCCCAACTCCTATCAAGTATCATTTAAACTATTTGCAAGCATATAGATTGTGTGCACGGGGGTTGCAACGATTTTCAAGCTTTAAGCTTATGTTGCAATTCCTTTGCGTGTTCGTTACCTTGAATAATGTAGCTCTCTTAGTGGAATTGTATACTATCCTGTAACTGCTTCTTATCAATGTATACTTATTGTATATATTCTGTCTTGGCTATATGAGATGTACTTGCATACATTTGTATGCATTCCTATTTTGTGAACACGCATGAAATCTTGAATGGATAATTTTGTTTGTATCACCAGTTGTCATAGACACGAAGGCGAAACAAATTAGAACTACTTTGTAAGTCTCCCCAAATTTACCATGCAAATGTTGTGTTTCAGGTGAAAAGGTGAGAGGCACATCAAAGAGAAAGCAAAATTCATATGCTTCATGGTCGGAAGGACTATCATATGGAGGAAAAAAACTTCTCACCCCTTCGTGACAGGACAACTAGTCTTTCGGAAAAGCAAGATTTTCAGTTAGTTTACTATCATGGCTGTTGTAAGAATGTTGTGAATAATGAAGAACTGCAGAGATCTGAACAAATTTAGAAAAACATAATTATCACCTATAAAATACTAGTTATAGCTTTTTGCACCAAAAAGGACAGCCTTGATCAGATTCGTTATCATGAGGCGATGAAGCATATCTAATGTGACTGGGCATCGGCTGAGATAAACTATTGGATATTCACAGGTTAAAGGTTGTGAGTGAACTTCGAGTTGAAGGTGAGACAATGAGTAGAAGCCATCAAAGTTAAAACCCATGACGACAAGGTTCGAATAGCATTAGGAAATTTAAATGAGCCAACCTCTGTGATGCGGTTGACTTGATGTATAACAGAAACTGTTTGGGAGAAACTAAAGACTGCTTCAAACCTTGAGTAAATGTCAAAAAAAAAATCCTGACATTGATATTCTGAATGCAGACAAATGTCCTTTGACTTCATGATCTTCAAATACAATGGATGAGTTTATTGAAGAATATGTGGCCTTTATTTGAGGAAATCAGTGTTAATCCAGCTTTTAATCATCATTAGAAAAAAATACATAGAGAAGGTTAAATTTGTGAAGTGACACTGGGCATGTTTGAAAGTGACTTTGTGTAAAGTGAGAAACTTTTAGGTAAATCAGAATGTAAGTGATATTTGGGACCAAAATCAACAAAAAGCGCGGTGTCAAAGGTCTGGCAACTGTAAGTATAGCCACATTGAGGAGGAAACTATTAGTAGAGGCTATTATGTAATCCCGTGAGATTTTTGTGCCAAAATTTATTTTTATGGCTAACTTGGTCAATTTTGGGGTGCTGAATCCAAAACACTTTGGTTCCATTTTTTCCAATCACGTCTCTAGCCGCCATTTTGAATTTCAAAATGACGGCCACAGCAAACTGTATTTGGACTTATATCTCATAGAGTGAGCCTTGTAGAAACTTCAGATTTTGTGCAAAAATTGGTTGTGATGTCAGACACTCTGATATATCTTTTTCTGATATTGTGGATTGTTTTGATACAATTTGTAGGCTGTCAGCTTGAATTTCAAAATGGCCACCATAGCAAACTATATTTTGACCCATATCTCATAAAGTGAGCATTGTAGAAACTTCAAATTTGATGCAAAATGCATAGTTGTGATGTCAGACAGTCTGATATATCTTTTTCTGATATTGTTGATTGTTTTGATACAGTTTGTAGGCTGCCATCTTGAAATGCAAAATGGCTGCCATAGCGCTTTTACCCATATTTCAGGTTGCAATTATAGTAGAAGCATCAAATTTTCAAGAATGCACATACTTGTGGTATCCAACGTTCCAGTACAGCTGTTTCCTAATTGTGAATCATTAGATAGGCCAGCATGTTTAAATTCAAGATGGCCGCCATAGAAAACATATCATACTGTGGTAAGCGCCTTAGGTGAATTTGCTTAAAGTTAGACCGAATTTATTTCCAGGTCACGCAGAATGACAGCCATCTCTCCCTTCAAAATGTGAGGACGAGGTTCCAATGACGTCATCAAGCCATGTTGAAGGACAAAAAGTGCGTATGGGGATGGGGGGGGGGGGGGGTAAGGGGTGGGGGTCCCATACCACTGTCCCATATGTGTGGGTAAGTGTGTAAGCGTTAATCCCGGGAATTGATACGCGGTTCGCGTACTGCGCGCTAAAGCAATGAGCTTAATACACACGGGATTTCTTTTTGCCTCTCAGGCAATGCATTATTTTGCGTCGTGAAACGTCATTAATGATCATATTTAATCCCAGTCAATAGATGTTTGTACAAAAGCAAGCATTGATAGAATTGAAGGTGATCTTCAAAAACTTGATGCTGGCCCGAGAGGATGAAGACAAACAAAGAAAAGTCTTGCACCCTACCAGGTATCCCATTCACAAGCTTGTTTGTTGGCCACAAACATTGCTGGATATATTTCTGGAATAACACAAAATGAAAACGGAATGAATAGGCTTTTTCTTGATGCTTCCAAGATGCTTACTGTTGTGCAGCCAAGGATTCTAAAACTACAAAGGAGCAATATTAGCTCAGTTCTGTGGCACTTCGCATGCATCAGAATTCCTCCACAATTTAGAAGACCATCACAAGAGTGTAAACTCCTGCCTACGCAATTCACTGGAGTGATTGACTTACACAATAAGTCATGAGTGCTCCGGCATGCTTGAGTTTGCACTTTAAAGATCTTACAGCACCAAATATGGTCGAAATCGATCTTGAATTTTAAGAGTGGCGACCAATATGAATAATCCATTATTACAGAAAGCATAGACCCTATGTGTGTGTGTGTTTTTAAAAGAATGTACACTGTACGTCACCATAAACATTGATATGCCTCAAAGATGCTTGTAACCAGAAAAATTAGCTGGAAAGCAGCCATTTTGAATGTTAAGATGGCAACCTCGAAAGTGATCTACATTTCAGCTAGGGGAAAAGTGCATTTGAATGTTCAACATCATAAGCCCGGTTTATGCCCGAAATGTGAACTTTGTATTGCTTACCCCATGAGATACATGTATGGGTCAAAATATACATTCTGGTATGGCGGCCATTTTGAATTTCAAGATGGCCACCTTTAATATCAAAATGAACCATCGTTTCAGAAAAAGATGATTCGGAACGTCTGATAGCATACGCATGCTCTTTGCCCCAAATTAAAACCTTACACAATGCATACGATATGAGATACAAGCCCAATCACATTTGTTATGGTGGCAATTTCTTATATTAGCATTTATTATTTAGTATTTTTAGCATTAGAAATTCTTATATTAGCATGTCTGACATTGTGAGCATACTTTTTGCCCCAACTTTATACTTTCTATAATGCTTACAACCTGAGATATGGGTAAAAATCACAGTTTTTTTTGATTCACGAGCACCCCCAATTGACCAAGTTAGATTTAAATTAAAAAAAATCAAATTTGGCACGAAAATCTAACGGGACCCAATATTTCGACATAACAGACTGTACTATAAGTCCTGGCCTTCGATCCCTTTTGCATAGTGATGGGAGCTGATGAGATGTGAAGTGAAGTGTTGAGGTAGTAGAGGCAGAACCAACCTAGTGATGGTCGCTCCGAGATGATGCAAGTATTTATAGCCCGATAGCCGTCACATCAGTCATGGATCTCTGACGTTCGATGTACGTCTCATGCGTCACCAATTTGTCCTCGTGCGTTTTGTCCCGTGGGCACGCGGTTCATGTTTGTTTTTCATGCTTTTGTGAACGTTCCACTGTCCTGTACACAATCGCCCAAGGTGCGGTGTTTCTTCGTTTTGTTCGGCCCCTAAACCGTGCATGTACGCTCCTCTAATTCGGAAACCTTACACTTTGTCTACCGAATTGACGATTTCAACAACGAATGAGCAAATCGCCCGTTTCTCGTACTGTGGGCCTATCCGGCAAAGTGTGACAGGGGCTATCTTAAACACGGGCACGCCTTGTATTCAAATCTTCTGTTACATGTACATGTATGTTGTATGTTACTGACGACAGCTGCATTGGCGATGAATTTCAATGACTTTTATTTTTATGCCCATTTTTCTTTTGGTCTTCTTCCCCTCCTAACGAACCTCCATCCCTCTGGCTATCTTGAAACTATCTTTCTCTTTAAATAATCTGTTCATGCAATACTTGTATTCGGCTTCCCAATGGACTTCATGTTCAAAGAGATGGTAATCGCGGGTTGCTGTGGTCGAAAACTGACGGAACTAGCAGGAATAACAAAGTTATGTACTGTGCAGGGGAAAAACTAGAACTTTACCACGACATGTATATATATATATATATATATATATATATATATATATATAAATGTATATATATATATATATATATATATATATATATATATATGTGTGTGTGTGTGTGTAACGACAACAAATGGAGCCGGGACTCGCAATGTTGGTTACTGGTGTTCGTTTTTATTCGCAGGTTCTGATCGTCAAAACCAAACCCAAACCCTGAAAGATGTAAACATTATGTACAAGGGATAATGAGTACATTGTATAATCATTGAATACATTTGACATTATTTGTAAATGAGGTTCATCAATATAGCATACACAGTCTTAATTCGTTTGTGTTCGCTCTTAATCGTTACCTTCATTGCATCTTGTTATATATCATAGCGACATTCAACAGTATAATTACTGCAACTTGTAATTGGCACATAGTCGTTGATTATTGACATTTCAACAATGAATGGTTACTTCTGATAGTTCATGCTATGCTCATTGAGTCTTTGTTTCAATTGCATGATTATAGTTATTCCATTACAGATACATATTTACAATTTAGCAAATATCTAATTCGCATTAGTTTCTCCAAAGAGTTAACCTTGTGTCAGAAAGGTCTGGTACAAACTCCGATGTGAAAGCGTTTATATTGCCTTAACTGTAGCTCTAGTGTTCTACAACAGGTGTCCTATGTGAAAGCTCCTAGGTCGTAAATGTGTCAAGAATGCTCTCTCGCTGACCAGAGAGAATTGAATGACCTTAGGTCCAAAGTCCGCTCACTAGGTTAAAGTGAATTTGCTCTGTTTTGTTGAATCTTGACGTCACAGTGTTTCTTGATAAAATGAATTGTTCTACAATGCTCTTGAATTCATAAATGTCTCGCTAACTAACTTGAGCAAGTAATCATATCACAATAATGCATCTAAGCAAACTAATTAGCACATGCAATTAGCAGATACCACATAATAAAGGAGTTAGCATGATTGCAACTCAATCCAGCAAAGGAGATACTGATATCCCAATAATATCTTCTATACAACTTAACATAATAAAACAAGATTCCATTTGCTCAAAGAACCAACAGTATGCATTCAATACTGGACATATAATTTCTTTATATAGACTTATACTACTAAATTTTCATAAAACAATCATCTTCAATGGGCAAGATATGGAAATATAAAGGAAGAGAGAGAGAGAGAGGGGGGGGGGTCTCCTAGTGCATACACCGATATGACTAGAATATTACATTCACGAGTGTTTACTCCACAATGTAATCACGCACAATGTCAGCGAACAAGATGTTGTGAAAGCAGCGATTAACATTATCTCCAAATTGTCAAGCCTATCTTTTAACCAGCTTTCTAACACGTTCTTCCTATTTGTCAACTCATCTCAACGTCCACTCACATAATGTAGCAGCTCGATAACCGATAAGCATTGTCATATCAACCAATCCGAATCTGAGGCAGGTTTGAGCCATACGTTTCAGAAGTCAGATATATATGAATGACAATGAAAATCTCATGATGTGCCTATGCACATTCGCATCACGCTGTTCAACATAACAGAGGATCCCTATTTCAACTCAATTTGAAATAGCAACATCGTTATCACTGATCTATAGCGCAAGTAGCAGCTCATAGATAATCCTAACACTATCTGGACAACATAATAGACTCGAACTAGACTTCACAGTTTAAGCTTGACAAAGAAGATAACTTACCCCTGCCGGAGACGAAGATAGCTGACTCTCACGAATTCTGCTCACAATATGTCGCGATGCTTTCCCGTTGTCAAAGATTCCAATATGAAGTGAGGAGAGGAAAACTTTATTAGGTGATCCGAGTATCCTCTCGGATCACCTTCTGTATCTGTACTGATTCTTTGTTCTTCTTTTTAGGTGATCCGAGTATCCTCTCGGATCACCTATTGTATCTGTACGGATTCTTTCTTCTTCTTCTTTATTTCTTTCTCCTCAAATCTTGTGCAGCGGTTAACTCAAAAAGTCCCCCACCTATCACTTTCAAACTTATACCATGTATGTATCATGTCCTAAGGACGACAGATCTAGTGTATCAATGTGATCAGTTGACCGTGACGTCATTATGACGTCATTATCTGAAATCACGTTTACATCAATATCTCATTAATGGAACGGAATTTTTGAATGAAATTAAGATATCAAATAGTTCAAGTCAAGGTTTATTGATATATTTCATAAAATTTCGTCACGTTCATAGTAAACGAGCGCGTACGCGCGCGTTGAAATTTAAACATGCTCTAATCAACCTCAAAATTGTTTTGCACACGTTTCAGGTCATTTACAGCATTTCAAAAAAAAATCGACGGACGCGTACGCGCGCGCGCATATACGCACGCACAGCTCATATGCAATAGAAATTTCCCGTTTTATCGCACGGATCGAATGTCTTAAATGTCAAGGAATATTTCTACCAAGTTTCAAGTCGATCCGACTCAATATGACGTCATACGGGCCAATCAAAGTTTAAATTCCGCGCGCGCGTCAATGGCGATATACAGTGCAACTATGCCAAAAAACCGCCAATTTTAAATCCGATTTTACTCGTCAGGATGGACGGTGACCCCCCATTTTCTTTACATATTTTGAAAGCTGATGAAATGTACATGTCATTTCATGGGGTGGTAATGCTGACAAAATGATCAAAAAATATCAAATTTCTTAATAAAGTAAAAAAAATGAATTTTCAAAATGACGTCATCAAATTTCAAGTTTATTCGAGCATATCTCACTAGTCCTTTGTCAATTTTCACCCAGATTTCAGTATATTGTAGCTTATTTAATGTTCTTACAAACAGAAAATTACAAAGTTTTGATTGGATAACGGTATCACCTCGTAAAAATGGATTGAAAGTAATCTTGTCAAATTTGACCAGTTTACGTGTTATCTCTACGGGAGTGCAGTTTTTCTGGAAATGAAAATTGACATGACAATCTTTATCAAGCACTAGCTCACTTACCCTTCGGTAAATTTCTCCCAGATTTTAATATGTTGTAACTGAGACTTTACGCTACCGTAAATGTGCCCTTCATTTTTTCATACGCTGTCGGGATCACGTCAAAGATTTTGGTTGAAATTCAAGCTTATCTTCGATGTATTGAGATATTTCTTTCTTTCTGCAACTTTCTTTGCAATAACTCAAGAAAAACGGCCTCTATCACTTCCATATTTTGCACATGTTAAGTTCATGTCACGTTAATTATTTCATAAAATAACAACTACTTGATCAGACACCATCTTGGGTATGTAAATTAGGGTCAAAGGTCATAAGTGTTTCATCCTGTATCTTAGTGAATACCTGTACTATATTTCCCATATTTTGCACACGCAAAGACCATGTTACAAGGATCATTTCACAAAATAATCACTTTTTACTCAGATGCCATCTTGTCTGTGCAAATTGAGGTCAAAGGTCATATGTACTTCTTTTTGTATCTTCGTTATGACGTGTTATCTCTATGGGAGGGAATTTTTTTAAATGTGAAAATTGACATGATTGTCTTTATCGAGCACTAGCTCACTTACCCTTCGGTGAATTTCTCCCAGATTTTAATATGTTGTAGCTGAGACTTTACGCTACCATAACTGTGCCCTTCGTTTTTTCATACGTTGTCGGCATCACGATAAAAAAAACTTGGTCGAAATTAAAGCTTATCTTCTATGTATTGAGATATTTCTTTCTTTCTGCAACTTCCTTTGCAATAACTCAAGAAAAACACGCCCTATCACCCCACGTGTTTAGTTCATGTCACGTACATTATTTAATGAGATAACAACTACTAGATCGGACATCTTGGATATGTAAATTAGGGTCAAAGGTCATAAATGTTTCATCTTGTATCTTGGTGAATACCTGTCCTTATATCTTTCCCATATTTTTCACACGTATAGACGATGTCGCGAGAATCATTTCACAAAATAACCACTATTTCATCAGATGCAATCTTGGGAGTGCAAAGGTGGGTCAAAAGTCATATGTACTTGTTGCTGTTTCTTTGTTATAGTGTATGCAGAATTTGGTACCAAACATGGCAGATATGACTCCCTTTGCTAAATGAGAATGCAAATATCACACGGCCAATGTCTCTAAACACAGATGGAACTTGTATGGTCATGCTTATTGCAATCAGGACTCGAATCATTGATAAAAAAAAAATCGGATCACCTTAATTTGTCAGTGATGACAAATTACAATCTCTAGTTCTTCTTCTTCTTTATTTCTCCTCAAAAGTTGTGCAGAGGTTAGCTCAGAAAGTGCATTGCCTCTCAATGTCAGACTTATACCATATATGTATCATGTCGCAAAGACGACAGCGCAAGTAAAATAATAGTGATCAGTCGACCGTGACGTCACTATGACGTCATTATATGAAAACACATTTTCATGCATATCTCATTAATGGAATGGAATATTTCAATGAAATTTACGTCACATATATTTCAAGTCAAGCGCATTCTACTCATATTCTCAAAATTCATTTTTATCTCAAAACGCGCGCGTACGCGCGCGTTGAAATATTTGTATGCTCAAATCCAGCTCAAATTTTTTTTGCACACGTTTCAGACCATTTGGAGCATTTTTTGAAAAATTGAAAAAATTGGACGGACGCGTACGCGCGCACACATATACGTACGCACAGCTAATATGAAATAGAAATTTTCAATTTTTTCACACGGATCGGATGTCCGAAATTTCAAGGAATATTTCTACCAAGTTTCAAGTCGATCCGATTCAATATGACGTCATACGGGCCCGTCAAATTCAAAATTCCGCGCGTGCGTCAATGGGGATACACAGTGCAACTATGCCAAAAAACCGCCAATTTTAAATCCGATTTTACTCGTCAGGATGGACGGTGACCCCCCATTTTCTTTACATATTCTGAAAGGTGATGAGTTGTACATGTCATTTCATGGGCTGGCTATGCTGATAAAATGATTAAAAGATATCAAATTTCTTAATAAAGTAAAAAAAGTAGATTTTCAAAATGACGTCATCAAATTTCAAGTTTACTCGAGCGTATCTCACTAATCCTTTGCCAATTTTCACCCAAATTTCAATATGTTGTAGCTTATGAAATGTTCTTTCATAAATGTAATTAAACAATTTTGATTTGATGACGACATCACCTCGAAAAAATGGATTGAAGGTAACCTTGTCAAATTTGACCAGTTTACGTGTAATCTCTATGGGAGTGCAATTTTTATGGAAATGAAAATTGACATGACTATCTTTATCGAGCACTAGCTCACTTATGCTTCGGTGAATTTCTCTAAGATTTTAATATGTTGTAGCTGAGATGTAGGGCTATCGTAAGTGTGCCCTTCGTTTTTTCATACGTTGTCGGGATCACGTTAAAAAACTTGGTTGAAATTAAAATTTATCTTCGATGTATTGAAATATTTCTTTCTTTTTGCAACTTTCTTTGCAATAACTCAAGAAAAACAGCCCCTATCACCTTCATATTTTGCACATGTTTAGTTCATGTCACGAAAATTATTTCATAAAATTACAACTACTTGATCAGACGCCATCTTGGGTATGTAAATTAGGGTCAAAGGTCATAGATGTTTCATCCTGTATCTTGGTGAATACATGTCCTATCTTTCCCATATTTTGCACACGTAAAGACCATGTTACAGGGATCATTTCATAAAATAACCACTTTTTGCTCAGATGCCATCTTGTCTGTGCAAAGTGGGGTCAAAGGTCATATGTACTTCTTTTTCTATCTTTGCTATGACGTGTTATCTCTATGGGAGGGAATTTTTTAGATGTGAAAATTGACATGACTCTCTTTATCGAGCACTATCTTACTTATCCTTCGGTGAATTTCTCTCAGATTTTAATATGTTGTAGCTGAGCCTTTGCAGTATCAGGACTCGAATCATTGATTAAAAAAAAAGATCGGATCACCTTAATTTGTCAGTGATGACAAATTACAATCTCTAGTCTATTTATTGGGTTTAGGACCCTTCCCAAAGATACATCTTAACTTTAAATTCCAATCCACCGACGCACAGTCCTACGTCACTTTTACTGCCACTTTGTTTGGGTGGAGGGCTATGTCTGGCTATGAGGTCATAGCTTGACCCAAGGAGGGCAGAGAGTGGACACTATGCCCAAATTTGGCAAGTAAAAGTTGAGAATGTGACCGGAAGGATTGGACTTCAAGAATGACGCAGGGTGACTCGTTTTCCAGAAAACTTATTTCTGTTACTTTTTGTTTTAATTTTTGGTTCTTAAAAATCTCTTTGTTTTAGCAAAAAAAAAAACACAATGTTACATATATATATATATATATGTTGATAAGGTAGTCCACGTGTTGGCAAGATAAACAGAAAAGTAACAAAACTGCAACAAAGTTCATGCTGTATTCACCAACGGTTTATTTCTTCACAAAATTTTCGAGCGTCTCGCCGCCCTTTCTCAAGTGTTGATACTGAGAGAACAATAACAATATATTGCAACCGTGTTACCAAGGATGCGCGCTTTAACGCATCAATGCTAGATATCCTAGCACCCAGCGCGCATCCTGGCAACAGTGCAATGTTACGTCATAATGAAATGACAATGAGTATAAAGCATACATAAAAAACTTGGCACGACTGATACAGAAGTAACTAGATTTGGAATTTGTCAACACTGACAATTTAGGTGATCCGATCTTTTCGAAAATCAATGATTTGAGTACTGATCCCATTAGGCATGACCATACAGGTTTCATCTGTGTTTAGGGACATTGACAGTGAGATGTTTGGATTCTCATTTAGAAAAGGGAGTCAGGTCTGCCATCTCTGGTACCAAATTCCGTATACACGGTAACGAAGATACAGAGTGAAGTATATTTGACCATTGACCCCACTTTTCACGGCCAAGATGGCATCTGAGCAAAAAGTGATTATTTTGTGAAATGATCCTTGTAACATGGTCTTTGCGTGTTCAAAATATTGAAAATATTATACATGTATTCACTAAGATACAGGATGAAACATTTATGACCTTTGACCCTAATTTATCTACCCAAGATGGTGTTCGATAAAGTAGTTGTTATTTTATAAAATAATGTACGTGACATGAGCTAAACATGTGCAAAATATGGGGGATATAGGGAATGTCTTTCTTGAGTTATTGCAAAGAAAGTTGCAAAAAGAAAGAAATATAAAAATACATCGAAGCTAAGCTTTAATTTTAGCGAAGTTTTTCGACATGATTTCGACGTCATATGAAAAAACGGAGGACACATAATAACGATAGCACAAAGTCTCAGCTACAACTTATTAAAAACTGGGAGAAATTCACGGAAGGGTAAGTGAGCTATAGTGCTCGATAAAGACAATCATGTCAATTTTCATTTCCAGAAAAACTGCACTCCCATAGAGATAACACGTAAACTGGTCAAATTTGACAAGATTACATTCAATCCATTTTTACGAGGTGATGCCGTCATCCAATCAAAATGTTGTTATACATTAATGAAAGAGCATTTAATAAGCTACAACATACTGAAATCTGGGTGAAAATTGGCAAAGGATAAGTGAGATACGCTCGAGTGAACTTGAAATTTGATGAAGTCATTTTGAAAATTTACTTTTTTATTTTATTAAGAAATTTGATATCGCAAACCCATGAAATGACATGTACAACTCATCAGCTTTCAGAATATGTAAAGAAAATGGGGGGGGGGGGTCACCGTCCATCCTGACGAGTAAAATCGGATTTAAAATTGGCGGGTTTTTTTTTGCATTGTTGCACTGTATATCGCCATTGACGCTCGCGCGGAATTTGACGGGCCCGAATTTGACGGGCCCGTATGACGTCATATTGAGTCGGATTGACTTTAAACTTGGTAGAAATATTCCTTGACATTTCAGGCATCCGATAAGTGTGAAAAAACGGGAAATTTCTATTGCATATGAGCTGTGCGTGCGTATATGTGCGCGCGCGTACGCGTCCGTCCAATTTTTTCAATTTTTCAAAAAATACTCCAAATGGTCTGAAACGTGTGCAAAAAAAATGAGCTCGATTTGAGCATACAAATATTTCAACGCGCGCGTACGCGCACGTTTTAAGAGAAAATATGAATTTTGAGAACATGAGTAGAATGCGCATAACTTAAAATATATGTGACGTAAATTTAATTGAAAAAATCTATTCCATTAATGAGATATGATTGAGAATGTGTTTTCATATAATGACGTCATAGTGACGTCACGGTCGACTGATCACTATGATACATTAGATCTATCATCTTTGGGACACGATACATATATGGTATCAGTTTGAAATTGATAGTCTGAGAACTTTCTGAGTTAATCGCTGCACAAATTTTGTCCAGAAATAAAGAAGAAGAATAAAGAATCCGTACAGATACAATAGGTGATCCGAGAGGATACTCGGATCACCTAATTCCTCTGAAGACGCAGCTGCGGTGGTGATGTAAAAGCAGTGCATTATTTCTTTCAAAATTCAACATACACATAAATTAACTTTAATTCTAGTGTATAGATAATCTTTACATAATCTGAAATTATCATGATTAATATAAACATTCGATTTTTTTTAAAAATCAAACTGAATCGTCACACTGTGATGGTTATGTTAAATATGTACAAGCAGTTTACTATTCCTTTCAAACTTCAGCATACACATACACCAAATTCCAAATTCTGGTGAATAGAGAGTCTTTAAATAATCTGAGACTATAGCATGACTATAAAATATGTGAAATTTTTTTTTCTTCTTTTGATTAAACAGATACGTCACAATACGTCTCAGAGTGGAAACAAGACTGGTTCCAAGAAATGGTTAAAAAGAGAGCGTCAGCATTATATTACTCAAGCAATATAATGATAAGACCTATTGCAGCGGAGTAAATGGGAGAACATACAACAGTAAGCGGCGCACTTACTTGTAAAAAGTGTAGTTCGTGAGCAATGATAGATCTACGTTCATGCCCTGTCCCTGGGAGCTCCTTGTGCGGATGATTGTTTTTAGTTCTTTCATGTGTCTTTCTTCAAAGGCTTCCATGTCCTTGTATAAAATACAACATTGCAGATCTGTTAGTGTGTGATTTGTTTTGTTGAAATGTTGTGCGACTGGATGTTGTGTTTGACTTCTGATTATGGTGCTTTTGTGGTTGTTGCTGACGCTCTCTTGTTTAGTCATACGTATTTGTAAATGCTTATAATATTATGTATGTTTGTTTGTGATTGTATGTATGCAAGTTGTATTATGCAAGATTGATGCATATATACACTCCCATCTGTGTAATTATTCTCTGCCGTCTCTGCCTCTTTCACTGTCGTTATCATTTTCACTATTGTCTTGATCATCATTATTTTTTGTATATGATATCCATGTTTTGTATTTTGTCCGATTTGTCCTCAGTCTTGACAAAGGGCAGAAAGCCCGAAAGCTTGAAGTAAAATCACTTGTGAGGATTCAATTAAGCAACGTCTACCGCCTCCTTACTCTCGTTATATATATAAATAAATATATATATATATATATATATAATATATAATCTTTTTTTTCCCTGAAGAAACACACCATGAAAAAGCTGTTAACAACTGAGATTATGCCACCCTCCCCCCCCCCCCCCGGCTTTATCTTCTTCCCCCAAGTGTCGTAAATTCCACGACCCCCGCCCTTGGCGCTGACTTCAATATGCGAGCTATGTCGACTGGCTTGCACTGTGATCCAAATTCTTGCGCGTGCTTTGTGCTAGGTGGCTCTGTTTACATGGCCCTCGAATGGTCTCATCTGGATTCTGAGAGTCATGGCAATGTGCGTGGAAGTAATGTTATGTTCACGTACGGTCGCGTACGTTAAATTTTTCCTTTATATTCAACTAGATTGTTTTCCATTTTGAGTACAATTACCCCCCCCCCCCAAAAAAAAAAAAAAAAAAAAGAGAAAAAAAATACAGGAAATGAATTCACCAGTTTGGCTGATCAGTGACATAAAGTCGACGGCACAAAACCCTGTCCGAGATAGATAAATAATGGACAAGCATATCAGATGAGACATCATGATACCATTAGGACGAATTTAGCAAAGCGAAAAAGTGAAAGTACATCTTATCATATCTCTTCTTCCAATTAGAAAATTATCCGATTTGAAAAATCTAAACGTCCAGACTTGTATTTTCTAGGACACTGAATACAATTGGAAACCTTTTCGAATTGGTCATACAAATATCATATGCATAAAATACAAATTAGGTGTTACTGTAAAGAGAAAGAATTGTTCCACTTAATAATTCCCTTGATTTCTAATTGAGCGATCAATGTGTTCGGATTCTAAACGAGCGAATTCGTACTGCTCGATGTCAAGTTGATGCCTTTTCTTATTCATGTTATGAATCTAATTTGCATAAAATGGAAATTAAGGTCAGCTTTATTTTATTGTAGAGAAAAAAACCATGCTTTTGAATATCCGTTATGACAAGGCAGTCTACGGAAATAATGCAGGATCATCATATTAACCAATCTTTTCGAAGCCAGATAATAAAAAACTATAATTCAATACACTTCTAGATAAAGTCATACTTGAATAAGGTCTGCATTTATAGGAGAGTGGATCGTATCATCGGACACTTTTTTTTTTCGTGGCTCCGAAATCCGTACTCAGAGGATGATAGTTTAGCCAAATATAGCACCAGTTACTAACAAAGTCCTGAAAATAACGAATTCGGCAAAATCATGAAAATTATTCACTCCGATTGTTGGAAAATAGACTTCAAAGACATCACTCTCCAAAAAGTTTTATTTTTGCGCGGTGTAAAATCGCATCATAATTCCGGACACGATTTTCGTAATGGAATAATCGATCGACGTCTTTCGCATCTTGTCCTTGCACCAGAATCACAATTCGCATCAACGATTCACCGTACACATTCCTACCGAGCGGACAACAAAGAAAAAATTTGCAAATGAGGCTAAAATTTCGTATTTTACGGTAAAATGTCTAATATGAACATTTCGAACAGTTCACGCGATAAAATCTTGTGAAAAATCGACATCTTCTTCTAAACTAGCTTTTTTCACATTTTTGTGTCTCATTTTTCGCGATTTCGGTCCATAAAACGCTCTGTGATGCCAGTTTAGTCTACGAAACCCCGCGCGTATTGAATGTCATTAGTACGCAGAAATGTGCGCGTCCGGAATTACCATGCTGTCCGGTAATACCATACCTGTATATACATGAATATTTCGTTCGCTTTATATAATCTATTTTCTCGTAGGTACCCAATTATGATCAAGCACGTGCACATCCCTATTAATTTGATAGTTCAATAGATATCCATAAATATATAATCAGATAATTAGAATTTAATCATGGGTCGCTTTTTTATCGTTTAAAAATGTTAGCCTTCAAAAGAGTCGGTCATAATAGGGGGATTTTCGAAAAAGGTGACTGCAAGAGGCATTTGAAATTAAAAGTTGGGAACTGGACTGTTTTTTTTTAATCATTCAAGTACGCTGTATCCAAACAACCCGGTTCCCAAGCGAATTCTTAGTGCAAGACCATCTAATTTGACTAAACCAAAGTGCTGCCAAGTTATCACCTTCTTTCCTTCTTGAAGACTATATACCTCTGGGACTTCCTAGAAAGAATTCACAAATTAACACTGCTTCATCCAAAAATGAGATGGTGGTGTCACAGAAAAAAAAGCTGCCACATTGTTATCCCGCAATACTCATTAACAAACAAATAACTAGCAGAATATGCAAATAAGGAGTTAACATACATATAGCACAATAGAATATTGCCTATGAATTCATTGTTTCTCGGTTGCAGGGATCAGGATGATCAGGTACAAATTCAATGAATTAGGAAGTGTAAAAATGTGTAGTTTGTGCGCAAATGATGATACGCCAGCGGTCAACTACTATACGGTTTTGAGATTTTATGATGTCCTTTATCATGATATCGGCATAATCTGGACGAATCAGATAATGAGCTAAAAAAAATGGCATGAAGCCTAGTGGCAGCCGAAAAAAAAAAAACATCATTCGATCTCATGTAAATACACAGAATCTCTGCATGTATTGTATTTCCTGTTTTGCATGCATTCTTTTGTCTAAAGGACCTAAATCTGTTAAAAAGCTGTTTAAGGGACGACTGAACAACTGCAATAGGTAATGAGGCAATGCTTTATACGATTTTCATTATATTCATTCTCAAATCAAGCTATGTCGAAGCCAATATACAAATGAGCGACCCTAAAAGGAAAGTTCCTGAAAGGTAAACATTCAGACACATTTGTGAAACAGTGAAAATTTGAGGAAAATCATATTATAAGCTATATAGTATTACGCTTAGTACGCTTGGCATGCGCGGTGACATAATGCATGTTTTGCACGGGGACGCGTGGTTGAGGGGGTAATTTTGGGCACCTCCCAAGGGGCTGCCTTTAATTGTGCACCTATTCGACTATAATTATATAGCTATTGCAGAGCAATGTCTCCTCTATTAACTCCATTAAATTTCTTGAAAACAAAAGTGTCCTTGCACTACGGTCTGATCGACTTTTGAAAAGTATACGCTTAGAACAATTATTGCATTTGCGTCGGCTATAATACATGTTTGGTATGGGAGTGTATATCCGGGTGGGAGTAGTTCGGTCACTTCCCATGGGGTTGCTTTGAATGTGCAACCTATTCACTACTGTTAGACCAGGAGCTGGCTGCTGGTCAATTTACCCCACCAAGCCCGAAAGGTTTGACCCCTCAGAGTGGCTGGGACCACCCTCCTCATTAAAAAATGGGCGTCAGCCTGGTCCCTGAGGGCGGGTTCGGCCCCCAGGGACCCCCCGAAAAGGCCCTCCGGCGGGTGTAATTTACCCCATGGAGCCCATGGACCAAACTTGGCCTAAATGAATGTCCTATGGGTGTACATAATCAAAATATAAAAACTGACAAAATATCTGGTTGGGAAAGGGGTTGCCAGACCACTTGTTTGCAGATACAAAACCTCGTTTTTGGTCAAGGAGTCTGCGCTAAGACTACACTGTCCCATAGGCCCTGCACTGTAGCGTCTCCCAACAGTCTGAGGGACAGTGCCAGTTAGTGCATGTAGTAGTCTTGGCGCAGACTCCTCAACGCTCAACAAGGGTTTGTGCCTGCAAACTACCTGTTAAACCCTGGGACCCAGGGTAGTTTGCATCCAGAAATTCACCACACACACACACACACACACACACACACACACACATACACACACACACATGACTCTATGTATACCAAATAACACTAAACATGTTACTTAGCTTTCTCAATACTATTAGTACAGACATTATATCTTGCACATAATAAATGTCAGGCCTATAAGATGTTCATACCTTTTGAATGTTTTACATGGATACTATCAATACACCTATAAGAAACACTGAAGAAATTTGAAATTTGTGTGAAGTTGTATTATGTTTTAAGCCCCCGTTCCACTATGCCGTTCTCGCTACGATTTGACAATTTTCTCAGGTCGGGAAGGATCGGGTAAAACCTGAGCCGATCTGGACACAGTACGATGTTAGAACGCTCTAAGTACGCTGCAGTTACGTCTACCAAGTGCTTGCTACGCTCTTACTACGATGATCGGGAATGAGACATTACGATCTCTGCCGCTCCCGGTACGCTTTAGAACGATGTAGCTACGCTGTCAGTGCGATGTCGCCGATGTTATCCGATCGATGCACGCTGCATCTACGCTCCGAACGATCTATACGATCTTATCACGCTCTTTCCCCGTTCAGAGAGCTGAAAAGTGCCCGATGTGCCCCGATGTACCCCGATTCGACTGTCGGTCTGCAGTCAGTCAACTTTTATTAGCATGCAGAACCGAAGAAATATACTGTGGACCTCGAAGAGGCTCCTCAACTCACGGTTCTTTTGCAGCAATGCATTGTATAAACAAAGACGTGCTGATTTTTCCAAGGCTTTTTCTTGATGTCCTTGCTTTTATAGTCCGTCTTCCTCCAGTTGTAGATGATTTCATATTCTACAAAATTCTGCTATGTCCTCTTTCTCCTCTTTCAGCATCATGTGCAGTCTCTCTTTCTTCGCCTTTTGGGTAGCTGCTTCGCTGCTTTCTTCTCTTCTTTTTCTTCATCTCTTCTTCTTCTTCGAAAATTACAGCTAAAATTACTTCCCGTTCTTGTGCCGATGTTACTACGTTCAGAAAGACCTTGTTACGCTCATCCCGCTGCGTTTACGCCGTCACTACGCTCTCCCCACTGCGTTTACGCTGTCACTACGCTCTCCCCGCTTGCCGTACGATTAAAGATATGTCAATTTTGATCGGGGAGATCGGGAAGAAATTTTGAACCGGTTCAAAATTTCTTCCCGATCTGAAAAAAATGCCCGCTCCAACCCCGACCTCCACATGCTGCTGCTACGATGCTTCCGATCTCCGTACGCTCTTGCCGCTCTCTCCCGATCTGCTAGATCAGGACAGATCGGGGTCCAAATCGTGATAGTGGAACGGGGGCTTTACTGGCCACCCAGCCTACTTATTTTGTATGATGTGTTTACCTTATGAGACACAAATAGAGCTTTTCAGAAAATGCTGAAATAAAACCTTTGTTGTGAGTAGACTTCAGTTTCAGACCAACCACAACACCACTAAAGGCCAGTTGTATAACAGATTTAAGTAGACATCAATTTTTCATCAACAGTGCATTAAACATACCTTTAATAAAGTTTATGTCAACAAGAGGAAGTCGGATATAGCTTGGATTACTTTCTTTTCTCCTGCTTGATATCCTCTTTTGAATACAAAATAACAAGTCTCAATCCTCATATAATATAAGATTCTTTTGAAAACCTCAAACTAAATACTTGTTGTGTATTTGGCTGATATAAACCACCCTACGATGCATGAAATAGGCAAGGATTACAGCATCCATGGCAACATTTCCTTTATTTGACTCTAATAAATTCCAAATCAGAATAACTGCAACATTACATTAAGAAATGGAGCTTAATGGTTTTGGAAATGATATCTATCAGTAGTGCATGTGACCTCATAGTTTTGGACAAATATCTGCATATTAATAGGAGTGATGAACATACAGGTGTTCTATATAGATTATATACATGTATATTGCTGAACTTCCTTGAAACATCAAATGCTAGTAACACGTTTCAAAATAGAATGCTAACTTTCTGTAATGAAAATAAACAGGCTAAGAGCATTTACTTTTATCTTGTGTTCTCTCTATTTCTTCAGCACTTTTTTTTTTTGGTCAACTTATTTCTGGAGATACATTGTACTTTTTTATTTGTGATAGTTCCCATACCCACACAAATGGTGGACATACTGCAAACACTGCCATTGACAGTGGCCATTAGGCCTACACACCAAGTTAAAAACATGAATTCATCAGCTTACTGAAATAGCTCTCTTGTTATATAGCATATAGGCTGAGAGCATTAACTTGGTCTTCGGCCGTGATAAGGCAAAGGAACGTAACTCAAAATTTGGACATTTTGAGTTATGAGCATATGGCTCCTAAATAAAATGCGTTCTTTTTAATGGTGAATGTCTCAATTCTCAAATGTTTACCATTTCAGAGATAAAAAGCGTATCTCACACACTTTTTTCACAACTTTGCCGTTTCCAGCTAGGCAAAACAACGTAACCTGAGATACGTATAAAAATGACAAAGAAAGCATTTTCGCTGTTACGGCAAATGAACGTATCTTTACATACACTGTTTTTTCATGGTGGTTTCTCAAGGAAAAAGAAAGAAATTGCGACGCCAAAAGAACGTATGTCATCATACAGCGCTTTGCTGTATAAAATCAGGGCCATACGCGCTACAGTCAGGACGGCAAAACAACGTATCAACATCGTGGCCATCACAACACACGCTACGCTGCATAACTCTATGTGTAATACCTACGGCTACGTGCTGCAGATCCATTTCAGCCGCGGCAGTGAATGTAGTGCCGCCGCTGCTGCCGCGCCGGTCTCGACAACAGCTGGCAGCAGCTGGGTGCAGCAGAGTACTCTCTGGTTGACTGGCAGGCAAGCTTAGCTGCAGTGTGAACCATAAAGTCATGCCCGTTGTTCTGTTTTGCAGCCATGGAATGGACATTCTCCTGACCAGTTAATGCCACCACAAAGAAAATTAGCGGTAACACCGGTAAGTTTTATTTATTTTTTTGTCAGGTCTAGTTTGATCTAGCCCGAGCAGATGCCGTGCGAAGTACGGCGATTGGGCTGTACAGAGTGGACGACAGTACGCTATGCTAGTACGGTCCA
The DNA here is from genome assembly GCF_040938485.1 of Diadema antillarum. Classification (NCBI taxonomy): domain Eukaryota; kingdom Metazoa; phylum Echinodermata; class Echinoidea; order Diadematoida; family Diadematidae; genus Diadema; species Diadema antillarum. The sequence goes on along the minus strand of NW_027272075.1, from coordinate 282,855 downwards.
GTAATTTGATGATAGTTTTCACTATTATTTAAGAAAACGATGAGTAAAAAGAAAATAAACAAAATCACAGCAAGCTATGAACATAAAGAGCAAACTTAGAGCTATGAGTATGACAGCCTTTCCTTTCGGTGGGCTTGGCAAAACGTGGCTCATTGGTGTGGTTGTGGTTGTGGTTCTAATGTAATAAGGACTATGTAAATGTAGGATACTCGCACTATACTAGTGGTCTAGTAGATCAAGTAGTGACTCTCAAAAGAAATTTACCTATGCGCAAATAAATTAAGTGGACCCCAGTATATTGTTATGATCATTGACATCATTCGACTTGACGTCGTCTACCTCAAATTCAGTTTTCGTCTAAAAGTATAAAAAAGTAACAGCTTTATAGTAAACAGTAGACTCGACTTCAAGCTAATGACGATAAAGCTTGATACTGATGAATTCCATTTAGTCTTCAGTGGCAACATGAACTGATGGCAGACGATATGTTCTAATAATGTCATTAACATCATTACTTTGGCAAGAAAAGTAAGGACAAAAGATAATGTTTGGTATACATCTTTGGTTAATCACAAGTAGTCTTAGATCTTGTTTGTTATTCCTTGAAAGGATGAAGAATGTGATTGTGGCGTTTTCATACATACAGGAATCTACCCACTAAAATTAGCCTCACAAATAAAGTAATATTTAATGGTACTTTGTACCTGCTCATTATGGAGGCCTGACTTAATTTTTTTTTAAATTCTTTGTGCAACTTTAGTCAGCTGTACATATTCTTTAAAACATTTTTTTTTCATTTCGATACAATATGATGCATTGTAGCCATGGTAGATCCTATACATGCTATAAGTTCCACCCCTCCCCCATAGAAATGTTGATGGCAAAAGCTCATGGAATTCAAACATTTATTCTTAAGTTAGGTGGTTTTAAATACTATGGAAAGTTCAAATATTAAGATCCAGTCGTCTACTTTAGATGATATTAACATTCGTGTTGAAATACATATTATTTCCTTGTCTCTTTTTTCAGTGTCCACAGCAACCGCCAGCCTAAACCAGCACAGAAAAGGAATGCAGTGTATCAAGGTCAATAAAAGGTACAAGTTGAATAATCACCTATTAATTCATACAAAAAAAAGTAGAAGATGGGGGAAGAAATGAACCCAACCTTTGTCATTATCACTGCGACACAAGCCGGCATTTGGACAAATTATTAAAAAAAAAGAAAAGAAGGCAGAATCCATGATGATGACTTTCTGATAATTTGAGAATACCACATTTCACAGTTCATTCCTTAGCGATAAAAAAATGATAATATTAAATGAAAACTGATGAAATAATCACCATTCTCTCTCAAAACAAACACACAGCCTTGTACATCCTCTAGGGATTATTTGTATGATGTTGAATAATAAATATTGTGAGTGTGTTTCATAAATACTCATTCTCATTTTCTTTGCCTTTTTTAGAGGGGGGGGGGGTCTGTGAGAGAGGATTTGTTACACACAACCATGTCTCATGAAGAATTTAATCACATAATATAACTAAAGCAGAGTTGACATTCACTAGCTGTCTTTTATGGAAAATGCAGAGTGCCTTATTTTGTGTTAATTATTCTCCTCCGTTTCTTTTACATTTTCCTGCAGTGGTCTACCGAGCAGTTCAAAAGCAGAGAAAAGAGCAACTGGACAAATTTCAGAACAGCTGTGGACGCCCGTCAGAATCTCATGAAAGATGGAGTGGATTCAACTCTAGAAGAAAAATAATAACACTCGGATTGTTTAAATAGGATCAGGTAAATTTTTCACAGTTAAATTAAGAACTCGAAAAACTCAACTGTGAAGTGTTAATGACTATTTTCACGTTATGAAGGCACAAGAAAGATTTTTTTTATTGATTTGAAACTAAAGATTCTATTTCGAAAAAAAAAAAATATGATGAGGGCTCATTGCCCTTTGAAATGATGACTATCAACTTAGGTAAAACTATCACTTGTTCATATCAAATATTGTTGTAAATGCTTTCCCTCAAAATCAATATCATGTCGATTGAAACATGTCAACATATTTCAGAAAACCAGGGAAATAGAAATCTTATTTCCTGCATAATTTTGATTTATTTTGAGCCTAATCCCTCCGGGAGCTCTCAGACAACGCAGATGTATTGCAGCACAGCAAATCGCTGTTGTGATAAGACGTTTATTGAAATATGTTTAAAGTGAATACTGTTGCAAATTTTCCCTTCGTTTCAGCTGCCTAATAATTGTTATTTACCCAAGTATTGACTTCTTACTACTCTTCAACAACAGTAAGGATTTAAAATGTTATGTGTGCTATTTATAATTTGTAATTTGTAGATGTTCTGATCTTCCAAGGTAAAAATTGATGCGAAGGTCTGATATTGTAATAGTATAGCTAATCTCCAGAAAAAAAAAAGAAAACACAATTATGTTCTGTTCTATTGAAATTGAAAATTTTGTTCCCAGGATTTTGTTCAACTGTGGTACGTATGTAAGCTACTTTACTCGGGAAGTACATTACATTTTTTTTCTATTTCTTATTTACCATCATGATAATGTTTAGTTACTGCTGATTTGCTTTCAATGTGATAAAAGCATAATGGCATATCAAACTCTGTCTTTAATTGTAAAAAGAAAGTGTAGATATCTATTTCATATTTTTAAGACTTGCAAATAATCGAATGATTTATGTAATGCTGTTGTCTTTGAGAAACAGATGTACACACATTTTTCCCTATAAACCTTTCAGAAGATGTAAATTAGTCTCTGCATCTACGTTTCTGTCATGTCTATCTCAAAGTTATTCTACTGAGAGAATGTTTGCACCTATGACAAGTCTGCGGTGTGTGTGTGTGTGTGTGTTTTGTGTGTTTTTGTACTTGCTTGGTTGTGTGTGTGCATGTGTGTGTGTGTGTGTGTGTGTGTGGTCAAGTTACACCTAACAACATTAAAACCTGGATTCATAATTACCTGATAAATCATTGTTATTATTGTTGTTGTTCAAAGAATTGAGCCATATTATCATTAGAAGTTTTTACCTTACGGATACAATTCATGCAATCAACCAAACATTAACAACTTATAGCGATAAACAAAGTACACAATATCATTCTTTCTGTTCAAATCCTTTCATCTCAATGGAAATCGTTAAATAAATAAAAGAAAAGATAGAAAATAAGATAGGAGTCTCAATATTAACACATTAAATGCGTGTATGTGTCTTTGAAACGAAGTGTATGTACAGATGTCTATACAATTCTTTTTTATACCCATTTTATTTTTTTTTGCCAGTTCTCATACAGTCATAATAGCTGCCACTCATGCATTGTCATGCTAAAGATTATACATATTTCAAGTTCATCTTAATTGTATCACATGGCATAAGAAGTGTAATGAAATCCATTTTACAGACTTTACCCAAACTCGTAGTTTAGTTGTGAATGTTAATCCAAATCCATGTTTTTGTTAAATCAAAATGAATGATAAACCAAATATAATTATGTTCCCAATGAAAAATATTACATCAAGGGATTAAAAAAAAATACACTTAAAGATAATAAAAAAGGGACATCTCAGTAAACTGTAAACTGTATATGCAAATGAAGTAAAACAAAAATTTACGGTAATTGGTAGATAACAACTAATTACATTTTAGTATATACTCGATAAGTTTCCAGGAAAAAAAAATGAAAATGTTCGATTGCACTGTGTTTTACTATTCTTATATTTAAAAACATATTACGGGACTTTTATCATCCAGTTAACAAAATTGTCAAAGTAAATAAATGATAGAGATTGTTGCCATTGAGTCGGGATACGTCATTCTGCCTAATTACATTGATGAAAGGGTTGAGGCGCAGATATTTGTAAGTCAAGATACGTTCTTTTGGCATACTGAAGTGGCTTCGCGGGAGAATGCTTACGCGCCGTAAGTCAGGATACGTTCTTTTGCCTAATTGATATGTTGCCGCGTGAGGATTCTCGCACAACGTAAGTGAGGATACGCTCTTTTGGCAAACTAGAATTACTCATCAGCACAGTGTTGTGATTCGGTAAAGTGCTGTATCTATTCTAAACATTGCAATTACTCTAAAACGGGAAGTCCTATTTTTCTGAAATTTTCCCGAGATAATCTTTATTAATGCCTTAGAAACTTCGCTGCTTCAAATGTGTTTTACTTGTATGACGCAAAAATGGGAACCAATTGCATTTTCAAACTCGTTTTTCTCAGAACATGATATTCTGAGTTACGTTGTTTTGCCTTATTACGGCCGTCTTGTGGTCCCTTTATTCCTTCAGCACTTTTGTCAACTCCTTATTTCTGGAGATACTTCATCTTCAGTTCCCCAGCCCAACACAAACAAAACTCAACCGATGATGTCACATCTACTGCAAACAGCACATCATAGTATGATTGTCATTAACCCTGGACATATACACACAACATTGAAACATGAAATTACCAGCTGAAAGTTATGCTAGCTTAATTTCTTTCTTTAACAATAGCATGCATGTTGAGAGCATTTACATGTTGTTCTTGTATTCTCTTTCATATCAAAATTTTTGTCAACCCCTCATTAAAGAGATATTTCGTCTACCTCCCCCTCCCCCCCCCCAAAAAAAAGATATTACACTTTCAGGGTGTCACATACCATGTTATTATACAGAACAATGTAGTTAATGTTTATGATTTAGTTGTCATTCAAAACCGTGGAAATTACACATGAAGTCATGCATCACACTCTATGGTAGACTAAAGCTTACATAAATTAAGTATAATGCATGCCTAATAGGCATTGCACATGTTTCAGTCACTATCTATGATTCCTGAACTGACCAGTATTTGGAATGAACTTGTTTCATACAAACACCAAACATATTGGTCTATCAGCCAGTATGATGCTTGATTTGATTTATTATATAACTGATGTCTACTCACAACAAAGGGTCTATTTTAGCATTTTCCAAAAATATATATGTATCATAATATTATCTATATTTTTTGTCACATTTAAGGTGGATACATAATAAAGGGTATAACCATAAAGCAGATTGTGTGGCCAGTAAAACTATCTATGTTTCGCGGAGCGAAGCGGTTTTGATTCTGGTTAGGAAAATTTGCGTCATTGGTAATTTGAAGACACCATAGACGACATGCGCAGTGAGTGAAAGTTGTCATTTGTCACGTTTCGCGCAGTTCTAATTGTGCCATTCAGTTAGTTAGCAGCTGACCGTTCCAACGTGAAGACTGGTCGCGTCATGGGATGCGAATGCTGACTCGTCCGTTTCTGCAGAAGACTCATGCAAGTCAAGTTTAGTCCCGCTACAGGAGTAAGTAAATACCGGAAAATGTGAAATGAACATTAAAAACTGAAAGAAAGCAAATAAGTGTATGCTTGAGCGAACTTATGAACTCATTTGAACTCAGTTACAGTGTTGAATTTGTTGCATGCGTACTGGTGAGTTGCAACGTGGTACAATGTACGTACATGGTTATACAGGTATTGCACGTGAACAGTAGTGCATGTTCATGTAATGCACGTTCATGTCAAGGCATGTAATGCCGGGAATTTATGAACTACATGTATGTGTAATGTCATTTCATCAACCTGATGTGGTGGTTGTGTGAAGATACAGTTGTGACAGAAATTGACATTAAGACAGATTTAGAGAGTTATATAAATGTCGATAATGGTTTAAAGAGACAAAGCTGTTGGTGAATAGAGTTGATAGTGGGAAAAGGTCACCACACGTTAATAGGTTCTTTGTGTATGATTTATCGACATGCATCAGTGTGGGTGTTTGTATTGCAAGACAAATTGCAAGGTAATTATAGAACTGTGTTAAATGACAGCAGTTCGTACAGTGTTTGTAGCGCCTAAAGTGGAATCTCAAGTGTAAGAATCTACTCAGTGGTGTACTGTAAGGTTTAATTTGCATTTCCTGAGTAGAATCCATGGTATGGAGGTAACAATAGTGCTAAGCGAATACAGAAATGCAGGTTGTAGATTTGTTTTAAGGTGTTACATTGAGTATATTCAGCATCATTTACTGGGCTCAAAGTGAGATTATGAGTGTCTACAGTACAATCAGAGTGTAGATGCAAGTGATGTTTGACAGAAGAATAAGTACAGGTAGTTTGACTTATACATAATGTAAGTTATGTTTCATATCCGTATGATTTGTGACTGCAAGTGTATGAAGCAAAGTCACTGAGAGTTAAAGGGTGTTAACACGTGTTGTATTTGTACAAAATTACATGTTTGTGCAGAAGTACAAATTAGACAGGATATGCACAATACAACTAAGTACAGTGCAAGAGTGCCAAATAAAGTGCTCAGATTAATCTGCATGTGTACAAAGTAAATGAGCACAATGAGCCAGTGTATTATATATTATACAAAGCTGTTCTTTCAGTAAGACAGAAAGAATCTGTAATTTTGGCATGCAAGTGTTGTAGCAAATTCCTACATACATCTAGCATACATCTAGCATACAAGTGTCGTAGTAAATTCCAAGCATTCAATGTGCATGTTCAATTGATACTCCCCACAATGTATGTATGTAACAGAAACATGATGGTTTATTAGTTGCTTTTCAATATGTGACAGGTATAAATCCAGGTGAAGTGTACATGTACAATACACGTACAATATACTATGAAGGTAATAAGAGACAGTGACAATAAGAGAAGTCTTTGAGTCTATATCATATGCATGTCAGGCAATGTAAAGATTTAATCATATACAAGTGTATAATGTACAAGACGTGCATGAATAATGTACATGTGATTCAGAAGTCCAAGTTCAGTGTACAAGGCATGCCTGAGTATTACATGTGATTCACATGTCCAAGTTACTGCATGTGTATTAGCAACAAGACGCTAATAGTTTCTTTGTTTTACGGTTTTGATCTATTCACAGATCGAATAAACAAGCTTCACGGCTTAACTATCTCAATCCACGGCTGGGCTAAACTCGGGTTCCATTCTTCAACTATTCAATCTATTTAACTAATTTTGAGTGACCTAAGGGATCACATACTTTCTATAGCCTATCTTCAGACACCCTCACATTTTTGATGATTATAACAGTTACGACGATAAGATTAAGACATAGAATGATTAATACGTAAGGACAAGACTAAAAAGTAATATTGATGGTTGTAATGGCAATATTATCGATGGTTACAATGACGACAACGCATAGCAGCTGTAATTATTACTAGATTCATAGCGAAAAGTGTTATTACCGGTATCAGCATTTCATATTAACCAGATATAATGAAACGACCTGCGGCAGAGCCAGGAGGAACTGGCAGGGGAAGGGGGGGGGGGGGTGGAAAGAAACGTAATCTTAACCACAAGCGATGAAGCATTCTTTTTAATGAAAGAAAGAAACACGTTCCTTTGGAACGCTAAAACAGGAGAATTTCATTTAACTTCTTATTGAATACATGCAAAAATTATTTCTGACATAGTGTGTGATCGGTAGGACAAATTCCAATAGATTCCACTCTCCACAAGAGATTCAGAATTTTTGATTGCTGAAATAACACAAGAGCGTAGATAGCAATTAGTATCTTAGGCGTGAACCGAATGCAAACATCGCTCTGTAACTTTTTCAGAATCCTGCGAAAGTAACAAGACTATACTGTAAGTGTCATGCATGGCAAAGGCTGTCATAAAGGAGTGCTAACGCAATTTTCCTAACTTTATGAGAGCTAGAAATGATACATAGCACTGACTTACATTTTGTCAGTTACCATAACGACGTGAATTCCATGTGTTACCGTGTCACACAAAAAAGTGGAGAACTGCATTTAACTTCTCCTTGAATTCATGCAAAAATAATTTCTTACCCAGTATGTAGGACAATTTCGATTACATTCCACTCTTCACCGTGAAGCCAGATGTTACATTTGAAATCTGCTTGTTGAGTACATGTATATTTAATTGTTTATTTGCTTGATAGCTTTTATTTTTAAGTCCACGCATACTGCATGTGTGCGTTTTTTTTTCTGCTTGAGACATGCTACAGTTGTCGAATATGGTAATCATTTCAAATGATGAATGTATTATCCTGACAATGATGAAGAGGAGAAGGAGGGGGAGGGGGGGGGGGCGAGCTCATCCTCTGGAGGAGAAAATACGGCGTTCTTCGTCGCTGATACAAGTTTGTGTGGAATCGTGTGTGCTTGTTTACATGTGTGTGTGTGTGTGTGTGTGTGTGTCTGTGTGTCTGTCTGTCTGTGGCGGGTTTAACTTTAATTTCTGTAAATGTTAGAGGGTTACGGAACAGGAAAAAAAAGAAACAGAATTTTTGAATGGGCTAAAAGTAAAGGAGGGGATGTTGTATTGTTGCAAGAAACGTATAGTTCACCCGATATCGAAGATTTGTGGAAACGAGATTGGGGAGGGAAATGTTTTTTAGTCACGGCTCAAGTCACAGCAGAGGCGTTCTAATTTTAATAGCTCCTGGTGGTAATATTAAAGTTGATCAAATAAAAGTTGATGATATGGGTCGTTATATTTTTTTAAAAGGAAACATTTTTGACTCTCAGTTGTTATTAGGTATTGTTTATTTTCCAGCAAGAGATAAAACATGGGAACAAACTGAATTTCTGGGAAAGATAGATCCACTTATATCAGATTTTTGTTCTTGTGAATGTTCTCTTATTCTAGAAGGAGATCTTAAAGCAATTTTGAGTGAAACTTTGGATTATATAAGGCCTAAAACACCCTCAAAAAGTAAATTTATAGATAATTTGGATTTTTTTTTTCTTAAGAAATATAGTTTATTAGATATATGGAGGAAAAGAAACCCGGACAGTAAGCAATTTACTTTCAAACAGTTAAACCTTTTAGTACAAACTCGTTTAGATTATTGGTTCATATCAGACCACATGGTGCGATTACATGTAGTAAGAAATTGTGAAATTTTGACATCTATTACTCCTGATCTTTCAGGTATTAGATAAGAATTACAATTTGTTCCGGAAAGTTATAACTGTAGGGGCAAATCGTATTGGAAATTTAATAACAGTTTGTGTAATGATAAAGATTTTGTAGAAGGAATGATAACGGAAATACAAAGTATTATGGAAACGTGGGAAGATGCATATAATGATAAATTATTTTTTTGGATTATTTGAATATGAAAATGAGTGAATATGCAAGAAAATATTCGAAAGTAAAAGTAAAGGAAAGGCTAATGAATATTGAAAAGCTAGAAAAGGAATTAAAAATTTTAGAGCAAGATTTATTAAATGTGACCGTGCACCTCAAAACGAACATAAATTCGCACACACTGATTTTGCGTGAGGACTGAAAATAAGTGAAATGGGTCAACCTAGCCGAACTTGACTTTTTCATATTTTCTGAAATAGCGGGTCTTCTTTTACATTATGCTAAAATTTGGTATCATAAAACGGGCAGGAAAGTTGTTTTTTTAGCAGTTTATCTCGAACATTTTTGGTAGAATAGTGTGATTAGGTGTGTCTTTAGAATCCCTTTTTAATTTCTGAAAAACCTTGTCCACCCTCTTCACTTTCAACTCTAATAACTTTTGAAGGGCTGATGCCACTACTTTGAAAGTTGGCAATGATTATGGACAGAATGTGTTAATGAGGCATGCTTAATTTCAGTTTAATCTGATAATCCCTTCATTGTTGTTACTCTGGTGGTTAACTTCCTGTTTTTCGTCCCATTCATCGCACAGCCAGCAGGTTTGGTAAAGATTAAGAGCTTGAATATAGACACTGTACTTTTTTCAGTTCACACTTTTCCTGAGTTTGTGCTTTCTTTCCAATATTTAGATAGGTTAGGAGAGTCCATTTGATTTGAGTTATACATCATTTTAAAGCTTAAAGTCTGCTCTTTCAGAATATGGTCTTAACTAAAAATTCATGTCTGGCGACTTTTTGTTTGTTTCGAGGTGCAGGGTCACAAATGCTGCTACTTTTTAAGAAACAGATACACAATATGTTGAAAAGAAAAAAAAAGTGAATTATATGAAAATCATTGGAAGGACTCAAAGTTAGATCACGAGCAGCTTGGTATGAGGACGGGGAAAAGAATAAATAATATTTTGAACAATTATTAAAATCAAATAGAAAGAAACTGTAATATATGAATTATATAGTGAAGATAATTCTGTTATAAAAGATAGAAATGAAATTTTGAAGTTAATTCGAAATTCGTATGAAACATTACATGCAAAGAAGAGGGGTGCAGTAAAAAATGTTTTAAATGAACGTTTTTTTCTTAAAAGTATTCCAAAGTTAAGTGAGGAAAGTCAACAATTTTGTGAAGGAAAGATTATTATAGATGAATGTTATGAGGTTTTAAAAGAAATGAAAAATAATAAAGCTCCAGGTAATGATGGGCTTTCGGTTGAATTTTATATCATTTTTGGCCATATTTAGGCAGGCACTTTGTTGAAGCATTGAATGAAGCGTATGATAGGGGTAATTTATCAGTATCACAAAAGCAAGGGACCATTACATTAATAGAAAAAGATGGTAAAGATCCTCTTTACATTAAGAATTATAGACCGATTACACCTTTGAATGTGGACTATAAGATTCTTTCAAAGGTTTTGGCGAAGAGAATGAAACAAGTTTTGAGTGAGATAATACACATGGATCACGTGGGATACATGGAAAACAGAAATATTGGGGAAGCAATTCGATTAATAGACGATATGATTTTTCACTGTGTGTCATATAATATAGGTTGTTATTTAATAGCTGTTGATTTTGAGAAGGCCTTTGACTCGGTATCTCATTCTTTTTTATTAACCGTCTTGAAAAGTTTTGGATTTGGCCCTTCTTTTTGTTCTTGGATAAAGACATGTTATACTGATATTAGCAGCTGTGTAATGAATAAGGGGTTTTCAACCGGATATTTTAGAATAGAACGGGGTGTGCGTCAGGATGACCCATTATCACCTTATTTATTTTTAGTAGTCATCGAAATTTTGGCAAATGCTTTGAGAAATGAGACTACCTTGAGAGGGATTGATATTGGTGATTTTGAAGTAAAGCAGATACTGTTTGCTGATGATATGACAATTTTTATAAGAGATAAAGAGTCAGTTAGGTTATTACAAAATTTATTTCAGGTTTTTTCGGAAGTCAGTGGTTTAAAGTTTAATATGAATAAAACGAAGGTTTTGGTTATTGGTAAGGATGAAGAGAATGTAGCACAATTTCAGTTTGGAAGTATAGTTACAGAAATTAAGATTTTAGGGATTACATTTGCTTCAGAAAGGAAGAGAATGGAGGAAGTTAATTATAAAGAAATATTAAGTAAAATTAAAAGACTTTTGGGATGGTGGAAGCAAAGAGATCTCACCATTATGGGGAAAATTCATCTACTTAAAACTTATGCTTTATCTAAAGTGATTTATGTGGCATCATCCTCTGTTGTTCCAAAATGGCTATTTGATGAAATTAAAAAAAGTTGTTTTGATTTTGTATGGAAGGACAAGGATCGCATCAAACGAGCCAGTATGTATCAGGATAACAAGGACGGTGGATTGAGAATGATGAATTTTGAATTGTTTGTGATGTTGGGTGATGTGGGTAAAAAGACTTTTGTATGGAGAACGAAATATGAGTTGGAAAGTATACTTTGATCACAGTTTTGAAGCAGTAGGAGGTAGAATTTTATTTCTTTGCAATTATGAGACCAAACAACTTTCACCATTGTTTTATTTAGAAATGTTAGCTGCCTGGAAAGATCTATATAACTGCAGAAGTTTTGAAGACGGGAAAATTAATCCAATTATATTTGATAATAAAGTTTTTTTTTTTTCAAATTGAGAGGGAAAATGGCATTTAATGCAGATTTATATGTGCGGAATGTTTATCATTTAGAACAATTATTTGATAAACAATCCATAAGACCAATTACTGATCTTCAAAGTTTAGGTTTACAAAGTGAAAATATTGCTTACATATGGAGTCTTTGTGAGTCCATTTCGAAAAGTGGGAAATATGATGGAATTTTATGCAATTGGTATGAAGTAGAGGTGAATGATTTTAATATACCTTTAAAGTTTTTTGGACAAATTACAGATTTTAAAAAAGATACAATCCAGGAAGATTTATTCACATTTCGTGTCTCTTTCAAAGCAGTCTTATTGTTTAGAAATCAGGGATGGACACCAAAAAATTTGTTTTCGCTGATAAAAGTATGAGAGATATTTCTATAAGGCCCAAAGGAACAGGAACAGCTTCTAAAATTTGGTTTTGTGGCTGATAATTTATGTTCCTTTTGTGGAAAAAGCTCTGAAACTTACTCGCATTTATTTTGGATCTGTGAAAATGTTAAATCTTTATGGCATGATTTCATTGAGTATTTTCAGTTAGAAGAGTTACGTAATTTAGTTTGGCGGGATATACATATTGGTTTAGAAGGATTTCTCACAGAATCAAATTGTACAACACTCTTATTCTTATAGTTAGATATATGTTATATAAAGCGAGGTCACAGTTAATAACACCGACATTGGCAGAATTAAAAAAGACATTAATGATATGTCGAAAGGAAGATAATGATATTGCATTAGAAGATATAAATCGGGTTTACATTTGCTGAAAAGGGAATGTTTAAATAATTTGTAAAGGACTAGTTTATTTATGCACTCGTACTTCTCCCCTTTTGTGTGTGTTTGATCACTGATGTTTTTTTTCTTAACATTTTTTAGTTCAAAGATAAGTATTGTGTATATAAAATATATTTGCAGGTATGTGGACATGTATATTATGTGTATATGTGTATGTGCAGGCATGTATTATGTGTATGTAGCATAATCATAAGCATAATTAGTATAATCATTTATGTTCTGAATACGAGCAGAAATAATTGTGTGTTGTGTTAAGTGAATGTGTGTGCAGGGGGGGGGTGGATGTGTGTTTAAGTGGATGTGTGTGTATTAAGTGGATGTGTGTGCAGGGTGGGTGTGTGAATGGGTGCGTGGATGAGAGGGAGTGTGTCTGTCTCGGGTAAGGAGGTGGATGTGGTGTAGAGGGCGGGGAGGTGGTTTGGAGATGAGAGGGACTTTTTTGTGGGGGGGGGGTTAAAGTTATGAGTGGTTGAGGGTTGGGTATGGTGGAAAGGTGGGAGTGAGGGTGGTTTTTTGTTGTTGTTGTTGTTCTTGTTGTTGTTGTTATTGTTCTTGTTGTTATTGTTCTTTTAATAAATTTCATCTTCTGTTTTGCCTACAATTGCATATGATTTTTTTTTTTGTAGTTGAAAAGGAATGATCGGATAATTCATTCTATTTTCTTTCTTCTGTTTGATTTCTGCCTTATAATGAATTGAATGATTATTCTTGTCTTATGGATTATGGATTATGTCTCATACATGTACGAACATTTATGACAGATGTTATGTAGAATTTAAGTATTTTTTTTTTTGGAATTGTTATATTTTCAAAGGAAATGGAATTAATAAAAAGATCACTGAAAACAAAAAAAAAAGTGTATGTTTACGTGTCCAAAAAGAGTATGAGCATGTAGGCATACCCTTTTCAAAGTGAATTCACATGCCTCTCCTGAATTGTTATGGTGATTATGAATTTTAGACAACTGATGAACGTAAGGCCTTAAGGCGCAGATAATGTGGATGAGGGCTAAGAAGATGGGCATTTCAACAATAATTTCAAGGGTTCTATGTACTTGACCTCAACATACACACTCACACATGATCATTATACACACACGTATCGACGCACGCATAAGACAGTATATTAATTACAACACTGTATGCATAAGGAAAGCTTTTTGGCCAAAAGTCTACTAAAATCATTCTACAGCTGAGAGTGCACGCTGCCCGCACACACAGAACGCGAAGGTACACGCAGTCAGTCCGCAGCGCGTGCGATAATGAGGCACGAACGACAATTTTATTCAGAATCACACACACAACCTAAATGGGTCAATTCCTGGCCTGACTAGCATTAAACTAGTCGAGCACGGTTAGTAAAAATTGCTATACGAACATGATGATAGTAAAATGCGGCAATGCAGCTAGTAATGCTCTGCTGGATTAAATCAGGCCATGGTTTACTAACCCAAAGCTAGTCAATCAAGTCTGACTAGCATAAAATTGTATGCTGTACTAGTTTGCAGTGTATACGCCAAGAATTAGTCAAAGTGGAGGAACTAGTGTAAAGCTAGTCGAAGTGGAGAAACTATCATAAACTCGTTGATCTTACGAAAACAGCGCATGTTAGTAAAACTGAAGGAACTACCGTGAACTAGTAAGTCAAGTTGGTAGAACTAGGGTGAATTCCAGTGAATACATATTTGAATGCATTTGGTTAGGCCAATAGAAATTGAGAATTCCCCTGTCATGTGTTTACTTTAAGCCAATCACCAGCCGCAATTTCCCCTGGTTTGGGCGCGGGAAGGTTTACCTGAGCGACGCGTCGCCTGTACGTGGACGTACTGTGTGCATGTGTATACGATGTGTTGTGCGTGTATTTATGTATGCATAGGATTTACGTGCGTGTGCAATCGTGAGAATCAGCGCCTGGATGTAATGGACGTGAGAAAATGTCTGTCTTCAAATGGAGTGGGGCGGAGATATTATTCACATTTTTGAAGGTAAGCAAACCATAGATCGATCTAATCATAACCCACTTGTTGAGTTTTTCCAGTATTATGGGCTAGTCTACCTCTCCATAAACGACCATCTAAGTTACCTTACGAATAACCCCGGGCCCGGGACGCTCCTTGTAACGTTAGTGTACACAGTTAGCTATGGGGCTGGTCGCAGTTACCTTACGATCTAACACCTAACAGCTAGTCCGAGGCCGAAACTCAACTGTTAGGTGTTAGGATCTAATACTACAGTAATACTTTGAGTCTTTGTGCATGTTGGGATGGGGCTCGGCCTATTCGCGGACTATAAAGTCTTTAACTTTTTAACGTTAGAAACGCATTTTTCAAACAAAATAGAGTCTAGACCAGGTTATGATTTCCAAAATTAACAAAAATGAGTGACGAATGTAACCGTCATTGACATTGTACATCTGACATTGTAACTGTGTTAGGGGGCTACTTGTACTTTTGTAGGCACCTATAGAGCAATACATCGATCATCAATAGATCAATAGAGTTCTAAAAGTTCTAACGTTAACATTATGCGTTTCAGAAAATATTGGGACACACTAAACTCTGAGTCTAAATTCTCCAGAACGTTAGTCGTAGGCCTAACGTTAACTACTAACACTAACAGTGTAGTGTTAGATCGTAGAGAAACTAATAGAACTAGACACGGTCTAGTCTACATAGTACATGTACTCAAGTTGGGGTTCTACCGAGGTAGGGCTTACTCTATATAACTGTAAAAGTCTAACCGTTAGTCTAAACAAGTCTCACAACCGTTGGCGTTAATTGTAGGCTCTACTCATTTATTCTATTCCAACTAGAACAGCATTAACGCGAAATAGGCCTACTATTACTAACGGGTTAGGCCCAACTAGTATTAGTAGGTAGTCTAGAACTCCGGTTAGGTCCCCACTCACCCTTCACCGCTATAGCTGGGGACTTCTTTCAACCTCCATAGACTTTGCGCATTAGTGGAGACACACACGCAGAATGAGAGGGGACCATTATCACGATTTAGCCCTAGAACGTAGTAGAAGCAGAACCTAGACCACTGTTAAACATCTAGGGCCTACATTGAACGGTTTTCCAGGATAAGCTATATCCTAGGGCCTAGGTCCGGTTCTCATTGCGGTATTATAGACCTAACGTTAGGCCTACAGTGCAGTGGTATGAACTCTACATGGACTACAAGCATAGCATCATGCACACAGAGATGATCACTGTAAAGTATGTAGAGGGAGACGTCTAGTCGAGTTTAGACCACGGTTAGAGATCGACGTATGTAAAGCTGTGCTATAATTAACCCTATTTTAACTGGGGGGGGGGGGGGGTCAAATTGACCCCCTTCTCGACATTTCACGCCACGATTCCGCAACGCGCAAAGATTTTGCCGCGTCATTTCATGACTTTTTTCATTGAAGTCTCCCGCATATTTTGAGACCAAATTTGCGACGTCCGGGTACACCGTTTTGAAGTTACGCAATGTTTTGCATATGCATGTCAACCTGAAAACAGCTCAAATTCATGATTTCTGTGCAAATCCTATGCAAATTGTGGTGTGTTTGTTTGTTTTTTTGTTTAATTGATATAAATTAGATTATTTCAACTTTTAACCATTGAAATTAATCAATTCTAATGTAGATAAGCTTGAAAAAGTGCCTGCAACAAATTTTGGAAAAAAAACCAAACAAACAATGGAAAACAAAAGATCGAAAAAACAGTAAAATACATGAAAAATTAACAAAACAATAAAAAAACAAAAGAAACTGATTTCGACTGCGCTATTTTTTAAAAAGAAAATTGTTTGATGTGTCTTGAGGAACTCTGACACAAAAATTTAGCAATCCTTCAGTCTTTTTGTTGGAGTTATATGTAAAAATATAATTTCATGCATAAATTTGCATAATTAATTTATTCAAAAATATAAAATCAACATTTTTTCTATTGTATGACCATGTAATCTTGTAGTTGACATCCGGCTCTATTTTCAGGCAACATTTTGCGGCGATCGGCGGCCGAGATCTGAAGGGGGGGGGGGGTCAAATTGACCCCCCCCCCCCCGTAAAAACTTGGTCTCCAATAGCCCAGTTGAAATAGGGTTAATGCAATAGACTAGAAGCGTCTAGAAACTCTACATTGCTATTGAGTCGACAGCCGAATCACTGACACTGTGTTGCCAGAAGGTGATCTCGATTGATACGGTAATTAAAAAAAAAATGGTGAAATTTGGTGATTTATATAATTGTGATGACCTATGTAGTAAAAAGGACTTTTATTTGCCACCACATTCGAGCATCCACACAGCTGGGAGAATACCATAGTGCTATTGCACTCCCACGTCATGTGTGGCAATCATCTAAGTAAGAAATACGATGCATGCACTGTTTAGTGTTAGTCCACTGTGACATCACACTTCTAGCTGAAGATCAACGTGCTCACACATCATGGAGATCGATCCCCCTTTTAGCAGACGGCAACGGGTACTATATTTGAACATTGTTTTTTATGAAAGTCACAGGTGACCTTAGGCATTGGAATTTGGCAGAGATCATCTTTGGGTCTTTCTAAATATGCTGATCGATGTAGCTAAAAAGTAATTACTAGCTTTTCTATTGATGCACACTTAGTATTTGTGTGGACAAAACGGAACTGCATATTGTCTTGTGGAGATGAGTTCTAAATCTATTTCTGAACATTGTGTTTTCATGCTTTCCTCCAGATAAAAAGACGTAACATGACAGTTCTTCGGAGTGATGGTGATTTAAAGGAACTCGGTATAGGGGTCATCATTTGGAGAACGAAGACAGATTGATAGCTGTACAGTCTCTGTCACACCACGAGGGTGCAGATCACCAGATTGAAGAAGTACATGTAACAGATGTGGCCAACGACTAGCCATTGAATGCAGGGTTGACGAATGCTGGAAACACCGGGCCAACATCAGCGAAGGAGCCTCTGAGATATGGACTTCCATTGCACTAACCCTGCTGTAAGCTATTCTGTTGTTTTCCACGATGATTAATGAAGGGAGACTAGTTTGAAATTGATTCACATTTATTTTACATTCTAGAGTCTCAGTAATTACATAAGAGGCTACATTAAGAGACTGAAAGCTTTGTTGGTTTTGTTTTGTTTGAAGAAATGATTTTCAAGTATTAATTATTCTTCGTGGAGCAGTTTTGGAGCTGTCCTTCTCTCTGAAAATGAAAGCCTTGAGAGGTTAGTACTCGTATTTAAGAAAAATGTGTACTTGCTGTATCGACAGAAGTGAAAACCATGTTATGGTCAGTCTTGAGTTGTGTAAGTAGAGCTGAACGTTGCTTATGGCAAATATGTATATTAAATGATTTTGCACTTCAAGTTTATAATGTAAACTGGAGGGACCTATTATCCTCATGCCATAATTTGTATGATTTGTAAAACCTTTAAATTTTACTTATTTGCCCAGGAATTCAACACACACATCACTCCAAGGGGGAGGAGATACTTCAATAGCTGATGGAAGGAGTTCTGACTGCTCCAAGGAGACACCTGCTTATCCAGATCATCGTAGCATATTTCTTGTTGATAATGGAAGCAGAAAACTGTACAGCGTAAGTTCAATTGTTTGAATACTGGTCTGGAAAACCAGTTTCCCATTGTCATGTCTTGTACTATACATTTCCATGCAATATAGCACCATTTAATTTGCCTGTTCACTTTTGTTTTTGTCTTCTCAAATATAGAGAATAACAGACTAAAATGTGCCCCCCCCCCCAAAAAAAAAAAAAAAAAAAAAAAAAAAAAAATGAAGGGACCGGTAAGTATAGCGTGGTAAATGAAGTGATGGTTATAGATTTAAAAATAAAGACTGATATACTTGTATGAAACATGTAAACAGAGTGTACCTACAAGACTCCGCGCTGACTTATTTTCTTGGTAGCCCCATTGGGCCACATGTAAATGATAATAGTCCTAATACACATGATATAATTATAATAATGATGAATAAAAAAATGGAAATTGATTTGCCATAAAGTTCGATGGATAATCACATCTTGTATTTTTCTACTAACTGTGCACATCCACACTTAACCCATCTGCATGAAATTTTCATTTGTATTAACTGATATTTGGTGTAAGAAGCACATGAATAAATGTACTTGAAACAGCAGTACTGAATAGCAATAGAAATTAATGCCAAGAAAAAAAATATGAAAATAGTTCAGCCCCTTAAAAGATTGAAATGAGGGTCAATTTTTTGATGTTATATATTTGCTTCGTAGAATATGATTAACATTCTTCTTGCTTCCTTTTTAAATTCAGATACCCAAGTAGTGAGCAAAAGACGCGTTGAAGCCAAGGCAGTTACGATGCAGTACCCCACTTTGTGAGACACCACACAAGGTGCACAAGGATATGTAAGTTTATACTCATAAGTTTATGTGATCTACAACTTTTTAGCCCTCTTTAGCAGAAAGCTTAAGTGACATACATGGTATATTGTATCTTATTCATCTAGCTTGCAAAAACTTGGAACATTTTCAACTTTTCTCCAGAGATAGTGGACAGAATTCAACCATACTAGGAGTTGATCATCCTTGTTTAGTTAGGGGGCAAGGACCCAAAGTTGTTCAGGATATGGTCATGAGCCCCCCCCCCCCAAAAAAAAAGGGCCTTTACAGGGAAATTAATTGCATCTATGTCTTAATTAAATCATTGGGCAAATATACAGGCAATGTGGGGGCTTTTGATAATCTTTGATGTACATGTTCATAGATGTCTAATAAATTTTGTGTGCAGATTGGTCTGATTCCATGACTTAGGTTGGATGTACGTAAACTCCAACGTAACGTAATGTAACGTAAGCTCCAACATGCCAGTTGCGCCGTTCATTTATTATAAACCTATTCTCGTTTTCTTCCATAAGAATGCCACTACATGTATTTCTACTGCTATCAGATCTTCATCAGTTATAGTCAACTCTGTGCCAAAGTGAAATTTGTTGAGACTCGAGAAAAAGCTTTGACCTACAATGCATTCTTATATTTCAGGAGTACCTGTATGACAAGGATCTCGGGATTCATTGAGTATCGTTTGGAGACCTTGAGGAGCTATGACACCACTCATCAACTCAGGCAGAGAGAGAGTAGTTGCAGCTCCCACCAAGCCCCTGACTGAACACAATTCCAACGTTAGATTAGAAGCCCAACGAGAAGAGACAGCTACCATCGGTGTATAGGCCTACGTACATATCCTTGCTTTTTCCTCTTTGGAGATACATTAAATGCTCCTCTGAAGTTGGAACTTACATTCTTGTTGAAGAGTCAGCCTCATCAGGCTCATCTGTAGTTGAACATGAAGCTGTTACCAGGACGTACTGCAGCACTTCAACACTAAAAGTAGAACAGGGTTCGTCGATGAAAAGAGTTTGTTTTGAAACTTCAAGCTGCCCTGAAAACAACCTTATTATAGGGAAGATTTTATTTTCCCAAACAACTGGCAGTATTCACCAAATATTGTGATGACACATAACGATCCAAATTCTGTATGTTCATCCATGCTTCCTTCCATGTGTCCATCTGTTACAGTTTCAGTAACTTTTTTGAACTTCAATCATAACCAAACTTGGATAATAGGTGCACTATGGTAACTTTCCCCTTATGACACACTTTGAAGTCACATGACAGGGTCAAAGCCTCAAAAGTCAAAAAACAAGGTCATTTGAGGTATAATTGTTAGTTTATTTTGGTTAACTGTTTCAAATTGCTCCCATTTGAAGAAGTTTTTTGTCAATTAGTGCTAGTTGATATTTAATTTGAATATTAGATGATCAAATATCAGTAACACAATAAACTGCCTTTAGTCAGAAACTGGCTTTCTGGTGAAAAAAAAAAAAATTGATCTATTTTTAGGACAGAGACTGGTCGATCCCTGTACTGTTTTCAAAATGTGGTCTTAACAACTGCTAGTGAAGTGGGTAATGTTCATTGTGTCTATTTTAAACTCAACTGAGCCAAAGGCTTGAGTGAGCTATTGCGATCGATCGCTTTTTGTTCGTCATGCGTCGTGCATAGACTTTTACATTTTCATCTTCTTCTCAAGAACTGGTGGGCGGATATCAACCAAACTTGGTGGGGATCATTCTTAGGGGGTAGGGACCAAAAGTTGTTCATGTGGAGCATGTGGCCCAGGGGGACGGCCCCAAGGGGAAAAAGGGGGTAATCTTTTAAAATCTTCTTCTCCAGACCCAAAACAATGCAGTTAATATGTTATTTGTAGATCTATACATTTACCTATAAAGAATATAGTTTGTTCATGGAAAGACCCAAGTTTCGGTGGTGGGGGCCAAGGGGAAAAAACACATGCCCATCTTCTTCAAACCGGAGTCCAGATTTCAGTCAAACTTGGTTGGGATCATCCTTAGTGGGTAGGGTCCCAAGGTTGTTCATGTTGAGCATGTGGTCGAGGGGGGGGGGGGGGGTGGGGGGGGGGGGGCAAGGGAAGATGGGGAGAAACTTTTGTGCTCCAGATCCAAAAGCATTATAGGCAAGATATGGTGTATGTGGATATCTTTATAGGTGAAGAATATACGTTCATGACAATGCCTCAATACCTATGATAACCTCCTTAGAGCTCGGGGGGGGGGGGGGGGGGGGGGCAGAGGATAGGGCCCCCAAGAGAGGAAAAAAAAATCTTGCTCTCCAGACCCGAAAGCATTACAGTCAAGATACGTTTTAAGTAGATACCTTAAAGATAAAGAATATTCATGAAATGTTGTTCATGACAATACCTCGGAAAACCCCTTTGGACAGACTGTTTTGTGTACTAACATCGGTCTTGTACTAGTCTGATTTCATACCTTGATACCACCTTCAGAAATGCATCCTTTCTGTACAAAATGGCATGATATAAAAAAGAAAGTCAAAATCTGAAATTTTTAGAGAATTTGTTCCGTTTGTTGTATTTTTAGATCAGATTAATACATCACATGTACCTACATTTGTATTGGATGTTACATCACTGCAAGCCTCATTACATCTTATTCTTATGGACAGTAATGTGTTTGTGTGTGAAAGTTTATGAAATATACTCTGTGATAACGAAATTGTATAGGAACCACACACATTATCTCAATGAGTTATTACTATATGCCTATGTTATAATCATTTGTAAGAAAGCAACCAGAGTCAGATTTCTCTAATTAAATTCCAAAATACATGTACTGTACATTTAGTACACAATCCTTGGGAATGAATTTCTGCTTTAGTTTCAGACTTTGCCTTGCGGCTACTCCTTGACACAGATTTCGAGTTGTATAGCCACATATAATTTATAGTTCTTAATACACTGTACAATAAAACATGCGTTATGAAGCTGAAATAATGAGAAGGATGAGAAAGACTCAAATCAAGTTTGTAGCCCATATTATACCAAAATTATGAATTATAATAAATTTGCTCTCATAGTGTTAAGTTGACTTGGTCATATGATTAAAGCTTTTGTGACTTGATTTGAGATAATTATCATTGAGAAATTTATAATGCATTTGGAGTTGGATTATTATACCTGTCCTAGCTGTAAGATAAAACCAAAATCAACTGCCTAGTTCCTAGTATAGCAAAGTTATTCACATAATTTAAAAAAAATCGCTCCCATAGACTTTATGTGTACCGTTTCTCTCCCCTCTCCCCCTCACCTCCCCCGCACCTTCATGTTTTTTTTATTCTATCACTTGCCGTGTCACAATTTCATGTGCTTAATGAGCTCATATAACAATGAATCATAACATAATTTTTTTCTTTTTGGTCCACCCTTTTGGGTTGCAAGTTCACAACACATGGCCATTTACGGGTTCAATTTTATATAAATGTTGTATATAAGGAGATATGCAGTTGTAGAGCTTGACTCTTGATTTATTTCATGCTTCCCATTGTGCATTGAGTGTTTTTATGTAACCCAGTATATTCATTTGTTTATTCAATGCTGCAATTCAATTTCTTTTCAATTATGTAAGATTCATTTGTGATATTCATGATGTCTACATTAATTTGCTGCATTCGTTGGATGAATAAAATTTGAGATTTTTAACCTGATATTATTGCTTTTGTTTTAATGTATTTTCGTCACAGTTACATTATCTGCATACATGTAATTTCATTTCAGATTCATCTCCGAGACCTTGACTAGCTTTCGCTTGTCACGCATGCTGCACTAGGTTTGGTGAAAGCTAGTCAAAAGGGCCAGACCAGCAATAAGCTAGTCTAGCTGTTTGTACTAGCTCTATGTTAGTGTAACTTGACACCATCTACACTAGTTTAAAGCTAGTCGTTTTCTAGTCAAGCAGCAATGACTAGCCTTACTCAGCATAGTCCAGCATCCATTACAAATCTCATGCTAGTCCAGCAGTCATGACTAGCATGGAAATCCAAAGCTAGTAACTTAGTTCAGCAGACATGACTAGCTTTGTGCTAGTCCAGCACTCTTTGACTATCTTTTGCCTAACTAGTCCAGCAATCACTACTAACATGATGAGTAGTTTTATGCTCATTACTAGCTTGATTTCCCTAGTCCAGCAGTGTTAACTAACATCATGACTAGCATTATGCAAGTCCAGAAGTCATTACTTGCCTTGGCTTACCAAGTCCAGTAGTCATTACTAACTTCACGGTAGTCCAATAAGCAAGTCAAGCTAGCATTACTAGAATAACACTAGTCCAGGGTGACACCATCTGGACTAGCTTCTTATTAGTCCTGCCTACCAATTTAGGTTGTGTGTGCACGTTTGCGCAGTTCGTGCCCTTGAGACTGACGAGATTTCGCGATTCTTTGCGAGAGTTTTTGCAGAGGTGGCAATAACAGCTTTCATAGCTTTCGCAGTGCATTGTTTGACCCAGGATGGTTGGATACATTATAGAGCTGATTATGCTCATTAATTTGATGCCTAATTTCCCTATTTTTGATCTCAGTATAGTAGTCCATTTTAGCATCAAAGTAAACGATTATTTTGCAGGTGTTCAAGAAGCTTTTAGATCATAGCTTGATGTTTTGCTAGTTCCTGACTGGTATTGAAAATAGATCTCCGTAATTTCTTCGATTTCACAATCGTGAAACTTGAGCAAGTATGATC
The DNA here is from genome assembly GCF_040938485.1 of Diadema antillarum. Taxonomy (NCBI): domain Eukaryota; kingdom Metazoa; phylum Echinodermata; class Echinoidea; order Diadematoida; family Diadematidae; genus Diadema; species Diadema antillarum. Next base: position 259,106 of record NW_027272075.1, on the reverse strand, counting down.
AATTAAAAAACGAAGAGGGGCACCATTTTTAAGGTTGTGAATTTTCCTGTTGAAAACAAGGCAAATTATGTTTTCTTACCGGGAGTGGGGTAGTGAATGAACACGCGTGGAGTGTGTTGTTGATACCCAGACAATGGTCGTGGACAATGACCAGGATTGGAATGCTTCATGAGGAATTCCACTATCGCAGCTAGTCTTTGTTCATTCTGAAATGTGGTGTGTGCAAGCACATGGAAACATGTGCTTACTTCTTTCATGTGCATGCATATCACACTGTGTCAAGAATTCAGACTAGCAGTGCTCAGGGCAATCCACATGAATAATTGATAAAGCATTCATGTGCCTTGCAGCAGAGCTCGGGACAGGTGGTAGCCAGGTCCATTGTTCAGGGTCATTGTAAGTGCACACTCACATACACATCATCGGTTTCTGTGTAAAGTTCAAGTTTTGTATAGAGAGTGAAAATTCGATCACAATCTGGAACCTAACATTTAAAAAAAATCATGGATTTCATGAAACTAATATAGGCTTTCATTTTCAAATTACCTCCAACTCAATTGTACACTATTCAGCTATTACTCATATCAATGACACTTTTATCTGATACATAGTTTTTGAACTCACAGCATTGAGTCAGCAGCCAATGGATACTACGCAATGCGACACGCCGCGTCTTGCGACAGATTTCGACCAATCACCGACCCGGAATTCCGGTGCGAACGCGAGGATAATCTTTTTAAACTCGACGCTAGACATGTCTCTGAATTTTGCTAGTTCCTGACCCGTATTGAAATGAAGATGAGAAAACTTGCCCTTATTGTGATACTATATACTTAAGCGGACATAGTCTTCACCATATTTTAGAGGGGCATGAAAGATTTCAGGTTAATTTTTTGGCGTCAAACGTGAAGGAATATTTTTGAATACAATACCGAATTCGAGAGAGATTTTGATATTCTATATTCTTCTTTTCCGTTTTATTTTGATCATGAGCATATTTGCTAATGTTTTCTCTTTCAGTCGATATTAAAAGTGTCGAAAACTGACAAGAAATACTCGTTCTACACGGATTTATTCATGATCATGTATCTGCTCATTACGTATGCAAGCACCGCTCAGCCGTGCATACGACTTGAATAAATACGTGCGTTTTCGCTCGCGCTGCGGACTGACTGCACGCTTTGAATTATTCATGAGCCTACAAGATCTGCCGCATACGTCGTGCACGCACCAGTGATACGGACTGGTCCATTGTCGAATATAGGTAAAATGCTGCAGAAACAACATAGGGGCAGTCATAAACATAGCATTATATGGATTAAACCTACATAGACAACATGAAGTACATGCTTTTCATGAAATTGTTTACATTATCTGCTTTTTAACTTTCGCTACCACACACTCTCGCGCACACACACACACACACACACACTCACTGAGGTATCAATCATATATTGCTGACAGTCGCTTTCTCATACATGGGCAGCAACTTCAGTAAATTAATAGCAAAACCCAAGTACATTCTAAAAGATGCAAAAATATAAACTGAAAGTTGATGTAGTGTAGATTCACAATCATGTTGGAATGTTGACCACTGCAAGTTTCACCGGCACTGCACTGCACTCTGCTTCATGCTCCACTCGCGGTTACTGGGCACGTTCACCCCCATTACACAATGGTGCACTCTGCGTATATGTGCTTGCCGAGAAAGATATGATTATCGAACATCATCGAAGAAGAAAATTCCCGTTTTCTACATCTTCTCAGCAACATATAAAGTCATGACTTATACAGTAGGTGGTCAGTTAATACAAGGGTTCACCGCTGACTTCAGGAAACTTAGAAATGAGAAATAAATAGCCAATTTACGTTATAACTCACGGTATATGAAGTCATAACTCGTCCAAATGCAGCCACGAATAAACAGTGACGTCATGTCTCATATGATAATGAGCTTCTCTGAGTCGCTGATTGTGATTGAATTGAGGACGGGACCTAAAAATGTCCTAAGACTAGAAAACCGAGAGCCCCAAGTCCACGGACATTACTTACTTTATGATATTTCTCCATTGATGACAGTATGTCGGGTTTTGCTTGTGCGTCTCCATAGGTTATAACACAGGGTGCGCGCGCGCGCGTGTTCTGTGTCTATTAAAAGACACAACCTTTCCAAATGTGCGGCAAAGATTGTCGCCCCGTCATAAATTGTCGTCTGGCGACAATCTTTGATGAGGGCTGGCGGCAAAGATTGTCACCCGCCCTCGAAGCACATTTTGCTGGGTAATATCGTTCTTGACATAGTCATTGAAATACCAACACATAACTTACATGGCTACATCCACGCAAACATGCCATGTAAAAAGTCATGGTGAGGTTTCAAGGAAGTGTGTATGTGCGCGCGCATATGATAATTTAGTGTCCGTTTGTGCGTGTGCGTGTGGTGTGTGTGTGTATGTGTTAGTGTATGTGTTAGTGTATATGATGGAAGAATGTGTTTATTATGTCAGCGTATGTGTTTTGGCTGCGCGTGGGGAGGGATAAGCTGTTGCTGGCATAAACGTTATATTGATTTTATCAGCAGCTTTGAGTTTGATGAGTTTGTTTGACGGATTTGTATATAAAATGGCACACGTATACACACAGACAAACAAACCACTACCACTATATAACAACCACCACACATGCACAGTTTCTACATAATTATTGTATAATTATACTCCAAACACACACACACACGCACATACACACACACACACAGCTATACGCAAACGCATACACAACTCACTTATTGTACGCACCTACAAATCATACACAGCACATACCATGCAGCCCCAACACACACACACACACACACCCGCACATACGCATAACTTACCAGTCGTACCCATCCCACCAAAGCATACACCCCGAGCCGAGGGCGACAATTTTTGACGGGGCGACAATTAATGTCGCAACAATTTTTTTTGCCATCATAAATTGTCGCCATCGAGGTCAAAAATTCGGAACTGCACAAGCGTCTGAGATTGTCGCCAGACGACAATTTATGACGGGGCGACAATCTTTGTCGCAACAACCGTATTTGTCACTACAAGAATTTTACTTTATTTTCGAATCACGAGCCTTATTTCCATTTCGGATTAACGACCCTTATTTCATTTTCGGTTTTATCTGTTTCTTCATCATTTTCTGTTTTTCAAATTGAAGATCTAAATTTATCATTTGATATGCAGATAATAAATATGAATTTAGATATTCAAATTTCATTAAGTAAAATTAAAAAAAGATAAGAAAAATTCCGAGAATTCATTGGATTACAACAACAATTTTACGATCGATTAACAGAAAAAATATAGGTATAAGCACGATCCTACTGAGCAATTATAAGAACATTCTTTCGAAAGTTCTTCGGAAAAACTAGAAATGTCGCTATGGCGACTGGTATGCCTCCGCCATAATGCACGATTCTCCTAATAGGTCTAGATAGTACATGTGGACAATGGGTGATGTGTGACTACATTTTCATAAAATTGGCAAAATATTGAAATGACAAGTTTGTCACAAATGTGTTGAATGTTCACCTTCCTTGACCTAGGTTTAATTGGGTGAATAAGAGAGCATGTATTTCGGGATTTAAGGACTTTAACTTGACTTTGACCCATTCATACATTTATGCATTGAGTAATTTTCAAGGTACCGGTATGGAGAAAAAGTGCAATTTCTGTATTCAATAGTAAATTGTTACCATTTTCATCTGGCCTTTGACCCTAAAATTCATAAGATAATCACTTTCAGGTAGAACATGCATAAATATGTAGTAAGTTTCAATATAACTTGAGCCACTTCCGAGATATGGAGGAAAAAGTTAGTTCAGCACTTTAACTTGATCTTTGACCTTTTGACCTTTGAGGCAAAAAAAAAGAAGAAAAAAAACTTTTTAGAGAATTTCTATTAGGTTACACATGCATACACCAAGTGTTAAAAAATAATCATGCTAGCATTGCATAAACATGAGGGAAATAGTAAAATTTTGGAGTGTTACACTTGACCTTTGACCCCTGACCTTTGACCCCATGAACCCTACATTCTCTAGATAATCACTGCCAGTCAGTACATGTTCCATGGAGATACCTTGAACAATTTTCCAAGGTAAGGAGAAAAAAAAAGAAGTTTTAATATTTCACTTTGACCTTTTGACCTTTGACCTTTGACCTCATGACCAAAACTTTCACCAGAGAATCTTAATTGGGTAATACATGTATACACTAAGTTACAAGAAAATATCTCCAGGCATTGCATAGATATGGTGGAAATAGTGAAATTTTATGTAATTGATCTTGACCTTTTGACCTTTGACCTTGAGCATGTGCACCCAAAAGTTGATAGGCACAACTTCGCCCCCTAATACACATACATGCCAAGTTTCATTAGGATACCTTAACAGGTTTTGATAGTTACCTTGTCCACAAAATTCATTACGGATGGACGGAAGGACGAAGGACGGACGGACGGACAACCCGAAAACATAATGCCTCCGGCACCACTTCGTGGCGGAGGTACAAAAAAGAAGGAAATATCATACAAATCAACTTGATTTGGAATGACATGAAAAATACATGGTAAGTTATTAAAGGTGCAATTAATATATCTCAAAATACTTCTAAGATTTCAAAAATAAGATGGGGTAATATTATCAGTGAGAAGTCAATCAATATATCTGACACTTTTAATGAGTATTTTTCTTCAATCGGTAAAAATTTAGCGCGGAATGTTCAACCGACGCGAAAAATATTCAATGACTTCTTAGGTGCGCCTGACCCCAATTCAAAATTTGTTGTATCAACTCATAGAAGAGAAGTTTAAAAAAAATGTATGTGATCTTTATAATAAGAGGTGTTCTGGTTATGATGGTATCGGTGATTTGATGATAAGTTAATAACAAGGCATTAGCAATATTGTGTCTCGCCCACTTGCGAAAATAACCAGAAATATCGCAATCTCCGTTGCCACGCAAAAGAATTGTATCCCTGGCTGATTGTAAAATATCTGCCATAAAAACCTCAAATGACCTCCAACATCACTGTAACATGGAGGTCCTCCAAATGCATCTATGACCCAAGTTTGGTTGAAAAGGGAGAGACAGTTGCAAAGTTATTTGTCATCATTCTTGCAGGTAAATTTGACATTTGACCTAAAATGACCTTTGACCTTACCATGTGACCTCCAACACCTCTGTACCATGAAGGTCTCCAAAGTGCATCTATGATCCAAGTTTGGTTGAAAAGGGAGCAATGGTGTCAAAGTTATTTGTCTTAGACTCTTGCAGCTAAGCTTTAATATATGACCTCAAATGACCTTTGACCTTACCATGTCACTCCTGATGGCAACATAATATGCAGGTCCCCCAAGTGCATCTACAACCCAAGTTTGCTTGAAAAGGGAGCGATGGTTGCAAAGTTATCTATCATAGGGGAGTCTTGCAGGTAAACTTTAACATTGACCTCAAATAACCTATGACCTTACCATGTGAGCTCCAACGGCACCATAACATGAATGTTTTCCAAGTGCATCCATCACCCAAGTTTGATTGCCATTGTAGCAACATGTGCCGAGTTACGTGTCATAAGAGTCTTGCATGTAAACTTTAACGTATGACCTCAAATGACCTTTGACCTTATCCTGTGACCTCCAATGGCACCATAACATGAAGGTACCCCCAGTGCATCTATGACCCAAGTTAGGTTGTAATCCAAGAAACTTATGTGAAGTTCTTTGTCAAAAGAGAGTCTTGCAGGTAAACTTTAACATAGAAAAGAGAGTCTTGCACATACTCTTTAATATATGACCTCAAATGACCTTTGACATCATCACATGACCTCCGACAACACCATAACATGAAGATACCCCTAGTGCTTCTATCACCCAAGTGTGGCTGCCATTGCTGTAACAGTTGCCAAGTTATGCATCATAAGAGAGTCTTGCAGGTAAACTTTAACATTTGTGACGGACGACGGACGGACGACGGACGGACGCCATTTGGATCCCTTAGTCTCGCCTTCACCTCCGGTGGGCGAGACAAAAATTAATGATCTATATTCATTTCAGCTAGGTCAATTTATGTTTAAATACAATAGCAAACATCTACCACAAATATTTGATCAATTCTTTTGTCGCAACGATGCGGTACACAATTATCCTACTCGACGTTCCAGTGAATATCATTTACCGTTATTACGATCTAGAGTTCAATGAGGCAATGGTCGACGGTGTCGAGTCGTATCGTGGCGTTGCAAGAGTTGAGCGATTCGTATCGCGGTGTGTCGTATCGAATCGTGTCGAAAGTTCGAGCGATTCGTATCGCGGCGTATCATATCATGTTGGAGCGAGAGTTCGAGTGATTCGGGGTCGAGTCGTGCGGATAAAGGCGGGTCAATGATGGCGGTGTCGGTGTCAGCGCGGCGTAGCGGCGGTCGTTGATGTTGATCGTGCCTGCCTGTCGAAGGAACCGTCGAGTCGTAAGGCGCGTGAATTAAACGGTTGACGGCGGCGGCATCGTGGCGGACGAAAACATGCACGGCGAGCTCGTCGCGATGGCATGTTCAAAGTCGATTGCCGTTTGCGTGGCGGGAAATGTCATCGCTGTGTTGCGAAGTGCAAAATATTGATGAGCGTAGGGCCCCAAGTACCGGTGTAAGATGTCGGGTCGTCATGGGCGTGATGAATACCCCCGGCAGCGTGTTTTTTTTTAGACGGCACAGATTGGGGAAACTAAAAATCTATCGGGGACCCTATCCCTAAACCTAACCCTAATCCTAATCCTAACCCTAACCATCAAACCCTAACCCTAACCCTAACCCTAACCCCAACCCTAACCCTAACCCTAACCATAACCAAAAACCCTAACCCAACGTTTTTCCCATAGGTTTAACACGCGCCATGCCCCAATCTGTGCCGTCTAAAAAAAAACGCCCCCGGCAGTAAGCGTAACATAGTCCATAAAACAAGTTGAGTCGGGGAGTAGCCGATAGATGCATGTCGAATGTCGAAAAGGTGTGTTCGGAGCGGAGAGAGCGAGATTGTGCAGGAGAGAGAAACAGAGAAAAGTTGAGCTGCTACATGACCTAGCCCAGTATGGGAACCTATTATAAGGAGCCTCAACTTCACATTGCCTTGTCGACGTTATGCATACGCTCCACAGCCATCCAGATAAACCCGCCACTGCATCGACGATACTCATGACCAACTTTTCGAATTGTGTAGACCACACGACTGTTACCGCCAAACTGCTGGACATGAATGTTCCCCAAGGATACATGGAATGGATGACAGACTTCCTGTCGTGTCGCCGTCAAAGGGTGAAATACAAAGGAAAGATGTCTCAGTGGCGTGAAACCTTTGCCGGTGTACCGCAAGGAACCAAATTGGGCCCTGTTCTATTCATGGTCCTTGTCAACGATGCTGCAGCCGGCATCAACGAAAACAGCAACATGTCAGACGTTTCAAGCATGTGGATGACCTCACTCTAGTAGATACATGAGTAGCAAACGCCGAATCACATCACTCTTCAGCACACCAAACATTACAAGAGTGGTCTGCAACAAACCTGATGGCGACTCAACCCCCCCACCCCCCCCCCCCCAAAAAAAAAGTGTCACCATGGATGTCTGCTTTGGAAGGAGCAGCTGTTGTGAGCCAAAAATCCTCGTGTTAGATGATGTGACGCTGCACAATAGCAAGACAGTCAAACTCCTAGGAGTCTTCGTACAGGCCGACCTCAGGTTTGATACACATGTGGAGTACATGGTGAAACGAGCAAATAGCCGTCTGTATGTTCTACGCCCGCTGAAGCATCATGGTATCTCTGTCTGTGACCTCGTTACGGTATACGTCCCTTTTGTGAGACCAGGGCCCCGTTTTATCAATATAAAGTTAGCGTTTATTGTGAAATCAACGCTAACTTTATCCAACTTGAAGTCCGCTATAACTTTAAATCAACTGTAAGTTTCCGTTTTACGAAGAGATTTAATAGTCCATTATAGTTATAGCTGATCACGACTTAATTATTGATTTAGTCAAAACAAAACAAAACACAGGACGAGGCTGGTTTCCGGTACTGTCTGCTTAAAAACAATACAATACATATAGACAGGGCAGAGCCAGGCAAAAACTGCCTTTTTTTCCAGTCAAGGTTTTCTCACTTGATTCTGGTACTTTAGACCATACTTAACAAAATAAGCTTCTGCGCCATCTTGAAATCTGTCCCAAATCCAAGATGGCCGCCAAATATCCAAAATGGCCGCCAGAGGACCTAAAAAGTGCCTTCTGTGGTTAAGATTTGTCTGGGGATGGGTTTTTTTTAACTCTATTTGATGATAAATGGTAAGAGGAATAAGATTCAGTGAATTAGAATTAAAATCAGTTTCTTTTTTATTGCGAAAATCCAACATGGCCGCCAGACGCAGCTGCCGAAATTAATAAATGTCATAATAACCGGAGGGCCAAACCCTAAAAACTTGCTTACTTAACAAGTGAGTTCCACTCTCTCTACAAACTAAGTAGACCATGCTTATTTTCAAATTTTTATTGTAACAAACATCATACCACTGGTCTACCTCAAAAAATTTGTTGCGAAAGCCTCCAAATCCAAAATGGCGTCCAAGATGGCCGCCATATTTACTGAATTTGCTATTTGAAAGATAGAATTTGATAGAAACATCAGATTTCAACAATTGTGATGTCATATGAAAGAGAATAAAATTTCCTACAAGTTGATACCATTTTTGTGGGCGATTGTGATAACTGAATTGAGATATAAAGGAAAAACACTCATTTTTTGATATTTTTCTGAAAAAAGGAAAATCATGAAAATGCTTGATTGAGCATAAATCAGAAAAAGACGGAAGGATTATCTTAAAACGTTTTTAAGAATTTTGCTTAACATAGAATTAATATTTGGAGAAAATTAGGGGTCAGTTCCATTTGCGGTTCAGGAGTTATAATGTCTCAAACTTGAAAACTCACTATGTAAAAATTTCCACTTTAGCTGTGACAAGACCTTGTTGGTCGTAAAGAGAGTCTGCACGCGCCAAGACTACTACACGCACCACTGGCACTGACGCTTGCAGCAGTGCCAGCGGTGCATGTAGTAGTCTTGGTGCGCGCAGACTTTTTTGACAAACAAGAGTTTGTGCCTGCAAACTAACTTTTCATACCAAGTGGTAGCTCAGGTGACGCTGATCGTTATTATTTCAAAGTAGATTGTTCTGATATGTTTTTATGCCTCCGCCAACGGAGTGGCCGGAGGCACTATGTTTCGGGTCGTTCGTCCGTCCGTCCGTACGTACGTCCGGACGTCCGTCCCGTTTTGTTTTTGTCGATATCTCAAGAACCGTGTTGTGGTTTTACATCAAACTTGGTATGAGGGTATATCCTGGGGAATAATCCTTTGTTTGGATTTTAGGGTCATGGGGTCAAAGGTCAAAGGTCACAGGTTATTTTGTGAAAAAAAGTTGAAATTTCATGTTTTTCTCCATATCTCGCAAATGGTTAAAGGTATCTTCATGGAACTTAGTATATATATGCTTGTACCGATGGGCAGTGATTATCTAGGAAAGTTGGGGGTCATGGGTCAAAGGTCATGGGGGTCAAAGGTCAAGGTCAACTCCTCAAAATATCACTACTTATATTTATGCAATGCCTGAAGGTTTGTTTTTTTAACTTGATGTATGCATGTATTACCAAATATATATTCTGTGGGAAGTTTTTGCCAAAAGGTCAAAAGTCAAAAGGTCAAAGGTCAAGTGAAAGTGCTTAATTGCACTTTTTCCTCCATATCTCGAAAGTAACTCAAGGTATCATCATGAAACTTACATATCTATGCATGTTCTATTAGACCTGACAGTGATTCTCTTTGGAAATGTGAGGGCAAAGGTCAAAGGCCAGGTTTAGATAATGCTATTTTACCATTTGATACTGAAATTATACTTTTTCTCAATACCTTGAAAATTACTCAATGCATAAACTTATAAAAGGGTCAAAAGTCAAGTAAAAATCATCAGTTCCCCAAATACCTGCACTGACGTTTTAATCATTCATCCAATTGAACCTAGTTCTAGGAAAGTGAACATTCAGCACATTTGTGGCAAACCTGTCATTTCAATATTTTGCCAATTGTGTGAAACTGTCATCACACATTGTCAAGACATTGATTTGTGGCAAACCTGTCATTTTAATATTTTGCCAATTGTGTGAAACTGTCATCACACATTGTCAAGACATTGTACTATAGACCTATTAGGAGAACCATGCATTATGGCGGAGGCATACCAGTCGCCGAAGCGACATTTCTAGTTGTTTATACTAAGCTGTCAACAGTTATCAATGTTATGGTTTCTTGAAAAGAAATGGTGATATCTCCGTATGTTTTAGGCTTCATTATATATATATATATATATATATATATATATATATATATTACATGGTAGAATGTTTTGTGATACAACTAACCTGCACATATAAATCGAATGTGATAATGTTATCTCTTCCAATGATAAACGATACCTTTAGTGTGTTGCGTCAGAGTCAAATCTTGATTAATAATTTGATATATTTTTAGAATTTCTTGTATTGCTGTCTATCATATATATTGTCCTTGTTTAAACCATATTGAGGGTTTATTTATTTATTTATTGATTGATTTATTTTTTTTTTTGGGGGGGGGGGGGGAGGGGTGGAGCTCATTTTAGTGTTTGGGTAAGGCCCGATCTTTGATTTAAAAAAGAAATGCTTCTGTATCAAAGATATGCTTTTGTACGTTACTCTGCTGTTGTAGAAACGTGAATGATGATGGCATATGTGTAATAATATCTGATCCGTACATGTCCTTGAAAGCCCTTCTGATCCGAGCACCCCCCCGAAAAATCCGGCATGGCGGCAATTTCTCAAAGTTGCTTTTAAATGTGTTGTGCGAAATTACTTTTCAGTATATTGTTCAAATAACACTGTCCAAAATGATTATTCATGCTGTATATTCACATTTCTGAGGGGCCCACATTCTACAAGACTTGTCTTTTTAGTGGGTCCCTCCATTTTTCGAATTATCCACAATGTTTACTTACTTCAAATCACTCGAGTTTTATGATAATCTGTAATGATTGTAAGGTGCTACAATTATTGTATTCTTTTCATCTTACATAGTTTTGAGCACCTAATTTTCTGTTACCAAAAAGGAAGAAGTGATGTTTATATGTTCTTGTCGAAAAATGAAATAAAACATTGAATTGAATTGAATTGAATTGAATTTACAAATAAGCATGCTGAAAGTGTATTCACTGTGAATAGATTTTTCTTACATCGTTTTAGGCTGATTTCATGTGGGTTATAGTGTCAAAATTGAATTGAACTAATGCCATTGGTAGATGCTTTCACATTTTAGATATCAGGATCACTCGAGAGTGGAAATGTTCATTTTCATTCCTTTTAGAGTGATCTCAGGGATCACTCAAAGAGTGACGAGTGATCCCTAAGGTCACTCTAAAATGAGTGAAAATGAAAATTTTCACTCAAAATTCACTCCAATTTTACTTTAAATTTACTGATTTCCGTTATTAACTCCTTCAAAAATGAAACTTCCACTCGATTTTTTTTCTTTTTCGGAGTAAAATATCACTGGTTTTTAAAATATCTCCATAAAAACCCATGACGGTTTGAAATAATAGCACTACAATGTTCAAAATATATAAGAACTATAAATAGATAGCACAACAGACAAAATTGTACCAAAATTAAAATAATACATTTAATTTGGCGCAATAAACTATGTCAACTTTGATGGCCTGCAATCTTGAAGTTTTTGAGTGATTGATCCAAATTTTGTTTTAAACTTTCTATAGCATGGTTGTTTCAAGCTTCTACCTCTATTTGAAAGACATTTTTTGCTTCATCTCATCTGCTCCAGAACAATCTACTTTGAAATGATAGCGATCAGCGTCACCTGAGCTACCACTTGGTATGAAAAGTTAGTTTGCAGGCACAAACTCTTGTTTGTCAAAAAAGTCTGCGCGCACCAAGACTACTACACGCACCACTGGCACTGCTACAAGCGTCAGTGCCAGTGGTGCGTGTAGTAGTCTTGGCGCGTGCAGACTCTCTTTACGACCAACAAGGTCTTGTCACAGCTAAAGTGGAAATTTTTACATAGTGAGTTTTCAAGTTTGAGACATTATAACTCCTGAACCGCAAATGGTACTGACCCCTAATTTTCTCCAAATATTAATTCTATGTTAAGCAAAATTCTTAAAAACGTTTCAAGATAATCCTTCCGTCTTTTTCTGATTTATGCTGAATCATGCATTTTCATGATTTTCCTTTTTTCAGAAAAATATCAAAAAATGAGAGTTTTTCCTTTACATCTCAATTCAGTTATCACAATCGCCCACGAAAATGGTATCAACTTGTAGGAAATTTTATTCTCTTTCATATGACACCACATTTGTTGAAATCTGATGTTTCTATCAAATCATCTTTCAAATAGCAAATTCAGTAAATATGGCGGCCATCTTGGACGCCATTTTGGATTTGGAGGCTTTCGCAACAATTTTTTTGAGGTAGACCAGTGGTATGTTGTTTGTTACAATAGAAATTTGAAAATAAGCATGGTCTACTTAGTTTGTAGAGAGAGTGGAACTCACTCGTTAAGTAAGCAAGTTTTTAGGGTTTGGCCCTCCGGTTATTATGACATTTATTAATTTCGGCAGCTGCGTCTGGCGGCCATGTTGGATTTTCGCAATAAAAAAGAAACTGATTCTAATTTTAATCCACTGAATCTTATTTCTCTTACCATTTATCATCAATTAGAGTAAAAAAATCCCATCCCCAGACAAATCTTAACCACAGAAGGCACTTTTTAGGTCCTCTGGCGGCCATTTTGGATATTTGGCGGCCATCTTGGATTCGGGACAGATTTCAAGATGGCGCAGAAGCTTATTTTGTTAAGTATGGTCTAAAGTACCAGAATCAAGTGAGAAAACCTTGACTGGAAAAAAAGGCAGTTTTTGCCTGGCTCTGCCCTGTCTAATACAGCAAAACAAGGGCGGTGAGTTGGCTCAGTCGGTAGCGCGTCTGCCTCACGATCACGCGGCCCGGGTTCGAACCCGAGTCTGGACTGAGCAATGTTGTGTGTAAGCATACCGTCCCCTCTAGCAAGAGGCAAAACACTCTGTCCCTCGGATTGGACATAAAATGGAGGACCCGTGTATGAGAGAGTACAACTCATGCACGTAAAAGATCCCGGTTCATTCATTCATCGTAAAAGAGCAGGGTGTTTAACCCGGTGAAGTGGTCCCACTTAAAATCCAACTGGACCCCATGGAAGACCAGCTTAACGTAGCTGAATCTGTTGCTGAATCTGGGCTATCTAGCCATCTTCTCAGATGGAAAATGAACAAACAAACAAACAACAAAAACACGAATGTACTAGTACATGATTGTTTGCCACGGCCACGGAAGCGTAGTCTGCTAATGCGTAGCAGTATGATTAGCGCTACAGCGTTTGCAACAGAACCGCAAAATACTAGTACTATGAGTTAGAGTATGCAGTTGTTTTGCGTTGTATTGACGATAAGTAGGTCGATAGATCTAGCACATCTCGAGCTCAACGAAAATCTGCGTACGCGCGTACCGTAAAGATCCCGCCATAGAAATATATACTAGTGGATCCCGCACACTGCACTGTAGGATCTCAGTATTAAAATTTATAAAATGGGTTCAAGAATGTAGCCAATAGGAAGCGCTGAAATGAGTCACGTGTGCGTTGTTTATTTTAGTCCCATTGCACTGCGTGTTATCCTATTGCCGATCGTCTGTGCGCGCGGCGGCTCCTTTGAATTGCATGCTAATGCTTATATGCAAAGGTTGATACACAGAACTCTTACACATAGAAGAATCACTCGCCACCCGTTTTGTCGCCGTCGCTCGACTCATTGTCACGTGACGTCCGCCATTTTGCTTAGCGGAACTTTTTTTTGCGTGCAAATCCCAGCAGACGCTATCCACATACAGTGACTGCATGTTGTACCGTGTTTTTCTGACGTTCCGAGACCCTGAGCGAGGCATTAAAATGCCGTATTGTGCGGCTGTAAACTGCACAAATCACTTGACAAAAGGATTTGGAAACAGGTAAGTTTGACACCAAGCCATGATGAGAATAACAAGTAAATTAATTCCCCAAGTAACGTTATCTCCAACAATTAGGCGGATCGGTCGTATGTTGGCTTTCTTGTGAGCGCAGTAGTAAAGGTAGTCCCAGACACTGGATTTTGTGTTTGCCGTCGACATATCTGTTTACCACCAGCACCGACTACCAAAATATGCAAAATAAAAAAGATCAAGTCGGCCTAATTTAGGCCCTGGGGCTATATTACACTCTGTACGTTGTGTGTTGGGGCAAACATCTTTGTACATGAAAAAAATTACTATCTATTTATGTAAATTTGAGCTTAGGTGTAAACTTTACACGTAGATTTATTCTTGTCTAGCTAGAGTCACAGTAAATTTACCAGTGCCAGTGCACCCAGTGGTGGGGCAGTGTCGGTGACAACACTACAGTCATTTAGATACTAGATTGTCTAGACTGACTGTGTACTCTAGTATTAAAGTAGAGTAGTAGTAGTAGTAGTACGAACAGTTGTAGGGTAGACTGCAGTTCCAATGATATTCATAATACTGAATAAATTTAACTATTCTAGTATATTACTCAAACTACTTACTTTATACTAGGTAATGTCAGTGTCACGTCAGTACTGAGTCTGTAGATTCTAGTTTCTGCCCAATTTCTGGTAACCATTTTCTGTTTATTTTTACTTCTGTCTGAACTAGCTAGACCTGACTGATGTCATATTTGTGACACCTGTTTTGCCTACATGTACATACTTTGAGATACGGTGTAGTATGTTTTCACACTCTTTAGATTTCACTTTGAATTTCGTTTGAAGCAAACGGGTGCGTGTGAAATCTTGCATTATACAGATGTTCATGTATTGCCTTTAGTTGATATTGTTATGCCAAGAATGCATTTGATATTCTTGCCCGACAGTGTTCATTATTTATGTTGTTGCTGTATTGCATGATAGTTGATTATACAGGCATTTGCTTTCGTGATATACAACATTTGTTGTATATATCTGTGATACTTGTTTTGCTTACATGTTGTTACCAAATTATGTTTTCATACAACACAGTATATGGGATAGTTTTTGTTAAACTCATTACTAAGGATTTAATTTTGAATCATGCTGAGCTAACAAGTACAAGTGAAATCTTACATTTACAAATGTATTGCCTTTAATACTGTTGCCAGGAATGCCTTTGGTGTTCTTTTCAGTGTCCATAATTCGTAGATTTATATTGCCATAGTGCATGCGGATCAACACAATATGTTTTCATACTATACCATAGTGCATTTTTGCACTCATTAGGATTTTCTTTTGGAATCACGCTTGAAGCTATCAAGGGCAAGTGAAATTGTGCATTATATTGATGTATTGCCTTAGATAATCTTGCCAGATAGTGTTCATTTTTGATATTCATGAATTTTATGTTGTTGCCCTATTGCATGTCCATTATAGATGTATATATGCATTTGCTTTCGTGATTACAATAGTTGTCACAAATTTGCGACACTGGTGGTCTTGCCTATCATTTGCATAATATGTTCCTGGATGACGCATGTACTGCCTGTGATTATAGCCGCCGTATTAGGTATGATAATGGTACGTGTACTTCAAGCAAGTGGTGTATCACTGTACTGTGGTTGATTCTCAGCAATCAACTTTGACCTTGATAAATGTCAGAAGAATAGGTATGGGTATATAGATAGAGTGGCGTATAGATAGAGTTGGGGGGCTTAATCCCTTGCTTTGGGGAAGTCGTAAAAAAAGATGAGGGTATGAATGGGGTGCGATATGAAAATATGATGGTAGTGAAAGGGGAAAAATATAAGGGTAATGGAGTAACGTGTCAGGTGTATGAGAAAGAGTTGATGGTTGTGATTGTTGACAAACTGTGAAATTATATCAGTATTTTATTGGTCAAGTTGAAGTTTGACATATTTGTTCACATCGTTTATAGCGTGTTGTGTGAAAGGTGGGAGAGCAAGGAAATACGTGAAGAATGATGGTAGTTACGTTCAAAGATAGAATTGATTATGATGAAAGGGGGAAGCTGTGGTTGTAAAGTGTATGAATAACTTGGGTAATGTGGAGGGAGGAAACATCAGAACTACAGGTGTAATGTATTGCATTTGTAGAGACGACAATTTTGACAGTGATTATTTTTTATTAAGGAATTTTCAGTTGGTGATAGCAGACAATGATAAAAATATTTGCTGTCCATGGTGTGTGGATCAGTGCTTTGGATGAGGAATAAGAGTATTTTCACAAATTTAAGACAAATTACTACGAACAAGGATGATAGCATGGCAGCTTTGCCATATGAGAGCATGAGTGCAGACTCAAGGAAGCAGAACAAAAGAAAAAAAAACATGCATACAATTTACAGAGGCGATGTAATGGAATTTACATTGGTACATTTCTGAAATATGTGAGCTTCTATAATTATGTCAGTATCCTTGTTGAGTGATGTATATACATATTTTTTTTCAGAGTAGCGGTATTTCGGCTCAAGCACGACAATAGATTTACAAATCTAGACATGTTGCTGTCGATTTATATACTACATGATTTGACATTATGAAAATTGTATGGACTTCCTCTTTAAACACAGTCTATAAGCTGGCCCAGAAGATCGTGAGCACGCGATATTTGAGAGAGTCATGAAGAGCATTTTGATTTGACTTTGTTTAGTTTTTTTTTTGTGCATTGTGAATGGTCTGGTACGACAAAAAATGTTGCTGAAGTGTAAATTTACATGCCGTTTATGCCAGACTGAAGAATGTCCCTCGAACTGACGAAATGATTGCACAGCAATAACAGAAACGCACACAAATAACACGTTTGTGGCGACTTTTTATTGTTTTTGTTTGTTTGTTTGTTTGTTTTTTGTTTCGTTTTGATTTTTGTTTTGTTTTTTGTTGTTTTTTGTAGACGTAACAAATTCGACTGGCACGATTATAAATGCTACATAAAAGTCTGATATAGTCGCAGTGTACGATAAATACGGTAAATTGCAAGACGCAGCTGGTCCGAGCAAGTTTATATTTTTGACTTCGAGTGTACTCAAAGCACTGGCCAACAGCAACCAAATTATTGCATCGCACAAAAGTCATACAGCGAACGTTGCGACTGTGATTTGGAGAAAGAATGTCAAATATAACGCGATGATGAAAGAAAAAGAATATTTTCAGAAGATAACGCTGACAACGAGTTTTGCAATGGACTGTTTGGTGATGAATCGAAAGTCGATTTTAGCGCACAGTTTAAACGCTACGGCGGGTTATTTTGTTCAAAAGTATCTATAAAGAATCTGTATAGCGCCAAATCTTATTTCTACAGGTAAAAAGATCGTGCCAATGTTTGCATTTTTTTTTTTTAATTAAACGCGCTTCGTCGACTCTATCATATTTCTGCCTCTGGCTGATATACCAAACACATTTGTGCTGTTAGAGCTGAAACAAAGATATTTTTTGCATTGTTTTTGTTGTTGTTGTTTTTTGACACGAAAGAAAAAAGGGAATACAAAGATCCAATGTCTACCATAACAGAACTATACAATCTAAAAGTTTTGAGTAACAGAACCCAGGCATATTTGTCTTTTTTTTATCGGTATAAGCCCTAGCAGAGAGGTTGCTTTCGGCAAGCAAAGTTGTTATGGGAGATGGGATTTAGGTTATCAGTGACTTAGATATTTTGTGTCACTGCTGCTTGCGATTTAGATCGCTCGTTATTGACATTACTAAGAGATTCCGACGATATTGCCATACATACCTTTACAAAATGCTTCACTATAGCTGCTGCGTGTTATTTGGTGTAAACACGCAATGTAATGCCAAAAAAGAATGTAGGTTTGCTCCTACCTGAGGGTAACGCCTTCGAGATATTCAGACGGGGAAGCCAGTCGTGGAGTGGTTTCAATACATCAAGAAAATGGAGAACATGTACATAGGGTATGCGCAAAACCAAGATGAGATGGAAAAAAAGTGAGGGTATGAGAAAACAGAGAGACAAAAGTGTGGTGGTAGTGAATGTGGGAAAGATATATTGTATATAGGTAAACGTCAGGCGTACGAGATATATAGATATGATGCTAGTGATTGTTGGTAAACGGTGAAAATGTGACGGTATTTCATAGGTAAAATTGAAATTTGACAATCTTGTTCACATCGTTTATATAATGGGTCGGGTGAAGGGGAGAGAGCATCGACTGGTGTGATTTGTTGCTGAGTTAGGAAATACGTGAAGAATGATGATAGTCACGTTGAAAGATATCGTTGATTACGATGTTAGGGTAAAACATGTGTGCGGAAGGGTATAAAATAACTTGATAGTGAGTAGGAGAATTGTTCAGAACTACATGCAATTGCTGTAGAGGCTCCTATATTCGACATTATTACTTCGTCACCGGTGAACATGGTCGTGTCTTCAACTTCGTCATACGCAGGTACTCATCGTGTAGCAGCTTTTCTAGAAAATCGTGCGTGTCAGATGGCAGAAAATGCTTTTAAGGTAAGATGCAAGAAGCAATTTTGCTGTTTGTATTGTGGATATCATGTCGTAATGATCGAGTGTTGGCAATATTTTTGATGATGTCCGTAACGTTAAAGTTGATATTGAAAGCATAATCATGATGTTGAGTTGAGTAATGATGATTGTGAGACATGATAATGCAGTTTAGGTAAAATACGTAGTATCTGAATATGTCCATACGGTGGCAATGTTAAAGTTCAGAAAAAAAAAATGCCAATGCCTGAATTTATTTTTGTAGATTTTGTTTTTAATGTATTTTAGTGGTAGCAAGTCGAAATAAGTTTGATTTTACAAAATGAATAAAAAAGCAGACACACAAGGAACGAGAACATTGACTTTAGAACTAGAATATGAAGTCCAAAAATAGTGGATGAATTGTGGGAGAGGGGTAGATTTGAAGCGTTCTGAGAAAAAACCCAGAATAACTGAAGGTAGTGTGGAATTAGTGTACTTACGGTTGCTTTCTTCGCCATGCATTATTATAAACTGCTTTATAACAGGATGCTCACACAAAAGTGAAAGCGAAAAATCATCGCCAAGAAAGACCAACGTTGCCTTTCCCAACCTGGGCTATTGAGACGGGGAAGACGATGAAGGGAGTTGTTTGACAGATGAAGGCTGAGCGGAGGCAAACACGACAGCAAAATCGCAAGTCATGTTTTCGATGTGGAAAGGAGGAAGACTGGAAGAGGGAATGCCCAGATAGACTGAGAAACAAGAACACGCAGGTACGAAATTTGATAAACAGTGTCTCTGTCAGACCCGTTAGGTTTCACAAAATCGTGTGCAACAAGAGAATCATAACGCGCGATTTCAAAACTGTACCGTATTGTCAAACCTGGATATCAATCGAGTTTCTTGCATTACATTTTTTGGATTACATAATAAGTATATACTTTCGGGAATTTCAATTTGCATATTGCGATGATGGAGACTTTAATGTTGATATCTTACAAGGGACAGAAGAGTATATCGTAGTGAAATGATTTTCTGTGAATATCGTTAGTTTTATTATAATAAACCTGTCACATTAAAGCAGGTAGTGGCGTATCTTTGACAAGATTTCGCGATGATTATTTTTTTTTTGTCGGTTTTCGTAAATTTATTTTATGCAAACTAAGAGAAATATGCTAGTTACGTTACCTTCGTGTATTCTTTGCAACTGTACAGTTTAACTCTGCCTGTCTCCATTTCACTTTAAGAGTTACTGTAACGCTCTTTTGTGCAACGCCCCCCCCCTTTTTTTTTACAAAATAATGTGATGTATTGGAAACGAATTTGATGAATTGCACATTAATAAATGGTGTAGTGAATGCTTTCGTGTTGATATCGAATCTGTGATAGTTTTGAACGCCAAATTTTTGTCCAATATGACAACAATCAGTTGTAACTAATGGATGAGATGTCGGTACATTTTGTTGAAGTATGGCAAAACTCTGTTTGATGTAGTCTTATTTTTTTGTTTGTTTGATTTTCAATCTGTCAGGATGGCTGGATATCCCACATTTAGCTGTACTAGAACTAGCAATTCGCCTAATTTTTCTATGACAAGATTGATTAGGCCTATTATACGGGTATTTTGTAGAAAAACAAAACAAAACAAAACGTGTCCAAAGTTGACTTAAATCTCTCTAATGTTAGTATGATGAAACGTCGAAATACAGGAGAAATAGTAATGTCCTTCATTCTCGTCTATGGTGTGTGACGAATGTTTTTTTTTTTTTTTTCACACTGTATTGGTTTACAGTTGTACGGTTGTTTGTCACGAGCATCACGTTCACTAGCATTTCTTAACGATAAAAATATTTAATAAGTCATCAGAATGCGTTGGTACTTGGAGAATCAATTTGATAGTTGATATGTGTGTCACAGCATACCTCTGTGTTGTGAATGTTTGAATATGCATTCATTAAAGCGTGCAATGTGTATATGAAGTGACAACAGAAAATGAACCACTTTGAAAAAAAAAATAACATTCAAACGTGATTTATTCATCGTTCATTAAACATATTGTATACAAAAGAATTACGATCTGAAAAAAAAATGTCTTCTCCTTCTGACTGATATGATAAGCTTATGGTGCATGTCATGTATGTGTGTGTGTGTGTGTGTGTGTGTGTGTGTGTGTGTGATACGTGACTTATCTTACACAAGGTGTTTGTGTGCGAGAGGTGTTTGCAGCATTCTATCCTGTTATACTGACGTAAATTACGATATAAACTAAACGTTTGCAGTAACGTTTAGATACGTTACAAATGTCTCGTTACAGATATTTTATTTACGTACATAAAAGATTTAGATGCAATTGATAACAAACATCAAATAATTTACAATCATAAACAAACACAGATGCGCATAGATACATGTTGCGGTAATTTTGCAGTTAGAAGTGTGCTGTGAATGTAGCCTGAAAGAAATCGGAGATAAGATAAATGAATGCGCTCTGTGTCTGACTCTGAGCGAATATTGTGTGAACGACTAGCATGGTTGAAAAAAAAAAGTTATTACTCATCCTTTAGACTTAACTTTGTACTCGTCAATACTTTTCAAAAATTGAGAGCGAAAGAGACATGTATGTGGAGTAGAAGTGCGTTGTGTTTCCGATTAAACCAATCGTTGACTTTTTGTTGTTGTTTTGTCGATTAAATCAATCGTTGATCTTTTTTTTTTTTGTCGTCACTCTTAAAACAAACCCGTTCCAATCAAAACCAATTCGTTCTTCGTGCTATTACCTAAAGAACGTTTGACAACATGAAACGACATATCAAATAAAACCTTCAAATATCAAACACACTGTAACAACTTACGAAATATTTTGATCGTTATAAAAATGTTAGTGAACGCGATGCTCGCGACAAACAACCATACAGACTGTTATTTAATCTATGAATATTCGTCCTTTGATGTTTTCTATGTACGTACAACAAAGATTTAGATGCAATCGATACAAGCACTAAATGATTTACAATTATAAACAAACACATGTGCGCATAAATACATGCTGCCGTAATTTTGCAGATAGAAGCGTGCTGTAAATTTTGCTTGAATGAAATCGGAGTAAGATAAATGAATGCGCTCTGTGCCTGACTCTGTACAAATATTGTTTGAATAACTAGCGTATAGTTGCCAAAAAAAAGAACAAAACAAAAAACAAAACAAAACAGTTATTACTGATCCCTTAGACTTACTTCGCACTCGTTAATACTTTTCGAAAATTGTCTGAGAGTGAAAGAGACATGTGTATGTGCATGGAGTAGAAATGCGTTGTGTTTCCATTTCAACCAATCGTTGACTTTTCGTTGTTGTTTTGTCGATTAAATCAATGGTTGACTTTTTTGTTGTCACTCTTGAAGCCCGTTCCAAACAAAACCAATTCATATTTCACGCTATTACCTAAAGAACGTTTGACAAGATTAAACGTAATATCAAATAAAAACTTCAAATATCAAACAAATTGTAATAACTGACGAATTTTTTTGATCGCTAAAAAAGTGTTAGTGAACGTGATGTTCGCGACAAACAACCATGCAAACTATTACAAGAATATTCGTCTTTTCATGTTTGACGATTATTCTTAATATTTTGCATGGTTGTTTGTCGCGAACATCACGTTCACTAACACTTTTTTAGCGATCAAAAAAATTCGTCAGTTATTACAATTTGTTTGATATTTGAAGTTTTTATTTGATATTACGTTTAATCTTGTCAAACGTTCTTTAGGTAATAGCGTGAAATATGAATTGGTTTTGTTTGGAACGGGCTTCAAGAGTGACAACAAAAAAGTCAACCATTGATTTAATCGACAAAACAACAACGAAAAGTCAACGATTGGTTGAAATGGAAACACAACGCATTTCTACTCCATGCACATACACATGTCTCTTTCACTCTCAGACAATTTTCGAAAAGTATTAACGAGTGCGAAGTAAGTCTAAGGGATCAGTAATAACTGTTTTGTTTTGTTTTTTGTTTTGTTCTTTTTTTGGCAACTATACGCTAGTTATTCAAACAATATTTGTACAGAGTCAGGCACAGAGCGCATTCATTTATCTTACTCCGATTTCATTCAAGCAAAATTTACAGCACGCTTCTATCTGCAAAATTACGGCAGCATGTATTTATGCGCACATGTGTTTGTTTATAATTGTAAATCATTTAGTGCTTGTATCGATTGCATCTAAATCTTTGTTGTACGTACATAGAAAACATCAAAGGACGAATATTCATAGATTAAATAACAGTCTGTATGGTTGTTTGTCGCGAGCATCGCGTTCACTAACATTTTTATAACGATCAAAATATTTCGTAAGTTGTTACAGTGTGTTTGATATTTGAAGGTTTTATTTGATATGTCGTTTCATGTTGTCAAACGTTCTTTAGGTAATAGCACGAAGAACGAATTGGTTTTGATTGGAACGGGTTTGTTTTAAGAGTGACGACAAAAAAAAAAGATCAACGATTGATTTAATCGACAAAACAACAACAAAAAGTCAACGATTGGTTTAATCGGAAACACAACGCACTTCTACTCCACATACATGTCTCTTTCGCTCTCAATTTTTGAAAAGTATTGACGAGTACAAAGTTAAGTCTAAAGGATGAGTAATAACTTTTTTTTTTCAACCATGCTAGTCGTTCACACAATATTCGCTCAGAGTCAGACACAGAGCGCATTCATTTATCTTATCTCCGATTTCTTTCAGGCTACATTCACAGCACACTTCTAACTGCAAAATTACCGCAACATGTATCTATGCGCATCTGTGTTTGTTTATGATTGTAAATTATTTGATGTTTGTTATCAATTGCATCTAAATCTTTTATGTACGTAAATAAAATATCTGTAACGAGACATTTGTAACGTATCTAAACGTTACTGCAAACGTTTAGTTTATATCGTAATTTACGTCAGTATAACAGGATAGAATGCTGCAAACACCTCTCGCACACAAACACCTTGTGTAAGATAAGTCACGTATCACACACACACACACACA
Organism: Diadema antillarum; assembly: GCF_040938485.1. Taxonomy (NCBI): domain Eukaryota; kingdom Metazoa; phylum Echinodermata; class Echinoidea; order Diadematoida; family Diadematidae; genus Diadema; species Diadema antillarum. Next base: position 235,414 of record NW_027272075.1, on the reverse strand, counting down.
CACACACACACACATACATGACATGCACCATAAGCTTATCATATCAGTCAGAAGGAGAAGACATTTTTTTTTTCAGATCGTAATTCTTTTGTATACAATATGTTTAATGAACGATGAATAAATCACGTTTGAATGTTATTTTTTTTTTCAAAGTGGTTCATTTTCTGTTGTCACTTCATATACACATTGCACGCTTTAATGAATGCATATTCAAACATTCACAACACAGAGGTATGCTGTGACACACATATCAACTATCAAATTGATTCTCCAAGTACCAACGCATTCTGATGACTTATTAAATATTTTTATCGTTAAGAAATGCTAGTGAACGTGATGCTCGTGACAAACAACCGTACAACTGTAAACCAATACAGTGTTAAAAAAAAAAACATTCGTCACACACCATAGACGAGAATGAAGGACATTACTATTTCTCCTGTATTTCGACGTTTCATCATACTAACATTAGAGAGATTTAAGTCAACTTTGGACACGTTTTGTTTTGTTTTGTTTTTCTACAAAATACCCGTATAATAGGCCTAATCAATCTTGTCATAGAAAAATTAGGCGAATTGCTAGTTCTAGTACAGCTAAATGTGGGATATCCAGCCATCCTGACAGATTGAAAATCAAACAAACAAAAAAATAAGACTACATCAAACAGAGTTTTGCCATACTTCAACAAAATGTACCGACATCTCATCCATTAGTTACAACTGATTGTTGTCATATTGGACAAAAATTTGGCGTTCAAAACTATCACAGATTCGATATCAACACGAAAGCATTCACTACACCATTTATTAATGTGCAATTCATCAAATTCGTTTCCAATACATCACATTATTTTGTAAAAAAAAAGGGGGGGCGTTGCACAAAAGAGCGTTACAGTAACTCTTAAAGTGAAATGGAGACAGGCAGAGTTAAACTGTACAGTTGCAAAGAATACACGAAGGTAACGTAACTAGCATATTTCTCTTAGTTTGCATAAAATAAATTTACGAAAACCGACAAAAAAAAAATAATCATCGCGAAATCTTGTCAAAGATACGCCACTACCTGCTTTAATGTGACAGGTTTATTATAATAAAACTAACGATATTCACAGAAAATCATTTCACTACGATATACTCTTCTGTCCCTTGTAAGATATCAACATTAAAGTCTCCATCATCGCAATATGCAAATTGAAATTCCCGAAAGTATATACTTATTATGTAATCCAAAAAATGTAATGCAAGAAACTCGATTGATATCCAGGTTTGACAATACGGTACAGTTTTGAAATCGCGCGTTATGATTCTCTTGTTGCACACGATTTTGTGAAACCTAACGGGTCTGACAGAGACACTGTTTATCAAATTTCGTACCTGCGTGTTCTTGTTTCTCAGTCTATCTGGGCATTCCCTCTTCCAGTCTTCCTCCTTTCCACATCGAAAACATGACTTGCGATTTTGCTGTCGTGTTTGCCTCCGCTCAGCCTTCATCTGTCAAACAACTCCCTTCATCGTCTTCCCCGTCTCAATAGCCCAGGTTGGGAAAGGCAACGTTGGTCTTTCTTGGCGATGATTTTTCGCTTTCACTTTTGTGTGAGCATCCTGTTATAAAGCAGTTTATAATAATGCATGGCGAAGAAAGCAACCGTAAGTACACTAATTCCACACTACCTTCAGTTATTCTGGGTTTTTTCTCAGAACGCTTCAAATCTACCCCTCTCCCACAATTCATCCACTATTTTTGGACTTCATATTCTAGTTCTAAAGTCAATGTTCTCGTTCCTTGTGTGTCTGCTTTTTTATTCATTTTGTAAAATCAAACTTATTTCGACTTGCTACCACTAAAATACATTAAAAACAAAATCTACAAAAATAAATTCAGGCATTGGCATTTTTTTTTCTGAACTTTAACATTGCCACCGTATGGACATATTCAGATACTACGTATTTTACCTAAACTGCATTATCATGTCTCACAATCATCATTACTCAACTCAACATCATGATTATGCTTTCAATATCAACTTTAACGTTACGGACATCATCAAAAATATTGCCAACACTCGATCATTACGACATGATATCCACAATACAAACAGCAAAATTGCTTCTTGCATCTTACCTTAAAAGCATTTTCTGCCATCTGACACGCACGATTTTCTAGAAAAGCTGCTACACGATGAGTACCTGCGTATGACGAAGTTGAAGACACGACCATGTTCACCGGTGACGAAGTAATAATGTCGAATATAGGAGCCTCTACAGCAATTGCATGTAGTTCTGAACAATTCTCCTACTCACTATCAAGTTATTTTATACCCTTCCGCACACATGTTTTACCCTAACATCGTAATCAACGATATCTTTCAACGTGACTATCATCATTCTTCACGTATTTCCTAACTCAGCAACAAATCACACCAGTCGATGCTCTCTCCCCTTCACCCGACCCATTATATAAACGATGTGAACAAGATTGTCAAATTTCAATTTTACCTATGAAATACCGTCACATTTTCACCGTTTACCAACAATCACTAGCATCATATCTATATATCTCGTACGCCTGACGTTTACCTATATACAATATATCTTTCCCACATTCACTACCACCACACTTTTGTCTCTCTGTTTTCTCATACCCTCACTTTTTTTCCATCTCATCTTGGTTTTGCGCATACCCTATGTACATGTTCTCCATTTTCTTGATGTATTGAAACCACTCCACGACTGGCTTCCCCGTCTGAATATCTCGAAGGCGTTACCCTCAGGTAGGAGCAAACCTACATTCTTTTTTGGCATTACATTGCGTGTTTACACCAAATAACACGCAGCAGCTATAGTGAAGCATTTTGTAAAGGTATGTATGGCAATATCGTCGGAATCTCTTAGTAATGTCAATAACGAGCGATCTAAATCGCAAGCAGCAGTGACACAAAATGTCTAAGTCACTGATAACCTAAATCCCATCTCCCATAACAACTTTGCTTGCCGAAAGCAACCTCTCTGCTAGGGCTTATACCGATAAAAAAAGACAAATATGCCTGGGTTCTGTTACTCAAAACTTTTAGATTGTATAGTTCTGTTATGGTAGACATTGGATCTTTGTATTCCCTTTTTTCTTTCGTGTCAAAAAACAACAACAACAAAAACAATGCAAAAAATATCTTTGTTTCAGCTCTAACAGCACAAATGTGTTTGGTATATCAGCCAGAGGCATAGGCAGAAATATGATAGAGTCGACGAAGCGCGTTTAATTTAAAAAAAAATACAAACATTGGCACGATCTTTTTACCTGTAGAAATAAGATTTGGCGCTATACAGATTCTTTATAGATACTTTTGAACAAAATAACCCGCCGTAGCGTTTAAACTGTGCGCTAAAATCGACTTTCGATTCATCACCAAACAGTCCATTGCAAAACTCGTTGTCAGCGTTATCTTCTGAAAATATTCTTTTTCTTTCATCATCGCGTTATATTTGACATTCTTTCTCCAAATCACAGTCGCAACGTTCGCTGTATGACTTTTGTGCGATGCAATAATTTGGTTGCTGTTGGCCAGTGCTTTGAGTACACTCGAAGTCAAAAATATAAACTTGCTCGGACCAGCTGCGTCTTGCAATTTACCGTATTTATCGTACACTGCGACTATATCAGACTTTTATGTAGCATTTATAATCGTGCCAGTCGAATTTGTTACGTCTACAAAAAACAACAACAAAAAACAAAACAAAAATCAAAACGAAACAAAAAACAAACAAACAAACAAACAAAAACAATAAAAAGTCGCCACAGACGTGTTATTTGTGTGCGTTTCTGTTATTGCTGTGCAATCATTTCGTCAGTTCGAGGGACATTCTTCAGTCTTGCATAAACGGCATGTAAATTTACACTTCAGCAACATTTTTTGTCGTACCAGACCATTCACAATGCACAAAAAAAAAAAAAACTAAACAAAGTCAAATCAAAATGCTCTTCATGACTCTCTCAAATATCGCGTGCTCACGATCTTCTGGGCCAGCTTATAGACTGTGTTTAAAGAGGAAGTCCATACAATTTTCATAATGTCAAATCATGTAGTATATAAATCGACAGCAACATGTCTAGATTTGTAAATCTATTGTCGTGCTTGAGCCGAAATACCGCTACTCTGAAAAAAAATATGTATATACATCACTCAACAAGGATACTGACATAATTATAGAAGCTCACATATTTCAGAAATGTACCAATGTAAATTCCATTACACCGCCTCTGTAAATTGTATGCATGTTTGTTTTCTTTTCTTCTGCTTCCTTGAGTCTGCACTCATGCTCTCATATGGCAAAGCTGCCATGCTATCATCCTTGTTCGTAGTAATTTGTCTTAAATTTGTGAAAATACTCTTATTCCTCATCCAAAGCACTGATCCCACACACCATGGACAGCAAATATTTTTATCATTGTCTGCTATCACCAACTGAAAATTCCTTAATAAAAAATAATCACTGTCAAAATTGTCGTCTCTACAAATGCAATACATTACACCTGTAGTTCTGATGTTTCCTCCCTCCACATTACCCAAGTTATTCATACACTTTACAACCACAGCTTCCCCCTTTCATCATAATCAATTCTATCTTTGAACGTAACTACCATCATTCTTCACGTATTTCCTTGCTCTCCCACCTTTCACACAACACGCTATAAACGATGTGAACAAATATGTCAAACTTCAACTTGACCAATAAAATACTGATATAATTTCACAGTTTGTCAACAATCACAACCATCAACTCTTTCTCATACACCTGACACGTTACTCCATTACCCTTATATTTTTCCCCTTTCACTACCATCATATTTTCATATCGCACCCCATTCATACCCTCATCTTTTTTTACGACTTCCCCAAAGCAAGGGATTAAGCCCCCCCAACTCTATCTCAATCTTGAAAGGAGTTCATGCTTGTAATGTGTGTGTGTGTGAGTGTGTGAATACATATATATATATATATATATAATATACATATAAAATATATATATATATATAATATAATATATATATATATATATATATATATATAATATATAATATATATATATATATATATATATATATATATATATATATATATTGATTGAGTGCCGGGTAGTCAACATGTTGGTGCAGCAATATCATGATATCGAAAGTAAAACAGGAACCAAGTTCATGTTGATCACCAACAATTTATTTACAGCACACAAATATTTGAGCGATTCGCTCTTTTTCAAGTGTTGTTGCAAATCGTTCAAAAATTGGTGTGGTGAAATAAATTGTAGGTGATTAGCATGAACTTGATTTGTTTTATTTCATGTATACAGATATAGAGTGTATATATGCCTATAGGCCTATTGCTTCCTATACCAATATGTGCAATAGTGATAACTACATTGTACTACACACTGCTAATGATAATGATAACAGCAGGAATATAGATAATTAAGGTGATGTTGTCTTCCAAATTTCTAATATGTTGAACGAGTATGTCAGATGGGGAAGATGTATTACATGATCAGATCCACAAATCATTGATTTTTACAACTGGACTGACTGGAAATTTAATTTGACCTGTTTAATGGGAGAAAAATCAAAAGCACGAACACACATCTTCTTACAATATCATTGGAGGGGAAAAAATGCAAGACATAGGGTTGAGAGGGGTATCAGAAAAATGGCAGGACACAGACAAGGACAGGCGCGCGTCTTAGATTATTTTATACCAAAGCAGATCACGTCTCCGAAGTCAAATAGATCTATCCGAAAGGGGAAAAAACACCTGTTTCAATACAGACAACTTTCAGGGAAGAGTGTGAAATAAATAACATAAATGAGTACATGAATCTGTGGTCAACGCTGGATTGAGAAGTACCAGTTTGACAGTTTACAAGTTCAAGTAAATATCAAGGGTTATAGTGGCTGTCATACTGTCCGATCAGTGAGTTGACCGTACCGTACTCGCGAGGAGCTGCGGAGGTTCCGCTAAGCAACATGGCGGCGTGTGCACTGAGGCGTCACATCCGGGGTGCGCGGTGGCGACACCGAGCTCAGCGGGTTGTGAATGGGTGTGATTCTTCTATGTGTAAGAGTTCTGTGGGTTGATATCGCGATATCGATTGCCAGCGAAACGAACGAAAAAATGGCTGCCTCCAGCTCGGAGTAGCTCGGATCCGTTGCAGACGCAGTTTGAACTGTTGAATGACGAGGATAATTGTGAAATTCATCAAGACTTCATTGACGGATATTTCCCGTGAAAATTTGGATCAGCTACTGTCAAAATTTTACGCTGGGGCAAGAAAGGAGGACGGTACATCGTACAGCGAACGTAGTATTCAAACAACCAGGCAGGTATGCAGTCGGATCAAGTACAGTCAGTACAGTACAGTGCAGTGTTGCTGTTGAGTGTTAGTAGTATTCAGACAATCAGGTATGTACAGTACAGTACAGCCAGTGTTAGATCTACTGTTGCAGGTGAAGAATATAATCGTCATGATCATGGAACAGAGTCAGAGGAAATGTGAAAAAAGTGAAAAATAACTCATAGACCCATTTTATAAAACAAATGATGCACAGGATAGAGTGCGTTAGTGAAGGTGCGGCGCACTCGAGAGTATTGACAATGGTGCAACATGCACGAGGAGCACTCACTAACGCCACGAAATAATCCTGTGCATCATTTGTATACTAACAAACAGTATTCATTGACATGGATATTAAAACGTACAGTAACAGACTGCCTAAGGTGAAGGTCGTGTACCGGTATGCATTGTTTCAAGTCTTGTGTGTTCACGTGTACGATTATAGAAACTTGTGAGAGTGTGGTGACTCCGGTAGCTTGTTTTTACCTCTACGACGCAGATCTAACCGGGGGGCCAAAAGCTAAAAACAGAGGTCGAGTTGCACTCTCTCTACAAACTAAGTAGACCATGCTTATTTTCAAGTTGTTATTGTAACTAACAACATTCCACTGGTCTACCTCAAAAAATTTGTTGCAAAAGCCTCCAAATCCAAGATGGCGTCCAAGAAGGCCGCCATATTTACTGAATTTGTTATTTAAATGATAGAATTCGATAGAAACTTCAGATTTCACCAAATATGATATCATATGAAAGAGTACAAAATTTTCTACAAGTTGATACCATTTTTGTGGGTTATTGTGATAACTGGATTGAGATTTCAAGGAAAAAACATTCATTTTTTGATATTTTTCTGAAAAAAGGAAAATCATGAAAATGCTTGATTCAGCATAAATCAAAGGAAGACTGAAGGATTATCTTGAAACGTTTCAGGAATTTTGTTTGACATATAATCAATATTTGGAGAAAATTAGGGGTCAGTACCATTTTCGGTTCAGGAGTTATAATGTCTCAAACTTGAAAACTCACTACGTAAAAATGGCCACTTTAGTTGTGACAAAGACCTTGTTGGTCATAAAAAAGTCTGCGCGCGCCAAGACTACTACAAGCACCACTGGCACTGGCGCTTGTAGCAGCTCCAGTGGTGCGTGTAGTAGTCTTGGCAAATGCAGACTTTTTCTTTGACAAGCAAGGGTTTGTGCCTGCAAACTAACTTTTCATACCAAGTGGTAGCTCAGGTGATACTGATCGCTATTATTTCAAAGTAGATTGTTCTGTAGCAGATGAGATGAAGCAAAAAAAAAAAAAAAAATTCAAATAGAGGTAGTAGCTTGAAACTTGGCACCAATCTTGTTATAGATAATTCAAGACAGAATTTAGATCAACCGCTCAAAAAAAATCAAGAGGACAGCCATCAAAGTTGACATACTGTAGTGTATTGCGCCAAATTAAATGTATTATTTCGTTTTTGATACAATTTTGTCTGTTGTGCTATCTTAAACCGTCTTAGATTTTTATGGACACATTTTCAAAACCAGTGATATTCTACTCTCCGAAAAAGAAAAAAACAAATCGAGTGGAAGTTTTTACTTTTGATGTGAGGAGTGAATAACAGCAAACGGTGAATTTAGAGTGAAATTGGAGTGACTTTTGAGTGAAAATGTTCATTTTCACTCATTTTAGAGTGACCTTAGGCAGGGTTCCACACTAACTTTTATTTTTGGTGGCCCAAAGGCAAATATCCGACCTTATTTGGTGGCCCGATCAGGCTACCAAATTCTTCATTTCTGACTTTTTGGTGGCCCCGGGCCACCGGACCACCGTTAGTGTCGAGCCCTGCCTTAGGGATCACTCGTCACTCTTCGAGTGATCCCCAAGGTCACTCTGAAATGAATGAAGATGAACATTTTCACTCTCGAGTGATCCTGATATCTAATATGGGAAAGCATCTAGCAATGGCATAAGTTCAGATCAATTGTGACACTATAACCCACATGAAATCAGCCTGAAAACAATGTAAGAAAAATCTGATAACAGAAAATACAGTTTCAGAATGCTTATTTGTAAATGTGAATATACAGCACGAATAATCAATTTGGACAATTTTATTCGAACAATATACTGAAAAGTAATTTCGCACGACACATTTAAGAGCAAAGTTGAGAAATTGCCGCCATGTCGGATTTTTTATTTTTATTATTATTATTATTATTTTTTTTTTTTTGGGGGGGGGGTCGGATCACAAGGGCTTTCAAGGACATCTACGGATCAGACATTATTACACATTATACCATCGTCATTCACGTTTCTACAACAGCAGAGTAGCATACAAGTAAACAAGCATATCTTTGATACAGAAGTATTTCTTTTTTATCAAAGATTGGGCCTTACCCAAACACTTATGCTTCAGTGAATTTCTCCAAGATTTTAGTATGTTGTAGCTGAGACTTTGGGCTATCGTGATTGTTCCCTTCGTTTTTTCATACGGAGTCGGCATCACGTCAATAAACTTGGTTGAAATTAAAGCTTATCTTCGATGTATTGAAATATTTCTTCCTTTCTGCAACTTTCTTTGCAATAACTCAAGAAAAACATACCCTATTAGCACCATATTTTGCACATGTTTAGTTCATGTCACGTATATTATTTCACAAAATAACAACTACTTGATCAGACACCATCTTGGGTATGTAAATTAGGGTCAAAGGTCATAAATGTTTTATCCTGTATCTTGGTGAATACATGTCCTATCTTTCCCATATTTTGCACACGTAAAGACCATGTTACAAGGATCATTTCACAAAACAATCATTTTTGGCTCAGAGGCCATCTTATCTGTGCAAAGTGGGGTCAAAGGTCACATGTACTTCTTCCTGTATCTTCGTTATAACGTGTTATCTCTATGGGAGGGAATTTTTCTAGATGTGAAAATTGACATGATTGTCTTTATCGAGCACTAGCTCACTTACCCTTCGGTGAATTTCTTCGAGATTTTAATATGTTGTAGCTGAGACTTTGCGCTATCATATTTTTGCCTTTTAAATTTAATACGCTGTCGGGATCACGTCAAAAAACGTGGTTGAAATTAAAGCTTACCTTCGATGTATTGAGATATTTCTTTCTTTCTGCAACTTTCTTTGCCATAACTCAAGAAAAACATACCCTATCACCCCAATATTTTGCACATGTTTAAGTTCATGTCACGTACATTATTTCATAAAATAACAACTACTTGATCGGACATCATCTTGGGTATGTGAAGTAGGGTCAAAGGTCATAAATGTTTCATCCTGTATCTTGGTAAATACATGTCCTATCTTTCCCATATTTTGCACACGCAAAGACCATGTTACAAGACTTATTTCACAAAATTATCACTTTTTGCTCAGACGCCATCTTGGGTGTGCAAAGTGAGGTCAAAGGTCAAATATACTTCATTCTGTATTTCCGTTAGTGTATACGGAATTCGGTACCAAAGATGGCAGGTCTGACTCCCTTTTCTAAATGAGAATCCAAGCATCACACGGCCAATATCCCGTCAACACAGATGAAACCTGTATGGTTATGCCTATTTGGATCAGGACTCAAATCATTGATTTCCGAAAAGATCGGATCACCTAATTTGTCAGTCTTGACAAATTCCGGGTCTAGTTGTATTACAAAACATTCTACCATGTAAAAAAAAAAATATGATAAGGCTTAAAACATACGGAGATATCACCATTTCTTTTCAAGAAACCATAACCATAATAACTGTTGACAATTTAGTATATAAAAAACATTCTTATCAGATCTATTTATTATATCTGACAATATTTAGCATTAATTATACTGATTTTAATTTGTACATTAGTTGTTCTATCCCTAACTTACAGTTTAGAACTAGTTTGAGGAATTAAGTAAAGCTGGGTTTTTGTTTTACGTGCACTAAAGGTAAATAATGCCTTGAACGACAACCTCGGTTAATTACCGCCATCTTGAATTTTGTGTGGATACTATTTTTATCGCTAAACATTACACATTGGCAAAATTTGTGCCAAATTCCAAGCTCCTATCTCTTTTTGGAAAATACTTTCTGTTCAATCTTATCTGCCTCAGAACAATCTACTATGATGAAATGCTACAGTAATAGCGACCAGCGTCACCTGCACTTGGCATGAAAAGTTAGTTTGCAGGTACTTGCAAGTCACTAGACCATTACAGTAATCATGTGACCATGTAAACACATTGTATGCAAAATTTATAATGCATAAATATAATTTTTTCAAGTTTTAGATGTTAACTTGTCGACAGTGTATGATATTGCCTGTAATTCCAGAAATATGAATTACGTCTCAATCTCAATAGCAGGTTTCAAAATAATTCTTCAGTTCTTCTTTGATAAATACTAAATCATGCATTTTTACATTTCTTCCTTTTTGCAAAACAATATAAAAATATGGATTCCCCCCCCCAAAAAAAAGAGAGAGGCAAACAACCACCCCCCAATTATTTATCACAATACACAGCTAAAGTGGTATCAACTTTTAGGAAGTTTTACTCTCCTTCCTATGACATCAAATTTGTTGCAATCCAATGTCTCTATCAAATTTTATGTTTGAAATGTTAAATTCAATAAAAATGGCAGCCCTGTTGGACCGCATTTGTACTTTGGAGGTTTTTGCAACAAATCTGCTGAGGTGTACTTACGGAACATTGCTTGGTATGCTTAATATTATGTAAGGTCTTGTTTATAGAGAGAGTGGAACTCGAAAAGTAAGCACGATCTTGGATTTGACCCTCTGTGACGTCTTTGGGAACAGACGCGTGTAAATACATATCATGTAAAATGAGATTTCAAGTTTGAGACATTATAACTCCTGAACCAAATACAATACTGACATCTAATTTTCTCCAGATATTGATTATATGGGAAAGATGTTAATTTCTGCATGGTTTTCATAAACATTTTTAATTTAATTTTATTTTTTTACTTTTTAGAGAAATATTCATGGTGCATTCTGAAAAATGTCTCCATAAAAACCTAAGATGGTTTGAAATACCATTAAAATGTTCAGAATATATAAAAACCATATAAATGGACAGCAAAACAGACAAAATTGTATCAAAATCGAAATGATACATTTACTTTGGCGCAATACACTATGTCAGATGTGATGGCCTGCAATCTTGAATTTTTTGAGTGATTGATCAAAATTTTGTTTTAAACTTTCTATAGCTAAGTTGTTTCAAGCTTCTACCTCCATTTGAAAGATATTTTTTGCTTCATCTCATCTGCTTCAGAACAATCTACTTCGAAATAATAGCAATCAGCGTCACCTGAGCTACCACTTGGTATGAAAAGTTAGTTTGCAGGCACAAACCCATGTTTGTCAAAGAAAAAGTCTGCGTTTGCCAAGACTACTACACGCACCACTGGCACTGCTACACGCGCCAGCGCCAGTGGTGCGTGTAGTAGTGTTGGCGCGCGCAGGCTTTTTTTACGACCAACAAGGTCTCGTCACAACTAAAGTGGCCATTTTTACGTAGTGAGTTTTCAAGTTTGAGACATCATATCTCCTGAACCGAAAGCGGTACTGACCCCTAATTTTCTCCAAATATTGATTATATGTCAAAAAAAAATTTTGAGCCGTTTCAACATAATCCTTTAGTCTTTCTCTGATTTATGGTGAATCAAGCATTTTCATGATTTTCCTTTTTTCAGAAAAATATCAAAAAATGAGTGTTTTTTCCTTAAAATCTCAATCCAGTTATCACAATAACCCACAAAAATGGTATCAACTTGTAGAAAATTTTGTATTCTTTCATATGATATCACATTTGTTGAAATCTGATGTTTCTATCGAATTCTATCATTTAAATAACAAATTCAGTAAATATGGCGACCATCTTGGACGCCATCTTGGATTTGGAGGCTTTCGCAACAAATTGTTTGAAGTAGACCAGTGGAATGCTGTTTGTTACAATAAAAACTTGAAAAAAAGCATGGTTTTCTTAGTTTGTAGAGAGAGTGCAACTCACTCCTTAAGTAAGCGACTTTTTGGGGTTTGGCCCTCCGGTTAATCGGCGTTGTTAAGAATAGATCGCGAGTCTACCTGTCGAAATTCTAGACCTAGTAGACGCCGCTAGTCATGCAGTGTTTACGGTAAAGTACAAACGACTCGCTGTAACGTTACTTAGGCCTAACGTTAGGCCTATTCACTGGTTAGATCATAAGTTACTGTCGTACTCGGTGCTATAGAATTAAACTCTCTATTTTCTGTGTAGGCCTACTGAACTCTTAATTAGTATCCATTGACGAACTAGCTCTACGTAGGCCTACGCACGTCAAAAATCACTGGTTTCCTCACATATGGGTTCTGTGGCAAGATTAACCCCGTCGCGGGGCGCTGTTACGTATTATAGGGTCGCTGCTGCGGTTATGGCAAGATATGCATTGCACGCAGACGCGGTTCCATTTACTCGGTTACTTAAATTGCCCTTGCTGGCGATGGCTTGATTGGCGGGCGAGCGGGCCGAGGCGCCGGGCGCGCAGGCTGGGATTGAGACTGCTGTCTAGGGTGTTTGCGTGCAGCAGTCGCGTAAAGCAATGCGTGCCGATCATGAATTTCATGCAAGGAAAAGACCATAATTACATGAAAGAAACGCAACTAAATGTTAGAGAAAGTGAGCAGTTAACAGACAAACATTTGTGACAACACCCCAGCTAGACTAGGAGAATGTGCAGTCATCTTTCTTTTGTAAATTGCCTTACAATTGAGTCTACCTAGACTGTCTCTACTTAGAGTTACTATTTTATCAACTGTAAAGTTATCATGGAATTGGAGCGGTTGAGAAAACTTATATGTTGATTTGGGATGAAGTTGGAGTTGATTTCAGCTCTGGGTCTCTTGATAAAACGGACTTGAAGTTTATTTGGAAGTTAATCATAGATTAAGTGGACTTAGAGTTGATTTGAGAGGTTAATCATAGATTATCTTGACTTAACGTTAAATTTATCTTTTGATAGAACGGGGCCCAGGGTTGGAGTACGCCGTACCAGTGTGGTCTAGTGTTCTTACAAAGTGGCAACGCCAGGTAATCGAGCAAATTGAAAAGAGAGCATGCCACATCATTCTTGGGAACACATATACCCGATATTCTGAGTCGTAGGTAAAGTGCAACTTGTCGTCTTTGGCCGACCGCCGACAGCAGATATATACGACTTTTGCCAAGTCATTGCAACGCCCAACATCAAAACTGCATCATCTCCTACCACCCATGAAAACTCATGATCATAACACTAGGAGCGGCATCTAACGCTCAGAGCCCCGGTGTAGAACAAGTTGATTCAGAAACAGTCCGATACGCTTCACACGTATTTTGAATTCAGCAGGTTTTCTATGCGTAAGATTACACATGTAAATGTTATGTTATGGATTTCACAGGAGGGCTACCCACATCAACAAAATTGGTCGTCATGGTTATGTATTAAGTTGAGTGTATTTGATAAGGCTACAATAAATGCTTTAATTTCATTTACTCTTTCCCTCATATCCTTTTTTTCTGTCTCCCCCTTTCTGTTCTTTCTCTTTGATCACGGCAAATCTCTTGTATGAGTATGATTATAGTGAAGTCTGTTTATCAGTTTTGTTTATCTTAATCAGCTTTGTATATTTTTTTGTGCGTGTCTAAAAGAATGTTGTATTTCATATGAATTTTAATTGAATTTGAATTTGATATCATAGGATATTGAAGGAGAATAGAGGTGAATACGTGTAATGCTTATATTTTATGTATATTGTATTTTTTGTGTAACTGATAGTTACATGATATATACGGGTTATGATTTTATTTTGTAATAGTGGTAGCCTGGGTTTTTGTTATTTTACACTTTCGGGTTCTTGTCACTGACTTTGATCATGGGTTGTGTACCTTTTTTGAAGCATCCAAAATTATGTGATATTTATAATTATGTATATATAAAAATATCTTTTTATTGCTATACATATGCAAGCATTAGAATTACCATATTGGGTGGTATTGAGTGATTTTAACTTGATATAGATATCGATATTATTACATATTAATGAATAGTATGTTGAGAGACAGAGTGGGAGAGGGAGAGGGAGAAAAAGCAGGAGATGGATACAGTGAAAGAGAGGGTGTGAGAGAGAGGGAGGGAGAGAGGGAGATAGATAGACAGAAAGAGATGGAGATAGAGAGGGAGAGAGAAATGGGAGGCGAGACAACAAAAGTGATTTTTTTTTTTAGCCTCAAATATATATCATGTGCAATATTTATCTCGTGATTCAACCTTTAAATGTTTGTGATTCGCGAAGTGTAATACAGTGTATTTCATATTTCACAGAATAAGTCGTATATTTAATTTCAGTTTAATTTGAATATCTATGTGTAGTTCACTTTTTTTCTATCTTTTTTTTTAGTTAATTTGATGTATTCTTGTTTAATCATTTGCTAAAAAACGTCACAATTCGGCCTTTGGCTGCGACGATGTTGATATCAATAAACCATTCAATCCAATTCCATTCAATTCAAATTTAACCTTCCTTTCGTAATACTGTGTACGTCTCTATCTTTCAACTTGTTGGAATTTGAATATTTGATCAATAAGTAGGTCCCCATATTTTTATCTATTTCTATTTTGAAATTGTACACCTACTTGTGCTATAACGAACTGTAGGCATACATGCTCCGTCACCATGTCCGTTCTATACTTTTACGGTGTAACTTTCGAGAACATGCTTTATTCACACATTATATACACAATTCATGAACATTATCCTGTTTCAACGTATTCAAAGCATTTTCACCGCTAGCTCAAGGAATATGCTTTGCCTTTTTTCGCAGGTCAAGCTTCCTTTGGAATGACGTCAAATGAAATCCAACACCAGGAATTCCGTAAAGAGGGGGCGAGTTGACAAAATTAAAGGGGGGGCCGCATGCACCCCTCCCCCATTTTTTCTTTTTATTTCTTTTGTTTCAACAAAAAATAAAGGGAGGGGGGGGGGGGGCGTGCGCCGGTTGCGGTCCTCCCTGGATCCGCCCCTGCACACACACACACACACGCAAGCACACATGTAATATATTTTATATCAATAGGGAGTACTCTGATTTGACGGTTCAACTTGGGACCAGCGTGTTTGCAACACAATTAGATGCAGGGCCATTCTGGCTTAAAAGTACGATACGTGCTACAACTCACATTTCTGTAACAAGAAAGTAAACACAAGTCCCTATCCGTCTAAATGCCAACCTTGAACATTACCTAAATACACGTACATGTACAGTTTTGTTTGTTTGTTTTTTGTTGCAATGAGATCCTATAATTTGGGTTTTTGGAATCCCATGGGTGTGACGGCATGCGTGTTGCAAAAAAAAAAAAGAAAGAAAAAAAAAACACAACAATATACTGTGCCACCCTCGCGATAATGGCTGCCAAATATGGTGATAAAGTGTTTTCAAGAAAAAGATGAAAATGTGAACATTAGGCCCAATTTACCACCCCTTCCCCGTCCCCGAATCTGGCATGAACAAATTTAAAACGACAGTCAAAAATGTACTTACTCGAAGTATTAACATAGCCTTTCACTTCTGATTTTATAGAAGCCCATTTAAACAAATATATAGGCCTACTCTAGCGAAGTTATTCCTTCAATTTAGAAAATCTGACCATGCGTTTTCAAAAAGACAAAAATTTGAAAATTGGGCCCAAATTTGATCCTCCAGATCTGCCAAAGACAAATTGGAAACTACAGTCGCTTAAGTACGTACTCGAAGCATTAATTACGCCTGTCCCCTCTGTTTTTAGAGGTTGTTTTTTTTTTTTTTTTTTTGGGGGGGGGGGGGGGGGTTAGGCCCCGAGCCCCAAGGGGGCAGGGCTTGGTGCCTATTTAAACAAATTAAGATACTAGCTATCCCCTGTGGAGCCGGGAAATGTGCAGAGGTCTCGCCGGAAAATATGCAAAAGTTCAATTTTGCAGAGAAACGTGCCAACGTCGCAAGCAAGTGTGCAAATCATATAACGTTCACCGATATTATGTACACGTGTATAAAGATGGTAGATAACCTCTATATCAAAACTACACAGGAGCCTTCACCATTTACATTTTCTTAGTAAAATAATAGACAGATTTTCAGCAAACTTGGAACTTTGGTTTTTAAGATTCATCTTCTCTATAACCAATAGAGCTAGATTGGTGCTATAGAGACATTGCTGACTGTATTTTCAAGTTTAATAGCAGATCCAGGGATACCGTGCACGGGGGCCGTGGGGTGTCACGTGGGAGATAGGTCAACACTTTAGCATTTTAAATTTCTCTCTAAAAAACAATGACAGATTTTTAACTACACGTATCTCAATTGGTTCAAATTGGCACCATGCCCCACCTGGGGCCGGGGCAAACCCCTGAAATTAAGGAATCTTAAAAAAAAAGATCTTCCTCTCTACAACCAGAAGTGATAGAGCTAAGCTAATACTATGAGTTAGTACATTGATGACTGTAGTTTCAAGTCTGTTCATGGTGGAATCAGGGGTGTTCCCTTGGGACCCAGGGGAGGGAGTGGGAGGTGTCCTAATGGGGGCCTAAATTGTACATTTTCATCTTTTTCTTGAAAACCTTCTTTATGAATTTTCACCAAACAGGGCAGGTAGCATCCCTGGGGGGATAGGGTCTCAATTCCTTCAAATAGGTACCATGGCCACCTGGTGGGCAACCTGGGTGCCAAACGCACCCTGATTAAGCAAGTTACTGCTCGTTACTCCGAAGGTTCGTTATTTCGAAGGCTCATTATTCCTAAGATTCGTTATTCCGAAGGTTTATTGTTCCGAATTTCATTTTCGGATTAACCAATCTTCGGAATAACGAACCTTCGGAATAACGTCACACATTTTCGGATTAACGAGTCCTTTTTCATTTTCGGATTAACGAACCTATAGGTATAGGGAATTTGCGTGTTTCGGATTAACGACCCTTCGGAATAACGAACCTTCGGAATGACAAACCTTCGGAATAACGAACAGCACCCGTTTTATAGACCTTCTCTAGAACCAGAAGTGATAAACGAAGTTAATACAATCAGTAAGTATATTGATGGCTGTTGTTTCAAGTTTGTTCATGGTGAAATCAGGGATGCCCCCTTGGGACCCAGGGGAGGGGTGGGATGGGCCCAAATGAAGACTTGAATTGAACAATAGTGTTCATATTCTTCTTGAAAACCACTCGGTGGATTTTCACAAAACTTGGCAGATAGCATGCCTAGGGGGTTAGTACATGGGGGGGGGGGGGGGGTGGGCCCCCAGGTGGGGCATGGTGCCCATTAGAACAAATTGAGATCCTATCCCCCTAAGAATGCGAATGGCCAAGTTTGGTGAAAATCGGTCATAGGGTTTTCAAGAACAAGATGAAAATGTAAAAAGTTTACGACGCACGGCGCACAACGGAGCCTTCGGCTCAGGTGAGCTAAAAACTTACAACAAATCTGAATCTCTTCTGTGTTTACTGTACTTCCTCAGATACAGTGTTGCTTTCGAGGCATGATAGTGGGGCAGATATGTGAAAAAGATGCTCACATCCGGCGGAAAGTATGAAATTTTGCATGTAGGGGTATTTTGGGGCGCTGATTTCAAATATTGCCGGATCCAAGAGATCTGACCACTGGGCCGGCCGCCATTTTGAATTCCAGTATGGCTGCCATCACAAAACATTTAGAGATCCCTACCCTCTAAAAAAGAAAGAGTGAACTTTCACTCGATTTTCACTCCCCTTGGTAGTGACGTCAAGGATCACTAGAAGTGGAGTGAATTTCGAGTGAACAGAAATTTCACTCCAAAAGAGAGTGAAAAAAGACGGAAATGTTTCTGGTGGGATAGTTACTCCTTTCTCACTCTTAACTCACTCCTGCCGTATTTCACTCTTTTTTCAGTCGTTTTTCACTCTAAAAAGAGTAAAAAAAAGACGGAAATATTTCTGGTCGGATATTCACTCCTTTCTCACTCTTAAATTTACTCCTATTGTATTTCACTCTTCGTTTTTTACTTCAGAGGTTTTTCACTCCTTTTTCAGTTTTTTTTCAATCCCAAACGGAATTACACTCTACATGTGCACACATCTATATCACAGCACTCGGTGCACTAGTTATTCAACCCTGGAAGAAAAAGTGACAATATGGTGATGGATTTGGGAATAATCTAGGTAATCTAGGTAGTCTGGAGCCATTTCTGGAATAATGAATACCAATCAAACTAACACAAACAAAGATACAATGTATTAACATTAATGCATGTATTTTGAAGCCAACGATCCACCAATGGTAGCCTAGTGTATTGCCAACTTTGTGTTCCAGTTTTGAAAGTCATTCCTACCCGAGCTGGATCAATAAATGAAACTGAATGAATATAAGCTAGTAATCCAAACGGTTATTGCTTTCATTTATTCTTTCTTATTAATTTATTTTTTCTTACAGTAACATTGACGGGGATAAAAGAAGATAATGTTCTAAATGCTACGCATATTATGAACTTTTTTTAATGAGCTGATTCTCTTTATTTCATAAAATGTGTGATGTCCACTGGATCACCTGAAAAAAAGAAAAAAAAAAACAGGAATATACCTCTTGAAATATCTAAATTTCAACTACAGAGCAGTACACCATTACAAACAGTCTTCATGTGTTGAGTACACTGTATCTGGTTTCCCACGAATTATGTGGCCAATAATAAATTTTACATATTTTTATCATTTAAGAACTGTCACCACAATCATCGCAAAGTCCCTGTAAATATGCTATTCTAGCTGTCATTTCCAAATGTTCTACAAATAATATCAACATCACACATTTCCCTGAAAATATGCCAAATTCATAAAGTTTATGCAATAGTGAAATTTTTTTACAAGTGCCCTTCCTGAACATGTTGAATTTTCGACTACAAGTGAATATTGCATGTTCAATGATAAGCTACAAAAGACTTGCAAAATATAGTCACCATTATTAATACAAAAACAATTACACATGTAGTAGGAATTGCAATTGCTTTGAAATATTGACAGAAATTTTCAATACTACATGGTTAATCAAGTTTGGATCCTCTGTCATGTAACACAGTGATGCTCTACAAGTACATTCTACAAATACCTAAACATACTCGATCAGAGAATAGTGGGGCGGTTTAGCTCGAAAATTCAAAGGAATTATGCATTTTGTGATACAAGCACCAAATTTGGCACACATGTACATTAACATGTTGCAAACTTTTTTAGATATTGGGCCACTCGGAATTCTGTCTTTATGTCCGCCATGTTGGATTTCAAAATGGCCGCCATTTGAAATCTACATTTGCGATTATCTCTGGGTCTAATGCTGCTATTGACTAGAATTCTGGTGTCTAAATGTATGTTTTTGGGGGCAAGGAATCCAATGGTAACAATCTGAATTGCGTATTTTCACCAATGGGCCGCCATACTGGATTTCAAAATGGCCGCCATTTGAAATCTACATTTGCAATTATCTCTGGGTCTAATGTTGCTATTGACTCGATTCTGGTGTCTAAATGAATGTTTTGGGGGGCAAGGAATCCAATGGTAATAATCTGCATCGCGTATTTTCACCAATGGGCAGCCATATTGGATTTCAAAATGGCCGTCATTTGAAATCTACATTTGCGATTATCTCTGGGTCTAATGCTGCTATTGACTCGATTCTGGTGTCTAAATGTATGTTTTTGGGGGCAAGGAATCCAATGGTAACAATTTACATTACGTATTTTCACCAAATGGGCAGCCATATTGGATTTCAAAATGGCTGCTTTTATACAAGGCCGCTTCTCGATCTACATTTGTCGTTATCTTTGGATCTAATGACTTGATTTTGGTGGTGGTGGTGGTGGTAGTAGTAGTTGTAGATGTAGTGGTAGCTGTAGTGGCAGTGATCATGCCAGAAATGTTACATTGTGTCATTCCAGGTTCATCGTGATGCATGCATACCTTTAGACTGACGGAGCTGATTTTATTCAACACAGTTCCACCATGTCCAAGAGGTTCACACTAGCTCATGCTGAGCGAACTTCACCATCAACATCACCGCACCTCACCACAACTGACTGCAGGTTGTGCCTCATATGTCAAGAAGACAAGATGGAGACACTGACCAAACCTGACCAATCAAAGAGGAAAGACATTGGTAGTGGGTACAGTTCACTCGCAGAGAACTTTTATTACTAGATTGTACGTTTTAGGGCAAATCTATATTTTTTCACTTTTTTTAACAAAGAGAATGCACAAAATACACCCATCTGTTGTATATATAATACTGTAATCAAGATCAATTCTCCTGCCTTAGTTAAGTATACATAATAGATGCTTTCATCTTAGAAGCTTGATTTCCAACATGCAATTTAGTTGTGAAGATTTACCAATCACAGCTTTCAATGTAGGTTGCTTTATCTTGTGTTTCGGAGGTGGCATTGTTTGTTAACACCATATTCTTACGTGATAGTGAAAGGCAAGATTTCAGTTCCTTTTCACTATCTATTAACATTTTCTAATACATTCAATATCTACAAAATCATCACAACAGAAGTGACTTTTGAATACCTAGCTCACCAGAATTCCCTTGATACCAAAGTAATACATGTGGCAGTTCATGCATGCCCTAGTCCACAATCTTTGAAAAAAAATGTAAAAAAAAAAAAATCATCAATCAAACTCCACAAAAAGGCCACATGCCTATAGCAGGTGCAGAACTTGCTCTTGAATTTTTTTTCCCATGTACAATGTGGTAAGCACTTGTACAAAATTTATGTGATCTTTTTTATTTTTATGACAATAATTATTACATTT
Source organism: Diadema antillarum (assembly GCF_040938485.1). Classification (NCBI taxonomy): domain Eukaryota; kingdom Metazoa; phylum Echinodermata; class Echinoidea; order Diadematoida; family Diadematidae; genus Diadema; species Diadema antillarum. The sequence goes on along the minus strand of NW_027272075.1, from coordinate 214,203 downwards.
TCCAAGTTGAAGCAACTGTTTATGACATTGTATTTTTCAAGATTGTTGAAGTTATGTGACAACTATTAAGTGAACAGAGGAACAAGTCCCCAGGACTGGAAAGGGAAAGATCCAAAAACAAGGTTTGTAGTTCTATCTCAATATAATTTTGATGAAGTGTTTACCTTGTTTTGTTATTATTTTTTCTTAGAATTTGGCTTTAAGTACTGGAATTTCAAGGAAAAGAAAATATGGTTTCTTAAAGGACAAGTCCACCTCCATATATATGTGGATTGAGTGAATGCAACAACATTTAGTAGAACACATCATTGAAAGTTTGGGGGAAATTGGACAATCCATTCGAAAGTTATGGGTCTTTTAAGTATCTGCGCAATCACTGCTGGATGAGAAGACTGACAGTGTATGATGTCACATGCGTACAACGATACAAGGAAAATAAAAAGTGAATTTCATAAAACTTTACTTTTTGAAGAAAGTGCACATTTCTTCAACTTGTTACTGATGTATGTTAGGGCAATATTATTCACCCTGCCTTCCAAAAGAGAGAAGTCAAGTGTTCTTTTGTTATGCAAGAAAAGTGAAAACACGTTGAATTTTCTTGATACTTTATCTATACCCTTGTACACATGTGATATCACAAGCTATAGTAGTCTTCTCATTCAGCTTTGTCTGAGCAAAAACGTCAAAAATTCATAAGTCTGGAACGGATTGCCTTATTTTCCTCAAACTCTCACTGCTGTATTTACTCAACCCTCATGTCTATTGAGGTAAACTTGTCCTTTAAATTCCCTTTTCCAGTTTCTGTCCCTTATAGGGTTATTTGAGACCAGTTTGTGTCCGGGACTTTCTGTGAAGTTGATGGGGAAAATTACTGAACAAAAACAAATTTTCCCCTCAAGTTCACAGAAAGCATGATGCTGCTCTCTTCAGCTGGGAAGCACAAACTGTTGTCTTAACCAAACTGTAAAAACCTGTTAAAGATTAGTATGAATCTAAAACAAAATATGAGCTGGTATTCATTATAATGTAAGAGAATAACTAAACAAAATAACAAGTAAGAACTGAAAGAAAGAGCTCATATTTGAAAATTAAAGCCATGAGGAAAGACATGAATGTTCACAAAATAGTTAACACCTGAGAAGTTGGGTTGTCTCTGTGTTGTTAACATTAAATGTCACCTCCAAAACAATATGATTTTTCTAATCTTATACTTTTCACTCTCCACAGTGACTAATATGTATGATTTGCAGGTAATTTTCAAGCAATTCAGAAAGATACGTAAAATATATCTAAGTAATGTCAACAGTTTAAATGAATCTGGTGTATAGAAAATTTATCCCAGATGAACCAAACACCTTTCACCAGTATTGAAACATTTGTATGGTGGCTATCAAGAATAATGAAGAATTCATGAACATCCTTGAATTAATCTATTTATAAAACTATGTGCAAACAAAAAACGTACACAAGTCAAATAAGAATTTTTGCTTTTGGTATTCAAACCGTATGTCCCCACCAAAAAATTACAATGGTACTCTCCGCAACAATAACTTTAAAAATAGTGAATCAATCTAAATACAATTTCAGGGTAAGAAACTATAACTCATTGCCCACACCTTATAGAAAACCCCATTCAGTTTGCTTCAGAGGTCAAAGAGAAATTAGGATTTTTGTAGATTATGTCAGGAATCCCTTCCCTCCAAGTTCTGTATATTGTGTTTGCACATTAATATGCAGTTACAAGAGCATACAGGTGCTAAATTTGGAAGATTTAGCTGGTTTAATCATATTGGGTGCTATCAATGCAAAAATCTAATTGCAATTTTTTTTTTTTTGGGGGGGGGGGATACATGTATATGAATACTTGAACACAATGTTAACATTGAATGTCACCTCCAAAACAAAGTGATTCTTCCTTGGTGTTGTGGAATAAAATGTTCTGAGAGCAAAGAAACATTACTAAAATGATCTCACACCCTCATCTCAATTTAAGGTAGAAAATGGAATGCCATGTTTCTTCAGGTTACAATATTTAGCACATGTCCGTCACATTCATGCTGTAATTGAATATTTGAACACAATGTTAACAATGAATGTCACCTCCAAAACAAAGTGATTCTTCCCTGGTGTTGTGGAATAAAATGTTCTGAGAGCAAAAAAAAACAAAAAAAAAAAACCATTCCTAAAATGATCTCACACCCTCATCTCAATTTGAGGTAGAAAATGGAATATCATGTTTCTTCAGATTACAATATTTAGCTTAAGTCCTTCGTCCAAATGGAAAGCAAACTACCGGTACCAAAAATGCTAATTAATGAAGTGTAAAAAACACTTGTTCTGTGCGGTTTATCTGCTTGAAACAGGAGTTTATTTCTTGTTCTCAAATTATAATCATTAAAAACATTGATAAAAAGAAGAAGTTTTGTGTTATTGTCACTTATTCTAAAAAAAAAGTGAGTGTTAATATTGATGTCACCTCCGAAACATTCTAATATGTTAACTGTCACCTCCGAAACATCAATGTGTGAAAAATCCCAAGTTCTAAAGAAATGATTGGAATTTCATTTAACATACATAGGAAGGTAGCCCTTCTTAAAGAAAGGTTATAGTAAGAGTTTGACCTGGCCTGCCCTCCAATGAATAGTTAAAATCTTAAAAATAACATGTCAATTGGTATTTTTACCAAAAATTTATAAATCTTATGTATTTTTTTCCAATTCACTTTGTATTCAACCCCAAAATATTTTTGATTTATAAACTATATATTGTTGTTAACCATATACAATTTGCATGATTAAGTTTGACTACAGAGTTTTGTCAATGTGGTGGAATTCATGAAAGCAAAATTTAGCTTAAATTTACTTCAGGTGCCAAGATTTCCTTAAATTACACCATTAACCCTTCAGCTTTAAGGTCTGAAATGTTATTTTTTCGAAAATTTGAATACTTTCAAACAGGAATCAAACAGAATAATGAAAAAAAAAATATTTTGTTTGAAATTTTGACCCTCCGAGTACAAAAGTTACACCACTGATCGTAAAAAAGGCCTTGTGTGTGTTGAATTCCTGGGAAAATAAGTAAAATTTAATGGTTTTACGAATCATACAAATGGCATGAGGAAAAGAGGTCCCTCCAGTTTACATTATAAACTTGAAGTGCAAAACCATTTCATATACCGGTACATATTTGACATAAGCAACAGATCTACTTACACAAACCAAGACTGACCATAACATGGTTTTCACGTCTGTAGATATGGCAAGTACACATTTCTCTTAAATACAAGTACTAACCTCTCAAGGCATTCATTTTCAGAGGGAAGGACAGCTTCAAAACTGCTCCATGAAGTATTACAATACTTGCAAATCATTTCTTCAAACAAAACAAAACCAACCAAGCTTTCAGTCTCTTAATGTAGCCTCTTATGCAATTACTGAGACTCTAGAATGTAAAATAAATGTCAATCAATTTTAAACTAGTCTCCCTTTATTAATGTTAATCATCGTGGAAAACAACAGAATACATTAGGGCCTACAGCAGGGTTAGTACAATGGAAGTCCATATCTCAGAGGCTCCTTCGCTGATGTTGACCCGGTGTTTCCAGCATTCGTCAACCCTGCATTCAATCATGGCTAGTCGTTGGCCACATCTGGTACTTCGTCGATCTGGTGATCTGCACCTTCTTGGTGTGACAGAGACTGTACAGCTATCAATATCTCATTATCTGTCTTCGTTCTCCAAATGATGAACCCTACACCGAGTTGCTTTAAATCACCATCACTCCCAAAGAACTGTCATGTGTACGTCTTTATCTGGAGGAAAGCATGAAAACACAATGTTCAGAAGTGGATTTAGAACTCATCTTCACAAGACAATATGCACTTCTGTTTTGTCCACACAAATACTAAAAGTGCACCAATACAAAAGCTAGTAATTACTTTTTAGCTAAATCAGCATATTTAGAAAGACTCGAAGATGATCTCTGGCAAATTTCAATACCCAAAGTGACCTGTAACTTTCATAAAAAAACAATGTTGAAATAACAGTACCCGTTGTCGTTTGCTACAAGGGGATCGATCTCCATAATGTGCGAGCGCGCTGATCTTCATCTAGAAGTGTGATGTCACAGTGGACTAACACTTAACAGTACATGCATCATACTTCTTACCTAGATGATTGCCATATGACGTGGGAGTGCAATAGCACTATGGACTTCTGTGTGATGATATGCTTGTAGAGGTCATACCACTGAACTGTAGGCTACGGCGTAGGCCTAACGTTGGGTATAACTACAATAAGAACCGGACCTATAGTACGCCTATTTCGCGTTAATGCCGTTCTAGTTGGAAACAAGAAGGGCCTACAATTAACAACAACGGTTAATGTGAGACTTGTTTAGACTAACGCCACGGTTAGGGTTAGCACCGGAGACCACGCAGCAAGGCGCGGTCCTGGCGGCTACCCCGCAGCTGAGCTGGAGCAGAAATCACGAATAACTCCCTATTGCCACATACGGCGACTTCACAAATAAAGCATGGCTAAATTTCTATCATAAACACGGTGACAACTAGAAGCACTCGCAATTGAGCACATGTATCCCCCGAACCCGTCTCCCATATTCCATCTGGATTACTTTTTAGGCCAGAACAAGCGAGGGCGCCACCACCAAAAACAATATGGGCATCTTCATTTCACTATAATGCACCATTTTGCCAAATTTGAAGAAAATCTTATAAGAAATGTGGCTGATAGAGCACACACAAGAAACGAGCATTGGCATCCAAAGTCGGAACGCTGAGGGCGCCGTCACCACAAACTCTTGTGTCCTTCATGTAGAATGATCACCCATACTCCTCCCTAGCAAGTCTGAATAAAATCTGTTGGGTAACAATCAAGTTATTGCATAAATAAGCACTTTTGCACATTTTGTCATGATCAAGATGACCTTTGACCCTGTAAAAGGTGGAACAGTGAGAGCAGCATTATCAATAGGTATAGATGTATAGATTTGACTATGATATATTTACATACCATATTTGAAAAAAATTGGTCAAGAAACAAGGCCTGACTATGATATATTTACATACCATATTTGAAAAAAAATGGTCAAGAAACAAGGCCAGCGTCACACACACAAGCAGACCCTTTAAAATTACCTTTTCATTTATAAAGACGGAACAAGCGAGGGCGCCATCACCAAAAACAATAGGCATCTTCATCTTACTATGATACACCTTCATGCCAAATTTGAAGATGATCGAAGAAAAACTGCAGCCAGTAGAGCGCTCACAAGCAGACCCTATTGAATTTACCTTTTCATGTATAAAGACGGAACAAGCGAGGGCGCCATCACCAAAAACCATAGGCATCTTGTCTTGTCATAATACACCTTCATGCCAAATTTGAAGATGATCGAAGAACTGCAGCCAGTAGAGCGCTCACAAGACAAACCCTATTGAATTTACCTTTTCATGTATAAAGACGGAACAAGTGAGGGCGTCATCGACTTGGTTCTTCTCACCAATTTTTCTGGAAACTCCAAAATTCTCCACATTTTTTAGGAGTAATAAGCGGCCTGCCCCAGTGGAGAGACTTGCTGCTATATCCATTAGCACAATAGAGTAAGCGCTCACTATTCAGTGCGTACAAATGAAAACGGGGCCAATTGAACAGTGGCGCGCGCGCACGAAAGAGGTCGACTACCAGAAGCCTGAACCCGGAAGTGCCTATAGTAATACACGTAAAGTACAGCTTTGAAGATGGGGTTGGGTTGGAAAAATCATTCTAATTTTAAGGAAAATCAATATTTGTCCATATGCCTCCGGATTTTATAAGAGAGATACATTCTCAACACAGTATACGTGTTTTGATGAAAAAAGGACTTGCTCTAATGTGTCAAATATGTGCCTTAACATGAAGCCAAAATTGCCAAACCGGCATTCATGCATTCATACTACATTTAAAGATTGCAGAAAGGTACAGTGTATACTCTTTGGTATGGGAATAGTGATTTCACAAAAAAAAAATATATGTCACTTAAAAAATTCAGACGCACATGCAACACACACTCCCACACACATACAACACACACTCCCACACACACCCACAACAAACACACACACTCACAACACACACATACGCACACACATGTACACACCAAACCACACAATTGTGTGTTGTGTGTGTGTGTGTGTGTGTGTGGAATTTGAAAAAAAAAGGTGGTTTGGTGCGCACATGTGTGTGCGTATGTGTGTGTTTGTTGTGAGTGTGTGTGTTTGTTGTGGGTGCGTGGATGTGTGTGGGAGTGTGTGTTGTATGTGTGTCTGATGTTTCTAAGTGACATATATTATGTGAAATCAGTATACTCCCATACCAAAGAGTATACACTGTACCTTTCTGCAATCTTTATATGTAGTATGAATGCATGAATGCCTGTTTGGCAATTTAGGCTTCGTGTTAAGGCACATATTGGACACATTAGAGCAAGTCCTTTTTTCATCAAAACACGTATACTGTGTTGAGAATGTATCTCTCTTATAAAATCCGGAGGCATATGGACAATATTGATTTTCCTTAAAATTAGAATGATTTTTCCAACCCAACCCCATCTTCGAAGCTGTACTTTACGTGTATTACTATAGGCACTTCCGGGTTCAGGCTTCTGGTAGTCGACCTCTTTGAAAATGGCGGCGGGTCGTTCAATTGGCCCGCTTCTATATGCGAGCGCGCGCTCTATTACATATAGAACATCTTTGATTAGTACGCATCTACGCATGCGTAAACAATGACGTCAACGTTACTGATGCTCAAGGATATGAATAATGCATCATCGCACGGTGCATATAAGGTGAAATGAATACGGGTATGCATCATGTAGCCAGCAATACAGCTGTCAATGCACTGCACTGAATGCATGCTGTGCGCATGCGCAAGTGATTGTGACTTTAGTGAGCATCAGTGAGCTGAAGATATTCGCCTTATAAGACAACATTTTCTGCATCATAAGCAATGAAATGCATCAAACAGTCACCGATTGGAATCATTTAGGTTTAATCGACCCATGTAAGTATTCCTAGTAGTTTTGCTGAAAAATTAAGGAAATATAGCGCCGCAACGGCACCCTTTTTGTACAACTCTAAGATCTTAAAGGACAAGTTCACCTTCATAGACATTTGGGTTGAGTGAATGCAGCAATATTTGTAGAACACATCAATGAGAGTTTGAGGAAAATCGGACAATCCGTTCAAAAGTTATGAATTTTTGAAGTTTCTGCTCAGTCACGGCTGGATGAGAAGACTACTATAGCTTGTGATGTCATATGAGTACAACTATATAAAGAAAGTATAAAGAAAATTCAAGATATTCTCACTTTTCTCACATAATAAAAGAATACTCGACTTCTCTCTTTCAGAAGTCGGGGGGAATAATATTACCCCTAACATAAGTCAGTAACAAGTCGAGGAAATGTGCACTTTATTCAAAAAGTCAAGTTTTGTGAAATTCTCTTTTTATTTTCCTTATATCGTTGTACGCATGTGACATCATACACTGTAGTAGTCTTCTCCTCCAGCAGTGAGTGCACAGATATTTTACAAATTCATAACTTTTGAACGAATTGTCAGATTTTCCCCAAACTTTCACTGATGTGTTCTACTAATATTGTTGCCTTCACTCAATCCACATGTATATAAAGGTGAACTTGTCCTTTAATGCGAAAACGGCGCAGCCACCACACTTTGTGCGGCGGCTGTCGCAGTTAGGTTAGGGTAAGCAAGCCCTACGATAGAACCCCGAGTAGACTAGAATCCTCTAGACCGTGTACTAGTTTCTCTAACGTTAGATCTGCAGTTAGGCCTTACGTTCTGGAGAATTTAGATTCAGATTTTAATGTGTCCCAATATTTTCTGAAACGCATAACATTAACGTTAGAACTTTACTAGGCACCTAAGTTACTATTTAGAAGATAGCTCCTAATGATCGATGTATCATGAGATGAGGCATTTTCTCAACTTTTGCTCTAGATTAGCTCTAGGTGCGTACAAAAGTAGCCCCCTAACGGTTAGGCCTATAGGCCTACAAGTACATTACTGAGTAGGCCCTATCGTTAATTGTAACGTGATAAGGCCCTACATACAATGTCAGATGTAAGCTAACGTTACAATGTCAATGACTATAATACATTCATCACTCCTTTTTGGAAATCATAGCTGGTCTATTTTGTTTGAAAAATGCATTTCTGAAAAGTTAAAGACTTATAGTCCGCGAATAGTCCGATCCCCATCCCAACATGTACAATGACTCAAAGTATTATTAGATCCTAACACCTAACACTTACAGTTGAGTTTACTCGGCCTCGGATTCTAGCTGTTCGTTAGGTTTTCTTGCGACCAGCCCCATAGCTAACTGTGTACAAAATTCAATTCAATTCAATTCAATTCAATTTTATTTCCATTTCCATTGAATAAACAGAAAAAAAATATATATACAATACATTTACAGAACAAATTTATAACAATTTCAAAGAAAACGTACAAGTGGTCACGAGTAACAACAGAATTTCGTTTCTAAGGTATATACCTAATACAAAGATTAGAATGGAAATGGAGGGTCCCACTTAAAAAGCAAAGCTTGTAGGGTATGGGACCCTCAAAAAATACGTACACAAGGTCAAAGAAACCAATGTCAACTGACATGAAATTAACTTAGGAAGGGGAAAAAAAGAAGAAGAAAAAAAAAAAGAAAAAAGGAGCGCCCCATGCCCGGGGTTATTCTTAAGGTAACTTGGATGGTCGCTTACGGAGAGGTAGACTAGCCCATAATACTGGAAAAACTCAACAAGTTACAGGGGCGGATCCAGGAATTCTGTAAAGGGGGGGGGGGGCGTGACTAATATTTCTGGTGCCACTTCCGGGTTTCATTTCATTTTTTTCTTTTTATTTCTTTTGTTTTTAACGAAAAATAAAGGGGGGCGTGCGCCGGTTGCGCCCCCCTCTGGATCCGCCACTGAGTTATAATTAGATATCGATCTATGGTTTGCTTACCTTCAAAAATGGGCATTCTCATTCCCCACCTCAAACTCACCACAAATGCAAGAAAGTACCCTATCCTTGCCGACGTGATTGTGAGAAAGTAGTTCCGGCACGCACCACACAAACCTTCTTTGATCTGCCGCAGGGAGAGGGGGGGGGGGGACTTAGACTCGAGACGGTTGGACGTGTATTTGTTGAGCTCCGGCAGATTGGATTTTATTTTCACTATTGGTGTCTGGTCGCGGCTATTTGTACTTCATTTTGAAAAGCACAGCGAGGTAAATTAGATCAGTTCATAATTTTGTAGATTGCCTTATTCTTTGGGAACGTTTACAGCGAATTTGGTCAATCATTTGGCGTTTCTACGTACTTGAAAATTTCGATTTTGATTGCCTATTTGCGCAACTCTGCATTATTGGCGCTCACAATGCATTGAGCCGACCGTGGCAACTACGCCGTCTCCATAGCGACAGGAGACTGGACAAGACTCTGCGCACCCCTTACAAGTGCGTACTAGTACAGTTTATATTCCACATACTAAGAATCTTGCTATAGGATTGGTCAAGAGCTGATCACGTGATAAAGCGTAGTTTTGCCCATCACATCACCTGAGAAGAACTAGGTCACTTGATAGTACACAGTGCAACGCACTTTCCCTTCATTGTCGTGCGGTGCGCGCAGCAAATTTATTGTTTTTTCATCTATAAAGACAGCTGTTTGTTTTGCTGATCTCTGGCAGTCCATACAGTCTTAACGCGAGATGAATACGCGCGAAATAAAAGTGCGTTGCACTGTGGACTGTCATTTAACTAGGTCACTTGATAGTACATAGTGCAACGCACTTTCACATCAGTGCCGCGCGGTGCGCGCAGCAAATTCATTGTTTTGTCATCTACGCGCACACTAGCCTAAGCCCTAAGGATACCTAAAGACAACTAAAACGGTTTCAGATGTGGAATAAAATGGGATTTTCTAGGACCCTAGATGTGGAATATAAAGCAAATAATCAACTTTTAGTTTCAGGCAATGAGACAAACTATCACTTCCTCGGCGATCTGAATGTGTACGCTATCTTTCCTCAGCTGCGCTTCGGAAAGATAGCTACATCCAGATCGCCTCGGAAGTGATAGTTTGTCCCATCACCTTCACCAACGTTGATTATTTGCTTAATATCACACATCTCCAGAAGGAGCGCTCCACACAGCAACACCGAGCAACGCATCTCACGCGGTCCATTGTTACTCCTTTGTGACGTCATGGCCAACTTCAACGTTCTAGATGATGAGGTGTCTATCAAGGAGGAGGATCCCAGCCGAGCTATTAATGATGCTGTGTCCTATGCAGTGGTAGCTTCCATGGGGGTAGATGCGGCGTCCATGAAAGGTGTGGGCAAGGGCTCCGGAAGTCAAGGACGTGGTGCATCAGGTGGAGGATCTAGGTCTACAACACCAAGGGAGGAGACACCACTAGCCCCACAGTAACTGGAAATGATGATGCGCTGATAGCCAACATAGTCGCCAAGGTTATAGTTGCTATCCAGCCTATCATTGTCCAAGCCGTATCTTCCGCTGTGACCGCTGCAATGAAGAGGAACAGAAGACTTGGAAGGAACAGAATGAGGAAGGAAGGGCTAGTGGGAAAATGAAAAGGTCTGTTCAAATTGGTTATTTCGAAGTAGAACGACTCAAACAATACACAAGGAAGGAGAACGTGAAAATCTACGGTCTGAAGGAGGAGCAGGGTGAAAATACGACAGGAGTGGTACTAGACCTAGCGAAGCAAATGGGAGTAGACATCAAGGCCACAGATTTGAGCATCTGCCATCGACTGGGCTCAACACCGGCGGACGACCATCAAAAGAAGAAAGCGCGCACTGTCATTGCTCGTTTCACCAGGCGTGAGGCAAAGGCAACCTTCATGCGAGCCAAGAAAGGTCTAAGAAAGAGAGAGGATCTGAAACATGTTTGCATCAACGACGACCTCACCCGTCTCAGGAGCAAAGTCGTCCAAGAGATGAGGAAGGACACAGGCATACTACGTGTCTGGACAATAGATGGAAAGATCCATTACATTAGTAAGTCCGATGGGAGGCAGAGCACCAGAGTTCTGGATTCGCTGGACAATCTCCATGACATCGGCTGGGACGAGGACCGCATCAAGAAGTTGGGGGTTTACCTTGACATCTAGGAACTCGCGGCACATGCCTGCTCCGATGACCATAAATATCATTGCTCATCCATTTCAAGGCTGAAGATTTGCAGGGCTAAATGTTTGCGGTATTTCTAAGAAATGTGATTATGGCTTCCTACAAGATTTTGTCAAAAAGCATGATATCATTTGTCTCAGTGAAACTAAAACCGATTTGAATTATTCTGAGTATTTTCCTGGGTATCAATATGTGACGGCCCAGAAAAGAAAAGTCTGTATCCCCCTCAGTGGGACTCATGGGTTAGCAATAATTGTTTCTGAGAGATTCAGGGGCTGTTATGAAATTTCGAATCAGACTCAGTCTGATTCTATTTTGTGGATTAAACTTGACTTTTCTGGATTCTCTATTTTGATTGGCTCAGTGTATATTCCGCATGAAGGGTCAAAGTACTATACTGACGATATTTTTGACACAATCTTGAATGATTGTACCACTCTGCGGGCTAAATACGATCTCCCGTTTTTGTTGGTAGGAAACTTCAATGTCAGAACAGGGATACTTGGTGAATTTCTTACAGTGGAAGATGAGATTCAAAATGAAACTGGTTTGTCATTCATATCCGAGAATATAACTGATTCTCAATCTGAACTTGAATTGCTTGGTATTTGTAATAAAAGGTTCAACAATGATCGTCATGTTAATAATAACGGTCATAGATTATTAGATCTTTGCAAAAATATGGATATACATATAGTGAATGGCAGATTCGGTGATGATTTCGGTATTGGTCGTTTAACATGTGGCAGTGCCAGTACTGTTGATTATACTTTGTCATCTCCCGAAGTGTTCACAAAAATTGAAAATTTCTCCATTGGTACTTTTAATAAATTTCTATCAAACACTGTCCGATTTCACTCGAAATTGTCAATAAATTTGCTCATGCTGTAGGAAGATCTACTGAAAATTACAATGTTTTGAGAAGAGATGTAGGTATAATTGTAATGATGAAAAGTCAATCAAGGTCAAATGGGAGGATAAGAAAAGAAATATGTTCGTTCAAAATTTTGATAATGCAGAAATACTTGCATCAATACATTACATAGAGACACTTACTAAAGGAAACATCTCTCAAAGTGAAATTGATAAGATCACTGGTAATCTACGTAATATCTATTTAGATGCTGCAGTTGCGTGTAATATGGTTATTGAGTCTAAAGCAAAGAATTTTAAGGCACGCCGAAACAAATTTCACGCAAATCCTTGGTTTGATAAGGAATGTTCTGATGCAAGAAAAGATTTTATACAAGCAAGAAATGTCTTCCGTCGAACTAAAACTGATCATAGTGAGAGTGAAATGAAACGTAAAAGTGAACTGTACAAAAATGTTATCCGTTTAAAGAAGCAAAATCATACCTGGCAATTAGATTCAGCGTTAAGGAATTTAAAAAGTTCAAATCCGAAAGATTATTGGAAACTGATTAATAGGAAGAATAGAGACTGTGAAACATCTCAAGAACTATCATCGCATGATTTTTATGATCATTTTAAAGTTTGGGTAGTGGTAACGTACGATCTTATGATGCTGGCATTAAAGCATTGTTTAACGATATGTCAAATGAAGAATTAGACAGAGAGATTGAAATATCGGAAGTTGTCAAACAAATGAAACGACTTAAAAATAACAAGGCACCAGGCCTTGATTTGATTTTGAATGAACTTCTGAAGAATATTTAAAAAAATTTGGTCAAGTTGATAACCAAATTGTTTAATCTAATATTCGACAGTGGCATTGTCCCAACAGATTGGGCAAACGGTTTGATAAAACCATGCATTGTATAAAGGGAAGGGCTCACGAGATTGTGTTGACAACTATACCAGAGGTATTACATTATTGAGCTGTGTTGGGAAGCTATTTACGGCAGTATTAAATGATAGAGTAACTTTGTAGAATCACAATGCCTGCTAAGAGAAGAACAAGCTATGGACCATGTATTTTCATTACATGCTATTCTTGATTTCTATTAACAAAGAAGGAAAAGGGTGTATACAGCTTTTGTTGATTATAAAAAAGGATTCGATTTGGTTGATAGATCCTCACTGTGGTTGAAATTGTTTGAACATGGAATTAATGGTAAATTACTCCGGGTCGTTAAGGATATCTATAGAAAGTCAAAATCCTGCGTTTTTTATAACAATTCTAAATCAGATTTTTTTAAAAGAGTAACATAGGTGTAAAACAAGGCGAGAATTTATCACCAATATTATTTTCGTTGTACCTAAACGACTTTTCGTCATTTCTGTCTCAGAGATACCCTGGCCTGGATTCTCTTTCGTCAGGTATCAATGAAACGTGTTCTACCGAAGACGTGAATATGTTTGTTCATTTATTCACATTACTATATGCAGATGATACGACTGTGTTGGCTGAAAATGCTGAGGAACTCCAGTTAGCTCTTGATGCTTTATTTGATTATTGCCAATTGTGGCATCTGACCGTTGATACTGCTAAGACTAAGATAGTTATTTTTCCCGTGGAAAAGTTAGAACAGCTCTTACCTTTCTTTTCGGAAATGATAAAATTTGTGTCTGCGATGATTATGTTTACTTAGGAACGACGTTCAATTATAATAATAATTTTAAGAAAGCTACAAACAATCAAGTATCCCAAGCCAAAAGAGCGTTGTACTCCATGAAAAGTAAAATTTCACCTCTCCTGCTTCCGATTGACGTAAAATTAGAGCTTTTTGAACATTTGATCATGCCTATTTTGCTTTACGGCAGTGAAATTTGGGTTTGAAGACCTCGCCCAAATTGAAACTTTCTTTTGTAGATATTGTAAGGAACTTCTTGGATTACATAAGCGAACTCCGAATTGTATGGTTTATGGTGAAATAGGTAAAGATAGATTACCAAAAACAGTGACCCTTCGGATGTTAATGTTTTGGTTTAAGCTTGTTCACAGTAATATGTCAAAGATAGCGCATCTTTTCTATAATTTTCAATAGTTTTATCTGCGAGGCAATTAATTAGGATAAAAGAGATATTTAACAACCTAGGTCTCACGGAAATGTGGAACAGCCAAGCATCACATCTCACTTTAGCTGGCTTCAAAAGTTTAGTTAGTACCAGATTAAACGATATTTATAAACAAGAGTGGCATAGTAATGTAGACAAAAATTCTTAATGTTTAAATTATCGAATTTTTAAGCAGGATCTTCATTTTGAGTACTTTTGACACCTTCATGATTCGCAGGCAAAAATTTAATGCAAATTCCGTTGCGCTTATCATAAACTGCCAATTGTTTCTGGAAGATACAATCAGATTCCAAGAAACGAAAGATTTTGCATCCATTGCAATGAAGAGATAATTGGTGATGAATTTCACTACCTTTTTCAGTGTAGACTTTTTAATGAACAACGAAAGAAATACTTACTGGAAATACCCAAATACTATGAAAATTGATCAATTATTTCATTGTCAAAAGAACACAGTCCTTTCCAATCTAACCAAGTTTTGTAGTTATATAATGACACATGTTTAGATTACTAGTATTTTTTATCCTTTTTGTAAATACTATATATACAAGCTTTTGTTACAGGCTGTGCCTTCTTTACAATTGATTTATAACTCATTTGACTTTTCACTCTCTCCTCCATTTTTCTTCCGTCTCTCTACTTCTTCTCGTTCTCGTCTCCATATTTCCTTCATTCTTGTTCACTTAGCGTATGAATATTGTGGGGAGGGGGGGGGTCATCTCTCAGCTATTTTCATAATTTCAAATCTTAGTCATCTTAGTCAAGTAAGTGCGTACATTGGTATTCGTCTTCCAGGTCTCTAGAGAGTTCTTCTAGTTCCGGCGTCTCTCCCCCGCTCTCCTATCCTCCGCAAAATTTTACGGTATTTATACACCTTATGCGAACGTTAGAGAGAGCACTCCTACGCGTCCGTACGTTCGACGCGTAGAAATGGCAGTACAAACTAAAATGTGTTTCTTCGACTGCCAAATCTTCCTTAATATCAAAAACTGAAATAGCCTATGATGCTACACAAACATCAAAGGGAAGAGAAAAACATTCTTTCTCAGACAACTACTCAATTATTCCGAAGAATCTTCAAATACAAACGTTAAGGCCAAAATCGAAGAAATTTCCCCGTAACTCACTACCGTACAATGCGCGTCAATACATGCCTCCAATACATAGCTATACACGGGCTTACAACCGATCCGTCATAACATGTCTTAATTTATAAAATTGAAGTAAGTGTACGTTAATCCAATCAAAGACTTCCGTGGAAATATCATCTATATCGGTAACCAGATACTTTCCTCAGTGTATAAGAAAGAATTTAAACAATAATATAAGTTTTAATATTCTAGGTTTTGGATACGCACTGTACAGTCTACGCGCACTGTCCGCTATACAAGACGCGCGTAATGTGTAGTGCGTAAACGACTACTACTTAAACTCTGTCATTTCAAGGTTACTTCCGAATGAGAAACACGTACTTTTCTACCGGCTCCGTTATTCTAAAGAAATGTCAAACCGTTAAACACATGGATTTATCATGAAGGGAATTTCCTGATAATACCTCACAACGGAGTTTTCAACTCTATAACAATGTTCAACAAAGTTATCAACGTGAAATCTAATGGAGCCTATAGAAGCCTATTCATCATAACAACAATGACCACAACTGGATACACTGACTATAGTGTCAACACTGGTAAGTGATACCTAACGATAATCGGTAAGTTTCAGAGAATATTTCAAGTAAGACACAATAATGATACATTAATCAATGTTATCTATTTTTGTAATAATAGATGGCACTATACCTTGTCTGAAGTAGTGTTATACTTCCACTGGGACAAAGATAGCTGGATAGCCAAAACAAATTGAGGTTCTTTGACACTGACGTATACACTCTAGTAGCTAAACGTAGTAAGGTTGGAGATAAGTATAAGTATGAGCAGTTAAGCAGACGATAAGGAAAATGTAAGAAGGTAAAATTTACGTCATAATAGATTCCAAGAGAAGCTAGTCTCCCTCCCTAACCTACTGTACCATAGGGTGGTTACACAGCCTCCCTCCCCACGAAATGCGTCCTCGCATTATACAATGTTAACGGATCTCATGAAATAAAAATACATCTTGGGAATGCTCAATTTGAAATGCTCAATCCAGCATGCTTGATCATTTAAACTTTTGAATATGAGCGATTCCACAAGATTCCCACTAATCCCCTGTACAAGTACAATCCCTATATACATATTTACATCAGTGGCGTTACAATTCTCAAAGATGAAGATCAGAAAGAGAAAGAAGAGAAAGAGAAAACATGTCATGATAATAGTATATCATTAACGCAGATTCTACTGCTCACTGTGATCATACGTGTGTCTCGTGTAAACGACACCCTTCTCTGGCAAGCGGACCGTCTCCACGACGTATGTACCGGCACCACAACCATGGGTAGACCCTAGGGCAAAAGACTGGGTAGAAGATGAGTGAGTATGAAGCGCGTCGTGACATACGTCAAAGAGGAGCCTGGTTTCGTTATCTGTCTGGGTCTCTGCTTCCGTTGTGTCGAATTCCGTTTGTGTCGACTCGTCGATATCATCGTCGAGTTCCGTCCAGTCGTCCTCGTTGAGGCTTATGATGGACGTGGTTGTCTCATCTTTAGGTGGGACGTCTTGATCCCCATCTGACGAGAAAGCAAAACATTAAACAAATTCTTCTTTTAATGAAATATCCCAACTTCTTCCACAATTTCTTCCTAAGAATCATTCCCCGATTCTCCAGAAATAGTTGGGAGGGTTCCTATTTCTCTTAGGGTAGCGCCCTGAACCAGAATCTGTAAGAACTCCTTGTTCTTTTTCTTTAGTTTGTAAGTTTGTACTTCTGTTTCTGATGAACTTGGTTGATCTGGCGCTTCCCTGGACAGAGCTGTGTTTGCCACTTCATCATTCTGGGTTACATTGGACCATTCATCCGGTGTAGCTCCTTCGTATGGCTTCAGTCTGTCAAAATGTACAATCTTTGGTTTAGATCGTGGTGTAGCTTGAATCCTGTATGTGACGTCTGACAGTTTGTTCATAATTCTGAAAGGTCCGTCCCATCCAAAGGATAACTTCGGACTTACTCCTTTCCTCCTAAGATCATTTTTCAACCACACGAAATATCCTGGTTCATATGACAACCCAGCTGTTTTCTTGTCGTAATTTCGCTTCTGTCGTCTGAGATTTCGTGTGCTGTGTGCCACCACACGTGAGTAGATATTCTCCATTCTACATCTTAGTCCTTTGACGTAATCTGTCCCCTCATCGTAGTGAGGCGATTCAAGAAAGAGATCCGGGGGATGAACTACTTCTCTGCCGAACATCATCATGTTTGGGCTTTCGTTCGTTGTCTCGTGCTTCGTACTTCGATAGGCTGCTGTTGCAAAGGGATATGCCTGTCCCAGACGCGCTGGTGCTTTTCAGGCTCCAACATCGTGACTAACATGTTCAACAAGGTTCTGTTGAATCTTTCGACCATTCCATCAGACTTGGGATTAAATGGCGTGGTCCTTGTCTTCCTTGTTCCTAACAACTTGAAAACTTCCCTGAACTTGGATTCGAACTGCCTTCCTTGGTCAGTGTGTATCTGTTTTGGGATTTCGTATCGACAGATGTACTCTTCGACTAGTATCCGTGCAACTGTTCTTGCAGTTTCATCAGGCATTGCATATGCTTCGACAAATTTATGACTAACACGTATCTATTTCCTTCATCAGTTTCTGGAAGCGGTCCGAGAATATCAAGCGCGATTCGCTCCATTGGGCTTCCACTAAGCCTTTGCTGAAGGAGTGCTCTTCTCTTCTTACTTGGGCCTTTGCGTCGGGCACACGCCGAGCATTTCCGTATGAACGACCTCACGTCGGCCTTCATCCCTACCCAGTAGTATCTCCGCTGAACACTTTTCAACGTCTTCGTTGTTCCCAAGTGAGCAGCTAAGGAACCTGCGTGCAATTCAGTTAGGACTCCTTCTATTTTCTCTTTCGGCAACACCAGTCGCCACCGCACTTCCCTTCCATCTTTGGACTCCCATTTCCGATAGAGAACTCCTTGTCGAATCTCCAGTTGCTCCCAATGTTCAAGTAACACTTTACTCTTGAAGGACCACGAGGAGGCGTCTTCCTTAGTTGGTGGAGTATTCTTCTCTACAGCTTCAAGTACCGGTCTAATGTTCGGATCTTCTAGTTGGGCTCGTCTCACTTCAATCTTCTCGGTGTCATTTGTCATCTGAATGACACGAGTGTGACTTGTGTGTCCTTCATCTAACACACATTCAGATTCTCTTCCACATTGGCGACAGGGCTTCCTTGACAGGGCATCTGCGTTCCCATGACTCCTGCCAGCGCGGTGGACTATCTCAATGTCGTATGCAGCGATTACCTCGAGCCATCGTGCCAGTTGACCTTCCAGTTGTTTGAAATTTGTGAGCCAACGTAATTCTCCGTGATCTGTTCGAACTCTGACATGTCTTCCATAGAGATACTGCTTGAAATGTTTGAGGTATGTGACTACAGCGAGAAGTTCTCTTCGAGTTACACAGTAGTTTCGTTCTGCCTTGCTCAGAACTTTGCTACCGTACGCAATTACTCTTTCTTTTCCGTCTTGTACTTCGGAAAGAACTCCACCTATACCTTCTTTGCTGGCATCCGTATCCA
Organism: Diadema antillarum; assembly: GCF_040938485.1. Classification (NCBI taxonomy): domain Eukaryota; kingdom Metazoa; phylum Echinodermata; class Echinoidea; order Diadematoida; family Diadematidae; genus Diadema; species Diadema antillarum. The sequence continues at coordinate 195,311 of NW_027272075.1, read as the reverse complement.
GGATGAACTCTCCTTCGGGACTAGGGTATGCGAAGATGGGTGCAGTTATCAATCTTCGTTTAAGTTCATCAAAAGCGGCCTGGCAGACAGGACTCCATACGAACTGTCCGCCACGACCCTTCTCTGTCAGTTGATGAAGAGGCTTGGCGATACTTGCAAAGCTTCTACGAAGCGTCTATAGTAAGATGTAAGACCTAAGAAACTTCTAACTTCTGTCACAGTCTTTGGAGTTGGCCAAGATCTAACAGCTTCAATCTTCTCTTTTTGAGTTGAAACTCCTTCGTTTGACACTACATGTCCTAGATAGGCTACTTGAGTCTTGAAAAGATGGCATTTCCTTGGTTTCAACTTCAAGTTTGCTTGTCGCAGTCGGTTGATTTCTTCTGATACAGACTTTCCCAACGATTATCAAATCGTCTAAGTAGGCTACCAGTGTTTCCCAATGAAGTCCAGCGAGTACTTTGTCCATGAGTCTCTCAAAAGTCGCTGGGGCGTTGCAGAGACCAAAAGGCATGACATTCAAAGCGTACAATCCACCATCTGCTAAGCATGCTGACATTGCCTTCGCGTACGTCTTCGTCTAGTCCTACTTGCCAGTTTCCACTAGCCAAGTCTAGTGTTGAAAACCACTTTGCTCCAGAAAGTGCATCTAGAGTTTCGTCAATTCGAGGCAGGGGGTAGGCATCTTTAACTGTAGCTGCGTTGAGCTGTCTGTAATCGACACAGAATCTCTGAGTTCCGTCTTTCTTCTTCACGAGTACAATGTTCGCAGCCCATGGACTGTCAGTTGGTTCCATGAGACCCTTCTGAAGAAGTTCGTTGACTTGATTCTTGATTTCTTCCCTTTGCCCGAAAGGGTGTTTGCGTGGTCGTTGCTTGATTGGTCGTTGTGTTCCTGTGTCAATCTTGTGTTGTACCGATTAGTTCTTCCAATATCGTCGTCTGTACTGGAGAATACATCTTGAAACTCTGCGAGTAATTTCGCTACGTAAAGGTGATACTGGTCTGGTATGTCTTCTGTACTCCTTTTCAGTAAGTCCATCAAGTGGCTGGGAACCTCTATGTTTTTGAGTGCCATGTACTTCGGATCCTCATTTACATCTTCTTTGTCTACGATTGTCATTGAAGCGATCTTAGTATCCTTCTGAACAACTTTGTTCGAGCTTGACGGATTAAATATCCTAACCGGTTCTACTTCTCCTGTTTTGATGAGTGTTCTGGCCACTAGTAGACCCTCCTTCTCAAGTTGTGTCCCTGACTCTATCATTCCTAATGCGTTGGGCTTGGTTCCTTCATTCACTGCTCCAAGTATGATGGCTTCATGACCAGCTGGGATCGTGGTAGTTTCTGAGGCACTAACGCGGCAGACTAACTTTTCTCCGTCTTCAGTTTTACATTCTACTTTACCCCATTTCGTGGTGAGTTCAAAGGTTTCTAAGTCTATTTTCGCTCCCATTTTCGTTAAGGTTTCTAGGCCAAGGATTCCATCTCCACTGACGTCAGCTGCTATCACAGTGATAAACCCTTTATTTGGTCCAATTGTCATCTCAAGTGTCACATCACCATCAAAATGTAAGGATGATCCATCCGCTAAGTGTGCTTTTCCTTCTCTGTGCCTAAGTTGAGGTGTTACTTCTTTATCAATCTCATCATAAACTTTTCTTGTTATGTAGGAATCGGAGGCACCAGTATCTACTAAGAATTTGTATTCCTTCCCATAAACTCTAACTGGTACGTAGAGGCCTTCTACACTTGGATTTATGCTTGGAGTACATGTTCTCTCAGGGAGGGGACTTTCTTGGTTGGGTATTCTGTAATTTTGGGCGCTTGGCCGCACCATGACCCGTTGGGGCGACCACTGGTCGTTTGACCGGTAGTTGCGTCTTTTCTCATCTTCCTACTTCTTCCGACAATTTCTCGCAAAGTGGCCTGGTTGGTCGCAGTAGAAACATCTCTGTGTTCTGTCATCTTCCCTCTTCCTACTTCTTCTCTCATATTCTGTCATGTCTGGAGGTTGTGCCGAAGGCTTGGAGGAGCATGATCTTTTCACTTCTGAATTCTTCTTCTCTATGAAACTTTCCATGGCACGTCCTACGGCCTTCTGAACCTCGTCTCTGATAGTCTTCTCTACATCCGAATCGGAGTTTATTACTCTGTTATACGAAGTTTTCTTCCAGCCACTTCGTTCGGTTTCCGTCTGTATGAATGTCTCAGTTGTGATTGCTGCTTGAATCATCTCGTCAAGACTTGTAGGTTTGGCATGAAATATGCCCATACGGATTTCGGGACTTCGGATGGCATCTGTGAAATGAATTCTAGACAATCTATCGAGTTCTTCAGAATCAAAGTTTGAGTAGGCCTTAGTTGTGAGCTCTCTGATATGTCGTCCCAACTCTTGGAGTGATTCATTTGGTCGTCGCTTGCGATTTCTAAGTTCCAGTAGGTAACTTTCCGCCTGCTTTGCTGAGGAGAAACGGAAGAACAACTTCTTCATTTCTTCAAAGTTCCATCTAGTTCCTCTCTGTTCTTCTAGAAGTCGGAGAGCTGGTCCTCTCAGACTTGCTGCCAGATACTTTGCTGCTTCTTCATCTTCCCATTTGTTGATTTCGCAACAAGATTTGAAGTGTGAAGCGTAGTTTTTCCAGTCGGTGCTGCCATCATATTTGTCCGGCATAATTGATGGACGAATGTTGTTTTCTCTCATTTTCATCTGATGAGCGAATCTAAGATCAACTTCTGTCAATGGTTGTCTTATTTCCTGATGATTTGGTGGATTGGTTCTTGGGGCGTGAACTTCATGATCGTCTTCTTCCATCTCTTCTTCTTCCTCCAAGTGTTGTTCTTCATTCTTTACTATTGTTCCTCTGTGAAAGTTGAATTCCACTTCGCTATCTCCCGAAGAATTTGACATCTCTTCAGTGGTTGAGTCTGAACCGGCTCGTCTTTTGGACTTGCGTCTTCTAGACTTCTTCGTTAGGGTCATCGTCATTTGTTCCATGAGCTGGGCTAGTTGAGCCAAAATGCGTGTTTGCAAGCCATGTTTCTTCTTTTTCTTCTTTGAATCTTGGGATTTCAATGTTTCTTCTGAGGAGTCATTTAAGTCACTTTCGTCTGTAGCCTCTTCTATCTCTGATGACATCATCCCACTCCTGACACCAAACTTGTGGCGGCCCCCGCTTCTACTTTGTCGTCATCGTTGTTCTCCTCGTTCGTCATTATTATCATTATTGGAGGATCGGAAGTGGAGCCTATACCATCTCTGGCCAGTGTTGTATCATGTTCTGTCTTGTGTTGTCGTTTGTCAGGATTCATCGTGTGATCAGGCCGTGTGTAAGATTGTTAACTCCCGAGAGGAAAGACTTTAACTAATCTTAGAAGCTAATTCTCGTAATATGACAGGGAGCACTATCCACCAAATGAATATGTTCGTTTCGATCAAAATATATGATCTTGATGCATAGAGGTACTTCGCTACTCAGTACTTATAAATTGGCCTGTGTTATCTGAGTGTATACTTCAATGTTCGAATTGAATTAGTATAAATTCAATAACAAACTTGAGTATGGGACACAAAAAGAACCATTCAAAGTTTGTGACTAAGATTTCAGTTTCAATACAAAAACAAAAATGTACACTTTATCTAAAGAACGTACAACATGTGTAATGCGCCACTGTTACAAATCAAACTTATAGCATTTTATAAGCCCGGAAATTTATAATTGGTATGATATTAGCCCAGAGGAATTATTGAGTAAACTTGATAAAATTTCTAAAAGAAACCTAAATTAACCAAGTAAATGGTTACACTAAATGGCGAAATCTATATAAGTGTCTATTGGGGGAAAGTTATGGCATCTAATATCTATGGACTGGACTTCAGAATTTTATCCGACGTCTATTCATCGGAGCATTCCGGCGTCTATTATCTGTAGGTTCCTATGGTACCACGTCTTCTTGGATTTTTCCGGCGTCTAAGTCCGAGGAGTTATAACATCTTCTATCAGGGACCATTCATCTGGCAAAGTATTGGGGGGGGGGGGGGGTAACTCTTAGCTATTTTCATAATTTCCCATCTTAGTCATCTTAGTCATCTAAGTGCGTACATTGGTATTTGTTTTCCAGGTCTCTAGAGAGTTCTTCTAGTTCCGGCGTCTCTCCCCCGCTCTCCTATCCTCCGCAAAATTTCACGGTATTTATACACCTTATGCGGACGTTGGAGAGAGCACTCCTACGCGGAGTCCGTACGTTCGACGCGTAGAAATGGCAGTACAAACTAAAATGTATTTCTTCGACTGCCAAATCTTCCTTAATATAAAAAAAAATGAAATAGCCTATGATGCTACACAAACATCAAAGGGAAGAGAAAAACATTCTTTCTCAGATAATTACTCAATTATTCCGAAGAATCTTCAAATACAAGCTTTAAGGCCAAAAACGAGGAAATTTCCCCGTAACTCACTACCGTACAATGCGCGTCAATACATGCCTCCAATACATAGCTATACACGGGCTTACAACCGATCCGTCATAACATGTCTTAATTTATAAAATTGAAATGACTGTACGTTAATCCAATCAAAGACTTCCGTGGAAATATCATGTATGTCGGTAACCAGATACTTTCCTCAGTGTATAAGAAAGATTTTAAACAATAATATAAGTTTTAATATGTTAGGTTTTGGATACGAAGAGTCAACCTCTGTATACCTGTATGTATAGTATGTGTACGTATATAGGCCTATTGTTTGTTGGTTTATTGTCTTATTATTTTCTGTGATACTGTTGTAACGGGACGCAATATGTACTCTGTTCTATAGCGCCTTGAGTATCTTTTTTAGGTAGAAATGTGCGTTTTATAAGAGTCTCGCTATTATTATTAAAACTCCGCACTGTACAGTCTACGCGCACTGTCCGCTATACAGGACGCGCGTAATGTGTAGTGCGTAAACGACTACTACGTAAACTCTGTCATTTCAAGGTTACTTCCGAAGGAGAAACACGTACTTTTCTAGCGGCTCCGTTATTCTAAAGAAATGTCAAACCGTTAAACACATGGATTTATCATGAAGGGAATTTCCTGATAATACCTCACAACGGAGTTTCCAACTCTATAACAATGTTCAACAAAGTTATCAACGTGAAATCTAATGGAGCCTATAGAAGCCTATTCATCATAATAACAATGACCACAACTGGATACATTGACTATAGTGTCAACACTGGTAAGTGATACCTAACGATAATCGGTAAGTTTCAGAGAATATTTCAAGTAAGACACAATAATGATAAATTGATCAATGTTATCTATTGTTGTAATAATAGATGGCACTATACCTTGTCTGAAGTAGTGTTATACTTCCACTGGGACAAAGATAGCTGGATAGCCAAAGCAAATTGAGGTTCTTTGACACTGACGTATACACTCTAGTAGCTAAACGTAGTAAGGTTGGAGATAAGTATAAGTACGAGCAGTTAAGCAGACGGTAAGGAAAATGTAAGGAGGTAAAATTTACGTCATAATAGATTCCAAGAGAAGCTAGTCTCCCTCCCTAACCTACTGTACCATATGGTGGTTACAATATATTTCCGTATGTGTTTGCGTTTTTCTTTTTTCTGTTCCTATTTTTACTTTTTTTTTTCCTGAACCAAAAGTCACTCGTATTTCTTTTGTTAATTCACCAGTCTTGTGTCCTTCTCACTCTCCCTATTCACCGCCAATTCCCTTCTCTCTCTCTCCTCTCTCTCTCTCTCGTCATATTTCCCTTTCTTTGTTTTTTTTTCACCATATATCGTGTATACTGTATATTCTTTTTTTCTGTTCATCAATCGCATTTCATTCTTATTTTCATGATTATAGTTGTTTTATACACTTTTCAGAGTTATTTGCAATTCTGTATTATTGAATTAATAATGTGCTATATGTTTTTCATTGGACTCCGATACCCAGAGTATGGGTTGTTGAGTAAATAAACTTTCAAACCTTCAAACTAAAGTATGAGCTATCAAGATTAAATGCGCGGAACGCGTATCAGCTTGCTTTGTTGATGTGCTGGGGGGGGGGGACCTAAAAATATGAGTATAATAAGAGAGTCGAGGCTGTAGCTATCGAGGTTCTTAGTTATCAAGGTTAAATGCGCGGAACGCGCATCAGCTCGCTTTGTTGATGTACGGGGGGGGGGGGGGGGGACCATAGAGATATATATATACTAAGAACCCTAGAGGGCGGACTCCGTAAAATCCCTGTGACTGATAGAAGGAGGCGTTCGCCATTTTGGTCCGGGCAAATTTCGACTAGCGACCGTACCGATAACGTGTAGTGCTAGCGGAGCATGCAGGGAGATCGACGACGGGATGCAACGGCAGTAGGCTAGCATCTATGCCAAAGTCTGCATCGGAGTTTGGAAATTGAAAGTGTTCTTAAATTCGTAAATTCTACTTAAAGTAGCATAGATCTATGTTGCAAAATGCCTGAATCATGTGCTGATTTTGGATGTAGAATTAGAAACAGGAGAAAAGAAGGGGAACGGAGTTTCCTTTCACAGGTAACTAAAATGACATTTTTAGTGTGTGTTAAACAGATTGATTCAAGACAAAAAAAAAAAGAAAAAGAAAAGAAAAGGTCTTGCAAAATTCGTCAGGGGGCACTCCGCCCTCCCTAAGCCATTCTCGATCTAGTGATACTAGATAGCTAATACATAACTATATGCAAGGTCGGCGGAACGGGGGGGGGGGGGGCATTTGCCCCCTTTCAAAAAAAAAAAAACAACAACAAAAAACAACTTCCCTTTTTAAGTTTAAAAAGTGCTCATTTCTAATTGCCCTATTTGGCCCTTGAGTCCCCCCCCCTAAAAAAAAAATCGTTCCTCCATCCTTTGCTAAACCAGCAGTTAATTTTACTACGGTGATAGTGTGAGAAAAGCTAGAATACGTAATATATGCCTGGTGACACGACATATGCTCCGGCATTGATATCTTTCTGAAAATAGAGTTAGCATCATGCGTCTTATCGGGCTTTTGGTTCAGGGCAGGGTGAGGATTAGGATTAGCCTAGGTGTTATGGTTTTGGTTAGGGTTTATGTAAGCTTCAACATTAGCATTTCGAGCTGGAGCATGTGTCATGGAACCAATGTGCCTACACGTACTTCTAAAAATGATTTATTTAATTTCCAACAAAAAAAAATTAGAAATACAATGAAACACTCGTATACACAGATGTGTTGGTCGGCTTGAAAGTATTACCTCGTGGAGAATAAGGTAAAATTTTGTTTAATTTTCATTTTCTTTACCACTCAAAATAAGCGATTGCTAGCAACTTAAAATTTTGAGTTGTTTCCTTCTCTCATCTCCGACCCCCTTATCTTCTTGCTGAAAGACAAGTATATTAGGCATATACCAATATACTAATACGTGTTTGAGCGCTTGTGTATACGTGTTTACGTGTCCACCACTACTGCGCTGCCCGGACGCGATATTCTTTTTTTGCCCGGACAAAGATGGCGTGTAGAGCCCACTAATGTCAAAATCGCCCACTAATGTCATAACACGTCGACGACAAATGTCAAAACAACCACTTATGTCATAACACGTCGACGACAAATGTCAAAACAACCACTAATGTCATAACACGTCGACGACAAATGTCATAACAACCACTAATGTCATAACACGTCGACAACAAATGTCAAAACAACCACTAATGTCATAACACGTCGACGACAAATGTCAAAATTTCCATTTTTACTGCAAATGTCATAACACGTCGACGACAAATGTCAAAATCGGATTACCCACTAATGTCATAACACGTCGACGACAAATGTCAAAATTTCCAAAGTTACTGCAAATGTCATGACGCGTCATGACGCGGATCCAGGAGTTCCATAAAGGGGAGGCACCTTTACAAAATCAAAGGCTGGCGCGACCCTCGCTCCCCCCCCCCCATTTTCTTATTTTTATTTTTGTTGCGTTGACAAAATAAATAGAGGTGGCACTAAAGGGGATGCGCCCCTCCTCTAAATCCGCGATTGCGTCAACCACAAATGTCATAACGCGTCGACCACAAATGTCATAACGCGTCACAGGGGCGGATCCAGGAATTTCGTAAAAAGGGTGGGGGGGGGGGGGGGCGCCCCTTTACAAAATCAAAGGCTGGCGCGACCCCCCTTTTCTTATTTTTGTTTTTGTTGGTTTAATCTAATATAGTGAGGGTGCACCGGAGGGGAAAACGCCCCCTCTCGATCCATCATTGCGTCAACCACAAATGGAAAACTCATTGCTTGCATTGCGGGGGTGGATCCAGGAATTTTGTAAAGGGGAGGCGTCTTTACAAAGTCAAAGTCTGGCGAGACCCCCCCCCCCCCCGTCCCCATGTTCTTCTTTTTATTCCTGTTGTGTTGACGAAATAAAGAGATGGGCAGTAAAGGGGGATGCGCCCCCTCTCAATCCGCGATTGCGTCAACCACAAGTCAGAATCGGGGATTAACCAAAATGTCATAACACGTCGACCACAAATGTCATAACGCGCCACAGGGGTGGATCCAGGAATTCCGTAAAGGGGGGGGGGGGCGCTTACACAATCAAAGGCTGGCGCGATCCCCCTTTTCTTATTTTTGTTTCTGTTGGTTTAACCTAATATAGTGAGGGTGCACCAGAGGGGGAAGCGTCCCCTCTCGATCCATCATTGCGTCAACCACAAGTATCAAAACTCATTGCTTGCATTACGGGGGCGGATCCAGGAATTCCGTAAAGGGGAGGCGGCTTTACAAAATTAAAGGCTACCGCACCTCCCCCAACCCATTGTTTTCTTTTTATCTATGTTGTTTTAACCCAAAAAAGAAGAAGAAGAAATGAATAGAAAAGAAAGGGGGTCACCAGAGGGGGATGTGCCCCCTCTCGATCCATCATTGCGTCAACCACAAATGACCAAACTCATCGCTCGCAGTACAGGGGCGGATACAGGAATTTCGTAAAGGGGAGGCGTCTTTACAAGCGTCAAAGGCTTGCGCGACCCTCCCCCTCCCCTATTTTCTTCTTTTTATTTCTGTCGTGTTGACGAAATAAAGAAAGGGGGCACTAATGGGGGATGCGCCCCTCTCAATCCGCGATTGCGTCAATCGCAAATGTTAAAATCGGGGATTAACCACAAATGTCATAACGCGTCGACCACAGATGTCAACATTTTCAAACTAAATGCAAATGTCATAACGCGTAACAGGGGTGGATCCAGGAATTCCTTAAAGGGGAGGGGCACCTGTAAAAAATGAAAGGCTGGCGTGCCCCCCCCCCCGCATTTTCTTATCCTTATTTCTGTTTTTTTAACATAATATAGTGAGGGGAACCAGAGGGGGAAGCGCTCCCTCTCGATCCATCATTGCGTCAACCACAAATATCAAAACTCATTGCTTGCATTACAGAGGCGGATCCAGGAATTCCGTAAAAGGGAGGCGGCTTCACAAAATTAAAGGCTACCGCACCCCCCATATTTTTTTTAATCTATGTTGTTTTAGCCAAAAAAAAAAGAAAACAAAAGAAAGGGGGCACCAGAGGGGGATGCGCCCCCTCTCGATCCATGATTGCGTCAACCACAAATGACCAAACTCATTGCTTGCATTACAGGGGCGGATCCAGGAATTTCGTAAAGGGGAGGCGTCTTTACAAAGTCAAAGGCTGGCGCGACCCTCTTCCCTCCCCCATTTTCTTCTTTTTATTTCTGTTGTCTTGATGGAATAAAGAGAGGGGGAACTAAAGGGGGATGCGCCCCCTGTCAATCCGCGATTGCGTCAACCGCAAATGTCAAAATCGGAGATAGATTAACCATAAATGTCATAACACGTCGACCACATATGTCAAAATTTTCAAACTAACTGCAAATGTCATAACGCGTCACAGGGGTGGATCCAGGAATTCCCTAAAGGGGGGGGGGGGGGGGGGGCGGGGAGCCTTACAAAATCAAAGGCTGGCGCGACACTCCCCCCCCCCCCGAATTTCTTATTTTTGTTTCTGTTGTTTTAACCTAATAATTATAGTGAGGGTGCACCAGAGGGGGATGCGCCACCTCTCGATCCATCATTGTGTCAAACAAAAATATCAAAACTCATTGCTTGCTTTACGGGGGCGGACCCAGGAATTCCGTAAAGGGGAGTCGCCTTTACATAATCAAAGGCTACCGCATTCCCCATTTTTTTCTTTTTATCTATGTTGTTTTAACCAACAAAAAAAAAAAGAAAAGAAAAGAAAATAAAGGGTGCACCAGAGGGGGATGCGCCCCCTCTCGATCCATCATTGCGTCAACCACAAATGACCAAACTCATCGCTTGCAGTACAGGGGCGGATCCAGGAATTTCGTAAAGGGGAGGCGTCTTTACAAAGTCAAAGGCTTGCGCTACCCTCCCCCTCCCCTATTTTCTTCTTTTCATTTCTGTTGTGTTGACGAAATAATGAGAGGGGCACTAATGGGGGATGCGCCCCTCTCAATCCACGATTGCGTCAATCGCAAATGTCAAAATCGGGGATTAAGCGCAAATGTCATAACGCGTCGATCACAGATGTCAACATTTTCAAACTAAATGCAAATGTCATAACGCGTAACAGGGGTGGATCCAGGAATTCCTTAAAGGGGAGGGGCGCCTTTAGAAAATCAAAGGCTGCCGTGCCCCCCCCCGCATTTCCTTATTCTTATTTCTGTTGTTTTGACATAATATAGTGAGGGGGGACCAGAGGGGGAAGCGCCCCCTCTCGATCCATGATTGCGTCAACCACAAATGACCAAACTCATTGCTTGCATTACAGAGGCGGATCCAGGAATTTCGTAAAGGGGAGGCGTCTTTACAAAGTCAAAGGCTGGCGCGACCCTCCTCCCTCCCCCATTTTCTTCTGTTTATTCTGTTGTCTTGATGAAATAAAGAGAGAGGGCACTAAAGGGGGATGCGCCCCCTGTCAATCCGCGATTGCGTCAACCGCAAATGTCAAAATCGGAGATTAACCATAAATGTCATAACACGTCGACCACATTATGTCAAAATTTTCAAACTAACTGCAAATGTCATAACGCGTCACAGGGGTGGATCCAGGAATTCCCTAAAGATGATGGGCGCCTTAAAAAAAAAATCAAAGGCTGGCGCAACCCCCCCCCCCGCATTTTCTTATGTTTATTTTTATGTTTATTTTTATGTTTATGTTTATGTCGTTTGCTGGTCTTCGTATCGGAAGGACGTGTTTTCATGAGCTCCCGGAAAAGTGCACTTTTTTCCAGTCAAATAGCAGAATGATAGGACGTTATTATACCATTCTGACGGCAAAAGGACGGTGGTGAGAACTACGTTATTGATTTTTCTTAACTATAGGACATTTTTTAGATTTTGGCCATTTTATTCAAATATTTTGGTCAATTTCTTCACTTGACTTTGTTTATTTTCTGAGCGTGAGCGCGGTATATAAACACTTTGCGCATATTTCACCTTGGATACTACGCATGACTGTGAGCACAAGTATGCACAAATTTTGTGTGCGCAAGTGATTTGTGTCAGCTCTACGCGGTATTGATAAGCCTTTCTGAACTGGACTATTATGACGTCACAATGGTCATTGTTGATATAAAATCCCTCCGCGTAAAGGAACTAAAAGCGGAACTCCAGAAACGCGGTCTTAACAAAAACGGTGTAAAAGACACCTTAGTGAAAAGGCTGCAAAGTTCAATAGACAATGAAGTAAACGAAGATTTCCGTCAAACAAATGTCAGTAATGGCAGTCAAATTGACAAGGAGACAAGTACGGACAACGGTGATCTTTACGAGCTTTTTAGTCAAGTACTCTCTGCCGTTAGCGTACTATCCATACGACTCAACAAACTCGAAGCTATCGCAAGAGTTAATAATGAGGAGCTGGTAGAGGAGAAATTAGATCTCCACAAAATAGTGGGAACTGTTTTCAAAGTGCGTCTCCCTGGGCATGATGAGGGACACAAAACGGACAAAACTACCTACACCATCCCGACACAGAATCCATTCGATGTCCTCGCGGATGAGCACGACGATCTACCTGGGCCTTCTCCTGTGATGTCAACAAGCGACCAAATCAAAGAGTATCGTGAAATTCACCATCTCCGCTATCTATCTAAGCGACCTAAAGTCATCCTTGGAAGTACGAATGCTAGTAAGTCTTCTAACGAATTGTCGACAAGCGAACAACTAAAGCAGTACCGAGAAAGTCATCGCCAAGACGCTTGGATGTCTCTGTGCTTCCTGAGGCTGCTACCTCGGCGTCAATGCCAAATAGCGGCCAGGTAAGTGAGTGCCCGGAAGACAATAGACAACGCCATGTCACTGAGTTACCAGATGTTGTCATCGTAGGGGACTCTATGATAAAGCACATCGACGGCCGTCTTCTGAGCCGAAAACGCAAAGTGTTCTACCATCCACACCCGGGTGCGAAGGTGGCAGATATCTCCGCTAAGAAGGTTACCAAGGGTGTAAAGGCGAAAGGAGACGTCATTCTACATATTGGGTCAAACAACGTTTCGCATGGCAATGGAAGTACATCCACGGCAGATGACATCATAGCCTTACCAGACGGGATTTCGACTGAAGGATGTGAAGTTGCCTTATCTAGTATCGTGCATCGTAGATGGGAATCAGCTCATCAGAGGCGCCTCGTCGATGGGGTGAATGAGCGTCTGCATACCGCTGCCCGTGAACAGAGCTAGGGTTTCATTGACAACAGCAACATCGGTGATAGGCATCTTGGGTGAGATGGGGTTCACATCAACAAGGCTGGGCAAGCTGTTCGTGCTTCGAATATGCGAAATTTCATCAGGCGACCCAGAGAGCAACCCACTGCATCTTCTCAACAGAGATCGTATGCTGAAGTGGTGGGATCCTCAACACGGAATTTCAGGATGATTCCACCTCGAGGGCGGCTGAAATCGACCCCCACCCACCCACCCGTGGCTTCCACTGACAAAAGCTCAACAGGGGTGGCACGAGCATCTACGTCTCGTGATGGCAACATGCTGTTAACCTCTCGCTCTAACTTCGGTGAACATTGTGCGGGTTCTCGTTTATTAAAGTCAAAATCACAACCAATTTCTAACAGTGCTTTGAAAGTTTGTACCGAAAATTTGAATTGCAATGATAATGTAACAGACCAGTTATGTTAATCTCTGCAACTAAGCAATGTACAATTTGAATTGGCAATAGTGCCTTACTTGAGTCTAGTTTTGAGACTAATCTTGTGAGTCTGAGAGGTGTAGACTACGCTCTGACTTCTTCTTCTTTTTGCTGAGGTACAAAACCCTATTGTGTGTGTGGCTCACACACCCTATTGTTTTAGTGAAAGCATGCAGCATTGACCATACTGTGTTCAGGGTTGTGTGCAGTCATCAAAATGTGGCTGGGGGACCAGTGAAACATTCTGGAGCAGGATGATGGATGAAAGCTAGCATGTCTTAGCTCAAAGGTTCCAGAAGTTTCAACAAAGTTGTGGAGAAACAAGAGGCCTGAACTTGGTGAGAAACCTGGGTTACAATGCCTGGACTATGAAAATGACAACTTTGTTATTATATAGTTGTACAATAAGTGACAAGTGTGAGTTTGAAGCATGATTTGTCAAGTTGTGTAAAGAAAGGTTGTAGTCAGTGCTGCTGAGGGCAGCTGCATTACGCAGAGTTACTGCATAAGCTAAGGTATGGTACCGATGGTGCAGATAAATGTGTGTGTTATACCTGGCAAACTAGAGAGTAACTTGTCACAATGCTATGTCATATATGAAGAATACTGGTTGGCTTCATGATATTAGAGGCAGCTTGTGTGATTACTTTTGGGTGACACAGTAGTATATGCTACAATACAGGCAAGCCATTCCTGTTTATTCATAGTGTTTCCATTGGAAGTTTGATGCTATGCAAGTATAAATAGTCACTGTGTAATCACTGAAACTTTGAAGGGTGACTGATTATAGGTGATAAGTGATCCGGAGTGATTGTGTAGTAAGAAATAAGGGAGATGAAGGAAGACAGGGTATGCTGTTTCATTCCTTTCCCTAGGAATAATGTCGTAGTTTTATGGCATAGGTTGCGGTGTGAGTGAGAATGCCATATTTCAAGAGTCACTTCATGCTGTGTTCATAGTTTAATGTGAATGATGGAAATAGAAGGTATGACAAGTATCCTGTATGAGGTACACCGTACCATGGAGACGGTACTAGCTTTATCATTCAGGCGTTGAATGATGGTACGTTATAGCACTCTACATGGGGTATAAGGTAGCCTTAGATATCCATGGTGTTGATCCATCACCCAGAGAGATGATGAACTAGTTGTATCTAGGTGTAGTGGTGCATTGTACCAAAACTCGAGAAGTATGCTGTATCGGCTATAACATACACCTATGTTACTGTAGCATCAATGTGTTGTATATTCTTTTCTATGGAGAATGTGCCAGATGGGATATGTTACCATACTCGCTGGAATGTAAAATACGGATGACACTGGCTAGGTGTTTGCTAGGAGTTATTTGTTATGACAAATAGAGTCTGACTCAAATTATAGTGCCGTTAGGTACAACAAGACACTAAGACATTCATGTTATTTTTATGTAATGTTGATACTACAGAGTTCAAGTTCACTGAGTGGCTTGGAAGTCACTGCAAGGAGTCGAGTCTCGAGAGAGCTCAAGAGGGGTGAGTTGTAGTAGGGCAGTGATAAGCATATAGGCTAGCAAGCTCAACACTGCTTAATTTGTACATAGGTTGTTGTTGAAAGGAAACTTGTTTCAGGAAGTTTTTGGTCAGTTGAAATGTGCTGTGTTTAATACATTTCAGAGTTGATGTTGTACGATACAGTATATTGGTGTTGATAGTCCTACAAGCCTGTTTGCTGACAAGGTAATATCATTAAATTTGTGCTGTTTGTAGTACATATAGCAGGCTGTGAGTTATTTTGCATATTATAAAAGCAGATGTTGGGACATATACACTGAGTCCAAAACAATACAAAGCAAAATAAACAACAAAAAAAGGGGGGGGGCAACTATATGCATGTGGTTGAAATAAATCAGAAGGGAGTACATTGTATATTGTGAACTTAAAGAATAAGATAATTATCAGTGTAGATAATCTTCAGTGACAATGGTATAAAATCATATTTGTACAATGGTGTATGGTAATGAAAACGATATGGATGGAAAATCATAAAACGTGATATTGATGTTTCCATTACAGTTTACATGGATTGGAATGCTGAAAAGCATGAATGAACAAAACTTAGGCATCAGTTGTGAAGTATGTTACAACAATATGCAGTTTGTAGGTATGTTACATGGCCATTGTGTAAGTCATGGTTTGTTCTTTGTTGTTGTTGTTCTTTTCAGGGTTAAGCCACCCTCAATTAAAGTCTGCCACTATACTGAACAAATGATGGAGTCCAGTGTCATTTGTCTCAAACCTGCTGTGTTACAATAATGTTAACACTGGCGAAGCACAAAATGCTCTTCAGGAGCGACCACATGAACTAATCAAAAGTAAAATTAATAATTTGATGAATGGTTCAATTCCTCCGCTCAGAAAGAGGGGTCTTAAATTTGCCCATTTGAATATTCGTAGTTTAATTTCTAAAATTGATGAACTTAGATTACTTCTGAGACATACATCACTCGATGTCATTGGTTTGAGTGAGACATTTTGTGATTCCATGATTGATGATTCTGAATTGCATATCGATGATTATGTCCTTTTACGTAGAGACCGTACAAGACATGGTGCACGGCGGTGTGGCTGTATATATTTCCAAAAGATTCAATTATAAAATAAGAGACGATTTGAATTCATCTACTTTAGAATGCCTTTGGTTTTAATTGCATTATCCAAATAAGCCTTCCATCCTTGTAGGGGAATTTTATAGACCTCCGAATTCTCACGTTGACTTCTTTGACGAATTAGACAAGACTTTGGACTCTGCTCTCTCGGAACATACGAGTTGTATTATATTAGGTGATTTTAATTGTAATTATATGCCACACCAACATGATGTGAATGCCGAAAAAGTTATGTTTTATACAAATATGTACGGACTAAGTCAGTTAATTGATACTGCCACAAGAGTTACAAATACTGCTTCTGCTTTAATTGATTTGATATTTGCATCAAAGAACTTTACAGTGAATGGGGAATATTTGAGACAAGCATTATTGATCATTATTTGGTATATGCTATTCGGGACTTCAGTGCAAAGATCCATCAAAAATCTGAATGTGCGGAATTTCGCTCATTCAAAAATCTTAATGAGGAGGAATTTTATAGTGATTTGAGAAGTGCTCCGTGGCAGGTCATAAAATATATAGACGACGTTGATGATGCGTGGGATATGTGGTTGACTCTTTTCAATAATGTTATCAACAAGCATATACTAGGTGTTTCAAAAAACATTTCCCACTTTTGATTCTTAATAATTCAAAAACTATATATCAGATAACACTGTCATTGATATGAGTGATAGCTGAATAGTGTACAATTTGGTTGAAGGTGGTTTAGATATGAAAGCATAAATAAGTTTCATGAAATCCATGATTAATTTCACAGTTAGGTTCCAGACTTTGCTCTATTTTCAACCCTCTGTACAAAATTTCACTTTGCACAGGGGTCAATGGGTGTGTATGGGAGTGTGTGATTAACACCCTGACAATGGTCCTGAACAATGGAAAGGGTTTGAATGCTTCGTTATTCATTCATGAGAAATTCCACTATCACAGCTAGTCTTTATTCAGCCTCTGGCAGTATCTGTGTAAAGTCAAACGCCTGTCGATACTGCCGTTGAGTCGCGTCAGTGCTCTTCCTACGTCTGAAAAACAAAATTACAATGAAGACCTTCTGTTCTATCGTAAACGTGGTGACAGGAAGTAAAGAAAATCAATTAGAGTATAATACACTTGTGTATATGGAGCCTTATATAAATCTACTCTGAAACAAATCGCCCCAATGATAAATGCTGCTGAACTCTTTACCAAAAATTATCTCTTTTTATCGAAAAAGCGAAAAATTTGTCAGACTATTTAATTAGTAGACAGTTGTATTAAAATGAGGAACTTTAGATTATTCATGCTTATTTATATTTCAAATTTAGTGATATGTCAGAAGCAAAATTTGAAGATGATTGCCAGCTGGAATGAAATGTGGTGTTTGCAAGCACTTTACCGTGCATGAATTCAGACTAGCAGTGCCCACGGCAATCCACATGAATTATTGATTAAGCATTCATGTGCCAGGGAGCGCCAGACTGACGCCTAGTCAACAGGTGGTTCAGGCATGTCCATTGTTCAGGGCCATTGTCAGCACACAATCACATACACATCATTGGTTCCTGTGCGAAGTTCAATTTTTGTACAGAGGGTTGAAATTTGACCAAAATCTGAAACCTTACTTCAAAATCAATCTTAGATTTAATGAAACTGATTTATGCTTTCACGTGCAAATTACCTTTAACCAAATTGTACACTATCCAGCTATTACTCATATCAATGATACTTTTATCGAATGAATAGTTTTTGAAATATTTATGATCAAAAGTGGGAAATGTTTTTTGAAACACCTAGTACCTTAGCGCAAAAAGCGGATAAGAAAACATGCATGTCCATGGATATCTGATGAGGTTGTTAAGCTCATGACGGAACGTGATAAAGTTCTCAAAGCTGCTAAAACTAACAACAGTGATGATCTTTGGAATACCTATAAATATCTAAAAAACAAAGTTACTCATCTCATGAGAATAAGAAAAAACAGTATAACACTGACCAAATTTTACAAAATCGTAACAGTAAGAAAATGTGGAAGAGCTTGAGGGAACTTACGCCTAAATCATCACCCATTTCTCCCAATACCATAAAGGTTGATGCAGAAGTATCGGACAACGCAAGTATTGCTGAAGCATTCAACAATTTTTTCATATCTAATGCTACTAAAATTACAAAAGATCTGCAGAGGAATACTTCTCAAATGATATTAGATGAGGACAAAGGCTTTGTTCCATCTCATTCTCAATTCATCTTAAGTATGATAACGAGAGATTTTGTATTGAGACAGATCGAGCTTCTTGGCATAGATAAAGCAACCGGAGAAGATCACATTGGCTATAAACTTTTAAAGATGACAAAGAATGTTATTGCAGAATCTCTTTGCGACATCATTAACAAATCCCTGTCTACGGGAGTTGTTCCACGTGAATGGAAGAAGGCTCGGGTAGTACTAATATCTAAAGCAGGAGATATTTCTTCGTTGAATAACTACCGCCCAATCTCAATCTTACCAACAGTGAGTAAAATTATCGAAAGGACCGTACATCAACAACTGAGAGAATTCATGAATGCGAATGATTTACTACACCCTAATCAATCTGGTTTTAGACCATTTCATTCCACATCAACTGCTCTTGCAAAACTTGTGAATCAGTGGTCGTTGAATGTAGATAATAATCAAATTTCTGGAGTTGCCTTCATAGATCTTCGGAAGGCATTTGACACTGTAGATCATGACCTACTTTTACATAAATTAAAGTGTATAGGGTGTAGCAAGATGACTGTAGATTGGTGCAAATCCTATTTAAGTGACAGACAGCAAGTGACGCAATTCAAAGGAGCCAAGTCCCACCCTTCAACTATTGAATTGGGTGTACCTCAAGGGTCAATTCTTGGTCCCCTTTTATTTTCAATTTATGTCAACAGTCTACCCGAGTGTACTTCAGAAGGTGTTATAGATATGTACGCTGACGATACGACCCTCACTGAAGAAAAGATCACTGTTGCACTAAACAAAGTAATGGGGTGGATTAAGAAAAATCTTCTGTCATGATTATCGGCTCCCGTGCTCATCTCGGGAAAATTGAAAATTTCAGTATTTCATTAGATGGTAGTCGGATTAAAAGACTTCAGTTCACTAAATGTTTAGGTGTTTTGATAGATGAAGAACTGAAATGGTCTAAACAAATCGAAAATGTATGTAAACGTACCCAAAAAAGTGTCTGCATGATAAAGAGAGCGAAGGCCTTTTTGCCCCAACAATCCCTAAAATCACTTCATAATAGTCTAGTGTTACCACAATGTAATTACTGTTCTGTTGTTTGGTCAGATTTCAATCAAATACAACTATAAAAGCTAGAAAAAATTCAAAAGAGGGCAGCACGAATAATTTTGGACAAAACATATGACACACAGACGGCTGATTTATTCAAAAGTCTTAAATGGATGACACTAGACAAACGTTTTGATTTCAGCCGCGTTATGATGATACAGTGGACTCCCGCTATAACGAAGTCCTCGGGACCGGCAGTTTTCTTTCGTTATATCGGAATTTCGTTATAACCAAACAAATAAACAATAGAAATACATAGAGTGGATGACATTGCAGCCCAAATTTTTACTTCGTTATAACCGGAATTTCGTTATAACCGTGTTCGTTATAACGGGAGTGCACTGTATATAAATGCATCCATAACTTAGCACCTTCGTACCTTCAGGTGCACTTAGTTAAGCCTAGTGATGTACATGATCATCATACAAGGCTAACAGACAGTGGGAATCTACGTGTGCCAAGATTTCGCTCTGATTGTCACAAGTGCAGCCCAATCGTATCCTCTGTACTTGAATGGAACAGGCTAGATCATTCGATTAAATCAGCTTCTTCGTTTGTGTGGCGGGCGGATGGCTTTTTTGGCCGTTGTTTTGTGCAGCGCCCTTCTAAGTTGTTTGTTTGTTGTTCGTCGAGGGCGCACTGTCGCCACTACCACAGAATATAATATATATATATATATTTTCCCGAAGAGATTGATCAACTCCGTGGGCGAGGTGTTAAGCCCAAATGTCCGAGGGGTAAAAACATATACAGAGTAAATCGACCATTCGGAAACTAATAGTCTCGGTGGGGATGAGTTCTTAGGTCAAAGTATATGACCGAGGAGGGAAGATGGAATGTTAAAGGAGAGGAATATATGTGTAATGTGTGTGTGTGTGTGTGTGTGTGTGTGTGTAGTAGTAGTAGTAGTAGTAGTAGATGTGTATGTTGTGTATGGGGTTTGTGGTGTGTGAAAATAGAAACTAAGTCAAGTGAGTCGTACACAGAAACAAAGAAAGACACAAGGTTGTAGTACTCAGATTTCAGGTTCAACAAAAACAAAAATCAAAGTTTAATATTCCTTTTACAAAGTTCCAACTAGATCGCCACTGCTACACACTCATTCACATATGAGACTAAACGCCTGAAGTAATTAAAAACTATTTTAAAGTTATTCATGCATGGCCCAAAACCATTAAAAATGTACAATTCAGGTTTTGAAATTTTGAAAAAATAAAGTTTTCTCAAAAACATTCCGACAACGAAAAATTGCTAGAGGATACACTGAATTTCAACTTCAACAAAAATGAGCAACAAATGTTGCAAACTTTTTGTTCTGAAATTTGAAGGCGAACATGAAAAATTCACCACTGTTATTTACGTTACTGCGCTTATTTTTCTTTGACCAGATTCATTCTGTTTAGGGATGGACAATGCAACTATCCTTCTATTGGTGGATAGTTTCGAAGATATGACCATTCTTATTTCAGTGTGCCTGCTATATTTTTCATTCATTTGATGAGTTACTGTAACCGTGAATTAAGATATTGATAGATATGATGGAGGTTGTTAACTATGTAAAGTTAGATTGTTTCCTATATTTTTTTTTTATGTGTACACATAGAACTTGCAGAAAACTGCCAAATGAGTTTAGATGGATTTGTCCTACACATATTCTCAAACAATCTCAGTCACCATATGACGAATGAAAATGTGACTGTTTAAACTTTGGTAACGTTTGTTACGCATATGAGTCACGTATGTTACATAAATATATTAAACACTAAAAAAAGAAGATAAATCTTAAGAGTTCTAATAAATATCAAGAGTACCATCGTTGCAACACCTTCAGTACTTCTGGAAGCAGATTTATTTAATTGTCGTCTGATGTTATCGTCCTTATAGTATATACATTTGGCCTAAAATGAAAAATTGGAATAACATATTTAAATTTCAAGAGTTTATTTTGTCTGAATATTATGAGTTTCGCTGCAAAATTACCTGTTGAAGTGCCCTGTTTAAAACCAAAGGAATGCATTTATATAAGAGTCACAAAAGACATTGTCCATAACCCCTAAAATGTATCAGTGTGTACTATAAACGATTGTAACGTATGTTTCAAATGTTTCCAGATTGAAATATCAATCACTCGAAAGTGAAGATGCATTGGAAAGTGCATTAAAAAGGAATGATACATCGCTAAACAACATTGCACAGTGTGAGTGTGAGCATAAAAAAGTTTACATCAATAAGGTATATCAGGCATAAGAGTGAAAAATGTGAAATAAATCACAGCGAGCCTATGAAGTTTAAAATGCTAACACCAGCACTGCTTTATGAGTAATAATGCATGATTATCACGAGTTTCATTAATGAACAAACCAACGGCGTAAATCCGTACTGAGGAGTGGGGGGGGGGGGGATGATTGGCGATAGTCACCATCACCACGATTACAAGCCCATAACACACACACTTTACAGGGATCAAATGTCCCACTCTTTTCCATGCCAAGTGGGAGGGAAGTGGCAGCAAAAATATGACGAATTTTAGTTCTTGTTTTTGCTTGTTTGTTTTTTCTTGTCAGCCGACTTTCGGCGGAAAATCAAACCTTAAAAGTATGAAGACTTTTTTGTTGTTGTTTCTCTTGTCTTTTGATGTTATTTCTTCTTGACTGACAGGCGATTTTGCCCCCTTTCAAAAACGTAGCGCAGCCCTGAATAATGCCCAAATAAATTCAATAAAATGCTAATAAGGATATCCATTTCTTGAATAACGTAGTAGATATTTTCCTGTAGCTATCAATTGTATTCTTCAATTTTCTTGATTTAAGTCAGTGAAGCAATCATCACAGGGGCATCGTTCCGTTTTAATGATGGGGAGTAGGGGAGGGACTTTGAGTTTGAATATCTGTGCGAGGGAGCGGAGCGGCCTGGGGAAGGGTGTGGGAGGGGGGTATCCCCCTCCCACATGAGGAAAATTTGGCATTTTCAGACCTCAAATTCAGCGATCTGGTGCACACTTTTGGTGAAATTTGGGATTTTTTCCTGTAAAAAAACAAGTAAGAAAAAGAATATTGAATGACTACGTCGTGGTATTTCAGCTCTTGCTCCGCCTGTGCACGTCACCTCCCTGGCCTGTGCGACATCACTGTGAAGGCCTACTAAATAGTGGGCCCATCACCGGTGTATAGCCAGGATTTGATCTTAGGGGGAGCGGTTAGATGCGAGGGAGAGATGCGAGCGAGGGGGGAGGGTGTGGGAAGGGGGTTTCCCCCTCCCACAGTGAGAACTTTTTGCACATTGATGTTGTAAATGGTGCAATTTGATTCAGTTTTTTTTTTTGCGTGTTCTATCGACTTGAAACAGTCCAACATGTTTAAGGTAGCAGTACATTTTATGTAGATTATTATTGAACAATTTTGCCTATAAAATGGTATCATTTAGAGAAACTTCTTGTCTTAATTCTTGATCATAATTAAGATCATGAAACGCCTTAATGAATTTTGACATTGTACAGTCCAAAAGCGGCCGTTTGTAGCTATATTTTTTGTTTTCGCTTTGGAAATTACGGGGGCGCACCGAGCGCATTTGCTGACAATATAATACTGTCAGCAACATCAGGAGAATGACATAACGATTAAATGCGAGCGAGCGAAGCGAGCGAGCTTGAAAATTTTGACATTTTACAGTCCAAAAACTGCCGTTTGTAGCTGTACTTTTATTCGCTTTGAAAAATAAAGGGGGGGGGGGGGCGCACCGGGCGCAACTGCTGGCAATTACCCGGCAGCAACATCAGGAGAATGGCATGACGATTCATGCGAGCGAGCGAAGCGAGCGAGCTGAAAATTCTGACATTTTACAGTCCAGAAACTGCCGTTTGTAGCTGTACTTTTTTTTTCGCTTAGGAAATTAAGGGGGTGGGGGCGCACCGGGCGCAACTGCTGGCAATTACTGGCAGCAACATCAGGAGAATGACATAACGATTAAATGCGAGCAGGGAGGTGTTTCTCTTCCCACCTCCCTGATGCGAGCGAGCTTGAAAATTTTGACATTGTACAGTCCCAAAACGGCAGTTGGTAGCTATATTTTCTCGCTTAGGAAATTAAGGGGGTGGGGGCGCACCGGGCGCAACTGCTGACAATTACTGGCAGCAACATCAGGAGAATGACATAACGATTGAATGCGAGCGAGCTTGAAAATTTTGACATTTCACAGTCCCAAAACTGCCGTTTGTAGCCATTTCTTTTTCGCTTTGAAAAATAAGGGGGGCGCACCGGGCGCAACTGCTGGTAATTAGCCGGCAGCAACATCAGGAATATGGCATGACGATTAAATGCGAGCGAGCGAAGCGAGCGAGCTTGAAAATTTTGACATTTTACAGTCCAAAAACTGTCGTTTATAGCTGTACTTTTTTTCGCTTAGGAAATTAAGGGGGTGGGGGCGCACCGGGCGCAACTGCTGGCAATTACTGGCAGCAACATCAGGAGAATGACATAACGATTAAATGTGAGCAGGGAGGTGTTTCTCTTCCCACCTCCCTGATGCGAGCGAGCTTGAAAATTTTGACATTTTACAGTCCAAAAACTGCCGTTTGTAGCTATATTTTTTTCGCTTTAAAAAATAAGGGTGGGCGCACCGGGCGCAACTGCTGGCAATTACCCGGCAGCAACATCAGGAGAATGGCATGACGATTCAACGCGAGCGAGCGAAGCGAGCGACCTTGAAATTTTGACATTTTACAGTCCAAAAACTGCCGTTTGTAGCTCAGTGTACTTTTTCGCTTTGGAAATTAAGGGATGGGGGCGCACCGGGCGCACTGCTGGCAATTACTGTCAGCAACAAATATCTCGTAAACACATTTATGATGTAATCTGTTGAAATTTCAATCCCAGAAGTGTATACTATTTTTTTAGGGGGGGGGATCCTCTGTTAATTGAAAGTATCTAGATATCTCCTCCACCCAAGGAACATTTGCATTTCTTTAAAATGAAGTAACAGACCTGGTGCACACTTTGGATGAAACATTTTGAAATCTGTCAATCTAAAGTGTATTAAGTAGAAATGATTGAACGGGGAGGGTATGGGAGGGTTAGGCCTATCCCCCTCTTACGCGAGGGAGATTTTGTATTTTCAGAATTAAAATTCAGCAAATCTTTGGTGAAATATTTAGACAGTCTTCTATCAAAAAAAGTAAGAACATTTCCACATCTCGGGAGTTACGAGGAGGAGCAAAATGATCTGTTTGTCCCCAATACTTTTACGGGGGAACCATCCCCCTCCCCCTCCATCGACGACTCTGCATATGAGGGAGCTTTTGTAAGTGAAAGATCTGCTGCACACTCTTTGATGATGAATATAAGGAAATAAAACGTCAATCTCAAAAGTGTACAAAGTCTATCGAAAGGGACCCAGTAGCTTTTGCATATTTATGATTGCAATTCAGCGATCCGGTGCGTAATTCTGGCGGTAGTTGTCCAATTTTCCATAAAGAAAGTTCGAGATTTGTCCTCATCTCGGGAATTGCTTGGGGGACAAAATGATTTGTCTCCCCCAACTTCATCCACTGCACACGATTGAACTTTTAAAGCGCTCGGTTTCGCGCGCTGCGCTTTTTTTTTCGGGGGGGGGATATAATGGTACTTGGCAGAATAACGAAGAACGGTTTCACAGAAGTCGAGTTGTAGTGGCAAGGTATAGTGACAGCTCTTCATGTAACCCGGGATGACTTGTGACATGCGACAAACTAACACACTAGTTTTCCTCTGATCAAAACACTATTGAGACAAATTGCTGGATAAAGGTGAATAGTTCTATTCACTTGAATAAATTTATTCCGCGAGATCAGTTTTGTACATTATGTGTTAAAAATCTTAACATAAAACAGTAACAAGGTTTAAACAAACAAGCACAGTTTTTTCTCCGTATGTGTCTCTATGACAATCTTTGTGGACTCTAATAACATAATTATGTTCCGTAATTCCAATCGGCCATATTACCTTTTATGTCTAACCCCATTCCTTTGGAGAGTAAACAATAAGCATTATCAGAAACGCAAGGTTACACATGTATATAAGGGCCGTATAGGCGGAGATTGAAAACTTGAAAGTTCATCTCGTATTGAAGGAGATTTTACCTTTTAACTTCAGTTATACCTCACAGGAATAGATTAAGCAAACCGTACTTTAATTGAAGACAACCCAACGTTTACTAACTATAAATCTCGCAACATAGGCCTACATATCAGAGCACTTCTGAAGCCCAGGTCTATCAGATGTTAACATACTGTAGCCTTTGAAAGTTCAAACATAATTGGGCATATGATGCCGACAATTTGAATAATTTTCTGAGATTTTTTCTTAAAGATCTTTTGTATATTTCATTACCATTTTAACACCATTCATATTTGCAGAAATCAAAATGAGTTCAGCCCTTCCTTTTCGTAGAGATAGTTCTATTTATTTTGCTCACCTTTTTTCCATCTTTGTCACGTTAATGGCTTCATATCTGGCCCCTACTAAGCATAATGACATGATATGCAACGTTATTTTCCAACAACATAACAGGCTCATAAATACAGTTGTAAAATTCATTCTGGATCACGGCACACCTCAGGTTTTATACATTCTTACCAACGTGTGAAAATGATTTGGTAAGGTACAATATCCGTTTCAGTACTCAATTCCAAGTAGGTCCTATTCACTGGAAAAAAAAAGTGAAAATCTTTTCGTACTATTCTGGAAAACTGTTAGAATGTCTTGCCCTTTCTGTGGGATTGTTTAATTAGGGATTACAGAATCCATTTTTCTATTCGTGAGATGAATGTTGCATATCAATAAAATTGGCTGCGAATAAACTTGTCTTATTAATCTATTGATGTATGTTTGTTAACAGGTGAACTTGTGTTTTTTGCACATCTCCCATGAAAACAAAAAGAAATCTGGTTAATAGGTCTGAACCATTAATCTAAAGCAATGTTCGTTAGATTAAAGGAGGTACTTGCATAATGGCAAAATATGGGAATCGACACCCGTTCCTTTTGTCTTTTCTGGAGGCAAACGAATTATACTAACTGAGCAAAATCACTGCCAATATGGAGAGGGTAAATGTGTTGAAATTCCTACGACTGAAACTCGTACAAGGCTGTTAACGAACTCGTTTGTTATCTAGATCTTTGGGTAGCTCATGCGGAGCTCGACGTGAGTCGTATCGCGCTCGGCATGGTGCACTCGTTCACGCCTACGTCCATGGCCCTACAGACTGTGTTGCATCAAGGAGGTGGGAAGAGCACCTCCCTGGTTGCATGCAGCTGGTTGCCATCTGGTTGTGTGGCTACTACAGTAGTTCAACATCCGAAGCATGCATTACGGTCGATATTGCTCTACATGCATTGGCGTGCGCGAGAGAAGTACGCGAGCGCTGCTAGCACTGTTCAGCAGTATGCTCTCGTCACGAGGCGGGCGTGCGAACGTCATGGCTCATGCATACAGTATGTAGCCTATAACCGAGGTGGGGATGCAGCTGGTCTGATGCGACGAGAGTACGAACAGTGGATGCGCGCGAATATACCGCCTATGATCCAGTTGTTTGTCGTTGTTTTCTTTTTTGAATGGGTGGCAGTCTTCTTACACGGAAAAAAAAAACTGCCACCGATCGTGGCGCCTCGCGGACGATGCGTCCACTAGATAGATGCGTCCACTGTTCGTAGTCTCGCCGCATCAGATGTATCGCTTGGCAAAGACAATTATCTCGCTGCATCATACGTTTAGCTTAACAGCAAATTACAAAGACAATAACTGCATTCTCCACCTAGATTATAGGCTATGCAATAATCCATCATGCTGAAATCAATATCACCACATTTCTTTTTGTTTGTTTGTTTGTTCCTACATCTTTTTCTTGGGAGAATTTCAGGGGGGGGGGGGATATTCGTACAGGCCATCCCCCCTCCTTCAAAAGTGTGGGGGGGGGGATATATCCCCCCATCCCCCCGGGATTTACGCCCATGGAACAAACCATGCATTATTGTTGTTGTATTGTTGCTTAAAACGCACAGATTTCTTGGCACATTATTCAATAATGTGCCAAGAAATCTGTAAGTTTTAAGCAACAATAATGCATGGTTTGGGTAATAGTCACAAAAATACAGAATTATAAAAAAATTAAGAGTGGTCACGTAAATAGACAGCTTTCTCACGGTTTTAGATTGAGAGTATAACTGACCTATGACACACTAGTCTATAAAGACAACAATGATAAACACAAAAAGGCGCACCTTTCATAATTTGGATACCCCCCTTTTTTGGGGGGGGGGGAAGAGGCAATGGAAAAGGCATAGAAATGTCAGAAGAACAAATTGCAATTCTTCTATTTCCATTACATAGAATAAAAGTTCGGTGACATATAAAATGTCTTCAATGTATATTACATCATTGTAAAAGACAACTGTAAACTCACAATCTGGTATTTTTCTGCAAAAGGCAACTTTCAATAAAAGGTATTCTGGGTAAGACCCAGTGTAGGAGAGAATAATGCAAAAGTGCGAGTTGTATTAAAGTGAAATGATATAAAAGTTGGTATAAGAGCGTTAGTTTGACGCTTTCTTCTATTTTCTTGGTTAAACTTCATATTTTCATTGATATCTTGGAAAAGTTAGATTGGGTAGAAATTTTTATGGATGATTTTCGGTGCATAAACAATGAAATTTACAAACATTTCATCCTTTCAATTTGATATCTACAAGCCAACACATTTATCCAGTACCTTTCATTGTAAAGCATAAATAAGTATACATCATTAGCAAATTTTAGAATTTGTGAATCAATTTCCTTGTCAATCCTTGTCAATCAAGTCGACATTATCACCTTCATTCACCCTTTGCCGAGATCGGTTTAAGTCTTCTTTTATTTTCTTGCCGAAGGCTCTGTGCTTTTTAACTCTTTCTTTCTTTTTTTCTGCGCTCTTGTTTTTCCCAACTTTTAAGATTTTCCAAAGGAACGTAATCCACACGTTGTTTCTCGGATTTACTCTCTAAAAAAAATCGAGTTAAAGTATTCACTCTTGATGGGATGAATAAAAAAAGAGTGAATTTAGAGTGAAAATGTTCATTTTCACTCATTTTAGAGTGACCTCAGGGACCACTCCTAAATCTTCGAGTGATCCCTGAGCTCACCCCAAAAAGAGTGAAAATGAAATTTTTTTCACTCAAAATTCATTCCAATTTTACTCTAAATTTACTCTTTTTTTGTATTCACTCCATGAAGAGTGAATATTTTGACTCAATTTTTTTTTAAAGAGAGTAAGGAAGGATTCTTCTCCAGTCTTTTCCTTTTTCCTTCTTCAGTATCGGCCTGAAATTGGCTCTTGATTTTCCCATTTTGACCTCTTGGAAGCCAAGGAGTAATGATAAGATTCCCTTAACAGAGAAATAAGAAAATCCATACTGCAAATCAGTAATAAGATATTCTTACATAATTACGTAACCTACGTTACCTCTAATTACAAGGAATGAAGTGTCACATAATGAATTTGGTAGACTACAATCACTATAACTTTGAAGTAAATGATACGATAATCAAAATGAAAACCATTATTTTCATCATTCATATATCATTAACATACATATTGGATTGATTTAGAGTGATTGAAACTTACGTTACCTGGGTTTTCAGGGCCTCATTGACTATGATTATCGCCAAAAAGAATGGTTAGTGCAAGCCTAAAATTGAAATATGTTTTTCATCTGTTTATTTATGGATGTTAGTCTTTTTTAGGATAAAGCTTTGGTGAAAAGTACGACAGTGTACATGCAGATGTAAAATTGAAACCTACGTTACGATATTGACCCTATGTTTAGGTACCTTAATGTTGTATAAATATCTGAGTGAGATGTAAACTTGTTATTCTCCTCGACAAAACAAACACCAAAGTACTTGCTTATAGTAAAAAAGTACCAATATTTGAATGTAATTACGCTAAACATGACTTTGAAAATATATATACCGTTCGCTCATATACTGAGAAAGATCTCGTGCAGTCCATTCCCTGTGAGTCGTCAATGTGATGCGCCATTTTGTCGCAAGGACTGTTTCTAAGCAACTATGGAGTAAGATGGCTCTAGATAGCACTTGTTATCGATGAATGGTTGCAATGTTAGTGAATCTAATTAAGATTATTTTTTCGGGGGTAACGTATGTTTCGGTAACGTAAGTTACATCTGACCTTCGATGTGACTTTTTCAAGCGATTAGTAATGGCTCATAATTGAAAACTCAGTGGAGAGATTGGGGTACCGTATGCCTATGTTTGGTATCTTCCTTGTAACATTTTCATTTTTAATTTTCCATCGCGGTGGTAACGTATGTTTCATTTCTTAACCATACGGTCTGAAACATGTTAGTGCTTGAAGCTTTTTCTCTGCAGCAGATAACCAGGTGGCACAACTATTGTTTACAGCATTGGACGAGACATTTTCTAAGTTTTTAGGACGGATAATTCACAATTTCAACCCCAGGGAATGTTTTAAAGGAAAACTTGAAATCATGGTAACGTATGTTTCACAGGCCTTTGCGACAAAGTTTTCAATTATATTTCTTTTTATTCTAACGTGTAGGCAAAAGGCTTAATTTGCCTTAGAACAAGTTTTCTTGAAAAAAGATCATGCTTTCATTTGCATAATAGTAACATATCGGCAAAACTATTAATTTGCGACATGCTTTTTTTGGCGGGTTTACCATCTTTATGAATGCATAACTTCCGAAAGACTCATAACCGGATGTTCAAATTCTCGGCAGTTCTAGTTAACAATGTACTAACCGTAACTATTACCCGAAACTTATGACAATCGGTCGTTGCTTTATTTTTTCTTTGGTAAAACTATTGCGACAAGTATTTTCACTAAATTGTACATATTTAGTGGTTTTGAACCGCATGCCTATACAAAGCACTTCGTATATTCTAATATAGAATCCTCTATATTTGATTTGTACATGTGCCTAAGTTCCTTTATTCCGACTTGGTTAATGACTAGCCAGAATCCCTAAGATCTGAAAGTAATACAAAGCATGTCTCTTTATTGTGCTCTAGTAGAATTTGAATTTGCCAAAAGATCCCAAAACATAAGTTGAAATTTTACATGGGGACATAAGAGGGGTTATAGTTGATATGTAGAGGAGTTTTATCTCTGTTGTAACTTGTGTTGTAACTTGTGTTGTAAGTCCGTGACTTACAACATCGCTATAACAGTTGTAAATCGGTATTCTGAGAACTGTTTTAGCGGTGTTGTAAGTCGTGAAAGCCACGCCCACCCAAATAATCATATCCAATAGGAAATATTGTTAGAAGTAGCATCTAAGACATTTTAACCAATAAGATTGCTCCCTTGGGCAAATGCGCCTTGCTTAACTTTGCGCGTTTTAACAAGCGCCCATTCTCTGGCGTGCGCACAAATAGGACAATAAATGCGCAGGTAAAGAGAGCCAGAGATAAATAAAGTTAGAACAGAAGCTTGATCATTAATATGCCTTCTTACAGGTTTTGACGTAGAGTTGTTGCGGTGGGGGAATCGAAAAGCTATCTAAAATGGAGTTTTTTTTATTTTTATGTCATCAAACTAGGGCATTGCAATGCCATATATGTTATCATTGTTATCATTATCATTATTTATATTGTTACTATTTATACGGGATTGTCTATTAGAGGGATGAGAAATTATCACACTTATTGTGTTTGTTAATTATTCATTGTTTGTTAACGGCACTCATGGTATTCAGAAGATTAAATGACTTCCTGATATTTGGGAAAAATAGTATCGAATGTCTGATTTTTGAAATTTCTCGAAAAAGCAAGCATTTTAGAAATATTTTTGAAACACCCAAAGGTCTAAAAATGAATGCAGATTGGTGAAGATAGTGAAATCATGTAAAAAAAAAGTTTGATATTTTGAAAGATGAATAATATAGACATGCAGTACCATAAATAGAGTTAAATGACTTTTACTTTTATACATGTATAACAATTAAGTATAATTCAGAGGAAACTTTCTAAAAGAAGATCGTTGGCATGGTAGGGGCTATAAGAAATTTTGTATTTATGAGTATGTGTTTTACTGCTTAACACAAACTGCCGGCGGTGCTGGTAACCTTTCTGTTCATGTGTTTGTGTTTTTACCCATGTGCATAATTGCTACGCGCATACTCCCAAGATTATTGTTAAATTTTGTGTTGTGGAATGAGTTTACATTTTTGGAAAACTGCTTTATCTTTTGCCATTCTATACATACATTGTTTATATATTTGTATTTCTTTTTATATTGAACTCGCATACCACAATATTTACTTGATAAATTATCTAACAGAAGTTAAAACGAAAGTTACAACAGAGTTAAAACACCTTCCACCCAGTTTATCTCAGAAGCCTAAATTTGCGCGTTGTGTGAGTTACAACAGAAGATAAAACAGTTTTCAGAATACCGTGTAATCTAATGTGGGCATAGGTTTGCGCCCAAAGTTACGCGCATGCGCATACCAAAAGACAATGGTATACGCAGGCAAAGAGAGCGCGAGATAAAACACAAGTTACAACAGAAGTTACAACAGAAGTTACAACAGAGATAAAACGGTGTTCAGAATACCGATTTGTTACAACAGACTTACAACAGAGATAAAACGGTCTCAGAATACCACCCCAGATACATATAATAAACCAAATTTCTCTTAGTATTGACCAGAATCGACAAAATAGCAGTGATTCTCTCACATGAAGGATCTAAATTACACGCTGACGTGGCTACATCATAACAGCGATGCGAAGCCAAAGCTCGCATTCAAACTTGCATCAATTTGCGAGTTAGGTTCCGAAGAATAATAAAATTCACTTCTAACACCACAATCTTATTCATGTATTAGTATTTGTACCTTATTTTTCTCAAAAATGGTAAATTTAGGGAATTTTGGATATGAATTAAAATCAATGGCCAAAGTATCGATGATAACGAACGAGGGAATGTCTACACAATTTTGAATGATCACTACGCGGTACGCGCATCTATCGGCAATGTTTTGGATCCTTCGTATAGGACTTAACATCGTCTTCAAACTCCATATTCCTTCATATTTCTGTCAACAAGGGGTAAGTTACCACTCAAATATTCGCTACACATACTAAATCCTTCAATCATTAAAATATTCCTGGCCGTCAGTTCATAACAAACGGGTATTCCCTACATTCTTCAATGCCTTAAAGAATGTATGAGGTTGCTGAATGCAATGTGCATTAACCGTTTCTATACTTACAACACGTATTCAAGCAAAACAAATTCAGCTAAAGATAGGTCAACTGTAGGTCATGAATGCCGTAACTTCGATATTGGAATACCGACCAATGACTAAATTTCAGATTTCTATTCTCGGATCAGTTATGCTATGAGTTATATGCTTGTCGTGACTAAAGCAACTGTAATGACTTCTATGACAATTCACAGCCAAAGCATACATTTCTAGCGACTTTACAATTCATCTTACATTTTGAAACAGTGAGAGAAGAAAAGAGGTGGAGAGTGAAGAAAAGAAAGTAGACATAGCAACAGGCGGAAGGATATAGAGTGAGAGAATAGGTGAAGACATATAATAAGGCGCTGCTTCATTACTGATGAAAGGATTACGATGAAAGAAGGCATTTTATACAGGTAAAGCTACTAATAAAGGACCGTAACGAGGTTGGCTCGTTACAATATATTCATTTAAGAGATTGTTTAAGCAAAGTTGCTGTTTGTAAGTAACACACGAAATTCATTCTGGGCTTTATCATTCCTGTATAATAGCGTTTTAATTGTTATTTTGGCATTCTGGTGAGCTCTTGCCGTAGCATGTACTTTTTTATGTTACTTTGCAATGTACAGTATGCTGGTATGTATCTACACTGTATATGTCATCTTCTGTATATACGTTTTGCTATTTAATGTACATATGTTCATCAATATTATTCAGGGCTCCATGGAAGACCACTATTTATTGGTGAATGGACTACCCTGACAAAAGATTAGATATTGACAAAATAAATAAATATTTCTGTTGTTTTAACATAATATAGTGAGGGGGCACCAGAGGGGGAAGCGCCCCCTCTCGTTGCATGATTGCGTCAACCACAAATAGCAAAACTCATTGCTTGCATTACAGGGGCGGATCCAGGAATTCCGTAAAGGGGAGTCGCCTTTACAAAATCAAAGGCTGGCGAGACCCCCCCCCCCCATTTTCTTATTTTTATTTCTGTTGCGTTAACAAAACATAGCGAGGGGGCACCAGAGGGGGATGCGCCCCCTCTCGATCCGCGATTGCGCCAACCGCAAATGTCAAAATTGGATTAACCACAAATGTCATAAGACGTCGACCACAAAAATTTCGAAATTTCCAAAACGTACTGCAAATGTCATAACGCGTCACAGGGGCGGATCCAGGAGTTTCGTAAAGGAGAGCCGCCTTTACAAAATTAGAACTACCGCACCCCCTATTTTTTTTTCTTTTTATTTCTGTTGTTTGAAAAAAAAAATGAAAGAAGGCACCAGGGAGGAATGCGCCCCCTCTCGATCGCATTATAGGGGCGGGTCCAGGAATTCAGTAAAGGGGAGACGCCTTTCTAAAAATTAATTGCTTACGCAAACCATGCACCTCTCCTTTTTTTAAATTTTATTATGGAGACGGGGAGGGGGTATACCGCCCCCTTTCGATCAGCGACTGCGTCAACCACAAAAAGTTTATGGCAAATCTCATTGTTTGCATTGCATGAGGCGGAACCAGGAATTCCGTAAAGGGGAGGCCCCTTTACAAAATTAAAGATTGCCGCACCCCCATTCTTTTCTTTTTCTTTTTTTTTTAACGTTTAAACAAAAGAAATAAAAAAAATAAATAAGGGGGAAGGGGATTGCACAAGCCTTTCATTTTGAAAAGACGTCTCCCCTTTGCGCTTTGCACGGAATTCTTGGACCCGCCCCCGAAATGCAAGCAATGAGTTTTGACATTTGTGGTTGACGCGATCGCGGATCGAGAGGGGGCGCATCCCCCTCTGGTACCCCCTCTCTATTTTGTTGTTGTTGTTGTAAAAACAACAGAAATGAAATGAAAAAAAAAAGAACATAGGAGTGCTGCATAACGCGTTACAGGGGTGGATCCAGGAGTTTCGTAAAAGGGAGGCGCCTTTACACAATTAAAGGCTTCCACACCCCCCTTTTTATTACTTTTGTTTTAACAAAAAAAAGGGGCACCAGAGATGTATCAGTCCCCCCCCCCCCAATCCATGATTGCGTAAACCACAAATGTCAGAACTCATTGCTTGCATTAAGGGCGGATCCAGGAATTCAGTAAACGGGAGGCGCCTTTACAAAATAATTATAAGGGCTGCCGCACCTCCCATATATTATCGTTATTGTTTTAAAAAAAGAGAGATGGCACTACTAGAGGGGGATGCGCCTCCTTGATCCGCGATTGCGTTATCCATAATATCAAAACTAATTGCTTGCCTTACAGGGGCGGATCCAGGAATTCCGTTAAGGGGAAGCGCCTTTAAAAAATGAAAATCTGCTTCACCCCCCTATTTTTTCTTTTTATTTCTATTGTTAAAAAAAATCAAAGGAGGCACCATAGAGGTATGCGCCCCCTCTCGATCCGCGATTGAGTCAAACACAAATGTCAAAACTCATTGCTTGCATTAGAGGAGCGGGTCCAAATTCCGTGAGAGACGCGTTTATAAACTCAAAGGCTTGCGCAAACCGCCTCGCCCTTTTTTTTTCATTTAATTTCTTTTGTGTTAACAAAAATAGAGACGGGGAGGGGTTACCGCGTCCCCCTCTAGATCCGCGACTGCGTCAACCACAAGTTAATGGCAAAACCCATTGTTTGCATTACAGGGGGCGGAACCAGGAATTCCGTAAAGTGGAGGCTCCTTTACAAAATGAAAGACTGCCGCTTTAACTGTCGTTTAAACAAAATAAACAAAAAGAAATTAATAAGGGGGAGGGGGATTGCGCCAACCTTTCATTTTGAGAGGACGTCTCTCCTTTAGGCTTTACGGAATTTCTGGATCCGCCCCTGTAATGCAAGCTATGAGTTTTGACATTTTGTGGTTGACACAATCATGGATCGAGAGGGGGCGCATCCCCCATGGTGCTCCCTCTCTTTATTTCGTCAACACAACAGTAATAACTAGAATTATCACTGAAGGTGATTAATACCCCCGCCCCTAGTGTTGTTCATA
Source organism: Diadema antillarum (assembly GCF_040938485.1). NCBI lineage: Eukaryota > Metazoa > Echinodermata > Echinoidea > Diadematoida > Diadematidae > Diadema > Diadema antillarum. The sequence continues at coordinate 159,981 of NW_027272075.1, read as the reverse complement.
GTATGTGATGTCATGAGGGCAATGACGTGAATACCAAGTTTGTGCACTCGTCGAATTGGAAACAGAATAATTTTAGTTTACTGTACAATTACAGAGTTGACACTGAGGTTTGGGTAAAAAGTGTGGTTACCATGGCAGTGCACTGTCTGATACAAACACAAGGGACATTTTGTATAACTGCACTTAAAGACCATCATACACACCACGTTTGACTTTCATAGCTTGAATGGTTTATTTTGATAAAAAAATGAGTGGTTATCATGGCAACACATTTTCCTTAAACTAACACATTGGTGTCTTACAAAACTACACTTCAAGATCATAATACATACTAAATTTGACGTTAATTACTTAAATGATGGAAAAGTTATTCGATCTGCAAGGTTTTGGTAAAATTGTGGTTACCATGGCAACGGTTTGTGTGACAAACACAAAAATTACGTGTTCCACATCTATACCTCAGGGCCATAATGCCTACCAAATTTGTTTCAATTGCTTGAAAACTGTGGAAGAAGTTCACTCCACAGGATTTAAAAAAACCCAAAAAACATGCGGTTACCATGGCAACGCATTGTCCGATACAAATACAAAGGACATTTTGCAAAACTACACTTAAAGAGCATCATAGACACCAAATTTCACCTTCATAGATTAAATGTTTCAATTTGATACAAAAATGAGTGGTTACCATGGCAACAATTCTAACAATTCAATTTACATTTATTTCGGATATAAAACAAAGTAAATATTACAAGGATTCATTTGGGTGACACCTATAAGAAGCAAACGCTTGTCGGGTAAGGTGCACCCTATTGCAACTGTATAATAAACATAAATAATGATATAATATACGACAGAAAAGCGACTAATAATAAAAAAACATACATGCGTACATACATAGAAAATACATTCACAAAGGCGCCTCCCCTTTACGAAATTCCTGGATACGCCCCTGTAATGCAAGCAATGAGTTTGGTCATTTGTGGTTGACGCAATCATGGATCGAGAGGGGGCGCATCCCCCATGGTGCCCTTTCTCTATATTTTATTGATATTTGTGGATGACGCCATCGCGGATTTAGAGGGGGCGCATCCCCCTTTAGTGCCCCCTCTCTTTATTTTGTGAACACAACAAAAATAAAAATAATAAAATGGGGGAGGGGGGGGGGGCGAGGGTCACGCCAGCCTTTGATTTTGTAAAGGCGCCTCCCCTTTATGGAATTCCTGGATCCGCCCTTGTAACACGTCATTACATTTGCAGTAAAGTTGAAAATTTTGACATTTGTCATCGACGTGTTATGACATTTGCAGTAAAAATGGAAATTTTGACATTTGTCGTCGACGTGTTATGACATTAGTGGTTGATCCGATTTTGACATTTGTCGTCGACGTGTTATGACATTAGTGGTTGTTTTGACATTAGTGGGCGATTTTGACATTAGTGGGCTCTACATGGCGCGCGGCCTCTTCAACTCGGCACACGAGCACTGCGTGTATTATAGTATATATCTCTATTATATAGGGGCACCTAAAGTATGAGTATAATAAGAGAGATGAGGCTAGCTATCAAGGTTAAATGCGCGGAACGCGCATCAGCTTGCTTGTTGATGTAGCATTGGGGGTACCACCTATCGTCACCCTAAGGATCTGTAGCTTGTTTATTCTAAAAATATAACACAAATTCGCCTGATTCGTACCTCAAATATGCCATAAATACTGCAGTTTTGAATGTCGTGACCGTCTCGTTGATTATGAATCTCCGTTTTAAAATAGAGCAATTTTAGTGCGTGCGTTTCGTTTTCTTCGCGAAGCTTAAAAGGGTACCTAGCGATCGGCACCCCTCCCCTCCATAGGTAATACACGTGAATTTCACAGCCATGCGTCGTTACTGAGCGGATGTGTAATTGAAACGTGTTTAGTTTGGTTTGTTAGTTTGTTTTTTAGTTTGATTTCCGTTTCTTCGTTTTTATTGTTTTTATAGCTAATGAAACTTAATCCCGCGCTTACCTTTTCGTTCTATACGCAAACAGCCATGATACGCAGGGTGCCGATGGGAAGGTACCCTGCCGATAGGTGGTACCCCTACCATACTGGGGGAGGGGGGACCTAAAGTATGAGTATAAAGAGAGTTGTGCTAGCTATCAAGGTTACTTAGTTATCAAGTATAAATGCGCGGAACGCGAGGGGTGGGGGACCTTCAGTATGAGTATAATAAGAGAGTTGACTTTAGCTATCAAGCTGAATTCGTATTAGGAAGACGGTTAGTGCGGCTTGAATTGAAAAACAGGGGAAAACGGGGTTTATGAATTATACGTGCTGATTAGGGGGGACCTAAAGTATGAGTATAATAAGAGAGTCGAGCTTAGCTATCAAGCTAAATTCGTATATAGGAAGACGGTTAGTGCGGCTTTAATCGAAAAATAGGGGAAAACGGGGTTTCTGAATTGTACGTGCTGATTTCCGCACTACTATTACGGGGGGGGGGGGGGACCTAAAGTATGAGTATAATAAGAGAGTCGAGCTTAGCTATCTAGGTTTCTTCGCTATCAAGGTTAAATGTGCGGAACGCGCCACACAAACTGTCTTTGATCTGCTGAGGGGGGGGGGGGAACCTAAAGTATAAGTATAATAAGAGAGACGAGGCTAGCTATCAAGGTTACTTAGCTATCATTTTATGGTCTGGCACCATTTCATATTTGCTTGCAATATATCGAAAGAGTCTACAAAGAAACTTACCTGGCTGACGCAGTTTGCCGGAATGATGAGTCGTTTTGGAGTATTTTGAGAGAAATAATAAAAGTCGGAAAACCGACTTTTATTCCAGAAGGCTCCAGACTAACTCGGTCTCAGGGAAAACTCGACCCCATTTCAGACAATTTACACGCAGTTCGTGATCGCCATATTCTACTATATATATATACCAAACGAGGCTTAACTGAACAGACAGGAAAGTACGTGCTTATCCTGTACAAAACAAATGGACAGCGCGCTGTCCTCAAGCCTATACGCGCATCACCTCAGTTGCTGACACGCGCGGTCTTTGAAGTTTTTGTTGTTATCAAGAGTCTTTGATTGTTTTTAGAGGTGCTTGATAGGCGCACACTAAGTTTGCATGCGCGCAAGAGGTTTTTGATACGCGCTGACTGCGAGTAGCCAGAACGCGAAGCGCTACAATGTAGTTTATACAGGCCGCTCTCGTAGTACAACACTGTACAATCCAGAGGGACAACCAATACAACTCATCCCGCCATCAAAGCGAGGCCGAGTTATCCCCGAATCCGAGTTTAGCCTGAACTCGTTCGGGTAAGTTCTGAGACTGAACCTTTTGGTTAATATTTCGCACTTTCGTCGTAACCAATCGAATATCTTATCATTACAGCGTTATTCCGCACATTTCATAGGCATGCGATCACATTTGGGAGCGAAATTTGACAACTTTTGCTGGCGTACCAGAACTTTGTTTGGGCTTTAATGCACGGTACGCGCCATACTTACCTTCTCTGACATGCTGGGAGGAGGGGGACCTAAATTGAGTACAATAAGAGTGCGCAATACTGACCTAGTTGTTGGTGCTGCGCGATCATAGGCCTATCTGGCAACGGCCGATATACGATATGATGCGTTTGGATGGCAGTCAAGATGCGCTCTTTTAGGTCTGCGCGCTCATCCTGACCACGCGCTTAATTGTTTGTCTTGCGCCCTACAAACGCGGGTTTTATTGTCCTTTGGGGAGGGGGGGGGGGACCTACAGTATGAGTATAATAAGAGAGACGAGGATAGCTGTCAAGGTTAAAGCCCGAACAAAGTTCTGGTACGCCTGCAAAAGTTGTCAAATTTCGCTCCCAAATGTGAACGTATGCCTAGGAAATGTGCGGAATAACGCTGTAATAACAAGATATTCGATGGGTAACCTCAATTCCTTGAATTACCTACGATGACGCCCAGTAAGTTGAAAACTTGTAGAGGGCCATTCAAAGGATTTAATCCTGAGCCTGAGGAGATCCATGTGCTTCCAGTGATCATTGAGCTTGGACTTGAAGCTATTCACAGATGTTGCCACGACAGCATCTGCACAAAGGCTATTCCAAGCATTTACTACTCTCTGACTGAAAGACTTTAACCTTTTACTTGTTCGACACCTTCCTTTATACAACTTCAACTTGTGACCGCGTGTAACATGATCATTGATGACAAAGAGAACAGCTGGATCAAAGTCTTCCATACCATGCAAAATTTTGAACACTTGAATCATATCTGAACGTTCACGTCGATACTCTAGGGATGGAATCCCCAAATGCTTGAGTCTCTCAGGATATGACAACAATTTAATCTCTGATACCAACTTTGTAGCTCTCCTCTGAACTGATTCAAACTTCGTTGCATCACTCTTTGAGAGTTCATTCCACACACAAGAGCAATATTCCAAAAGTGGTCTAACAAGGGCCTTATACAGTAGGACAAACACTTCCCTAGTCAGATGAGTAAAAGTCCTTTTGATCAGACCAAGAACTTTATTCGCCTTTGCAGCTACTTTGTGCACATGAAGACTAAAATTGAGGTCAGGAGAAAAGTACACCCCGAGATCCTTTTCCGCTTTGACTGTCTCAATGACTTCAACATTATCGTAGTTATCATTTGAATGCATCTGATATTGACACCGAGGATTTCTACGACCATGGTGCATAACATGACATTTTCCGTGATTGAATGTGAGCTGCCATATCCGGGACCAGACCTCAAGTTTGTGGATGGTATCCTTCAGTAACTTGTATCATCGGCGTCACTAATTGATTGCCAGCATTTGGCATCATCTGCAAACAATCTCATATTACAGTCGACATTTTCAGAAATATCATTCACAATCACAAAAATTAGAAATAGTACCGGGCCTAGAACACTTCCCTGTGGAACACCAGTACGGACTGCCCTCCATGAAGAAGCCTCACCACGGACAATGACCCTTTGCATCCTATCGCAGAGAAACCCCTCAATCCAGCTCAACACATTCCCATCGATGCCGAGGTGTTTTAGCTTGAGGAGAAGCTCCTATGTGGTACACGATCAAAAGCCTTAGAGAAGTCTAGATAAAGTACATCAAAACTGTCACCATTGTCAAGGACTCTTGACCACTGTTCCATATACAATCCAAGAGTTGAGAACATGAGCGTCTGGAACGAAAACCATACTGTACACTACTCAATAGATCATTATTGTCAAGATGCTTCATAATATGATCACGAACAATGGATTCCATAGTCTTACAAACACATTCTGAGTTTGAGTTTATTCTGAGTTTGAGTTTATTTATAACAACAACATATGTACAGGAAAGTTTGAATACATGTTTATACATCAATATTAATACATACATGCACATGTAACTGTCTAAATGATCTAAACAAAACATATTGAATATAATCTATAATATATAATTATAAATGATTATGTAATCTAAAACTATTAATCTAAAAGAGCTACAATATGGCGATGTTGTACACAATGAGGTTGCTAAAAGAACCAAGAGGTAGCACAGGTGCTAGTAGGTGTTTAGGTGTTGGTCCTTTTAAACACATATCAAATAATGAACTATTGAAATACATTTAAAAATATACTGTTACGACATTATTGATTTGTAGTACCATTGTCTATACAGATTTAATGTGTTTTGCTAAATTACTTCGGAAATTTTTCCTGGTATCAATACTCCTTAATTTTTTTTTTTTTTTTTTGGCAAAGCATTCCAGAATTTCACTCCTATATAAGAAAGTGAGAGTTGGCCATACATAGTTTTGCATTTTGGTAGATAAAGCAAGCCTTCTTTTTTACCCCTTGTTGAATACGAATGTTGGATGTTTTGACAATATTCTATTAGATCATGTGCCATATTTCCCTTTCATAAATCAATTATAAATGTACAGATGTAAAGTTTATGCAGTTCAAATACATCCATTACTCCCAGTTTTTGAAATAGGGGATCAGAAGGTGTTCTGAGTGGACTGAAAGTGATAGCTCGCATGGCCATTTTCTGACTAAGACGAAGGCAGTTTAGATAAGATTTGCATGTACTCCCCCACACTTCAATTCCATACGTTATGTTGGACTGGATAAAGGATTTGTAAAGTAGAATAAGTGTATGTTGGGGGACACAGTGTCGTAATTTAAACAGAATACCAACCTTCCGTCTTACACATTTATTTACAGCTTGTATGTGACTTTTCCAAGTCAAATGACTATCAATGCATATTCCAACAAAAGATGCCTCATTCACTCTACTAATGACATTATCTGATAGTTTCATTGTTCCTTTCACTGTAACTTCCCATTTTTTTACTTTTTATAATCATATAATTTGTCTTTTTCGAATTAATTGTCACTTTATTAGAATTGCACCAATCTTGGATTTTCCCTAAATGCAGATTAATAATCCACATGTCAACTTCCCTCTGGCCAACATTGAATGTATGAAATATATTTGAATCGTCAGCAAATAGCCTAAAATCAAAAAATGAAGTTGAATTTGGTAGGTCGTTTATATATATCAAGAAGAGCGTTGGCCCGAGAACTGATCCTTGTGGTACACCACACTTTAAGGTATTCGGACTACTGACTGTTTCCTTGTAACATATTACTTGTGATCGATTCGCAAGATAACTCTGAAACCATTGTAAAGTTTGCCGCGAATGCCATAAAAACTCAACTTGCTTAAGAGGATCTTGTGGTTTATTGTGTCGAAGGCCTTTTGGAAATCAATAAATACACCAATAGTGTGTTTACCTTTATCGATAGACGTTAGAAGTGAACTCACAAGGTTGATTACAGAGAGCTTAGTACTGCATTTTTTACGGAAACCGTATTGATGTTTGTATAAAATTCTGTGTGCGTCTAAAAAATCCACCAACCGCTTGTTGACAATTTTTTCAAAAATCTTAGCAATTACTGGCAATACTAAAATTGGTCTGTAATTGCCCGGTTCTTCCCTAGAACCTTTCTTGTAAATTGGAGTAACTTTTGCTATTTTCAGAGCATCTGGGAAAACTCCATTTTCGAGTGACAAATTGAAGATATAAGCCAGTGGCTCAGAAATTAGATGTGCCGAGTCCTTTAGCAAACGTATTGGTATATTGTCAAAACCATGTGCTTTCCTTTTATCCAATGCCTGGAAGTAATTGCAGATTTCCCCAGGTGTAACTGGTGCCCAAAATAATGATTTTTCATTTCTCAATGAGAGATATTCCATATGATTTCCACTCTCTGCTGGAATCACTTCTGCTAACTTTGGGCCAATGTTCACAAAAAAGTCATTGAAGGTCTCAGCTATATCTTTTTATGTTGTGATAATCCTTTCTACTCCATCAGTATTTGTTACCAATTTATCCACTTCAGTATTCTTTTTACCTCTATTTCCGCCATTCAGTGATTCATTGACGGTTTTCCAGGTTTTGCTAGTATCATTCTTATGCTCATGAAATAAATTACTGTAATACATTCTCTTTGTATTGTTCAAAACAGTTCCAAGAGTATTTCTGTATCTTTTATACTTTGCGGTATGAATTCCTTCAAGGTTTACTGCCTTGCATGCCTTATATAACTTATGTTTTTTGTTGATAGATTTTAAGATTGCTGAAGTCACCCATGGTTTTCTAGGGGAGTTTCTCTTTTTGCCTATAAAAACATTTTGAATCGGCGCATGCTTGTCACACATGTCTTTCAGAAATTGATAAAATGTCAAGTAAGCAATGTTAACATTACTACAAACTTTACTCCATTCTACTTTGCCCAAATCCTTACAGAATGAAGCAGCATCATAGTTTCTATATGACCGTATAGTCCTTTTAGTTGGGCTTTTCTTGCTTTCACTGGAAAAATGTTCAAAAACGACAAATACAGGAAAATGATCGCTTAAATCAGTTTCTATGATCCCTGAGTGCATTCTGAATTGAGAGATGTTGGTATATATGTGATCAATAAGAGTAGAGCTGTCCCTAGTCACTCTGGTGGGAAATGCGATTATTTGATGTAAACCTATGCTCTCCAGGGAGGTCAATAATTCGACAGCTTTACCATCTAAACTTGTTGGTATTAAATTCACATTGAAGTCACCAACTAATATGACATTCCACTTGTCAACTGACAAATTATCAAGAACACTCCACAAACTATTCTGGAATTGGTCCAGATCTGTATTTGGTTTACGATAGATAATGCCCACTACAATTTTGCGCTCTATTTTAATTTCTATCCATAAACTTTCTGCAAACACAACTCTATGATTCAACAGGTTATATTTCAGTGTAGAATCAATGTAAGCTCCCACACCACCTCCCCTCAATCCACCATCTTGGCATTTGGCTTCAAGACTATATTCCATTTAAAGAGAAAATATCTGTATTGGAAACATTCCAAACTTCTGACAGTGCAATGATATCAAATTTGAAATTCAACGTATATTCAAAAAGAAAGCTAAGATCACTGATATTTTTAGGAAGCGATCGTATATTTACGTGACATATGCTAAAATAATCATGTGATTTGTCCTGAAAACTGCTGTCTAAAAGATTAGGGTCTATATTATATGAAACAATATTGGGTATATGATTGTCATCCATAGACAGTATGGTGCATAGTGAAAACTAAACGGCATTTCACTAGCAAACAGTTACAAGATTCGAAGCTTGAAGTCGTCATACTTGACATCATCACACCCAATGTCAAACAAGTCATCAGGTGATCTGAGCGTCACAAAGTCATTGTCTCCCATCTTGCAAACGATGTTTCCTTGTCTCGTTATCACCCCCTTCACAGTCGGTGTGTTCTTTGCTCTCATCAGGAGAGAATAACGGAGAGGTGTTAAATCTTCGTTAACAAACACGCCCTTATATTGTGCTTTGCCTTTGAGTTTGAAGCGAGCATCGAAGAACTTATCGCGTACTCTCCTGGTGGTAAAACGCACAAAAGACTGACGGGCCTTTCCTCCGGAACCTCTTTTTTCAATGCGATAGCATGAGGAGATGGATTCAGGGGGGATTTCAACCCCTACCTCCTTGGCTAGTGTGCACACTTTGTTGACCAGCACATCTTCGGCTTCCTCTCCCTCTCCCCCCTCAGGAATGCTGGTTATCCGCAGGTTCTCCCTCCGCATGTGCTGGTCGAGGTCGTCCTGTTTATATTGATTTATGAGGAGAGTCGGATTCAACTCTCCTCTCATTGCTGGAATGCCAGGCTTTCTTAACAGCTGCTACGATGGATGGTATGGCAGCTTTAAGAGTAGCCTCCACGGCCCCTGCTATGGCCTGCGGCATATCATTGCTGGTTGTCAGACTGACTGGTCTGTAGTTACCAGGATCAGATGTACTCCCTTTCTTATGGATTGGTATGACATTAGCATTCTTCCAGTCAGTAGGCACTATACCAGCTATCAGCGACTGCGAAAAAATAATCTGCAGTGGAATAGCAATTTCCTTCCTAACTTCTTTCAGGAATTTAGGATGAAGACCGTCAGGACCTTGGGCTTTACCCTCCTTGAGATTGCCAAGTTTCTCTGCAATATCTTTAGTCGTGATGTCAAAGTCAGACAAAATTTCAGTGATCAGTAAAACATCAACTACAGGAAGCTCTTGAGTGTCTTCTTCTGTAAATATACTGCAAAAATAACTATTCAGTGACTCTGCTGTTTCACGGTCAGATGAAGTTTTATCACCTGAAGAAGTGCAAACCTTGCCCACCGTAGACTAGGTCTTTGATCTGGCCCGAATGTACTTCCAAAATGACTTCGAATCATGCCTAATGTTTTCTGCAAGCTGTTTTTCAAACTCTTCTTTTGCCTGGCGGATAGAATTTGTGGCACGGTTTCTTGCACGCTTGTACGATAACCATGTTGAATCACATGGTTCTCTCCTGAATTTCCTCCAGGCATTCTTTTTTGCCCTCACAGCAACATACGTATCATTACACATCCACGGAGCTTTTTTGATATGATGCTTCCCATTGTTCTTCCTAACAGGAACATATCTATCAATCAATCCATGCATAATTTCTTTAAAGACAATCCAATTAGCATCGACATCACCTGAGCAGTGCACGTCCTGCCAATTAACCTCATCGATGTCTCTACAAATAGCTGCATAATCAGCTTTCCTCCATACATGCTGCTTAATAATATTACCATCATTATGAACAGATGCAGAGACTCCAACTCTCCCGCTTTCGACGGGAGATCTCCCGCCAAAAGCCCACTTTTGCAAAATCTCCCGTTCTCCCGCTTGAGATTTAATTCTCCCGCCCTGGCTCTGTGTCTCCCGTTTGAAATGATTTCTTACTTTTTGTCTTCGTATGTTGAAAAATAAGCCTTAGATAGCACGAGAGAGCATCAAGAACCCTAATTATAAGAGCATCCAGGGCCCAAGCGGGCCCTGGACCCCGGCCACAAGGAACTTTGCGCACATCAAGTTGGAGTCTCGATCCCGTTTGCTAGGGGTTTCAGGCGGGAGAATCTCCAGATCAGAAGGTGCTTAGGGTTGGAGTCTCTGCAGATGTCCGAACACAAACATTACAGACCAACACAGCATGGTCACTCCGACCAATGGGTGACAAATATTCAATATCATGCACTTCATCACTGGTCATCACTGGTAACGACGAAAATGCGAAATATTAACCAAAAAGGTTCAGTCTCAGAACTTACCCGAACGGGGTCAGGCTAAACTCGGACTCGGGGATAACTCGGCCTCGCTTTGACGGCGGGTTGCGGGCTGAGTTGTATTGGTTGTCCCTCTGGATCTTGTACAGTAGTTGTACTAAAATGTATATGGGAGCGGCCTGTACAAACTACATTGTAGCGCTTCGCGTTTTGGCTACTCGCAGTACAGTCAGACCGCAACGTCCTGAAAAGCCTTCGCATTTATCGTACGCGTATGCATGGACCTCGCGGACATGAATGCGTAATGAGCTGGGAGACCACATTTTTAGAGTGTCTGTAAATCTAAACGACATTATCAATCTTCATGATTTATACATCGATAAAAAGCTGAAGAGTTGTACTTTGATAAAAATTCGACCACTTAAAAGGTTATGACATATGAAATATACTGAACAAGGAAATTATAAAACACAAAATGTGCATATTTTTCTTTTTTTTTAAGAGGTACACTAGACCAACGAAATTAAGGTGGACCAAAATGGAAGAGGTATAAAATGAAAGAGGAAATATCATTCTATGAAAACATAATGACTTTATGTGGACTGATCCTATGAACGGGTCAGGTTGGCGAATAAATCATTGCCTTGTACAGTTAATTTTTGACGAGATTTCAGTTTGCCGCGAATACGCGTTTCTGATTGGTTAATTCCCTCTGAGTGGAGAGTTGAACGAACCTCGCGGAATGACAGTAAGCGTGTACTCTACATAACAGTAATACACTGTGTGTAGATGACAGTGTAGGACCCAAAGTAGGACCCTATGGTGTGTGTGTGTGCGCGCGCACAATGTATGTATACGCGCTCAGGTTCAGGCAACTGCAGCTAAGATCTCCACGTAAACAACAAGAGCAACACTCCACTCTGATGGACAGCTCAACTTTGGCTTGGATTTTGTTTGCACAACTAGATAGAGTAGCGTGCAGTATTAATTATAGCATACAAATCAATAATAAAAGATCTAGCACTAAGTTTGCGCACATGAGTTCTTTTGGGGCTCTCTATTTGGTATTAGAATAATTATTCCTTATTAATCCACAGTATACATCGCTGAGTAATTTATCTAATGATACCCTGGGAGCGCATGGTCATTCATGTATCTCAAATTGCCACACTATGATTTTTACTCGACGAGACTTTCAATTTTTATTGTTTTCTAAGCGAGGGACCAATTCAGTTCTTACTGTGCTATTATAACAAGTATATCTAAAACGTTGACTATCATTCATGTGGTGATTCAACCTATGAACGGGTCGGGTTGGCAATAAATAGAAAGCCTTGTTCTAATATGTCTAAGGGTCGTTTGGAAAATATCGATATAATGCAGAGATATGAATAATGGTATCATAAGCTCATTTTATATAGTGTAAGCATTAAAAGGTGTGATTTATTTCAGATATTCACAAACCATATCAATTAGTCACGGATAGTAGATCTTCATGTCGTCAATAAGTGAATCTCGTAGACCATGCACTTTGTCTCTGAATTATCTCGCAAAATCTCGGGTGCTGAAAAGGACATGCGCAAAGACCTGCGCGTACGATAAATTTTTGATTTGAGCTCATTAACAGCAGCGTTGCGGTCTGACTGCAGTAGTAATGGTCCGAGTTGTTACTACGCGCGCATCAAAAACCTCTTTAACGCGCATGCAAAATTAGTGTGCGCCTATCAAGCACCTCTAGAAACAATCAAAGACGCTCGATAAACAACAAAAACTTCAAAGACCGCACGTCTCAGCAACTGAGGTGATGTGCGTATAGGCTTGAGGACCGCGCGCTGTCCATTTGTTTTGTATAGGATTAGCACGCACTTTCCTGTTTGTTCAGTTAGGCCTCGTTTGGTATTATACAATATTAAATGGGTTAGTCAAATACCGGTTAGTGATTGGCTAAACAGCGTCACGTGATGGAGGTACATTCGTTATGTTCGCCATTGGGCGAACATTCTTGGTAATGTTCTCCCGTGGGAGAACATTTCCACGTAACAAATGACAGAAGGCCTAGGACCGGTCACCCCAAACCCCCTTAACTATCTACTATCTTTGGGTCACCCACGCGCGCACAGTGAATTTAGCTCTGCATGCATGCAAATATCGTACACTGTAACTACAGCCCAGTCGCTGTGTAGCGCACTGCGTATTAACAGCTATGGTCAGGCTACGCTAGCTACGCGTAAATACACTGAATCTCAACGATCTTTGGTGGTTGACGTTGACGTATTTGACTAACCCATATAATATAACAGATGATGACTTTTGTTGTCGGGAACATGTACCAAACGTTCCACCCTCAGGGTTTGAAATGCTATTTCGGGAGGCTATAAGTCCCTCGACTTCGTCTCGGGACTTATAACCTCCCTCAATAGCATTTCAAACCCTTCGGGTGGAACATTCGGTATGTTCCCTCCCCGCCAGTCATCATCTATACAGTAGACATGGCTCGACACTAACTTTTTTGTTTGGTGGCCTGATGGGGCCACCAAAATCCTAAATTTCAAATTTTTGGTGGCCCGAGAGAAAAATTTGGTGTCCCCAAAAAACAATAAAAAACATTAAAAGTCCTTTTTTTTAATGAGTCAAGTATTTAAGTTTTATGATAGTAAGAATTAGAAGGTGGACATATCTACTCATAAATAAACTTCAACAAACTTGCAACACTCACTCTCAGGCACTCATTCAGTCCTTTTCATCCATCCTTTAAACAAATTTAACTGCTAGTTTCCGGCGCAAAAAGTTACGAATTTATTGACATACTTTTCAAAAAATTTTGGTGGCCCGAGGTGGGCCACCAAATTTGCCCTTTTTTGAAATTTGGTGGCCCGACTTTCATTTTTGGTGGCCCCGGGCCACCGGGCCACCTATAGTGTCGAGCCCTGCAGTAGAATATGGCGATCACGAACTGCGTGTAAATTGTCTGAAATGGGGACGAGTTTTCCCTGAGACCGAGTTAGTCTGGAGCCTTCTGGAATAAAAGTCGGTTTTCCGACTTTTATTTTTCTCAAAATACTCCAAAACGACTCATCATTCCGGCAAACCGCGTCAGCCAGGTAAGTTTCTTTGTAAACTCTTTCGATATATTGCAAGCAAATATGAAATGGTACCAGACGGGTTCTCAAGCCCTTACCAGAACTTTGTTTTCACTTTAATGAGAGATTGAAAACGAATTAAGCCATCAAGCTGAATTAGTGTTAGGAAGGTTGGTAATGCGGCTTGAATTGAAAAACAGGGGGGAAGGGGTTTATGAAATATACGTGCTTATTATGACAGCAAAGGATTTACGAGGGTGGGACATAAAGTATGAGTATAATAAGAGAGACGAGGATAGCTATCAAGGTTAAAAAAAAAAGAGGGTCTCACAATTTTAAGAACACAGTGATAAAAATGTAGTTCCGCGGATGAATATCAGTAGCGGATGAATACGTTTGTGATGAGGTCCAGCGACACTGGTAATGCCTGAAATGGTGAGAAATTGTAATCTAGTTTGAGGTGGGGACATAAAGTATGAGAATGCCCAAAAATGTGAATCTCCGTCCCACTCAATTTGAAGACAGAAATTTTCTCACGTCCATCACATCCAGGCTCTGATTACGATTGCACACGCTCGTACTGTACGTATAGCGTATGCGTAGGAAATCCGATGCATAATACACGCACAGCATGCACACAGTCCACGCACAGGCGACGCGTCGCTCTTCAGGGAAACCTGCCCGCGCCCAAGCTAGGGGAAATTGCGGCTTGTGATTGGCTTAGAGTAAACACATGACAGGGGAATTCTCAATTTCTATTGGCCTAACCAAATGCGTTTAATTATGTATTCACTCGGAATTCACTCGGCTTATTTTTCACTCGGAATTCACTCGGCGAATAAGGTTTCACACAAATTTCACTCGTTAGCATGGTGATATGATGACTTTAAAAACATACTTATTTGATGTGTCTGACAAGCTGCACGGCCCCTACAAAAGTAGTAGTTTGAATTTTCCTACATAGTTGCCATGTTGGAGTGTTGAAAATCTCTATCTCGGGTGTGTAAATTAGGCTACCTGATTGAGCGCGCGTTTATAACTTATTGAGTGCGCGCTGGTGTATTTACATTGTGACGTCAGTGAAAGGTGCATTATGCTTTATTTTCGTGGCACTTTTTGGCATGCCCGTGAATGTTGGTCGTGTTGCTTGTATTGGCAGCCATATTTAAATTCAAAATAGCGGGAATTGCGTTCGTCAGACACATCACATTATTCCATTTTTTCACTCAGCATGTTAAAATACCTGTTTGCACCTAATTTCTGCGTCACTCGTCATTTAGAACTCGAGATAGGGATTTTGAAAATTTCATCGAAGCGGCCATATTGGAATTTAAAATGGCGGCCATTCGATGTTTGTCAGACACTTCAAATTAATCTGTCATCAAAGTCACCATGTCAAAACGCTCTTGTGTACCAAATTTTGGTGCCACATGTCATTTAGAATTAAAGATAGGGATCTTTAGATATGTATCATGACGGCAGCCATATTGAAATTCAAAATGGCGGCCGACCCGTGGTCAGATCTCTTGGATCCGGCCATTTTTTAAATCAGCGCCCCAAAATACCCCTATATGCAAAATTTCATAATTTCCGCCGGATGTGAGCATCTCAACCAATTTTTACTACATATCTGCCCCACTATGAAGCTTTCGCGTATTGGAGCCGTACGGCTTGTTTGGCGACACGAAACTTCAGGCGAATTGCCACTGGCATCCAATTCATTGTAGAATCATGCGCATTTTGCTTTCGCGAATCTTGGCTCCTTGCGAAAAAATATAATTTGCGAAAGTTTCATGCACGCGAAAATTTCTGAAAAATGAAATTCAGCATTTATACCATGAAAAATTCCAGAGGGCTATATAACCGGGGGGCCAAAAGCTAAAAACAGAGGTCGAGTTGCACTCTCTCTACAAACTAAGTAGACCATGCTTATTTTCAAGTTTTTATTGTAACAAACAACATTCCACTGGTCTACCTCAAAAAATTTGTTGCGAAAGCCTCCAAATCCAAGATGGCGTCCAAGATGGCCGCCATATTTACTGAATTTGTTATTTGAAAGATAGAATTTGATTGAAAGATCAGATTTCAACAAATGTGATGTCATATGAAAGAGCATAAAATTTTCTACAAGTTGATTTGTGCCTGCAAACTAACTTTTCAGGTGACGCTGATTGCTATTATTTCAAAGTAGATTGTTCTGAAGTAGATGAGATGAAGCAAAAATATCTTTCAAATAGAGGTAGAAGCTTGAAACAACCTTGCTATAGAAAGTTTAAAACAAAATCTGGATCAATCACTCAAAAAATTCAAGATTGCAGGCCATCAAAGCTGACATGGTGTATAAAATTGCGCCAAAGTAAATGTATTATTTTGTTTTTGATACAATTTTGTCTGTTGTGCTATCTTAAACCGTCCTAGGTTTTTATGGACACATTTTTAGAACCAGTGATATTCTACTCCCCGAAAAAGAAAACAAAAAAAAAAAACCCAAATCGAGTGGAAGTTTTTGCTTTTGATGTGAGGAGTGAATAACAAGAAAACGGTGAATTTAGAGTGAAATTGGAGTGACTTTTGAGTGAAAATGTTCATTTTCACTCATTTTAGAGTGACCTTAATAGGCAGGGCTCCACACTAACTTTTACTTTTGGTGGCCCAAAGGCAAATATCCGATCTTTTTTGGTGGCCCGATCAGGCCACCTATGTTCTTCATTTCTGACATTTTGGTGGCCCGACGTGCGTTTTTGGTGGCCCCGGGCCACCGGACCACCGTTAGTGTCGAGCCCTGCCTTAGGGATCACTTGTCACTCTTCGAGTGATCCCCGAGGTCACTCTAAAATGAATGAAAATGAACATTTTCACTCTCGAGTGATCCTGATATCTAATATGGGAAAGCATCTACCAATGGCATAAGCTCAGATCAATTGTGACACTATAACCCACATGAAATCAGCCTAAAAACAATGTAAGAAAAATCTGGTAACACAAAATACAGTTTCAGCATACTTATTTGTAAATGTGAATATACAGCACGAATAATCAATTTGGACGATATTATTCGAACAATATACTGAAAAGTAATTTCGCACAACACATTTCGCACAACAAAGTTGAGAAATTGCCGCCATGTCGGATTTTTATTTTATCATTTTTTTTTTTTTTTTTTTTGGGGGGGGGGTTCGGATCAGAAGGGCTTTCAAGGACATCTACGGATCAGACATTATTACACATATACCATCATCATTCAGGCGTTTCTACAACAGTAAAGTAACATACAAGTAAAAAAGCATATCTTTGATACAAAAGCATTTCTTTTTTATCAAAGATTGGGCCTTACCCTAACACTGGAATGAGCTCCACCCCCCCCCCAAAAAAAAGACCCTCAATATGGTTTACACTAGCACAATATCGTTCGGATGTATAGGAACATGTAATAGACAGCAATATAAGAAGATTAAAAAAATATATCAAATTATAAGTTATAAGTTGAGATTTAACGTTGACGCAACACACTAAATGTATTCTACCATTGGGAGAGATATCACATTCGATTTATATGTGCAGGTTAGTTGTATTACAAAACATTCTACCATTAAAGCCTAAAACATACGGAGATATTACCATTGCTTTTCAATAAACCATAGCCATAACTGTTGACAATTTAATATATAAAAAAAACATTCTTATCAGATCTATTTAGTATATCTAACAATATTTAGCATTAATTATACTGATTTCAGTTCGTACATTAGTTGTTCTTTCCCTAACTCACAGTTTAGAACTAGTTTGAGGAATTAAGTAAAGCTGGGTTTTTGTTTTACGTGCACTAATGGTAAATAATGCCGTGAACGACAACCTCGATTAATTGCCGCCATCTTTAATTTTGTGTGGATACTATTTTTATCGCTAAATATTACACATTGGCAAAATTTGTGCCAAATTCCAAGCTCCTATCTCTTTTTGGAAAATACTTTCTGTTCAATTTTATCTGCCTCAGAACAATCTACTATAATGAAATGCTACAGTAATAGCGATAATCGTCACCTACCACTTGGCATGAAAAGTTAGTTTGCAGGTACTTGCAAGTCACTAGACCGTTACAGTATTACATGTGACCATGTAAACACATTGTATGCAAAATTTATAATGCATAAATGTAATTTTTTTCAAGTTTTAGACGTTAACTTGTCAATAGTGTATGATATTGCCTGTAATTCCAGAAATATGAATTATGTCTCAATCTCAGTAAATCTCAATCTCAATCGCAGGTTTCAAAATAATTCTTCAGTTCTTCTTTGATAAATACTAAATCATGCATTTTCACATTTCTTCCTTTTTTCAAAACAATATAAAAATATGGATCCCCCCAAATTTATCACAATACACAGCTAAAGTGGTATCAACTTTTAGGAAGTTTTACTCTCCTTCATATGACATCAAATGTGTTGCAATCCAATGTCTCTATCAAATTTTATGTTTGAAATGTTAATTTCAACAAAAAAAGGCGGCCCTATTGGACCGCATCTGTACTTTGGAGGTTTTTGCAACAAATCTATTGAGGTGTACTTATGGAACATTGCTTAGTATGCTTAATATTATGTATGGTCTTGTTTATAGAGAGAGTGGAACTCGAAAAGTAAGCACGATCTTAGATTTGACCCTCTGTGACGTCTTTGGGAACAGATGCGTGTAAATGCATATTATGTAAAATGGGATTTCAAGTTTGAGACATTATTACTCCTGAACCAAATACAATACTGACCTCTAATTTTCTCCAAATATTGATTATATGGGAAAGATGTTAATTTCTGCAGGGTTTTCATAAACATTTTTAATTTATTTTTTTTAACTTTTTAGAGAAATATTCATGGTGCATTCTGAAAAAAATGTCTCCGTAAAAACCTAAGATGGTTTGAAATAGCAGTAAAATGTTCAGAATACTCGAGTATATATAAACCATATAAATTGACAGCAAAACAGACAAAATTGTATCAAAATCGAAATGATACATTTACTTTGGCGCAATACACTATGCCAGCTTTGACGGCCTGCAATCTTGAATTTTTTGAGTGATTGATCCAGATTTTGTTTTAAACTTTCTATAGCAAGGTTGTTTCAAGCTTCTACCTCTATTTGAAAGATATTTTTGCTTCATCTCATCTGCTTCAGAACAATCTACTTTGAAATAATAGCAATTAGCGTCACCTGAAAAATTAGTTTGCAGGCACAAACCCTTGTTTGTCAAAGAAAATGTCTGCGTTTGCCAAGACTACTACACGCACCACTGGCACTGCTACAAGCGCCAGTGTCAGTGGTGCGTGTAGTAGTCTTGGCGCGCGCAGGCTCTTTTTACGACCAACAAGGTATTGTTACAACTAAAGTGGCCATTTTTACATAGTGAGTTTTCAAGTTTGAGACATCATAACTCCTGAACCAAAAACGGTACTGACCCCTAATTTTCTCCAAATATTAATTATATGTCAAACAAAATTCTTGAAACGTTTCAAGATAATCCTTCAGTCTTTCTCTGATTTATGCTGAATCAAGCATTTTCATGATTTTCCTTTTTTCAGAAAAATATCAAAAAATGAGTGCTTTTTCCTTAAAATCTCAATCCACTTATCACAATAACCCACAAAAATGGTATCAACTTGTAGAAAATTTTATTCTCTTTCATATGACATCACATTTGTTGAAATCTGATCTTTCAATCAAATTCTATCTTTCAAATAAGAAATTCAGTAAATATGGCGGCCATCTTGGACGCCATCTTGGATTTGGAGGCTTTCGCAACAAATTTTTTGAGGTAGACCAGTGGAATGTTGTTACAATCAAAACTTGAAAATAAGCATGGTCTACTTAGTTTGTAGAGAGAGTGCGACTCACTCGTTAAGTAAGCGACTTTTTGGGGTTTGGCCCTCCGGTTAATACTACTCTTAAGGACGTTCCTCAGTTGAGGTTGTGCGCATCCTAGCTGCGCAGGTTGGCAGTGACGTAACAAAGAGCGTAGGATGAAGGATGAGCACGAGGGATAAGCTGAGCTAGCTGAGCTTAGCAGCTGCTAGTAGATCGAGCTAGAGTGTATTACGTATGGTCGGTCCGGATACCCGACAGCTCCCCACCGCGCTGGGCGGCCGACTGTACGCGTTGTACAATCTGTACGTACTACGCAAAGTTCAGCGGTCCGAGCCGCATAAACATGGTCATGGTAACACAACACTGATCGACAGAATCGGGAAGCTTGGAAGTGGAACTGAGTTGGTTCCATTTTCAGTCCATAGATCTGTTTTGTGACACGCAGTTCATTATCTGTTCACCAACGTTGTCAAGTCGAATGCTAAGCAGCCGTGGGGGCCGTGGGGGCTCGGGCCCCCACACTTTTTGTGCACCATACAAAGGAATACATAAGGTGTCATCACTTTGTTAAACAAGCTCATGAAATCCGGAAGTGGGCCCCCACACTTTTGAAAACACTGCGCCGTTCCTGTAAGGTATCTAGGGCCTATAGGCCCTAGTCGGGGACTACTAGTCTACTAGACTAGGTGTTAAAAAACAAAGACAAAACAAAAAACAACCAAACAAACATATGACACACATTTCATCTTTAGGTCTAACGACCAAAACAATCTGAGGATCTCTGTTAAAATCTAAATTAGATCTAAACTTGTCATTACTAGTACAAGATATTGTTGTTGTTATTTCATTTTTTGGTTACAAAATACAAGGTCACGAAAGTATTACCAAACATGTATTTATCACTTTCACCATTCAGATATTAATTTTTGATTACCAAATCTGGTGTAACAAAAGGAGAATCAAAGAATTTTTTATCGGGGGGGGGGGGGGGGTAACTCAAGGTACATCTCCATAGCTTGCAACACGCACTTTACCAACCACTGCAACAACCAACACATGCAATCTACAATCAACGTCATTATATTAAGATTTGTTTTTCCTTTGGAGGACCGTCAGACTAATGCCAAAACTTCCATTTCCTCATATTTATTCTTCTTCCTCCATTATCACTTTCTGCACATATATGGTTACAGCAAGTGGGTAAAACAAACAAACAGGCATGTCAATGTGGAGTTTTCCACGCTTGCGTCCACATAATTATCATTATGGCTGTGTAAGGGAAATATTAACAAAAACGCACATGGACCTTCCTTTCTGAATATTTTTCCACCACATCACTGCAATTGTGATACGTTTTTTTTTTAAAACAAAAGAAAATGGGGTTCATGCATCCTGGCAGGGTATATCCCTGCATTGGTTCCTGACCAGATTTGGGGCCTTACGATGGTTTCTGTCGCAAGGAGGCTCTGCTAGCACAAAAGCGAGCACATAAAACCCCATTTTTACAATTGTTCTGCATTAAGTAACCCTTCTTCTACAATCTGATAAAGTTACCTAATCAGGGCACCCATGATAGGTTCTTAACCAGATTTTGGGGTCCTAGGATGATTTCTTTCATATGGGGGTGCTGCTAGCACAAAAACGAGCACATGAACCCCCACTTTTCATTATTTTTCTGGAATTATTAAGCCTTTTTCTACAATTTGGTCAAATTTCGTGAAAATGACATGGGTTTTGAATGTACAGCGTGAGATTTATGAACCCACCCTGTCAAGGCATCCCTGCATAGGTTCCTGACCAGATATTGGGGACTTACGATGATGGTATGTCGCATCGGGGCGCTGCTAGCATAAAAACGAGCACATGAACCCCCACTTTTCATTGTTCTTGTGGAATTAGTAAGCCTTCTTCTATACAATTTGGTCAAGTTTCGTGAAAATGACATGGGTTTTGAATGTACAGCGTGAGATTTATGAACCCACCCTGTCAGGGCATCCCTGCATAGGTTCCTGACCAGATATTGGGGACTTACGATGATGGTATGTCGCATCGGGGCGCTGCTAGCATAAAAACGAGCACATGAACCCCCACTTTTCATTGTTCTTGTGGAATTAGTAAGCCTTCTTCTATACAATTTGGTCAAGTTTCGTGAAAATGACATGGGTTTTGAATGTACAGCGTGAGATTTATGAACCCACCCTGTCAGGGCATCCCTGCATAGGTTCCTGACCAGATTTTGGGGACTTACGATGATATAGGTCGCATGGGTGCGCTGCTAGCATATTAACGAGCACATGAACCCCCACTTTTCATTGTCCTTCTGGAATTAGTAAGCCTTCTTCTACAATTTGGCCAAGTTTCGTGAAAATGACATGGGTTTTGAATGTACAGCGCGAGATTTATGAACCCACCCTGTAAGGGCATCCCTGCATAGGTTCCTGACCAGATATTGGGGACTTACGATGATGGTATGTGGCATGGGGGCGCTGCTAGCATAAAAACGAGCACATGAATCCCACTTTTCATTGTTCTTGTGGAATTGGTAAGCCTTCTTCTATACAATTTGGTCAAGTTTCGTGAAAATGACATGGGTTTTGAAATGTACAGCGTGAGATTTATGAACCCACCCTGTCAGGGCATCCCTGTATAGGTTCCTGACCAGATTTTGGGGACTAACGATGATATAGGTCGCATGGGGCGCTGCTAGCATAAAAACGAGCACATGAACCCCCACTTTTCATTGTCCTTCTGGAATTAGTAAGCCTTCTTCTACAATTTGGCCAAGTTTCATGAAAATGACATGGGTTTTGAATGTCAGCATAAGTTTTATGAACCTTGTCCTTTAGCTTACCCCTAACAGAAAACGTCGATGAGAAGGATTTGAGAGATTTCGGTGTTTTCTGCAGCGTGAGTGCGCTGCTTGCTCAAGAATGAGAGTGTAAATCCCAACTTTAAAACCTCTTCCTCGTTTTGGGTGCCTTTTTCTGCAATTCTTGCAAATATGGAGAAAATAACGTGGATCTTGAAAGAATTATGGGGATTTAAGTTAAGTCATTGTAGATTTTGTTACCAATCATGGTCTTGATCCTGTAACGCTATCATTTTGGTACAGGACGGCAGATAAGTCATATTCTTCAAAGTCCCGTAGGAAAAAAAAAAAGCACATGAACCTATGGTTTTATTTACATATTTGGGTTTCGGATGGGTCAAAGTTACGGTATTATTATTATCATTATTATCTATTCGGCTTTCATTCACAAATGGAAAGTTTGAAGAAAATGACATGGACTTCACTTTAACTGAGGAGCGTCCTTAATATCAATGAGTTTGTCTCGAGGGATCATCTCTCCCAATGTGGTGCTTTTATCCGCCCTCTAACAGTAATTTCAGTAAGCGACCTGACTACAAGATCCTCAACTTGTGTCCACCTGGAACACTTGGCAAAGTTCCTACCCTCTGCGCCGGAGAACAACTCTTCCCACCCCCCCCCCCCTCACCCCTTTTGTGACTTGCGATAGCTAAACAATGGTAAGAACTCTGGTGGGCTAGAGATAATTCATCTACATGTAGAACCAATACGCTGACACTTTTGCTCCCTCTCTCTCAAAAACAATCATTCACATTCGCACAAAAAAATGTGAAGAAAAGCCAGAAAACAAAAAGGAACTAGAATTGGAGTAACAGAACCAAACAGTTGTTTTCGGAGTTATTAGTACTATTTTATTTTCGTATACTTAATGCAAACAATGGCATAGTATTTGTTGTAACGATTGTAGGAAATGGATCCATCACTACAGCTCACTTTTTATCCTCTCAGTTTTCAAAACTCCCTTAACATCACTGCACATAATGGGCCAAATGGCATGACAATCTTGAAATGTGCATCAAACCTAAACAAATCATTGATTCAATACTTTGAACAAGATAGGTACTGCACTATATCTCTATAAAAATTAATGACAAAAATGTGTACATTTCATATTCATGACAAACTCATCAACATTGCTCCGTTATTTATCACTTGAATATCTTATCTTGTAGATTTATTAGTATGTTTAGATAGAAAATATGAACAGAACAGAATTTTCAGCGTTTCTAACTACACAAAAATGTATATCAAACTGAATTCTAAACAATTTCTAAGCTGAAGGCAATGGAGAAGTAGTTGAAGACTAATGAGTAACGTCGGAATAGTAAGTATGAATGAAAGCATTGAAAACAAAGGAAATAGTGAGGAAAGTTCTGCCCAAACTAGAAAAAAAGAGAAGGTAAAGACTGTTCAAATGTTGCCACTTTTGAATGAAAAATACATCCTGACTCTGGGTAAGCAATTTGAAGGACAAATTGTCTGTAGAGATTTCAACGACAGATGGAGTCAACGCATTTATCAGCACTGCCGACACGCAGTCAGGGAGAAACTTGTGTGTTACACGTATGTCAATGGGCAAAAATAAGTCCTAAATCAAACAAGTTTTTTATTCTGTGATGTGGATATGGGGAGATATCTAAAGTTTTAAAGGGAGCTTCCTGAAGAATCAGGAAAACTAGCTTTGATCTACACTTACAGTATTTCAGAAGAGCTGGATAAAGCTTTGGTAATTTCCTGTATACAAGGACTTGTATGCCAGTGATAGTGAAGTCAAATATCAAAGATGGCTATTTTGAACAGCCTGCGGGATGCTACAACAGCCAAAATAATAATAATAATAATAAATCAATAATAATAATAAATAAATAAAATAAAATAAAAATAACAAAATATAATAAAATAAAATAGAAAAATAAATAAAAAGCAAATAAAAAACAAAAAACAAACAAAAAGCAATCAAAAAGCAAAAAAAAAAAATTTTAAGAGCCATTACTCTCAAAATTTTTGTAAAATTGTGCTTACATTTCTACAAATTTTCAACACAGATGTTCCTGTTTTCACTTTCAACAACTCCTACAATTCTTCCTTTGTGCACCCAACCACCAGTGATAGGTACATCCTTTCATACAGTTATTTGATTCACATAAACAGTCTGCTCGAAACGCATAAAGCAAGAGCCATAACAGCCAATCTATGTATTTTTTCTACTGAGGTCACCAACTGAGAGGCTGGCTTGCATAAATGAATGAAATGAATTTAAATGTACATAATTCATTATTTCTACCGTATTTCTGAATTTCTTGAATTAAGTCATTAAAAACAATCATCAGCCGGGGCATCGGTCAGTTTAAATGATATGAGTTATATAAGTTTTGAAGACATGTGCAAGGGAGCGGAGGAAGGTGTGCGAGGGGATATCACCTCACACACGGGGCGATTTTGCATTTTCAGACCTGTTATTCAGAGATCTAGTGCAGACATTTTGGTGAAATATGCGATTTTTGTTTCAAAAGAAAAGTAACATTCATATTCAGGAGGATAGGATAGGAGGATAGGGAGATTTTGCATTTTCAAAACCTTAAATTAAGAGATATGGTGCACACTTTTGATTACATATTCGATTTAAGTTTCTATCACAAGATTAAGAAAAATATAAACTAGTATTCCGGGAAATGTGCTGGGGGAGGGGGCTATCCCACACAGGGGGGATTTTTGTTTTCAGAATTGAAATTCAGAGAACTGGTGCACTCCTTCGGTGAAATGTTCCATTTCTGTTTCTATAAAAATGTAAGAAGCATTCATATTTCAGGGAGATGTGCAAGCATAGGGTGTGGGAGGGGATAGGCCTCCTCCCACACAAGGGAGATTTGCATATTTCCGACCTGAAATTAAGAGGTATGGTGCAAACTTTCGATGAGACATTTGATTTAAGTTGCTATCAAAAGAGTAAAAAAAAAATTACAAACTAGTTTTGGGGAGTGTGTGGGAAATGGGGAGATTTTTGAATTTTTCAGACTTCAAATTCAGAGTACTGGTGCACCCCTTTGGTCAAAATATTCGATTTTTGTTACTATCAAAAAGAAAAGGAAAGAACGTTCATATTCTGGGAAATGTGCGGGGTGAGGGTGTGGAGGGGAGATATTCTATAGGGTCATCCAACACTAAGGAGATTTGTATTTTCAGACCTGAAATTCATCAGAGATCTGGTGAACTCATTTAGTGAAAACATTCGATTTTAGTTCCTACAGAATAAACTACGGAACTATGTATTCAGGGAAATGTGTCGGGGGAGGGTGAGGGAGGGGGAATACTCCTCTAACACGGGAAGATTTAGCACTTTCAGACTTGAAATTCAGAGATCTGGTGCATTCCTTTTAGTTGGAGGCCTAAGGGCTCAAAATGGGTTGTTTGGTTCAGATTCTTCCAAAAGCACCAAATTTGGCACACAGGTCCGTTGTATCATACTCTTTCGATTTTTGATGGGCGCCAAGACTAAAAACCCCTGGTGCCGCCATATTGGTGAAATCCAATATGGCCGCCATCCGGGTTAGAGGTCAGCTGCACTTACAAATTGAAAGGGTTTATTAAAGTAATGAATCCCATGTGGAGGGGATTAATGGGTTAAAGAATGTGAAATATCATTTCTGCAATTCAAAGTCACTTTCACCTCTCAAGGTCACTGTCAAGGTCAAATAATGGCATCTGTGAGCATTCAACTGCAATTCACTTGTACCCCTATTTTGTCCCGTTTGTCATCTCTTCCATACTTCTCCAATGATCAATTAGGGCCAAGAGGGGTTCCATCCCCCTACATATCAATAATAATTATGACAAATAAAGGAAAACTTCATTTAACAATTACATAATTAACATTATCATATATATATATATATATATATATATATACCGGGTGTCCCCCAAAACAGCGGAACGATGGATTTTCAGTACCTTGCATTCTAAAAGTGATATATTTTTTGACATCATTAGAAAAAGCATCTTCCGCAGAAGAAAATGATACCAAAATCATTAAATTTAGGTCAGTACTTTTTATTCTACGCCAATTTCTGTAAATGCAGTCATTTTCAAAGGGAAACATCACTTGTACCACCACTAATGTTGTGTACCACATCACTTGCAGAGTTTGTAGAATCCAGTATGTCGGGGAAACCAAGACTACACTCAAAAGACGCTTCTATGGACACAAATCTACAGTCAACACAGCCAAGCTCGACACTCCAGTGGGCCACCATTTCAATCTACCCGATCATTCCATCACTGATATGACTCTACAGGGCACTGAATCTTTAGGCACTCGTCCAGACACAGTCAGAACCAGCAGAGAGAAGCTCTTGAAGAGACGCCTTCACACCATCCAACCCCATGGTCTCAACATCCAGGAGGGAAATGACTGACCACCTTTATTTTTTTCATTATAATTACCATTATTATTCTCTTTTTCATTTTTTCACCCTTTTTTAAAAATTTCATTTTGTTCCTTCTTTGCGCTTTTTCCATTTGCAGACCCTTTAATTCCCATTTGATTCCTTCCTCCAGTCCGAGTCTCTATTATACAGCCTTTTTCCACCTACACATACACACACTTGGTTTTGTTTGTTTATACATACCCGTGTTTATTATGCCTTGCCTACTTATTTACACACAATGTATACAATTTTCTCTCCCCTAGTTCTCATTTGTGCTTTATTTCATTTCTTTTATCAATATAATTATATATATATATATATATATATATATATTTCATTACTGTTATTTCATTGTCATTATTGTCATTACTGCGTGTGTGTATTTACTTTGATATGTTTGATTACTTTCTTGTTGCCTCCACCTGGTACAACTTTTAGGGCTCTTTGTTTGCTCAGCCCCCCCCCCTTCCCCTTGCTTTTTTCACTCTTTCCCTTTCTTTATCCCTCTGGTGTTCCTTATCTTCTTTGATGTTGCCTCCCTAATTCATCCTTTTCCTTCAATGGTTGCCCCCTTGATCCTCATGATCATCACTGACCCTCCTCTGCCTTTTGTCTGTCCACCCTCCTGCTCTAATCCCCTCCCTTTACCTGTTGGGTTCCTTGCCCGCGACCTCCCACCCTCTCCTTTGTTTTCTTTGTTCTGTGTACACAGCCTGTCCCTGTCTGTTCTTGTTGTGTGAAGTCCTTATATGTGATTGCTTTCCCTGCTTGTTTGTCATTTTGCCTCTGACGAAGATTCTGCCAGGATCGAAAACTCAGGCCCCTTTTGACTCCACTTTCAAATTTCGCCGGGTTTTTGCGACTTACGAGATAATAATTTGGGTGCGACACGCGTTCCATACGGTGAATTGTGTAAGCTCGTTGATCCATGTCAACAAAAAATACAGCTTTCACATTGGGCGCGCGCACACACACACTGTTTTTTTCCTTGCCCGCGCCCAATGTGAAAGCCGTATCTTTTGTTGACATGGATCACCGAGCTTAAACAATATTCACGATTTTGGATCGCGTGTCGCGCTCACATTATTATCTCATAAGTCGCAAATATCCGGTGAAATTTGAAAATGACTGCATTTACAGAAATTGGCGTAGAATAAAAAGTACTGAACCAAATTTAATGATTTTGGTATCATTGTCTCCTGCGGAAGATGCTTTTTCTAATGATGTCAAAAAATATATATGACTTTTAGAACGCAAGGTACTGAAAATCCACCGTTCCGCTTTTTTGGGGACACCCGGTATATATATATATATATATATATATATGCTTAAATACGGCCGCCATCCTATTCCAAGGTGCTGAATCAGGGTGCAATGGCAAAGAGAGTAATAAACACACCTAATCTTAGTTTGTCTTCATTTTCCTTCTAACGAGATAGCTGGATAGCCCATGTGCAACTAGCTGGTCTGTATGTAGCTGGCCAGTTGTATGTACCTGCGGTGGACCACTTTACCAGATTATGCACCTTGCTTTTTAACGGAATGCCGATTCGGGATCTTTTTATGTGCCTGGGTTTGTGATCCTTTCATACGCGGGCCTTCCATTTCATATTTCCTAGTGCTGAGGTACAAAGTGTTGTGCCTCTACTAGAGGGGACGGTATGAAAACTCATACCATTGCTCAGCTAGACTTGAGATAAGTGGGATTCGAACCGAACTCAAGTTTTTAGACTGCAAGTCATAGCTATCGACTGAGCCACCTCGTCACCTATGGTCAATTATACAGCTTTCCAGCTGGCAAGCGATATTATTCTCCTGTTCGAATTGGTATATGCCTTCTCTCCCTTGACAAGACAGCGTCTGCATCTTCAGTGAAGGAAGCAATGGCCGAAGCTTAGATTCCAGGGAATCCAGCTCCTCAATCCAGGTCAGACCAGCATTCTAGGTGCATTTAACTACATGCGATCATTAGAGTCCTTCAATGGCAGTATCTTGTCAGAATAGGTGAAGACGAGCTGAAGGTTTTTTCTTATCTTTTTTATTTTTTGTCTCAATCAGACGAAACCGTTTCTCTATGGAGGCGCACATGACTAGGGAAATTGAACACCTATTGATGTTGTATCGGATTCTGATCCTAAAGAAAATAATCTAAACATTTTTGCGCAGCAACAATGTGCAGTCCCCTGGCAAGAGATGGTGATGGCACCACTCAAATCTCAAAGTATGATTGGAACAGCGCAACGGCTTCATGGAAAATAAGATTGATAAGTAAAGAACTGCCCTCATGTATCAGTGCACAGATCTCCAAGAATAAATGGGATGGAAAACTCATCCTGAGCACCTGATTGCTTGGTTGTTTTGGTTGTTTTGGTTGTTTTGTTGAGGACGGACGTGTGCAGATCGAGCTCGCATACTCGTGATCTTTTTATCATCATTTACTGGATCTGTGCAGTCATTTTTATATCTTTGGAAAGTGGAAGTGATCCTCTTCAACAAGGAATCATTGACTGTTAATGTATCCTGTCTGATTTTCGTAAGTTACGTGTTTTATGTTTGATTTTTCGTCATCTTTTGGTCCTAGCTCTACATTATCGCGTTGATTCATAACAAACTTCGTCATTCGCCGCTTGGCAGAAAGAGCTATAGAGAAGCAGCAACATCTGTATGTATGTTTTATCGACTACACGAAGGCGTTTGATAAGGTTAAACATGAAGAATTGTTCAAGACACTCGACAAGCCAGACATTGATGACGAAGATAAAAGGTTGTTGGCAGACCTGTACTGGAGGCAATCAGCTGCGGTACAGCATGACGGAGAAGTTGGTGATTGGCAGGATATTGAGCGAGGTGTGCGACAAGGATGTGTTGGTTCGCCATACATGTTCAACTTATACACAGAGTCAATTATGCGACAATTGGACGAATTACCTGGCTTTGCAATCGGAGGCAGTCAACTCACAAACATGAGGTACGCCGATGACACGGTGATTCTAGCTGACAGTGCAGAGAACTTGCAGGGATTGATGGATGTTGTCTCCAGAGCAAGCGAGGAAAAGGGGCTATCGATTAACATTGCGAAATCAGTAACCATGGTCTTCAGCAAAACTGCGCAGCCACCTCGATGTTCGATAATGATAAATGGACAAGAGCTGAAGCAGGTGTCATCTTTCAATTACCTCGGTAGCCTGCTGACTTCAGACAGCCGCTCAGAACAAGAAATCAGGCGTAGAATTGGCATTGGAAAGACAGCGTTTCAGAACATGCGCAAGGTAATGACGAACCGCAAATTGTCCATCGCCACAAGGAAACGGTTCTTGAAGACATACATGTGGTCAGCTATGACATACGGCACCGAGACATGGACAGTGAACAAGCCGATGAGACACAGAATAGAAAGTTTCGAGATGTGGTGCTACAGGAGAATGTTGAAAATATCATGGACGGAAAGAAAATCAAACGAAGAAGTACTAGAAATGGTGTCGGCTGAACGTGAGCTGCTCTCGACCATCAGGAAACGCCAGATGCAGTTTTTGGGCCATGTCGTGAGGAAGAGGCAAACTGAACATCTAGATTTGTGAACGGGAAGAGATCACGTGGACGACAGCGACTCACTTTCCTTTCTGCAATGGCTGGATTAGTTGGCGAGAGAGGATCTACATTGCTGCATTCGTGCGACGATAGAGGGAGATGGCGGAGACATACTGCATCAGTGATCGCCAACGGGCAGTGACGTCCATGGCAGAACAGAGAGAGAGAGAGAGATAGCAGCCCATCGCATCTCACTCCTGTTATCGGGAGATGTCAGTCCTAACCCTGGGCCCCTTGATAGAAGGTATACACCGAGTGAATTACATACACCTACTGCCCGCCAAACCTATGACTGCAACACCCTGCGATCGTTAGCACCTTCTACCACAGGAAAATGGTGTAAACTGGATGATAATATTTTGGATATAATAACTGGTCTCGGTATTACAAGGAAAGGAAAGCCTTATTGTGGAGGAAAAAGTATAAAGAGATTGAATAGGCACTATATGACTCACCAGCAGACAAGCTCTCCTGCCTCTAGTACATCTAATTCCACAGCAAAGCAAAGTACCGAGCAATGTCATTAGAAAAAATTTCAGCGTCCTCAGTCAACAAAGAATATCTCCTTCTGCATGATGAATGCAGGATCACTGAAAAATAAACCTGCAGATTTCACTGATTTTGCAACTGAGAATGATCTTCATGTCATTGGTGTATGCGAAACGTGGTTGTCGCCAGATGATGTTGCTACGGTTGGCCTTCTTACTCCAAGTGGATTTTTATTCCGACATGTTCCACGTAAGCACAAGAGAGGCGGCGGTGTTGCAGTACTCATCCGGAGCAATCTGGAACATGAAATCATCAGCTCTTCATGCAACTATAACACCTTCGAGTTGATCCAGATTGAAATTCTGCATAAGACAAGGAATGTTCACCTAATGATAGTATATAGACCTCCTAATCCAAACCAATTCAATGATTTCCTTGTAGAATTTTCTACTCTTCTGGATGAACAACTTCCACGGAGAAGTGACCTCATAGTATCAGGTGATTTCTACATTCAGATGGATCTACCTTCGCCTAATACGAAGAAGTTCACAGATCTGATGGCTAGTCATAATCTTCAGCAGCATATACAAGAAGCCACCCATTCCCGAGGGCATATACTTGATTTGCTCATGACAAGGCAAGATGATGTGACAACCATTCAAAATATCAGGGTCTGTGAGGGCATCTCTGACCACGCTGCCATAATGTGTGAAATCAACACTCCTGTCAAAATCTCCTACAAGAAAATGATATCAACCCGGAAAGTGCGATCAATCAACGTTGGTATGCAGCGTGAAGATCCGATGATGGAATCTCTTCTAGGCCATGGGCTAGTAGGGGTCAACGTGCACCCCCTCTGCACCTAACATTCATCGTTGTTTCCATGTAGCCCTTGGTCTGGAGAGTCAGAAAAGTGATGTTAACAAAAAAAAAAAGTTGGGTCCCAAGACCCGCCCCGTGACGTTTTGTGACGTCACTTCCGGAACGACCTCTTCGCGAATATGGAGGGAAAAGCATTTGGGTATTATCCTAATAAAGTGGTCCCCATGCCTTTATTTTTCAACGATAACCAAAGATATTGGTATTTCTAGAATCCTCAGAAAATGGGAAATATGATGCAAAGCAAAGTTTGGCAATATAAGCCCTCAGTTTGTGGTCATCGACAACGAAATGGGCAACGATGTCGACAAAATTCAACAAAATTTTACAAAATTTGTTCAATTTTTCAAGTTTCACTCTTTAAGTTTGTATATTTTTGTGAAAAATTTATTAAATGACTTGAAATTTGGTCTCGATATTAAATGAATATCCCTTTTTAAGAAAACAAAAGATTTTGGCCTAATTGTAATCCCATCTTCTGCTGTAGACATTCAAGTGCGCATGCGCGGTGTCTAGAAATCAGCCTGAAAAATACCTTTTGTAATGTCCAGTATCAAAAATGAGTTACAACGAATCTTTTTATCATGTAAATTCACAACTTTAATCAATTTTTGCAATCAGTAATCACCTGATTGAATAAAAGTTGCCTTCAAATGAGAAATCAAAGGTGACCATGGTTCTTTTTGATGATGACGTTGGTCACGACATCGAAGATGAAGACGACGTCAAAGACTAGAAGTACGACATAGCAGAGATTATTTTAGATATGTTTTAGTCTCTTTTAAAATTTCGTAAAATGTTGTAAGTCATGTTTGTAATTGGGTCAGTCAAATATGTACATTGCCTCGTTGGTAATGATTTTATCAACGTCAATATCTGATTGTTTGTTTATTCCGTTGATTTCACTGAATTTATATTCATTTGATTAACACGCAGTATGACCTAAACTTTTGATTTTTTTTTGCTATTTTCTTTCGAAAATTTGGCAATAAGAGACTTGCAGGTCATCAACAACGAAATGGGCATTAGTGAGGTCGACAAACTAAGTCTGCACAAGCTCTTATGCTAATTTAGATATTAATTACCATGTGGTTAATTCACTATATTGATTGGAATTTAGTCTTGATGTTAAAGGATAAGTCCAGCTTCGTGTACATGTAGGCGAAGTAAATGCGGCAATATTAGAATTCCACATCAGTAAAAGTTTGGGGAAAGCGGACAATCCATTCAAAAGTTTGGAATTTTTAAAGTATCTGCACTGTCACGGCTGGATGAGAAGACTACTACAGTTATGTGTGATGTCACATGCGTAGAACGATATATACAATGTAAGGAATATATACAGAGAATTCTACAAAATCTTATTTTTTGAAAAACGTGCATATTTCTTCGACATGCCAGTGACTTATATTAAGGATATTATTCTTCCTGCCTTCTGACACAGACAAGTCAAGTGTTGTTTATTTTGTAAGAAAGGTGAAAATATGTTGAATTCTATCTTTATTTTCTTTTTATCGTTTTACGCATGACAGTGACATGAAAAGCTGTATTAATCTTCTCATCCAGCAGTGAGCGAGCAGAAACTTCAAAAATTCATAACTTTTGAACGGATTGTCTGATTTTCCTCAAACTCTCACTGATGGGTTCTACTAATATTGCTGTATTCACTCAATCCACATGTCACATGCCCGGCCTGTCAAATTGAACTTTTCCTTTAAATAAACAGCCATCTTTCATTACAAAAGAACAAATGAGCCATTATTCTAATCCTGGCCTCTTCTGTAGATGTTCAAGAGGGCAGGAGGAGTGCTAAATAAGAACCAACAAATTGTCCCTTTTGGTGACTAGTAAATTGATAAATTAACTCGTATATTTCAAGTATAGAATAGGTACTTTAATCATTTTGTTTAAATCATCAAACGCCAGGCGCCTGCTGAAATACATTTGACTTCAGTGATGACGGCAAAGACAGCGGCGTCGATGACAAATTCACATTGGAGTTTCGTCTAAATACCAAATTAAACTGAATTTAGCAATTACTTTGAGACGACCCTTAAAGATTAACACCATTAGCTATGAGGAAAAGAAGATATTGATTAAATCTGTATTTTGCCTTCTCAACAAACTCGAATCCTTTAAAGAGAATTTAGTATGTTTTTTTAATAATCCTGAAGTCTTTTAAGATGTTTAGTGTGCATGCAAGGTGTGTGAAACAAGCCGCCGTAAGTTCTTTTCTGCTGTCTAGCAATCAGTTTTTCGTCAAAGATCAGAAACTTCACGTATTATAAATTGCATTATAGAAAATATAAAAGAAAATAACTAAGAGAGATTTGGCTTAAAATGAGAAATTGGAGGCAACTGTACACTTCTCTTGTCACCATTTCTATTGATCATAATGACAACATAATTCTATCATAATTTACCACGACAAATCATTCAATGTGACTATAATGGCATGTTTATTATAAGCAATTCCCCAATTCATGGGACATTATCTGAAATGGTTATTAGACAATGATAGTTCAGTAATAAGAGTTTGATTTCATAGATCATATGAGGCATATAATACATTCATTATTTGCTAAAATTTGGTTGCTGTTAGATACTCAAATTCCAATAGCCTTTTTTTCAAGAGTATTTTTTTTTGTTTAGTCAGGTTTCGTAACTTATGCTTTGAAAATATAATTAGCATTCATACCTAGTCAACACTAACCAATTATATTTGTGATACCTTTTTAAAATTTTTGTTTTCCATCTGAAAGTATAAAGAAACTTTGTAAATGTAACATTGTTCACAGAAGAATTGGTTATATGATGTTTCATAAAAATTATTTGCTAATTATTATGTATTTTTTCCAGCATGATTTACTTCCGATTAAATTACTGAGGGTCCAACATCGAAATGCTTCAAATGATTACCAATACCGATATGTTGAAATTGATGGAGTCATTTACCAGCTCTAAGTTATCCTTTCAAAGTCTGACACTCGTTTGCCCATGAACACTGTTACAATTAAATTCCGATGTCACTATCATTGTAACTCTGTGATTCTATTGGTTGAATGAATTCATTTTCACTACTTTCACTGTCACTATCAATATCGGGCTCCAATTCATAGGTCATGGTGCCTAAGAAGATGTCCCCAAGCTGATGCAGAATCATCTCCCCATCCTGTCAGTGTCTGATATTCATTTGCGCATGAATTCTGAACCAAATCAAATTCCAATGTCCATAATTGTCATTTTCTGAGTGCGGTATATGTTGAATTAATCCATTTTTACTCATGTCACTGTTGCCATACCAGTATCGGCTCCGATTCATCAGCCACAGTGACTTCCAGGATGCATGTCCCCAAGCTGACGCGGCAGCACCTCCCTTGAGGTCCACAGAGGTTGCATTAGATCTTCATCCTTTGTCCATCCATGTCCTTCGTTTGGGTTTGTTGCTAGCTTTCATATTCTTGTTTGATAATTGCAAAGGACATGCTGCTCTAAAACCTTTCAGCATACAGGCGGTATCATAGCCAGATCAAAGGTTTTTTTTTTTTCCTTTGTGACATTAGCCATTTCACCGCACTTGGACTGTAAATAGTTTGGAGGACATTCACCTTCTTCTGTTAACATACAAGGCACAGGTAAATCGTTCCAGTTCATCATCTCAGCTTTAACATTTCAAGATTCACCAAGCTTTGGATATACAGCACGAAATGACTCATCAGCCTCGACATTGTTTTTACCTTCCCCTTACCTATAAGGCACTAGTGGTATTGCAGCCAGGAAATGCGTGGAGTCCTAGAAACTATATACATTCAAGGGCTGAATCATGAAATGGGACAGCTGAGGTGATGGATGAACTGAAAATATTTTGCTGTCCTTTGCATGGTAACAGAAGAATTTGGAGGTGAATGCTCTGCGATTCTTGACAATACAGTCTAAGTGCGGTAAAATGATTTAAGTCACAAAGGCAAAAACTTTTGATCTGGCTTCTCAGAGACGTCTCTGAACAGCATATCCTCCGTAGCAATTATCAAACTAAGAATATGGAAGCTAGCAACGGACCAAAATGAAGATCATGGATAGACAAAGGATGAAGATCTAGTGCGACCTCTGTTGACTTCACCTAAGGGGAGGTGATGCCGCATCAGCTTGTGGACGTTCTGAAAGGCACCATGGCTGATGTATCAAAGCCCGATACTGGCATAGAAGCAGTGACAGGAGCAAAAATGAATTCATTAAACCTATACACTCATAAAATGACAATGATGGTGACATTGGAATTCGATTCAGAGCTCAAAAGAATTTCAGACTTTGAAAGGATGGCAAAGTGATTCGTTGTCATCCCACGAGTTCGACATCCACGAATTATACAGCAAACGAGTCGTACAGCCCATGACTTCGACAGCAGGCAAATAAAGCCCACGAGTCCGACAGTATACAAACAAGGCCCGCAAGTTTGACACTAGGCAAACAAGGTCCACGAGTTTGACACTTTTCTAAGCAACAACGTGTCAAACTCGTGGGCCTGGCTTGCCTGGTGTAAGACTCAAGGGTGTCGAACTCATGGGCTGTAGGACTCAAAGGCTGTATAACTCGCGGGCTCTGACTCATGGGTTGTATGATTCGGGGGTTTCGAACTCGTGAAGTGCACCCGGTGAATCAACGTCAGCTTCTGGACATCCATAAGGCACCATGGCTGATCTAACAAAAGTATTGACTTTAAGTTAAATGTCTACAGAAGATGCCTGAATTAAGATAATGCCTTATTTGCTTTGTTTTTTGTTAAACATGGTTTTTTATCTAATATCCAGACTAGATTTATTTTCATTTAATGATATTACCACAAATAATGGATATTATTTAGATGTTTTAGCGAGAGAACTTGCATAAAACTGCGTGGACTTTTAAGTTTGTCAACCTCATGTATGTCAACTTCATAGTCGATGACCTGCAAGTCCATATTCCCAAATTTTCGAAATAAAATGAAAATGATGTTAATATAATCATTACCATCGAGAAATTGTACATCGTGATTGAATCGTGACTCGAACTCGGGTCCTCCGATCGGGAATCGAAAGTTTTACCCACTATTCCACAGAACCGCCAAGAACCCACAAATTAGCATTCCCAAGTTAAAAAAAAAGGTATAATTTAGGCCTCTAAAAGTCCATTGTCTCTATTATGCATCATGTATAGTGTCATTTCGAGGACAAGTTCAATGTCGATGCAATTTCTGAAGAAAATAGAGGAAAAATCATGTCAAAATATTATCCACGCCTGATACAGCATTTAGAAATGTGCCAGTGAGTGCAGCGTAGTTGAGATAAGTGTTTTAATTGTGAAACTAGTTATAAGCCTTCATCTAAAGGGGACATCCAGTCAAAATAAAAGTTAGTCCGAAAAGAAAAAGTAAAATATTACGAGTTCAATGGTAAAATTGTGATCGAAATCGCATGAAAAATGTGGAAGTTATATGACATTTTGAAGTTTTGCTATTTTTTGAGGAAATACTTCTTGCACGGTCAATATGAATATGCAAATGACAAAGTGAGCATGTCATCCCCTCACATCTTGCCATATAGTTTGTACATAAAATTTTGACATTTTCAGTTTTTCATTCAAACACAATTATGCTCGAGGCTCAAATCATGATATATCTAACATCACTATTACCAAGTTATGCAACCAGGAATAACATCATTTGTCAGACTTCAATGACTGAAACATTGAATTTTCTTTATTTTTTGTACACGATCAATGGAAAATTGTGAGGTAATGACATGGTCAGGTTACTCATTTGCATATTCTTATCCACTGTACAAGAAATGTTTTGCAGAAATTAGCAAAAAATAGTAACTTCCTTATTTTTCATCAGTCAAATACAGTCAAATTCTTACCATTGAACTCTTAAGATTTTACTCTTTTTTTATCAGACTAACTTATTTTTAGACTGGATTTCCCCTTTAAGCAGGATTTGAGCTTATTGCAAAGAAATAAAATGCCAGTAGAATTGACAATTCATTATCTTGATTTCCTTTACTGTAAATTATCGCTAAAATCAATCAATTGAAAATGAGATTTGTAAACGATCCCTGCTATGTCGTATTTCTAGTCTTTGACGTCGTCTTCATCTTCGATGCCGTGACCAACGTCATCATCGAAAAGAACCATAGTCATCTTTGATTTCTCCTTTTAAGGCAACTTTTATTCAATCAGGTGATTGCTGATTGCAAAAAAAATTGATTAAAGTTGTAAATTTACATGATAAAAAGATTTGTTGTAACTCATTTTTTATACTTGACATCAAAAAAGGCATTTCGGAGGCTAATTTCCAGACACCGCGCATGCGCACTCGAATGTCTACAGAAGAAGATCGGATTACAATTAGGCCAAAAACTTTTCTTTTCGTTAAAAGGGACATTCATCTAATATCCAGACCAAATTTCAAGTCATTTAATAAATTTGTGACAAAAATATACAAACTTAAAGGGTGAAAAATTGCACAAATTTTGTAAAATTTTGTTAAATTTTGTCGACATCGTTGCCCATTTCGTTGTCGATGACGACACACTGAGGGCTTATATTGCCAAACTTTGCTTTGCATCATATTTCCCATTTTCTGAGGAATCTAGAAATGCCAAAATATTTGGTTATCAATGAAAAATAAAGGCATGGGGACCACTTTATTAGAATAATACCCAAATGCTATTCCCCCGTATTTGCGAAAAGATCGTTCCGGAAGTGACGTCACAAAACGCCACGGGGCGGGTCTTGGGACCCAACTTTTTTTTTCGTTAACATCACTTTTCTGACTCTCCAGACCAAGGGCTACATGGAAACAACAATGAATGTTAAGTGCAGAGGGGGTGCACGTTGACCCCTACTAGCCCATGGCCTATTCCTTTTATTTGCTCAAGTGCTGAAAATGTTGAAAAAGCTATTAGCAATTATGACTCTACTTTGTCGACGGTTGTGGACAAGTACGCCCCTATCCAGAAGCACTGTATTAACCTTCGCCCAAACACTCAATGGTACAATGAAGAAATTGCAAGTGCGAAACTGCGTCAAAGGCAATTAGAAAGAAAATGGAGAAAATCGTTGTTAGAGATTGACAGGCAGTTGTATTGTAAACAACGTCAGTATGTCCGTTCACTACTCAGGAAAGCGAAAACTGAATATCACTCTAAACAAGTTAATGACTGTTGTAAAGACACGAAGAAACTCTTTCAGGTTGTAAACAAGATTCTTGGCAGAAAACAGAAATCCCCTCTACCTGAACATGATTCTGACAAAGTTGGCTAACGAGTTTAATCGGTTTTTCGTTGATAAGATAGCGAATATACGCTTATCCTTACCATGTGTCCGTGTAGTTAAAAGTGAAACTGAAGTTGCAACTACTTCAAAATTAGACTCACTAAATCCATCCTCTGTAACTGAGGTTAAGAATATGATTATGAAGTCTCCAAATAAGTCATGTGAGATAGACCCTTTTTGTAAGGATCTGATAAAAAAATGTGTATCAGTGACTGCCCCTGCCATTACGAGCATAATAAATCGCAGTTTTGCAGCAGGTGTTGTGCCAAATGAATTGAAAACAGCGGTGATATTTCCAACCCTCAAAAGACCTCATTTAGATAAGAACATGTTAAACAATTATCGACAAATTTCAAACCTGCCATTTGTTAGCAAAGTTATGGAACGTGTTTCCTTTTCACGCCTACGAGACTACTTGCAAGAGAATGATTTTCTTGATAGCCACCAATCAGCGTATCGCCCTGATCATAGTGTAGAGACATTACTTACTGACCTAACTGATCAATGTTTGAGACAAATGGATGCTGGGAATATCACTGCAGTTGTTTTACTTGATATGTCGGCAGCTTTTGATACTGTTGACCATTCCATTCTCACCCAGACTCTCAGATCTGTTGGTGTCACAGGACTTGCATTAGAGTGGTTTCAATCTTACCTTGCCAGCCCTTCACAATATGTTAAGATCAATGACAGTAACTCTGATCTGGCTGCACTTACTTGCGGAGTCCCGCAAGGGTCTGCAGGTGGACCACTTCTATTCTCACTATATCTTTCAAGGATTAGACACATTTTTGACACACATGACATTCAGTATCACTGTTATGCAGATGATATACACATATTTGTATCCTTTTCACCAACCAGGACTGAACTCACTGAAGCTGTAAAACGATTGGAATTATGTATTGATGATGTTAAGGCATGGATGGAAAGAAATGGTCTCAAATTTAATGACAGTAAGTCAGAATTTATTCTGATAGGATCCAAACAGATGTTGTCTAAAGTGAATTCTGATACATGTTTTGTTAGAATTGGCAATAGTAATATCAAGCCTTCGACCAATGTTCGTAATCTTGGTGTTGTTTATGATGCAAATCTGACATTCAAAGACCACATTTCATGTGTATCCCAATCTGTAAGATTTCATTTGCGTAACCTGGGCTCAATTTGGAGATATTTAACTAGATCAGCAGCAGAAAAACTGATGCATGCTCTTATTTCGTCTCGTCTAGATTTCTGCAATTCTGTTTTGCAGCCTTCCACAAAAAGAACTCAGTAAACTGCAACGACTTCAGAATTGTGCCGCTAGATTACTTACTTTCAAAAAGAAAACTGTGCATACTACCCCAATACTTCGGTCCCTACACTGGCTTCCTGTAGAAAAACGTATTAACTTCAAGATTCTTCTTCATGTTTACCGTACATTGCGCAAATTTGCCCCTGTCTACCTTCAAAATACTCTTCATCTTCACCAACCACCACGTAATCTCCGTTCATCAAACTCGCTAAAATTACAGGTACCTCGAATCAAGCATAATTGGGGGATCAGGCTTTTTCATATATGAGCCCAAAACTATGGAATGGCCTACCAAAATCTCTTAGAGAAACATCTTCCATTGATAGTTTCAACAAGAATCTCAAGACATATATTTTTAATTTGAATTGACAAATGTATACCTGTATGTATAGTATGTGTACGTATATAGACCTATTGTTTGTTGGTTTATTGTGTTATTTTCTGTGATACTGTTGTAACGTGACACAATATGTACTCTGTTCTACAGCGCCTTGAGTATCTTTTTTAGGTAGAAATGTGCGCTTTATAAGAATCTCACTATTATTATTATTTTTATTCATGACTGCAGTATCCAACAGGAATTGTGATCTCACAACACTTCAGCCTTCCAATAACTTAGAGGTGATCTACACAAAGACATCCTTACGTAGGATGACACAATGTTGCAGAACATTTTCTGAAAGCAGTATACAATTGCATGGATGAGCGTAACATCACATTTTCGGTAGTCTGCTTTTTTAAATCCCTTTAATCTGAGGAAGTTACGGGTGGGTCCTGGTATTGGAAAGATAAAGGCCTTTCCAGCCCTTTCCTTTCTAGCATACCTCTCTTCCAGAGCCCAACAGGCACTGACAGGGTGCGACATTACTTCAGACTTGCTTTGAATTGGCATACAAAATGCATAAGTAGCATGGGTCAGCAAACCAGGGCTCACTAACACATTAACTACTCAGATCTCATCCGGGACCCTTAGCTCCTCGACGGTATTGAGTCTGTTCACATGCAACGGGTAAAACGCTTTAATAATCGTGCTCATGTGCAGCAAGAGCTGGTTTGTGGTGCAGCCAGTGTTAATGATGGTAGGCATCATATGCTTGTCATAACATGGGAGCAGATCATCAGAAAACACCCCATCTGCTCAAGCGTCGCTGTTTCAACATTTCAAAGATGAGTGCTGCCACAAGCGAGTTTCTACTGACTGCATGGGTCATGATGTGATCCCCAACTTTAAGGAGTGGAGTTGGAGTAAAGATGGCACAGGTACATGGCTATCACTATCAGCCCACACAATGCTCTCCGCAATGCTTCAGTACTAAATTTCATTCTTCTGCAGTACAGTAAGTGTTTCAAGGTATGCATTGGGAGGTAGAAAATGGAAAATGAAAAAAAAAATGAATGAATGAATGAAAGTGGAAATGCAAATGCACATGCACATGTGGAGCAGGTGTCAGACGAGCCATGATCAGTAGTTTTGATATTGCTGCAAACTTAAAGCGGGCGGGGGGTTGAGGGCCTATCTGACAGGAGGAGACATTGTCGCAATGCCAGCTTCTTTAAGAAAAATATTTGCACTGCCACAACTAACGCGATTCCAGGGCGACGTCTCGACGTCTTCAAACAAAAGGACAACTTATTTGTTGGAAGTCATGGGAATGTTGGCACAGCTTTTGCAGTCGCAGGGATTTATCAGAGACGTCTTCTCTCAGCGACTTCTCCATAGTAATTATCGTCGCCATTAGGTTATTACGGTCCTCTGCAAGTTGCGGGGACATCTCAAAGATGTTGCAGACATATTTAATCCCCGCGACATGGTCACAAGTGATGGAGACTTCGCGGAGACGTCTCCGAGACCAGCTGGAAGCCGGTATAAGTCTCTGTAAAAAATCAAAAATGTTTGATTCTCCTGCGACTCTTGGAGATTGGGATCGTCTCAAGGAGACGTGCGTCGAAGAGATGTTGCGGAGATAGAGTTGCAACCTAGTCTTGAGACCAACGAGATACAAATTTTAAGTTTTAAGCAAAATGCGAGTTCATGCCCATTCGTGTCCAAGCACTTTAGAATCTTAATAGACCCTTGATGCTGTCATGATAGTTGTACTATGGCATATCTAATCTGTACCCGTTAATGGTGTCACTTGCACCTGTGAAATATGTTTTTACTCTACATGGCGTCACTAGGACCGTCATACGTATTCTCTAAACTGCATATTTTGCTGTGGTGGCACA
Source organism: Diadema antillarum (assembly GCF_040938485.1). Taxonomy (NCBI): domain Eukaryota; kingdom Metazoa; phylum Echinodermata; class Echinoidea; order Diadematoida; family Diadematidae; genus Diadema; species Diadema antillarum. The sequence goes on along the minus strand of NW_027272075.1, from coordinate 117,330 downwards.
TAAAATTTCCTATAAGGCATTTCGAATCAAACTTTCTTACACAATTTCGAAAATAGGAAATTGATGCAACCTGCCATTCTTAAAGACAACAGAATTATTATTTTTTTTCCATCCAGAATATGAATTATCTTCATAATCATTATTCTATTGAATCTAAATCTTATTTATGAAAATATATTTTGATTGAAGTTCTCGGAAGTGCGACAGAAGAAAATGAAAACACTTGTCTTTTTAGTGGCAACGTCAAGGACGCTGCTAAATAAAAAGTAGTCCTCCCCTTATCGCTAAATTAACTATTAATGTATTACGTAGCAATGGGATTCTATTTCTCATATAAGTATGTTTTTTATCGCATTCCTTGCGGATGAAGATGAAAATTATAATCCAACTATCAAATCCCTAAAAACTCTCTGAAAGGGCATTACCCAAAATTCTAACTAGCTCTTTTGGCTGTCATTACAGCGAATGCAATCATATTGAATTATGCAAATATGACCAGTAGGTGAGGAGCTTTTCTCTTAGCGCCTGTAAAAGTAAAGAAAAAATGGAATGATTGTGACATGAACTATGATATTTCATAGCTTTGGACAGAACCTGATTTAAAAACTTAATATGTATAATGGCCATATAATACCAGGCATAATTGAAATGATGCAGAAAAAAATTACCACAAGTAATCATCAAAGTGAAATGGAAGGGTGACCAAGTCTTCAATTGAATTGTGAAATAAGGATCTGAATAACATCCCCAGAACCTTATTACCCTCAAAATGGGGTTGTTTATTCATGTGTATAAAATCTCTAACGGGAAAAGCGGACATATTGATGTTACTCCTGAGAATGCCCACCCCTCCCCCTCCCACAAATCTCAACAACTGCAATTTTATAAGCTCAGCTGGTATTCCTGCTATATCTACTGTAGGCAAGGCAATTTCAAATTACCTATTATGAATATAATGGTTTGACCCCAAATGATCTATAGGGTGACCATATAAGTAAAAGTTGACTTCAGACCATAAAAACAACTTCAGAATCGAATTCCTTGACTCAGAAAATGCCTTTGCAAATTATTGTAACACTCCTAAGGTTTTTACTTGTATAGTGCCCTTTAAACGTAGGTAGCGGCCATATTGGATTTTGCCAATTTGCCGCCCAGAGGGCGCCCTTCACCAGAAATATGCCCTTTTTCAGCCGTCAACAACTGCAATTCAATTACCAAGGCTTGCATTCCTGGAATATTGACCATGGGCAAGCCATTTTTAAATCACCTGTTATGAATACGATGGTATAACCCCCAAACGACCTTTAGGTGACCTTTCAAAGGAAAAGTTGACTTCAGACCATGAAAACAACTTCAGATTCGAATTCCTTGACCCGAAAACCCCTAAAATAGACTTTTTAAATGATTGTAACCCTTTCATGTTTTCAGTTGCAAGTGAACTTTAAACCTATATGGCGGCCATATTGGATTTTGCCAATATGGCCGCCCCAGAGGGCGCCCTTCTTGGCGCCCATCAAAAATCGAAATAGTATAGTTGGGCTACATGTGTGCCAAATTTGGTGCTTTTGGAAGAATTTGAACCAAAAAGTCCCTTGCGCCCCCCACTATTACGGATTTGCTGTATTTGCTCCAATTTTTGTACTCATGTTACGGGGTTCCGGTAAACAAAAGATTACTGAAAAGACAACTACACATGTAGGTAGGGCCTACGGCTAAAAGAGACGACAGATGATGAGAGGGAGACTTGACACCCATGCCAGCTAGGCCATGCCAAGCTTGTGGAAATTTCCATGAAATTAGAGCGCCGACAAGTTAAACCACAGGCAAAGGAAAGCGCGTACTATTATACTATTTCGTCTTTCTTTAGTCCTGAAAGACAAACATCGAACAGACATTTGTGAATAAGAAATGTTCACTTAGCCATGCAAAAGAATTAATACGTCTCTTCATAACGAAAATTTAATCAAATGTACCAAGAAAAAATATGAAATAATCTCGTATGCATAGGCGGAGACAACTATCACAAGGTCACATGTTGGACTTGGGATGAGACATTAACTAGTGCTTTAACCCCGGGGCGCTCCCTTGAACAGTTGTAAACTGTGGGAGAACGCTTCCCGTTCGGGCTGATCGCAGTTATAGTAGAGGCTATTATATTCCACATACTAAGAATCTTGCAGTAGGATTGGTCAAGAGCTGATCACGTGATAAAGCGTAGTTTTGCCCATCACATCACCTGAGAAGAACTAGGTCACTTGATATAGTGCACAGTGCAACGCACTTTCCCTTCAGTGTCGCGCGGTGCACGCAGCAAATTCATTGTTTTGTCATAAAAACAGCTGTTTGTTTTGCTGATCTCTGGCAGTCCATACAGTCTTAACGCGAGATGAGTACGCGCGAAATAAAAGTGCGTTGCACTGTGGACTATATCATTTAACTAGGTCACTTGATAGTACACAGTGTAACACACTTTCACTTCAGTGCCGCGCGGTGCGTGCAGCAAATTCATTGTTTTGTCATCTATGCGCACACGTAACCTAAGCCCTAAGGATACCTAAAGACAGCTAAAACGGTTTCAGATGTGGAATAAAATAGGAATTTCTAGGACCCTAGATGTGGAATATCAAGCAAATAATCAACTTTTAGTTTCAGGCAATGAGACAAACTATCACTTCCTTGGCGATCTGAATGTTTACGCTATCTTTCCTCAGCTGCGCTTCGGAAAGATAGCTACATCCAGATCGCCTCGGAAGTGATAGTTTGTCCCATCACCTTCACCAACGTTGATTATTTGCTTACTATGTAATCCCGTGAGATTTTCTTGCCAAAATTGAATTGTGCGTGTGAGTGTGTGTGTGTGTGTGTGTGTGTGTATGTGTACAACTTTGTCAGTTGGGGGTGCTGAATAAAAAACAAAAACAATTTTTTTTTCCCCGAACATGTCTTCAGCTGCAAATTTGAATTTCAAAATGGCCACCACAGCACTGTATTTTGACCCATTAGCCATGTTCAGACGTATTTCTAGTCGGAGTAAAATTTTATGGCGCAGCAATTAGAATTTAAATTTATGCTCATCTTACCACGACCCTGTGTCCACACGACGGCCAGCCGGCCGCGGCCGTGGGAAGAAACTCCGACCAATTTACCACGGCCTTCGTGGGGATCACCATGGAGGGTCGGTGAAAGTTCTGGAAGTGGTAGCGCCGCGCACGTCGACCATACCATTGTTTTTTACCAGCGGCATTTATCTTTTCCATTCTTGTTGATGAGAATTTCTGAGTGCTAGCTTCTCCGTCGCAATCGACTTGGTTAGAATTGTGCTGCACGCGCAAGTGTATTTGCATTTGACTCCGGAAGTGTAACCTAGGTCGTAAAAGGTTTGTAAGGTCGTAGATACTCCCGAGGGCTTGTCACTGACCTACACCAACAGAATTGGTGTAGGTCAGTGGTCCGCCCGGGCAATTTACTCCGACCGGCTAGTCGTGGTAGCGAGATACTCCTGAGGGTTTTTTTTTTCAGGAGTATCTCGTTACCACGACTAGCCGTGGACGTGGTAAGTTGCCCCGACAGGAGGAAGTTACCACGACCTTGTTCAGACGGGCACTACTCCGACCTTCCTCCAACCCTCCTCCGACCCAGCTTCCTCCGACCCTTCCTCCGAAGTTACTCCGACCAAAACTGCCACCATCTGAATGTAGCTATTATCTCATACGAGCAATGTGAAAGATTCAAATATGTTGCAAAAAGCATTCTTGTGATGTCAGACATTCTGATACATCGTTTTCTGATATTGTGGATTGTTTAGTAGGCTGACATCTTCAAATTCAAAATGACTGCCATAGCAAACTGTATTTCAGCCCATATCATAATGTGAACATTGTAGAGTGTTCAAATTTTAGAGCAAAAAGCATGCTTGTGATGTCACACATTCTGATACATCTTTTTTCTGATATTGTGGATTTCTTTGATAGGTAGCTATCTTGAAATGCAAAATGGCCACCATAGTTAAATGTATTTTTACCCACATTTCCAGTTGCATTTATTGTAGAAGCTCAAAATTTTCAAGAATACATATGCTTGTGGCATCCAACCTTTCCAGTTCCACTTTTTTTTTTCCTAATGGGGTTCAATTGATGGCTTAGGCCACCATCTTGAAATTCAAGATGGCCACCATTGAAAATACATAATACTGACTTACAGTGTACATATCCATTGATGACCACCTAATAGATGAAAGCAACTTGAGAGAATAACCATATCCATAGCTTCAAATATACCAAACATTTCCTATAAAGACCTTTATTTCCAGGTCACGCAGAATGACAGCCATCTCACAATTAAAAATGGCCACCATATATTCAATAAGCTTGATATATTTGATCCCAGTCATTAAATATTTGTCCAAAAGCAGGAAGTGATATGACTGACGGTGCTGGTCAAAACTTGATGTTGCCTCGAGAGAATGAAGAGAAACAAGCAACTTGCAATATTCCCTGATGTTGCAGAGAAATATCCACACACTAATTTTCCCCAATTGACATTATAAAAAAAGGCCTCTTAAAGATCACTCACTACTTTACAGAGTAAACCACTGATAGGAAGATTCACCTATATTGTCACTCTGATGGAAACAGTGATACAAAACCTGAGAGAAAGAGAGAGCAATCTTTTATAGAGTCAATTGTTTTCAGATACCACCAAATTTTCAGCCCTCTAACAGGTGTTAAGTCTTGCTAAAGAATATTAGCCCTTTAGGTTGGTTCTCATCATCAAACAATTACTACCCTTGACCCTGACTTGTATTAGAGAGAAGTCCAATCTTACAGGGAACTCGATTCTTCCAATCGGTCAACTCCATGTCTGCTCTGCATCAGTGCATGTAATTTTGCAAAGTATCTTGAGGAAAGTGATTTGAAATACATTTTAAGCATCAAATCAGTTTTCTCTTCTCCCTCAACAATACGCCACATATTCATAGGGAAGTACATGCACTTCACACGAGTGTACAATCCATATAACCAATGATAGGGCATGCTACCCATGATCTCCTGTTTGAAACATCAGTGCATCATGAACTCTTGGACACAATGGCCCAAATTCACGAAGGTGGTACACAATCTTGTCCTTGGTCACACCATGGACAAAGACCGTAGTTTTTTATGGGGCGCCAAGTGTCGCATGGCCTATATCGTTACGAAATCAGTCATTTTGTTAACGAACTGACTGATTTCATATCAATATCAATATGGTAATATCAAAAAAACAAAAGTGAGTGACCTGAAATAATACTAAAAAAACCTAAAGGCAGGAAAACTCCCAGCTATACTCTCTGAGCCTTGATACCGACATCAAGAGAACAACTTTGCAGCAAACAAAGGATAAAACCTTCCACCACAAAATTTGTGCATCCACTACAGGTGAATATAATGTTGTAATTCCATAGGGTATTGTGTGCGACCAAGTGCTTTGAGCTTCCTCCACCAAAGGTAGCCATGGAATTTATTAATATGTTTATGTTGCGAGAAATGCAAAAGTAATTGTTCTTGGACGAATTTAGAACCACTTCTCTCCTGTTCAAAGCCCTATGCAATTGATGTGACTTAAAAACACACAGGGATATGATGTAAAGAGTGACTATCATGAATTGGAGAATGCGGCTAATACTGTTTAATTAACCTCTTAAAGCCAAGTCATCTCAATGAAAGCATCAGTCATTTAGACGCAGTTACAAGAAGGTTCTATTGGTAGATCACAAGAACCACATGATTTCCCATTCACAGGATTTACAAAAAGTCAATGCTTTTAAAGGAGTTTTCCCATGGCAGCCATTTGAAACTGTAATATGGCAGCCTAAGAAAATGATCTGCAATTTTAGAAAAATATATATATTTTTTTTCAGAATATCTACCAGTATAACCACATATTTTGCCAAAATCTGAATCTTATGTGATGAACACAGCATGAGATATAGGTTGAAATACATTCGGCTATGGTGGTCATTTTCAATTTGACGATGGCCGCCCACTAAAATGAACTATCACTTTAAAAAAAAAAAAAATGTATCAGCATGTCTGACATCATAGCATGCTTTCTGCCCCAAATTCAAACCTTGCACAATGTCAACATGAGATATGGTTAAAACTAATTTTGCAATGGTGACCATTTTGAAATTCAAAATGGCAGCCGAAGACATGGACAGAAAAAAAAGAAACTAAGATTTTTTAATTCAGCACCAACAAATGGACCAATTTAGCTAAAACATCAATTTTGGCACAAAAATCTCACAGGATCCAAAATTTGGCATAGCAGACTGTACTATTAGTGAGACTTGAGAGTTTTCTGGCAGCACAATTATAGCTCATGCTCAGCATAATTTTTATACTGGAAGGGCAACCATGAGCTCCCAAAGTTTTTTTTTTAACATTCTAATTTTGGGCAAATAAAAAATGGATATGGGGAACTGGGGAAATGTCAAAACTAACGCAGGAAAGAGAGAGTATTGAAATGAACAACCCATTTTGTTTAAGCAGTCATGGACTCAATATGGCTCATTGATGTGGGTTTTCAATGAGGAGAGGAGGATTTTAATAGAGAAACTTTAATTTTCCTGTAGAATCTTGCAGCTGGTCAAACCTAGTTATAATGGTGGGCTTAGAATACAAAAAGTAGCGTATAAGCCGTTATTTTCGCAAATGAGGAGATCACAGACATTTTCAGATGTTGTTTTCACGAATGGACACAATGCTAACATAAGTGCACTATTAGCCTAGTGCATGGCAAAATTTTCGCATGTTTAATTTACGGTCCAACAGTGATTCGCAAAATTTGCAAAAAATTACACCCTTGCAAAAATAACAGCTTATACAGTAGGTGTTTGTTTTTGTGTGACAACAATGTTATACTTTGCCATGTACTGTGCAATGTGTAGTGTTACTGAAAGACACTCATTTGTTACTGCAAATTTGGCAAATGTTCCTTAAAACGGGGTCATCCCACTAGACCGACAGTCGGACACCCACGAGTCATACAGCCCAAGAGTTTGACATTGAAAACAGGTCCATGAGTCATACAGCTCACGAGTCATACAGTCCATGAGTTCCACACTAGGCAAATAAAGCCCATGAGTTTGACACTAGGTAAAACAGCCAAGTTCGACAGATGCAACACGGGGATTAATGTGTCGGTCTCGTGGGTCTTGTTAGCTTAGCGTCGAACTAATGGGCTGTATGACTCGTGAGCTGTATAACTCATGGGCTGTATGACTTGTGAGCTGTATGACTCGTGGGTATTGGTCTCGTGACGTGCACCCCTTAAAACCATCCTTTGGGAGTGGCATCCCACATGATAGAGCTCTTGCATTTTTAGAATTGAAATAGAATGATCTGATGTACACTTTTGTGGAATGTTTGGAAAATTGTCAATCCCAAAGTGTGCCTAGTGTAAATCTATGGAAAGGAACCAAGCAGGGGAAGGGTGAATTAAACGAGGATGTAGGAACTTTAGAATTTGTTAGAATTCTCTGATACACACATTTTAACGAAATTTGTCAATCTCCCAAGTGTACTTGTATCAAAGTGCATGGAATTAGACCTAATGGAGGAGGGTGTGGGAGGGGGTACCGCCTCTTCCACGTGAGGGAGATTTTGCATTTTCAGAAATGGAATTCCAGAGCTGCCAACTTTTGTAAATGCCTTTCAGTACTTTGATGGCTGAAGATCAGTAATTTGCACCTTTTTTGAGCGAAAATCAGTAATCCTAAACAGTGTAATGGAATATATCACAGACAATGATTTCTAAAATCAGTAATTTGCTTGCAACCTTCAGTATTCTTCTCTAATTTCAGTAGAAATTACTGAAAATCAGTGCTAGTTGGCAGCTCTGGAATTCAACAATCTGATTCACAATATGGGTCATTCATTTGGACAGTTTCCTATCAAAAAAGCAAGAAAATTTTTCCTCATTTCGGAATTACTGGGGGTAGAAAATTGACATGTTTGAAAACATCTCATAAACATAAAAAAAAAGAGGAATTCATGAAATTCCCAATCCCCAAAGTACACTAAATTTATGCAGGGACGCCAAGCAATGAAAGGGGTAATTGAAGTGATGGATCTGGTGCACAGGTTTGATGAAATAATCTAAAAGTTTACTAAGCCTATAGGAAAAGGATCAAACAGTGCAGGGTGTAATCCCCTCCCATGAGAGGGAGATTTTGCATTTTCAAAATTGAAATTCAGTAATACGGTGAACAATGAATGAAATATTTTGACAGTTTTCTGTCAAAAAAAGCAAGAAAATTTTTCCACATCTCAGGAATTATGGGGGGGGGGGGGGGCGGGCAAAATAATAGGAAGATTAAATGAGAACTTACCTGTTTGAAATTTAATCTTGATTTTATAAGTAAGTTGTAGAGAAGAGACTACATGTCTCATCGGGTGTAATATGAGATCCCGCTGGTCACGTGTGTGGCAATTTTTTAAAGCTGTACGAGACTACAGGATATATTGATAGGAAGATGAAGATGTTGAGAACTTTACCTGCATGAGGCTACGTAAGTCGCAGGGTGGGAAGAGGAGGGATGTAGTCTCTTCTCTACGACTTACTTATAAAATCAAGATTAAATTTCAAACAGGTAAGTTCTCATTTAATCTTCCTATTTTATTACGTAAGTCTCCGATCGAGACTACATGTCTCATCGGGTGTAATATGAGGTTTCAAAGCCCTGTAGTCACGTACAGAACAATGCATCTGTAAGCCATTAACGGCATCACTACAGACAGACATACCTGTGCACTCTGTGCAGACTGCCATTCCATACACTGACTGAAGTTCCAAGTCACATTTTCAGTAAAGCCTTCGCAAATTGGCCAGTATCTTGTAAGGGCTTGCAATAAAACTTTCTGAATGTCTTCTCAGCCATCCATCCAGCCCTTGAGAGGATTTCTGATACAGGCACCTCACTCCTTTGTGCTGCTGATGTAGAGGCCGCCCTTGTGGAGTGAGCACTGAAGATCTGTGTATCGATACCAGCGTCATGTAGGACAGTCTTAATCCAACGTGCAATTGTTTGCTTTGATGCACGACGGTGAGGCTTCTTATAAGCTACTAACAAATGTCTCTCCATCCCTCTTAGATTCTGTGTCCGCTGCACATACTCTTTCATATAATTCACTACGCACAATCTCCTATCTGGAGGGTACGCATTTAGTGTTACACTGAATCCCGTATTTCCAGGCTTGTTTTGTTTCAGTGTATTCTCAAAAGAAATCTCAACAGATGATTTTTTCCACCTCATCCTGTCCAGGTTGATAACATGAAGAGACTGCACCCTTTGTGCAGAAACAAGTGCTATCAGCATAGTCAATTTCTGAGTAAGTTGCTTCAGATTAAGTGCCTTGGATGGAGATAGCTTTCTGAGGTAGTCCAAGACCACTTTAACATCCCAGATAGAAGAGTAGCGAGGAGCAGGCGGCTTTAAATGAAAAACTCCTTTCATACACCTATTTAAAAGTGGGTGCGACCCAAGAGGCTGTCGTCCACCATCAACTATGAGAAACGTGGAAAGGGCACTCCTGGCTGTATTCAGGCTACTGTATCCAACTTTTTCTTTGTCTAACATATTTGTAAGAAATGCAAGGACATCACAAACTTGGACATGCAAATAATTAATGTGTCCCTCTGCACAAAATCTTTTCCATTTTCTGATGTACACCTGGTACTGTGCTTTAGTGGATCCTTTCCACGACGCAGCTATGATGTCTCTTGTCCTTTGTGTGAGGCCCTGCTCTGCGTAATGTCCCTTCCAAGCCCGCATCATAATAGAGACAAGTGATTATTCAAAGGATGTGGGGTGCCTGAAACTGGTTGACATAATAATGTCTTACTCTTTCGAATTAACATGGGTTCCTCAACCAGCATACTCTTAAGAATAGGGTACCAAACCTGTGTTGGCCAATTGGGCACCACTAAAATCCCACATGCTTTATCCTTCTGAATTTTCTGCAAGCACATTGGCACTAGATTGAATGGGGGAAAGGCATAAAAATCCCATTGACTCCAATCAACTGTGAAGGCATCTACTGCCCAGGCCTCTGGTTCAGGCCTCCAAGAAATATATCGGTCTACCTGTTTATTCAGGCGGGAGGCAAACATGTCAATTTCAGGCACACCAAATCTCCTGATTATTCGTTGAAATATGCTCTTATTCAACATCCATTCTGTGCTGTCCGAGAATTTTCGAGACATGCGATCTGCTTCAATATTCAATCGCCCAGGTAGGTGAGCAGCTGTAAGCCAGATGTCCTTACTAATACACCATTCCCAAATATCAATGGCCATTTGATTACATTCAGGAGATTTTGTGCCATCCATATTGTTCAGATATGCGACAGCCATTATGTTATCTGCTCTAACAAGTACATGATTGCTCCTTTTCTCTGAGCAAAAGGCTTTTAGCCCATGGCTAACTGCTACCATTTCTAGCAGGTTAATTTTATTCTGATTTGCCTGTTTCAACTCATCACTATTCCATCTGCCACCTGTTGAGGTGCACAGATTTGTTGCCCCCCAGCCTTTACCACTGGCATCTGTGTGGATTTCCACATCTGGTTTTGCCCTCTGCATTGGGCTAAACTGTGACTCAAGGTTCAATATCCACCACTGAATTTCATGGATGCTTTCTCTTGACAAGGTCATATGCCTATCAAAATGTCCCTTGTTCCTTGCAAGGGCAAGAATCTTGTCTTTCTCTAAGGCTCTATAATAGAGAGGGCCATATTGTGCTGCTGGGAATGATGCCACTAGTTGTCCGATAACCTTCGCAACTTTTCTGATAACAGGTTTCTCAGTAGCCAACAGTTCCTTACAAGACTGCTTTATGTTCTCCTGTTTTTCTTTTGGCAGCCTTACACTCATATCCAGAGTGTTCAGATTGAAACCCAGAAAGGTAATCTCATGGGTAGGCTCTAAAACTGATTTTTCAGGGTGAACAATAAACCCCAAATTTGATAGCAACTTAGTAGTTGCGCTCACTGCCGCCTGCATTTCCTCGGCAGTTTTTGCGATGATAAGTGTATCATCTAGATATGCAATTACAATGTGACCCTGCTCCCTGAGCGTTGCCAAAACAGGCTTTAGCAGTTTTGTAAAGAGCCTTGGTGCTGAGCTAAGCCCATTGGGAAGTGCTTGAAATTCCCATAACCTTCCCTGCCAATGTAAATCTCAGGAATTTTCGAGAATCTGGGTGGATAGGAACCGTGAAGTATGCGTCTCGGTGATCGACTGAAGCTAAATAATCTCCCGGAGAAATAAGAGGTAGAGCTGTCTTGATATTGTCCATCTTAAAATGCTGATACAAAATACTCTTGTTTAATTCTGTCAAATCCAAGATGACCCTGAGGCCGCCATTTTTCTTTGGCCTTGTGAAAATATTTGATATGAATTCCCCTTCTACATGTTCACATGCTTCTATGACATTTTTCTCAACCAGCTTGTTGATTTCTTCCTGAATCGAGGCCATTTCCTCAGAATTTCTTTTGAATTCATGAAGGGGTTTTTCCCTACGAGGGGGATATTTAGCTGGGTCAAATTCTAGCTTGTAGCCCTGTACAGCTTGCAAAATATATGTATCAGATGTAAGCTCTCCCCAGTTGTGCATATGTAGCTTCAGTCGACCTCCGACTGCAAAATCATTGACATTAGATGTTATCTTCTCCCTTACCTCATCACTGTTTGGGAGTTGCTCTATTTCATCCTGCCTTGCCCTTGGCCGAGCTTCCGGTACTCTGGGGCTTGGCGTCCCTCTCGAGACGCTGTCGGGGTAAACGTATGGGGAGCTTGTGGAGTCCTCTTCCTCCACTGGTTTCGTTGGCCTAAAAAAGGCCTAGATGTGCTCCCTGACGAATCCGAAGAGTAGGATGTCCGCGACACCCAACCAGCTTCCTTGTATCTGCGTTGAGACCCCTGGCTTGGGTAGGGGTGATAGGCCGGCTTGGGTCTTTTAAACCCGCTTCTCATCACTCCAGCCGCCGCTTTGTGCTGGTCTTGCAAGTCCTTTACTTGCTTGCCCAAGTCATCTCCAAAGAGATACTTGGTTACAGGGTTTGTTGGTTTGCAGAGATGAGTAAATTTCGTGCTCAGATCCGGCTTTATCAATTCTTTGCGAAGAGCATTCATCTCAAAGTTTGCGTTGTACAACAAAGCTAGAACGTCTTGCTGTTCGGGAGATATGTTGCTTGGATCGAGCAGGCTGACATAAGCCGAGATACGTCTTGTTAGGGATTTTTGGACCCTCTGAAGTTTCACATCCTTCGTACGAACAGAGGCAGAGAGGTTGTCCCAGATCGTCTGATTTACTTTCGGGGTGTTGATCCCTCGACAGTTCGACGGCACTGGGTATTTGCTACTTGTCTCATCGAGCACTTTCTCTTCCAGATGATGACTCATCAAGTAGTTCACAGAGCTTGCTAGCTCCTCATCAAGAGGCTGTCCAATATCTGATGCCACCGCAAATTTAGCAGCAAAAGCTGGTACTGTCTGTGCTTCTGCCCTATCCACGCACGACTCCAGCTCTGAGCTATGCCCTGCACCCAAGGCATGCACCATGTCATCATCCTCAATATCCATTTCTTCTGTATGTGCCAAGTCATAATCTGCACTAGTAGAAGTTGAAGCAGAGGCTGAATCACTTCCACTGCGATCAAGATGTCGGTCTGGCTGTGCATGTCCCATGCCTGCCACCCCTTCCCTTTTACTGGGAAGAGCCTCCATGAACTGACAGAGCAAGCCTTCGAGTCTATCAAGACGACTGTTTACTGTCCCAAAGTTATCATTTCTCAACTTTGGCGAGTTGGATTTCGTAGTAATCCGAGGCCGAGTCGCTGCTACCGCCGAGCGGTCGCCAGCCTCCATCACCGTCGGTACTCCCTGTCCACGGCCCGTGTTGGCAGCCGTTCCTTTTGCTGCCGCTGCGCGGTCAGCTTGGCTAGCACTCACCGCCTGCTGTGACTCCATTACTCTGTTTTCGCCCGAAGATTCTGCCGCTGCGCGGTCAGTTTTCTTCTCTTTGTTTTCCTTTTCCGCGGCCACGCCAGCGGATCTTCTATCCTTCTGTTCTTTCATTATTCTGATAAGTCCGCAAGGAAGAATTTTCGCGAAATTCTTGAACATTCGGAGGTTGTGAAAATCCTTTTCACACACACACAAAACGCGCCAACGAATTGCCACACATGTGACCAGCGGGATCTCATATTACACCCGATGAGACATGTAGTCTCGATCGGAGACTTACGTCATAAAATATGCTTGCACCTCCAATATTTTCATTGGGGGCAACTGCTGCCCCCTCCCCATCAGGATCACTGCCCTTCATCATCCCTGTGTATGACCACAGATGAATCCTGACTGAGATAGCATCGTTTGCTAAATGATCCAAGAATTGGGAAAGGGGTAATTCTGGCAGTTTTGTCTTGTTTTGTTTTGTTTTTCGTACATAGTTTCTACATGGTCCTGAATGGCATGCGCCATAGCAGGTATTCTGGTATTGTATTTTATGTTTTCAACATCAGAACCATACTTTAAGTCAATACTACTATTTGCGAGCAAGTGAGCGCTTGAGAAAATTATGTATACAAATCCTAAAAGGCAGAATAACTAGTTCTGTTCAGCTCTCACTAGGTGGGCTTGCAAACTCCATGCAATATGCTGAAATCAGTACTATCATATAACTTCTCCTGGCATTTTTTTAAATTTTTTTTTTTTATTTCAGGGGGGATGCTCGCACAGGCCATCCCCCATCCCCCTGGTATTTACGCCTATATGCCCTGGAGGAACTTGACAGATGTTACATGTAGCGTCACACATTTTACTCTGATGTATACTTCTCTAGTTAGACAACTGCACTTATTAGCGCTTCCTATGTTGAATTCTCAGAGGAATATATAAAACATGTGAAATATGCATAAAAAGAATTTTTCAATGGTAAACAAGAGACCCGAGGGTCACACGCTCACCTGACTATCACAACTTCTCCTTCCATGCATTCTTGCACACTCTTACCTGAGAATATTGGAAATTTAGGTCTGCATATGGATTTCCCTCCCCCCTCAACTCCAGGGTGGGGGGCAGGCAGTCCTGGATCTGCAATGAACAAACTTGGAACTAAAGTCTAAAGTCATCAATGTACAAACTCATGGTATTAACTTTGCTTTATCATTTCTGGTTCTGGAGTAGATTTTAAATATTCCTTAATAGGGGGGGGGGGGGGGGGGGGGGGAGAGGGGATGGGCCCCCGAGGGGCCCCCCAAGAGGGACATGGTGCCCATTTGAAGGAATTGAGATTCTATCCCCCTAGGGATGCTACCTGCTAATTTTGGTCAAAATTCATCACGAGGTTTTCAAGAAGAAGATGAACATGTACAATTCAGGTCCCATTACAACTGTAGGACTTCTCCCCATCCCCTCTCCTGGGTCCCAAGGGGGGGGGGGGGGACCCCCTGATTCCGCCAACCCCATGAACAAACTTGAAACTACAGTCATCAATGTACTAACTCATAGTATTATCTAAGCCCTATCACTTCTGGTTCTAGAGAAGATTTTTAAAGATTCCTTAATTTTAGGGGGTTGGGGCCCCCCTGGAGCCCCCCCAGGTGGGCCATGGAGCCCATTTGAACAAATTGAGATCCTATCCCCCTAGGGATGCTACCTACCAAGTTTGGTGAAAATCAGACATAGCGATCTCAAAGTGAAGATGAAAATGTACAATTTAGGCCCCATTAGGACCCCTCCCCACCTCCCTCCCTTGGGTCCCAAGGGGGGCATCCCTGATTCCCCAATGAGCAAACTTGAAACTATAGTCATCAATGTACTTACTCATGGTATCAACTAAGCCCTATCACTTCTGATTTTAAAGAAGAAGATTTTTAAAGATTCCTTAATTTTAGGGTGTTTGGGTCCCCCTGGGGCCCCCCAGGTGGGCCATGGTGCCCATATGAACAAACTGAAATCCTATCCCCCTAGGGATGCTACCTGCCAAGTTTGGTGAAAATCGGTCATGGGTTCTCAACAAGAAGATGAAAGTGTAAAAAGTTTACGCACGACGGACGACGGACGACGGACGAAGAGCGTTCGCAATAGCTCACTTGAGCCTTTGGCTCAGGTGAGCTAAAAAGCAGCAGCAGTTTTCTTTGGGGGGGGGGGGGGAATAAATGGGCACAAAATTTAATTTCCTGACACCACACAGGGTAGTGATATGGTGATATATGAGGAATAAATCAAGAGTCATCCAAAGAGTTTCCAACAATACATGACTGCCATCATTAACACCTCTATACAGATTTTCTGCACTTCTACACTGGCATAAAATGTTCTCTTGGTAATGATTTATGGACTGAACATCACCCCTCATCAATCAGATGTAATTTGTGAAGTACCGAAGGAAGTGTGGAAACACTAAGGAGCTACATGCATACATTTTTTTTTATAGGCAATAACAATTTTCTCACAAACCTACAATTGTAGATATATTAATTCACACTTGCACACACAAACACACAGACATTTATGTTCATACAAAATTTTTCTTGATTTTTCCGTAATATCGCATGTATCATCACTCCTTGACAAACAAAAAGGAAACAAAACTTGTTAATCAAAGAAAAACCCAACCCAATAAGCACATAATATTTCATACATTCTCAGCTTGCTTTCAGAACTTTGCCAGAGATGATGCCTTTGCATACATGTCATCATATACAAAAAATAATCAGATGAGGCCAGCTCCTTCAATGGACCCAATTACTGGGACTGCATACTTCAATCTTGTCTACACAGTATCTGACAAGATTACTCACCAACAGTAGAGATGAGACCCGATAGCCTGTTCTTCAGTTGTGACAGTTCATCTCTACTGTTTCCTCCATAAATGAACTTCTTGTTTCATATTGATTGTTATATATTATCCCCCCCCCCCCCCCAGTATGGGCAGATGAGCAAAGTAATGCATATTGTATTACCGAAGTTACATCCTCATGAAATTTTGTTCTTGTACAAGTAGACTGCTCTTGCCCTCATCTCACATTTCACATTGGATATGACACGCTACATGCCTCATCACACTGACATACTATAGATTGGCGGGTATCTACAATGATGCAGGAATTATTATATGTGACCTGCCACAATGAAAGGATCCTAAAGTCGCTGACAGCGGAGCCGAGAAAATCGAATATGAAATTGGTCAAAACATTCGGACTTCTGTTTTCGGCATAATTTGGAGTCTGATGTCTCGTCTATAATCCGCCAATTTTGAAGCTAAATGATCAAAGGAAAGGCAAGAAATCAGTGTTTTTCTGGGCCATGATTTTCCGACTCTCAATGGAACAGAAACATGTTAAAGATTTGGATTTAGCTGTGCAGATAGACTCCACCCCTAGCAATGAGGGAATTATCTTATTGGTCAGGGCATGGCATCCTGGTTACTGACTGGTCGTGTGTAGACTGCTGGCGCTAAGCTTGAATGAACATAGCGGAGGTTGCTAGGAGCATACCTTCTATTGTCAAGAGGTGAAAACTGTCTTGCCTCCCCTTGATCATGATGGCGTGGGAAGGGAAACTTTGAAGGCAGTTTTCTCGAAATGCTGATTTTCCTAACCACTCGACATGTGCTTATAAAATCACTGATACAGGCTTTCAAGCGGTATAATGTAAAAAAGTAGGAATAAAGTAGGAACAGAATCTCTATAAGAGTAGGAAAAAGTAGGACATGAGAGGGAAAAAGTAAGAAAAAAAAGTAGGAATAAATCAGGACATGTGCAGGCTTTTTGGAGTAGTTTTTGTTGAAACTCACCAGAACTCTTTATGGTATATAAATCTTAATTTGTACTCACAACCCTGCTGCCTCAGCCTCACTTTTGCTCCTGGGAGAGCCTGAAAAATACAACAAAGGCAGATATTTGTTAGAACAATGTCAGGAAATAAACACAAATGCATGTTCAACAGTACAGGCAATACGAATCAGTGGCAGATCCAGAGGGGGCACATCGAGCGTGCCTTCACTTTTGGTTAAAACAAAAGAAATAAAAGAAAAAGTGGGGGAGGGGTGTGTGCGCCCCCTTTAATTTTGCAAAGGCGCCTCCCCTCTAAGGAATTCCTGGATCAGCCCCTGCGAATCTTGATCACTTTCTACAATACTTGCATAGAAAAGACATCATTATGTGATTGGCATAAACACCTACCATATATCATCCCACAAAATAGGACATAAACATTCCATGCTGTGTAAGTTATACACTGATTCCAAAGGTACATTACAAACTTCCATCTAAAAGATGACATCTTTTATCTACATTCATTTGAAGTTTTGAAGATATGTGTTTCATTTTAAAGTGTGAAGAAGACTGGAAATATGGATGTTTGACAAAGTTATTCAAGTGATGCTCAAGACAAGGTTAGTATACTTTCAAGTTCCAGCTGCATGACCATGAGATAATAATAATAATAATAATAACTAGAAATGTCGCTACAGCGACTGGTTATACCCCCGCCAAACAACATTTCATAAGCTTTGGTCAAAACAACATTTCATAAGCTTTGGTCAAAAAACTGAGGAAGTAGTTAAATCCGCAAGATCTTTCCTTGATCTTCTGCCATTTATATGCCGTTACCATGGCAACGTACTTTCGGGTACTGTCGAAAAATGCGTCTTGCACATCTACAACCAAAGGCACACATCTGTACCAAGTTTCATGGAAATTGGGCAAAAACTGAGGAAGTAGTTTGCAACACAAAATTGTCCATCATTTTGGCTCATATTATGTGAGCTGTTACCATGGCAACATACTTTTTGTCACTGTCAAGAAATGTGTCATGCTGACCTATATCCTAAGACAAACATTCAATATGAATTCCATGAGAATTAAAAGAACACTGATGAAGCAGTTTTGCCATGAAGCATTTTGCCCTATATTTTACCAATAACATGCCGTTACCATGGCAACGCACTTTTTGCCACTGCGGAAATATGTGTCTTGCACATTAACATATTCAGATGAACATCTGTACCTAATTTCATAAAAATTGATCAAAAACTGTGGGAGGAGTTCGCGACGCAAGATTTGTACCCATTTTTGCCCATAATATGCCGTTACCATGGCAATGTACTTTTGGGTACTGTCAAAAAATACGTCTTGCACATCTACAACCCAAGGCACACATCTGTGCCAAGTTTTATGGGAATCGGTTGAAAACTGAGGAAGTAGTTCGCGACACAAGATTTGCAACGGACCGACCGCCCGACCGCCCGACCGACCGCCCGACCGCCCGACCGCCCGCTGATTCCTATATACCCCCTTCAAACTTCGTTTGGCGGGGGTATAATAATACAGGGTACTTATAATGTGCCAATTCCACATAGCTAACATGCTCAAGGCGCAGTTGAAGAAGTAACTTATGAGATACAACAAGAGACCCGCGGGTCACGCGCTCACCTGAGTATCTCAAGTTCACCTTCCATGCATTCTTGCAGACTCTTACCTGAGAACATTGGAAACTTATGTTGGGGGTAGCTTTGAGAATGGGGGCATGGTGTCCACTTCCATATTCCATCACACTGGTAAAAATACCTGCCAAGTACACTGTACTTTATAGAATGTTGGATTATGCAGCTTGGGAAAAAAGACTTAAAGCCCTATCACTTTTGATTAGAACTAGAGAAAAATATTATCTAATATTCATAAATTTAGGAGGTTTGGACCCCCTGGGGCCCCCAAGGAAGCATGATGCCCATTAAAACACTTTGAGATTTTATCCCTATGTGAATGCTACTTGACAAGTTTGGTGAAAATCCCTTATGTTGTTTTCAGCAAGAAGATGAAAATTTGGGCACGCATTTGGACCCCCCCCCCATCCCATCCCGCTTCTTTGGGTCCCAAGGGGGTGGGGGGAGGGCACCCCTGATTCTCCCATGAACAAACTTGAAACAACAGTCATCAATATACTGACTCATTGTATTAACTTAGCTCAATCACTTCCAGTTCTAGAGAAAATCTGTAAAGATTCCTTACAGGAGCGGGGGAGGGGTGGGACCCCTGAGGCCCCCCAGGTGGGGCATGGTGCCCATTTGATGGAATTGAGATTCTATCCACCTAGGGATGCTACCTGCCAAGTTTGGTGAAAATTAGTGGTAGGGTTTTCAAGAAAAAGATGAAAATTTACCATTTTGGTCCAAATTTAGTCCAAATTTAGGCCCCCTGGGGCCCCCCAGGTGGGGCATGGTGCCCATTTGATGGGAATGAGATTCTTTCCCCCTAGGGATGCTACCTGCCAACTTTGGTGAAAATTCATAATGGCATTTTCAAGAAAAAGATGAAAATATACAATTTGGGCCCCATTAGGACCCAGGGATCTCGCCAGTGTATATCACCTTTGTCGGCGCCGACAAGCGTGCGGTTTGAAGAAACAATTGCCGACAAGGGTAAAATTTGCCGACAAGGGTAACACCACGCGTGAACTTGCTTGACGAGCTAAGTTTGGACGAATTTCTCGCCTTTTTCAGTCTTTATTATCTGGCTAGAAAAGAAGCTAGATGTTGAAAGGAGCAGCAGTTTACAAGCGCAAAAAGTTATCCACGCAGTCACCGCACCGATCACAACAACGCGGCTCAACATACAAGTTGCAGAACACACCACATCACACACTTGCTCACTCACATGCACTCTGATTCGGGATCCACACACACATGCACCAGGGAGGTCCACCTCCCTGGTTGCACCCAGCCGGCCACACAGCCGCCTGTGTGTACGACGGTATTGTGAGAGGGAGAGAGAGGACGGAAAGAGAGGGTCGGAGGCCGAGGGAGGCTGAGGAAGGCTGACACGTGCTCGCTTGTTGTCACGCTTGTTGTCGGGTTATGCAAAAACAAACGATATGAAATGCATGCCCCCATCCGCCAAAGGTTGTATTTATTTATTCATTTTTTGCTGCTTTGGTTTGTTTGTTGTTTGTCTGCCTGTCTGTCTCTCTATTCGCAAAATAAGTCAAAATTTGGGAACAGATTAGGATGAAATTTTCACGAACAGTTGGTTGGTAAAATGGCGCAAGGAACAGATGATTAAATTTTGATAGTGAGCAGGATTTATAATACCACCGGAATTCACCGCCAGGACCCAGGATTTTTAGACTTTGTTTCGTATATATTTGAAAGGATTCGTATCCCTTCTTTAGGAAGCTGGCCATTGGCAATGACGCAAAATTAGATGCGTTTAAAGCATTGCCGCAGAGAGAAAATTAACTCCATCTTTCGTTAAAAAAAAAGAAAAGAAAAAAGAACGTGCAATGGAGTAAGCTAATGCAAATTGTTATTTTGGTTTTGGTAGTTTCAGCGGGTTATTTATTTATTTTTTTTTAATTTAAAAAGCCATGCGTTCCATTTGAGCCTTTTCACTTTCCATGGATTTGTAAACGTCATTCGTGAATATTCCATTTTCCTTCTCCGGGCCGAAATTTATAGTAATTCTGTCATGATGGTCTTTCAAGTTCAACGTACGTAATGCTCCACGTGCTTCTGGCTTGGTTTGTTAACAGGTGGGTTAGGGGGCCTTCATGGGCAGAAAATAAATGGATAATCCTTCATCAATGTTCCAAGTTGGTTTACATGCTATGTACACGCTGTTTACGACCACTGAAGCAAGGTGGCAGTACGCGCAGCATTCCTTTATCTGACACCTGGCTTTCGTGGAAATTTAATGGAAATTTCCACAAGCCATGATATCAAGTTTCCCCACTGCTTGGGGATCGTGTTTTTTTTTTTATTCTTCATTTCGAACATCAATTTGTTCAACTTGAAAAGTGTAGATAATTTGCTTCGAGCACGTGTTCTTTCTTCTTCTTTTTTTCATTGCAGCGTCGGTAACATTTTGTTTTGTTCATCGTCCATGCATGGCAGGGGTTCATGGGAGGAGAACGACAGGAATGACTGGGGAGAAAATAAACTGGAAGAAGGAATTATCTTTTGAGCAAGCTGTCTTTGATTTTCTCTACACCAGCATCAGTTAATATCACCACCAAGGTTCATTTTTTTCGTTACTCCGACAGATTAATGATAAAATAATGCTAGATTCTTTATTCTGAAGGTTCGTTAATCCAGAAATGATTAAGAAAAAATGTCCATTCATTTCACAACAAAATCAGCTTTGTTATTTCGAACGTTCTGCCAGTGAAATTTCGGAACAAAACGACTGCACAAAACAGCGTGTTTTCGTACTCTAAGGGTCTGTTATTCTGAAAGAAATAGTAATGATGAAATAATAAATTGTAGATTCTTTATTCTGAAGGTTTGTTAACCGAAAATCAAATAAAGAAAAATGCCCATAAATTTCAAAACGAAATCAGTGCGTCATTTTGAACGTTTTGCCAGTGAAATTTCGGAATAAAACGACAGCCCAAAAACAGTTGCAGTTTTCTTACTCTGAGGGTTCGTTACTCCAACAGATTAATGATAAAATAATGCTAGATTCTTCATTCTGAAAGTTTGTTAATCCAAAAATGATTAAGAAAAAATGCCCGTTCATTTCACAACGAAATCAGTTTTGTTCTTTTGAACGTTTCTGCCAGTGAAATTTTGGAATAAAACAACGGCCCCAAAACGGTTACATTTTTCCTTCACTCTGAAGGTTCGTTACTGCGAAAGAATAATGATGATAAAATACTCTAGATTCTCAATTCTGAACGATCGTTAATCGGAAAACGATAAGGAAGAAATGTTCGTTTATTTCCAAACAAAATCAGTTTTGTTATTTCGAACGTTCTGCCAGTATAATTTCGGAATGAAACGACGGCCCCAAAACGGTTACAGTTTTTGAACACTGAGGGTTCGTTACTCCAAAAGAAAAATGGTAAAATAATACTCAACATTCTTAATTCTGAATGATCGTTAATCGAAAAATGATAAAGAAGAAATATTCGTTTAATTCCAAACGAAATCAGTTTTGTTATTTCGAACGTTCTGCCAGTATAATTTCGGAATACAACAATGGCCCCAAAACAGTGTTTTCTTATTCTGAAGGTTTGTTATTCCGAAACAATAACGATGATAGATGATAGATGATAGATTCCTTTCTGAAGGTTCGTTGATCGGAAAATAATAAAGAAAAAAAATGTTTGTTAATCTTCGAACGAAATCAGTTTTCTTTATTTTGAACATTTATCTGTAGTACCGACCTTTGGTGTTGTTGTTTTCGATTACAAACCTTCGAAGTAGGCCTACTCAGTAATGAATCGTTTCATTTCATGATTAAACAAACCTTCGGAATAATAACCATCATTACATTTTTGTATGATATCTCTTTGATGTCACGGCCAAACTACCGCAGTACGTAGTAGGTCTATACCCAGAAAGGAAAGTGCAACGATGTCCTGAAAGTTCTCGATCGCTTCTCGCGCATCTGCATGCAGTAGGCCTACCACATGGTCGAGCAGACGGCGAGAAAGCAAAAACACTACGGGTATAGTTAGTACACGGCGCGCGTTGTTGCGATGCAGAGACGGCTAATTACTGCAACAGTGAAACAGGAAAGGCCTAAAAGAAATCTGAACCTTCACCATCGGCACCTACTTCTCTTTCATTTATTATTTAGGAACTGCCGCCAACAAAAGGTATGGAGTTTCTGCATTGTTTCTGTGAGAATATGCCCCTCACAACGTTCATTACATCTCCGTGAAAATGTCACATTTAGTGGCATTTAAGCGGCGATTTATCTCTGTTGTATTGAGCATCACCGAGGGCTTCCGCTCTTCCCGTGCCCACCCCCAGAACAGCGCGTACAACTGCCGACAAGCGTGAAGAAATTCCTGGCGAGAACCCTGGGACCCCTCCCCACTCCCCTCCCCTGGGTCCCAAGGGGGGCACCCCTGGTTCCGCCATGAACAAACTTGAAACTACAGGCATCAATGTACTAATTCATAGTATTAACTTAGCTCTATCACTTCAGGTTCTAGAGAAGAAGATTTTTTAAGATTCCTTAATTGTGGGGGGTTTGGGCCCCTCTGGGCCCCCCCAGGAGGGATATGGTGCCCACTTGAAGAAATTAAGATCCTATCCCCCTAGGGATGCTACCTGCCAAGTTTGGTGAAAATCGGTCAAGGGGTTCTCAAGAAGAAGATGAAAATGTAAAAGTTTACACACGACGGACGATGCACGACGCACAACAGACGCCGGACGAAGAGCGATCGCAATAGCTCACTTGAGCCTTCGGCTCAGGTGAGCTAAAAATCCTTACACAAACATGCACATGAAAATGAATGACACAATAATGATGATGAAAAAAAAGAAAAACAAGTAAGTAAGTAAATAAGTAATAAACTAACTTTCTGAAAGACCTTCAATTTCAAATACATGTATGCACTTAACATGTGTTCAAACATTTCCAAATAACAGGATTAAACTAATGAAGCACTCAGTATTACTCTCTGAGAGCACGTGTTATACTACATTTGTACTTCATCACTTGTACAGGCAAAGACATGCATGAAGGATGGGTTGTCTCATGACAGAGAGGCCTTACGAAGTAAAATTATACTACCAATGCACTATCATCTTTATCTTGCAAATCCTGGCCCACTACAAATCTACATACTCAAACCTGTGAGTTTACGGCACAGTATCCACCACTGAATTTCCAGTGATATAGATTATCTTGGTATAATCACATGATATAGATGGAAATGTAAAGGCAAGCTCAATTTGAAACACTTTAACCAATAGAACAACATCCAAAGAGAGAGAGAAAAAAAGCAAATACTTTACACAGGGCTCCACACTAACGTTTATTTTTGGTGGCCTAAAGGCAAACATCTGACCTTTTTTGGTGGCCTGATCGGGCCACCAAAAAAAGAATTCTTCATTTCTGAAATTTTGGTGGCCCGACGTGCGTTTTTGGTGGCCCCGGGCCACCGGGCCACCGTTAGTGTCGAGCCCTGCTTTACATTTAAGTATCAATCAGGGAAATGTAGTATTGTCGCACGTAGAGTAAAAGAAGACTAATATAACCAAATGACTCCACTTTACAAGACATGAGGAAGGGTGGTACTTCTGCTTTTTGCTTCTTATTGTCTGTAGTCTTACTGACTTTATAGGTAGTGCAAAATAACTCTGTTTTTTGATAATTTTCTGTAGATAAATAAATCAGTTTTCATTTCTTTGGTGTTCTGTAGATGCTAGATTCCATGTATTCTTGAATCACCTTAACCCTATTCTAACTGGGGGGTCAAATTGACCCCCCCTCGACATTTCGTGCCACAATTCTGCAACGCGCAAAGATTTTGCCGCATCATTTCATGACTTTTTTTATTGAAGTCTCCCGCATATTTTGAGACCAAATTTGCGACGTCCGGGTACACCGTTCTGAAGTTACACAATGTTTTGCATATGCATGTCAACCCGAAAACAGCTCAAATTCATGATTTCGTGTGAAAATCCAATGTAAATTGTGTTTTTTGGTTTAATTGATATAAATTAGATTATTTCAACTTTAGAACATTGAAATTAATCAATTCTAATGTAGATAAGCTTGAAAAAGTGCCTGCAACAAATTTTGGCAAAAAAAACAATAGAAAACAAAAGGTCGAAAAAACAATAAAATACATAAGAAATTAACAAAATAAAAAACAAAAGAAACTGATTTTGATTGCGCTATTTTTTAAAAAGAAAATTGTTTGATGTGTCTTGAGGAACTCTGACACAAAAATTTAGCAATCCTTCATTCTTTTTGATGGAGTTATAGGTGAAAATATGATTTCATGCGTAAATTTGCATAATTAATTTATCAAAAAATATAAAATCAATATTTTTCTATTGTATGACCATGTAATCTTTTAGTTGACATCCGGCTCTATGTTCAGGCAAAATTTTGCGGGGATCGTGCGATCAACGGCTGAGATCTGAAGGGGGAGTCAAATTGATCCCCCCCCCCCCCAGTAAAAACTTGGTCTCAAATAGCCCAGTTAGAATAGGGTTAAATTTGTATTAACTAATTTAGAAAGAGTTGTGGAAAATTATCATTCTGTACATTCTAATGATTTTCTACTGTTTGCAATTTTTGCCAAATTCACTGGAGACAGTTTATAATTGTTTACATTCAACTTGACCCTTTTAGTGGAATACACATACAGCCTTCGACCTTTTCCGGAAGGTTCTCCATTTTGCAGTTATTCCAGGCACTTTTAAGCTCATTCAATATTCTTGAAATCAAACTTCTTCATATAATTTTGAAAATATTATATCCTTCAGCCTTTGAAATTTTACATTTTCATTTTCCAGATATTTTGCTGGCTCCATATTTCAGCTCGTCAATTTTATTAACTACTCTCTGCAAAATCTTGGGAATAAACAGTGACAGTGATTATCAATTAATTCCTTGATAGCTTCCCTGATTTCTCAGCAAATTCCAATTAACAAACTCCTTTTTTTTTTTGCTGTTTCTGAGCAAAAACATTCTAGATGATTTGTATACTTGTCGTTCAGTTCCTATGTTTTCTTAAATACAGTGTATACGCTGCAAATGCCCTTTCAATTTTGATACTCTCCATTGTTCTTTTGGTTTTCACCTTAAACTTAGTTTTGCATGTTGACACAATTAGCATACACATCCATCCATTCACTTTTTTTCTTTTTTTAAGAAGGTTCTCTGTCTCACATTTTTCCAACTCTTTCAAATAATTCAATATTTTGGGTATGTCACTTCAAATGATCCATTAGATTATAACCACTTTTGTTAAGAGATTTCTTTTCTACCATTTTCCCACATCTTGTTCAAACTAGCTAGGTAATAAAAAGATGTTCAGCCTTATTAAATAAAATTTGATCTGTGGAATAAAAAGACATCATGGATTCTAATTTTTCGGCAAGTTGTTTCCTCCAAATTTAATTAACTGTTCTTGGCGGTTCAACTTTACACTTTCACACACTTGCTCTTATTTGTGGAATATGCATTCACTATCTTTCCTGAATGTTTGGGTTTTTCAGATGGCTTTTATTTATATATTATATTTTTGATAGTTCTGTAGGTGTCTTCAGGAAGTGGACTTCAACATCTCATGGTTTCAACTTCAATCAATCTTAAAACGATATTGAAATATTGTTTTTGTGTTTGTTTTCCATGAAGTTCCTCCATTTCCTACTTTCTTCTCAAAGTTCTTTGAGGTAATGTATGTCTTACCTATGATACAATTCAAACTCTTAAACAATATTTGTACAATGTAAAAAGCCATCAACTTTTAAGATTGTCCATAAAGAGGTTTCTGCCCTCCTATTAGTCTTTATCTTTCAAGATGGCTACTGTTAATCTGTTAATTAAAAATTTCTTCTTGTTCATCTGATTTTTCAGCTACTAACTTTCCTCTGCTATTTAACTTCAGATGAATTAAGGAAGGTTTCTAGTAGTTGTATCTACCACCTGCCCATGATTCAAATGGATATCACAATTCATGTGTCTCATGTCAAGCCTCAAGTCTTCAAAGTTTTAACTTTTGACAAATTTGGCAACTTACATGTTCTTTTCTTGAACTTCTGCCAAAAGATCAAACTATTGTAACCTGAGTGCTTTTGATTTAGCCTCAGTAATATGCAAGTTTCATGCAAATGATTTCCTACCAATCCATGCTTTCTTGGGCATTACTCATCCTCACATCAACCAGATGTAGTTTCTGTGGTGAAAAACTAACTTTCAAATTAAGTTTGTCATATTGCAAATCATTGTTAATCATTATCAAAACATATATCATGGAAGGATTTCAGGCAAAGGGGATCTGAAGGTGTTCTGGTTTCTGAGGATTTGCATGCCAGCACATGCATGAGACATGTTATGCTTGAACTCTTCTTCCATTAAAACTAGCTGTAGGTGGCATTTTTTCCCCTCAGTTGTATTCTTTGGAAGTCACATGTCAAATTTTACTTTTAAGTGTATGGCAAGCTTACCTGGTATTTTCGAGCGATGATGAGAGCTGGTTGAGCACTACTCCAAGTCCTAGCCTAGGCTGCAATATCAGTGGGGTCAGTCACATCTGCACAAGAGCAAAAGCTGAGGGTGGCAGCAGTCTTGTGGTTGATTTCTCTATGTTATCCCTCTTTTATGCTGAAGACGCTCTCCCAACCAGGAAGAATCTGCAACTAGAGTCTACTCATCATATCTGAATATCAACTATTCAAGTAGCCTTGCACATTTGTTATTTTTTTTGTGGGGTTTTTAACCAAAAAAGTAGGAA
Organism: Diadema antillarum; assembly: GCF_040938485.1. Taxonomy (NCBI): domain Eukaryota; kingdom Metazoa; phylum Echinodermata; class Echinoidea; order Diadematoida; family Diadematidae; genus Diadema; species Diadema antillarum. The sequence goes on along the minus strand of NW_027272075.1, from coordinate 90,078 downwards.
AACTAGGAAAAAGTAGGATTTTAAGCAAAAAAGTAGAAAAAGTAGGGGCAGCAGTAAAAAAGTAGGAAAAAGTAGGAAAAGTAGGATCACTTGAAAGCCAGTTGATATCTCTGCAGCTAAGTACTTTTGTGAGTCGTGATATATATGAAATTAAAGTAGAAGAGTATGGGAATAATGTCATGTCATATTCAGAAAATCGTCTTCCCCCGACTTTCGGATCCTTTTGTTGAAATGGTCACATATTTTATGTTTCTCAGCATGACAGTATTTCTTAATGAACCCAATGACTGAAAAAAGCCAATATTATGAATATTATCATGCTACTCATAGGAGAAATGGTAACATAATCTTATAATCTGTATCACCCAGGACACAATCTTTTCAATGCATACACTGTTGTCCAAGACAGGCTTGCCTTATCTATCATCACCAAATGTTTGACTGGTCAAGTATCCATATAGATATGTGGGCAAGGAGGCATACATTGAGTAAAATAAGAAAAAAAAGATGTATACACCTAAAATTCTTTCAGCTCAATATCTCCTATCTAGAAGTCCACAGCATTATCCACTGTAAGACAGTGCTACCAGATGAAGGGAATGCAACAAATTCCAGTATTATGGCCCTCTTCTATGTGATGGAAAATGCCTATAACAAGCAGTAATCCACTGTGTTAAGCTGAAAATCCAACCATTTTTGCTGTATTCTTGAAACAGGACAAGCTACTTTATGTGCTGTATACTTGATACCTGAGAAACACTGAAAGGTTTTCATACACATTTCCTCTGTCTGCTTCAAACAATAAATGAATACAAATAGATAAATAAACAAATAAAGAAAGAGAGAAAGACAGAAGGAAAAAAACCTTGTACTTTGGACTTTTCTCAAACTAGGCTTGTGCATATTAGGTATCAATGGTCTTTTAGGAGGATTTTGCACAAATTGCTTCAGATACTGTAGTATATCTACAAAATAATGTGAGCAGCAACACCAGAAAATCTAACTTGAGCGGACTTCAATGAAAGTTCACCAGTAAAATCTGACCTGTCACATAAAAAGCAGCCACAAATCGGATACTTTAAATTTTCTGTTAACAGGACATTTACTTAGTCCAGTTTTTCAGCACTCATTTTATGTATAATCCAGTAAAAGCCGTGCTTTACATCCAGAGATATTTCAGATAGAATGTGGCGAACATGGGAAGTCTGTGACAAGGAAACATGGAGAAAATTGCTATTAAAGATAACTTGGTTTCCTTTTTTGTTCCCAGATTGCCCGCTACACGGGATGGAAAATATCACATACATAAACTCCTTAGCAATGATAATTTTGTCAAACCGTTACTTATGAAAATTCACACAATTCATCTCAATATATAAGACTTCATACTCATAAAATTTCAGCAAGATTGAAACAGGATTCTGTCTTAATATGCATTAGAAAAAATGGGCTTCTCAAGTGGCTCACGGCACATGTTAGTTTGCTGTGAGTACGTAGAGTCTACGTGACTTGGTCTCTAGTGCACCGGTACAACCCGTGGTACAAGAGAAGCTGTGCTCTTTTGAAAAGCACAAAAGCTGCGCCATTCAGAACTATCGGCCATGTCAGTGTGCTTTGCAACTTGCACTTGGCCAATACATGACCTATGTAAGATATGTTATCATCAGCCAATCAGCTTTGAGCGGTTGTTAGGGGGCGGAGCTTATGAAATCGCCGAGCAAAGCCCTTGCTCAGGCTGTACAGCAAAAATTGACAAGCCAAAAAAAAATGCCTACTAATAATTGAGTATTTCACACTTTTTTTTGTAAGCATGACATCCTGAAATTTGAGCTAGTGACAGATAAACCCTATAACCAAAAATCAAAATTTCAATTTTTTTTATTGGTACCTCAACTAATATCTGATTTTTTTTTGGTTGCGGTGCCAGTGACTTGTGGCTGCTTTTGACACGACGGGTCACAAATACAGTGTAGCCTGACATTTGCAGTACAACAGCATACAGTGAAAGGATTTGACCCTCCTACTGACAGAAAGAAAAGATATGTAATAGACCAGTTCGTAATTCCACTTTGCGCATGAGCAGAAAAAGGTCATTTGCCAACAGGCATTTTCATTTTATATTTCACTGAGATAAGCATCTGTGATGCGAAGATTATTTATGTGATCCTTATCTAAAATGGTGCTTGCCAGCACATCCACCAGACAGCAAGAATGGTATTTCACAATAAAGGAAATAGGCTGTTATTGCATTCAATACAAAACAATGAAATGGATGCCTGCTAAATTGTCAACTGATGGAGTTTTCTGATCACCTGATCTAAACGCAAGTTCATTCTTTGTTGAACATGAATTCCATAAATTGTTACGTTGGGCAGGCTTAGGCTTATGCATTATGCCGCTTTGAAAACGAGTGAAGTGCCAAACCAACTCAGAAAAAAGAAAGGTCATTTGTACCAATGTGTACATGAGCTAATTACGAACTGACTTATTAGAGCAGAAAAGGTAACCCTAAAGTGTGAGAAATTTGTATGCATACAGGGAAAGTTTAGTTTTAATGCTATGACAAATCAATCTGCCTGCATTATTCACAGGAATTCACTTCATAACTATTTCATCCTTCTGACTGTGCCACTGGCCTCACTACCTGACTTTTGAGACAATAATCTCAGAACCCAACTATATGAAGTATCCTTGTATGTATCATATGTAGCAGTAAGTGACTTTATTCTGGCAAATCTGTATGGGATGACATAACCACAACTTCCAAAGTTGAAATTGAATGTAACATTGACATTTGATCCCTGACTCAAGACACAATAAGTAATGAAACGACACTTTCAAACAACGGGAGATTTTGCAAAAATGGGCTTTCGGCGGGAGATCTCCCGTCGAAAGCGGGAGAGTGAGTCTCTGGAGCAGTGATTTAAAAATGTTCAAGATATCATATTGATGCATATGTGTAGGTCTGTAGTATCACAAAACATCCTACCATATATAATTTTTGCAATAAAGCCTAAAATATAAGGAGATATCAGCATTTTTCTCATTAAACCGTAACTGTAGACGGTTTAGTCTCGAAACATTTTTATTGTAACTATTGTTTACATTTTGTGTATTTAACAATACTTAACAACAATTATACAGATTCAAATTTTTACTGTAGTTGTTTCTATCCCTAACTCACATTTTAGAACTATTTTACAGCACTAATGCCGAGCTTTTGTTTCTTCTGCAAATGGTAAATTATGACTTTAATCATGAAATATGTTAATAATTTCCTCTTTTTTTTCTCTCGAATCTGTTTTCAGGTCGAGAGTAAAATCAGTCCTTAGTCCTAACTTTATGAAATTTTGCAAACCGCTGCAGCACTTCAAAAAAACAAAAAACAAAAACATAATTGGTAACTGATGAGTTGCAGGAAAAAAAAAATGTATATGTTCACTCTAAACTCACATTTTTCACCAGGCATTCAATTGCCAAACTCTCTTGGGGGAGTCTGCACCTTTGAATGTTTCTACAACAGATACATGGCACTAGACAAATGCTGTGGATCAATCAATCAATCAATCAATAAGAGAAAGTGATAGTCGAAGAGCACTCACACTTCCAAAAAAAATAAATAAAAGGAGAAATGTGCAAACAATCGACAGCAAGGATCCACTTGAATAGGAAAAACCTATTTCCTATTTATCAGTTTGTATTTGACTGATTCATCCCATAGTAAATTATGTTGACTACTACCATTCAAACACCCCTATCTGTGGGCCACATGAGTGATGAATGTGAATTTATATCTTCTCCATACCATGACAGCTGTTTGACAATCAGTTTTTTCCCACTTTGTTTTATAACTTGTGTAGCATACAGAGTACCACAAACTGTATAAAGGAACATTAAATTAGAAAACGGAGAAAGAACATCACAACATTTTGATGGAAATGAGTAGGCACAGTCTTAAGATATGATTACATGGAAATTTCATCCGCTATTGATCTTGAGAGCCAGTGGCAAGCATTTTACGTGTGCAAACCTATATGGCCAGTAATAGATGAGGACTTGCAAAGGGTATGACATGAAGGGAACATCAAACTGAGAGGAAGAGAAAGTATGACAGACAGAAAAAAGTGAGAGACAAATTAAGCATCATGGTATCGTAGTTCTATCAAAAACAATGTGCTGTGTTCAGTCTGAGTCTGCCTCCTCCTCTACCTCGCATGTGAGCTTGAAGTGGAGTCTGAGATGGCCTTTCTGCAAACCGGACAAGTGTTGTGCTGAAAGGAACAGACAATGTACTTGATGTTATACTGGGGGGGGGGGGGGGGGGAGGGGAAGAAAATTATGATTGACTCCACATGCTCACTCAAAAATTAATATACTTAATATAGGCATTCATACAAATATTCCAACAAACAATGAATACCAAATAAATAGCTTAATAAAAACATGAACATGTTGCTATGGCGACTGGTATGCCCATGATGCCATATCACATTATTTATGTAACAGGTCTACAGTACATTTTGCAAATATGAGACAAGTTTTAGGATGATAGGTAAATACTAATTCTCGTAATTGTACACCAATTTTCATGACAATACCTGGAGCCACTTTCAAAAAATGGAAAAAAGGTGAAATTGAGCATTTTCACTTTTTGACCCAATGGCCAAAAACTTTCCCTACATACAATGTAATCACTGTGTGGCAATGCACGTACAAAATTGTATTTACCAACCAGTAAACAGTATAGAAGTGCACATTGTGCACTGTTATAGAGGGCCTATGCCATTGATTTTGCGTAGTACGCTCATAGGCAGGTGCTGGCACCATTTTAGGAAGCAAAGTGATTGATAGAGGGCGTAATTTTCCTGCCCCTATAATGGAGTGGTGGTATCTGCCTCCCTTTCATTTTCTCCTTTCTTGGGGGGCATACAGGGTAAAAGATATACTTCGGTCCTCATTACAGCATTTAGAAGTATCATTCCTGCCCAAGCATGAAATATAAATGAAGAAATGCCCTTCATTATTCAATCTGTACTCCCTCAAAAAAACTGAGCTAACTAATGACCTAATGATAAGGAGTATACCTATACCATGGTGTTCGATATGCATGGGGGTGCTCACAGCTTCAGAGCCCTCTCTCTCTCCTCCTCTCTCAGCCCTTCTCTTGGTTGGTTTTATTTATGATGTAGGCTAATATGATTTTCTCTAGAACAATCAACAGAAATCATTGTAGGCAGCCAAAATATCCTTTCTATACAGACTTTCACAGAAAAGCTGCAGAACATTACTTATTTCTTCTTGGGGGTGGGGGTATTTTTATTTCTTTCTTTTTTTCGGGGGGGGGGGGGAGGGGGCTGCTGGGGATTGGGTAATGTAGATCTCTGAACACATGTGAGCCTTTTCACTGTGCTGTTGCACTTTTGAAATTTATGAATTGACAGGACCAAATGGATGAGTGGTATTCTTTTTATTATGATGCACAGACATGAATAAGAACAGCCCTTCTGGCTGAATCATGTGCCCATGCTGAAGTAAATAAATAAAAGAAATGAAATGAAATGAAACTGTATTGTTATCAACACTTTTCCTCTTATTAATATTTAGCATTATCGTGATCTTTGTCACCATCACCTTACATTTTCACATTTCTGAACCCTAAAAACATCTCTTGTTAAATATAACAAATGTTGATTATTCTTGACCTTATAGAAAAATAAACCTGAGTAAAATGGCCATGAGTGGTGGTGGTGTGTGTGTGGGGGTGGGGGTGGGGGTGAGTGGGAAAGGTGTTTGAGCGTATATTAATGGCCTCTCTTGGCCACATTACATTTAGATTGTCTCTCTTGGCCGCAAATCATACCTCCAGGCCTGATTTGAGAACTTTTCTACACCACTGCCCCCTCCATCCTGTCAGAGCTTTTGGATCTTAAAAGTAGAAATTCAACAATCTCGGTGCCCACATTGGTGATCGTTATGAAACAATATTTATAATGTTTTTAATCAAACAGAAAAATTCTGAGAGAATGTGATTGGCTGAATCACGGTATCTGTCAGCTCTTGATCCACATTGTCCGTCTTCACAGTGCACTCTGTATTGGAGGTCAACTGAAGGGGACTGGGAGAGGGGGGAGGTAGGACTTGAGGGATGTCTTCCTCCCACACGAGGGAGCTTTTGTATTCTCGGAATTGATATTTTACAAATATTCTTATTTGGTGCACACTTTGGTGGAATATTTGCAATTTTAAATAAAAAAAAGAGGAAATGAAGGGAAAATGTAAATGGCTAAATCCTCTTCAGGATCCTCATAATATGCGTGTCTTCAACGTCCTCGCCAGGCGTCTTACGCATGGCAGGCGCGCCACGCGTAAAATTGTGGCAGCCAATTTTGCGCCACGCGTAAATTTGGACTGCCACGCGTAATTTTCAGAGTTGCCATGCTTTGCATAAGTTTTTTTTTCTTCCCCTTTTTGTGATGTTTCCCTTTAAAATGTTTTTTTTTTGCGGTTTCCTTCAAACGCATTCTCGACAGTTACTTGCTCGGCGCTCGCTTTTAGCGGCAAAGATCATCGATCGTGTCCGACGTACCCACATCGCACGCGGTCCATTATTACCGATTCCACTTTGCTTGCTAACTGTACGCAGGTAGGTGCACAGTGAGCGCAGTATCATACCACGTTCACCGAGATTCCGCTGCGCAGAATTTACGGGCGCTTCTCTCCGATCACTGAGAGTTGCACAGATATAAATAGGTAGATTGATTAAGCCCATTCACATCCCATGCGTAGCTTTATAGCCAGTTGCGCACACATTACATGCCGCCATTTTGTTAGTCTTCTGTGAAGTCACGGCTTGCGATGAACAGGGGCCGGGAGGTAAAAAAAAAGAAAAAAAGTCAGCGTAAGCCTGCGCTATGCTGTAACTCTGTTCTGCGCACGCAAGCCGTGACGTAACAAAAGTGGGATGACGATCGCAATCCACATCTCGACTTTTTTTGCGAGCGTCCACACGTACCAAATTAGCGGGATAGCGATCGCGATTGGTATCCCGCTAATTTAGCGAGCGTCCACACGTACCGAATTATCCCGCTAATTGCCGATAGAGAAAACAGCAAAGCCTGCAAACTGGGTCACACAGCGCCCTTTTCTATCACTGCCTGCGCGCACTTACCTTTGTCCTTCGCAGAGGCCTCGCTGTTGTGATGTGCGCATTACATGATGGGATATAAAAACTCGAGATTCTAATCCTGACCGTTCACACTTACCAGCGCGGGGCCAATTATCCCGCTAATTGACGAACCAGCGCAAGATTTCTTGGGATTAGCATCGTGATGCTTATCCCGCTAATTTTCTGTTTTTTTCTGTCCACACGTGTAAAAAAACTTAGGATGACGATCGCGATGAAAATCTCGAGATTTGTATCCCGCTAATTGGTGTACGTGTGAACCCGGCTAATGGCGGAGATCGCGTGCGCTGGCTATGCTTTCAGACCCCACTTGATCATTCTACCTATATAGTTCTGTGGAGAGTTGCCACTGTTACTATATACGCGCGCAATCCCCTGAGCAGCAGATCGCAGAGCGAGCCATGTGCGAGTGATCCAGTACGCAAAGCTGCCAATCTTTGGAAGCACAAATAAGTAGGCCTGCTGTACTCGGCAGCTCTAAAATTCGTATTCTTTTTTTATTTCGTACTTTTCAACCTCCTTTTTTTTTCGGGTGTTTGCCTTTACTTTTGGAAATGAACAGCGTTAACAATCGGCTCCCTAAGATGCTAAAATAAATGTCGGATGACCTCTTTGACGTTCAGAAATGAATGACAATAATATTCAACTCCGTACGATGATAAAATAAATGCCGGATGTTTGCTTTTATGTTCGAAAGTAAATAGCAATAACATTCAGCTCCAGAAAATGCTGAAATAAATGTTGAATGATCCCTTCGACGTTCGGAAATGAATAACAATAATATTCAACTCCGTACGATGATTAAATAAATGTCGGATGTTTGCTTTTACTTTCGAAAGTAATTTTAGCAATAACATCAGGCTCCGGAAGATGCCAAAATAAATGTCAGATGATTGCTTTTACGTTTGGAAGTGAATAGCAGTAACATTTGGCTCTGTACGATGCTAAAATGATTGTCAGATGAGTCATTTCAGTATCGGATGCGGGCAGCAGTAACATTCGGCTCCGTACGATAATGAAATAAATGTCGGATGTCTGCTTTTAAATTTGGAAATGAATATGGTAATATTCTGATCCGTACAATGCTAAAATAAATAACAGATTGTTGCTTTTTACATTTGGAAATGATCAATGGTATCAATCGGCTCAGTTAGATGCTAAAATGAATAGCGGATGTTTGCTTTCACGTTCGGAAACTGAATTAGGATAACATCCTGCTCTGTAAGATGCTAAAATGAATGTCGGTTGTTTGCTTTTTACATTTGAAAATGATTAACGGTATAACATTCGGCTCCGTAAGGTGCTAAAATACTTGTAGGTTAAATGTTGGATGATTGCTTTTACAATCAGAAATGAATAACGGTAACTTTCGGCTATTTACCAATGCCTAAAACAAATATTGGATGTTTTACACTATTTAATGTCTACAAATGCTCCCACTTTCTCATTTCAAACATAAGTTTTGACTACCTAAAATAGGCATCAACTTTTATAACAATCTATAAGCCTAAGTTATGCTAAATCTTAGGACTCAGAATAATGGTAAGATGATTGAATTTTCTATTCATTTATTTTAGACATGGGTACTTGTATCACTTTAGTAATGCTTAATATTTATTTTTCTATGTTTAGTATGACCGATTTAGTTTTTCTTCTGTTTTTCTTGATTTTTTTTTCGGGCCAGCAGATTTTACTTTCGGGCCACCAAAAAATAAAAAATCAATGATTTTGGTGGCCATACGTTTTTACAGGCTTTTTCATTTTATTTCATTTTAAACATCATCATTTTCTCAAGTATTCCAGTTTCTTCTCCCATGATTGAAATCAGACAGTCTGCCATAACGATGATTGCTAAATGCCACGCTACTTGTGGATGTGTGAAACACGTGCCATGTGCTCGTGCCTTGTTTGAGGCTACTGCAAGTTCAATGGAAGAAATGCGCCGCAGCTGCGCTTAATGGCTTGATTGCGGTTATCGTAATAGTTTACATTCGGTATGAAGAAATCGTCATGTCTTGTCTTGTACGAGCAAAAACAAAACCAAACAAAAAACAAACAAAACAAACAAACAAGACATAACAAAACAAGAAATGAACGAATGTTGATAGCCAAATCATCTTCCTATATAGTGAACCGTCACAGTTTCATAGGTGAAGTTCTTTCAAACTTTGAAACGTAATACGCATGTAGTTTTTAATGAGCTTGAAGTTGTCGTGAGTTTACTGTCTAACCGAATAGTGGCTGCATATCACATAGGCCTACTCATAGTTAATTTGTGTCTGCAAACAAGATGTGTCCTTTCATAATTATTGTCTTTCTGTGATTCCATAAATCGAGTGATTAAATCAATCCCTTTCTATAGTTCAGGAACATCTAAAATAATCAAGTACAGAATTCAATGCATAATCAGGATAGGTTGGGAAGTAGCAAACACGGCCCCTTTAAGCGGGGTGCCCGATTTCACGATGAGCACTCACCATACACTAACGGCATACGACATGTACATTGTAGTGCACACACACACACACACACACACACATGCATACTGACGTACTGTACATGTACATGAATACACAACCACGCTACCCTCGGCGCGACCCTCTAGCTCATTCCACAACTGAGGAAGATTGTGACGTACACACAGATCACAGTGTATTGAAAGTTGAAAACACTCGGAGACAAGGAATTTGGACTTTGCCCTCAAACTGTGTGACTGAGATTAAACAACGTACACAGCCTGAGCTGTGTGAGCGAGGTATGTTTTTTATTGGATGTGAGTAGGAATTGCAAGCGAGCACATGGCTTTGCTTATGTAGGGGAGAAGAATGTTCGCGAAAGCATGTGTTTTCGCAATGGCATGGATACTTATACACGGCACTTTCGTGGCTATGCATGTACGTGTACTGGATGGACGGAGGTCAAAAACACACCAGTCTGAAGCTTGCTTTGTAAATTCGATGTAAACGACAACTCATAGGGCATCTTTGAAATATTGTTGTGGTATTTTGGTAGATTTTTTTGTGTAAAATATCAAAAAAATCAAAGATCGCTTGAAGAAAAATTTGTCCCGTTTATCAGAGGTCCCCCGCCCGAGTATCCAGGGAAAAATAACATGCATTGGAAATGTTTCTGGGAAGCGTATGTCATTTAAGCGAGGTTCCCGATTATCAGATGCCCAATTATGCGATGAATACTGTATACACTATTATCCCGGACTATGATCGATTGTTCGATGTTTCTACTACGGGCCAAAAGAAAGACTATATTAAAGGAATCATGATCCTTGTAATGATTCCTTTAATTCTACTCATGAGGTAGTTCTTTGATCGATATTTCCAGGGTATTTACACTCTGAATGTTAACAGAATTCTAGTGCGCGCATTCTTTCGTCTGGCACCTGCGTCTGGCACCTGGTTTCGTGGAAATTTCAGCAAGGGGGGGGGGGGGGGCGGATGTCAAGTGTCTTCGACCTGAAGAGACTGCATACAATCTTTTTGCTTCTATTTATTGTCATATTTCCCCTTATTCTTTGCTGGCAATCAACGATTAGATTTAACTTTACGAAGGTTGCTAGCACGTGATTCTTTTTTTTTTGTGAGGTAGACATGTGTATGATTTTTATTGTCATCATTCATGGGAGGGGAAATAGAGTAAAAGAGGGAGACGTGAAATAAGACGAAGGACTACTATACACGTATGCTCAGCATTCGCAGCAAGCTGTCTTTTACACCAGCATCGGTAGGCCCTCATTATAATCACCATCACTCAGAATCATTTTTTCCTATTCCTACAACATTGAGAAACACGACAACCATCATCACTTCAGGATTTTAAACACCTTGGCTAGCGAACAAATTACGAAATCCCAACAACCTCCCCGACACCACAATAACTACAAAATTAACAAACAGCACACCGAAGTGGCTGCCATCAAACTTTCTTCGAAAATACTGTAGAGAAGCGGTGAAATCGCCGTTACGAAAATGTGAAAAGTTTGAATTACTTTTAAATACTTACGGAATATAAAAAGAACGAATAAAGACAGTAATATTAATCAAAGAAATCCTACCAAATGAGAGGTATGAAAAACGACGAAAATAAAGCATTAAGTTCGAAGCACCGAACGCCACGTGAAAATAAATACAGTGAAACTCGGTATGACGAGATCCTTATGAAGACAATTTGTTCTTTTTATAAGTAGTCAATAAGTGAAAGGGCCTACAACGCAATGGAAATTAATTAATTGGGACCTGAGAAAATAGTTTGTTATAATAATCAAGTATTGTTCTACAACGTTGTATCAGATCTTCTTAGGCCTAGATCTAGATCATCTATATTGAGCTTCCACGATGACAATGGACGGGAAACAAAGTTCAAAAGCCTTTCACCTGCAGTGCACATCTACAAGTAAACATACAAAAAAAAAATCATGCAACAGTAATAAAGACTTCCTTTATTTTTGCACTGACGTGTCTTCTTACTTATTTCATTTGAATATTTTCCGAATGTTCCACCCAAAATATGCACCAGACCGTTGATGAATTTCTACTTCACAGCGACGCATAATGATAGGTTATTATGCAGCGTTGATCAGTTGCAGATACCGCTTCGTTATAGTTGCACTATTTTTCTCTTCTTCCTTTTCTTTCCATGTTGTCCTAAATTGCGTGATCTTTGGAGTATACTATGATATAAGGGAAAAAAATAGATGAAAGGATAAAATGTGATGCAAACCTACACTTTATTACTTGATAAGTACTAACGATTATAATTGAAATGATAATTCGGACTCCATAATGCCACATTTTAGTGACATGAAATAGTGTGATGTCACTGACTTTGCAATCAGTTTGTTCCACTCATACTTTCTTCTTTCTAATCATTTTCTTGCTTTTTCTTTTCTGTTAATTTCGTGATTCTTGAATGATAAAAGAAAATGAACTCTAAGTCACATTCTCAGCGACGCAAGGAAGCTAAAACGCAGCTTTCATATAGCGGGATGCCGGGCTTCTGTTATCTTGTTGCACCGATATTTTCTTCTCTTTATGTTTTTCTTCAAATCAGTGTAATCCTTGAAATAAAAAAAAGAAACGCAAAAGAAAGTATGAGAGCGATGCAAACCCTCACTTTATTCAGTGATAAGTATCCACAATTTTGTCATAAAAGAATAGATAATTTTGGAGATCTTTTAAGTCACATTTAGTGCGAGGTCGCTGACTCTGCGCTCAGTTCGTTCTACTATAGTACTTTCTTCTTTTAATATTTTCTTGCTGTTATTTTTTCTTTTAAATTGCATGACTCTTGACAAAAAAAAAACGCAAAAGAAATTGTATAAATGTGATTGAAATATATATGCTTTAGTTACGTGATAAATATCAACAATCATGTCATGAAAGAAAAGACTTTCGGACACAGAGATGTTTAGTTAAACTAAATGCAGCGTTGATATAGAGTATGGATGCTGCTTCGTTATGATAGTCGCACTAATTTTTTTCTTCTTCTTCATCTTCGCTTTCTTTCCACTTTCTTCTATATAGCACGATTTTTTTAGAAGATAACAAAAAAAAAAGTGAGACGAAAGGAAACAGTGCAAAGATGCAAACCTTCACTTTTGTTACATGATGAATAACAACAATTATGTCATTGTTTGATGAAAGAAAACATAATTTCGGACGCTGGAAGTCACATTTCCAGCACCGCAAAGTTAAGCTATAAAAACAGCTTTGATACCGCGATGCTGTTTTGTTAAAGTTGCATAAATATTTTCTTCTTTTTCTCAGTTTTCTTTTTTAAAACCTCTTCCTTTGCTCATTTTTTTCCTTCTTAATCGTGTGAGACTTGAAATAAAGAAAGAAACACACAAAAATAATGAATGAAAGCGATGCAAACTTGCACTATATTACGTAACGAGTATTGACAATATTCCATTAAAGGAAAGATACATGTAATTACGAAGACTTTTAGTCACATCTTCAGCAACGCAAAGTTAACGTAAACGCAGCTTTTATGGCGGGTTGACGCTTCGTTATAGTTGCACCAATATTTGCGTACTTTTTCTTTTTTTCTTCAAATCAGCGCAATCCTGCAAAGAAATGCAAAAGAAAGTGCAAAAAAGTGATGCAAACCAATATACTTTATTAAGTGATATCCACTATTGTCATAAAAGAAAAGATGATTTTACAGACTATAAGTCACATTTTCAGCGACGAGGAGCTAAGCTAAACGCAGCGTTGTACTGCGATACCAGTCAGTTAGAAAAATAAATCTAAAGTATTACTGAAGTGATACAGGTACCCCGCCATGTCTAAAATAAATGAATAGAAAATTCAATCATCTTACCGTTATTCTGAGTTCTAAGATTTAGCATAACATAGGCTTATAGATTATCATAAAAGTTAATGCCTATTTAGGCGGTCAAAACTTACGTTCGAAATGAGAAAGTGGAAGCATTTGCAGACATTAGTAAACATCCGACATTTGTTTTAGCATTGTAAAGAGCCGAGAATTACCGTTATTCATTTCTGACAGTAAAAGCATTCAACATTTACATTAGCACCTTACGGAGCCAAATGTTAGACCGTTAATCATTTTCAAATGTAAAATCAAACTGACATTCATTTTAGCATCTTATGGAGCTGAACGTTATCCTTATTCAGTTGCGAAAATGAAAGCAAACATCTGCTATCTATTTTAGCATCTAACTGAGCCGATTGATACCGTTAATCATTTCCAAATGTAAAAGCAACAATCTGTTATTTATTTTAGCATCGTACGGAGCCGAATGTTATACTGTTTTTCATTTTTGAACGTCAGGGCAGATATCGGATATTTACTTTATCATCAAACGCAGCTGAACGTTACTGTTATTCATTTCGAAATGAAATTTAAAAGCAAACATCCATTAGCATTGTATGGAGCAAAATATTACTGCTATTCACTTCTGAACGTAAAAGTAATCATCTGACATTTCTTTTAGCATCTTCCGGAGCTGAAAGTTATTGTTATTTACTTTCGAACATAAAAGCAAACATCAGACATTCATTTTATCATCGTACGGAGTTGAATAGTATTGTTAATCATTTCCCAACGTCATTTATTTTAGCATCTTCCGGAGCTAAATTTTATTGTTATTTACTTTCGAACGTAAAAACAAACATCCGACATTTATTTCATCATCACACGGAGTTGAATACAATTGCTATTCATTTCCGAATGTCAAAGCAAACATCAAACATTAATTCTACCATCAAACGCAACTAAATGTTACTGTTATTCATTTCGAAATTTAAAAGCAAACACCTGACAGTTATTTTAGCATCGTATGGAGCAGAATATTACTGCTATTCACTTCCAAACGTAAAAGCAATCATCTGACGTTTACTCTAGCATCTTCCGGAGCTGAAAATTATTGTTATTTACTTTCAAACATAGAAGCAAACATCATATATTTATTTTATCATCGTACGGAGTTGAATAATATTATTATTCATTTCCGAACGTCAAAGTGATCATTCGACATTTATTTTAGCATCTTCCGGAGCTAAATTTTATTGTTATTTACTTTCGAACGTAAAAACAAACATCCTGCATTCATTTTGTCATCGTACGGAGCTGAATACAATAATTATTCATTTCCGAACGTCTAAACAAACATCAAAGAATAATTTTACCATTGAACGCAACTAAATGTTACTGTTATTCATTTCGAAATTTGAAAGCAAACATCCGACAGTTATTTTAGCATCGTATGGAGCCGATTGTTACTGCTGTTCATTTACAAAAGTAAAGGCAAACATCCAACTTTTATGGGCCACCAAATCTTCATTTCTGAAATTTTGGTGTCCCCGGGCCACCATTAATGTCGAGCCCTGCATATGATCTGTTACAAATGGAGGGATGATTTCGGACACTTTTAGTAACATTTTTAGCTACGAAGCTGTAACGTTATAACGCAGCGTCGACAGCGCGATGTCGCACCAATTTTGTCCCTTTCTCTCTCTCTCTCTCTCTTTTTTTTATGCTTCTCGCGCACGCGCATGTTGGTGTGTAAGCGCCGTTTCTTCCCCCGACGACCTGACCACGTGTTCAGTTTGAGCCACCACGCGTAAATATTTCAAACAACCTGACGCACTTTTCCGCTATGCGTACTTCATTTTCTGGCGAGGACGCTGCGTGTCTTCAATGTGTAAGTTTATGAGAGGTGGACTGCAGGAGCCGGGGAGGGAGCCTTTTCATTTTCAGAATTAAAATTCAACGATGTGATGCACACCTTTGGTGCAATATTTGAGAATTTTCAATCAAAAATTTGCACTCTTTTGAAAATGTTTGCATTGCACATACAAACTCTATCAATAGTGTTGAAAAATTAACTTTTGAACAAAAAATTATGTTACTGAATGTAATTAGTATCTAACCCATAACTAAAGGAGCCACCTCAATCTGCAACATTTGTGCAAGTTTCCTACTGAAAAAAAAACGCCCCCACTATGGCAACGGGCTGCTCAACACTGACCAGTTATTGTATTCAAATATATATCCTGTTGATTTAGAAAATATAATGACCACATATACAAAAACTCAATCAAATGCTCAAAGACTTAATAAGTGAGCCAATTTCAGTAATGATTTGCATAATGATTTGCTTAAACTATTACTGTAACAAAACAAAAAAATTTGACCTCAAAAAAGATGAAGTCCGCACATATACACAATGTAGCAGTCACACCTACCAGACATCAAGTCAAATATTGAGTAATGGAGATAGTGAACTCACTGAATATTTTTTTTTTTTTTTTTTGGGGGGGGGGGCATACTTTTCATGGGCAAAATAATCCTGGTCACTATGTATATGTATATCTACACCAACAAACAATTACCTGCACATGTCAAAATTACAGGTTATATCTATATTCAACAACATTTTATGAAAAATTCATCTAAAACATATTGCTACCAGGGCAGCACATGGTCCGACTGTAATAAAAAAAAAAAAGGTCTGCACAACTTCATAGCATAAAAATCACACCTGCCAAATTTCCAATTACTTACATTGTAAGTATTCCGAATCTGATAAAATCAACAAAATTAACCAGAATTTTATTCTAATATTATTTTCAGACATGATATACTATCACTGTAGCAACAAACTATCCAGCAATGAAAAAACAAATCTGTACATCTACCTACCACATCAGTCACATGTGCAAAATTTCAAATCAAATACCATGACAACATACTGTCTGAGCAATGACAAAAGACGCACTCAGCAAATCTGCAATTCATATTGGTCACACATGCCAAATCCCAGATCAGCCAAATCCACTGATAATTTTATAAGCATCATTAAAAATAATTATGTCATCATGGCAACACATGATCTGACGATACCAAAGAGATGTGTTCTGCACATCTGAGGCTCATATTGGTCATGTGTGCAGTACCTCAAGCCAAAATGCTCAGGAACCAGGAAGCCTATAAAATCCACCAGCAAATGGAATGACCTATATATATGCTCTATTATGTACCCTATATTAGCTAGTTAAATTGTTTGACACGTGATTTTATCCCCCCAAAATTTAAGAAAGTAATCACTGGAGCATGAGCAATAGATTTTTGTTCTGCTCAAGCTCCTCCATCTCCCATAGGATTATTCCTTGTTCCTTCCTAAAAACTAGTCTTGTAAATACAGATCATATTCATGTTCTTCATGATGCTCGTGGGTTTTGAGCAGATAGGCACATTTTAGAGATATGTCACGCATTCTGGCCTTTGCCACAATATCTATTTTTCCTTTTTTCACATGTGAGGTTTCTCATTGTGCACAATAGTCCAAACTGTTTGCTCACAATCATTCTGTAAATCAGTAAAAACCTTACAGCAATTATGCCTCTCTGGCACCATGAAAATATTGGCAATATATACAATATTTTTTTTCTTAAAGATTTCAGGTTTTCGTATTTACAAAAATCAAATATCAACTCAAACGAATATTTTAATTATGTAGAATGCTTTAGGATTCATATTGATATCTTTATAGTGGTCATGGATGTAACTTTTTTTAATGATGTAATCAGAATATGTGACAAGCTTGAACAACAAGAATATGAGATGAGATTCAAACATGTACCAGAAAAGTGTGACACTTATACAAGCAAGCAAAACTACTTACTCCAGCCGAAATAGAGTAACTTCAAATTTTTCAAACCATATTTGACAGCCATAGAGTCATTTTGTATTTCTATTTGGCAAAATAAAATTATCAGTGGTATCTTGTTTTCATAAGTTTCAGTGTAATGTTAATATCAATCTTCTCATGCACGTATAAATGCCACATGCGACCATTTCGGATACCATTGATTTTTAGCCGATTTGACAAATTTGCTCAACTGACTAATGTATTTAAAACATGAATTACTGCTTTCCATCCTGGGTCCAATCCCCTGCATCACTTTAGAGCACAGTACTAGTATTTCACCTTTTATATGAAAAGTTATAAGGAATTTACCTTAATACAGGAAATTTCTGAATATCTCAACACTATCAAAGATGCAAGAGTTGCATCAATCAGATTCGGGTTTGGCACCCTTGAAATACAATAAGACCATCAATTTATTTCTAATTAGTCATCATTTATGAGAAAATATTCAGATTGGATTATACATTTTTGGTGGCTGTTTTGGCAGTCATGTTGAGTAACTCTAAACCCTAAAGAATGTAAGAGTTGGATCAGCCAGATTTGGCTTCGGCTCCCTTCAAAAAAGGGTAAAACCATCAAAAGTTCTATTTTTTTTTTAACCATTTAAAAGAAAATACATTTGAATGTCCATTTTTGCAGCAATCTTGAATATCTCAAAAGCCTTAAGGAGAACCACCAATTGCTTTCAATGTTTCACCATTTAGAAAGAAATACACAGGAATTTCCTTTTGGGGGGACATTTTGGCAGCCATCTTGAAGAGCTCAAAATTCTCAAGGATGCAAAAGATGCATCATACAGATTTGGATTAAGCACTCTCAATATATGATAAAACCATCAATTCTTTTGAATAATTTCCCATTTCAAAGGGAATACATGGGAATTTCCACTTTTGGCAGCCATTTTGGCTGCCATTTTGAATATCTCAACACCCTCAAAGAAACAAGAGTTGCATCATCCAGATTCGGAATCAGCACCCCCGAAATAGGGTAAAACCATCAAAATACATTGGGCAGACGGCAAAACAAGGTTCAGCCTTTGGCACCCAGATATGATGACAAGTGTATAATGTTTTTTGGGGAAGAAAACCCTCGAGTCTTCTTCATGTATTTAATGGGTTCAACTCCAGAATAAATGGCTCAGAATAGGAGGGAGGGGTGTTAATAGTTGATTTATTAAAATCACTGACAAGCTGTTGTAGTTCTGTGGATAAGACCAGACTATAGACCACAAGGCCTTTGGTTCAAATTTCCCTGGCAGTGGTGGTTTGTGCTCTTGGGCAAATTGCTTTATCCTGATAGCCCAGTCCTTCAGAGGAGACTTAAAGTGTTAGTCTGATGGTTGCTTGCTTACAAGCAATAATTGCTTCCTGAACACAGCCATGTTCAAGAAAATCATAAATCATTTCAACTTAAAAGGACAAATCCACCTTCATAAACATTAGGATTGAGTGAATGCAGCAATATTAGTAGCAAGTGAGTTACACTGTAGATCACTCTTTTTTTTTTTTTTTTTTTTTGGGGGGGGGGGCACATTAATGTGACAGTGTGAGATTCTCGGCGAGGGTGGGTGGGGGTATACCATAGAGATGTATACTAATAATATACTAGAGCGCGGACTGCGTGTGGCGCGTACGCAGTGCTCGTGTGCCGAGATGAAGAGGCCGCGCGCCATCTTTGTCCGGGCAAAAACAAGCATCGGTCCGGGCAGCGCAGTAGTGGTGGACACGTGAACACGTATACAACAAGCGCTCAAACACGTATTGCCTTTCAGCAAAAAGATGAGGGGGTCGGAGATGAGAGAAGGAAACAACTCAAAAATTTAAGTTGCTAGCAATCTCTTATTGTGAGTGGTAAAGAAAATGAAAATATAAAAAAATTACTTTATTCTCAACGAGGTAATACTTTCAAGCCGACCAACACGACCATGGTCCATGCAATACAAAGGGTTCTCTTGGTCTCTAGACTGCCGGATGCCCCTGCATGTGATACAGTATACTGCGTCAATTTTTGTATTTTTTTTTTTTTTGCAGTTATTTTTTTTTTCTGTATGAGGGGACTGCATTCTATAGTCCTATCTGTGTATACGAGTGTTTTATTGTATTTCTTTTTTTTTTCTGGTGGTGGTGGAAATGAAATAAATCATTTTTATAAGTACGTGTAGGCATATTGGTTCCATGACATATTGATGTTCAAGCTCGAAATGCTAATGTTGAAGCTTACATAAACCCTAACCCAAATCATAACACCCACGGTGACCCTAATCCTAATCCTCACCCTGCCTTTCTTACAAGAACCAAAAGCCCAATCAGACCCATGATGGTAATTCTACTTTCAGAAAGATATCAATGCCGGAGCATATGTCCTGTCACCAGGCATATATTACGTATTCTGAGCTTTTCTCACACTATCTTAGTGAAATTAACTGCTGGTATAGCAAAGGGTGGAGGAACGATTTTTTTTTTTTTTTTTGTGGGGGGGGGGGGGGGGGGCTTAATGGCCAAATAGGGCACTTAGAAATGAGCACTTTTTTAACTTAAAAAGGGGAGGTTTTTTTTTTTGAAATGGGGCAAATGCCCCCTCCCCCGTTCCGCCGACCTTGCATATAGTTATGTACTGTATTAGCTATCTATATTATAGTAGCAATAGATCGAGAATAGCTGAGGGAGGGCGGAGTGCCCCTGACGAATTTTGCAAGACCTTTTCTTTTCTTTTTCCTTCTTTTTTTTTTTGCCTTGAATCAATCTGTTTAACACACACTATAAATGTAATTTTAGTTACTTGTGAAAGGAATCTCCGCTCCCCTTCTTTTCTCCTGTTTCTACATCCAAAAGCAGCACATGAACCAGGCATTTTGCAACATAGATCTATGCTACTTTAAGTAGAATTTGCGAATTTAAGAACATTTTTCGATTTCCAAACTCCGATGGAGACCTTGGCATAGATGCCAGTCTACTGCCGTTGCATCCCGTCGTCGATCTCCCTGAATGCTCCGTAGCGCTACACGTTATCGGTACGGTCGCTAGTCGAAATTTGCCCGGACCAAAATGGCGAACGCCTCCTTCTATCGGTCACAGGGATTTTACGGAGTCCGCCCTCTAGTGTTCTTAGTATACATCTCTATGGGGTATACCCCCCTCCCACGCAAGGGACTTTTTGTAAAAACACAGTATAAAAGTCATGTTTATAGAGCATTTAAAAACAAATTAGGGAATTAAACATAGTAAAAAAATCACTGCAAAGGACTGTGATTATAACTTCAGGAGGCACATTATGTGACGGTGTGAAATCATCGGCGAGGGAGCGGAGCGACCAAGCAGGGAAGGGTGTGGGAGGGGGATTCTTTTCGTAAAAACACAGTATAAAAGTCACCTTTATATAGCATTTAAAAGCAAATATCTAAGGAATTAAACATAGTAAAAAAATCACTGCAAAAGACTATGATTATGACTGACGGCGGGTACGTCTATGTGACGGTGTGAGATCCTCGGCGAGGGAGTGAAGCGACGGAGTGGGGGAGGGGGTACCCCCCTCCAATGGTAGGGTAGAAATAGAGTATAAAAGTCGCCTTCAAGCAACATTTTAAATCAAATTTCTAGGGAATTAAACATAGCAAAAAAGATCACTGCAAAGGATTATGATCATAACTTATGAAAACTATATACTAAGTATGGGCAGAGCAAGCGAACGACTCGGAATATATAGACTTTCACGTCTGATCAACTGAATTTTGTATTACGCTATTGTCTAAAAATAAAAGAAGTCACATTTGTAATGCAATATCCTTTCAGAAACATTTATTTATAAACACATTTATATGCACGAACAACGAGAGCGAGGGCTCAGAATCATCATAATCTTTTGTATGTAGACTGACAGCTGCTTCTAACAATAATCCATTATTAATGAGCCGAAACTGTTGGAAATGTTCAGGGTAAAGTCACTCAAGTGTTATTCATTCACCATATTGGGATTGGCCATTACCTCAAAGATTTCTAAAAGCGGATGAGCCGTGGGTGCATTGCGTGCATCAGCACCAACATGCATTGGTGAACCACTCTCACTTTGCCATTCGGTTTTAGTCTGAAATGTATTCATTAAAAGCTTAAATGTGATCGCATTGTTCAAGCAATGAAAAACGTTCTTTTATTACTAGAAATCTTAGAAGAAAAGGAAAAATGAAAGGGTTATTAAAGGTATGCTTCAGGGGCACACTCGTCGAAGGACGCGAGGCTACCATCTATACCCTAAATTTACTTGGTAATATTAGTGTATAGATATAATAACGTATAATATCAGTGTATTATAATTTTTGCCCGGTAAGGGGCAAAAATTTCGCATTTTTCAGTTTTGAAATTGACTATTTTCAGACAAGAAAAGTGCCTTCATTGTTCATCTTGGTCTTTAAATAATTATTTTTTACAGGGGGCACATGGGGGGGGGGGGGCAAAAACTTTCTTTGATTTTGTTTCATATATTTGTTTGTAGTTTCATGAAGCCATTATTTGCTTTTTATGTATTTCTGAGGGTCCCATATCTTACAAGCTTGGCTTTTTAGTGGGACCCTCCATTTCCATTACCATTCGTGTAATATGCATATGTATATACCTTATAAATGCAATTGTATGTCGTTACTCATCATCACATGTATCTTGTTGATGTACGTTTATCGAAATTACTACAAATTTGTTTTGTTTATGCATTGAATATAATTTCTCCTGTTTATTTAATGGAAATGAAAATAAAGTTGAACTTGAACTTGAACTTGAACTTCTTTTGCCCCCCAAAAATTTTATTTCATTTAATTTCTAAAGTTTCTGCACAGTCACTGCTGGATGAGAAGTCTACTACAGTGTATGATGTCAAATGCGTAGAACGATATAAGGAAAATATAGAGAAAAATTCCACAAAATTTCATTTTTTGAAAAAAAGCACACATTCTTTCGACTCGCTACTGACATATATGTAATTTTATTCCCCCCTGCCTTCTGAAAGAGACAAGTCAAGTGGTCTATCATTATGCGAGAAAAGTGAAAATATGTTGAATTTTCTTTATACTTTCCTTACATCGTACGCACATGACATCAAGAGCTGTAATAGTCTTCTCATCCAGTGATGGTAGCAATGAAACTTCAAAATTTCATAACTTTTTAACAGATTGTCCAATCTTCCTCAAACTTTCACCAATCTGTTCTACTGACATTGCTGCATTCTCTCAATCCGTATCTATATGAAGGTGGACTTGTCCTTTAATTACTCCAAACTGTTTGATGCGTCAATAAATTGCATTACCTGAATTGTACCAGCTGGTGACAATTTGCAAATGAGGGCTAACTGAGATAAACATGATGGTACCTACCATTTCTAGCCAAGTGGTTATGCAGTCTGGATGAAAGAAGTGGGTGCAAGGGAGCATTTTGGCAGACTCTTCATTCTTGAAGTCTTCCTTGCAGACAGGACACTCCTGAGATTGTTCTACACATAAGCACAATCAGATGTACAGGATCAACTCTTTATGCACCATGGTGTAAACCCCCTGTGTGCTACATGATTCTGAAACTGCAATGTACGCATGCTTTGGAAAGACATTCTGTTTTTCAGATCCATGTAACTTTTCACAGATTTCTGTTGCACTGGACATGCACTGGGCAAAGCTGGAGAGAAAATGTCAAGCTTTTCCTACAATGTACATCTTACACCTCCTATTCCTTGACTTTTTACCAGGCCAATTTTGTTATATGTGTAAATCAAGACAAGAAGTTGTACTGAATACAAATTTTTAATGTTTTTTAGTCTACTACTTTTCAAAAATAGTTCTAAAAAGGCTGCAAAATGTGTTGATTTTCCCTCACTCAGGGCCTCGGAATTCGCCTAGAATTCAGCCACTCACTCATGATGTCATTATGTGTACAACGCATTCCACTGGCGGAACCCGCCAGGCGTTGCATATGAGTTTGCATGTATTTTCAGTCACGGTGAATGAAGTAGTACAAGTAATCTGATAATTTGTGATCGATGCAAAATGGCCTAAGTAAAGACGATCTTAACCTGACTTTTGAAGTCGATGAGGGTGAAGACTAAAAGGACCTTGAAAGCAGGAGTGATGACAGCAACAAAGATGATGGAGATTTGGGGGTGTTATGGGACGTGGAAGATGGCGTGCAAGCGGCAAAAGTACGTAACGTAGATGGTGGTGCCACAGCTCGGCCTTATGCCCCAGTCACATATTAACACGGATGCTCAAGGATCTACATGGTGATCCGGGGAGATCCGGGGACATCCGGGGAGATACGGGGAGATCCGGGATTTTGGTATGATTGTACACACGGTATCAACACGGCAGCTACACGGATAAGGCCGGAAGAGCGCAGCGTCTACACGGACAAACACGGCATCTACACGGATCAACACGGCAGCTACACGGCAGCCACACGGACCACCCTGGATTGCTCTGCCAACACAGCAATCCCCGGATGTTTTTGACCGCCAAAAGTTGCCTTGTTGGCCTCCCGGCATCAACACGGATCTCTCCCCGGATCAGATCTGGGGTGGTCCGGGGTGATCCGGGATGTCTATGTGACTGGGGCATTATCATCATTGCTCTCTGGCAGGCCGGGGGTTAAGCGGGGTTCCCACTATCGTGCGATCCATTGCGAACGCCACGATTGGACATTCGTAACTGATCGTAGAAGTTTCGTTGAACTCGTCTGAAATTTCACGTTTGGATACGAGGTTATGCGAGCCAATACGTGTTGTTTCGCTTGGATGCGATATGGTCACGATTGGTCTATTTCAAGCAATACGATCTGTCACGATCTGGTCTGCCGTTCAAATACGATCCGACAGGATTGTCCTGATTGAGTTCACGATTGGTACCGATCTAACGTGACCATTACGATCAGGATCCCCGATCTGGTATGTGCAGCAACGTACTGATACGTTCCAATACGAATACCGCGAACCAATACGGGCTGCTGAGATAAGATACGATATCTTTTACGATCGGGATCAGAAGCGACCCCCATTTAAGGCGCGATTGGACCCGAATGGGAATATTATAGTCCGGCTGACGATGGATTTCATTGTTTCCTTAGATTATGCAGAGTGATTAGGCCTATTAATTTCATCCACAGCCATTGATGATGGCAAGGCTTGACAAGTTGACGATGATGACAACGTAACCTTTGCAGTATCGCTAATGACGATTATGTTATCAGAGAGAAAGCAGCACCCAGGCCAGCCATAACCTCAGATATTCCCTCGTCTAATATTAAACGCAAAGAAATTAATAGATTATTAAATCGACATGCTCACCCTCCCCCCTCACAAAAAAAATGAAATAACGAACCCAAATGCATAAGATCAGATGATCGCCCCTCTTCCCCAGAAAAAAACAAAACAAAACAGCAAGACAAAATGACCTTTTTCTCCAATACAAGAAGAAAATAATTATATGATGAAATGGAAGCTAAAAAAGAGGATGGGATCATTTTGAATGTTATGTAACGTAATATTATGTCTTATATACGCTCGATATAAGAAAGTTCGCCGAATGGATAGTATTGCTTATGTGTTCGATTTCATATTCGCAAAGTGTATGTATCATATGCCTTTTTATTTCAAAATGTCGTTATCTCATTGGTTATCAAAAATTTGGTTTATTCGGCTTGGATTAGTGTTCTACTTAACAATGTTTAACATAAGTGATACACACACATAACAGTAAAGTGACTCCCTAATCAAATGATGTCACTTTTTAACAAAAAAGGAGGTTTTACGCAAAATTATTTCGCAGGGGTATATTGCTACACTTATTGAATAACTACCTGTGAAAAATAATAAGAGTGATCTTCATTGTCATAATCATACGAGTGATCTCACATCCACGACAATGGTCACTTTTACATTTGCAGTAATAATGAGAGTTGAAAATAACCATTTTCCTCTAAAATTGTGCTCTACCAAACATACAAAAAAGACATTGAAAAGTGTCAAAATAGATGTAAAGGGGTCAAACGATGGCTGATGAAACAACAACTCTTAATTACTATGTACAATACACAAACAGCAGGATACTGCACCCCCCTCCCCCCCAAAAAGAAATACTCTGTAATATACTTGTAAAAATTAACCATTTGCCTTTGATATGTACCCATTCAAGCACGGTTCATTAAATATTCTCATCTTTGTACTGACGTTAGTCAATACGTGCAGACATACAATTGCCATTTTATTTTTGCTCATTTTTTGTTTTTGTTACAAAAGTTATCCCAAATCCTGTTTTGTGTGTCTGTATAATGGTAATAGCAACTCAAAAATGAAAACATCATTAACATAATGTATGAAAACAACTATGATACAGATTTCATTTTATGAAATCATTAAGAAAATGATTTTGATAATGTACCTTAAAAATTACGACAATTTAACCCCACACCGTCATACAATTTACCGTTTGGAAATAATAATCTAAAGATGCAGGCTGCCACCTATCAGAATACAAAATAAATAAATTTATGAGTAAAATAAGGGCAAATGGGCAAAAAATAATAATTATTATAAGCGGAAGTGAAGTGAAAAAGTCGATCCCGATCAACACGACTAAGAAGCACGATTAGAAGAGATTTGCTGCGTTTGGATACGACCCTAGACGATCTGATGCGATGATCACGATCAAAAACTAATCTTGTTAATCGTAGAAAATTTTTGAACCGTCCAAAATTTTCCTACGATTAACGCGATTGCCACGATTGACCTTAAGATCTGATACAATCTGATAAGACCATCACGCTTGCTGCACGATTAAGACCACGATTTCAATCGTGGCGCCAATCGCGATAGTGGGAACCCCGCTTTAACGAGATGGGTCAGCTTGAGTGAATGCAGTGAACAAACAGGCGCTTATGTACTTTGGTATTCATGTAAACCCTTCAAAAGAAGTTTGGAAATTTGACTTTGATCAATCATTTCTCATTTTTCTTTAGAAATGATTTATTTGTGCTTAGTACCACACAAAGACTGTTTAATCATCTTTAAAATGATAGCATAATTGTTATGATTATCGCATACATGGAGGTGCAGTGCTTACAAATCTAAGGTAAAGTCAGAATTTAAAAGTTGCAAAATGACCGATTTTTGACGTCCCTAATGGAGTTTAAATGAGTGAGTTACCCATTGTTTCTTTGGTGTTCATTTACTGTAACATCAGCATTTTTATGGAGCGAAACATGTATGCGTTCAACCACACAGATAAACAAACAAACAAAGAAACAAACACACACACGCATGCACACACACACAACACACACACACACACACACACACACAAACAATCATGACTCAAACCATTTTATCTCACAGAACCTCGCCACATTAACCACAACAAAGACATAAAAAGTGAAATGGAATGGTCTTGATTTTATTGGAATTTCATCTTTATTTTGTCCTCATGTTGTCATTATTTTGTCTCTATACGGTCAATGAACATGATTGAGGCTCAGCAGCTGGTGGATGACACAAGTGCTTGCACCACCGCCTGGTGATGTGTCCTCATGCTGTTGATTAGCTTCGTGATTCGCTGCTGAGGAATGGCATTCCACTCGTCAACCAGTATCTGATGGAGTCCTGCCACTATTGTTGCATTTGTGACCCTCTTCCCCACAGCTCGGCCAAGTTGATCCCAAAGATGTTCTACGGGGTTGAGGTCGGGGCTGCATGCAGGCCAGTCCATTCAAGATTAGTGATGCCCTCTCTCTCTCGAGAAAGTTGCGCACGAGTCTCGCTCTATGTGGTCTTGCGTTGTCATCTTTTTGAAGCATCTCAGCGTCAATCTGCCCTATGGTGGGGGCTTTTTGAACATTGCTTACACGTGGCATGATGTATAACCATAAAACTTGATGAGCTATCAAAATTGCCTGGCATGGCACTATTGAAAACTTTAATGTGACGTGATGTCTATTGAAATTTGCCTTCATGGCTGACCAGTTGAGAACAAAAGACATTACACATAAGAACATGTTCTCTATTTAGTCTTTACGACCATTCTCTTTCATAGGGAACATTCTTGTTCATTTTGGAACTTTTCAATGCAGACACTTTTGAGTACAGCACTTTACTTGATAGCATAATCATAATGAGTAGGATACCATTTTAAAGAGAATTTAATAATCTTTCCATTGATATCAAGCATGTATTGTACAGTGCTTACAAACTGGAGAAATTTACAACTGAAGTCAGATTTCCAAACTTTTTTTGAAGGGTTTAGATATACTACTGGCTGTCCAGTGAATGATACTGAATAGTGTTTACATGGCAGGCCTACCCGCATTGTACTTGTAGACTACTATGGTTGAAATACAAAATTAATTGTTATCTTAGTAAATAGACAGATGGTATCTGTCTCTTCTCGTTGGGCTTCTTATCTAACAATGGTTGATCATGTTAACATGGTCAGTCATGAGTAGAGACAGATCTTCTTGTATCACTTTATTGCTATGCAGAACTAGGTCTACAGCCTAATAGCACAGAGCCTGAAATTTTTCCGCAAAAAATGCCCTAAAAAGGGCAATTCAGCCTCATTGAATCAGCTCTAGTGGAACATCTAGAAGTATTATCTATTCCTAATTGATGTTTGGCTTACTGATTTTATGAATTATTCCGAAAAATTCATGTTATCTTTTTCTTGCACAGCCACAGGTCTTGCAGCCGTCTTCCGAAACACAGCACCGTTCAAATCAACTGCTGCTGTGCATGGCCGGATGTGTGTGCTCGCTGTTTTGCAGTTCGCTGCAAGCGCTTGGCCGCTGGTACTTCATACACATAACTACGTCATGAAAAAGAGAGCCAAAATGGTTACTGTCTCACGCTCAGAAAAGCAAAAACAATACAGCTTTTTAATTGCGTCTAATTATGTCATGGATATCCTTTGGTTATCAAAACCGCACCCTGTTTTATCAAAAGATAAAATCGATTGTAAATTCCCTTACCACACAGGCTGCCATAGACTTATGATAGAAATCAACTATGTAATCAATTATAACTCTTCATAAAACAGGGCCCTGATATATCAACATTGTTCATGCTCTTAGCTTTCTATTTTAAATGAATAATTTGCCATAGTTCAGATATTTCAACAGATAGTCGGTTTAAGACAAATGTATGATCATTTTTCTTTCAAATGACCAGTACCTATTAAATTGTCTAAACATGACTTTTGCACACAAAGCAGATATGGAAGCTTAGAACTAAATCGCAAATCCCTTTGGGAACATCGCTTCATATTCAATCACCACATAATGCATGCTACATGTGACAGGTATGGAATTGCAAGTGAAACATTCATTTTATCACTACATTTGGCAATTGCTAATTACTCTGAGCTTGAGAAAGAAAGGGGTATTTGTTTGCATTTGAATTGATCAATTGATTTAAGCCAAATTGAACTACCAGAATTACAGCACTGGATAGACATTGTATAAACTAACAAACATTTGCATAACTTGCAGAATTTATCAAAGATGAGGAGGGATATGATGGATGACCTTTTTTCTTCTTTCATATGAAACAATCAAACTTCCATTAAAAACAATTTCAAATTCAAACTGCATTATCATCATCATCATACATGTATCATATTGCACAAGGGTTTCAAGCAGCACTCTCATACTTAATGAGGTATACAGCAATGGTTTTCTTGATCATTGCACCTACTTTTCTTCCAGAGAAAATTTCATCTTCATGCTGACAATTTCAATTATTAATCATATTCTAGCATTACTAATATACTATAGGTCAACATGCAAAGCCCTACATGTATAAAGTTAAAGTCGACTTTTTGTGACCACAATCACGCAACTGCCCAAAATTCTCACATAATAGGAAGATTAAATGCGAACTTACCTGTTTGAAATTTAATCTTGATTTTATAAGTAAGTCGTAGAGAAGAGACTACGTAGAATATGTCTCATCGGGTGTAATATGAGAGATCCCGCTGGTCACGTGTGTGGCAATTTTTTAAAGCTGTACGAGACTACAGGATATA
Organism: Diadema antillarum; assembly: GCF_040938485.1. Taxonomy (NCBI): domain Eukaryota; kingdom Metazoa; phylum Echinodermata; class Echinoidea; order Diadematoida; family Diadematidae; genus Diadema; species Diadema antillarum. Next base: position 60,663 of record NW_027272075.1, on the reverse strand, counting down.
AATAGGAAGATGAAGATGTTGAGAACTTTACCTGCATGAGGCTACGTAAGTCGCAGGGTGGGAAGAGGAGGGATGTAGTCTCTTCTCTATGACTTACTTATAAAATCAAGATTAAATTTCAAACAGGTAAGTTCTCATCTAATCTTCCTATTTTATTACGTAAGTCTCTGATCGAGACTACATGTCTCATCGGGTGTAATATGAGATTTCAAAGACCTGTAGTCACGTACAGAACAATACATCTGTAAGCCATCAAACGGCATCACTACAGACAGACATACCTGTGCACTCTGTGCAGACTGCCATTCCATACGCTGACTGAAGTTGCCAAGTCACATTTTCAGTAAAGCCTGGTCAAATTGGCCAGTATCTTGTAAGGGCTTGCAATCAAACTTTCTGAATGTCTTCTCAGCCACCCATCCAGCCCTTGAGAGGATTTCTGACACAGGCACCTCACTCCTTTGTGCTGCTGATGTAGAGGCCGCCCTTGTGGAGTGAGCACTGAAGATCTGTGTATCGATACCAGCGTCATGTAGGACAGTCTTAATCCAACGTGCAATTGTTTGCTTTGATGCACGACGGTGGGGCTTCTTATAAGCTACTAACAAATGTCTCTCCATCCCTCTTAGATTCTGCGTCCGCTGCACATACTCTTTCATATAATTCACTATGCACAATCTCCTATCTGGAGAGTACGCATTTAGTGTTACACTGAATCCCATATTTCCAGGCTTGTTTTGTTTCAGTGTATTCTCAAAAGAAATCTCAACAGATGATTTTTTTCCACCTCATCCTGTCCAGGTGGATAACAGAGAAGAGACTGCACCCTTTGTGCAGAAACAAGTGCTATCAGCATAGTCAATTTCTGAGTAAGTTGCTTCAGATTAAATGCCTTGGATGGAGATAACTTTCTGAGGTAGTCCAAGACCACTTTAACATCCCAGACAGAAGAGTAACGAGGAGCAGGCGGCTTTAAATGAAAAACTCCTTTCATAAACCTACTTACAAGTGGGTGCGACCCAAGAGGCTGTCGTCCACCATCAACTATGAGAAACGTGGAAAGGGCACTCCTGGCTGTATTCAGGCTACTGTATCCAACTTTTTCTTTGTCTAACATATTTGTAAGAAATGCAAGGACATCACAAACTTGGACTTGCAATTAATTAATGTCACTGTCTCTCTGCACAAAATCTTTTCCATTTTCTGATGTACACCTGGTACTGTGCTTTAGTGGATCCTTTCCATGAAGCAGCTATGATGTCTATTGTCCTTTGTGTGAGGCCCTGCTCTGCGTAAAGTCCCTTCTAAGCCTGCAACATAATAGAGACAAGTGATTATTCAAAGGATGTGGGGTGCCTGAAACTGGTTATCATAATAATGTCTTACTCTTTCGAATTAACATGGGTTCCTCAACCAGCATGCTCTTAAGAATAGGGTATCAAACCTGTGTTGGCCAAATGGGCACCACTAAAATCCTACATGCCTTATCCTTCTGAATTTTCTGCAAACACATTGGCACTAGATTGAATGGGGGAAAGGTATAAAAATCCCATAGACTCCAATCAACTGTGAAGGCATCTACTGCCCAGGCCTCTGGTTCAGGCCTCCAAGAAATATATCGGTTTACCTGTTTATTCAGGCGGGAGGCAAACATGTCAATTTCAGGCACACCAAATCTCCTGATTATTCGTTGAAATGTGCTCTTATTCAACATCCATTCTGTGCTGTCCGAGAATTTTCGAGACATGCGATCTGCTTCAATATTCAATCGCCCAGGTAGGTGAGCAGCTGTAAGCCAGACGTCCTTACTAATACACCATTCCCAAATATCAATGGCCATTTTATTACATTCAGGAGATTTTGTGCCACCCATATTCAGATATGCGACAGCCATTATGCTATCTGCTCTAACAAGTGCATGATTGCTCCTTTTCTCTGAGCAAAAGGCTTTTAGCCCATGGCCAACTGCTACCATTTCTAGCAGGTTAATCTTATTCTGATTTGCCTCTTTCAACTCATCACTATTCCATCTGCCACCTGTTGAAGTGCACAGATTTGTTGCCCCCCCCCCCCCAGCCTTTACTACTGGCATCTGTGTGGATTTCCACATCTGGTTTTGCTCTCTGCATTGGGCTAAACTGTGACTCAAGGTTCAATATCCACCATTGGATTTCATGGATGCTTTCTCTTGACAAGGTCATATGCCTATCGAAATGTCCCTTGTTCCTTGCAAGGGCAAGAATCTTGTCTTTCTCTAAGGCTCTATAATAGAGAGGGCCATATTGTACTGCTGGGAATGATGCCACTAGTTGTCAGATAACCTTCGCAACTTTTCTGATAACAGGTTTCTCAGTAGCCAACAGTTCCTTACAAGACTGCTTTATGTTCTCCTGTTTTTCTTTTGGAACCCTAACACTCATATCCAGAGTGTTCAGATTGAAACCCAGAAAGGTAATCTCATGAGTAGGCTCTAAAACTGATTTTTCAGGGTGAACAATAAACCCCAAATTTGATAGCAACTTAGTAGTTGCGCTCACTGCTGCCTGCATTTCCTCGGCAGTTTTTGCAATGATAAGTGTATCACCAAGATATGCAATTACAATGTGGCCCTGCTCCCTGAGCGTTGCCAAAACAGGCTTTCGCAGTTTTGTAAAGAGCCTTGGTGCTGAGCTAAGCCCATTGGGAAGTGCTTGAAATTGCCATAACCTTCCCTGCCATGTAAATCTCAGGAATTTTTGAGAATCTGGGTGGATAGGAACCGTGAAGTATGCGTCTCGGAGATCGACTGAAGCTAAATAATCTCCAGGAGAAATAAGAGGTAGAGCTGTCTTAATATTGTCCATCTTAAAATGCTGATACAAAATACTCTTGTTTAATTCTGTCAAATCCAAGATGACCCTGAGGTCGCCAATCTTCTTTGGCCTTGTGGAAATATTTGATATGAATTCCCCTTCTACATGTTCACATGCTTCTATGACATTTTTCTCAACCAGCTTGTAGATTTCTTCCTGAATCGAGGCCATTTCCTCAGAATTTCTTTTGAACTCATGAAGGGGTTTTGCCCTACGAGGGGGATATTTAGCTGGGTCAAATTCAAGCTTGTAGCCCTGTACAGCTTGCAAAATATATGTATCAGATGTAAGCTCTCCCCAGTTGTGCATATGTAGCTTCAGTTGACCTCCGACTGCAATATCATTGACATTAGATGTTATCGTCTCCCTTACCTCATCACTGTTTGGGAGTTGCTCTATTTCATCCTGCCCTGCCCTTGGCCAAGCTTCCGTTACTGTGGGGCTTGGTGTCCCTCTTGAGACGCTGTCGGGGTAAACGTATGGGGAGCTTGTGGAGTCCTCTTCCTCCACTGGTTTCGCTGGCCTAAAAAAAGGCCTAGATGTGCTCCCTGATGAATCCGAGTAGGATGTCCGCGACACCCAACCAGCTTCCTTGTACCTGCGTTGAGACCCCTGGCTTGGGTAGGGGTGATAGGCCGGCTTGGGTCTTTTAACCCGCCTCTCATCACTCCGGCCGCCGCTTTGTGCTGGTCTTGCAAGTCTTTTACTTGTTTGCCCAAGTCATCCCCAAAGAGATACTTGGTTACAGGGTTTGTTGGTTTGCAGAGACAAGTAAATTTCGTGTTCAGATCCGGCTTTATCAATTCTTTGCGAAGAGCATTCATCTCAAAGTTTGCATTGCACAACAAAGCTAGAACGTCTTGCTGTTCGGGAGATATGTTGCTTGGATCGAGCAGGCTGACATGAGCCGAGATACCTCTTGTTCAAAGGGATTTTTGGACCCTCTGAAGTTTCACATCCTTCGTACGAACAGAGGCAGAGAGGTTGTCCCAGATCGTCTGATTTACTTTCGGGGTGTCGATCCCTTGACAGTTCAACGGCACTGGGTATTTGCTACTTGTCTCATCGAGCATTTTCTCTTCCAAATGATGGCTCATCAAGGAGTTCACAGAGCTTGCTAGCTCCTCATCAAGAGGCTGTCCAATATCTGATGCCACCGCAAATTTAGCAGCAAAAGCTGGTACTGTCTGTGCTTCTGCCCTATCCATGCACGACTCCAGCTCTGAGCTATGCCCTCCACTCAAGGCATGCACTAGGCCATCATCCTCAATATCCATTTCTTCTGTATGTGCCATGTCATAATCTGCACTAGAAGTTGAAGCAGAGGCTGAATCACTTCCACTGCGATCAAGATGTCGGTCTGGCTGAGTGTGCATGTCCCATGCCTGCCATCCCTTCCCTTTTACTGGAAAGACCCTCCATGAACTGACAGAGCAAGCCTTTGAGTCTATCAAGACAACTGTTTACTGTCCCAAAGTTATCATTTTTCAACTTTGACGAGTTGGATTTTGTAGTAATCCGAGGCCGAGTCGCCGCTACTGCCGAGCGGGCGGCAGCCTCCATCACCACCGGTACTCCGCGTCCACGGCCCGTGTTGGCAGCCGTCTCCTTCGCTGCCGCTGCGCGGTCAGCTTGGCTAGCACTCACCGCCTGCTGTGACTCCGTTGCTGCTCTGTTTTCGCCCGAAGATTCTGCCGCTGCGGCGGTAGGTTTTCTTCTCTTTGTTTTCCTTTTCCGCGGCCATGCAAGCGGATCTTCTATCCTTCTGTTCTTTCATTATTCTGATAAGTCTGAAAGGAAGAATTTCCGCGAAATTCTTGAAATATTCGGAGGTTGTGAAAATTCTTTTCACACACACACACACAAAACGTGCCAACGAATTGCCACACACGTGACCAGCGGGATCTCTCATATTACACCCGATGAGACATGTAGTCTCGATCGGAGACTTACGTAATAAAATGATCTAGAAATATGATACAACTCATCACTCAAACTTGTCAGGTGTAAAAGTTGCACATTTTATAGAAAATTGAGAAAATGTGGGAAAAATAAATAACTGCTGAGGATAACCGTAAACCAACCAGCTTGGTCGTTTCATTTGCATTTTGGAACTCAGGTGATTCCTATATGATGGTCAATCATTGTTGCATTCACTGCTCACGGCACAATATGACAGCGTACAGTGACCCTGTGTTCTCTCCACAATGTGGACGGTTCCGAGAGGGAAATTTTCTCAATTTTGTTACATACATTGATTAAGACTTACCAAAGAGTTCTCCCATATTCATGTGGCTATTCAAGAAAAAGTTTCAATAAGTTGAAAGAGTGTACTACATCATGAAAATAAATCAAAAGTAGTCCACAAAGTTGCATCACAGCAGAAGCAGACTGAAGATTAAGTGCGACCAGCCCAAACGCTTGTGCTGTGCATTGTAGGATTTTTTGAGAGTACATTTTTTTTTCTTTTCTTTTGCAGGACTCTTATGAGTAGGACTAGTCTAGATCTCTACATCTATCTAGAGATCTACAGATGTAATGATGGATGTGCAAAATTTTATGAGGATAACCCAATAGATATGTGTCATGAGGAACTAGAACTAGATCAATCTAGATCTACGCTGTCAAGTTCATAAGCTTACATAAAAACTGTGAGCACTTTATTTATGTCCCTCACAACATTTGATGTGCAAAGCTGATGCAATTCTGTAACATTTTTTTCCCCTTGGGCAGACATTTGTGTAATTATAAATGTGACACAGGTAACGGAGACCTGTGGCTGGAGTGAATGAAAACAAAACCAGGTCACTAGGTAGATCAACTTTTGACAGGAAATTATCCAATCGATTTTGGTAATTCACTTTTCAAAATCCTATGCAACTGTAATGCATGCTCCATCTTTACATATCTGACAACCACACACAATTTTATAGACAAATTACAACAAAGAATGGTTGATTCTGTCACGCCAAAACCTCTCATATTTCATTCACGCATGCTAAAAAACACCTTCGATAAAGCTAGAGCTGACATACACATAGGCCTATGTGTAATCAATAGGTCTAGAGCCCCACTAGTTGTTTACATCTGAATTTTTTACGAAATGTAGTGAAACTACAAAAACGAAACTGAAGCATTCACCTAGATCGAACGTTAGGTCTGTATTCAGTGCAGACCTACCTGATTTTCGTTTAGAATCTAAACGTCTTATTTACGAGTAGGACTCTGTTGCATGTCTGTAGGCCTACTAGCTTTAGTTCTAGCACGATTTACTAGGTACCAACTGTTCGAGAGTCGAGAGTAAGGCACAAAAGCATAAGTTAAGTCTAAAAAGATAACATGATCTGTATTCCTAGTTCTAAGCCAAATAGATTCAATTTAAAGTAAAAATCTACAAAAATTATAATGAACAATGTTCACGTACATGATTTTTTTTTAAAAAGAAGATACCTTGCTGAAATGTGCCTGCAGATCATGTAGAAGTCACGCTTTGAACCACAGCGCCGTGTAGCAACAGCTCATCAGCGCCGGGCTGATTTGTTCCTAGCGTTGTCGTTATAATTTCGGTCCCCCAAATTTCGCTGTCAGATTGGGTTCTGGCATGCAGAAGAGGGTGTCAAAACACCACCTCTCCATCGTACTAGAGAAGTTTTCATGTTCTGAAACTGAATTATTTGTACTAGAGACTTAAGCTTTCCAAAAATGTATAATTCACTCGATGAATATCAAGCTATTTTTCTCGTGCCTAGTACTTTTTTTTTTTTAGGTAATGATGTCATCCAATTGAAAATCTTAGAGTATGCATCTGAAAGAGAATTTACCAAGCTACAATATACTGAAATCTGGGTGAAAACCGGCCAAGGATAAGTGAGATATGCTCGAGTGAACTTGAAATTTGATGAAGTCATTTCAAAAATGCACTTTTTTAAAATCTCATAGAGGAACTTGATACCTGTAAATCATTTTGCCAGCACTGGCTATACAATGCCCATGAACATGTAGTGATATCTAGAACTCAGCAGCTTTCGGAATATGTAAAGAAAATGGGAGACATCATTCATTCTAACGAGCTAAAAAGGATTTGAAATTAGCCTTTTGGGGGCATACTTGCATTGTATATCGCCATTGACGCATACGGTGCGGAATTTCAACTTTGCTGGGCCCATGTGCCATCATATTGAGTTCGACTGACTTGAAAATTGGCAGAATCATTTCTTGACGTCATAGACATCCGATCCATTAAAATAAGAACAGGAATATTCAATTGCTTAGAAGCTGCACGTGTGTATATGCACATGCACATATGTGTCCGTGACAGTCCATCAATATTATATCAAATGCTCCAAATGACCTGAAACGTGTGAAAAACAATTTTGAGCTCGATCAGAGAATGTTAAAATTTTAACACTGTGTACGCCCACGTATACCGTCTCCAGATGAAATTTAAAAGCATGCATAAATGGACCTTGACTTGAACTATGACATTAACTTTCATTGAAAAGTTTCCATTCCATTAATCAGATATGATTGAGAACTTGATTTGAGATAATGACATCATACTGACGTCAAGGTTGACTGATAACAAAGATACATTAGATCCATCGTCCTTACGACATGATACATATATGTTATAAGTTTGAATTGATAGTTGAAGAACTTTTTGATTTAATATTAACACAATATTTGAGGAGAAAGAAATAAAGTAGATTAAGGAAGATTTAACAATTTGAACAGATACAGAAAGTGATCCGAGGATACTCGGATCACTTAATAATTGCAGAAAGAAAATGGTATCTCACCAAGTTGTACTGCTCAAGCATCACGGGCACTGCAATCTGAGACCAGAGATTTTATTGCCCATGATACATGTGATAGCATGACAGAATTTGAAATGAATTTGCAGTCCACAGTAAATTAAACTACTAGGTTTCATGATGTAGACTTTCTACCGAATAATTCATTTGATAATGTCAGGGAAGATGAGGAGCCTGCTTTAGAGGTGAAGAAAGTGAAAATGAGACTTTAACTTTTTCCCAAAATTGCTTCAAAAAAGTAATCTGACTTTTAGAATTTTTGCCACAATGAATATTCTTGGGGTAACATACGTACACGGTTAATGCTGGACAGACATCGATGTACTAATGTAGGGTGGTCAAACCATGAATGTTTATTGACCATTTACTGTTTTTCAACTGAATGGCCTAATATTGCTAGAAAAGAAAATAACAGCACTAAAATTATATTGAACACTTTGTTTCATTTTTGGACTCAATGAGCAAAACTGACATATTTTTGTCAATCCATGTTAAATTCAGTTCTCCACTATATAAAGTCTAGAAAGGATACAAAACACAGCTTGACTTGTTCACTAGAATTTTAGGGCAGTCAGGTTTTTTTTCCTAAAAATTCTAAAAGATTATAATCAATTCTTATATACAGTCAACCTCGCGTAAGTCGACATAATCGGGACTGGGAAAAACACGTCGACTTACGCGAAAGTCGACTTACGCGTAAGTCGACATTTTGTCGACTTATAAATGAAAACTAATTTCCCCTATACAGAGTAAGATCACGATGCGGATCGCTACCTAAATCTTACTCCTTTTGCTGCCAAAACATATACCTACTGACATTAGCAACAATTATGTTTTAGTTCATGCATAAATCTCGCGCGGATTAGAAACGACAACGCACAATTCCCAAATCTCTAGAGAGATTTTGAGAGAGCGGGATCGGAAACCTGGGCCCGTTCTAGACACTGTACGTTTTAAATTTGATTTGAAAAGTCAAACGCATATTCCCCAAATTGCATGCAACTTTGCGATTTAAATTCAAGTGCGTTGCTGTGAAGTATGCGTGTGAATTCGTATGATTCTGTCGAGATAATTTTTCAGTGCCGACTGAGTTGAAATATGATGTGTGATTTTCCTTCCCTATAAGTTGCCATTTTGTTTTGTTTAATTTCTATTGCATACTATGAGAATGAATTGTTCTCGCACTCCGATTCGCAACATTACCACTCTGTACGGCGCGGGCCAGTCTGAAATAAAAAGAAGAAAACTTTGTTAATCCGAAAACGACATCTTTCGGATTACTAACTTTCGTAAAAACAGATTTCTTTCGATCATCGGACTAATTGGACTGAGATTTAAACCTTCGGCATAGCGAACTGTAACAATACTTTGCCGCTATTTTTTCATTGACATTTCGTGAAATAGCATGTGTTTCGGTAGTTTAAAAACGTGTAAATGTTGCGATGTCTTTCCCCTGCGAGTGCAGACTAAGTTCGGTCACGGCGAAAGTTCCGTTACAAAATAAAAAAATAATGCAAGTCTTTTCAACAATAACACACTTCTGTATAGATTTTTATGCGTTTAAACGCAGTTTCTAGTTTCGGTACAAAAACCCCAAGTCTTTTCTGCACCGCTCTTGCATTTTAAATACAGCGTTGCTTGTGATTTGATGGACTTGCATTTGATTTTTAGAATTGCGTTTAAACGCAATTGAGTTTAAGACAGTTTCTTACAATTTTCTAGTTTCGGATGACTATCAAATGCAATTCTTTTCAGCGTTCCGTGTGATTTGATGGACTTGCATTTGATTTTCGGGGTTGCGTTTAATTTTTGATTTTGCGTACGAAATAAAAGATAATGCAAGTCTTTTTCAACAATAACGCACTTCCGTAGATGTTTAGAGATGTGTTTAAACGCAGTTTCTTATAGCTTCGTACAAAAACTGCAAGTCTTCTCTGAAACGCTCTTGCGTTTAAATACGCTCTTGCATTTTAAATACAGCGTTGCTTGTGATTTGATGGACTTGCATTTGATTTTTAGAATTGCGTTTAAACGCAATTGAGTTTAAGACAGTTTCTTACAATTTTCTAGTTTCGGATGACTATCAAATGCAATTCTTTTCAGCGTTCCGTGTGATTTGATGGACTTGCATTTGATTTTCGGGGTTGCGTTTAATTTTTGATTTTGCGTACGAAATAAAAGATAATGCAAGTCTTTTTCAACAATAACGCACTTCCGTAGATGTTTAGAGATGCGTTTAAACGCAGTTTCTTATAGCTTCGTACAAAAACTGCAAGTCTTCTCTGAAACGCTCTTGCGTTTAAATACAGCGTTGCCTGTGATTTGATGGACTTGCATTTGATTTTTAGAATTGCGTTTAAACGGAATTGAGTAAGTTTCTTACAATTTTCTAGTTTCGAATGATTATCAAACGCAAGTCTTTTCAGTGTTCCTTGTGATTTGATGGACTTGCATTTGATTTTCGGGGTTGCGTTTAATTTTTGATTTTGCGTACGAAATAAAAGATAATGCAAGTCTTTTTCAACAATAACGCACTTCCGTAGATGTTTAGAGATGCGTTTAAACACAGTTTCTTATAGCTTCGTACAAAAACTGCAAGTCTTCTCTGAAACGCTCTTGCGTTTAAATACAGCGTTGCCTGTGATTTGATGGACTTACATTTGATTTTTTAGAATCGCGTTTAAACGCAATTGAGTTTTTTTTAAAAAGTTCCCTACAATTTTCTAGTTTCGTAAGATTATCAAACGCAAGTCTTTTCGACGTTCCGTGTGATATGATGGACTTGCAATTGCATTTGATTATCAGAATTGCGTTTAATTTTTAATTTTGCGTACAAAATAAAAAAAATAATGCAAGACTTTTCAACGATAACGCACCTCCGTATAGATGTTATGAGATGCTTTTAAACGCAGTTTTTAGTTTCTTACGAAAACCCCGCAAGTCTTCTCTGCAACGCTCTTGTGTTTGAATACAGCGTTGCGCATGATTTGATGGACTTCATTTGATTTTTAGAGTTGCGTTTAAACGCAATTGAGTTTCAGGTTCGTACAAGTATTTTCTAGTTTCATATGATTATCAAGCGCAAACCTTTTCAGCAACGCACTTGCGTTTATGTGCAAAATTGCTCGTGATGTGATACACCTGCATTTGATTTTTAGTTGCATTAAATTACATGTAGTTGCATTTCAATTATTATTTTTTAGAAACGGGCCCAGGTTTCTAATACCACGTCGGAATAATTAACGTTAGAATATTCGGATAAACGGAAACACCTATTTCATGTTCTGATGATGATTCTCTACTAGGACCTATAGGTGTACAAAATTTGTGCGTTTTGAGAATAAGGAGAAGGAGAAAAGGGGGAAAGTGAACTTCTTTGGGTACTATCTTTCTCCACTGTAAATGAGTGTATGCCCTTTCTATTCTGGCATACAAGACAATGGACGCATGGCGCTAACGCTACCGCGCCGTACACTAGCAAATTAACGAGTAGAAATGCTGCGAATCGGAGCGGTAAAACAATTATTTTTCAGAGAACGGCGATAAGATTTTGAGCGAACAAATTATGTCGACTTAGACGAGGGAATTAACACGTATTTCAGCTCAGTTGGCACTAAAAAATCGGGTCGACTTACGCGAGTTGTCGACTTATGAATGTCGACTAAGACGAAGAAATTTTCAAGGAATAACAAAGGCAAAAATCGGGACTTTTTTATCGTGTCGACTTAAGCGAGTTGTCGACTTATGCGATGTCGACTTAAGCGAGGTTTACTGTACTTCTCTCAGAAAAGTGTTCAAAATGGTATGATTTTTTTTTTTTTTTTTTTGGGGGGGGGTAATGTAAAATGTATACAAAAATGGAAAGTAACTTTTACCTTTAGAAATGCCCAATTATGTATCTAGAGGCCATATTGTACAGTTTGTGCTAGTCACCCTAGTCATCAATGCAAAATTCAAATGTGAGAAATTGTTGATGGAATGATGCTCAAGTGTTTTTGTTTTTTTGTTTTTTTGATATAGAATATCAATTAGAGGAAACACCAAGATTGAGTGTTCCTCGATTAGGATACTTGTAACATTCCACAATCAACCTGGTAATATGACAAACAGCTCTTGGACCCTTGAAATTGCTTTGAGATTTAATGAGTTATATTTTTAAGGAGATTTCCTTGTTGAAGACATTGATGATGAAAGCCAACATTGCATGCACAGTGGATGCCCTTTTTCCTACAATTTGCTTGCTTTTATCTTTCCTGTAGCTGGTATTTTTACAACATGAGAGAAACTTATCTTACTGTACATGTACATTTATTGCATGTTCTGTATTATGTGTTGGATAACACTACACACTGAGATAATTGGTGAAAAAATTTGTGCAAACGTCCAGTATGTAGAACTATCTTTATGCCAGTAAAATATACAATATGAATCCATTTTTATATATTTTTCAAGTAAATATCAATGCTGAAGATTTGTTTGCAGTGTTGTATCAAGAAAATTGAAATACATCGACAGAAATCTTTGATAGTGAAATACACTGTAGTATGTACGCGTTACCTCAGAAATAGTGTCACGGAAGAAAAGCTAAAAATGACCTTATGAACTGCTGCATTCATAATGGGTCAGTACAATGTACATTAACAACCTTGAAGTAAAGTGAATTACTATAAAACATCAGTTTAGGTAAATAGTGTCTATTTTGGGCATTGTTTGTTTGCAACTAAGAGCAATACAAAGACAAGCCATGAAGAAAAAGTTATCAAATTTCAAAGACAGTGAAATTGAGAGGGAGAGATGTTTCTGGACATTCCTGTATTAAAGCTCAATTTATTCAGAGCATTTTTTTTTTCAAACTATCATGTGTAAAACGATAAGCTGGTGTTGAATCATCTCTGTTATTTTACTTTTAATACACGACTTGGGAAATGGAATATCCTTGAAACTACAAAATCAGAGTAATAGATTGCATGCACAATGTTGCAGTCATTTTAGATCATTAGCAACTATCAGTATTGGTGTCACTGATTTTTTTTTGGGGTTATTTTTGTTGTCTATTGGTAATTTTTAGCATTATATTCCCAAAGAGTCAAACCATGTCAAAACTTCAATGTTGGTTGAGTCAGGTGCTTAAAGAAAACTTGCCAGCATGTTAAAGAAATGAGATATGGTGTTATCATGATTAATATTTCTTTTCCAACATGTAGACTTTCAGGCCTGTATTCTACTGTAAATCCAGGTTTAAACCCATTTTAGACTCACCTTTGGTTTATAGCTAGACCTGACATTTCATTTTGTATTCTGCTAGTGAGGTTTAGTTAAACCCAACTCTATTTCGGGTTTAAATTAAACCTGAATTAGTCTTGGGTTAAGCCACCATGGTGCCCTCAGTGGAAGAAGAAACTCTCCCTCTCCGAGCACTTTTCGCTCCACAAATCCACCTAAATCTATTATTGGTAGTGTATCAGCCACATGAGTGTGACTTTCTTGGACTGTGAATAGTCAAAAAAAGTACATGCTGTATCATTTGCTTGCGATGACTTGTAAGGCACTACATTAGTATCCTGTGCCTCCTTGCTTTTGTGTACGTGTGTGGCGCACATCACAGCTAGGATACAGCTGATTTTCAGCTCCAGCAGTAGTCCTCTTTCACATACATTGTAATATCAGACGCATAACTTCAGTTTTAGATTGTGCAGGCAGCGTACGCCGCGATATGTCAAGAAGGTCATGTTTGTTTTTGCGGCACTTTCCCGACAACCAATTTCATTCAAATTCATATGAGTAATTGGAAATAAGCTACACCCTGTGAATTTGGTGTGATTTATTTTGCGGCATTTGAGCTATCTATATGGATACCAAAGTACATAAGCGCCCATTTGTCCAGTGCATTCACTCAAGCTGACCCATCTCGTCGGCCTCAATCCCCTGGCCTGCCAGGGAGCAATGCTGATATGGCAGGGCTAGCTGCTGCAGCACCACCATCTACTTCTGCCGCTTGCATGCCGTCTTCCGTGTCCCCCAACTCCCCCAAATCTCCATCATCTTTTTCGCTGTCATCAGTGCTGGTTTCAAGATCTCTCTACTCAGGTCGAGATGGTCTTTTAATACTTTAGGTCTCAATAACAAAGTATTAGCTTGCTTGTATTCTAAAACTTCTTTCACCGCGACTGAAAATGCACACAAACTCATATATTCAACGGCCAGCGTCGTAATGCATTGTACACATAATGACGTCATCAAGTGAGTGGATGAATTTTAGACAAATTCCAAGACCATGAGTGAGGGAAAATTGACATATTTGCAGCCTTTCTAGAACAATATCTTTAAAATCTTAGACTAAAAAACATTAAAATTTGTATTCAGTACAACTTCTTGTCTTGATTTACAACAAAATTGGCCAGGTAAAAAGTCATTGAATAGGAGGTTTAAATGGTTACACCCGCAAAGCAGTGCTAACTTCTGCAATAATATACAACAAACAAGAGACTTGCTGTGAAATATTGGATCAAAGGAAAGAGAAAACAAAGTAAAGAAAAACAGATCAGACTCATCGGATACCACGAGCATGCAGCCATTGTCAAAAATCATAGAGACTTAATATTCTTCTCACCCCCCCCCCCAAACAAACAAACAAACAAACAAACAAACAAACAAACAAGAGACCAGGGGGTCTCGCACTCACCTGAGTATCACAAGTTCACACCATTCCATGATTCTGGCAGACTCTTACCTGACAACATTGGGGCGGGGGACAACTTTGAAAGGTGGGGGCATGGTGTCCATTTGCATATTCCATCACACTCATACGAATACCTGCCATGTAGTGCCAAGTACATTGTACTTAGAAAGTTGGGCTATGGAGTTTGGGAAAACTCCTAGAGAATAATATTACTGATTATTACCTATACGAGGTAGTTTTGCGAGGCAATTGCAGTTGATATTTTGCAGGGTCAAAAGGTCAACAGTCAATATTCATTGGTATTTTGCTTCTTCCGGATGTTGCCATTCACTGTACACAGGGAGGTGGGAAGAGGAGGAATGGAATCTCTCTTCCCACCTCCCTGCTTTACATGTAAACATTCCAATTGACCACAAAGAGAAAGAAAACATTCAAGGACGTTGCTGAGTGTCAGTTAAATGCACCGCAGAACGCCGATAAATCAACTCATACAAGGTCGACCACTTCCAGCAGCACTACGTGTCAAACAATAACTAGTCCATTTGCGCTCAATAACTGCACAGTGACCATCAGTCATACGGTGTAAATCCGTATAACAACTCTCCAAATTGAAACAGAAGCAAAAATAAAGTGTAAAAGCGTTCAGATGTTTGAAGTTCGCCTGTTACAACTACATATATGTATTTTTGAAGTTGGAGTTGAATGATATACATTGATGAACAATTTTTCAATTATTGGACATGTTGGTGATGATTTACAGGTAGTCAAATGTGGCTTGATCTATATCATAGTGTATAGCCGTATTCACATAATTTTGTAATTTACCTAGGGGATAGGTAACAATTATGATATTGACTGGCCTTGAGGGAGATACCAGATAAATATTGCGCGCACTGAAAGAATATTTTCTGGTATCTCCCTCGAGGCCAGTCAATATCATATAAATATTCCTTAATTTTGGAGGTTTGGGCCCCCTGGGACCCCAAAGGGAAGCATGGTGCCCATTCAAACACAGCAAGATCCTATTCCCCTGGGAATGCTATTTGCCAAGTTTGGTGAAAATCCATTGTTGTTTTCAAGAAGAAGATGAAAATGTACAATTTAGGCATGCATTTGGATCCCCACCCCCCCCCCCCCCCAAACAAATCCAAGGAGGGAGGAAACACCCCTGGATCTACAATGAACAAACTTCAAACTAAAGTCATCAATGTCCTAACTCATGGTATTAACTTTGCTTTATCACTTCTGGTTCTAGAGAAGAAGATTTGTAAATATTCCTTGATTGGTGGTGGGGGGGGGGGGAATATAGGGGGCCCCAATGGGGAGCATGGTACCCAGTTGAATATATTAAGATGCTAACCCCTAGGCACATGCTACTTGCCAAGTTTGGTGAAAATTCAACAAGGGGTTTTCAAGAAGAGTATGAAACTAGAAATGTCGCTACAGCGACTGGTTATACCCCCGCCAAACAACATTTCATAAGCTTTGGTCAAAACAACATTTCATAAGCTTTGGTCAAAAAACTGAGGAAGTAGTTAAATCCGCAAGATCTTTCCTTGATCTTCTGCCATTAATATGCCGTTACCATGGCAACGTACTTTCGGGTACTGTCGAAAAATGCGTCTTGCACATCTACAACCAAAGGCACACATCTGTACCAAGTTTCATGGAAATTGGGCAAAAACTGAGGAAGAAGTTTGCAACACAAAATTTTCCATCATTTTGGCTCATAATATGTGAGCTGTTACCATGGCAACATACTTTTTGTCACTGTCAAGAAATGTGTCATGCTGACCTATATCCTAAGACAAACATTCAATATGAATTCCATGAGAATTGGAAGAACACTGATGAAGCAGTTTTGCCATGAAGCATTTTGCCCTATATTTTACCAATTATATGCCGTTACCATGGCAAAGCACTTTTTGCCACTGCGGAAATATGTGTCTTGCACATTAACATATTCAGATGAACATCTGTACCTAATTTCATAAAAATTGATCAAAAACTGTGGGAGGAGTTCGCGACGCAAGATTTGTACC
Organism: Diadema antillarum; assembly: GCF_040938485.1. NCBI lineage: Eukaryota > Metazoa > Echinodermata > Echinoidea > Diadematoida > Diadematidae > Diadema > Diadema antillarum. Next base: position 44,276 of record NW_027272075.1, on the reverse strand, counting down.
CATTTTTGCCCATAATATGCCGTTACCATGGCAACGTACTTTTGGGTACTGTCAAAAAATACGTCTTACACATCTACAACCCAAGGCACACATCTGTGCCAAGTTTTATGGGAATCGGTTGAAAACTGAGGAAGTAGTTCGTGACGCAAGATTTGCAACGGACCGACCGCCCGACCGCCCGACCGTCCGCTGATTCCTATATATCCCCTTCAAACTTCGTTTGGCGGGGGTATAAATATACAATTTAAGTTCCCATTTGGACTCATTCCACTCCCTCCCCTGGGTCCCAAGGGGGCATCCCTGATTCCACCATGAAAAAAAAAAATAAATTGAAACGACAGTCATCAATATACCAACTCATTGTATTAATGTAGCTCTATCACTTCTGGTTCTAGCAAAGATCTTTAAACATTCCTTAATTGGAGGTGGGTGCCCCCCCCCCCCCCCCCCAGCCCCATCCCCTCCTCCACAGTGGGGCATGGTGCCTAAGAAGGAATTGAAAGCCTATCCCCCTAGAGATGCTACCTGCCAAGTTTGGTGAATAATCATCGTGGGGTTTTCAAGAAGAAGATGAAAATGTGCAATTTAGGCCCTCATTAGGACCCCTCCTGCCCCCTCTCCTGGATCCCAAGGGGGCGCCCCTGATTCCGCTCTGAACTAACTTGAAACTACAGTCATCAATGCACTAACTCATAGTATTAACTTAGCTCTATCACTTCTGGTTGTCAAGAAGAAGATTTTATTTTAAGATTCCTTAATTTGGGGGGGGGGGGGGTTTGGGCCCCCTGGGGCCCCCAGGTGGGGTATGTGCCCATTTGACAAAAATTGACATCGTTTTCCCCTAGGGATGGTACCTATCGAGTTGGGTGAAAATCGGTCAAAGGTTTTCAAGAAGAAGATGAAAATGTAAATAGTTTATGGACGGTGAACGATGGATGCCAGACAAACAGCAATTGCAATAGCTCACTTGAACCTTTAGCTCAGGTGAGCTGAAAACAACTAGAAATGTCGCTATGGCGACTGGTATGCCTCCGCCATAATGCATGATTCTCCTAATAGGTCTAGATAGTTCATGTGGACAATGTGTGATTACATTTTCACAAAACTGGCAAAATATTGAAATGACAAGTTTGTCACAAATGTGTTGAATGTTCACCTTCCTTGACCTTGGTTTAATTGGATGAATAGGAGAGCATGTATTTGGGGATTTAAGGACTTTAACTTGACTTTGACCCATTCATACATTTAATGCAATGAGTAATTTTCATGGTACCGGTATGGAGAAAAAGTGCAATTTCTGTACTGAATAGTATTTGTTACCATGTTCATCTAGCCTTTGACCCTAAAATTCATAAGATAATCACTTTCAGGAAGAACATGCATAGATATGCAGTAAGTTTCACGATAAATTGAGCCACTTCCGAGATATGGAGGAAAAAGTTAGTTCAGCACTTTCACTTGATCTTTGACCTTTTGACCTTTGAGGCAATAAAAAAGAAAAAGAAAAAAAAAAAACTCTCCAGAGAATTTCTATTAGGTTACACATGCATACACCAAGTGTAAAAAAAAGAATACTAATCCTGCTGGCATTGCATGAACATGAGGGAAATAGTAAAATTTTGAAGTGTTGCACTTGACCTTTGACCCCATGAACCCTACATTCTCTAGATAATCACTGCCAGTCAGTACATGTATATACTATGTTCCATGAAGATACCTTGAACAATTTTCCAATTTACAGAGAAAAAAAAAGAAGTTTTAATACTTTTACTCGACCTTTTGACCTTTGACCTTTGACCTCATGACCCAAATTTTCACCAGAGAATCTAAATTGGGTAATACATGTATACACTAAGTTTCAAGAAAATATCTTCAGGCATTGCATAGATATGGTGGAAACGGACGGAAGGACGGACGGACGGACAACCCGAAAACATAATGCCTCCGGCACCACTTCGTGGCGGAGGCATAAAAACAAACAGACAAACAAACAAACAACAAATCTTTGCCTATGGTCAGGAAAAGTAATTAAATACAATGTATACTGCCCAGTAGTCAAAAATTCCTGATGGCTACTTACCAATGTGGATGTTGGATATTCTTATTGTCTCCAGACGAGAAATGGCTGCCTGTGGAGCTGGGGGAGGCCCATGACCACCCTCTGCATTATTCAGCAGCTACAATAGAAAAAGGCAAACACAAAATTTCAGGTTGGAATCTAAACAGTCTCTGTAAAAGTGTATAACACAATGAAGAAATTGCTCTTCCTTCAGTAGGGTTAGAGTATGGCTTATCATTCTTGCCTCATGCCTGATAAGGAAATTACCCCTACGAGAGCTGTACCACGATTTAGCACCTATGTTCCATCTCTCTTTGTCTTACTCCACAAAACTTCCACATTTAGACAAAACTGTAGAAGTTGCCTTTATTTTTACCTATACAAGAAGAGGTGAAATACATTGTAGATTGAAATGTAGGTGATCATTAGCTATGGTAATATCAATGGTCTAAAATTTTTGGATTTCTGCTACAGATGCTATTATCAACCCATAAGCAGACTACAGCCTGCACTTGGTATGGCTCCCAATGAGAGAAAACTGAAGGGGATGTGGTGCACCCTGTCACTGTCATAAAAACGTAACCGGCGACAACGGTTTCATGCAAAAGTCTGGAATTGTGAAAATTAATTTTTTCATTGAATCACATTGCCCATTTTCTAAGCTTTGCACGATATAAAAACACTTGTAGTCGCCGGCACTGTACATGGGTATATAAAATGAAATATAATGCACTATTTAATTTGTTAGCCTGACAAAATTTCGAGAAAACAGGCTTTGAAGATTCGTCTCTTGCTCAAAGACAATGTCCAAGCAGCAATGTAAGGTGAGAATCACCCATTCTAAAAATAGTGCCAATCAAGATAAAGCTCAGCCTCTAGCAACTGATCTGCTGGCTCACTGAGAGAGTCAAAATCCCTGGGCACCTTCCTTGGAACTCAGCGTATCGAGCTGAAACACAATTGATAAGTTTCACTCAGGTTTGTTAACCAGCAGTAGGTCTTTCAGCAAGCCTGCTGGTGTATACATGTGTATGGTGTATGCGTTATCCAATGCATGTGTGTGCACATAACAGAAGCGAATGGCGCATTCATACACATCTTTCTTGTCTTTCGTATACAAATCATGTTTTCATAGTAGTTGATTTTTTGTTTAAATTGTCATGGGGAGACTCCTTAAGCGGGGTTCCCACTATCGTGCGATCCATTGCGAACGCCACAATCGGACATTCGTAACTGATCGTGGAAAATTTGTTGAACTCGTCTGAAATTTCACGTTTGGATACGAGGTTATGCGAGTCAATACGTGTTGGTACGCTTGGATGCGATATGGTCACGATTGGTCTATTTCAAGCGATACGATCCGTCACGATCTGGTCTGCCGTTCAAATACGATCCAACAGGATTGTCCTGATTGAGTTCATGATTGGTACCGATCTAACATGACCATTACGATCAGGATCCCCGATCTGGTACGTGCAGCAACGTACTGATACGTTCCAATACGAATACCGCGAACCAATACGGGCTGCTGAGATAGGATATGATATCTTTTACGATCGGGATCAGAAGTGACCCCCATTTAAGGCGCGATTGGAGCCGAATGGGAATATTATAGTCCGACTGACGATGGATTTCATTGTTTCCCTTAAATCATGCAGAGTGATTAGGCCTATCAATTTTATCCACAACCATTGATGATGGCAAGGCTTGACAGGTTGATGATGATGACAACATAACCTTTGCAGTATTGCTAATGACGATTATGTTATCAGAGAGAAAGCAGCACCCTGGCCAGCCATAACCTCAGATATTCCCTCGTCTAATATTAAACGTAAAGAAATTAATAGATTATTAAATCGACATGCTCACCCTCCCCCCTCACAAAAAAGAATGAAATAACGAACCCAAATACATAAGATCAGATGATTACCCCTCTTCCCCAGAAAAAAAAAGAAGCCAAATGACCTTTCTCTCCAATACATGAAGAAAATAATTATATGATGAAATGGAAGCTAAGAGGATGGGATCATTTTGAATGTTATGTATCATAGTATTTTGTGTTATATACGCTCAATATAAGAAAGTTTGCCGAATGGAAGGTATTGCTTATGAGTTCGATTTCATATTCGCAAAGTGTATGTATCATATGCCTTTTTATTTCAAAATGTCGTTATCTCATGGGTTATTAAAAGTTTGGTTTATTCGGCTTGATTTAGTGTTTTACTTAACAATGTTTAACATAATTGATACACACAAATAACAGAAAAGTGACTCTCTAATCAAAATGATGTCACTTTCTAACAAAAAAGGAGGTTTTACGCAAAAATTATTTCGCAGGGGTATATTGCTACACTTATTGAATGACTAACTGTGAAAAATAATGAGTGATCTTCATTGTCATAATCATACGCCGACGGGTAATCTCACATCCACGACAATGGTCACTTTTACATTTGCAGAAATAATGAGAGTTGAAAATAACCATTTTCCTCTAAAATTATGCTCTACCAAAAATACAAAACTAGAAATGTCGCTATGGCGACTGGTATGCCTCCGCCATAATGCATGATTCTCCTAATAGGTCTAGATAGTACATGTGGACAATGTGTGATAACATTTTCACAAAATTGGCAAAATATTAATATGACAAGTTTGTCACAAATGTGTTGAATGTTCACCTTCCTTGACCTAGGTTTAATTGGATGAATAGGAGAGCATGTATTTGGGATTTAAGGACTTTAACTTGACTTTGACCCATTCATATGTTTATGCATTGAGCAATTTTCTAGGTATGGAGAAAAAGTGCAATTTCTGTATTGAATAGTAGATTGTTACCATTTTCACCTGGCCTTTGACCTTAAAATAAAGATAATCACTGTCAGGCAGAACATGCATAAATATGTAGTATGTTTCAAGATAACTTGAGCCACTTCCGAGACATGGAGGAAAAAATTAGTTCTGCACTTTCACTTGATCTTTGACCTTTTGACCTTTGAGGCAAAAACAAAAGAAAAAAAACTTTCTAGAGAATCTCTATTAGGTTATACATGCATACACCAAGTGTAAAAAAAAAATCCTGCTGGCATTGCATAAACATGAGGGAAATAGTAAAATTTTGAAGTGTTGCCATTGACCTTTGACCCCTGACCTTTGACCCCATGAACCCTAAATTCTCTAGATAATCACTGCCAGTCAGTACATGTAATATATTATGTTCCATGAAGATATCTTGAACAATTTCCAAGGTACAGAGAAAAAAGGTAAAGTTTTAATATTTTCACTTGACCTTTTGACCTTTGACCTCATGACCCAAACTTTCACCAGAGAATCTCAATTGGATAATACATGTATACACTAAGTTTCAAGAAAATATCTTCAGGCATTGCATTGATATGGTAGATATAGTAAGATTTTATGTATTTGACCTTGACCTTTTGACCTTTGACCTTGAGCATGTGCACCCAAAAGTTGTTAGGCACAACTTCACCCCCAAATACACATACATGCCAAGTTTCATTAGGATACCTCAAAAGGTTTTGATAGTTACCCTGTCCACAAAATTCATTACGGATGGACGGAAGGACGGACGGAAGGACGGACGGACGGACGGACGGACAACCCGAAAACATAATGCCTCCGGCACCACTTCGTGGCGGAGGCATAAAAAGACATTGAAAAAGTGTCAAAATAGAATGCAAAGGGGTCAAATGATGGCTGATGAAATAACAACTCTTAATTACTATGTACAATACACAAAACAGCAAGATATTGCACCCCTCCCCCCCCCAAAAAAAAATACTCTGTAATATACTTTTAAAAATTAACCATTTGCCTTTGATATGTACCCATTCAAGCACGATTCATTAAATTATTCCCATCTTTGTACTGACATTAGTCAATATGTACAGACATACAATTGCCATTTTATGTTTGCTCATTTTTTGTTTTCGTTACAAAAGTTATCCCATATCCTGCTTTGTGTGTCTGTATAATTGTAGTAACAACTCATTAATGAAAACATTATTAACAGAATGTATGAAAACATCTAAAAATCTGTAATACAACTTTCATTTTATGAAATCATTGAAAAAATGATTTTGATAATGTACCTTAAAAATTACGACAATTAAACCCCACACCGTCATACAATTTACCATTTGGAAATAATAATCTAAAGATGCAGGCTACCACCTATCAGAATACAAAATAGATTAATTTATGAGTAAAATAAGGGCAAATGGGTAAATAATAATAATAATAATAAGCGGAAGTGAAGTGAAAAAGTCGATCCCGATCAACACGATTAAGAAGCACGATTAGAAGAGATTTGCTGCGTTTGGATACGATCCTATACGATCTCATGCGATGATCACGATCAAAAACTAATCGTGTTAATCGTAGAAAATTTTTGAACTGTCCAAAATTTTCCTATGATTAACGTGATTGCCACGATTGACCTTAAGATCTGATACAATCTGATAAGACCATCACGCTTGCTGCACGATTGAGACCACGATTTCAATCGTGGCGCCAATCGTGATAGTGGGAACCCCGCTTAAAGGCAGAAATATTGCTTGAGCTGGCAAGGGACATGCTTCCTGTTATTTTTTTGTTTTGTTTTTCAAGCTGTGCAAGTGTTGCATTGTGTGATTGTGTTTAATACTATTTTATATGGGTCAGAATTTTGAACAATGTACAACTGAGACAAAACAGCACCAAATAAAAAAAAAGAAGAAATTACTCAAAATTTTTTATCTTACCTGAAAGAGTATAATTCAAGCTGTAATATGAACCCAATTATACCAGGATCTTCCCAGATGCATAGATGACAGGTTCAAGTACCATGGTTCCTTTTTTTTTGACGTGTTTGCTAAATTACAGATCAACAGTTGCCATCTTACAAATTTCATTTGTTAGAGAGGGAGACAATTTGAAGAAAATTAAATAACCTCAAGAATTTTATAATAACTATTGTTCATATTTTGTAAATGTAACAATACTTAACATTGATTATAATGCATTTTTTTTTTTTTTGCACTGGTTATTTCTATCCCTAACTCACATTTCAGAACTATTCTGAAGCACTAAAGCTGTGTTTTTGTTTCATCTTCAAATGGTAAACAATACCCTTAATGTGCAAGACTTGAAAGTGGGAGCATGTAATTTCCTAATTGATGTATTTCTTTCCTATTTTTTAAATGTGTGAACAATATCACATTAAAGTGAAAACAAAAAAACTAAGCGTCTTTTCGTCGCTCAACCCACAGCCTAGTAGCTGGTATCACTGTCTACCCCCTTGGGGTCTCCAGCTGTTTCTTGGCCCCAGGAGGTGGCAGCTGCTGCCATGATCATACGAGACTCCAACTGGCGGAAAAATTGCAACCTAAATGCTAGGTCTATATGGTGTGGAACTGCAATATTCTGGATGTTTGCTTTAATACCTTGATACTTATACAGTGGAGTACTTTTAGAAAGATGTATATTCCATATGCCAGGGCTGCACACTAACCCAGTTTTCCATTAGTCCGACAAGTCCCTGTCAGACCAGTAGGTACTCAGTTTTTTCCATTTTGAAGGAATGCACGTAAAAATCTACTCTGCTTTCAAAGAAATTTCCACAAGCCTGGCCTGGCTGGCATGGCATGGGCGCAAAGTTTCCCTCTCATCCAGCATGATGTATCACACAAAATGTGGGATTTAGACGCCGATGGGTCAAATATGTGTGGCGCTCCGACAAAATGAGTCATAAGTCGCACAGGGAGTTTTTCCGTAATGAGCCGAAAATGAAGGGGAAGCACTGCTCGGGTCGAAATTTTTTACGATGGATTTTGATTCATTGATGTTTTATGTACCATATGTACAGAAAATTTCAGCGTGTAAAAATGAGTGCAATTGTCCCAAATCACAGTTTTTCTGAGACAATATTTTTCGGTTACATTTTTTTTCGAACGCTCGCCTTTGTGTTGTGTTTCGCACCTATTGTTCTTGCCCGATCAAGACTCGGCCTCCGTTGCTAGGGTGTATGCTAATGAAGTATTGCTCTTGACCCCATTGAAGACAAAACAAAGCATGGTGCGCGCGGCGGTGTCGGCGGCGGCGAGGGCTTTAGAATTATGCAATAACAGTGAGCTGACCAAGGCTATCGATTTATACACGACCAGCGAGTTGTGTTTGATACATGCACCGCATATCATGAAGTGGTGATTGATGTGACGCACAAATGGCGCTGAAAAAATTTATTCCAACGAACGATTACGTAAAATTTACGATACTTCATCAATGAGCTAATGCATGATCACATGTCGAACTTGAAACCTCTCTATGCGTGTGTGTACTTTTACAACAGTTATTGACCTCATTAATGAATTCATTCAAATAATTAGAACTTTCGTTCCCTGGTATGTGACTTGCTGTTTAAAGTTCATCTTTGGAGATATAGTAGGGCCTAAGTTGTCAATTATTCTCGTTTTTATAAAGTCCGAGCAAGTCGACGATTCGTGTGATAATTAGCCAAATGTATGTAATGCGTAATATTATTTCCCTGGTTCATAAAACTAATTGCCCTCGTTTCTTATGATGGTTTTTGCCGCGACCGCATGGAGAGAAATCGGAAGACAAACATTATTAATGCCCAAATAGCTTTTGGAGGATATTCTGAATCTTGTCATGATCTGTGTATTTTTTAGAAGTAGGACCTATTTGAGAAAGTGACAGAAAGCTGTGTCGCTATTCAAAAGTGTGCTTTTTCATTTTGTTTTATTCTAATTAGAATGTTTGCAATGATAGCTGTTTGTCGTGTATTACGAGTAGCTGACATGTGAGAGGTCAAGTCTGCAAAGAATTTGGCTAACAGCTTTGCGAAGTAGCAGCGCTAACTGCCTATTGAATTGTGTATTCTGAGGAATTCCGAGTGAAAGAACTCGGACGAAACTGTTCACGCCGAATAAACCCCGCATCAACGAAGCCTTGAACAATGAAAGGTAAACTTCCTGCCATCAAGGGTTGATAATAACGCAACCAGTATTCTTTCTTTGCCATTGATAGCAGAATCAGTGACGTAATGGAGCAACAGTGTTGGAGGATTGGCATTATGTCTGCTAATTTGTAAAAGAATTTTTCAGTCCCCTTTTGTGTTAAGAACCACAGTCAGGGACGCTTACTTACTTTATCTCCTATATATCGTTACTATCTTAAAACGTGAATTTTATGAAAGGTTAAAAGTGATCGCAGAATCAGTCCTTTTGCGTGACACAAGGCTTTTATAATAGCATACCAAGCTTAAATCGTTTACCTGTATAGAAAGGGCGGGAATACACATTTATTGCAATCATCCGAATTTCAGAGTGATACACTCTACTATTTTTCTTCATCTTTCCCCCGAAAAAGACCACGGAAATTCAAAACAAACAAACAAACAAACAAACAAACAAGCAGTTGCATTATATCAGAACGTACAGAATTTCTGTGTTTCATGTATGTATAGGTCATCTCTTGATGTATAGTAGGCATTTGTTGTCGTTTTTATAGCGTTTCCTTAGAAATACCTTTAGCGAAAACCCAACATCAAGGAGGGAAGGGAATTTAAATTTGAATATAACATAGTTTACAGAAATCAGACATGTAAATAAGGCAATTATATACATCCGCATGGCCGATTGTAATCTCTTACTTTGACTATTACACATGATCGCCTGCATTTACGTGCTTTTTCTAATTATTTCTTGAACTTTGACTCATTTTCTCTTTTCTTTAACAATTGCCCGCAACATTTAATTGCAACACAGTCTGCTATCCCACAATATAATGTTCCATTTGATTCGTCACTTATTGTTGGTCGGGTGATGCTAAATGCTGGAAACTCAAGCAATGATACATGACATTTTGTTTGTTGGTTTTCGTCTCATCGCTCAAAAGAATTTTGACTACGATTACAGAGGTATCATCTATAAGACTTAACTGATGGTTTACAGAAGTGATCATCAATTCAGTAAGGATTAGTCAACAAGTCATGAATTCACTTTACCCATCATGTCTAATCGAACTATGACATTGTTGAGGTAACCGCGTCTTTTTATTCTCATAGTTCAAACTAACTCTTGACATCATCAAAACAAATTATTCTTTGTATAATTTCTCAAACTACTCAAAAGATTGCCTAAGTCAAAACTTTCTACAAAGATTGCATATGGCAATCTTTCCTGGCCTAAACAAGTTTTTTAGAGCTATCAGTTCCCCCATGACGATGACTTCGATTGCGTTTTGAACTTGTACCGACCTACAGTATTCATCGCATAATCGGGACAGGTTAGGAGTAGCAAACACGGCCCCTTTAAGCGAGTGCCCGATTTCGCGATGAGCACTCACCATACACTAACGGCATACGACATGTACATGTAGTGCACACACACACACACACACACACACACATGCATACTGACGTACTGTACATGTACATCAATACACAACCACACTACCCCTCTCGGCGCGACCCTCTAGCTCATTCACAACTGAGGAAGATTGTGATGTACACACAGATCACAGTGTATTGAAAGTTGAAACACTCAGAGACGAGGAATTTGGACTTTGCTCTCAAAGTGTATGACTGAGATTAAACAACGTACACAGCCTGAGCAGTGTGAGCGAGGCGTGTTTTTTTATTGGATGTGAGTAGGAATTGCAAGCGAGCACATGGCTTTGCTTATGTAGGGGAGAAGAATGTTTGCGAAAGCAGGTGTTTCGCAATGGCATGGATACTTATACATGGCGCTTTCGTGGCTATGCATGTACTGGATGGACGGAGGTCAAAACACACCAGTAAGAAGCTTGCTTTGTAAGTTCGATGTAAACAACAACTGATAGGGAATCTTTGAAATATTTTTGTGGTATTTTGGTAGATTTTTTGTGTAAAATATCAACAAAATCAAAGATCGCTTGAAGAGTAATTGTCCCGTTTATCAGAGGTCCCCGCCCGACTATCCAGTGAAAATAACATGCATTGGAAATGTTTCTGGGAAGCGCATGTCATTTAAGCAAAGTTCCCGATTATCAGATGCCCGATTATGCGATGAATACTGTATTTTCAAAACAGCTATTACCTTTATAGTTCGATTAATAAACCAGTCTTTTGAATTCATAACCAACATTCATAATCGTAACCATATGGTAACATAATACTGTCAACAACAGTTGGAAAATGTAAATGCTATAATAATAGCGCGAAATAAATGAGTAACGATTATCTTCATACATTTTAATTCCTAAGTGATGTCGCTACGAAAATAATAGGTAAGTAAATACAGGTAAGTATAATTAATTGAAGTTCATAATGTTTAAACGTATGGCGTGTTCGTTGTTTTGTATTTTCATTTTTATAATACATGTGTATCACGTGTCCATTATCTGATTCTGACCACGAAAATATGGCGACTGTTTAAATGCGGAGCATGTACTGAAAAACTTATGTCTCCTGCCAGTATAGACAAACTAATTTCTAGTCCATCCCCGCTTGAAATTGAAATGAAAAAAAAACAACAACAACAACGAAGTTCGACTTTCAGCAGATTCAACCGTTTTGTATAGTGCCTGATACATGTAATGGACACAATTCTTTAGCGCATAAGCAATCACACAACTCTCGGGAATAAATGTATGTCTTAATAATTGTATCTCATGGAAGAAAACTCGTCTCCTTGGCTGAATTTTAGCTTCTTCCTTTTCAAGCTTGCGGGAAAGAAATAGTTGAACATCAAACGCAATCATAAAGATAGGCACATCCTTAAAAATAAACACAGGAGTACTGAGAAACACTACGAAATAAAAACGGGCCTGTTATCAATATTGACAATGCATGACATTGAAATGCTTTTTTTTTGGGGGGGGGGGATTTACAATTGCTTCTTCTGAAGGTTCAATAATCACACAATGAAATATATGGTCGCTATTAGCTTAGGTTCGTTAACAAGAAAATTAGATGCGGTTCCTTTTCCGGTGGTTCCTCTACCCGAAAGAATCAAGCAATCATTTATTTTAGTAAGGTTTGTGAATACAAAACGAAATGAGGAAGGCCTAAGTATTAATTCCGAATAATTGTCAGTATAATTATCTATACTCAACTTCCCAAATGCAGAAAGATTGTAACAGTTACTGTAAATGTGATGTAAAAAAAAACAACATTAAGCTTAAGCTACAAGTTAATGGTTCTTGATATGCTATGGTACAACAAAAGTGACCGAGATTAAGAAGTATATTTATGATACAATCATAATTACAAACCCAATGTGAAGCTGTCAGGCCTTTATCAACCTTTTGCTTCTGATACGTGTAGTGTGTGCAGCATTGGCAAGCGTGATAAGCGATAATTACTGTGGACGCAAGGCCTATAAAGGAAATGTGCCTAATATGGCGGGAATTCAGAATGTTACGGCTGTATACAGCTTGCAGCAGAACAGACGCGAAAGCAGTCTTTGATGCTCTGCAACATTACGACCATGTGCGTTATTTGAGGGGTTTTAGTACACGCCTAAGAACACGATCTCAAAAGGCGACTATCTTTAAAGATAATAAAAAGTTTTGGTACCGTCAAAAGTGTCCTTGAATTTCCTTGTCTTAGTTTGTGTTTCAGGTCAAAGTACCTTTCATATAACTAACACTGTGAGACTTACTCGCCCCAAAGTGCTCTCATGTCTTAGTGATCATGCAATTAACTGCAACCAGCAGCCCCATACGCATAGCGACCAGCAGTCCCATACGCATAGCGTAATCGGCTTCGCATTATGTAGCATTCAGGATCATGACAGATTTAGTATCGCAGGGTAAATGTCAACTTAAAATCCCATAAATTCTTCAATTTGAAGACTTACCAATTAAGTTGAAGTATTGAAAACAGGCTTCGGGCAACGTTTGGTTCTGCCTATAGTCCCCTTTCTTGTTCGAATTGATGACTGAATGTGACTCGGTCGACAGGACCTTAGGAGAGGCTACATACAGTACACTGAATACTACAGCCAGTGCATGCGAACACATCACATGCACACAAATTTCAAATCCATGAACGGATAAGATGTTTGTGTGCGCATGCGCTGGCCATAGTAATCCAGTGTATAGCTCTCCCAAGGTCCTCTCGACCGAGTCACATTCAGTCATCAATTCGAACAGAAAGGGACTATTGGCAGAACCAAACGTTGTTCGATATGAGCCTGTTTTCAATACTTCAAACTTAATTGGTAAGTCTTCAAATCGAAGAAATTTTTGGATTTTAAGTTGACATTTACCCGCCAGATACTAATTCTGTCATGATCCTGAATGCTACAGGTGCGAAGCCCCCATTACGCTATGCGTATGGGGCTGCTGGTCGCAGTTAGCTATGCGTGCAATGGGCTGCACGCTGCTGGTCGCAGTCAGTGGTTTCGTACAATATTTATCGACGCTGTACAGCGTTGGCTCTGGTACGAAACCATTATTTGCATGATTACTAAGACATGAGAGCACTTTGGGGGAGTAATTCTCACAGACAAACACGTACTTTAACCTGAAACACAAACCAAGACAAGAAAATTCAGGGAAGCTTTTGAGTTGGTACCAAAACTTTTTATTATCTTTAATTAACTTCATTGACTTTCTCTACCGATGCCTGTCTTTTGAACCCCCGCCTACAATGGGTTTTCAGGTTCTATTTAGGTATTGGTACTTGCTAAATGCATCCTCTTTAGTTTTCCATTGACAACAACATGGAGGAGAATGGAAGCGATCAACGCCCGCGCTAAAAGACGCTTCTCGTAGTACGCATTGCGTGCCTTTTTTCTTTCTACTGTTTCCTATTGTTTGTGAGTTAAAAACTTGCAGCAAACTACACCGCAGCCCGACACACAACACGTACCGAACTCTTTCATGCGGTGGCAGCGGCACGGACACAAACGCACCGAAGTTTACATTCGGGCTCGCTCCGTATTGGTCAGAATCGTTAATGATAGACCTGTCCTAGCGATTGGTTAATTATCTTACACACCCAAGCTATCGCCTTATACGGTAGTAGCGTGCGATGAGGTAAACGCCGTCGCTAAGGCAGGACTGTTGTATTGTTTCGTCCCGTGAAAGAAACAGGTTGTGAGCTTGAACATAGCCTGAACTTTGAGAGCGATATTTCTCCGTTATTTAGAAAATGGACTGGCATCATAAGCGTAGTTAATATTCGTTTTTATGATGTATAGAGATGTCGAAATGACTTGTATTACATATCAGTGTAAAGCTTAGAGTCTGTAGAATTCACAATATAGGCACAACTACGATTTCATTTTTTTGCGCGACTTTTGACTCATTCCGACGGAGCGCATCACATATGATCGCTACTGTATTCCAGACAAAACCTGATGTGATCACTTGCGTAAAACTTTAATAAGAGGTGTGAGTGTCTTCAATTTGTCTCCCTCTAAAAATGAAATTTGTTACAATCGCAACTGCTGATCTGTTAATTAGCATACATGTCGGGAAAAATGAACCAGTGGGACTCAAACCTGTCATCTACTGCTTTCCGCGCAGCGACACTACCACCAGGATGTCCCTGGTTGCTGGCAGTGACATGATGGGAATAAATACCCAAGCTTGGAAATTCTGACACTGTTATGTTAAGTAGTCCAAAGGCAGACAAGGCCATATCAAAGTGATTCCTATAGTATTGGTGGAGATGAAAATTGGGCTTTTAACTTTTTGTGAGATACCAAGAAACCACTTATGAAAGAGTACAGAGCATACCATCATACCATTAAAAGGGGAATTCCAAGTTGATTAGAGTGAAAATTAGATGAAAATCGGTTTTGGAATTGCCGAGACATCCAAAAAGAAAGTAAAACAAAGCGATCCTATTAAAAGGTGCGTCTCGCCTTTTTATTAGGAATGTTTGTTCTTTTTGTTAGATATCTCAGCTATTCTACATCCGATTTTCATCAAATAAACGTTGAATCCCTGTTGGAATATTATATTCTTTCATATTTCATGAGAGGTTTCTCACTATCTCACCAAGGTTCAGGTGTAAGTGTCTTCAATTTGTCTCCCTCTACAAATGAAATTTGTTAAGATCGCAAATGCTGATCTGTAAATCAACAACCTTTTTCGAGAGGCCCTAATAAAGATATATACTCGGGTATATTTATTACTGGTCATGTTGGACCAGCATTCCTGAAGAGTTACTTGCTCAACAGTCATTGTTTGTGTGTGTGTTTTTGTGTGTATATGTGCATGTGAGTATTTATATATCTGTGTACGCATGTGTATGTGTGTTTGCATTCGTAGTGTGTCTGTGTATGGATGTGTGTGTTTGTATTTGTGTGTCTGTGTATGCATGTGTGTGTTTGTATTTGTGTGTCTGTGTATGCATGTGCGTTATGTGTGTGTGTGTGGATGTACAAACGTATGTGTGTATGTACCCCGTGTCAATACATAGGTGTCTGTATTGTGAGGCAATCATCATTGATTATTTGTCTTTGTCCAGCCACGGCGATACGGTGCAATTAACTCACTGATTAGAGGCCAAAGCTTTGAATTTGTAACAGTCATCGAAGCACTGTGCGGAGGGAAGGACAAAAAATCTCAAAAGTTCACCTCACTCGTATCTCCCTTACTAGTATTTTACTACCAAATCCCTTGAAACTTCACACATATATGTCTAATATGGATATATCATCCTTCATATGATTTTTGGGCGAAAATGCAGATGTATCTTTCGAGATATGTGCGTTTTTCTGTTTGAGTCGACCGTGGGAAATGGTTACTATTTTTTCTAGACATAAGTGTGCGCCTGCATGAATATGCATTTGATTAACACATTGCTAGTCTGTATATACCAGACTCACTACCTGCGAAGTTTTGTGTTTGTGCAATTAGTAGTTAGGTGAAAATAAGAGCAAAAAGACAACCCAATTTAAGAGAAAATACTGGACATGCACAACTAGATCATCCTCCTGTGCATGCGTTCTCTACTGGTCAGTACATGCTAAGCCAATCAGCGGTGTCAGGTTCGGCCCAATGAATGCGACAGGGTTCGGTTTTCGGTCCACAGGGTGGTGAGTGGGCAAGAGAGGAACCCTACAATGTGCTTCAACTGTTTCACGCAGCACGAAAACTGATACATCGGACTGCATACTGCTTATATGCTATGGATTTTACGTGGGTCAAAAGTGACAGTGATCTTGATTTTTTCCAGATATAACCGTGCGCCAAATGATACAGAAAAGATATTTGGAACACAGTATGGATAAACTAACCATAAGTCATATACGAAAGTTTCATTTTTGGGCAATAAATGAAAATGTGAAAAAAATGACACTTGTTTTGAGACCAAATTTTCTGTTTGGAAGCTAAGTTTCGACGTTATTTTCACAGGTTTCTCCTCAATAAAACCCAAAATAATCAACATTGCGAGTTAGAGAATAGTTTCTTCTTCAATTTGCTGTATAGATTTAATCATTTGATGGCTTCTGAGGTGAGATATTGTGATTGTCCTGCTACACTTCCCCAGCGGTTTTGCGTACACAAGCTGTCTACTTTATTCAAATGAGGCTTCGAAGTCATATGCTTTTGGCGAGTTAATTGCACCGTATCGCCGTGCCTGTGTGTGTAAATGTAGAGTTTCCAAAGCTATCATTTTATATTTGCTTGGATGTAAACTGTACAAGTCTTTGTTTATTGTTCATATTCTCATTTATACTCAGTATACTGATCCTTTCAGTCCTTTGCAGTTACTGCTGATCAGTTGTTTTATATACCAATAAATTCAAAGTACTGCAAGCCACACGGGTCAAGCATGTGCTTCATGCCTTGCATTGTACAGCAATAGCACCGTACCAAAGTACCTTCGCAGCAGACTTTCAGATTTTGGTACAGGGTACAGGAGAAATAGGATGTTGGGCACAGCTTTCTTTGATGGAAACAAAAAATGAAAGGATAGATTGTAATGTAAACTTGCACCATAACTAGAAATGTCCATTGCTGCACAATGCAATTGTATCCCGGGGCACTAGAGAGGGCACACAGACCATCAACCAACAATATGACCTTTGACCCTATAAAAGATGGAACATTTGGGGCAGCACTTCAAAAATCGATAGGCTTGTAGTTTATATCATGGTAGAGCTTCCTACAAAATTTGAACAAAATCTGTCAAAAAATGTAGCCTATAGAGGGCACACAACCCATCCATCGGACCTTTGACCCTATAAAAGACGGGACACTGGGGGCAGATCCAAAATCTATAGACTTGAAGATTATATCAGGGTAGACCTTCATACTAAAAATCCGTCAAGAAATGTAGCCTATAGTAGAGCACACAAAACCCATCCATCAACAATACGACCTTTGACGGAACACAGGGGGTGGCACATCTAAAATCGTTCGACTTTTAGCTCATATGGTAGACCTTCATACCTAATTTGAACAAGAAATGTAGCCTATAGGGCACACACAAACCCTCCACCAACAATATAACCTCTGACCCTATAAAAGATGGAACACTGGGAGCAGCACATCCAAAATCTATAGGCTTGTAGATTATATCATGATAAACCTCCATACCAAATTTGAACCAAATCTGTTAACAAATGTGACCACTAGAGCGCACACAAACTATGCATAAAAATATGGCATTTTACCCTATAAAAGCGGAACACAGGGGGCAGCATCACCCAAAGTTAAAGGTGTGGAGACATTACCAATATGAACCTCCATACAAAATTTAAAAGAAATCCATCAAGGTTTGTGGCCGTTACAGTGCACACAAGAACGTGACGCAGCAATGGCAGCGGCGGCATACTTAGCAATGCTGCTGAATCCAATGTATCCTCCGGCATACATGCCGGATGATACAAAAGAGATACAGGAACTAGTGTTAAATGCTATTACTGAGCATAGACATGTGTTACCTGTGTTATTACAGCATCAAGACCGCCCTCACCCCATGCATAGTCCCTTGGACTGCCATGGATGTTTAACATCTGACTGCAAAGACGATTGCAAAAAAAAAAAACGAAAAAGAAAAGAAAATGAAAAAGTGTTACATTTCAATATCAAGCTGAACTGCACAAGGAAAAACACATCAGTTGAATTTTCAAAGGTGAAATGTAATTTGGATAATTCATCATTTTTTAGTTACACCCAATTTGACACCATACTCACTTGTTACTTTTGGCACAACTCTCTGCCTGCCAGGTACTGTATACGCCGAATATTTCATGAGGTTTTTATTTTTGCGAATTTTGCGAGTCCAGTGCTATTCGCGAAATTTATGATCCAAGTGTGCATGTGACATACGGGTGTTCATTTATCTGTTCAGTTACATCACCCCTCGATCGCGAATTTAACCACTTGTGAAATCATCGAGTACTCCCGATTCTCGAAAATTTAGACTCGCGAAATATATGACATATACAGTATACAACTATGGGCACAAGTGCAAGTATAAAATATCTTGTTTGCTTTCTCCCAATGCCCAGTACACACACACTCTAAAGTACCGGTAGACACAATATCAGCTTCATGGTCTTTCACTGATAGTGAAAGCAAGGATTGGGTAGAATTAACAGAGGTGTTATAATCACAGTTGTGAGCCTTCTAGAGTCTGATTACCTTAATATGTTCCATTTGTGATAAACCGAATCACCGTATTCTGTATTTTCAATTGCACTATTCTGAGTTATCATGCAGCACCATGCCCATATACATTTAGTACCTTATCATCTATTAAAACTGTGGTAATTGATTAGGGAGTACAAATTCATTTGTTAACTTACATTTGATTGTTTATTATGTTATGCATGCAGGCATGTGTGCATTAAGGAATCCAGAAGTACCTGCTGTCGTTTTATCATGTAGAATTACAGACAAGGAATGTGTATTTTGAATGTGTTCTATCACTTTTGGTTCAAGAGAAGAAGATTTTTTAAGATTCCTTAATTTTAGGGGGTTGGGGCCCCCCTGGGGGCTCCCCAGAAAGGGGCATGGTGCCCATTTGAACAAATTGAAATCCTATCCCCCTAGGTACAAGTTTGGTGAAAATCAGTCATGGGGTTTTCAAGAAGAAGATGAAAATGTTAAAAGTTTATGCACGAAGCACAACAGGTGCCGGATGAAGAGTGATTGCAATAGCTCACTTGAGCCTTCGGCTCAGGTGAGCTAAAAAGGAGATAATATCATGAGTTATTAATCCAAACAATACATTTGTAGCAGTTTATGCATTCTCATTTTCATATTTTTTCAAGTTCTCCTCTCATTCATCCATTTTGAGCAGGGCAGAGAGGAGTTTGACCAGTTCCTACAAAAGTTTCTTAGTCAGACATTATATATTTGAAGGAAAAGTTCACCTTACCCGTTGAGGAGGGTTTGATTTTGCTACAACACACATTTTCCATAGATGCTTGCCAGAGTACACTCGGGACTTGTCCTCAATAGGCTAATAGTGTGGGTTGAGTGAATGCAGCAATATATTAAAGAAAAATAGAGAGAACTCTACAAAATTCATTATTTTTTTTTAAAGTACACATTGCCTTGACTTCTTAACAACATTATTCCCCCGTCCTTCTGAAAGAGGCAAGTCAAGTGCTCTTTTATTATGTGAGAAAAGTGAAAATAATTTTAATTTTCTGTATTTTCTTCATATCATTTTACACATGTGACATTACAAACTGTAACAGTCTTCTCATCCAGCGATGGCAGTACTGAAACTTCAAAAGTTTTTTTAAACTTTTAAACCAATTTTCCTCAAACTTTCACTGTGTTCTACTAATATTGCTGCATTCCCTCAATCCACACATTACATTATGTATATTTAAGGGATAGTACAGTATTGGTGGAGATGAGAATTTGGCTTTTAACTTTTTGTGAGATACCAAGAGAACACTAATGATATAGTACAGAGCATACCATTTTAAGAGGAATTTAAAGTTTAGTTGATGAAAATCGGGTTTGGAATAACTGAAACATCCAAAAACAAAGTAAAACAAAGCAATAGTAATAAAGTGTGGGTCCAACACTTTATTAGAATTGCTCTTTTTTGAATATCTGAGCCATTTCAAAACCAATTTTCATCAAATAAATGTTGAATTCCTCATAGAATTACATGCTTTTTCATATTTCATAAGAGGTTTCTCATTATCTCACCAAAAAATGTTAGAAACCTGAAATTAGGTCTCAACCAAAACTGTACGATCCCTTTAAGGTGAACTTGTCCATTAACCCATTGAGAACGAATCCCAAGCATACTCGGGCAAGTCTCTATGGAAAATGCGTGTTGTAGCAAAATCAGTCCATCCTCAATGGGTTAAAGGAACTCACTTAGGCCATTGTTATGTAATTTGTATACTTTTGGTACTTACACTGGGAAATAAACCCCTCCTGGGCCGGGAGGAGGATTGGCCATGCCTAGAATTTGTTGTATAAGACTGCAAAGACAAAAGACATTGACAAAAAAATGAAGAGCTTTTGAAACTAATAAAAGAAAAAATATTGTCAGAGCGATTATATGGTACTTCACATTAATATTACAAAACAAGGCAGGTGCCATAATGTGTCTGGCCCACAAACGTACAACACCTTTTTTTAAAATTCTATTCACAAATGGACCTATGGATCAAAAGTTAGGAGTCATAATTAAATGCATAGTACATTGGGCCTTAAAAGTTCATTGACCCCTGCCTGTGACCTCTGACCTTGTGGTGACCATCAACTCCCCAAGGTACATCTACCATCCAAGTTTGGTCACAAATAGACTTACGGATCAAAAGTTATGACCCATAATCAAAACGCGCCCTAAAAACTTAACATTGGGCCCTAATAGTTCACTGACCCCTGCCTGTGACCTTTGACCTTGTGGTGACCATCAACTCCCCGAGGGACATCTACCACCCAAGTTTAGTCACAAAGGGACTTATGGATCAAAAGTTATGGTCCATAATCGAAACGTGCCCTCAAAACTTAACATTGGGCCCTAAAACTTCATTGACCCCTGCCCGTGACCTTTGACCTTGTAATGACCATCAACTCCCCAAGGTACATCTACCATCCAAGTTTGGTCACAAATACACTTACGGATCAAAAGTTATGGTCCATAATCGAAACGCGCCCTAAAAACTTAACATTGGGCCCTAAAAGTTCATTGACCCCTGCCTGTGACCTTTAACCTTGAGGTGACCTTGATACTTGGTAAAAGGTAAAATTTTGTATGACCACTCTTCCCTCCAAGTTTGATTCAAATTGAAGCCCAGAGTACAGAGTTATTCAAGTTTTTATAGCGTTACGGACAGACGACGGATGGTCGCCGCAGGCGATCCCTTAGTCTCCCCTCATCTCCGGTGGGCTTGACAAAAAGGAATCATTAAAACAAGGCAAGTGCCAAATTGTGTTTCGCCCATTCGCGTACAAGAAATTAATATTTTTCTAACTCCCAGAAGTTCATTGACCTGCCTATGACCTTTGACCTTGTCAAGACCTTTAATTCCCCAAGGGACATCTACCGTCCAAGTTTGGTCACAAACGGACATAGGGATCAAAAGTTATGAGCCACAATCGAAACGTGCCCTAAAAACTTAACATTGGGCCCCAAAGTTTATTGACCTCTGCCTGTGACCTTTGACCTTGTGATGACCTTCACCTCCCCAAGGGACATCTACCATCCAAGTTTGGTCACAAACGGACAAAGGGATCAAAAGTTATGAGCCATAATCAAAACGCGCCATAAAAACTTAACATTGGGCCCTAAAAGTTCGTTGACCCCTGTATGTGACCTTTGATCTCGTGATGACCTTCACCTCCCCAAGGGACATCTACCATCCAAGTTTGGTCACAAACGGACATAGGGATCAAAAGTTATGAGCCATAATCAAAATGCGCCATAAAAACTTAAAGGACAAGTTCACCTTCATAAACATAAGGATTGAGAAAATGCAACAATATTAGTAGAACACATCAGCGAAAGTTTGAGGAAAATTGGACAATCGATGCAAAAGTTATGAATTTTTAAAATTTTTGTGTTGGAACCGCTGGATGAGGAGACTACTACAGCTTGTGAGTCATATGCGTACAACAGTATAAAGAAAATGTAAAAGAAAATTCAACATATTTTCACTTTTTTCGCATAAGAAAAGAGCACTTGACTTGCCTCTTTCTAAAGGCAGGGGGAATAATATTACCCATAACATTTGTCGGTAACGAGTCAGGGGAATTTATACTTTTTTCAAAAGATGAAATTTTGTGAAATTCTCTTTATATTTTCCTTATATTGTTGTACGCATGTGACATCTAAGTTATTCCTACACTGCAGTAGTCTTCTCATCCAGCGGGTAGTGCACAAAAACTTCAAAAATTCATAACTTTTGAACGGATTGTCTGATTTTCCTCAAACTTTCAATGATGTGTTCTACTAATATTGCTACATTCTCTCAATCCTTATGTTTATGAAGGTGAACTTGTCCTTTAACATTGGGTCCTAAAAGTTCGTTGACCCCTGTCTGTGACCTTTGACCTTGTGGTAACCTTCAACTTCCCAAGGGACATCTACCATCTATTAAAGTTTGGTCACAAACAGACAGATACATCAAAAGTTATGAGCCATAAACGAAATGCGCCCTAAAAAACTTATTATTGGGCCCTGAAGTTCATTGACCTCTGCCTGTGACCCTTGACCTTGAGGCGCCCTTCATGTTTGATAAAATGTGTACCTTTCTATAACCACTCTTCCCTCCAAGTTTGATTGAAATTGAAATCCTCAGTAGAGATTTATTCAAGTTTTTGTAGCGTTACGGACAAACGACGGACGGACGGACGGACGACAGACAGACGACGGACAGACGGACGAACAACGGACGGACAGACGCCGTAGGCGATCCCTTAGTCTCCCCACACCTCCGGGTGGGCTCGACAACTAGAAATGTTGCTACAGGGACTGATATACCTTCGCCATGATGCATGGTTCTCCCAATGGCCCGAATTCACAAAGGTGGTACAAATGAAACCATGGTTTAAACCGTGGACAAAAACCATGGAGCGCCAAGTGTCACAAGGAATATTTCGTTACGAAATTGGTCATTTCGTGGACGAAATGTTCATTTAGACCGAGTTACGAAATGTTGTCATTTCGTTACAAAATAATCATTTCATCGATGAAATGACTGATTTCGTAACGAAATGCTCCATGCGACACTTGGCGCTCCATGGTTTTTGTCTATGGTTTAAACCATGGTTTCATTTGTTACTGTACCACCTTCGTGAATTCGGGCCAATTAAGTCTATAGTACATCTTGACAATGTGTGATGACAGTTTCACATAACTGGTAAAAAACTAAAATGACATATTTGTCACAAATGTGACTGTTCACTTTCCTTGAAGTAGGTTTAATTGGATCAATGGCTATATTGTTTAAGAGAGCAGGTATTAGGGGATTTGATGATTGTTACTCGACCTTTAACCCTTTTATATGCATTGACTAATTGCCAAAGTATGGAGAAAAAGTGTAATCTCAGCATTATATAGTAAAATTTTAGCATTTTAACCTGGCCTTTTACCCTTGAACTGTGACCCCATGACCCTAAAATTACCCAGGGAATCACAGACAGGCACTACATGCATTGATATGAGCAAAGTTTCATGATGATATCTTGAGCCCCTTCCGAGATATGGAGGAAGAACTTGACCTTTAAACCTATATTAACTGGGGGGGGGGGGGGGGGGGTCGCGCCACGATTCCGCAACGCGCAAAGATTTTGCCGCGTCGTTTCATGACTTTTTTCATTGAAGTCTTCCACATATTTTGAGACCAAATTTGCGACGTCCGGGTACACTGTTCTGAAGTTATGTAATGTTTTGCGTATGCATGTCAACCCGAAAACAGCACAAATTCATGATATCGTGTGCAAATCTAATGCAGATGGTGTTCTTTTTTTACATTGATATAAATTAGATTATTTCAACTTTTAATCAGAGAAATTAATCAATTCTGATGTAGATAAGCTTGAAAAAGTCCCAGCAACAAATTTTGGCCAAAAAACAAAAGAGAACAAAAGGTCGAAAAACAATAAAATGTATTGTATATGTATATGTATACACCAACTTACAAGAAAAATCCTTCAGGCATTGCATAGATATGAGGGAAATAGTGAATCTTAAGGAGTTGACCTTGACCTTCTGACCCTTGACCCTGTGACCCAAAAATTCCACAGAGAATCATTGTCAGGCAGTACATTCACATGTGATGAAAGTATCATAGTTCAAGTTGGATTGGCTCATATGAATTATTTTATGCAAAATCGTTTGAGGATGTTAAAATTGGCAACACTTAGAATTAATTGGACCAGTAATTTGGTTGCAAATTGGCAACTGCTTTGAATGAAAATGGTGATAAAAATATATATGTCTTATTTTGTTTGAATGAAAAATGGTAAAAGTACACCTGAAATTTTTCCCATTTAGTCTGTTGCCAATTTGACCCTTGTACAGAGGGACATACTTTATGTAGTAGCACATTCTTAGACAATGCACCTGACATAGCACCATGCATGTGTAGGCACAGCTAAATGTACAGCTGCTACACACACACATGCACACACGATAGAAGCCAGTATGGACTGGACCACATGTAGGTTGTAGTGAGCAACATGGATCCTCTTTCTGCCGGAATACTGAAGAATTGGATCCAAAGTACCTTGCAAAAAGCAGGCAAAGAGGTTAGTTTTTGTTTTGTTAAAGTAAAACCATGATTTGTTGAAGCATAAAGTTAGAAACAGTTAATAAAATTTAACTTACTATTGTTGATGTGAGTGTAATGTACACTGCAGTTGCTGTGTAGTAGGGCATGTATATCTGTACACACCTATAAAACTTCTGAAAAGTTATGTTGTTATTTGCACTTATGTATATGTATGTATACACATTTGATGTTGAATTTAGAATTTAGAATTACAAACCAAAATGAATAAGTAAGAAAATATTGATAATTATTTCAATTGAAGGTTTGACAGTTCAAGTAAGAATTCATTTTTGATCGTGAAGTCTTAGATTTGAGTCAGTTCATCTACATGTGCATCATTATGTTAAATGAGGTAGTAGAATTGAGATGCCTATGGTATTGGTCTGCATTTTCATTTGTCAATTCATATGTAATTTGGATTGCAAAAATGTTATAGTGAAGTGAATAGACTAAGTCTATAAAGGTATTCACAAGATTTTCATCTGAGAAACTCTGTTTATATAATTATGAATCTGATAATTGGTTTGATGTACATGTACTTATGATTCTTTATTATACATTATTACTCAACAGTTTTCACGGAATTATGCACCGAATTATGCAAGAAATCATGAATGGAACTAAGAATGGAGTTACACATATGGAAATAATTATGGAATCAAGTGAAACGAAAATGCGAAACTTCGAATAAAGCATAATTCCCGTAGAAACCTTTGTTGGTGTTTTTGTACTGTCGACCACTACAGCCACAGTGAAAACTCTCTGCGAAAACTCTTGGCTGAAACTATGAGCGACAACACCTTCAGTAAAAAACTTTCGCAGTTCGTGCTATGAAATTGCCCTACGATTGAAAAATGAGATCACTATCAGTACGATGAAGGTTGCTTCTGATTAGGAAAGTGTTTCATTTACGTGTGACTCTTCCACTACTGTACTAAGAGAACTTCATCATGTCGGAAGGAGATGGTAGCAGACGGGATAGAAGACCCACAGAGAAGGGTTTCCAACACCAAACAGACGTCACCATGAAGACATGGAAAGATGCCGTTCGACTTTGGAGGAGAAGGGCAAATAAACATAGACAACTTATGGTTGAAGATGACGTCAAAGTCGAGGTGATCAAAGAATCCCGCAACCTAGTGCAAGAGGCTATGGATAAGGCCATTTCCGCGCAAGAACAGCTCACAGCTTTAGCTCCTTCAGCAAATACAGATGATGATATTGAAGAGAAGCTGGAAGAGATGGAAGAGGAGCACACATCTTTAATGAGAGAGACCTTGAAGATCATCCTACAGTTGAAAGGAGGAACTCTGTCTTCAAAATCAGGTTCCCGTTCATCGAAAAGAAGAGTTCAAGACTGGATCAACAATCAAGAATCGATCTCTTCAAAAGCTAGTTCAGTTGACAAAGAAGTCAGTCCTCTCCCAGTCGAATCACCGATTAAGATGGAGGACCATACCTCCCCTGTGGAAGGTGCCCCCAAGAAAGATGACGTTAAATCTTCATCACAAGAAAAGCAATCAGCAGACCAGCGCAGTACTCACGATGTTCTCGCTAACAGTTTGAAGGAACTGCTCTGCTTTAACAGACTGCCCCTTCCCGAGCCTGGCATATTCGCAGGTAACCCGCTGGACTATACATTATGGAGGAGAAGTTATGATGCCTTGATTGAGCATCGAGGAATTCCCCCTGGAGAGAGGTTTTACTTCCTGTTAAAGTATCTCACTGGAGAGCCGAGATCTTTGGTGCAAGGTTACTCAATGATCGGAGATGCTGCTGGATACAATGAGGCTAAGAGGGCACTGGAACAGAGATACGGAGATCATTTTGTGGTATCCAATGCCTATCGTGACAAGCTTGACTCCTGGCCGAAGATAGGAGCGAGAGATGCAACCGGACTGAGGAGACTTGGAGACTTTTTGAAGCAGTGTGACACAGCTTCTAAGTATGTTCCTCATCTAAGTCATCTCGATGATGAAAGAGAAAACCGGAAGCTTTTGATGAAACTCCCAGATTGGCTGGTCGTGAAATGGAGCAGGAAAGTCGTTGAATGGAGGCAACAGTGGGGAACATTCCCACCCTTCACTGTATTCACTAGCTTCATCGATGAAGAGGCTGTCATCGCGTGTGACCCTGTTACTTCTCTTCAGTCGCTGCAGACACCAAAGGATAGGAGGAAGTCAGCTGTTTCTGGCTTTCAGCAGACAGGAACCCAGCATCGGAATCAGAGAGATGGATCTGCAGCGAAAGGGCCACCTTCATGCATCTTCTGCAAGGGTCAGCACCACCTCGCCGAATGTTCTTCTTTCAGTGCAGAGACGATGCAGAAGAAAAGACAGGTCGTCAGGGAGAATGGACTCTGTTTCGGCTGCCTTAAGAGGGGACACCTATCAAAGGAATGCAGGAAGAGACAGACCTGCTCTTCTTGTAAAGGAAAACATCCTACTGTTCTGCATGATGAAGAGTGGAAGCAACGGCAACAGGATGCCAAGAAAGAAAGGGATGTCAAGGAAATGCTGGAATCAAAATCTTGTGCATCGAATTTGGACTCCAGTCATTCAACAAAGTCCTCAATGATAGTTCCTGTGTGGCTTTCGCATGAATCATGCCATGAGGACAGATTAGTCTACGCTATGCTGGATACTCAATCAGATACATCATTCATTCTCACAGAAACGAAGGAGGCAATGAGAATTAAAGGAGTTGAGGTGAACCTGTTACTTTCTACGATGACCAAGGCGAATGAGAGAATAGCAAGTGAAAAGGTGACTGGTCTTAAAGTGAAAGCTTTCAACAACTCCAAGAAGATAATCAACCTCCCTCCTACTTACACGAGAGATATTATGCCAGCAGATAGACATCATATCCCCACTCCTGATATGGCGAGATCCTACCAACATTTGTCCAGGATTGCAAACATGATAGCTCCTCTTCAAGATGTTGAAATTGGGCTCCTGATAGGCTACGACTGTGCTAAAGCTCTTGCTCCACGTGCTGTCATCCACTCTCCCGATGATAGAGGTCCATACGCAGTCCAGACAGACCTTGGCTGGACCATTGTTGGCACAGTGAACGAAGAGTATGCTGACAGTCACAACGATCCAATTGGTGTGAGCCATCGTACAGCAGTGCGAGTTGTGCCTGAAGAGGTTCAGCTACAAGGATGTCGATCAGAAGTGATCTTCGTGCGTCCAACGACAATGAAGGAAGAAATAGCTCCCCTTCATGTCATCCAACTTCTAGAGGCTGACTTCACACCAGATAGGAAACAAAAACCCTATTCACAGAATGACGTGAAGTTCATTAGGATGATGGAGAAGGAGATCCACATCACACAGAGTGGGCATTATGAAATGCCACTGCCCTTCAAAGAGGAAAAGACGCCTTTACTGCCTAACAATAGATCAGTGGCCTTCAAACGTCTGAACCACCTGAAGAGGAAGTTTGAAAATGATGCCATCTACTACGAGCAGTACGTCCTGCAAATGAATAACCTCATTCAGAAGGGATATGCTGAAAGGGTGACGGAACCAGGCGAATCAGGCAAACGATGGTACATTCCTCATCATGGGGTGCAGGAGCCGAAAAAACTTAGAGTGGTTTTCGACTGCAGCTCACAATTCAAGGGAGAGTGCTTGAATTCCCACCTTCTGACGGGTCCTGATCTTACCAATGCTCTAGCCGGAGTTCTTTGTAGGTTCAGGAAGGAGAATGTCGCCTTCATGTGTGACATAAAAGAAATGTTCCACCAGTTTCATGTCAACGAGGAGCACCGTGACTACTTACGCTTCCTCTGGTGGCCAAATGGAGACTACCATCAAGAGCCCGTTGACTATCACATGAATGTGCATCTGTTTGGGGCTGCCTCTTCCCCTGGATGTTCGAACTATGGCCTGAAACAGATAGCTACAGACAAGGCAGATGAGATAGGTCATGATGCGGCCAGGTTCATCCATCGGGACTTCTACGTTGATGATGGGTTGAAAGCAGTAGCTACAGAGGAAGAGGCCATTGAACTGATTTCAAAAACCAAGAAAATGTGTGAACATGGAGGACTACATGTTCACAAAGTCGTCTCTAACTCTAGGAAGGTACTAGAATCAGTTCCAGTAGATGACAGAGCTAAAGAAGTTAAAGAATTGAACCTTCTACATGACCATCTTCCTATCGAGAAAGCACTCGGGGTTCAATGGTGTGTTGAGTCAGACAAGTTCCGCTTCAGGATGACCTTCCAAGACAAGCCACTGACCAGGAGAGGTGCTCTGTCGACCGTTATGTCAGTGTTTGACCCCCTTGGGCTGTTAGCTCCCCTCCTGTTGCCTGGGAAGCTAATACTGCAAGAGCTGTGCAGGAGTTCCGCTGCATGGGATGATCCACTACCAGACATACTGCAATCCAAGTGGGACAAGTGGAAAGCTGACATTCTCCAACTTGACAGGCTGTCCATCGACAGGTGTTATAAACCCAAAGGCTTTGGAGAAATCAAGAATGCAGAGTTACACCATTTCTGTGATGCCAGCAACTTGGGTTATGGCCACTGTACGTACCTGAGACTGACAAACGAGAATGGAGAGGTGCACTGTACACTGGTGATAGGCAAAGCCAGAGTTGCCCCAATCAAGACTGTCACCGTACCAAGGTTGGAACTCACTGCAGCAACCCTATCCGTGAGAATGAGCTCATTTCTTCGTACTGAACTAGATCTCAACATTGACAGAGAGATCTTTTGGACTGACAGTCGAGTAGTCCTAGGCTACATCAAGAACGAGACAAGACGATTTCATGTGTTCGTCGCGAACAGAGTGTGCCAGATCAGAGACGAATCTTCATCTTCCCAATGGAGGCATATCGGCACAAAAACAAATCCAGCCGACGGTGCTTCAAGGGGACTGACGATCGATCAAATTGAAGCATCAAAGTGGTTCACTGGTCCAGACTTCCTTTGGGAAAAGGAAATCCCAGACGAGACGAAAGAGGAAGCTGTCCTTCTTCCTAAAGATCCTGAAGTGAAGTGTGAGACCCATGCCTCTTTGCAGAAAGTAAACGGTCTGGAGCTTGAAAGATTTGATCATCTATCCAGCTGGTATCGGGCAAAAAGAGCTGTGGCGAACTGTCTTCGTCTCAGATCGCACCTACGGAAACGTTGCCAAGCACGACGGGACGAAAGAGATGGAAAATGTGATTCCAAGCAGGTGGTAATGGAACCGCTGTGTACCGAACTACTGCTTCAAGCGGAAAAAGAAATCATAAAGCTGATTCAAAGACAGACCCTTGGTGAAATGAAAGCAGTAGAGGGTAATGAACGTCACAGCAAAAGAGAAAAAAGACGTCATTGCAAGGCCGCTAACCGTCTGCATCATCTTGACCCCTTCATAGATGATGATGGCATCTTACGAGTGGGAGGACGTCTGAGAAGGTCGGACATCTCATTCGAAAGCAAGCATCCTGCCATCTTACCTCAGACACATCTCACCAAGTTAATCGTATCCCAATGTCATGCCGATGTTGCTCATGGAGGAAGGGGTATGACAATCAACCATCTCAGAACGAAGGGATTTTGGATCTTGGGTTGCAGCAACTTCGTCGCAAAGTTCATCTTCCAATGTGTGACATGTCGTAGACTCAGACAACCACCGCAACTACAGAAAATGGCGGACTTGCCCAAAGACCGTCTTACCCCTGCCCCACCATTCACGTATGCTGGAGTTGATTGCTTTGGGCCGTGGTTGATCAAGGAAGGCAGAAAGGAACTAAAGCGCTACGGACTGATCTTCACGTGTATGGCATCCAGAGCCGTGCACATCGAAGTTCTGAATGCTCTCACCACGGATGCCTTCATCAACGCTCTGAGGCGGTTTATCTCTGTGAGAGGCCCTGTAAAGCAACTGAGGTGTGACAGGGGAACCAACTTTGTAGGTGCCGAGGCAGAATTCAAGCGGTGTGCTGAATCCAGTGAGGGTCAAGTAAAGGACTTTCTCCTCAAGGAAGGATGCGACTTCATTGCCTTCAAATTCAATGTACCTGCTTCAAGCCACATGGGCGGAGTGTGGGAACGGCAAATACGTTCCATACGTCAAGTCCTAGATGTCCTGCTCCATCAGGCGGGTCAGCAACTAGACGACGAGTCCCTGAGGACCTTGATGTGTGAGGCAGCAGCCATCGTGAACAGTCGCCCGTTAACCACTGAATTTCTGAATGAACCTACTCATCCAACTCCACTGACTCCTAATCATCTGTTGACTCAAAAGACGAAGATCATCCTTCCACCTCCAGGAAGCTTCTGTCGTGAGGACGTCTATGCGCGGAAACGCTGGCGAAGAGTCCAGCACTTAGCTAATGAATTCTGGAGTCGCTGGAGGAAAGAGTTCCTCAATCTGCTGCAGGCGCGGCAGAAATGGACCAAGCCACATCGCAACATGGAAGTAGGAGACGTAGTGATTATCAAGGACGATAACGCTCCGAGAAATTCATGGCCTCTTGGAAGAATTGTTGAGGTATATGAATCGAAGGATGACTTGGTTCGTAAGGTGAAACTTGCAGTAGGGGACACGAAATTAGACAATAAGGGAAAACGAAAGGGCCCAGTGACTTACCTTGATCGCCCCATTCACAAGCTGGTTCTCCTCGTTTCTAATGTAGACCAGGAATAATTCCCAGCCAAAGAGCCAACAGGACTGAAATTTAAGACTATTTGAAATAGACTGAGCCTCAAATGGACAAATTTCAGACATTTGTGATGATTTGAACTCCAATTCACCATCAGGAACTTAATTTGGTGAAAAATCCAATTTACAGACTGAACTCAAGAATACCAATAAGTATTTAATACATTCCATTGTTGTGGCGAAGTCAAAAGACGATGAATGCTCATTGGAAGAAGATAAAGTGTGTGAACTTCTCATTTAAATGCTTCCTTTTGTGCTTTAGGGTCTGAATTCAAGACTATACCATTTTTGTGTACTACAGTGAGACCAAATATAATAGATTATATATCAATTGGTCAAGAATATCTCATGTGTTCTACATGTACTTTGTTCATGTTATAAAGGTTACTACGAAATTGCATTTATGTTGTACTCTCAAAAGGGTATGAAATTGAGACGATAATTAGCAAGATATGAAGGTAAACATTGCACGATTTAAATTTGAGCAGAATAACACGTAAATTTGAGAGTCACAAGGAAAGGGTTGATGAGAGGTAAATTCCCCCTCTTTGTGTGTATTGAGTATGCGTGCAATTTAAGCCAAAGGTACAGTTTTATTTAAAACAATTGGAAATATGCATATTTATGAATGTGTATACTTGCAGTTTTATCATTTAAGAAATATGAGTCATGAAACTACTCAATTTCCTAAGTGGCAGAAATGGTTTTTCAATTATAGTGAATTCGAGTTGAATTCAGTCAGTTTAATAGGAGTGCATTGAATGTTCGCATGTATTTATCTACAAGTACTAGTATTACATGCATTCAATGATATGTCACAAGATTGCTCAATTTGGCAATTCTATGAAATTGTGTCATGTTAAAGATAATCAGGAGTATCTGCAGTTTGATTTGATTTTGAATGAATGCGTTAAGGGTAAATTAATTCTTAATTTAAAGGAGCCATGTGATGAAAGTATCATAGTTCAAGTTGGATTGGCTCATATGAATTATTTTATGCAAAATCGTTTGAGGATGTTAAAATTGGCAACACTTAGAATTAATTGGACCAGTAATTTGGTTGCAAATTGGCAACTGCTTTGAATGAAAATGGTGATAAAAATATATATGTCTTATTTTGTTTGAATGAAAAATGGTGAAAGTACACCTGAAATTTTTCCCACTTAGTCTGTTGCCAATTTGACCCTTGTACAGAGGGACATACTTTATGTAGTAGCACATTCTTAGACAATGCACCTGACATAGCACCATGCATGTGTAGGCACAGCTAAATGTACAGCTGCTACACACACACATGCACACACGATAGAAGCCAGTATGGACTGGACCACATGTAGGTTGTAGTGAGCAACATGGATCCTCTTTCTGCCGGAATACTGAAGAATTGGATCCAAAGTACCTTGCAAAAAGCAGGCAAAGAGGTCAGTTTTTGTTTTGTTAAAGTAAAACCATGATTTGTTGAAGCATAAAGTTAGAAACAGTTAATAAAATTTAACTTACTATTGTTGATGTGAGTGTAATGTACACTGCAGTTGCTGTGTAAGAGGGCATGTATATCTGTACACACCCATAAAACTTCTGAAAAGTTATGTTGTTATTTGCATTTATGTATATGTATGTATACACATTTGATATTGAATTTAGAATTTAGAATTACAAACCAAAATGAATAAGTAAGAAAATATTGATAATTATTTCAATTGAAGGTTTGACAGTTCAAGTAAGAATTCATTTTTGATCGTGAAGTCTTAGATTTGAGTCAGTTCATCTACATGTGCATCATTATGTTAAATGAGGTAGTAGAATTGAGATGCCTATGGTATTGGTCTGCATTTTCATTTGTCAATTCATATGTAATTTGGATTGCAAAAATGTTATAGTGAAGTGAATAGACTAAGTCTATAAAGGTATTCACAAGATTTTCATCTGAGAAACTCTGTTTATATAATTATGAATCTGATAATTGGTTTGATGTACATGTACTTATGATTCTTTATTATACATTATTACTCAACAGTTTTCACGGAATTATGCACCGAATTATGCAAGAAATCATGAATGGAACTAAGAATGGAGTTACACATATGGAAATAATTATGGAATCAAGTGAAACGAAAATGCGAAACTTCGAATAAAGCATAATTCCCGTAGAAACCTTTGTTGGTGTTTTTGTACTGTCGACCACTACAGCCACACACATGTTCTAAGTTCCATGAGGATACCTTGGACCATTTCCAAGATATGGAGAAAAAAGTGAAATTTTAACACTTTCACATGACCTTTGACCTCACATCCCAAAACTTTCTCTACAGAATGTTTCTTGGGTAGTACATGTACAGCTGTATTTTCATAAACTAATTTTAAAATACCTTGACACATAGCATAGATATGGGGGAAACAGTGATATTTTGAGCATTTATACCTGAACAATTTGACCTTTGACCTTGAGTATGTGCACCCAAAAGTTGATAGGCACAACTTTGTCCACTCATGTATATACATACCAAATCTCATTAGGATACCTCCAATGTTTTTTTAGCTACGCTGTCCAAAAAATTCATTACGGACGGAAGGACAAACAACCCATAAACAAAATGCCTGGGGTGACACTTTGTGGCAGTGGCATAAAGACAAAGTGGCAAGACAGTAATAGTTATAGAAGGACACAAGTCCTATTCTTGGCTACCCCTGAAATCCCGAGATTGTTATGTAATCACAACCCAGGTATAAAGAAACAACATAGTGTTACTAAATAGATATGAGACATCATGATCCAACCAAGGTCAATGTACAATAATACACTGTACAATTCACGTGCAATTCCTGAAATGCATCAAGATGAAAATCTATTATCAGTGACTTTTGAGTCCACTCTGACACATGGATCATATATTCTTGTTAACTACATACATTTGGCTTTCAAAGGTAATGTCAGCTTAACCCTATTCTAACTGGGGGGTCAATTTGACCCCCCCTTCGACATTTCGCGTTACGATTCCGCAATGCGCAAAGATTTTGCTGCGTTGTTTCATGATTTTTTTCTTTATAAGTCTCCCGCATATTTTGAGACCAAATTTGCGATGTCCGGGTACACCGTTCTGAAGTTACGTAATGTTTTGCGTATGCATGTCAACCCGAAAATGGAAGATTAAACGAGAACTTACCGTTTGAAGTTTAATATTAATTTTATGAGTAATTGGAGGGTGAGATTACATCATATATGAGATCCCGCTAGTGCGAGCGCCACTCAATATTAGAAGCAAGAATGTGACCACTGATGTAGGAAGATAACGAGAGATTAAGTTACCGTTTGAAATTTGGGGGAGGGTGAGGCGGGACGTAATCTCACCCTCCAATTACTCATAAAATTAATATTAAACTTCAAACAGTAAGTTCTCGTATAATCTTCCATTTTATATCGTAATTTCGTGAGAGATTACGTCATATATGAGATTTCGAAGCCAGTGGTTACATTCTCGAGGGAACCCCCCTCCCGAAAAGGGGTAGGGAGCATACCTTAGACAGAGGTTCCATTGTAATTCTCATTCAGGTTGAATGCTGCATAGATATTGTGTCTCCAAGAGTTCACAAGTTCAGGCAGTTCAAGACATGTCTACTCAAATCTTAGGGCTTCACAGCCTATTTTTTGATAATTGTTTCTACAAAGTTTTTCTCAGCAGGACAGGGTTTGTTGTAGTACTTGGGAAAGGTTCTTTCGTTGGCCCAACCGGCTTGCGCAAGTATCTTAGATACTGGGAAATTTCCCTTATTGGCTGCAGAGGTAGACGCTGCCCGAGTAGAGTGCGCCTTGTAGATCCCTGTATCAATACCCGCAGCCTCCAAAACCTCCTTAATCCAGCGAGTGATAGTTTGAGAGGATACCCTGTGATACGGTCTCTTGTAGCTAACAAAAAGGTACCGTTTACTAGCTCTGAACCTGCGGGTCCTTCTGATGTATTCTTGCAAGTACCTGACCACACAAAGTCTCCTGTCTGGTGGGTATGCCTGGGGCTTGACACTGTGTGAGTAATTTCCAGGCTTGCTCTGTTTTAGGAGATCATGAAGGTGAAAAGTGACTGCATTCTCTCTTAACACCATATCATCCAAGCTTAGGTAGTGTAATGATTGAATCCTTTGTGCTGAGATTAATGCAATAATTACACACAATTTAAGCGTCAAGTTTTTCAGGTCCAATACATGCGCTGGGGACCAAGAACGAAGAAAATTGAAAACAAGGTTAACGTCCCACGTTTCCATGTATCTAGGCTTGGGTGGGCGTAGCTGAAAGACTCCCTTCATAAACCTCTGGATAAAGGGATGGTTTCCAACTGTAAACATAGTATCTCGAAGTATCACAAATGAAGATAGAGCACTCCGTGCTAAGTTTATGACACTGTAACCTGCCCCTTTTTCAAAGAAAATGTCACTCAGGAATTCCAGGACAGCTTGAACATCTGAATACAAGTAGTTGCTGCATTTCTTGTCACAAAATGTTTTCAATTTGTTTATGTACACTGCATACTGTTTTTTGGTCCCTTTTCTCCAAGAGGAGGCCATGACAGCAATTATCCGTGCATTCAATCCCGCATCTCTGAAGGGGTTGCACAGAACCTGCAAGCAAGACGATCAATCTGAGTGTGAAGTGGGTGAGGAGTGTTAGAAACTGGCAATGTTAGTAAGGATTCACTCCTATGAATAACAAGTGGTTCCTCATTCATCATCCTGTTTAGGAGAGGAAACCATGGCTGGCTTGGCCATTTTGGGACTACTAGTATCCCAGCTGCGTTATCACATTTGATTTTTTGAATGCACTTAGCAACTAAGCAGAAAGGAGGAAATGCATAAAAGTACCACTTTCCCCAATCGAGAGTAAAGGCATCAACAGCCTTGACATGTGGGTCGGGCAGCCATGTGATATAGTTCTCTACCTGCTTGTTAAGTCTGGAGGCAAATAGGTCTATTTCTGGTGTTCCAAAACGTGAGGTTATTTCTTGGAAAACCGTGCGGTCAAGCATCCATTCTGTGCGGTCATTGAAATTTCTAGACATGCGGTCTGCCTCCACATTCAGCTTTCCTGGCAAGTGTGCTGCTGTGACCCAAATCTTATGAGTTTCGCACCACTGCCAAAACTCTCGGGCTGCCCGATCACAGTCAAGGGATTTAATGCCTCCCATGTTGTTAATGTACGCAACAGCAGTACTGTTATCTAGCCATAACAAGACATGAATGTTTTGTGAATTAGAACAGAAGGACTTGAGTCCCATGCCAGCAGCCAGGGTCTCCAGATAATTAATCTTATTCTCCCTGGGTTTTTGCAGCTCATCTTCATTCCATCTACCCCCTGTATGGGTGGTATGATCAGATGCCCCCAGCCTTTGCCACTGGCATCCGTGCACAATTCGAGCATAGGTTAAGGGTGTTGTAAGGGTGAGAAAGCAGACTGCACATTGTCTATCCACCATTGCAGCTCTTGTTTTGCTTCCAAAGATAGGCTCATTTTTCTGTCAAAATGCCCCTTCTTCATTTTGAGTGCTTTGATTTTGTCCCTTTCTAAAGCCCTGTAATAGAGCTGTCCATACTGGACTGGGGGAATTGATGCTACCATTTTCCCGCTAATTCTAGCCACCTGCCTGATACTGGGGTTTGCCATTTGCATAAGTTCAGTGCACAAGGACTGTATTTCCTCTGATTTGTTATCAGGCAGTCAAATTGTCATGGTCTGAGTATTGAGAATGAAACCAAGAAATTGTATTTCTTGAGTGGGGCATAGTACTGATTTATCTGGGTGTACCAAGAACCCAAGTTGTGCAAGGATGTTAGTGGTTTCCAGAACCGTTTGTAAAGTTTGATTCTCACTTTCTCCAATAATAAGTATATCGTCAAGGTACCCAATTACTACATGCCCTTGCTCTCTCAGTAATGTGAATGCAGGTTTCAGTAGTTTAGTGAACAACCTTGGCGCCGTGATTTTTCCAGGAGAACTTGAAGAACTTCCTGTGTGCTGGGTGCACAGGTACTGTATAGTACGCGTCCCGAAGGTCGACTGAAGCTAAGAAGCTATTTTCCGAAATGAGTTCAATAGCAGTATGGATATTTTCCATCTTAAAATGCTGGTACTGGAGATATTTGTTGAGATCAGACAGGTCTAGGATAATGCGTGTACCCCCATCTTTTTTAGGCCGTGTAAAAATAGTTTCCCTCTGGCACTGTTCAATGGCCTCTTCGGCTTTACACATTAAGGGGGTTTAGTTCTAGATGGTGCAAGAATTCAAGCTTCACTTACAGCATTTAGCACGACCTCCAGTCGACCTCCTACCACAGGTTCTACATTATCATGATGACATAGCTTTGCATGATCACTAGAAAGGGATGTTATATTTACCTCGTCAGTTGAACTGGAGGTTATCGTGCTCTCTTCATCCCTGAGCCTTGCTTGCTGCCACAGTGCAGTTGGTGCTGGCTGGGATGTGTGAAGGTGTGGGGAGCTGGCGGCTTCATCCTCCCCTTGGGGCGTTGGCCTAAAAAAGCACGGCTGGTAGCTCCAGTCCACAGTCCTTTTGCACCTGTAGGCCTAGTCACATCACTTGTGCTTGCACGAGATGTAGTCCAGCCTGCGTCGCGGTACTGTTGGGGCAAATTCGAGCTTCCTGATGTAATCTTGCTCCTGCCCTTGCCATATGCACTCGTGCCATAGTCATATGGGCTGAAACGCTGCTTTTTGTATTGTCTGCTACGCTCACTCCTGAGGACACCCTCAGTTGCTTTTTGTTCATCTCTTATATCTTTCATTTGCTTTCCCAAGTCATCACCGAAAAGGAATTTGGAGACCGGTGTAGAGGGCTTGCAGAGATGTTGGAATTGATAACCAATGTCTGGTTTCATGAATTCCTTACGTAAGGAACTTAGCTCAAAGTTCGCACTGCACAGAAGTGCTAGTGCATCTTGTTGCTGTTCAGTAATATCCTGTGCCGACACTGTATGTATGTAGGCATTGATGCCTCTCCTGAGATTCTTTTGGAGTCTCTGAAATTTGAGGTCTCGTGTCTTTGAAAAGGCAGGTAGCCCATTCCAGATTCTTTGGTTGACTTTCGGCACATCCACCAGCTCACAGTTGCTGGGAATGGGGTATTTAGTGATCGTTTCATCTACCACTTTGGGCTCAAGCTGGTGGGTCAGAAGGTAGGCTGTAGACTTAGCAATTTCTGGGTCAATGGGGGAGACCAACTTCCTCAGCCACAGCAAATTTGGCTGCAATGTTTGGAACTTTTTCCACTACAGGAGGGGGAACTTTGCCTTCTTCAATATCAAATTTGTCATCCTGACAACTATCCCCTTGACCTGGTTGGATAATCACAGAGTTTTCATCCATATCTCGGCCCAGAAATGGTGCCGCATATTCATCATCATAATGGCAGTCAGTATCTGCCGAGTCTGAAGGGGAGTATTCAGAACGAGTCCTGATACTCTTTCCATTGCCACCGCCTTCACGGGCTGGTGTCTGCTTTGCCGACTGTGCCTCCACAAATTGAACAACCACAGCTAATTGGCCTTCAAGCTTGCCGAGTCTATCCTCCAAAGTTGAAACTTTAGAGGCCAGTTTGGCAGGTGGTTTCACTGTTTTATTTGCACCGGTACTACCCCTAGGGTTAGCACTGCTTGTAGTTGCAGTAGTACTATTACTAGTACCTGCCTTGCCAGCTCTAGTAGGCGTTTTACCTTTGGCTGTCGCAGTTTTCTGCTTGCACTCTTGTGCATGTTGGTCTCCGCGACCCCCGCTGGTGGCTGCCGGGGACGTGACTGCTGTCAGCAGCGGTGGTGCGGCTGCGCCACCCACGTTTGGAACGTTGGTCGAAGACATAAATTCCGTTGCTGTTCAGCTGAAGAATGATCGTAAAAACCAGAAAAACCCTGGCAAAACCTCCCGTTGAGGTAACTTTAGCTATTATGTCTATCCAACTCGAACGAAACTTGGATTTTCAAGTGCAATAATGGCGAATTTTCCGATGCACAGAAATTCGCGTGTAAGCAAGATGGCAGCGACTAACGAATTGAGTGGCGCTCGCACTAGCGGGATCTCAAATATGACGTAATCTCTCACGAAATTAAGATATAAAATGGCTCAAATTCATATCGTGTGCAAATCCAATGCAAATAGTGTTTTTTGGTTAAATTGATATAAATTAGATTATTTCAACTTCTAACCATTGAAATTAATCAATTTTAATGTAGAAAAGCTTGACAAAGTGCCTGCAACAAATTTTGGCCAAAAAACAATAGAAAACAAAAGGTCAAAAAACAATGAAATACATAAGAAATTAACAATACAATAAAAAACAAAAGAAACTGATTTTGATTGTGCTATTTTTTTACAAGAAAATTGTTCAATGTGTCTTGAGGAACTCTTACACAAAAATTTAGCAATCATTCAGTCGTTTTAATGGAGTTACAGGTGAAAATATGATTTCATGCGTAAATTTGCATAATTAATTTACTAAAAATAGCAAATCAAAATTTTTCTTTTGTATGACCATGTAATCTTGTAGTTAACATCCAGCTCTATGTTTAGGCAAAATTTTGCAGCAATCGCGCGATCGGCGGCCGAGATCTGAAGGGGGGGTCAAATTGACCCCCCAGTAAAAACTTGGTCTCAAATAGCCCAGTTAGAATAGGGTTAATGCCAGATTCTCATTACAGTGCTCACCTGTTAATCGGGAACCGCTTTAGTGTGAACCCCGCTTTATAAGTGGAACAAAACTTGATGTAACAAATTTTTCACATTATTTCCACGGCATAATCAGAACCATGAACCGCTTTATCGGGACAAATCTGGAAACACTTCCATTGTTTGTCATTTCTAAAAATAACAAGTAAATCCTTTAAAATAATTGCAGGAATTTCATTTCCTTACACAAAAAATTATTTTCTATCCTGTTTCTGATAGATTATGCCATCTGCAATCTCAACATTTGCTGATCTAAGGCAGTGAGACGTAGCGCAGAGGCAGTCATCTTATCAAGTGTCAATCATCAGCTTCTACTCATGCACTCCACACTGTACCACCCCTTTTGCGCGATACGGAGAGGTCACTATCCCCTCGTGCAGCTCATACTCTCCCTGTTCGTGAAAAGTATGCATGGAGTGTGTGTGTGTGTTTGTGTGTGAAAACATAACAAGGGGGCATGAATATGAGGAAAATGTGTTCGTACGATCATCGCAATCAGTTTCGTCGTAATGTGTACATGTGTTGACATGTTATAACAGCGTGTGGAAGTCAGCATAGCTGCCTGTTTCTATAGTCGAGTGGACAGTGACATACGGTGTAGAGTACAAGTACAAGGTGTTTTTTTGTTGTTGTTGATTCATGTTCTAGAAGGGTATTGAAGTAAATTTAGCTTGGTTGCAACCTCGGCAACCTTGGGCAACTTCTTTCATTTGCCTTATTAGCATAATCATATAATTAGCATATATGTAAAGTATGTAATAGATTGCTAATATTACTGCAGGAAGCCTGAAAACAATGGAAATACAACTTTTTTAAGGGTTTTCTATAACAAGGAATCCATTCACGACACCAATTTCAAATTTCAAATGATGCAAGTGTCTTAAATATTGTAATTAGCATAATGAGCTAATATGCACATGTACTACGGTTAAGAAATTGTTGTTGTTGTTGTTGTAGATTCACATTTTAGAGGGGTATTGTAGTAAACTGTGCTTGGTTGGTGCTTTGGCAAACTTAAGCAATCATTCTTATTAGTATCATTAGCATTCAGCTAATTAGCACAGTATGTAATACAAAATGTTGCTAATTTCACTGAAGAAAGCGTCAAAACACAGGTATAATACATCTTTTCTGGGGTTTTCTATGACCTGGGCCCTGTTGCATAAAACACTTACCACTGGACTTACCGCTCCTTTCTAGCGGTAAGTCTTCAAATTAGCGGTAAATTTTATAATCCTTGATGCTGATTGGCTGTGACGTCTAATTTTGACAGTAGTTACCATTGAAATTCAATGGTAAGTTTTATGCAACGGGCCCCAGGACTCCACTTATACCACCAGTTTGTACTTCCAAACGATGAAATTGTCTTAACCCTTGGAGGACGAGTCCCGACTATACTCGGGCAGGTGTCTATGGGAAATGCGTGTTGTAGCAAAATCGAACCGTCCTCAACGGGTTGAATATCATAATTAGCACAATAAGGCCAGCGATATGCTAATTATCTCATTCGTGATACCAGTTTTTATGGGGGGCAGGTGGGGGGGGGGGGAGGGCGGGGACATCTGTCTATAAAACTATAGCTTTTTGTTGTATGATTAAAAAAGAGATCAATCTTGTATAGATCTAACAACTTCATATAATGTTTACTACATGTGTATGTACAATGTACAATACTCCAGTAGATGGTACTGTAAAAGTGGTTTCTTTCGCGTACAGAAACTTTAGCGGTTTCCATCAGTGCCGACTTTTTTGTGTGTGTTTAAATTTGCGGTCGGTAATGATAGCGTTGTAACAAGCGACGAGTTCAAAACATTTTCACGTGATGTTAAATTCGCAGTTCAACCTCAAAGCGCAAAAAGCGCGAAAATAAAACCACCGCGAAAGAAACCGCTTTTACAGTACCATATGCCATGTACTGTATACAATGTGTATGACTTGGAAAAGTTGGCATGGACAAGGCTTTTGTAGATTTATGTTTTAGATGGGGACTATAACAATGCAGTAAACTAAGCTTGGTTGCCACCCTCTCAACCTTGGGCAATTATCTCTGATTAGTATACCGGTAACTAGGTACAAGTCCATTGCCCCGCAATGCGATTGTATCCCCCGCCACAAGCAGCAGCTTTTGCTTCATCTTCACGTTTGAGCAAGGGACAAAGATTCCCTTCCCTTCTACAAAGATAAAGGTGAATATTGTGTAGACTAGGCCCAGCTTCACAAAACAATATTTATGTACAGTCAAACCTGTCTTAGCGGCCACCTCTCTATAGCGGCCACCTGAAAATTGAAAAATCCCCCGAACGCAATTGCTGTGTTATGGACCCTTTATATAGCGGCCACCTGCCTAACGCGGCCAGCGGCCACCAATTTTGTCTCCCGTGGTGAATATCAACCTGCGTATAGCGGCCACAAAAATTTAGTTGAACTATTAAATCAGCAATGAGTACAATGTCTTTTACGTTCATTGCGTGATTTCTACCTCGTCCTAGCTCAGTCACAATCACACAGAGATGACTGACAAAATTAATGCAGCTCTTTGCCACGAAAACCCATCTTACCACCAACTTGACTAGATCGGATCTGGGCTTCAGTAATGCCGCCCTGAATAGATGCTACAAAGGCAAAGACAACTCCTAATAACAACTTAGAATTTTATCGAAATGCAGACTAAATAGTGTTTAAGTCCCGTTAAATAAGGACAACAGGGTACTTGTCTGGGTATTGTTTCTTGTTTACGTAAGTTTTACACATTATCAATCTCCATTGAACTCAGCTCTCGTGAACCCTGTTCATGCAAACCGGTAAGGTATGAACCAGAGCACTTCTCAGGCCCGAAATATCATTTTTAACATCAAAAGAACATAAGGAGGCAATGAAAAAAATGAAGTAAATTGTACAACGAAAATCCCCATAATAGCACTGCTGCACATGCAAACTTATTTGCTGGTTGTTGTTTTTTTAATAATAAGCATGCGGTCTTTTTAATAATAAGCATGCGGTCTTTTCTGCTATTATAAAATGCATATACAGCTGTATTGAAATTCAAAATGGACGTCAACCTGTCTATAACGGCCACCTGTCTATAGCGGCCACTTTTGTTGTTTCCCTACGGTGGCCGCTATAGACAGGTTTGACTGTATATAGATATAGAGTACAATGCATCTGTATACAAAATTCAAAAGTACTATCTGAAGATATGTCACCTGCATGCAGAGTGGCTACAGGATAGCCGCTAATGGCGTTGCATCGTAAAAAGTGTAATTTTTTTACCCTATAAAAGACGGAACAGTGGGGGCAGCACTTCCAAAATTAGTAGACTTGTTACGTAGATTATATCATGGTAGAGCTTCGTACCAAATTTGAACAAAATCTGTTAAGAAATGTAGCCTATAGAGCACACACAAATCATCCACCAACAATATGGTCTTTGACCCTATAAAAGACGAAACACTGGGGGCAGCAGATAAAAAAATCCATAGGCTTGTAGATTATATCATGGTAGACTTTCATACCAAATTTGCACAAAATCCGTCATGAAATGTAGCCTATAGAGCGCACACAAAATATCCCTCTACAAACCATCCATTAATAATATGACTTTGACCATATAAAAGACTGAACACTGGGGGTAGCACACCCAAAATCTATAGGCTTGTACACATTACATCATGATAAACCTCCATATCAAATTTGAACAAAATCTGTTCACAAATGTGACCTCTAGAGCGCACATTAAAGGACAAGTTCACCTTCATAAACATAAGGATTGAGAAAATGTAGCAATATTAGTAGAACACATCAGTGAAAGTTTGAGGAAAATCGGACAATTGTGGAGCCGGGAAATGTGCAAACGCCGGGAAATGTGCAAACGCCGGGATTTGTGCAAACGTCTCGCCGGGAAATGTGCAAACGCCGGGAAATGTGCAAACGTCTTGCCAGGAAATGTGCAAACGCCGGGAAATGTGCAAACTTCTCGCCGGGAAATGTGCAAATTTCATCAACGGGAAATGTGCAAACATGACGCCGGTAAATGTGCAAAAGTTCAATTTTGCCGGGAAATGTGCAAAACGTCGCCGGGAAATGTGCAAATCATTTACTTTAGTGATATT